>NW_027362767.1:10289999-11489999 GCF_046119375.1 Phyllobates terribilis | reverse complement strand
CTTAGAGTCCTCTCTTCTGCTTCCCCCTCTGGGTCTCTCTTTCTTCTCCTCTCTCACTCTGGCTCAGGCTTCTCTGCTCTGCTCTTCTGCTCTCCAACAGACTCTTTGCAAAAGGCTGACTCACTCCTCCTCTACAGCAGACTGACTGACTGACCCTGTTCTTAGTTGGTGCCCACCTTATATACACCCTCTATGTGTGAGCTCAGGTGACCAGCACCCAATGAGCTCCTATCTTTACCCAGGCTGCTCCCCCTATCTGCCCCTACACTACTTGGGATGTACCACCCCCCTCCCACTCCAGCCAGGAACAGACTCGGTCGTACCTGCACATTTCTAAGTGGGAGTACCGTCGGCCTGTTCCTCGGAAATGGGATGTATGTAGTGCATGCAGCCTACCGAGCTCAGTTCCACACTCCATCCTTACCCGGGAGTGGAATACCACACCTCTGGGTTGAGGTGCAATACCCCTGTAGCAGCCGAATCCTCAGGGTGCTACATTCCCCCCTGGTAAATCACAGCACGTCCTCGGGCTGTAAGACATAACACCAAAAACATACAAATTTTTTTTTTTCAGAAACATATAAAACATATAAAACAACATATATTAGCATAAAACTTTTCAGATAAAACATTCTCGTCGCCTCTGGCTCCTCCTCCGGTCACTGTGCAACGTGTGACCGGGTAAAGTGCGACAGTCTCTCTGGAAAACTGGTTTTCCTGTAAAACCGGTAGGGGGGGCGCTTTAGGACGCGCAACTATATACAGGGGATATGGCCGCTCTCAGTCCTCGGCCAGGTATTAGGGAGGAAAAACGGGTAACAGTTCACACTTGCTGGTCCCAACGGGGACTATATTAGCAACAACAGTTTCAGTTTCAGTTTACGGTTTCAGTTTACGGTTTCAGTTTCAGTTTCAGTTTACGGTTTCAGTTTACGGTTTCAGTTTACGGTGCCCCGACGGGCAACTATATACAGCTTCTGCTTCGCTGTCCTTAGCGACGGCGTCCTCCTGCTCTTGCTTTTTGGTTACCTTTGGCTCTAGTTTCAGACCCGTCCGGGTCCTCTTGCTCTTCCTCCTCACACCGCAGCTCTTCCTCCGTCAGGCGATGCACATGGAGGGCGTAGGGACCTTTGGCACACTTGTGCCGGGTGAAGGTGACCTCGTCCCCGATGTAAAGGTCACGACCTCTGTGTCCCTCCGGTAGGTGGGACTCAACGTCTCTCCTGGTTACGAAGACGTCGCCTAGGGTGTGGTGGTCTCGGATGAAGCCCCACCCATGCTGCAGGTTAAACTTTATCACAGTCCCGGTGGTGCGGGGACTATGCGCTGCACGGGGGTCTCTCCTGGCCCGGCTTTTCTGCTCCGCGCTCCTTATTTGAGCTTGCTGTTCCCAGACCCGCCTCTCTCTCCGCTCCCTCTCGAAGTCCTCGAGCTGTTGGCGGCAGCACTCAGCACGCTCCGCTGCAGCTGCCCGAGTTTCTTGAGTGAACCCCATAAGATCTTCTCCGGTGGGGTCCCACTCAAACTGCGCTTCCGCTAGCGGGGGCGAGATCCTCTTTACGGGCTTTGGAGCCGGGATCAGGGGTTCATCCAGGGGTCTCTCTCTCCGGAGTCGGGGATGGTGGAACTCCGGTGGCCATATAAATGGCTGCCCATCCGGGCACGTGTGCTGGGCGTACAGGTCCTCTCCCAGATGCGGCACTCTTGGTCTTATGGGCGCGGTGGTGTTAGCGCCCGGGTTGCCCGGGCCTTGCGGCCAGGCCTGGGGTATCTGGAAGGTAAAGGGCACCGTAAGGACGGCGGCGCCCTGGGCTACTTGGCCCTGCGACCAGGCCGGGGGCTCCGCGGAGGTAGGGGGCGCTGTTGGTATTGCGGCGCCCGGGGGTACTAGGCCTTGCGACCAGGCTGGTGGTACTTCCTGCTTGGTCACGCTCGGGGTCGAGGCGTGTGACGTCACAGGGGTCGCGGCTCCCGTTTGAGGCCTAGTCTGCGGCGGTGACGTTGCAGCGACGGGCACGGCAGGATAGACTTCGGGCTCTGCGACGGGGAGCTGGGGCAGGTACGCGGTTTCCCGGTTTGGGGTATAGACGTCCCCTTTACCTGCCTCCACTCGTTCGGCTCCCTTCTCGGCGCCGTCTCCGGCCTTCAGTCCTCCTGCGCCATCCTCAGAGGCGGTCTGTCTCCTCGTCTCGGGTGGCGTGCTCCGCTGACAGGTCTCGGTCTGCTGGGCCATCTCACGGCTCCACTCCGCCAACGTCTCTCGCTGCACCCGGGCCATCCTCCTTGCGAGGCCCTCCAGAGCGGTCTGTGCACACTCCCGGTCTCGGGGGAGCTGTGCTAGGACCTCCACTAGGCCTAGTGGGGTCGTTGTTTCCAGCAGGCTCCTGACCAACGGGTCGGTGCTGCTCTGCTCTCCTACTGTTGTCTCCAGCAGGCTCCTGGCCAACGGGCCGGTGCTGCTCTGCTTTTTCGCCATCTCCGGGTAAGCTCCTCCGATATTCTTCTCCAGGCTTCTTGCCTCCGGGTGCGCTCGCTCCAGACTGCTCCAGGCGGCACCCATCTTTTCTCTCTTCTTCTCAGTCCTCCCACTTCGAGGGCGGTCCCGGGGCCACTTGGTGATTGTCAGCTCCAGGGGCAGTTCTTTCACGCTGACAGACACCTCTAGCATCACAGTCTCTGTTGGTGGGGGCGGTTTCCACTTTTGGCGCCATTTTCGGTCCTGGCCCACGATGGGAGGTGGCCTCTCGCCACCCTCTGGCACGCCCATAATGGCGTCCGCTCTTCCAAGGCGGGAAACCTTTGGAAATGGCGGGAATCGCTTCCCAGTGGCGGGAAACTCTGCAGATGGCGGGAAAACGCTGTTAATGGCGGACAACCGGCTGGAATCGACTGGTGATGGGGTCCGATGGCGGGGACCCTCCGGAACCGGCAGGAGACTTCTTTTTGAGGTAAACTCGTTCTTTTCTTCAGGCACGCAGTACCCGGGTGTTGCGGGCACGTAATCCTGCCGACTACGCCAAAGTTGACGCGCCCCCTGGGCCATATTCTTTATGGGGAATATCCGGAGCCGGATCAGATGGGGGTTGTAGTCTTCCGAGTGGCTGTGACCCGGTCCGTGCCCAGGGTGTCAAACTCAGTTGTATGTGGCAGTCCTACAGATGTTATTAAGTTCTTTATTGTCGACTACGCCACCCTTTGTATTGCGGTCACTATGGCCGCCGCTGCAGCAGGGTCCGCTGAGGCTGATGGTGTAGGTGCAGCTGGTGATGGTATAACCCCCAACGGGTGGGGTATAGCCTCAGGGGGTCAGGTGCAGAGGATGGGGGTTGTGGTGGTGCAGCATAGGTGTTAAAGGAAGACAGAGTCGGGTTATGCAGTTAAGGGTATTTACTCACTGCTGATGTTCCGGTCACTCCAGCTTCAAGTGACCTCCCGAGCCGTGCTGCATCCACCAGGTCCTGGATCCAGCCAACCCCCAAGCGAGTCCGGAGCGTGACCCTGAGCTCTCCTTCTGTCCTTTCTCTGGCCGTCCCCACTATTGATCCACCCAGGTCCAGCTCCCTCGGGCCTTCTGTTGGGAGACCCTTGGCCTTGGGTTCCCTGACCCTCCACGTGGTATGCCTTCGTGGTGGATATGGTGGGTGGCCGTGGCAGACGCTGCCCACGGCCTCCGGTCTCTGGCTGGGGTGTGTTTTTGCCCCCACCAGCTTGGGTTCCGGTACCCTGATGCCGACTCTTCACCCGTGGATTGGATTTGGGGTCTTAGAGTCCTCTCTTCTGCTTCCCCCTCTGGGTCTCTCTTTCTTCTCCTCTCTCACTCTGGCTCAGGCTTCTCTGCTCTGCTCTTCTGCTCTCCAACAGACTCTTTGCAAAAGGCTGACTCACTCCTCCTCTACAGCAGACTGACTGACCCTGTTCTTAGTTGGTGCCCACCTTATATACACCCTCTATGTGTAAGCTCAGGTGACCAGCACCCAATGAGCTCCTATCTTTACCCAGGCTGCTCCCCCTATCTGCCCCTACACTACTTGGGATGTACCACCCCCCCTCCCACTCCAGCCAGGAACAGACTCGGTCGTACCTGCACATTTCTAAGTGGGAGTACCGTTGGTCTGTTCCTCGGAAATGGGATGTATGTAGTGCATGCAGCCTACCGAGCTCAGGTCCACACTCCATCCTTACCCGGGAGTGGAATATCACACCTCTGGGTTGAGGTGCAATACCCCTGTAGCAGCCGAATCCTCAGGGTGCTACACATACATTCACGTGGAGGCCACACACAATACTGAGCCTCATCAGGAGCATGCCCAGGCGTTGTAGGGAGGTCATACAGGCACGTGGAGGCCACACACAATACTGAGCCTCATCAGGAGCATGCCCAGGCATTGTAGGGAGGTCATACAGGCATGTGGAGGTCACACACAATACTCAGCCTCATCAGGAGCATGCCCAGGCGTTGTAGGGAGGTCATACAGGCATGTGGAGGTCACACACAATACTCAGCCTCATCAGGAGCATGCCCAGGCGTTGTAGGGAGGTCATACAGACACGTGGAGGCCACACACAATACTGAGACTCATCAGGAGCATGCCCGGGCGTTGTAGGGAGGTCATACAGGCACATGGAGGCCACACACAATACTCAACCTCATCAGGAGCATGCCCAGGCGTTGTAGGGAGGTCATACAGGCACGTGGAGGCCACACACAATACTCAGCCTCATCAGGAGCATGCCCAGGCGTTGTAGGGAGGTCATACAGGCTCGTGGAGGCCACACACAATACTCAACCTCATCAGGAGCATGCCCAGGCATTGTAGGGAGGTCATACAGGCACGTGGAGGCCACACACAATACTCAGCCTCATCAGGAGCATGCCCAGGCATTGTAGGGAGGTCATACAGGCTCGTGGAGGCCACACACAATACTCAACCTCATCAGGAGCATGCCCAGGCGTTGTAGGGAGGTCATACAGGCACGTGGAGGCCACACACAATACTCAGCCTCATCAGGAGCATGCCCAGGCATTGTAGGGAGGTCATACAGGCACGTGGAGGCCACACACAATACTCAGCCTCATCAGGAGCATGCCCAGGCGTTGTAGGGAGG
Source organism: Phyllobates terribilis (assembly GCF_046119375.1). Lineage (NCBI taxonomy): Eukaryota > Metazoa > Chordata > Amphibia > Anura > Dendrobatidae > Phyllobates > Phyllobates terribilis. The sequence goes on along the minus strand of NW_027362767.1, from coordinate 11,484,893 downwards.
TCATACAGGCACGTGGATGCCACACACAATACTCAGCCTCATCAGGAGCATGCCCAGGCGTTGTAGGGAGGTCATACAGGCTCGTGGAGGCCACACACAATACTCAACCTCATCAGGAGCATGCCCAGGCATTGTAGGGAGGTCATACAGGCACGTGGAGGCCACACACAATACTCAACCTCATCAGGAGCATGCCCAGGCGTTGTAGGGAGGTCATACAGGCTCGTGGAGGCCACACACAATACTCAACCTCATCAGGAGCATGCCCAGGCATTGTAGGGAGGTCATACAGGCACGTGGAGGCCACACACAATACTCAGCCTCATCAGGAGCATGCCCAGTTCTTGTAGGGAGGTCATACAGGCACGTGGAGGCCACACACAATACTCAGCCTCATCAGGAGCATGCCCAGGCGTTGTAGGGAGGTCATACAGGCACGTGGAGGCCACACACAATACTCAGCCTCATCAGGAGCATGCCCAGGTGTTGTAGGGAGGTCATACAGGCACGTGAATGCCACACACAATACTCAGCCTCATCAGGAGCATGCCCAGGCATTGTAGGGAGGTCATACAGGCACGTGGAGGCCACACACAATACTCAGCCTCATCAGGAGCATGCCCAGGCGTTGTAGGGAGGTCATACAGGCACGTGGATGCCACACACAATACTCAGCCTCATCAGGAGCATGCCCAGGCGTTGTAGGGAGGTCATACAGGCTCGTGGAGGCCACACACAATACTCAACCTCATCAGGAGCATGCCCAGGCATTGTAGGGAGGTCATACAGGCACGTGGAGGCCACACACAATACTCAACCTCATCAGGAGCATGCCCAGGCGTTGTAGGGAGGTCATACAGGCTCGTGGAGGCCACACACAATACTCAACCTCATCAGGAGCATGCCCAGGCATTGTAGGGAGGTCATACAGGCACGTGGAGGCCACACACAATACTCAGCCTCATCAGGAGCATGCCCAGTTCTTGTAGGGAGGTCATACAGGCACGTGGAGGCCACACACAATACTCAGCCTCATCAGGAGCATGCCCAGGCGTTGTAGGGAGGTCATACAGGCACGTGGAGGCCACACACAATACTCAGCCTCATCAGGAGCATGCCCAGGCATTGTAGGGAGGTCATACAGGCACGTGGAGGCCACACACAATACTCAGCCTCATCAGGAGCATGCCCAGGCGTTGTAGGGAGGTCATACAGGCTCGTGGAGGCCACACACACTGCTGAGCAGCATTTTCTTGTCTTCCACTGATGTTGGATCAGCCTGTAATTGTATTTTACACTTTGATTTTAAGTATCATTCTGAATCCAGACCTCCATGGATATTACCTTTGATTTACATTGATCATTTTTATGTTTTATTGTTCTCGATGCTCCACTATGTAATGAATAAAGATTTGCAACTGGAATATTACTTGCTGAACAAGTATCTGACTTATCTCTCGGTTTTGCAATCTTAAACCTTTCTTTCGCAGAGATTTTGTTTTCCGACCAGTTGGTGGTTGTAGTTGGCACAAATTCAGGGTAGAGATGAACAAATACCGAGCTGAGCAATGTTTAGGAATCCATGAGGCATGGTCGCACAGAACCAGAAGCATGGCCAAAGTCCGGGGTAACCAGAGAATCAGAGGAGATCGAGAGCAACAATGGGCCGAGAGAAATGTGCAGTTCAGGGTTAAGACCCTCAGCGTTCGAGCTGGATGCCCCGAGAAGTGCAAAATAGATTGGAAGAGACGTCTGAGACCTGGCCTTGCCGTGGACTTTCCATCTAGTTTAGCAGGCTGCCCGCATGGCCACATATCTCTTTCTAGGATTTATTTTCTGATAATGCTGCTTTACCATCCTGCATTGAAAGTTTATTGCTTCTATGAAAATGTGGCCTCTGAAAGAGAAGCGATAAAAGACAAGATGATATGTCATTTCATCATAAGCAGTTGTGCCAAATCAAACCTTCTCCTTGCGCCTGTAGACACTTGGCACAGGGTTGGCACTTTGTGGGCTGCCATGTCTGCCTCCATCACCCTGCACAGATGACAGGACCACAGTGATACCCTCTCCCTTCTTTTCTGCAGTCAGAGCCCGGGGCAAACCCCGTAACTGTTTTACCCAGATCATTCTTACATTTTATGGATCCACTGATGTTGTCCAGGCTTTGTGCCAGTCCTTCTGTCATGACTTGGCACTATCTATACATTCCAGAGTGAGAAAATACAATGCCCGCCCTATGCCTCACAGGTCATACCCATTCTTGTTGGAAATGGCATGTCAGGAACAATCATTAGAGATAATCCTTACAGTATTACAGGAGCAGCACACACCCTCTCCTAGAAAAGACAATTCCATTACTTGTGTCAGGTCCATGGACATTTATTACTGACAGTGAAATCCTTCTAGAAGTCTGTACATTACTGACCCTGAGTTACCTCCTGTATTATACTCCAGAGCTGCACTCACTATTCTGCTGGTGCAGTCATTGTGTACATACATTACATTACTGATCCTGAGTTACATCCTGTATTATACTCCAGAGCTGCACTCACTATTCTGCTGGTGCAGTCACTGTGTACATACATTACATTACTGATCCTGAGTTACATCCTGTATTATACTCCAGAGCTGCACTCACTATTCTGCTGGTGCAGTCACTGTGTACATACATTACATTACTGATCCTGAGTTACCTCCTGTATTATACTCCAGAGCTGCACTCACTATTCTGCTGGTGCAGTCATTGTGTACATACATTACATTACTGATCCTGAGTTACATCCTGTATTATACTCCAGAGCTGCACTCACTATTCTGCTGGTGCAGTCACTGTGTACATACATTACATTACTGATCCTGAGTTACATCCTGTATTATACTCCAGAGCTGCACTCACTATTCTGCTGGTGCAGTCACTGTGTACATACATTACATTACTGATCCTGAGTTACATCCTGTATTATACTCCAGAGCTGCACTCACTATTCTGCTGGTGCAGTCACTGTGTACATACATTACATTACTGATCCTGAGTTACATCCTGTATTATACTCCAGAGCTGCACTCACTATTCTGCTGGTGCAGTCACTGTGTACATACATTACATTACTGATTCTGAGTTACATCCTGTATTATACTTCAGAGCTGCACTCACTATTCTGCTGGTGCAGTCACTGTGTACATACATTACATTACTGACCCTGAGTTACCTCCTGTATTATACTCCAGAGCTGCACTCACTGTTCTGCTGGTGCAGTCACTGTGTACATACATTACATTACTGATCCTGAGTAATCTACTGTATTATACTCCAGAGCTGCACTCACTATTCTGCTGGAGGAGTCACTGTGTACATACATTACATTACTGACCCTGAGTTACCTCCTGTATTATACTCCAGAGCTGCACTCACTGTTCTGCTGGTGCAGTCACTGTGTACATACATTACTGATCCTGAGTTACATCCTGTATTATACTCCAGAGCTGCACTCACTATTCTGCTGGTGCAGTCACTGTGTACATACATTACATTACCGATCCTGAGTTACATCCTGTATTATACTTCAGAGCTGCACTCACTATTCTGCTGGTGCAGTCACTGTGTACATACATTACATTACTGATCCTGAGTTACCTCCTGTATTATACTCCAGAGCTGCACTCACTATTCTGCTGGTGCACTCACTGTGTACATACATTACATTACTGATCCTGAGTTACCTCCTGTATTATACCCCAGAGCTGCACTCACTATTCTGCTGGTGCAGTCACTGTGTACATATGACGCGCCCCCTGGGCCATGTTTGGGGAATACCCGGAGCCGGATCCGTTGGGGGTGGTAGTCCTCGTGGCGGTGACCCGGTCCGTGCCCAGGGTGTCAAACTAAGTGGCGATGTTTTTAGTGGCAGATGTGATATTGTTCGACTACGCCACCCGTTGAATGCGGTTACGAAACCGCCGCTGCAGGGCAGACCGCTGAGGCCGGTGGTACAGTTGTGCAGCGTGGGTAGTATAACCCCCAACGGGAGGGGTATGGCCTCAGGGCAGCGGACGTGGATGATGGGGATGGTAGAATTGCACGCAGGCACCAGGAACCACTCAGAGACGGTGCGGTGTAGTTCAGGGTCTTTACTGGTGACAAAGATAGACCCTCCCGGGAGTACTGGCTAGCGGTCGGGATCTGGTCAGTCCTTGAGCAGACAGGATCTCCCCTGGCCAGGCGGAGTTGTAGGCCTCCCCAACTAACTGTACTCTTCTTGGCTACCTTGCTAGAAGCGGGTAAAAGTAGCCCACGTCCCTGAGTGTACCGTGTGGTGCTCACCCGTAAGGCCGGTGACTCGGGGCCTTCTGGTAGCCTCCGCTCCACGACGGAGGTGCTGGTCCCTTGCGTGTGACCGTGCCTTCGGGTTTCTTGGCCAGAGGACCTGAAATCCCCTGCCGGTCGGTTTCTGCTGCTGGGTATGGAACAGTCCCCACAGCCTCGGACTCCGTTTCCGGTGAGATCTCTTCAGCCAAGGCGAGCTATCTAGCTTCCAGCCTCTGGCACTCACTCCTGCTCCCACAGAGCTCCTGTTCTTATTTTCCCTGTAACTGCTCCACACCAGACCAGACTGTGTCTCTGTCTCTGTCTGTGTTCTTTTCTAACCCCACCTCAGCCCCAGTTTATATAGGGGAAGTTCTTCCCCTCCCAGGACTGGGCAGGAGGTGTGGCATGCTTAGGATTCCTGACCAGGAGACCTCCCACCTGCTCACAGACGTAATACTGCTATTACTGTGGTAACCAGAACCCTGGGGTGCCACATTCCCCCCTGGTAAAATTTAGTACTCCGGGACTAAACATATTTTTGAAAACATAACAGGGTATAAACAGGAACAATACAATAAGGAAAAACATGTTAAAGTGGTCACGGCGTGTCCGCAACCGGGTGCAATTTTTGAAGCAACAGGGTGTCCATTTCACCAAAGAACAGGGAGCCATAACCAGGTAGGGGTCTGTCCTGCCCCGAGTCTTTAACAGTCTTTAGTCCGTTCCTGGGTTACGCTCCAAACATATATACAATAGAGTTCTAGTAAATCCACAAAAGATACCTATAAAATAACTGGAAAAAACATAATTATTTACAAGCAACAGTAAACAGGTAAATATTAATAAAACAGTCTAAACACTTTAGATCCTCCAACGTACGGGCAACTGGCCTCTAGTGGCTCTAGTGGACCTACGGAGCTCACTAACTGGTCCTGCACTACAGGGTGTAGGAGCTGTTAAAGGTAAACTGGGCAGCTGTCTACGGGCTCTTTGGCTCACTAGGGGCACGGCAGGCTCACTATAAGCAGAGGGTCGATTCTCCTGGTCTGCTTGTGTGGGGTCTTCTGCCTCCTGGACCGGCTGCTCTTCCAGCTCTACCTGTTTTTCCGTAGGCACTTGGGATGCTGGCTGGAGGAAGGTGAGGACGGGTACCACAACAGCGCCATTTACTTGTGTCCAAGACCGAGGGAAGTCTCCGAGTACAGTACTGACCATCTCTTCCCTTTTCTCTGCGGGTCGAGGGTTTTCTTGATCTTCTTCAGGGTTTCGTAGCTGCTCGGGACACTTCTTCAGGTGATCTCGGGAGACAATGGCTGTGGTTTCTCCTCCATCCTTACTGATTGTGCAGACTTTCGGGTTTTCATGGCTTGAGGGCAGTACGGTGTACGGGTCCTTCTCCCACTGGTCGTCCAACTTGTGGAGCCGTCTTTAACTCTTCAAGACCTGCTCTCCAGGTACCAGGGGAACAGCGGGAGCATACTGGTTGTAAGTCTTCTCCTGTCTTTCTCTTGCTTGACGGAGACTTCGCTCAACGCTCTCCTGTACTTTCCGGTACTGCTGCTGCCTCTCTGTGTCCCAGTCTGCTTCTGGTGAAGTGTCCTCGGGTGTCAGGACTCCCATATCCAGATCAACAGGCAGCTTACCAGGTCTTGCTCTCATTAGGTAAGCCGGGGTACAGTTGGTAGAACCTACAGGGATGTGGTTGTATAGGTCCACCAGATCAGGCAGTTTCTCAGGCCACAGACTGCGTTCTTCCAGGGGCAATGTTTTCAGAAGGTCTATCACCACCTGGTTCATCTTCTCGCAGAGTCCATTGGTTTGCGGATGATAGGGTGTTGTTCTTATCTTCCGGCAGCCATACAGAGTGCAGAACTCCTGGAAGACTTCCGCTTCAAAGGCAGGTCCTTGGTCCGTCAGCACCTGCTCTGGGTATCCGTGTGGACGACAGAAGTGCTGCTGGAAGGCTCTAGCTGCTGTTTGAGCCGTTAAGTCCTTGACGGGGACTACAACCAAGAACCGGGAGTAGTGATCCACGATGGTTAACGCATAGACGTAGCCACTTCTGCTGGGGGTCAGTTTTACATGGTCCAAGGCTACCAGTTCCAACGGCTGCCTGGTGACGATGGACTGCAGGGGGGTCTTCTGGCTGGCACGGTCCTTCCTTCTTAGGTTGCATGGACCACAGTCTCTGCACCACCTCTCGATGGTTCCTCTCATGCCTACCCAGTGGAACCGCCCGCGCAGCAGGAACTCCAGCTTCTTCCATCCGAAGTGCCCAGCTCCGTCGTTGTATGCCTCCAGGACCATAGCCGCGTCTCTTCTTGGCACCACTACTTGCCAGATCAGTTCATGCGTCCGGGAGTTAACCATTCTGCGGCACAACTTCCCCTTGTAAAGGAACAGTCGACTCTTCTCAGCCCACAGTTGCTTGGTCTCCTCCGGAGCGTCTGGGTCAAGGCGGGCATCTGGCTGAGTCAGCATCTCCTTCACTAGTCGGACGGCGGGGTCACTGTCTTGCGTTTCTGCCCAGTTGTAATGAGGTAAGGGGTTGAACGTAGCGGATTGCTTACCCCTTACACGGTGGGAATACTGGGTAGTCCCATGACGGTGAAACGCGGGGAGTTCAACTTCTTCCAGTTCCCCTGGATCTTCCCCTACGTCCGGTAGGTTTGGCATTCTGGACAAGGCATCCGCGTTGGTATTGGAGCGTCCTGCCCGGTATTTGATCGTGAACTCATAGTTGGACAGGCGGGCCATCCATCTCTGCTCCAGGGCACCGAGTCTTGCAGTGTCCAGGTGTGTCAACGGGTTGTTATCCGTGTACACGGTGAACCGGGAAGAGGCGAGGTAGTGCTTAAAGCGTTCGGTGACTGCCCACACCACTGCCAGGAACTCTAGCTTGAATGAGCTGTAATTCTCAGGGTTTCTTTCGGTGGGTCGCAGTTTTCGGCTGGCGTAAGCAATTACCCGTTCTCTCCCCTGCTGGATCTGGGACAGTACGGCTCCTAGCCCGATGTTACTTGCGTCGGTGTAGAGGATAAAGGGCTGGCTGTAATCCGGGTACGCCAGGATTTCATCCCCCGTGAGGGCCATCTTCAGCTGGCGGAAGGACTCTTCTTCCAGCTTCTCCCATCTGAAGGGCGGCTTCTGGTTCTTGGCCTTCCTGGACTGGCCTATCAGGAGGTCCTGCATAGGAGCTGCCTTTTTGGTGAAACCGGGAATGAACCTTCGGTAGTAGCCTACCAACCCGAGGAACTGCCGCACTTCCTTTACGCTGGAGGGTCTTGGCCATTCCTTAATCGCGGTGATCTTATCAGGGTCGGGAGCCACTCCGTCAGCACTCACCACGTGTCCCAAGTACTGCACCTTTGGTTTTAGCAGGTGACACTTCGACGGTTTCACCTTCAGACCGTAGTTTGCCAGGGCTTCAAACACTTCCGCCAGGTGTTTCAGGTGGTCCTCGTAGGTTTTGGAATAAACTATAACATCGTCCAGGTACAGCAGGACCGTCTCAAAGTTCCGGTGTCCCAGACAGCATTCCATCAATCGTTGGAAGGTTCCTGGTGCGTTGCAGAGTCCGAACGGCATGCAGGTAAACTCGCTAAGTCCCATCGGGGTGGTGAATGCGGTCTTCTCCCGGTCCGCCTCTGCTACAGGAACCTGCCAGTACCCGCTAGTGAGATCCAAAGTGGAGAAGAAGTTAGCAGATTTTAAAGCAGCCAAAGACTCCTCTATCCTTGGTAAGGGGTACGCATCTTTGTGTGTGATACGGTTGATTTTCCGGTAATCTACACACATTCTCATAGTGTTGTCTTTCTTTTTAACCAAGACTAGTGGAGCTGCCCAGGGGCTACAGCTATCCCTGATTACCCCAGCCTCCTTCATGTCTCTAAGCATCCCCTTGGCGTGTTGGTAGTGTGCAGGGGGTACGGGTCGGTATCTCTCCTTTATGGGAGGATGGTCTCCCGTGGGGATGTGGTGTTCTACCCCCTTTACTCGCCCGAAGTCTAGCGGGTGTTTACTAAACACTCTCTCGTACTCTCGAACCACCCGATAGACTCCCTGTTTCTGGTGTGAGGGAGTGGAGTCAGTACCCAAATGCAGTTGCTGATGTAGCACCCTGAGGATTCGGCTGCTACAGGGGTATTGCACCTCAACCCAGAGGTGTGGTATTCCACTCCCGGGTAAGGATGGAGTGTGGAACTGAGCTCGGTAGGCTGCATGCACTACATACATCCCATTTCCGAGGAACAGGCCGACGGTACTCCCACTTAGAAATGTGCAGGTACGACCGAGTCTGTTCCTGGCTGGAGTGGGAGGGGGTGGTACATCCCAAGTAGTGTAGGGGCAGATAGGGGGAGCAGCCTGGGTAAAGATAGGAGCTCATTGGGTGCTGGTCACCTGAGCTCACACATAGAGGGTGTATATAAGGTGGGCACCAACTAAGAACAGGGTCAGTCAGTCAGTCTGCTGTAGAGGAGGAGTGAGTCAGCCTTTTGCAAAGAGTCTGTTGGAGAGCAGAAGAGCAGAGCAGAGAAGCCTGAGCCAGAGTGAGAGAGGAGAAGAAAGAGAGACCCAGAGGGGGAAGCAGAAGAGAGGACTCTAAGACCCCAAATCCAATCCACGGGTGAAGAGTCGGCATCAGGGTACCGGAACCCAAGCTGGTGGGGGCAAAAACACACCCCAGCCAGAGACCGGAGGCCGTGGGCAGCGTCTGCCACGGCCACCCACCATATCCACCACGAAGGCATACCACGTGGAGGGTCAGGGAACCCAAGGCCAAGGGTCTCCCAACAGAAGGCCCGAGGGAGCTGGACCTGGGTGGATCAATAGTGGGGACGGCCAGAGAAAGGACAGAAGGAGAGCTCAGGGTCACGCTCCGGACTCGCTTGGGGGTTGGCTGGATCCAGGACCTGGTGGATGCAGCACGGCTCGGGAGGTCACTTGAAGCTGGAGTGACCGGAACATCAGCAGTGAGTAAATACCCTTAACTGCATAACCCGACTCTGTCTTCCTTTAACACCTATGCTGCACCACCACAACCCCCATCCTCTGCACCTGACCCCCTGAGGCTATACCCCACCCGTTGGGGGTTATACCATCACCAGCTGCACCTACACCATCAGCCTCAGCGGACCCTGCTGCAGCGGCGGCCATAGTGACCGCAATACAACGGGTGGCGTAGTCGACATAACGAACTTTGTAACATCTGTAGGACTGCCACATACTCTGAGTTTGACACCCTGGGCACGGACCGGGTCACAGCCACTCGGAAGACTACAACCCCCATCTGATCCGGCTCCGGATATTCCCCATAAAGAATATGGCCCAGGGGGCGCGTCAACTTTGGCGTAGTCGGCAGGATTACGTGCCCGCAACACCCGGGTACTGCGTGCCTGAAGAAAAGTGCAAGTTTACCTCAAAAAGAAGTCTCCTGCCGGTTCCGGAGGGTCCCCGCCATCGGACTCCATCACAGATCGATTCCAGCCGGTTGTCCGCCATTAACAGCTTTTTCCCGCCATCTGCAGAGTTTCCCGCCACTGGGAGACGATTCCCGCCATTTCCAAAGGTTTCCCGCCTTGGAAGAGCGGACGCCATTATGGGCGTGCCAGAGGGTGGCGAGAGGCCACCTCCCATCGTGGGCCAGGACCGAAAATGGCGCCAAAAGTGGAAACCGCCCCCACCAACAGAGACTGTGATGCTAGAGGTGTCTGTCAGCGTGAAAGAACAGCCCCTGGAGCTGACAATCACCAAGTGGCCCCGAGACCGCCCTCGAAGGGGGAGGAGACGAAAGAAGAGAACAAAGATGGGTGCCGCCTGGAGCAGTCTAGAGCGAGCGCACCCGGAGGCAAGAAGCCTGGAGAAGAATATCGGAGGAGCTTACCCGGAGATGGCGAGAAAGCAGAGCAGCACCGGCCCGTTGGCCAGGAGCCTGCTAGAAACCGAGGAGGGAGAGCAGAGCAGCACCGGCCCGCTGGCCAGGAGCCTGCTGGAGACGACTGTAGGAGAGCAGAGCAGCACCGACCCGTTGGTCAGGAGCCTGCTGGAAACAACGACCCCACTAGGACTAGTGGAGGTCCTAGCACAGCTCCCCCGAGACCGGGAGTGTGCACAGACCGCTCTGGAGGGCCTCGCAAGGAGGATGGCCCGGGTGCAGCGAGAGACGTTGGCGGAGTGGAGCCGTGAGATGGCCCAGCAGACCGAGACCTGTCAGCGGAGCACGCCACCCGAGACGAGGAAACAGACCGCCTCTGAGGATGGTGCGGGAGGACTGAAGGCCGGAGACGGCGCCGAGAAGGGAGCCGAACGAGTGGAGGCAGGTAAAGGGGACGTCTATACCCCAAACCGGGAAACCGTGTACCTGCCCCAGCTCCCCGTCGCAGAGCCCGAAGTCTATCCTGCCGTGCCCGTCGCTGCAACGTCACCGCCGCAGACTAGGCCTCAAACGGGAGCCGCGACCCCTGTGACGTCACACGCCTCGACCCCGAGCGTGACCAAGCAGGAAGTACCACCAGCCTGGTCGCAAGGCCTAGTACCCCCGGGCGCCGCAATACCAACAGCGCCCCCTACCTCCGCGGAGCCCCCGGCCTGGTCGCAGGGCCAAGTAGCCCAGGGCGCCGCCGTCCTTACGGTGCCCTTTACCTTCCAGATACCCCAGGCCTGGCCGCAAGGCCCGGGCAACCCGGGCGCTAACACCACCGCGCCCATAAGACCAAGAGTGCCGCATCTGGGAGAGGACCTGTACGCCCAGCACACGTGCCCGGATGGGCAGCCATTTTTATGGCCACCGGAGTTCCACCATCCCCGACTCCGGAGAGAGAGACCCCTGGATGAACCCCTGATCCCGGCTCCAAAGCCCGTAAAGAGGATCTCGCCCCCGCTAGCGGAAGCGCAGTTTGAGTGGGACCCCACCGGAGAAGATCTTATGGGGTTCACTCAAGAAACTCGGGCAGCTGCAGCGGAGCGTGCTGAGTGCTGTCGCCAACAGCTCGAGGACTTCGAGAGGGAGCGGAGAGAGAGGCGGGTCCGGGAACAGCAAGCTCAAATAAGGAGCGCGGAGCAGAAAAGCCGGGCCAGGAGAGACCCCCGTGCAGCGCATAGTCCCCGCACCACCGGGACTGTGATAAAGTTTAACCTGCAGCATGGGTGGGGCTTCATCCGAGACCACCACACCCTAGGCGACGTCTTCGTAACCAGGAGAGACGTTGAGTCCCACCTACCGGAGGGACACAGAGGTCGTGACCTTTACATCGGGGACGAGGTCACCTTCACCCGGCACAAGTGTGCCAAAGGTCCCTACGCCCTCCATGTGCATCGCCTGACGGAGGAAGAGCTGCGGTGTGAGGAGGAAGAGCAAGAGGACCCGGACGGGTCTGAAGCCAAAAGTAACCATAAAGCAAGAGCAGGAGGACGCCGTCGCTAAGGACAGCGAAGCAGAAGCTGTATATAGTTGCCCGTCGGGGCACAGTAAACTGAAACTGAAACTGAAACAGTAAACTGAAACTGAAACTGTTGTTGCTAATATAGTCCCCGTTGGGACCAGCAAGTGTGAACTGTTACCCGTTTTTCCTCCCTAATACCTGGCCGAGGACTGAGAGCGGCCATATTCCCTGTATATAGTTGCGCGTCCTAAAGCGCCCCCCTACCGGTTTTACAGGAAAATCAGTTTTCCAGAGAGACTGTCGCTCTTTACCCGGTCACACGTTGCACAGTGACCGGAGGAGGAGCCAGAGGCGACGAGAATGTTTTATCTGAAAAGTTTTATGCTAATATATGTTGTTTTATATGTTTTATATGTTTATGAAAAAAAAAAAAAATGGTATGTTTTTGGTGTTATGTCTTACAGCCCGAGGACGTGCTGTGATTTACCAGGGGGGAATGTAGCACCCTGAAGATTCGGCTGCTACAGGGGTATTGCACCTCAACCCAGAGGTGTGATATTCCACTCCCGGGTAAGGATGGAGTGTGGACCTGAGCTCGGTAGGCTGCATGCACTACATACATCCCATTTCCGAGGAACAGACCAACGGTACTCCCACTTAGAAATGTGCAGGTACGACCGAGTCTGTTCCTGGCTGGAGTGGGAGGGGGGGTGGTACATCCCAAGTAGTGTAGGGGCAGATAGGGGGAGCAGCCTGGGTAAAGATAGGAGCTCATTGGGTGCTGGTCACCTGAGCTCACACATAGAGGGTGTATATAAGGTGGGCACCAACTAAGAACAGGGTCAGTCAGTCTGCTGTAGAGGAGGAGTGAGTCAGCCTTTTGCAAAGAGTCTGTTGGAGAGCAGAAGAGCAGAGCAGAGAAGCCTGAGCCAGAGTGAAAGAGGAGAAGAAAGAGAGACCCAGAGGGGGAAGCAGAAGAGAGGACTCTAAGACCCCAAATCCAATCCACGGGTGAAGAGTCGGCATCAGGGTACCGGAACCCAAGCTGGTGGGGGCAAAAACACACCCCAGCCAGAGACCGGAGGCCGTGGGCAGCGTCTGCCACGGCCACCCACCATATCCACCACGAAGGCATACCACGTGGAGGGTCAGGGAACCCAAGGCCAAGGGTCTCCCAACAGAAGGCCCGAGGGAGCTGGACCTGGGTGGATCAATAGTGGGGACGGCCAGAGAAAGGACAGAAGGAGAGCTCAGGGTCACGCTCCGGACTCGCTTGGGGGTTGGCTGGATCCAGGACCTGGTGGATGCAGCACGGCTCGGGAGGTCACTTGAAGCTGGAGTGACCGGAACATCAGCAGTGAGTAAATACCCTTAACTGCATAACCCGACTCTGTCTTCCTTTAACACCTATGCTGCACCACCACAACCCCCATCCTCTGCACCTGACCCCCTGAGGCTATACCCCACCCGTTGGGGGTTATACCATCACCAGCTGCACCTACACCATCAGCCTCAGCGGACCCTGCTGCAGCGGCGGCCATAGTGACCGCAATACAACGGGTGGCGTAGTCGACAATAAAGAACTTAATAACATCTGTAGGACTGCCACATACAACTGAGTTTGACACCCTGGGCACGGACCGGGTCACAGCCACTCGGAAGACTACAACCCCCATCTGATCCAGCTCCGGATATTCCCCATAAAGAATATGGCCCAGGGGGCGCGTCATATGACCTCCCTACAACGCCTGGGCATGCTCCAGATGAGGCTGAGTATTGTGTGTGGCCTCCACGTGCCTGTATGACCTCCCTACAACACCTGGGCATGCTCCTGATGAGGCTGAGTATTGTGTGTGGCCTCCACGAGCCTGTATGACCTCCCTACAACGCCTGGGCATGCTCCTGATGACGCCAAGTATTGTGTGTGGTCTCCAAGTGCCTGTATGACCTCCCTACAACGCCTGGGCATGCTCCTGATGAGGCTGAGTATTGTGTGTGGTCTCCACGAGCCTGTATGACCTCCCTACAATGCCTGGGCATGCTCCTGATGAGGCTGAGTATTGTGTGTGGCCTCCACGTGCCTGTATGACCTCCCTACAATGCCTGGGCATGCTCCTGATGAGGCTGAGTATTGTGTGTGGCCTCCACGTGCCTGTATGACGTCCCTACAACGCCTGGACATGCTCCTCATGAGGCTGAGTATTGTGTGTGGCCTCCACGTGCCTGTATGACCTCGCTACAATGCCTGGGCATGCTCCTGATGAGGCTGAGTATTGCGTGTGGCCTCCACGTGCCTGTATAACCTTCCTACAACGCCTGGGCATGCTCCTGATGAGGCTGAGTATTGTGTGTGGCCTCCACGTGCCTGTATGACCTCCCTACAATGCCTGGGCATGCTCCTGATGAGGCTCAGTATTGTGTGTGGCCTCCACGTGCCTGTATGACATCCCTACAACGCCTGGGCATGCTCCTGATGAGGCTGAGTATTGTGTGTGGCCTCCACGTGCCTGTATGACCTCCCTACAACGCCTGGGCATGCTCCTGATGAGGCTGAGTATTGTGTGTGGCCTCCACGTGCCTGTATGACCTCCCTACAACGCCTGGGCATGCTCCTGATGAGGCTCAGTATTGTGTGTGGCCTCCACGTGCCTGTATGACCTCCCTACAACGCCTGGGCATGCTCCTGATGAGGCTGAGTATTGTGTGTGGCCTCCACGTGCCTGTATGACCTCCCTACAACGCCTGGGCATGCTACTGATGAGGCTGAGTATTGTGTGTGGCCTCCACGTGCCTGTATGACCTCCCTACAACGCCTGGGCATGCTCCTGATGAGGCTGAGTATTGTGTGTGGCCTCCACGTGCCTGTATGACCTCCCTACAACGCCTGGGCATGCTCCTGATGAGGCTCAGTATTGTGTGTGGCCTCCACGTGCCTGTATGACCTCCCTACAACGCCTGGGCATGCTCCTGATGAGGCTGAGTATTGTGTGTGGCCTCCACGTGCCTGTATGACCTCCCTACAACGCCTGGGCATGCTCCTGATGAGGCTGAGTATTGTGTGTGGCCTCCACGTGCCTGTATGACCTCCCTACAACGCCTGGGCATGCTCCTGATGAGGCTGAGTATTGTGGGTGGCCTCCACGTGCCTGTATGACCTCCCTACAACGCCTGGGCATGCTCCTGATGAGGCTGAGTATTGTGTGTGGCCTCCACGTGCCTGTATGACCTCCCTACAATGCCTGGGCATGCTCCTGATGAGGCTGAGTATTGTGTGGGGCCTCCACGTGCCTGTATGACCTCCCTACAACGCCTGGGCATGCTCCTGATGAGGCCGAGTATTGTGTGTGGCCTCCACGTGCCTGTATGACCTCCCTACAACGCCTGGGCATGCTCCTGATGAGGCTCAGTATTGTGTGTGGCCTCCACGTGCCTGTATGACCTCCCTACAACGCATGGGCATGCTCCTGATGAGGCTCAGTATTGTGTGTGGCCTCCACGTGCCTGTATGACCTCCCTACAACGCCTGGGCATGCTCCTGATGAGGCTCAGTATTGTTTGCGGCCTCCACGTGCCTGTATGACCTCCCTACAACGCCTGGGCATGCTCCTGATGAGGCTGAGTATTGTGTGCTGCCTCCACGTGCCTGTATGACCTCCCTACAACGCCTGGGCATGCTCCTGATGAGGCTGAGTATTGTGTGTGGCCTCCACATGCCTGTATGGCCTCCCTACAACGCCTGGGCATGCTCCTGATGAGGCTCAGTATTGTGTGTGGCCTCCACGTGCCTGTATGACCTCCCTACAATGCCTGGGCATGCTCCTGATGAGGCTGAGTATTGTGTGTGGCCTCCACGTGCCTGTATGACCTCCCTACAACGCCTGGGCATGCTCCTGATGAGGCTGAGTATTGTGTGTGGCCTCCACGTGCCTGTATGACCTCCCTACAACGCCTGGGCATGCTCCTGATGAGGCTGAGTATTGTGTGTGGCCTCAACGTGCCTGTATGACCTCCCTACAACGCCTGGGCATGCTCCTGATGAGGCTCAGTATTGTGTGCGGCCTCCACGTGCCTGTATGACCTCCCTACAACGCCTGGGCATGCTCCTGATGAGGCTGAGTATTGTGTGTGGCCTCCAAGTGCCTGTGTGGCACCCCAGGGGTCTGGTTTCCACAGTAATAGCAATATTACGTCTGAGAGCAGGTGGGAGGTCTCCTGGTCAGGAATCCTATGCATGCCACACCTCCTGCCCAGTCCTGGGAGGGGAAGAACTTCCCCTATATAAAACTAGGGCTGAGGCAGGGTTAGAGAGAAGAAGAGGAGTCCCAGACAGAGACACAGTCTGGTCTGGAGAGGAGCGGCTATAGGAAAGAAAGATCAGGAGCTCTGTGGGAGCTGTGCTAAAAGAGGTCAGGGCTGGAAGCTGTAGAGCTCGCCCTGATTGAAGAGTTCTTACCGGACCCGGAGTCCGAGGCTGTGGGGACTAATCCTTACCCAGCAGCAGAAACCGACCGGCAGGGGATTTCAGGTCCTCTGGCCCAGAAACCCGAAGGCACGGTCACACGCAAGGGACCAGCACCGCCGTCGTGGAGCGGAAGCTACCAGAAGGCCCCGAGTCACCGGCTATACGGGTGAGCACCACACGGTACACTCAGGGACGTGGGCTACTTTTATCAGCTTCTAGCAAGGTAGCCAGAAGAGTACGATTAGTTGGGGAGGCCTACAACTCCACCTGGCCAGGGGAGATTCCATCTGCTCACGGACTGACCAGGCCCCGATCGCTAGCCAGTACTCCGGGAGGGTCTACCTTTGCCACCAGTAAAGACCCTGAACTACACCGCACCGTCTCTGAGTGTTTCATCATCCACGTCCGCTGCCCTGAGGCCATACCCCTCCCGTTGGGGGTTATACCATCCCCGCTGCACAACCGTATCACCGGCCTCAGCGGTCTGCCCTGCAGCGGCGGTCTCATGACCGCATTCAACGGGTGGCGTAGTCGAACATTCTAACATCTACTGCTAAAGACTGCCACTCAGCTTGACTCCCTGGGCACGGACCGGGTCACCGCCACGAGACTACTACCCCTATCAGATCCGGCTCCGGGTAGGCTCCCGCGTGCGCAACGCTGCGCGACTCAGGCCCAGGGGCGCGTCAACTTTGGCGTAGTCGGCAGGATCACGTGCCCGCAACTACCGGGTACTGCGTGCCTGAAAAAGAGACTTTTCAACTTACCTGTGGTGAAGATTCCCGCCATCCAACGCCATCTTCTACCTTCTTCCCGCCATCCGTGGAGTTTTCCAGCCGTTGGACGCCATCTTGAAGACGCCGCGCGGGAAGAAGAGGGGCGTGGACTCCGAAAAGCGCGCGAGAACTGGAGCTCCGCCTCACGTCCGGACGTTGCGTAAGGTCCTGGAAGGAGCCCAGCAGACGCCGACGTCACAGGAGCGCGACGGAAGGTCCTCGACCCTGACGATCCACTGCGGAGCCGCGGCCTACGGAAGAGGATCATCGCAAGGTAGGCCACGGTCCACTAGGGGGGAGGAAGATGTCGGATACGGAGGAGAGCTTCACTGCCACAGCCACCGCCAGCGCCACCGCTGCTGCGGTCATGCCTTTCACGATGCCCTATATCCCGGGGGCAGCCTGGCTACCCCAGTACTCAGGGGAGTCACATACCCTGAACGACTTTAGAGAAAAGCTGGATAGCCTCTTCCAGGTGTACCCCCTCACAGAAGAGCAAAAAGTGAGCATCCTGGTGGCCCAACTAACCGGGGCAGCCCAAAGGGAGGTAAAGTCCTGGCCACCTGGGAGGAGGACTGTCGCAGGGATATTAACCCGGCTGAAGGACACCTTTGATACCCGCACCTCAGCCGAGATTAAGCTTAGATTCTACGGGTGCAAACAGCGAGCACATGAGAGTATAAGAGACTATGCTTTAAACCTACAAGAGGCCCTGAGAGCCATTAAGCTGACCGACCCTGACGGCGTGGGAAACGAGGACAGGCTGTTGACCGAACAATTTATAGAGGGACTATATTGCAATGCCCACCGAACTCAGTTGCGGGCAATGGCCTTACAGGATCCTCATCTGGACTTTGCACAGTTCAAGGACAGAGCCATTCGGGTGCTCCGAGAACCGGCACCGGGTGGCGTTGTGGCCCACAGGCGCCCTACTACCGCTTACCACCAGGAGGCGGCGCCCTTGTCGGCAGGGCCTGTGGGAGCTGATGCGCAGGCTTTGAACAATGACCCGGCTCCAGACCTGCACCATCAGGTCCAAGAGCTAGCTAAAAGCGTAGCTGCGCTAACCCGAACTGTGCAGTCTTTACAGGTTGCTGCTCCAGGGAAGATCCAGCTGGCATCCGGACCGGAGGACATCCCGTGGCGTCGACCAAGGAGGACCCCACCGGCCAGAGGAAGACCCAGCGACCGATACAACGAGGACGGACAACCCATCTGCCGCCGCTGCAATCAACCCGGACATATGGCAAGGTACTGTCCTTTAAACTGGCACAACCTGGGGTAGAGGGCCGACCCCTAGGAATAAGATCACCAGGCCCATCGAACTGGCGTGACAAATATGTGGGAGGACGTCCAGTCTTGCCGGTGGTACTGGATGGCATTCCTATGAGTGCCCTACTTGACACCGGATCACAGGTCACCACCATCCCGTACGTGCTCTTCAAGCAGTACTGGAATGACTCGGATATAACCCGCTACCCTGACGACGACTTGAGTATCATCGCCAGCAATGGTCAGCCCGTGCCACAGATCGGATTCAAAGAGATGACCATTAAAATCGGTAGAGTCGAACTGGCAGCACAGGGACTGATCATTGTAGACATTGACAAGCGCGAGAGTCACCCAAAGATAACGCTAGGAACTAATGTGATTGAAAATTGTCTTGCAGAGGTGATTTTCATTTTACAGCAGGTTGCCAAGAACGCCAGCTCCGGCCAGCAGCGAGTGCTCCAAAAAGAGATCCGGGCACTGATGCGACGGCAACAGGTGGAACTCTCCGGTGGTGAGATTGGAAGCGTGAGAATGTGTGACCCTTTCCCTATTGCCATGCCCCCAAAAAGTGAAATGATGATTTGGTGCCGGGCAGCTATTGGTCTAAGAGGTAGAGACTACCAAGCAATGGTAGAACCCGTCTACTCAGACAGTAGGCCCACCATTCTGACAGCACGGGGGGTGGTTGATGTACGCCGTGGGAGGGTGCCCGTTCGTATAATAAACATCGGGAAGAGAGAAGTACACCTGCCCCGGTATGCCACGCTAGCCAAATTGTATACCATCAATCAGAATTCTGTACAGGCCGTGGAACCCTTGCCTCCATCTCAACCAGAGGAAGGTAACGGCTCTAAGAAACCAATGGAGGACTGGTGTCAGCAACTACATCTGGGTACTGACTCCACTCCCTCACACCAGAAACAAGGAGTCTATCGGGTGGTTCAAGAGTACGAGAGAGTGTTTAGTAAACACCCGTTAGACTTCGGGCGAGTAAAGGGGGTAGAACACCACATCCCCACGGGAGACCATCCTCCCATAAAGGAGAGATACCGACCCGTACCCCCTGCACACTACCAACACGCCAAGGGGATGCTTAGAGACATGAAGGAGGCTGGGGTGATCAGGGATAGCTGTAGCCCCTGGGCAGCTCCACTAGTCTTAGTCAAAAAGAAAGACAACACCATGAGGATGTGTGTAGATTACCGGAAAATCAACCGTATCACACACAAAGATGCGTACCCCTTACCAAGGATAGAGGAGTCTTTGGCCGCTTTAAAATCTGCTAACTTCTTCTCTACTTTGGATCTCACTAGCGGGTACTGGCAGGTTCCTGTAGCAGAGGCGGACCGGGAGAAGACCGCATTCACCACCCCGATGGGACTTAGCGAGTTTACCTGCATGCCGTTCGGACTCTGCAACGCACCCGGAACCTTCCAACGGTTGATGGAGTGCTGTCTGGGACACCGAAACTTCGAGACGGTCCTGTTATACCTGGACGATGTCATCGTCTACTCCAAGACCTACGAGGACCACCTGAAACACCTGGCAGAAGTGTTCGAAGCCCTGGCAAACTATGGCCTAAAGGTGAAACCCTCCAAGTGTCACCTCCTGAAACCAAAGGTGCAGTACCTGGGACATGTGGTGAGTGCTGACGGAGTGGCTCCCGACCCTGATAAGATCACCGCAATCAAGGAATGGCCAAGCCCCTCCAGCGTAAAGGAAGTGCGGCAGTTCCTCGGGTTGGTAGGCTACTACCGAAGATTCATTCCCGGTTTCACCAAAAAGGCAGCTCCTATGCAGGACCTCCTGATAGGCCAGTCCAGGAAGGCCAAGAACCAGAAGCCGCCCTTCAGATGGGAGAAGCTGGAAGAAGAGTCCTTCCGCCAGCTGAAGATGGCCCTCACGGGGGATGAAATCCTGGCGTACCCGGATTACAGCCAGCCCTTTATCCTCTACACCGACGCAAGTAACATCGGGCTAGGAGCCGTACTGTCCCAGATCCAGCAGGGGAAAGAACGGGTAATTGCTTACGCCAGCCGAAAACTGCGACCCACCGAAAGAAACCCTGAGAATTACAGCTCATTCAAGCTAGAGTTCCTGGCAGTGGTGTGGGCAGTCACCGAACGCTTTAGGCACTACCTCGCCTCTTCCCGGTTCACCGTGTACACGGATAACAACCCGTTGACACACCTGGACACAGCAAGACTCGGTGCCCTGGAGCAGAGATGGATGGCCCGCCTGTCCAACTTTGAGTTCACAATCAAATACCGGGCAGGACGCTCCAATACCAACGCGGATGCCTTGTCCAGAATGCCAAACCTACCGGACGTGGGGGAAGATCCAGAGGAACTGGAAGAGGTTGAACTTCCCGCGTTCCACCGGCATGGACCTATCCAGTATTCCCACCGTGTAAGGAGTAAGCAATCCGCTACGTTCAACCCCTTACCTCATTACAACTGGGCGGAAACGCAAGACAGTGACCCCGCCGTCCGACTGGTGAAGGAGATGCTGACTCAGCCAGATGCCCGCCTTGACCCAGACGCTCCGGAGGAGGCCAAGCAACTGTGGATTGAGAAGAGTCGACTGTTCCTTTACAAGGGGAAGTTGTGCCGCAGAATGGTTAACTCCCGGACGCATGAACTGATCTGGCAAGTAGTGGTGCCAAGAAGAGACGCGGCTATGGTACTGGAGGCATACCACGACGGAGCTGGGCACTTCGGATGGAAGAAGCTGGAGTTCCTGCTGCGCGGGCGGTTCCACTGGGTAGGCATGAGGGGAACCATCGAGAGGTGGTGCAGAGACTGTGGACCGTGCCACCTAAGAAGGAAGGACCGTGCCAGCCAGAAGACTCCTTTGCAGCCCATCATCACCCGACAGCCACTGGAACTGGTAGCCCTGGACCATGTGAAACTGGCTCCAAGCAGATCTGGGTATGTCTACGCCCTCACAATCGTAGATCATTACTCCCGGTTCCTGGTGGTGGTCCCGGTCAAGGACTTAACGGCTCAAACAGCAGCTAGAGCCTTCCAGCAGCACTTCTGCCGTCCACACGGATACCCGGAGCAGGTGCTGACGGACCAGGGACCTGCCTTTGAAGCGGAAGTCTTCCAGGAGTTCTGTACTCTGTATGGCTGCCGGAAGATAAGAACAACACCCTATCATCCGCAAACCAATGGGCTCTGCGAGAAAATGAACCAGGTGGTGATAGATCTTCTGAAAACATTGCCCCTGGAGGAACGCAGTCTGTGGCCTGAGAAACTGCCTGATCTGGTGGACCTATACAACCACATCCCGGTAGGTTCTACCAACTGTACCCCGGCTTACCTAATGAGAGCAAGACCTGGTAAGCTTCCTGTTGATCTGGAGATGGGAGTCCTGACACCCGAGGACACTTCACCAGAAGCAGACTGGGACACAGAAAGGCAGCAGCAGTACCGGAAAGTACAGGAGAGCGTGGAGCGAAGTCTCTGTCAAGCTAGAGAAAGACAGGAGAAGACTTACAACCAGTATGCTCCCGCTGTTCCCCTGGTACCTGGAGAGCAGGTCTTGAAGAGGAAGAGACGCCTCCACAAGTTGGACGACCAGTGGGAGAAGGACCCGTACACCGTACTGCCCTCAAGCCATGAGAACCCGAAAGTCTGCATAATCAGTAAGGACGGAGGAGAAACCACAGCCATTGTATCCCGAGATCATCTGAAGAAGTGTCCCGAGCAGTTACGAAACCCTGAAGAAGATCAAGAAAATCCTCAACCCGTAGAGGAAAGGGAGGAGATGGTTAGTACTGTACTCGGAGACTTCCCTCGGTCTTGGACTCAAGTCAATGGCGCTGTTGTGGTACCCGTCCTCACCTTCCTCCAACCAGCATCCCAAGTGCCTACGGAGAAACAGGTAGAGCTGGAAGAGCAGCCGGTCCAGGAGGCAGAAGACCCCACACAAGCAGACCAGGAGGATCAACCCTCTGCTTATAGTGAGCCTGCCATACCCCTAGTGAGCCAAAGAGCCCGTAGACAGCTGTCCAGTTTACCTTTGACAGCTCCTACACCTGGTAGCTCAGGACCAGTCAGTCAGCTCCGTAGGTCCACTAGAGCCACTAGAGGCTAGTTGCCCGTACGTTGGAGGATCTAAGTGTTTAGACTGTTTATTTGTATTTACCTGTTTTCTGTTACTTGTAAATAATTGTGTATTTCTAGTTAGTTTATAGGTGTCGTTTATGGATTATCCGGAATCCTTTGTACATATGTTTGGAGCGTAACCCAGGAATGGACTAAAGACTGTTAAGGACTCGGGGTAGGACAGACCCCTACCTGGTTACGGCTCCCGGTCTTTTGGTGAAATGGACACCTTTGTTTTCTTCAAAGACTGCACCCGGTTGCGGACACGCCGTGACCATCATAATGTGTTTTTCTTTGTTATGCTGTTTCTGTTTATAACTTGTTTTGTTTACAAAAATATGTTTAGTCCCGGAGTACTAAATTTCACTAGGGGGGAATGTGGCACCCCAGGGGTCTGGTTTCCACAGTAATAGCAATATTACGTCTGAGAGCAGGTGGGAGGTCTCCTGGTCAGGAATCCTATGCATGCCACACCTCCTGCCCAGTCCTGGGAGGGGAAGAACTTCCCCTATATAAAACTAGGGCTGAGGCAGGGTTAGAGAGAAGAAGAGGAGTCCCAGACAGAGACATAGTCTGGTCTGGAGAGGAGCAGCTATAGGAAAGAAAGATCAGGAGCTCTGTGGGAGCTGTGCTAAAAGAGGTCAGGGCTGGAAGCTGTAGAGCTCGCCCTGATTGAAGAGTTCTTACCGGACCCGGAGTCCGAGGCTGTGGAGACTAATCCTTACCCAGCAGCAGAAACCGACCGGCAGGGGATTTCAGGTCCTCTGGCCCAGAAACCCGAAGGCACGGTCACACGCAAGGGACCAGCACCGCCGTCGTGGAGCGGAAGCTACCAGAAGGCCCCGAGTCACCGGCTATACGGGTGAGCACCACACGGTACACTCAGGGACGTGGGCTACTTTTATCAGCCTCTAGCAAGGTAGCCAGAAGAGTACGATTAGTTGGGGAGGCCTACAACTCCACCTGGCCAGGGGAGATTCCATCTGCTCACGGACTGACCAGGCCCCGATCGCTAGCCAGTACTCCGGGAGGGTCTACCTTTGCCACCAGTAAAGACCCTGAACTACACCGCACCGTCTCTGAGTGTTTCATCATCCACGTCCGCTGCCCTGAGGCCATACCCCTCCCGTTGGGGGTTATACCATCCCCGCTGCACAACCGTATCACCGGCCTCAGCGGTCTGCCCTGCAGCGGCAGTCTCATGACCGCATTCAACGGGTGGCGTAGTCGAACATTCTAACATCTACTGCTAAAGACTGCCACTCAGCTTGACTCCCTGGGCACGGACCGGGTCACCGCCACGAGACTACTACCCCTATCAGATCCGGCTCCGGGTAGGCTCCCGCGTGCGCAACGCTGCGCGACTCAGGCCCAGGGGCGCGTCACCTGTATGACCTCCCTACAACGCCTGGGCATGCTCCTGATGAGGCTGAGTATTGTGTGTGGCCTCCACGTGCCTGTATGACCTCCCTACAACGCCTGAGCATGCTCCTGATGAGGCTGAGTATTGTGTGTGGACTCCACGTGCCTGTATGACCTCCCTACAACGCCTGAGCATGCTCCTGATGAGGCTGAGTATTGTGTGTGGCCTCCACGTGCCTGTATGACCTCCCTACAACGCCTGGGCATGCTCCTGATGAGGCTGAGTATTGTGTGTGGCCTCCACGTGCCTGTATGACCTCCCTACAACGCCTGGGCATGCTCCAGATGAGGCTCAGTATTGTGTGTGGCCTCCACGTGCCTGTATGACCTCCCTACAACGCCTGGGCATGCTCCTGATGAGACTGAGTATTGTGTGTGGCCTCCACGAGCCTGTATGACCTCCCTACAACGCCTGGGCATGCTCCTGATGAGGCTGAGTATTGTGTGTGGCCTCTACGTGCCTGTATGCCCTCCCTACAACGCTTGGGCATGCTCCTGATGAGGCTGAGTATTGTGTGTGGCCTCCACGTGCCTGTATGACCTCCCTACAACGCCTGGGCATGCTCCTGATGAGGCTGAGTATTGTGTGAGGCCTCCACGTGCCTGTATGACCTCCCTACAATGCCTGGGCATGCTCCTGATGAGGCTCAGTATTGTGTGTGGCCTCCACGTGCCTGTATGACCTCCCTACAATGCCTGGGCATGCTCCTGATGAGGCTGAGTATTGTGTGTGGCCTCCACGTGCCTGTATGACCTCCCTACAACGCCTGGGCATGCTCCTGATGAGACTGAGTATTGTGTGTGGCCTCCACGTGCCTGTATGACCTCCCTACAACGCCTGGGCATTCTCCTGTTGAGGCTCAGTATTGTGTGTGGCCTCCACGTGCCTGTATGACCTCCCTACAACGCCTGGGCATGCTCCTGATGAGGCTCAGTATTGTGTGTGGCCTCCACGTGCCTGTATGATCTCCCTACAACGCCTGGGCATGCTCCTGATGAGGCTGAGTATTGTGTATGGCCTCCACGTGCCTGTATGACCTCCCTACAACGCCTGGGCATGCTCCTGATGAGGCTCAGTATTGTGTGTGGCCTCCACGTGCCTGTATGACCTCCCTACAACGCCTGGGCATGCTCCTGATTACGCTCAGTATTGTGTGCGGCCTCCACGTGCCTGTATGACCGCCCTACAACGCCTGGGCATGCTCCTGATGAGGCTCAGTATTGTGTGTGGCCTGCACGTAACTGTATGACCTCCCTACAACGCCTGGGCATGCTCCTGATGAGGCTGAGTATTGTGTGTGGCCTCCACGTGCCTGTATGACCTCCCTACAACGCCTGGGCATGCTCCTGATGAGGCTGAGTATTGTGTGTGGCCTCCACGTGCCTGTATGACCTCCCTACAACGCCTGGGCATGCTCCTGATGAGGCTCAGTATTGTGTGCGGCCTCCACGTGCCTGTATGACCTCCCTACAACGCCTGGGCATGCTCCTGATGAGGCTGAGTATTGTGTGTGGCCTCCACTTGCCTGTATGACCTCCCTACAACGCCTGGGCATGCTCCTGATGAGGCTGAGTATTGTGTGTGGCCTCCACGTGCCTGTATAACCTCCCTACAACGCCTGGGCATGCTCCTGATGAGGCTGAGTATTGTGTGTGGCCTCCACGTGCCTGTATGACCTCCCTACAACGCCTGGGCATGCTCCTGATGAGGCTGAGTATTGTGTGTGGCCTCCACGTGCCTGTATGACCTCCCTACAACGCCTGGGCATGCTTCTGATGAGGCTGAGTATTGTGTGTGGCCTCCACGTGCCTGTATGACCTCCCTACAACGCCTGGGCATGCTCCTGATGAGGCTGAGTATTGTGTGTGGCCTCCTCGTGCCTGTATGACCTCCCTACAACGCCTGGGCATGCTCCTGATTAGGCTGAGTATTGTGTGTGGCCTCCACGTGCCTGTATGACCTTCTTATGTAGCACCCTGAGGATTCGGCTGCTACAGGGGTATTACACCTCAAGCCAGAGGTGTGGTATTCCACTCCCGGGTAAGGATGGAGTGTGGAACTGAGCTCAGTAGGCTGCATGCACTACATACATCCCATTTCCGGGGGACAGACCAATGGTATTCCCACTAGAGAAATGTGCAGGTACGACAGTGTCTGTCCCTGGCTGGAGTGGGAGGGGGGTGGAACATCCCAGTAGTGTAGGGGCAGATAGGGGGAGCAGTCTGGGTAATGCTAGGAGCTCATTGGGTGCTGGTCACCTGAGCTCACACATAGAGGGAGTATATAAGGTGGGAACCATCTTAGAACAGGGTCTTTGTAGAGGAAGAGAGCAGAGGAGAAGAGCAGCTCCAAGGCCCAGAGAGAGAGAGGAGAAAGAAGGACCCAGAGGGGGAGAAGAGAGAACTCCAAGAACCCAAGATTAGATCAGCGGGTGAAGAGTTGGCACAAGGGTACCGGATCCCAAGCTGGTGGAGGGCCCTAATCCTTAGCCAGAGACTGGAGGTCGTGGGCAGGATCTGCCACGACCACCCACTAAATCCACCTGGAAGGCAAACCAAGAATAGGGTCAGGGAACCCAGAGACAAGGGTTTACCAACAAGAGGCCCGAGGGAGCCGGACTTAGGTGGATCCCTGGTGGGGAAGGCCAGAGAGAAGGAACGTCAGAAAGGGAGCTCAGGATCACGCTCCAGAATTACTTGGGAGTTGGCCGAGTCCAGGACCTGGTGGACGCAGCACGGCTCGGGCGGTCACTCAAGGCCGGAGTGACCAGCATAACAGCAGTAAGTAAAGACCCTGAACTGCACAGCCCGACTCTGAGTCTCATTACCATCCTCACTGCACCTCTACAACCACCATCCTCTACACCTGACCCCCTGAGGCTATACCCCTCCCGTTGGGGGTTATACTACCTGAGCTGCACACACACCACCAGCCTCAGCGGACCCTGCTGCAGCGGCGGCCGTAGTGACCGCAAATCAACGGGTGGCGTAGTCGACACTAAAGAACATCTAGTAACATCTATAAGGACTGCCACACACTGAGCTTGACACCCTGGGCACGGACTGGGTCACCGCCACTCGGAGACTACAACCCCCATCTGATCCGGCTCCGGGTATCCCCCAAACAACACTGGCCCAGGGGGCGCGTCAACTTTGGCGTAGTCGGCAGGATTACGTGCCCGCAACAACCGGGTACTGCGTGCCTGAAGAAAAGTTCACCGTTACCTTAACAAGAAGTCTCCCGCCGGTTCCGGAGGGTCCCCGCCAACGGACCCCATCACAGGTCGTTTCCCGCCGGTTGTCCGCCATTTGCAGCTTTTTCCCGCCATCCATGGAGTTTCCCGCCACTGGGAGATGATTCCCGCCATTTCCAAAGATTTCCCGCCTTGGAAGAGCGGACGCCATTATGGGCGTGCCAGAGGGTGGCAAGAGGTCACCTCCCATCGTGGGCCAGGTCGAAGAATGGCGCCAAAAGCGGAAACCGCGCCCACCAACAGAGACTGTGATGCTGGAAGTGTCCATCAGCGTAAGAGAACTGCCCCTGGAACTGACAATCACTAAGTTGCCCCGGGACCACCCTAAATGTGGGCGGAGACAGAACAAGAGAGCAAAGATGGGTGTCGCCTGGAGCAGTCTGGAGAGAGCGCACCCGGAGACAAGAAGTCTGGAGAGGAGTCCAGAGAGAGCCTACCCGGAGATGGAGGGAGAGTCAGGCAGCACCGACCCAGTGGTCAGGAGCCTGCTACAAGCCACAACTCCACTAGGCCTAGTGGAGGTCCTGGCACAGCTCCCCCGAGACCGGGAGTGTGCACAGACTGTGCTGGAGGGCCTCGCACGAAGGATGGCCCGGGTGCAGCGAGAGACGTTGGCGGAGTGGAGCCGAGAGATGGCCCAGCGGACCGAAACCCGTCAGCGGAGCACGCCACCCGAGACGAGGAGACAGACCGCCTCTGAGGATGGTGCAGGAGGACTCAAGGCCGGAGACGGCGCCGAGAAGGGAGCTGAACGAATGGAAGCAGGTAAAGGGGACGTCTCTACCCCGAGCCGGGAAACCGTGTACCTGCCCCAGCTCCCCGTCGCAGAGCCCGAAATTCCCCCTGCCGTGCCCGTCGCTGCATTGTCACCGCCGCAGACTAGGCCTCAACCGGAAACCGCGGCCGCGACCCCTGTGACGTCACGCGCTTCGACCCTGAGCGCGGCAAAGCAGGAAATACCATCGGCCTGGTCGCAAGGCCTAGCACCCCCGGGCGCCGCCATTCCAACAGCGCCCCCTACCTCCGCGGAGCCACCAGCCTGGTCGCAGGGCCGAGTAACCACGGGCGCCGCCGTTCTTACGGTGCCCTTTTCCTTTAGCGTGCCCCAAGCCTGGTCGCAAGGTCTGGTCAACCCGGGCGCCGCTACCACCACAGCGCCCATAACACCTAAAGTACCGCACCTGGGTGAGGACCTGTTCGCCCAGCATACGTGCCCGGATGGGCAGCCCTTCATATGGCCACCGGAGTTTCACCATCCCGACTCCGGAAAGAAAGACCCCTAGATGAACCCCTGATTCCGGTTCCGAAGCCCGTCAGGAGGACCCAGCCCCCGCTAGAGGAGGCACAGTTTGAGTGGGACCCCACCGGAGGAGACCTCATGGGGTTCACTCAGGAGACTCGGGCGGCCGCAGCGGAGCGTGCAGAGTGCTGCCGGCAGCAGCTCGAAGTCTTCGAGAGGGAGCGGAGAGAGAGGCGGGTCCGGGAACAGCAAGCACAGACAAGGAGCGCGGAGCAGAAGAGCCGGACCAGGAGGAATCCCCGTGCAGCTCATGGTCCCCCTTCCACCGGGACTGTGATAAAATTCAACATGCAGCATGGGTGGGGCTTCATTAGAGACCATCATACCCCCGGCGACGTCTTTGTGACCCGCAGAGACGTAGAAAGCCATCTGCCGGAGGGACACAGAGGTCGTGACCTGTATGTAGGGGACGAGGTCACCTTCACCCGGCACAAGTGTGCCAAAGGACCCTACGCCCTCCATGTGCATCGCCTGACGGAGGAGGAGCTGCGGTGTGAGGAGGAGCAAGAGGACCCGGACGGGTCTGAAGACAAAGAAGGAGCAGGAGGACGCCGTCGTTAAAGTACGGTAAAGAGACTGTAAATAGTTACCCGTCGGGGTACAGTGAACTGTTGCTGCTTTAAATATGTCCCCGTTGGGACAAGTGTGAACTGTTAAACCGTGTGTCCCTATTCCCATTACCTGGCCGAGGACTGAGAGCGGCCATACCTCCCCTTGTATATAGTTGCGCTTCCTAAGGCACCCCCTACCGGTTTTATAGGAAACCATTTTCTTTAAGAGACTGTCGCGCTTTTCCCGGTCACAAGTTGCACCGTGGTCGGAGGAGCAAGAGTGTTTACAAGAATGTTATTTATGAAAAGTTTTATATGAAGAGTTTATTGCTGCTGATGATATATATGATGTTTTATATGTTTATATGTTGATGTTTATGAAAAATAATTGTATGTCTTGGATGTTTTTGTATCTTACAGCCCGAGGACGTGCTGTGATTTACCAGGGGGGAATGTAGCACCCTGAGGATTCGGCTGCTACAGGGGTATTACACCTCAAGCCAGAGGTGTGGTATTCCACTCCCGGGTAAGGATGGAGTGTGGAACTGAGCTCAGTAGGCTGCATGCACTACATACATCCCATTTCCGGGGGACAGACCAATGGTATTCCCACTAGAGAAATGTGCAGGTACGACAGTGTCTGTCCCTGGCTGGAGTGGGAGGGGGGTGGAACATCCCAGTAGTGTAGGGGCAGATAGGGGGAGCAGTCTGGGTAATGCTAGGAGCTCATTGGGTGCTGGTCACCTGAGCTCACACATAGAGGGAGTATATAAGGTGGGAACCATCTTAGAACAGGGTCTTTGTAGAGGAAGAGAGCAGAGGAGAAGAGCAGCTCCAAGGCCCAGAGAGAGAGAGGAGAAAGAAGGACCCAGAGGGGGAGAAGAGAGAACTCCAAGAACCCAAGATTAGATCAGCGGGTGAAGAGTTGGCACAAGGGTACCGGATCCCAAGCTGGTGGAGGGCCCTAATCCTTAGCCAGAGACCGGAGGTCGTGGGCAGGATCTGCCACGACCACCCACTAAATCCACCCGGAAGGCAAACCAAGAATAGGGTCAGGGAACCCAGAGACAAGGGTTTACCAACAAGAGGCCCGAGGGAGCCGGACTTAGGTGGATCCCTGGTGGGGAAGGCCAGAGAGAAGGAACGTCAGAAAGGGAGCTCAGGATCACGCTCCAGAATTACTTGGGAGTTGGCCGAGTCCAGGACCTGGTGGACGCAGCACGGCTCGGGCGGTCACTCAAGGCCGGAGTGACCAGCATAACAGCAGTAAGTAAAGACCCTGAACTGCACAGCCCGACTCTGAGTCTCATTACCATCCTCACTGCACCTCTACAACCACCATCCTCTACACCTGACCCCCTGAGGCTATACCCCTCCCGTTGGGGGTTATACTACCTGAGCTGCACACACACCACCAGCCTCAGCGGACCCTGCTGCAGCGGTGGCCGTAGTGACCGCAAATCAACGGGTGGCGTAGTCGACACTAAAGAACATCTAGTAACATCTATAAGGACTGCCACACACTGAGCTTGACACCCTGGGCACGGACTGGGTCACCGCCACTCGGAGACTACAACCCCCATCTGATCCGGCTCCGGGTATCCCCCAAACAACACTGGCCCAGGGGGCGCGTCACCTACAACGCCTGGGCATGCTCCTGATGAGGCTGAGTATTGTGTGTGGCCTCCACGTGCCTGTATGACCTCTCTACAACGCCTGGGCATGCTCCTGATGAGACTGAGTATTGTGTGTGGCCTCCACGAGCCTGTATGACCTCCCTACAACGCCTGGGCATGCTCCTGATGAGGCTGAGTATTGTGTGTGGCCTCTACGTGCCTGTATGCCCTCCCTACAACGCCTGGGCATGCTCCTGATTAGGCTGAGTATTGTGTGTGGCCTCCACGTGCCTGTATGACCTCCCTACAACGCCTGGGCATGCTCCTGATGAGACTGAGTATTGTGTGTGGCCTCCATGTGCCTGTATGCCCTGCCTACAACGCCTGGGCATGCTCCTGATGAGGCTGAGTATTGTGTGTGGCCTCCACGTGCCTGTATGACCTCCCTACAACGCCTGGGCATGCTCCTGGTGAGGCTGAGTATTGTGTGTGGCCTCCATGTGCCTGTATGACCTCCCTACAACGCCTGGGCATGCTCCTGATGAGGCTAAGTATTGTGTGTGGCCTCCACGTGCCTGTATGACCTCCCTACAACACCTGGGCATGCTCCTGATGAGGCTGAGTATTGTGTGTGGCCTCCACGTGCCTGTATGACCTTCCTACAACGCCTGGGCGTGCTCCTGATGAGGCTGAGTATTGTGTGTGGCCTCCACGTGCCTGTATGACCTCCCTACAACGCCTGGGCATGCTCCTGATGAGGCTGAGTATTGTGTGTGGCCTCCACGTGCCTGTATGACTTCCCTACAACGCCTGGGCATGCTCCTGATGAGGCTGAGTATTGTGTGTGGCCTCCACGTGCCTGTATGACCTCCCTACAACGCCTGGGCATGCTCCTGATGAGGCTGAGTATTGTGTGTGGCCTTCACGTGCCTGTATGACCTTCCTACAACGCCTGGGCGTGCTCCTGATGAGGGTGAGTATTGTGTGTGGCCTCCACATGCCTGTATGACCTCCCTACAACGCATGGGCATGCTCCTGATGAGGTTGAGTATTGTGTGTGGCCTCCACGTGCCTGTATGACCTCCCTACAACGCCTGGGCATGCTCCTGATGAGGCTGAGTATTGGTTGTGGCCTCCACGTGCCTGTATGACTTCTCTACAACGCCTGGGCATGCTCCTGATGAGGCTGAGTATTGTGTGTGGCCTCCACGTGCCTGTATGACCTCCCTACAACGCCTGGGCATGCTCCTGATGAGGCTGAGTATTGTGTGTGGCCTTCACGTGCCTGTATGACATCCCTACAACGCCTGGGCATGCTCCCGATGAGGCTGAGTATTGTGTGTGGCCTCCACGTGCCTGTATGACCTCCCTTCAACGCCTGGGCATGCTCCTGATGAGGCTGAGTATTGTGTGTGGCCTCCACGTGCCTGTATGACCTCCCTACAATGCCTGGGCATGCTCCTGATGAGGCTCAGTATTGTGTGTGGCCTCCACGTGCCTGTATGACCTCCCTACAACGCCTGGGCATGCTCCTGATGAGGCTGAGTATTGTGTGTGGCCTCCACGTGCCTGTATGACCTCCCTACAACGCCTGGGCATGCTCCTGATGAGACTGAGTATTGTGTGTGGCCTCCACGTGCCTGTATGACCTCCCTACAACGCCTGGGCATGCTCCTGTTGAGGCTCAGTATTGTGTGTGGCCTCCACGTGCCTGTATGACCTCCCTACAACGCCTGGGCATGCTCCTGATGAGGTTCAGTATTGTGAGTGGCCTCCACGTGCCTGTATGACCTCCCTACAACGCCTGGGCATGCTCCTGATGAGGCCGAGTATTGTGTGTGGCCTCCACGTGCCTGTATGACCTCCCTACAACGCCTGGGCATGCTCCTGATGAGGCTGAGTATTGTGTATGGCCTCCACGTGCCTGTATGACCTCCCTACAACGCCTGGGCATGCTCCAGATGAGGCTGAGTATTGTGTGTGGCCTCCACGTGCCTGTATGACCTCCCTACAACGCCTGGGCATGCTCCTGATGAGGCTGAGTATTGTGTGTGGCCTCCACGTGTGTGTATGACCTCCCTACAACGCCTGGGCATGCTCCTGATGAGGCTGAGTATTGTGTGTGGCCTCCACGTGCCTGTATGACCTCCCTACAACGCCTGGGCATGCTTCTGATGAGGCTGAGTATTGTGTGTGGCCTCCACGTGCCTGTATAACCTCCCTACAACGCCTGGGCATGCTCCTGATGAGGCTGAGTATTGTGTGTGGCCTCCACGTGCCTGTATGACCTCCCTACAACGCCTGGGCATGCTCCTGATGAGGCTGAGTATTGTGTGTGGCCTCCTCGTGCCTGTATGACCTCCCTACAACGCCTGGGCATGCTCCTGATTAGGCTGAGTATTGTGTGTGGCCTCCACGTGCCTGTATGACCTCCCTACAACGCCTGGGCATGCTCCTGATGAGGCTGAGTATTGTGTGTGGCCTCCTCGTGCCTGTATGACCTCCCTACAACGCCTGGGCATGCTCCTGATGAGGCTGAGTATTGTGTGTGGCCTTCACGTGCCTGTATGACCTCCCTACAACGCCTGGGCATGCTCCTGATGAGGCTGAGTATTGTGTGTGGCCTCCACGTGCCTGTATGACCTCCCTACAACGCCTGGGCATGCTCCTGATGAGACTGAGTATTGTGTGTGGCCTCCACGAGCCTGTATGACCTCCCTACAACGCCTGGGCATGCTCCTGATGAGGCTGAGTATTGTGTGTGGCCTCTACGTGCCTGTATGCCCTCCCTACAACGCCTGGGCATGCTCCTGATGAGGCTGAGTATTGTGTGTGGCCTCCACGTGCCTGTATGACCTCCCTACAACGCCTGGGCATGCTCCTGATGAGACTGAGTATTGTGTGTGGCCTCCATGTGCCTGCATGCCCTCCCTACAACGCCTGGGCATGCTCCTGATGAGGCTGAGTATTGTGTGTGGCCTCCACGTGCCTGTATGACCTCCCTACAACGCCTGGGCATGCTCCTGATGGGGCTGAGTATTGTGTGTGGCCTCCATGTGCCTGTATGACCTCCCTACAACGCCTGGGCATGCTCCTGATGAGGCTAAGTATTGTGTGTGGCCTCCACGTGCCTGTATGACCTCCCTACAACGCCTGGGCATGCTTCTGATGAGGCTGAGTTTTGTGTGTGGCCTCCACGTGCCTGTATAACCTCCCTACAACGCCTGGGCATGCTCCTGATGAGGCTGAGTATTGTGTGTGGCCTCCACGTGCCTGTATGACCTCCCTACAACGCCTGGGCATGCTCCTGATGAGGCTGAGTATTGTGTGTGGCCTCCTCGTGCCTGTATGACCTCCCTACAACGCCTGGGCATGCTCCTGATTAGGCTCAGTATTGTGTGTGGCCTCCACGTGCCTGTATGACCTCCCTACAAAGCCTGGGCATGCTCCTGATGAGGCTGAGTATTGTGTGTGGCCTCCTCGTGCCTGTATGACCTCCCTACAACGCCTGGGCATGCTCCTGATGAGGCTGAGTATTGTGTGTGGCCTTTACGTGCCTGTATGACCTCCCTACAACGCCTGGGCATGCTCCTGATGAGGCTGAGTATTGTGTGTGGCCTTCACGTGCCTGTATGACCTCCCTACAACGCCTGGGCATGCTCCTGATGAGACTGAGTATTGTGTGTGGCCTCCACGAGCCTGTATGACCTCCCTACAACGCCTGGGCATGCTCCTGATGAGGCTGAGTATTGTGTGTGGCCTCCACGTGCCTGTATGACCTCCCTACAAAGCCTGGGCATGCTCCTGATGAGGCTGAGTATTGTGTGTGGCCTCCTCGTGCCTGTATGACCTCCCTACAACGCCTGGGCATGCTCCTGATGAGGCTGAGTATTGTGTGTGGCCTTCACGTGCCTGTATGACCTCCCTACAACGCCTGGGCATGCTCCTGATGAGACTGAGTATTGTGTGTGGCCTCCATGTGCCTGTATGCCCTCCCTACAACGCCTGGGCATGCTCCTGATGAGGCTGAGTATTGTGTGTGGCCTCCACGTGCCTGTATGACCTCCTTACAACGCCTGGGCATGCTCCTGATGAGGCTGAGTATTGTGTGTGGCCTCCATGTGCCTGTATGACCTCCCTACAACGCCTGGGCATGCTCCTGATGAGGCTAAGTATTGTGTGTGGCCTCCATGTGCCTGTATGACCTCCCTACAACGCCTGGGCATGCTCCTGATGAGGCTGAGTATTGTGTGTGGCCTCCACGTGCCTGTATGACCTCCCTAAAACGCCTGGGCATGCTCCTGATGAGGCTGAGTATTGTGTGTGGCCTCCACGTGCCTGTATGACCTCCCTACAACGCCTGGGCATGCTCCTGATGAGGCTCAGTATTGCGTGTGGCCTCCACGTGCCTGTATGACCTCCCTACAACGCCTGGGCATGCTCCTGATGAGGCTGAGTATTGTGTGTGGCCTCCACGTGCCTGTATGACCTCCCTAAAACGCCTGGGCATGCTCCTGATGAGGCTGAGTATTGTGTGTGGCCTCCACGTGCCTGTATGACCTCCCTACAACGCCTGGGCATGC
This sequence comes from Phyllobates terribilis, assembly GCF_046119375.1. NCBI lineage: Eukaryota > Metazoa > Chordata > Amphibia > Anura > Dendrobatidae > Phyllobates > Phyllobates terribilis. The sequence goes on along the minus strand of NW_027362767.1, from coordinate 11,449,854 downwards.
TCCTGATGAGGCTCAGTATTATGTGCGGCCTCCATGTGCCTGTATGACCTCCCTACAATGCCTGGGCATGCTCCTGATGAGACTGAGTATTGTGTGTGGCCTCCACGTGCCTGTATGACCTCCCTACAACGCCTGGGCATGCTCCTGATGAGGCTGAGCATTGTGTGTGGCATCCACGTGCCTGTATGACCTCCCTACAACGCCTGGGCATGCTCCTGATGAGGCTGAGTTTTGTGTGTGGCCTCCACGTGCCTGTATGACCTCCCTACAACGCCTGGGCATGCTCCTGATGAGGCTGAGTATTGTGTGTGGCCTCCACGTGACTGTATGACCTCCCTACAATGCCTGGGCATGCTCCTGATGAGGCTGAGTATTGTGTGTGGCCTCCACGTGCCTGTATGACCTCCCTACAGCGCCTGGGCATGCTCCTGATGAGGCTGAGTATTGTGTGTGGCCTCCACGTGCCTGTATGACCTTCCTACAACGCCTGGGCGTGCTCCTGATGAGGCTGAGTATTGTGTGTGGCCTCCACGTGCCTGTATGACCTCCCTACAACGCCTGGGCATGCTCCTGATGAGGCTGAGTATTGTGTGTGGCCTCCACGTGCCTGTATGACTTCCCTACAACGCCTGAGCATGCTCCTGATGAGGCTGAGTATTGTGTGTGGCCTCCACGTGCCTGTATGACCTCCCTACAACGCCTGGGCATGCTCCTGATGAGGCTGAGTATTGTGTGTGGCCTCCACGTGACTGTATGACCTTCCTACAACGCCTGGGCGTGCTCCTGATGAGGGTGAGTATTGTGTGTGGCCTCCACGTGCCTGTATGACCTCCCTACAACGCATGGGCATGCTCCTGATGAGGTTGAGTATTGTGTGTGGCCTCCACGTGCCTGTATGACCTCCCTACAACGCCTGGGCATGCTCCTGATGAGGCTGAGTATTGGTTGTGGCCTCCACGTGCCTGTATGACTTCTCTACAACGCCTGGGCATGCTCCTGATGAGGCTGAGTATTGTGTGTGGCCTCCACGTGCCTGTATGACCTCCCTACAACGCCTGGGCATGCTCCTGATGAGGCTGAGTATTGTGTGTAGCCTTCACGTGCCTGTATGACCTCCCTACAACGCCTGGGCATGCTCCCGATGAGGCTGAGTATTGTGTGTAGCCTCCACGTGCCTGTATGACCTCCCTTCAACGCCTGGGCATGCTCCTGATGAGGCTGAGTATTGTGTGTGGCCTCCACGTGCCTGTATGACCTCCCTACAACGCCTGGGCATGCTCCTGATGAGGCTCAGTATTGTGTGTGGCCTCCACGTGCCTGTATGACCTCCCTACAACGCCTGGGCATGCTCCTGATGAGGCTGAGTATTGTGTGTGGCCTCCACGTGTCTGTATGGCCTCCCTACAACACCTGGGCATGCTCCTGATGAGGCTGAGTATTGTGTGTGGCCTCCACGTGCCTGTATGATGACCTCCCTACAACGCCTGGGCATGCTCCTGATGAGGCTCAGTATTGTGTGTGGCCTCCACGTGCCTGTATGACCTCCCTACAACGCCTGGGCATGCTCCTGATGAGGCTGAGTATTGTGTGTGTCCTCCACGTGCTCGTATGACCTCCCTACAACACCTGTGCATGCTCCTGATGAGGCTGAGTATTGTGTGTGGCCTCCACGTGCCTGTATGACCTCCCTACAACGCCTGGGCATGCTCCTGATGAGGCTCAGTACTGTGTGTGGCCTCCACATGCCTGTATGACCTCCCTACAATGCCTGGGCATGCTCCTGATGAGGCTCAGTACTGTGTGTGGCCTCCACGTGCCTGTATGACCTCCCTACAACGCCTGGGCATGCTCCTGATGAGGCTGAGTATTGTGTGTGGCCTCCACGTGCCTGTATCACCTCCCTACAACGCCTGGGCATGCTCCTGATGAGGCTGAGTATTGTGTGTGGCCTCCACGTGCCTGTATGACCTCCCTACAACGCCTGGGCATGCTCCTGGTGAGGCTCAGTATTGTGTGTGGCCTCCACGTGCCTGTATGACCTCCCTACAACGCCTGGGCATGCTCCTGATGAGGCTGAGTATTGTGTGAGGCCTCCACGTGCCTGTATGACCTCCCTACAACGCCTGGGCATGCTCCTGATGAGGCTCAGTATTGTGTGTGGCCTCCACGTGCCTGTATGACCTCCCTACAACACCTGGGCATGCTCCTGATGAGGCTGAGTATTGTGTGTGGCCTCCACGTGCCTGTATGACCTCCCTACAATGCCTGGGCATGCTCCTGATGAGGCTGAGTATTGTTTGTGGCCTCCACGTGCCGGTATGACCTCCCTACAACTCCTGGGCATGCTCCTGATGAGGCTGAGTATTGTGTGTGGCCTCCACGTGCCTGTATGACCTCCCTACAACGCCTGGGCATGCTCCTGATGAGGCTGAGTATTGTGTGTGGCCTCCACGTGCCTGTATGACCTCCCTACAATGCCTGGGCATGCTCCTGATGAGACTGAGTATTGTGTGTGGCCTCCATGTGCCTGTATGACCTCCCTACAATGCCTGGGCATGCTCCTGTTGAGGCTCAGTATTGTGTGTGGCCTCCACGTGCCTGTATGACCTCCCTACAACGCCTGTGTAGCACCCTGAGGATTCGGCTGCTACAGGGGTATTGCACCTCAACCCAGAGGTGTGATATTCCACTCCCGGGTAAGGATGGAGTGTGGAACTGAGCTCGGTAGGCTGCATGCACTACACACATCCCATTTCCGAGGAGCAGACCGACGGTACTCCCACTTAGAAATGTGCAGGTACGACCGAGTCTGTTCCTGGCTGGAGTGGGAGGGGGGTGGTACATCCCAAGTAGTGTAGGGGCAGATAGGGGGAGCAGCCTGGGTAAAGTTAGGAGCTCATTGGGTGCTGGTCACCTGAGCTCACACATAGAGGGTGTATATAAGGTGGGCACCAACTAAGAACAGGGTCAGATGCAGAGAGAACAAGTCAGGAGCAGAGGAGAAGAAAGACCCAGAGTGAGAGAGGAGAAGAGAGAGACCCAGAGGCACAGAAGAAAAGGACTCTAAGATCCCAAACTAAATCCCCGGGTGAAGAGTCGGCACAGGGTACCGGAACCCAAGCTGGTGGGGGTAAAAACATTCCCCAGCCAGAGACCAGAGACCGTGGGCAGCGTTTGCCACGGTCACCCACCACATCCACCCCGAAGGCACACCACATAAAGGGTCAGGGAACCCAAGGCCAAGGGTGTCCCAACAGAAGGCCCGAGGGAGCTGGACCTAGGTGGATCACTGGTGGGGACGGCCAGAGAACGGGACAGAAGGAGAGCTCAGGGCCACGCTCCGGACTTATTTGGGGGTTGGCTGGATCCAGGACCTGGTGGACGCAGCACGGCTCGGGTGGTCACTCGAAGCTGGAGTGACCAGTACAACATCTGCAGTAAGTAAACACCCTTAACTGCACAACCCGACTCTGTCTTCACTGCCGTCTGCACTGCACCACCACAACCCCCATCCTCTGCACCTGTCCTCCCGGAGGCTATACCCCTCCCGTTGGGGGTTATCCCACCAAGCTGCGCACCCACCATCAGCCTCAGCGGACCCTGCTGCAGCGGCGGCCACAGTGACCGCATCACAACGGGTGGCGTAGTCGACACAAAAGAACTCTTAATAACATCTGTAGGACTGCCACATAACACTGAGTTTGACGCCCTGGGCACGGGCCGGGTCACAGCCGCTCGGAGACTACAACCCCCCATCTGATCCGGTGCCGGGTATTCCCCTCAAAAAGGAATATGTCCCAGGGGGCGCGTCCACTTTGGCGTAGTCGGCAGGATTACGTGCCCGCAACACCCGGGTACTGCGTGCCTGAAGAAAAGTGCAAGTTTACCTCAGAAAGAAGTCTCCCGCCGGTTCCGGAGGGTCCACGCCATCGGACCCCATCACAGGTCGTTTCCAGCCGATTGTCCGCCATTTCCAGCTTGTTCCCGCCATCTGCAGAGTTTCCCGCCACTGGGCGACGCTTCCCGCCAAATCCGAAGATTTCCCGCCTTGGAAGAGCAGCGGACGCCATTATGGGCGTGCCAAAGGAGGGCAAGAGGCCGTCTCCCATCGTGGGCCGGGACAGAAAATGGCGCCAAAAGTGGAAACCGCCCCCACCAACAGAGACTGTGATGCTAGAGGTGTCTGTCAGCGTGAAAGAACTACCCCTGGAGCTGACAGTCACCGAGTTGCCCCGGGACCGCCCTCGAAGTGGGAAGAGACGAAAGAAAAGAACGAAGATGGGTGCCGCCTGGAGCAGTCTGGAGCGAGCGCACCCGGAGGCAAGAAGCCTGGAGAGGAGCAGCAGAGAAGCTCACCCGGAGATGTCCAGAGAGCAGAGCAGCACCGGCCCGCTGGCCAGGAGCCTGCTGGAAGAAGAGCAGAGCAGCACCGACCCGTTGGTCAGGAGCCTGCTAGACACCACGACCCCACTAGGCCTAGTGGAGGTCCTTGCACAGCTCCCCCGAGACCGGGAGTGTGCACAGACTGCCCTGGAGGGCCTCGCACGGAGGATGGCCCGGGTACAGCGCGAGATATTGGCGGAATGGAGCCGGGAGATGGCCCAGCAAGCTGAAACCAAGACCCGGAGCACGCCAGCCAAGATGAGGAGACAGACCGCCTCTGAGGATGGCGCGGGAGGACCAAAGGCCGGAGACGGCGCCGAGAAGGGAGCCGAACGCATGGAGGCAGGTAAAGGGGACGTCTACACCCTAAGCCGGGACACCGCCCACCTGCCCCAGCTCCCCGTCGCAGAGCCCGAAAGTCCCCCTGCTGTGCCCGAAAACGCCATGTCACCGACGCAGACTAGGCCCCAACCGGAAGCCGCCGCCGCGACCCCTGTGACGTCACACGCCTCGACCCCGAGCGTGACCAAGCAGGAAGTACCACCAGCCTGGTCGCAAGGCCTAGTACCCCCGGGCGCCGCATCACCAACAGCGCCCCCTACCTCCGCGGAGCCTCCGGCCTGGTCGCACAGCCAGGTAGCCCAGGGTGCCGCCGTCCTAACGGTGCCCTTCACCTTCCAGGTGCCCCAGGCCTGGCCGCAAGGCCTGGGCAATCCGGGCGCCACCACCACCGCGCCCGCACCCGTAAAACCAAGGGTGCCGCGTCTGGGAGAGGACTTGTTTGCCCAGCACACGTGGCCGGACGGGCAGCCTTTCATCTGGCCCCAGAAATATTATGAACTGGAGCACCAGAGGAGAGTTGGGGCCATGTGTGCACCCCTGATTCCGGCTCCGAAGCCCGTGATAAGGATCTCGCCTCCTCTGGAAGAAGCCCAATTTGAGTGGGACCCCACCGGAGAAGACCTAATGGGGTTCACTCAGGAAACCAGGGCAGCTGCAGCAGAGCGTGCTGAGTGTTGCCGACAGCAGCTTGAAGAGTTTGCGAAGGAGCGGAGAGAGAGGCGGGTCCGGGAGCAACAGGCCCAAATAAGGAGCGCCGAGCAGAAGAGCCGAACCAGGAGGGACCCCCGTGCAGCGCATTGTCCCCGCACCATCGGGACAGTGATCAAGTTCAACCAGCAGCATGGGTGGGGCTTCATCAGAGACCACAACACCCCCGGCGACGTCTTTGTCACGCGCAGAGATGTGGAGTCCCATCTGCCGGAGGGGCACAGAGGTCGTGACCTTTATATCGGAGACGAGGTCACCTTCACCCGGCACAAGTGTGCCAAAGGACCTTACGCCCTCCACGTACACCGCCTGACGGAGGAGGAGTTGCGGTGCGAGGAGGAGGAGCAAGAGGACCCGGACGGGTCTGAAGTTACAACCAGCTACAAGCAAAGAGCAGGAGGAAGACGCCGTTGAGTGCGGCAGAGCAGTAGATGTAAATAGTTACCCGACCGGGTACCAAAGAAACTGTTGCTACATATATATAGTCCCCGTTGGGACCAGCTGAAGTGAACTGTTTACCCGTTAACCCCTTAATCCCACAGGCTGAGGACTGTGAGCAGCCATTCCCTCCTTACCTGGCCGAGGACTGAGAGCGGCCAACTTCCCCTGTAAATAGTTGCGCGTCCTAAAGCGCCCCCTACCGGTTTTATAGGAAAACCAGTTTTTCTAAGAGACTGTCGCACTTTTCCCGGACACACGTTGCACAGTGTCCGGAGGAGGAGGAACCAGGAGCCTGAGACGACGAGAAAGTTTTATCTGCTAAGATATGTTATTTATATAATGTTTTATATGTTTTATATGTTTATAAAAATTTGTATGCTTTGGTGTTTATGTCTTACAGCCCGAGGACGTGCTGTGATTTACCAGGGGGGAATGTAGCACCCTGAGGATTCGGCTGCTACAGGGGTATTGCACCTCAACCCAGAGGTGTGATATTCCACTCCCGGGTAAGGATGGAGTGTGGAACTGAGCTCGGTAGGCTGCATGCACTACACACATCCCATTTCCGAGGAGCAGACCGACGGTACTCCCACTTAGAAATGTGCAGGTACGACCGAGTCTGTTCCTGGCTGGAGTGGGAGGGGGGTGGTACATCCCAAGTAGTGTAGGGGCAGATAGGGGGAGCAGCCTGGGTAAAGTTAGGAGCTCATTGGGTGCTGGTCACCTGAGCTCACACATAGAGGGTGTATATAAGGTGGGCACCAACTAAGAACAGGGTCAGATGCAGAGAGAACAAGTCAGGAGCAGAGGAGAAGAAAGACCCAGAGTGAGAGAGGAGAAGAGAGAGACCCAGAGGCACAGAAGAAAAGGACTCTAAGATCCCAAACTAAATCCCCGGGTGAAGAGTCGGCACAGGGTACCGGAACCCAAGCTGGTGGGGGTAAAAACATTCCCCAGCCAGAGACCAGAGACCGTGGGCAGCGTTTGCCACGGTCACCCACCACATCCACCCCGAAGGCACACCACATGAAGGGTCAGGGAACCCAAGGCCAAGGGTGTCCCAACAGAAGGCCCGAGGGAGCTGGACCTAGGTGGATCACTGGTGGGGACGGCCAGAGAACGGGACAGAAGGAGAGCTCAGGGCCACGCTCCGGACTTATTTGGGGGTTGGCTGGATCCAGGACCTGGTGGACGCAGCACGGCTCGGGTGGTCACTCGAAGCTGGAGTGACCAGTACAACATCTGCAGTAAGTAAACACCCTTAACTGCACAACCCGACTCTGTCTTCACTGCCGTCTGCACTGCACCACCACAACCCCCATCCTCTGCACCTGTCCTCCCGGAGGCTATACCCCTCCCGTTGGGGGTTATCCCACCAAGCTGCGCACCCACCATCAGCCTCAGCGGACCCTGCTGCAGCGGCGGCCACAGTGACCGCATCACAACGGGTGGCGTAGTCGACACAAAAGAACTCTTAATAACATCTGTAGGACTGCCACATAACACTGAGTTTGACGCCCTGGGCACGGGCCGGGTCACAGCCGCTCGGAGACTACAACCCCCCATCTGATCCGGTGCCGGGTATTCCCCTCAAAAAGGAATATGTCCCAGGGGGCGCGTCACCTGGGCATGCTCCTGATGAGGCTGAGTATTGTGTGTGGCCTCCACGTGCCTGTATGACCTCCCTACAACGCCTGGGCATGCTCCTGATGAGGCTGAGTATTGTGTGTGGCCTCCACGTGCCTGTATGACCTCCCTACAATGCCTGGGCATGCTCCTGATGAGGCTGAGTATTGTGTGTGGCCTCCACGTGCCTGTATGACCTCCCTACAACGCCTGGGCATGCTCCTGATGAGGCTCAGTATTGTGTGTGGCCTCCACGTGCCTGTATGACCTCCCTACAACGCCTGGGCATGCTCCTGATGAGGCTGAGTATTGTGTGTGGCCTCCACGTGCCTGTATGACCTCCCTACAACGCCTGGGCATGCTCCTGATGAGGCTGAGTATTGTGTGTGGCCTCCAAGTGCCTGTATGACCTCCCTACAACGCCTGGGCATGCTCCTGATGAGGCTGAGTATTGTGTGTGGCCTCCACGTGCCTGTATGACCTCCCTACAACGCCTGGGCATGCTCCTGATGAGGCTGAGTATTGTGTGTGGCCTCCACGTGCCTGTATGACCTCCCGACAACTCCTGGGCATGCTCCTGATGAGGCTGAGTATTGTGTGTGGCCTCCACGTGCCTGTATGACCTCCCTACAACGCCTGGGCATGCTCCTGATGAGGCGGAGTATTGTGTGTGGCCTCCACGTGCCTGTATGACCTCCCTACAATGCCTGGGCATGCTCCTGATGAGGCTGAGTATTGTGTGTGGTCTCCACGTGCCTGTATGACCTCCCTATAACGCCTGGGCATGCTCCTGATGAGGCTGAGTATTGTGTGTGGCCTCCATGTGCCTGTATGACCTCCCTACAACGCCTGGGCATGCTCCTGTTGAGGCTCAGTATTGTGTGTGGCCTCCCCGTGCCTGTATGACCTCCCTACAATGCCTGGGCATGCTCCTGATGAGGCTGAGTATTGTGTGTGGCCTCCACGTGTCTGTATGACCTCCCTACAACGCCTGGGCATGCTCCTAATGAGGCTGAGTATTGTGTGTGGCCTCCACATGCCTGTATGACCTCCCTACAACGCCTGGGCATGCTCCTGATGAGGCTGAGTATTGTGTGTGGCCTCCACGTGCCTGTATGACCTTCCTATAACGCCTGGGCATGCTCCTGATGAGGCTGAGTATTGTGTGTGGCCTCCACGTGCCTGTATGACCTCCCTACAACGCCTGGGCATGCTCCTGATTAGGCTGAGTATTGTGTGTGGCCTCCACGCGCCTGTATGACCTCCCTACAACGCCTGGGCATGCTCCTGATGAGGCTGAGTATTGTGTGTATCCTCCACGTGCCTGTATGACCTCCCTACAACGCCTGGGCATGCTCCTGATGAGGCTGAGTATTGTGTGTGGCCTCCACGTGCCTGTATGACCTCCCTACAACACCTGGGCATGCTCCTGATGAGGCTCAGTTCTGTGTGTGGCCTCCACGTGCCTGTATGACCTCCCTACAACGCCTGGGCATGCTCCTGATGAGGCTGAGTATTGTGTGTGGCCTCCACGTGCCTGTATCACCTCCCTACAACGCCTGGGCATGCTCCTGATGAGGCTGAGTATTGTGTGTGGCCTCCACGTGCCTGTATGACCTCCCTACAACGCCTGGGCATGCTCCTGATGAGGCTCAGTATTGTGTGTGGCCTCCACGTGCCTGTATGACCTCCCTACAACGCCTGGCCATGCTCCTGATGAGGCTGAGTATTGTGTGTGGCCTCCACGTGTCTGTATGGCCTCTCTACAACACCTGGGCATGCTCCTGATGAGGCTGAGTATTGTGTGTGGCCTCCACGTGCCTGTATGACCTCCCTACAACGCCTGTGACGCGCCCCTGGACCTGTGCCGAGTAGCGTTGCGCACGCGGGGGCCTACCCGGAGCCGGATCTGATAGGGGTAGTAGTTTCGTGGCGGTGACCCGGTCCGTGCCCAGGGAGTCAAACTAAATGGCAGTCTTTAGCAGTAGATGTTAGAGTGTTCGACTACGCCACCCGTTGAATGCGGCTATGAAGCCGCCGCTGCAGGGCAGACCGCTGAGGCCGGTGGTACGGATGTGCAGCGTGGATGGTATAACCCCCAACGGGGGGGGGTATGGCCTCAGGTCAGCCGACGTGAATGATGGGGTTAGCAGAGTTGCACGCAGGCACCAGGAACCACTCAGAGACGGTGCGGTGTAGTTCAGGGTCTTTACTGGTGGCAAAGGTAGACCCTCCCGCAGTACTGGCTAGCGATCGGGGCCTGGTCAGTTTGTGAGCAGATGGAATCTCCCCTGGCCAGGTGGAGTTGTAGGCCTCCCCAACTAATCGTACTCTTCTGGCTACCTTGCTAGTGGCTGATAAAAGTAGCCCACGTCCCTGAGTGTACCGTGTGGTGCTCACCCGTATGGCCGGTGACTCGGGGCCTTCTGGTAGCTTCCGCTCCACGACGGCGGTGCTGGTCCCTTGCGTGTGACCGTGCCTTCGGGTTTCTTGGCCAGAGGACCTGAAATCCCCTGCCGGGCGGTTTCTGCTGCTGGGTAAGGATTAGTCCCCACAGCCTCGGACTCCGGGTCCGGTAAGAACTCTTCAATCAGGGCGAGCTCTACAGCTTCCAGCCCCTGATTCCTTTTAGCACTGCTCCCACTGAGCTCCTGATCTTTCTTTCCTATAGCCGCTCCTCTCCAGACCAGACTGTGTCTCTGTCTGGGACTCCTCTTCTTCTTCTACTCACTAACCCTGCCTCAGCCCCAGCTTTATATAGGGGAAGTTCTTCCCCTCCCAGGACTGGGCAGGAGGTGTGGCATGCATAGGATTCCTGACCAGGAGACCTCCCACCTGCTCTCAGACGTAATATTGCTATTACTGTGGAAGCCAGACCCCTGGGGTGCCACATTCCCCCCTAGTAAAATTTAGTACTCCGGGACTAAACATATTTTTTTTTGTAAACATAACAAGTATAAACAGAAACACCATAATAAAGAAAAACACATTAGGATGGTCACGGCATGTCCGCAACCGCGTGCAGTTTTTGAAGAAAACAAGGGTGTCCATTTCACCAAGGAACAGGGAGCCGTAACCAGGTAGGGGTCTGTCCTACCCCGAGTCTTTAACAGTCTTAGTCCTTTCCTGGGTTACGCTCCAAACATATGTACAAAGGATTCCGGATAATCCTTAAACGACACCTATAAAATAACTAGAGATACATAATTATTTACAAGCAACAATAAACAGGTAAATACAAATAAAGCAGTCTAAACACTTAGATCCTCCAACGTACGGGCAACTGGCCTCTAGTGGCTCTAGTGGACCTACGGAGCTGACTGACTGGTCCTGAGCTACAGGGTGTAGGAGCTGTCAAAGATAAACTGGGCAGCTGTCTACGGGCTCTTTGGCTCACTAGGGGTACGGCAGGCTCACTATAAGCAGAGGGTTGATCCTCCTGGTCTGCTTGTGTGGGGTCTTCTGCCTCCTGGACCGGCTGCTCTTCCAGCTCTACCTGTTTCTCCGTAGGCACTTGGGATGCTGGTTGGAGGAAGGTGAGGACGGGTACCACAACAGCGCCATTGACTTGAGTCCAAGACCGAGGGAAGTCTCCGAGTACAGTACTAACCATCTCCTCCCTTTCCTCTACGGGTTGAGGATTTTCTTGATCTTCTTCAGGGTTTCGTAACTGCTCGGGACACTTCTTCAGATGATCTCGGGATACAATGGCTGTGGTTTCTCCTCCGTCCTTACTGATTATGCAGACTTTCGGGTTCTCATGGCTTGAGGGCAGTACGGTGTACGGGTCCTTCTCCCACTGGTCGTCCAACTTGTGGAGCCGCCTCTTCCTCTTCAAGACCTGCTCTCCAGGTACCAGGGGAACAGCGGGAGCATATTGGTTGTAAGTCTTCTCCTGTCTCTCTCTAGCTTGACAGAGACTTCGCTCCACGCTCTCCTGTACTTTCCGGTACTGCTGCTGCCTTTCTGTGTCCCAGTCTGCTTCTGGTGAAGTGTCCTCGGGTGTCAGGACTCCCATCTCCAGATCAACAGGGAGCTTACCAGGTCTTGCTCTCATTAGGTAAGCCGGGGTACAGTTGGTAGAACCTACCGGGATGTGGTTGTATAGGTCCACCAGATCAGGCAGTTTCTCAGGGCCACAGATTGCGTTCTTCCAGGGGCAATGTTTTCAGAAGGTCTATCACCACCTGGTTCATTTTCTCACAGAGTCCATTGGTTTGCGGATGATAGGGTGTTGTTCTTATCTTCCGGCAGCCATACAGAGTGCAGAACTCCTGGAAGACTTCCGCTTCAAAGGCAGGTCCTTGGTCCGTCAGCACCTGCTCTGGGTATCCGTGTGGACGGCAGAAGTGCTGCTGGAAGGCTCTAGCTGCTGTTTGAGCCGTTAAGTCCTTGACCGGGACCACCACCAGGAACCGGGAGTAATGATCTACGATTGTGAGGGCGTAGACATACCCAGATCTGCTTGGAGCCAGTTTCACATGGTCCAGGGCTACCAGTTCCAGTGGCTGTCGGGTGATGATGGGTTGCAAGGGAGTCTTCTGGCTGGCACGGTCCTTCCTTCTTAGGTGGCACGGTCCACAGTCTCTGCACCACCTCTCGATGGTTCCCCTCATGCCTACCCAGTGGAACCGCCCGCGCAGCAGGAACTCCAGCTTCTTCCACCCGAAGTGCCCAGCTCCGTCGTGGTATGCCTCCAGTACCATAGCCGCGTCTCTTCTTGGCACCACTACTTGCCAGATCAGTTCATGCGTCCGGGAGTTAACCATTCTGCGGCACAACTTCCCCTTGTAAAGGAACAGTCGACTCTTCTCAGCCCACAGTTGCTTGGTCTCCTCTGGAGCGTCTGGGTCAAGGCGGGCATCTGGCTGAGTCAGCATCTCCTTCACCAGTCGGACGGCGGGGTCACTGTCTTGCGTTTCCGCCCAGTTGTAATGAGGTAAGGGGTTGAACGTAGCGGATTGCTTACCCCTTACACGGTGGGAATACTGGATAGTCCCATGACGGTGGAACGCGGGGAGTTCAACTTCTTCCAATTCCTCTGGATCTTCCCCTACGTCCGGTAGGTTTGGCATTCTGGACAGGGCATCCGCGTTGGTATTGGAGCGTCCTGCCCGGTATTTGATCGTGAACTCATAGTTGGACAGGCGGGCCATCCATCTCTGCTCCAGGGCACCGAGTCTTGCCGTATCCAGGTGTGTCAACGGGTTGTTATCCATGTACACGATGAACCGGGAAGAGGCGAGGTAGTGCTTAAAGCGTTCGGTGACTGCCCACACCACTGCCAGGAATTCTAGCTTGAATGAGCTGTAATTCTCAGGGTTTCTTTCGGTGGGTCGCAGTTTTCGGCTGGCGTAAGCAATTACCCGTTCCTTCCCCTGCTGGATCTGGGACAGTACGGCTCCTAGCCCGATGTTACTTGCGTCGGTGTAGAGGATAAAGGGCTGGCTGTAATCCGGGTACGCCAGGATTTCATCCCCCGTGAGGGCCATCTTCAGCTGGCGGAAGGACTCTTCTTCCAGCTTCTCCCATCTGAAGGGCGGCTTCTGGTTCTTGGCCTTCCTGGACTGGCCTATCAGGAGGTCCTGCATAGGAGCTGCCTTTTTGGTGAAACCGGGAATGAATCTTCGGTAGTAGCCTACCAACCCGAGGAACTGCCGCACTTCCTTTACGCTGGAGGGGCTTGGCCATTCCTTAATTGCGGTGATCTTATCAGGGTCGGGAGCCACTCCGTCAGCACTCACCACGTGTCCCAGGTACTGCACCCTTGGTTTCAGGAGGTGACACTTGGAGGGTTTCACCTTTAGGCCGTAGTTTGCCAGGGCTTCGAACACTTCTGCCAGGTGTTTCAGGTGGTCCTCGTAGGTCTTGGAGTAGACGATGACATCGTCCAGGTATAACAGGACCGTCTCGAAGTTTCGGTGTCCCAGACAGCATTCCATCAACCGTTGGAAGGTTCCTGGTGCGTTGCAGAGTCCGAACGGCATGCAGGTAAACTCGCTAAGTCCCATCGGGGTGGTGAATGCGGTCTTCTCCCGGTCCGCCTCTGCTACAGGAACCTGCCAGTACCCGCTAGTGAGATCCAAAGTAGAGAAGAAGTTAGCAGATTTTAAAGCAGCCAAAGACTCCTCTATCCTTGGTAAGGGGTACGCATCTTTGTGTGTGATACGGTTGATTTTCCGGTAATCTACACACATTCTCATGGTGTTGTCTTTCTTTTTAACCAAGACTAGTGGAGCTGCCCAGGGGCTACAGCTATCCCTGATTACCCCAGCCTCCTTCATGTCTCTAAGCATCCCCTTGGCGTGTTGGTAGTGTGCAGGGGGTACGGGTCGGTATCTCTCCTTTATGGGAGGATGGTCTCCCGTGGGGATGTGGTGTTCTACCCCCCTTACTCGCCCGAAGTCTAACGGGTGTTTACTAAACACTCTCTCGTACTCTTGAACCACCCGATAGACTCCCTGTTTCTGGTGTGAGGGAGTGGAGTCAGTACCCAAATGTAGTTGCTGACACCAGTCCTCTATTGTTTTCTTAGAGCCGTTACCTTCCTCTGGTTGAGATGGAGGCAAGGGTTCCACGGCCTGTACAGAATTCTGGTTTATGGTGAACAATTTAGCTAGCGTGGCATACCGGGGCAGGTGTACTTCTCTCTTCCCGATGTTTATTATGCGAACGGGCACCCTCCCATGGCGTACATCAACCACCCCCCGTGCTGTCAAAATGGTGGGCCTACTGTCTGAGTAGACGGGTTCTACCATTGCTTGGTAGTCTCTACCTCTTAGACCAATAGCTGCCCGGCACCAAATCATCATTTCACTTTTTGGGGGCATGGCAATTGGGAAAGGGTCACACATTCTCACGCTTCCAATCTCACCACCGGAGAGTTCCACCTGTTGCCGCCGCATCAGTGCCCGGATCTCTTTTTGGAGCACTCGCTGCTGGCCGGAGCTGGCGTTCTTGGCAACCTGCTGTAAAATGAAAATCACCTCTGCAAGACAATTTTCAATCACATTAGTTCCTAGCGTTATCTTTGGGTGACTCTCGCGTGTGTCAATGTCTACAATGATCAGTCCCTGTGCTGCCAGTTTGACTCTACCGACTTTAATGGTCATCTCTTTGAATCCGATCTGTGGCACGGGTTGACCATTGCTGGCGATGATACTCAAGTCGTCGTCAGGGTAGCGGGTTATATCCGAGTCATTCCAGTACTGCTTGAAGAGCACGTACGGGATGGTGGTGACCTGTGACCCGGTGTCAAGTAGGGCACTCATAGGAATGCCATCCAGTACCACAGGCAAGACTGGACGTCCTCCCACATATTTGTCACGCCAGTTCGATGGGCCTGGTGATCTTATTCCTAAGGGTTGGCCCTCTACCCCAGGTTGTGCCAGTTTAAAGGACAGTACCTTGCCATATGTCCGGGTTGATTGCAGCGGCGGCAGATGGGTTGTCCGTCCTCGTTGTATCGGTCGCTGGGTCTTCCTCTGGCCGGTGGGGTCCTCCTTGGTCGACGCCACGGGATGTCCTCCGGTCCGGATGCCAGCTGGATCTTCCCTGGAGTAGAAACCTGTAAAGACTGCACAGTTCGGGTTAGCGCAGCTACGCTTTTAGCTAGCTCTTGGACCTGATGGTGCAGGTCTGGAGCCGGGTCATTGTTCAAAGCCTGCGCATCAGCTCCCACAGGCCCTGCCGACAAGGGCGCCGCCTCCTGGTGGTAAGCGGTAGTAGGGCGCCTGTGGGTCACAACGCCACCCGGTGCCGGTTCTCGGAGCACCCGGATGGCTCTGTCCTTGAACTGTGCAAAGTCCAGATGAGGATCCTGTAAGGCCATTGCCCGCAACTGGGTTCGGTGGGCATTGCAATATAGTCCCTCTATAAATTGTTCGGTCAACAGCCTGTCCTCGTTTCCCACGCCGTCAGGGTTGGTCTGCTTAATGGCTCTCAGGGCCTCTTGTATTTTTAAAGCATAGTCTCTTATACTCTCATGTGCTCGCTGTTTGCACCCATAGAATCTAAGCTTAATCTCGGCTGAGGTGCGGGTATCAAAGGTGTCCTTCAGCCGGGTTAATATCCCTGCGACAGTCCTCCTCCCAGGTGGCCAGGACTTTACCTCCCTTTGGGCTGCCCCGGTTAGTTGGGCCACCAGGATGCTCACTTTTTGCTCTTCTGTGAGGGGGTACACCTGGAAGAGGCTATCCAGCCTTTCTCTAAAGTCATTCAGGGTATGTGACTCCCCTGAGTACTGGGGTAGCCAGGCTGCCCCCGGGATATAGGGCATAGTGAAAGGCATGACCGCAGCAGCGGTGGCGCTGGCGGTGGCTGCGGCAGTGAAGCTCTCCTCCGTATCCGACATCTTCCTCCCCCCTAGTGGACCGTGGCCTACCTTGCGATGATCCTCTTCCGTAGGCCGCGGCTCCGCAGTGGATCGTCAGGGTTGAGGATCTTCCGTCGCGCTCCTATGACGTCGGCGTCTGCTGGGCTCCTTCCAGGACCTTACGCAACGTCCGGACGTGAGGCGGGGCTTCAGTTCTCGCGGGCTTTTCGGAGTCCACGCCCCTCTTCTTCCCGCGCGGCGTCTTCAAGATTGCGTCCAACGGCGGGAAAACTCCACGGATGGCGGGAAGGAGGTAGAAGATGGCGTCGGATGGCGGGAATCTTCACCACAGGTAAGTTTAAAAGTCTCTTTTTCAGGCGCGCAGTACCCGGTGGTTGCGGGCACGAGATCCTGCCGACTACGCCAAAAGTTGACGCGCCCCTGGACCTGTGCCGAGTAGCGTTGCGCACGCGGGGGCCTACCCGGAGCCGGATCTGATAGGGGTAGTAGTTTAGTGGCGGTTACCCGGTCCGTGCCCAGGGAGTCAAACTAAATGGCAGTCTTTAGCAGTAGATGTTAGAGTGTTCGACTACGCCACCCATTGAATGCGGCTATGAAGCCGCCGCTGCAGGGCAGACCGCTGAGGCCGGTGGTACGGATGTGCAGCGTGGATGGTATAACCCCCAACGGGAGGGGTATGGCCTCAGGGCAGCCGACGTGAATGATGGGGTTAGCAGAGTTGCACGCAGGCACCAGGAACCACTCAGAGACGGTGCGGTGTAGTTCAGGGTCTTTACTGGTGGCAAAGGTAGACCCTCCCGGAGTACTGGCTAGCGATCGGGGCCTGGTCAGTCTGTGAGCAGATGGAATCTCCCCTGGCCAGGTGGAGTTGTAGGCCTCCCCAACTAATCGTACTCTTCTGGCTACCTTGCTAGAGGCTGATAAAAGTAGCCCACGTCCCTGAGTGTACCGTGTGGTGCTCACCCGTATGGCCGGTGACTCGGGGCCTTCTGGTAGCTTCCGCTCCACGACGGCGGTGCTGGTCCCTTGCGTGTGACCGTGCCTTCGGGTTTCTTGGCCAGAGGACCTGAAATCCCCTGCCGGGCGGTTTCTGCTGCTGGGTAAGGATTAGTCCCCACAGCCTCGGACTCCGGGTCCGGTAAGAACTCTTCAATCAGGGCGAGCTCTACAGCTTCCAGCCCCTGATTCCTTTTAGCACTGCTCCCACTGAGCTCCTGATCTTTCTTTCCTATAGCCGCTCCTCTCCAGACCAGACTGTGTCTCTGTCTGGGACTCCTCTTCTTCTTCTACTCACTAACCCTGCCTCAGCCCCAGCTTTATATAGGGGAAGTTCTTCCCCTCCCAGGACTGGGCAGGAGGTGTGGCATGCATAGGATTCCTGACCAGGAGACCTCCCACCTGCTCTCAGACGTAATATTGCTATTACTGTGGAAACCAGACCCCTGGGGTGCCACACCTGGGCATGCTCCTGATGAGGCTCAGTATTGTGTGTGGCCTCCACGTGCCTGTATGACCTCTCTACAACGCCTGGGCATGCTCCTGATGAGGCTGAGTATTGTGTATGGCCTCCACGTGCCTGTATGACCTCCCTACAACGCCTGGGCATGCTCCTGATGAGGCTGAGTATTGTGTGTGGCCTCCACGTGCCTGTATGACCTCCCTACAACGCCTGGGCGTGCTCCTGATGAGGCTCAGTATTGTGTGTGGCCTCCACGTGCCTGTATGACCCTCCCTACAACGCCTGGGCATGCTCCTGATGAGGCTGAGTATTGTGTGTGGCCTCCACGTGCCTGTATGACTTCCCTACAACGCCTGGGCATGCTCCTGATGAGGCTCAGTATTATGTGTGGCCTCCACGTGCCTGTATGACCTCCCTACAACGCCTGGGCATGCTCCTGATGAGGCTGAGTATTGTGTGTGGCCTCCACGTGCCTGTATGACCTCCCTACAACGCCTGGGCATGCTCCTGATGAGGCTCAGTATTGTGTGTGGCCTCCACGTGCCTGTATGACCTCCCTACAACGCCTGGGCATGCTCCTGATGAGGTTGCGGATGGTCCCCTGTGGGATCTCCTCACAGACCTGGACTAAAGCGTCCGCCAACTCCTGGACAGTCTGTGATGCAACGTGACATTGGTGGATGGAGCGAGACATGATGTCCCAGATGTGCTCAATCGGATTCAGGTCTGGGGAACGGGCGGGCCAGTCCATAGCTTCAATGCCTTCATCTTGCAGGAACTGCTGACACACTCCAGCCACATGAGGTCTGGCATTGTCCTGCATTAGGAGGAGCCCAGGGCCAACCGCACCAGCATATGGTCTCACAAGGGGTCTGAGGATCTCATCTCGGTACCTAATGGCAGTCAGGCTACCTCTGGCGATCACATGGAGGGCTGTGCGGCCCTCCAAAGTAATGCCACCCCACACCATTACTGACCCACTGCCAAACCGGTCATGCTGGAGGATGTAGCAGGCAGCAGATCGCTCTCCACGGCGTCTCCAGACTCTGTCACGTCTGTCACATGTGCTCAGTGTGAACCTGCTCTCATCCGTGAAGAACACGGCGCTAATGTGGAATCTGCCAATCTTGTTGTTCTCTGGCAAATGCCAATCACCCTGCACGGTGTTGGGCTGTAAGCTCAACACCCACTTGTGGACGTCAGGCCCTCATACCACCCTCATGGAGTCGGTTTCTAACCGTTTGTGCAGACACATGCACATTTGTGGCCTGCTGGAGGTCATTTTGCAGGGCTCTGGCAGTGCTCCTCCTGTTCCTCCTTGCACAAAGGCAGAGGTAGTGGTCCTGCTGCTGGGTTGTTGCCCTCCTACGGCCCCCTCCACGTCTCCTGGTGTACTGGCCCATCTCCTGGTATCTGCTCCATGCTCTGGACACTACACCGACAGACACAGCTACCCTTCTTTCCACAACTCGCATTAATGTGCCATCCTGGATGAGCTGCACTACCTGATCAACTTCTGTGGGTTGTACTGTAGACTCCGCCTCATGCAACTGTACCTCTAGGGGTGAGAGCAATGACAAAATGCAAAAGTGACCAAAACAACAGCCAAAAAGGATGAGAACAGAGAAATGAGAATAAAATGGATATCAGCTCACCCACTTAGAAGATTGCAGCACAGAGCCAGCAGTGCGACTGGGAGGATAAGTAGAAAATCAGGGAAATCCTGCTGAGCAGATCTTCTAAAATCAATTTCTTTATTAGGTCATGAAAAAAAGTATTAAAACAACCTAGGAGGACATCAGCAAACGCGTTTCGAACTATGAGTTCTTAATCATTGCATAGTAAAAAAACACATGGAAATGGCGTTATATGTCATATCCGGCTGATCACATGTTGAAACATAAACCAATCAAAAGGGGGAGAAAAGTTCTCATTCATAGTGATACATCAGATCGTGCCTGATGTTCATACCGGCCGGTGCGCGTGCGTTCACTGTATAGATCCACCAGCTTTCTCTATTAAGGAGCTTTCTCCTATGATCGCCCCCCCCCCCCTATGTGGTCTTATAACTCTCTCAATGCCAATTAGAGTGCAGTCCGATATACGCCGAGACATGCAATAGAGAAAATAGACAGATTAATCCCTGCTTCTTCTCCGCACCGATGATCAGATTCTCACCTTCAAGTGGACCGGAGCACAGCGCACGGACACTCGGATCACGCTCGCAGCAGAGTCTGAGCCGAGTGTCATTAGCATATCGCATCCGATGCTTTACGCTAATGTGACCCCGGCCTTAGCTTAAGTTTGGGGATCCAAGAAGATTGGAAGACGACAGCTAGAAACATATTGGGACAGTACAAATGTAAGATCAGGAGAGAGATCTGAAAATCGTCATGGTGCAGGAGTTGTCCGAGACGGTAGTTACAGATAAAGAGGACCCGCGGCGGCCCAAGGACGCAGATATGGGAGAGGACAGGAGATGTCACTCGTGATATTATCTCGGCTCTGACCTTTCCATATCGTGACGTGACGTTATCTCAATGACTGATGCCGGCTTCGTTGTAAGGACATCATGAACTACTAAAATCCACATGTTTTTGAAGACTTCCTAGTAATGGTAAATTTATGGATCACATTAAATAAATGATTTCTGCATAAAAAAACACAAATATTTTATCTTCTCCACACAACGTGACGCATGTAGAGTAATATTCATAACTGATGCCAGAGCGATGGCAAGATAGCGAGCCGATCATCGCTACAGTAATGTGTCAGACGTCACAGTCCTTTCCTTATCAGACAACCCTGGAAGGAAAACCTGTCCTGGACAAGAAGTGGAAGGATGGAGAAGAAGAAGACCATGAGACAGATAAGATAGAAGGGCCAGCTGGGTTATTAGGTGGGAGAGCAGTAAGTCCAGCACTAAGGCCCCGGCACACATTGCAGGCATCTGAATCTGCTGCTTTTTATGGGTCTGGACGACCATTGGACTTGTATGGGGCCACTCCGCTCTCGCACACAGAAGAGGTCATGAAATTTAAGGATTAGGCAGGTTGAGCTCTTGATGCGCTGTATTCTGTTGACGATTGGGTCTAGAGGAGAGTGGGGAGTCCAGAGAGGTTTCTATGAGGGGACAGGAGGAGTCTAAAGAAGTCTGTGAGGGTGGAGAGGAGGTAGACTGAATCTGGGGGGGCAAAGCAGTCTTAAGGGGGCTGGAGGAGGGGATGCATGGAAGGTGTCTAGAGGAATCTGGAGCTGGGAGGCCAAAAGGGTTTGGACAAAGGGGCCACAGGAGGGTAACAGAAAGGTTTGGAAAAGGGGGGCTGGAGGGCCTGAAGGAGGCTACAGAAAATTGGAGGTAGGGGGCAGGAGGAGGAGGACAAAGAGGTTTGGAGGAGACCAAAGGGGGACAGAGAGCTTTGGAGGAGAGACTAAAGGAGTCAGGAAGACAGCAAATGAAACAAAAGGCTGGCTTCACATTGCAAAATAAAACAATGAATGTAAGATTAACAAAATTCCACTGATACACTGGAGAAAAAAATGTGCAGATGGTCAAACCTCCCAGGGAATCATGGATTTCACTCATTTCACCTGACTGTAGTGCACGTGTATGTGTCATAAAAAAATTTAAAATCCATAAGACATTTCCAGGGACATGTGGGATTAATTACAACTAGGGAAGTGAGAAACTAATTAGCTGATGAAGTTAGAAATATAGGAAGAGCTGAGACTTCAACCTCCTTTGAGGCTGGGACCTCCTGCAGTGACCAGGTAATTATAGTAGAGAAATGCTTTGAGGTGAGATAGTAATACTTTGTTTACGCAGAGGCGGGAAATATCCTTCCCCAGGAAAGAGTTTCCTCTGATCATAGAAAAATGGACAATTGCACCTCCACACACTATGTCTCTGGTATCCAGATATGAATATTGGGTTTTGCATCAATCTGATATTTATGGGAGATATATTTTCAGCGTTGTAGCGAAGAGACAGACATGATGGCATTCACTCACATCACTATAAGGCCATTCTAACCCTTCAAACTTAATATTGGTCCAATGGAAGATGCTATCCATGCCATATATCATCTCTATTGAAAGATGGAATCGCAATAGGAAACATGACGACAATATCTACCTCCTGGGACCTCCAGGGGCGAAGATATCCTGTAAGTTGGGGATCTCATAAAATTCTGATGGCCAAGCACATCCTACAAACAGCCCCCACATGAGCTCACCAAGGGGAAGTGTGTGGGCATAACTTTGAGCTAATAAAAAGCAGAACTTGGTTTTGGTCCTTTGTCAGAACGTGGAAGGTACAACTTGCTGTGGGTTCTGTCAGTTTTCCTAAGGAGTACCTCCCTCCGCTAAGCTCTGAGCCATTTCCGTGACATCAGGTTTAGTAATTCTCTTCCGTTACCCCTTTTAGTTCATGTAATAGTATATATCGTATTGTTTTGTTCCCATTTTGTATCATCTTTGTATATAAACACTGCCTACCCTTTTGGATTAAGTATAAAATTTAATAGCTCCGTTCCTCTTGCTCTGTAAATTGCACCCCTGAATCCATACGCTACCTGTAACGGATGTCCCATCGGCCTGTATAAACGATTGGTGGTGGTAGCTAGTGGCTCTTTTGTTATTGTGGAGTTGGCAGTGACCATACCAGGGTATAAATATATATTCCATTTGTTGGAATCTGAGGTGTACATACCATACGCTCACTGTGAGTTCCCCTATAACTGGCCTAGCAGTGCAAGCAGTCGCAGCCTCGTCCATCACTCGTCAGTCAATTGCGTGATTTCGTTTCACGATTGGGGGCAGAGGAGTTGCATCCCCTGTCAAACTGGTGGCAGCGGTTGGATCTGTGAGACCTCCCGGCTGCGTAACCTTGATAGTATGGTAGATCATTTTCTTCAGATTTCAGTACCTCATATACATCCATATTTAACACACAACACGACTAGAATCCTATTTCTAGATAGAGCCTGTCCAGCCTTCTGCTCCTCTTTCCTGTGGAGTTCTTTGTGGGATTTCAAGGTTTGTGTAAGGGTTACAGTTGTGGAGGAAGAAATTCTATTACAAAAATGTTAGAACAATTCTTTTTTACAAGAGACAAGATGGATTCTGGAAGATCGTGCCCAGGACAGAGATGGAAAGCAGATGGGAGCAGGAACTTTGCCCTGGCTGGGAGTCTTGGGATGAGCTCATCCTACATGGAGCCATCACACTCTAGAACATACATTTGTTTGGCTGCCTCTGATGTTACATTCAGTTCTTATAGTGACGGCTCTTAAGGTGAAGAGTGTTTACTCCGAGTGCTCAGCAGGAAAACTGCTTCATCAGCGAAATAAAGAGCTCTGCTCATCTACATTCAGCACAGCGCTGCCAGCGCCTGTGTGCAAACATGGAGGCCAGCTCGTGTGCGCGGCCCCTGAGCCGGTCACACATCGCTCTGCTGTCAGCAGTCGCCGCCTGATCTCCAGGATCCTTCTTGTGCCGATATTGTGCGGCTCCTCAGATTTTACATTTTTCTCCCTTTTGAAGCGGAGCTGAACTCTGCGCTGTAAGTCCATCATACGTGTAAGTCCATCATACGTGTAAGTCCATCATACGTGTTCTGCTGCTCATCCATGAACTGAGCATCCCTGTACTGCGCAGCAAATAATCTTACATACAGAGGACCTCCAGCTGCATCCCCTTCCTCCTCAGTTGCATTTGTTGATGTAGATGTGTGGCACCCCAGGTCTGGTCGCCACAGTGGCAGCAATGTCATGTCTGAGAGCAGGTGGAAGGTTCCCTGGTTGTGGACAATTCACATGCAGCACCTCCTGCCTCAGTCCAGGGAGGGGAGAAACCTGCCCTTTAAAAACTGGATCTGGGGCGGAGTTAGAGAAACCGGTTAGAGACAAGGTTCCAGTGAAGTTGCAGATAGGGACAGGTCAGCAGCAGGCTGAGGAGTCCCTGTAGGCAGAGGAGGAACACGAGGCCAGGAGGGGAGCTAGCAGAGTTCGTCCTGGCTAGAGACTTACCAAGCCGGACACTGGAGTCCGAGGCTGTGAGGGTTATAAGCCCAGCAGCAGAAAACCACCACGCAGGGGACTTCAAGTCCTCTGGCCCAAGGAAGCCCGGAGGCTCAGCCACACGAGAGGGACCACTACTACCCTGGAGGGGTGAGAAGTACGGAAGGCCCGAGTCGCCAGTCATATGGGCGAGAACAACACGGTACACTCAGAGACGTGGGCTACCTACACAACTACAGCAGGGTAGCCAGAAAGAGTGAAGTCAGCACGGTAGGCCTACAAACTCCCCCTGACCAGCGGGATTTCCCAGTTGCTCTCAGACTGACCAGGCCTCCATTGTTAACCTGTATTCCGGACGGGTCCCTTAATACCACCAACAGTAAAGACCCTGAATTGCATGACAGACTCCGTGTGGTTACTGCTGCTCCCGCGCACCATCACCACCAACATCCCTATTTACTGCCCTGAGGCTATACTACCCTCAGCTGCACCCACAACACCAGCCTCAGCGGTCTGCCCTGCAGCGGCGGTTCACTCTGACCGCAATCCACGGGTGACGTAGTCGGACATTTAATCACAAAACCTTATAAATAGACCGCCATTTGGGTTGACCACCCTGAGCCACGGGACCGGATCCCCGCCACGCAAGGACTACCACCCCCAGCATCCACAAAAGGTCCGGTTCCGGGTTTCCCCACACACACACGGCCCAGGGGGCGCGTCAGATGGATTTTAGGTCCCTCTGGGTTGTATATGACTCGCCCCCTGGGCCGTGGGGCACTCGGATCCGGGCAATAGGGAACGATGGGGGTAGTAGTGGCTACCCGGTTCCGTGACGCAGGGTGGTCAGACCAGTGGTAGTCTACGACGCGCTGTTGGTGTGTCCGACTACGCCACCCGTGGATTGCGGTTATTAGGAACCGCTGCTGCAAGGCAGTCCCCTGAGGTTGATGGTATGCGCAGCTGAGATTGTATAACTCCCCACGGGAGGAGTGTAACCCCAGGGCAGTGCAGTGGATGGTGGGGGTGATGGTGCAGGGAGTCCCAGTACCGTTAGTGCTGGAGGAGCGAAAGAGTACACAGACAACGTACTACAGTCCAATGCCTTTTACTCACAGTTCAGATTCTCCGGGTCACTTCTGTACAGGTAGTGACCACCCAAGCCGTGCGGTGTCCACCAGGTGAGGGGCTCGGTCAACCCCCAGGCAGTTCAGGACCATGGCCCAGGACCCCCTTTTGTCCTTTCTCTGGCCTGCCTCACCAGTGACCCACTTTTGTCCAGCTGCCGCGAACTTGTGCGGGTAAACGTGGATCCCGTTCCCCACTGTCCTATATGGAGCCTTCCTAGCAGGTTTAATGAGGTGTCGCACTAATAAATGATCACGACCTCCGGTCTTTGGCTGAGGGTTGTTTCTCCTCCACCAACTTGGGATCCGGTACCCTTAATCTGCCTGACCCTTCACCCGGTATTCTCGTGGGTTCTTAGGGTCCCTTCCACCTTCTTGTTTCTGAGCCTTTCCACACTTTGGATACTTCTCTTTCTGTTTCTGTTCCTTGCTGTTCCTTTCTTCTACTCCGGCCTTCACTCTAGGCCTGTCTCATGGAGCTGGGCCGAGAGGGAGCCATAGCTCCCTGTCACATCTCCACTCTGCTTCTTCTCTGACTGAACTGACTTCTCCTTCCAGAACTAAGATGGTGCCCACCTTATATACCCTTCCCTAGTGTGTGAGCTCAGGTGACCTGCAACCAATGAGCTCCTATCTACGCTCAGGAACCGTCCCCTTCTGCTCCTACATCACTGGGTTTTCCTCCCCCCTCCCCACTCCAGCCAGGGACATGGTCTGTCGTGCCTGCATTACTGTCTAATGGGAGCACCATTGAGCTGTCCCCCGGAAATGGGTGAGTGTGCTGTATGCCGCTAACTGACCCCTGGTCCATACGCCATCCTTACCCGGGAGTGGAATACCGCACCTCTGGCCGAGGTGCAATACCCCTGTAGCGGCCGAACCCTCGGGGCGCTACATATACATTTACATAGCGCTGGTAGAGAGGGAGAGGAGAACATAGACCCATCAGCCATAACACTAAAAGCACTGACGGATTACAATGGGATACATTAGGCAGGGAGGAAGCCGTTCATCTGTTGGCAGCAGACTGGGTAAGGTGTTCCTGAAATGCAGTGGACAATACCCACCAAAAGTGGTGAACTAAAGAAAGTCGTGTGCCCACCACTCACTGATGCACGTCCGGTCTGATCCCACAGATGTCACACCGCGACGAGCCGTGCAGATGAAGGTGGATGGACACGCGTGCCATCACAGCTATGGCAGAAAAGTATCACAACACGCAGAGCATTGCATCCACGACAGAGCTGTCAGATCACTCAGAGCGGCACAGCTGGGGTCAAATGGGGTCAGATCGCATGGGGAATCATAGCTATGATGGCAAGCTGGCAGAACATGCAGAGCATCGCAGCCTGGTATGTGTGGGGCTGCGGAGCTGCAGATTGGTAGAGTGCCCATGATGGCCTCTGTTACCAGCTAAATATGCCGGCAATGGGCACAAGAGTCTCCACACTGGACCATGGATACAATGCTATCAAACCACGCATCCTGACCTTGCACGGATGTGACATGTACCATCTATCTAAACATCGCACAGTGCCACCTTCATGGCAGCAGGATTGGATACTGGCAGTGCCCCTCTCATCTGGATACTGATCAGTAACAAATGAACAAGATAAAGTAGAGATGGCTTGTCTCCAAAACACAGAGAAAAAAGAGAAGCGACCAGGATGACACCAAAGATCAGTCAATTTCTCTTAGATAGGAACCCACAGCCTAATACTGCAGTGTAAAGTATGAGGAAAAGCCGGTATGGCCGCCAAGATCCATCAGCTAAACCTTCTACATCATTTCCATAATCATTGTAAAGAGGAATAAAAATCCTCTGAGCAAGAAGCAGCATTATGCAGAAAACACTCATCTGGGCCTCCGCCAGAAATTCCAATTATATTTTACGATCATACCTTCTAGAATAAGAACAATGCGTGGAAATACATAGTAACACACGGAAAACACCAATCAAACTCTACATTCATGCCGACTGCAGACGGAGAGCAGCGGAGGAGATTACCCATCTTCATGGAGCTACAAACCCTCTGTATAACCTATTCCTCTTGGTCATTTCATACACACGTTCACACCAAGATCTTCTAGCAGGAATCCCATAGATCTGATCAGAAAGGATCCTTCAGACCACCGAGAATCTCGTCCAGAGAGCAGAGGACACAACAATCCATTGCATCGGTACTTAGGAGACTCCCACTATCCTCATTTCAGCAAGTGTATATATTGCAAAAAGATTTTAGACAGGTGAGAAAAAAATGCTGCAAAGTAAGAACACTCTGAAAAATAACAGGGTTAAAAGTTTATTTGAACTTGTAAAAAAGTGCAAAGAGAATGATCACAAGAGAAATCTAAATCAAATCAGTATCTGGTGACCGCCCGTCGCCTCCATCATCAGTATCTGGTGACCGCCCGTCTCCTCCATCATCAGTATCTGGTGACCGCCCGTCCCCCCCATCAACAGTATCTGGTGACCGCCTGTCGCCTCCATCATCAGTATCTGGTGACCGCCCGTCCTCTCCATCATCAGTATCTGGTGACCGCCCGTCGCCTCCATCATCAGTATCTGGTGACCGCCCGTCCCCTCCATCATCAGTATCTGGTGACTGCCCGTCGCCTCCATCATCAGTATCTGGTGACCGCCCGTCCTCTCCATCATCAGTATCTGGTGACCGCCCGTCCTCTCCATCATCAGTATCTGGTGACCGCCCGTCCCCTCCATCATCAGTATCTGGTGACTGCCCGTCGCCTCCATCATCAGTATCTGGTGACCGCCCGTCTCCTCCATCATCAGTATCTGGTGACCGCCCGTCGCCTCCATCACTTATTCTCGTCATGTGTATACAGGTTATGGTGGATCTCGGCGTGGGGTTGTGCCAAACATCTTGGAGCACTTCCCCCAGATCTTCTGTGTATGAGGCTCGTGCGGATCCTTCTGTCTCTTCATGTGATCCCAGACAGACGGGATGATGGGAGATCAGAGCTCTGTGGGACTGGATTATCACCCCCAGGACTCCTCGTCGTTAATGACATTGGTTTGATGTTTGGGGTCATTATCCAGAAAAGATTTGGAGCCAATCAGACGTCTCATGATGGTATTACATGATGGCTATGTGTCTCCTGGATTTCTCGGCATTGAGAACACCAGTAATCCTGAAAAAAATCCACAACTCCATTTGCTAAAATGCAGCCGCAGACCTGCCGGACCTTCCACCGTGCATCACTGCTTCTGTAGACCCTCATTATTGTACTGCACTCCGGCCTTCAGTGAACAATCTGCTTCTATTACAGCCAAATATTTCATTTTACTCCTCAGTCCAGAGATTTGCAGCCATTATTCTGCACCCTAGTTCCTATGTTTTCATGGATAGTTGGGTCGCTCGGTCTTGTTTTCATGTTGAAGGTCTGTTTTTTTTCGCCACAATTCTTCAATGAAGAACATTTCTGGAAAGATTTCTCTTAAAGCGCACCTGTCAACAGGATTGTGCTCAGTAAACTACATATGTGGCGCCCCTGAGATTTCGGTCGCCACAGAGGTACTGCATCTCACCCAGAGGTGTGGTATCTCACTGTCAGGTAAGGATAGAGTGCTGCCCGGGACCCTAACACCTGCATCCAATACATTCCACATCAGTAGGGGGCAGGGCGAGATTGCTCTTAAGAGAGAGCACAGTCCCTGGTCCCTGGCTGAGGGGTGGAACTATGTAGTGGGTGTGGGTGGAGGAAGTAGCTAAGGGGAGCACATGAAGGAAAGTATAAATAGAGAAACCATCTTGTTTAGAGCGAGCAGTCAGAGAGATCAGTCTGAGGAGGAGAAGTGTGGGAGCAGGGGCTCTGTAGGAGCTCTGCTCAGGAGGAGGGACTGAGGAGAGGCCCAGGACTGAAGGAGAAGGAGAGAGGAGTAGGAAGGGCTCCAGGAACAACGAAGGGACCCCAGGGGTACGGCCAGGGCTGGAGGCCACCCGTGCGCCCGAATCTACCAGGAGGTGGAGGGGTCAGGCCACACAAAGGGGACCGGTCCCTCAACTAGCGGAAGACTGTATATCTCAACTAGAAACCGGAGGCTGCAGAATTTCAAGTCCTGCAGCCAACAGTCCATATCAGTCTCACCAAGAAGGTAGCCATAGAGGACCCAGGGGACGGAACAGACGTCGCCCGACAAGGCCCGCGGGTACCGGATTGGGACACTGGGTATGAGGTGCAGGGAGACAGACAGAGAAAGAGAACACACAGAAGGGGGTCCCGCTAAGTACTCTGGAGATATCTGAGGGTTGACTGAACGCCTCCCTGAGTAAGCGCAGCACGACCAGGGAAGTTACCCTGGTACCTGTAACTTGGACTGCAACAACCGTGAGTAAAGACCCTGAGGACTGCACCCCACTGTCTCTGTGATTATTATCTGCGCCATCCCCCTGCACTACAACGCCCAGCATCATCTACTCCACTACAACATCTACACTGCCCTGGAGCTAAGTTCTACCTGTGGAGAGCTGAACCAACCCTGCTGCACTAACATCAGCTCCAGAGGTTCTGCACAACAGCGGCGGCTCCACATAGCCGCATACCACAGGTGGCGTCACGAACATTTTATAAAAAAAACCTATAAATCCCCTGTAAATAATTCCCCTTTTGATTGACCTCCCTGGGTCACGGACCGGGTCACAGCCACTGTGACATTTCCCCAAGCAACGACCGACCCGGCACCAAGTACCCCACAGCCCAGGGGGCGCGTCAACTTTGGCGTCACGAACAGAATATGACCCCACCCGTTATCACCGGGTATTGTGCGCCTAGAGACTATGTTCTATACTGAATGTGGCGCCCGCCCCAGAAGAACGGGCGCCATTATGTGCGAGCCAAAAGACAACAAGAAACCGCCTCCCATCGTGGGCCGGGTTCCAGAATGGCGCCAAAAGCGAGGCCCGCCCCGAGCAACAGTGACCATGAATGTGGATGTGTCTATCAAGCTGGGGGGGCCACCCCAAGGTGTGGCCGACAGCAAGTTGCCATAGAACCGCCCCCGAAAAGGGAGAGGAGAGAAGAAACCTGGGAGACAGGGCGGGGTCTCCAGGAGTCCAGACAGACCGCACCCGGAGGGCAAGATGGAGAGTCAGGAGCCAGCTCCCATCCGTGGTCTGCAACCAGTGGCAAGGCCTCTCACCTTGGAGGAGGCCACGGCAGAGCTATCCCTGGAGGATACCGAATTCCTCCAGGCTGAAATCCAGGAGCTGGGCCGGAGAATGGAGAAGGCCCAGCAGGACGCCATTGTCGGCTGTAAAAAGGAGCTGCTGGAGAAACTGATGATCCAGCAGCAGCCAGCGCTGCACTCCATCAGCAGCATCCCAGCCCCGGAGGAGCCTGAACGGAGCCAGGAGGCCGCAGTAGCAGGTAAGGAGAGACTCCCTGTCCCGGGCGCTGAGAGTGCTGACCTGCTCCTGGGCTCCCTGGCGGATCCTCTGATCCTGGGCGCCTGCTCCACCGACCTACTCCTGGGCCCCCTGGCGGAACCACCAATCCCGGGCACCTGCTCTGCCGATCTGCTCCCCGGTCTCCAGGCGGAATCTCCCGTTCTGGGCACCTGCTTCACTGACCGGCTCCCAGACCCCCTGGCGGAAACCCCGATCCCGGGTGCTTGCTCCGCCAACCTGCCCCTGGGCCCCCTACCGGAGCCACCTGCCCCCGCACCCAAGTGGGTCTACGGAAGTACCACCTACGACTGGTCCACCAGATATGAGGACCAGCAAGGATCCCCTCTAACACCTGCACCTGCACACCCGGTTACCTGCCCAGGAGGAGAGGAGTTTCGGTGGGACAACCGGGAAGGGGACCTCATGGGGTTCCCATGGGAGATGCAGGCCCAGGCCCTCCGGAGGGAAGAGCACTGCAGGAGGGAGCTCCTGCAGTTGGAGAGGGAGCATCACGACCGGCAGGTGCGGTGGGAACAGATGGAGGCCCGGAACATGGTGGCTAAAACTGCGGCCGGCAAAGCGAGAGCTGCCACCCCAAGTCCCCGTCTGGAGGGGATAGTAGTCAAATTCGATCTACACGCCGGGTGGGGCTTTGTGAGGGAGCCACACACCGATCGAGACGTATTTCTCAACCGGTGGGATGTAGAACCCCACCTCCAACAGGGGCATCCTGGCCGAGACCTTTACCCCGGTGACTATGTCACATTTACCCGCCACAAGGGCGAGCGCGGCTGGTATGCCCTCCAGGTATACTGAGTGGCAAAAAGGAGAGACATGCCCCTGCAGTACGAGGCTGAGGACCCGGCTGGGTCAGCCTGCAGGAACCAGGAGTTCCCCCGGAGGGAGCACCCCTGTTAAACTGTTTAATCTAAAGAAACTGTCTATAGTTACCTGGAAGGGTACAACCCTGCCAGTTTAAAAAGTTAAATTGTGTGCCTTTAAAGTTTTATAGTTACCCGTTTAAAAAGACTATCAGGTTATGGATGGTGAATAACCAAGGAACTTGCCATTGAAAATAGTTGCACTTCTTAAAGTGCCTCTTATTGGTTTTATATATACAAAGCTGACCTCAGAACAAAAACCCGTTTGGCGTGGACGAAGACGTGGTCCAACACCTGGATCATCTATGCCCTGCAGCGACGCCCAGGGCCTATGTTGAGGGTTTTCGGGCGGGTCCCTCATGTTCACTGAATAACACCTTGTTAAAGAGAATGGACACCCGGTTGCAGATCGTGCTGTGACCTGTTGAAAAATGTTTTATAAGTATAAAGAAAGATGTTCTTTAAAAAAGTCTAATAATGTTTTGATAAAAACGTAACCAGTAACGTTCAGGAAAAAGTGCCTCCCATAAAGGGAAGAAATGTTATGTTTATGATCTTCTATGTGATGCATCTAAAAATTGCATGTCTGTAAAATACCCTGTGTTTTACTCTGTTCCAGCCCGCGGACGTGCTGTGTTTTACCAGGGGGGTATGTGGCGCCCCTGAGGGTTCGGTCTCCACAGAGGTACTGCATCTCACCCAGAGGTGTGGTATCTCACTCTCAGGTAAGGAAGGAGTATAGCTCGGGACCCTAACACCTGCATCCAACCCATTCCACACCAGTGGGGGGCAGGGCGAGATTGCTCCTAAGGGAGAGCACAGTCCCTGGTCCCTTGCTGAGGGGTGGAACTATGTAGTGGGTGTGGGTGGAGGAAGTAGCTAAGGGGAGCACATGAAGGAAAGTATAAATAGAGAAGCCATCTTGTTTAGAGAGAGCAGTCAGACAGATCAGTCTGAGGAGGAGAAGTGTGGGAGCAGGGGCTCTGTAGGAGCTCTGCTCAGAAGGAGGGCCTAAGGAGAGGCCCAGGACTGAAGGAGAAGGAGAGGAGCAGGAAGGGCTCCAGGAACAACAAAGGGACCCCAGGGGTACTGCCAGTGCTGGAGGCCACCCGTATGCCCGAATCTACCAGGAGGTGGAGGGGTCAGACCACACAAAGGGGACCGGTCCCTCAACTAGTGGAAGACTGTATGTCTCAACTAGAAACTGGAGGCTGCAGCATTTCAAGTCCTGCAGCCAACAGTCCATATCTGTCTCACCAAGAAGGTAGCTATAGAGGACCCAGGGGACAGAACAGACGTCGCCCGACAAGGCCCGCGGGTACCGGATTGGGACACTGGGTATGAGGTGCAGGGAGACGGCCAGAGAAAGAGAACACACAGAAGGGGGTCCCGCTAAGTACTCCGGAGATATCTGAGGGTTGACTGAACCCCTCCCTGAGTAAGCGCAGCACGACCAGGGAAGTTACCCTGGTACCTGTAACTTGGACTGCCACAACCGTGAGTAAAGACCCTGAGGACTGCACCCCACTGTCTCTGTGATTATTATCTGCGCCATCCCCCTGCACTACAATGCCCAGCATCATCTACTCCACTACAACATCTACACTGCCCTGGAGCTAAGCTCTACCTGTGGAGAGCTGAACCAACCCTGCTGCACTAACATCAGCTCCAGAGGTTCTGCACAGCAGCGGCGGCTTCACATAGGTGGCGTCACGAACATTTTATAAAAAAAAACTATAAATCCCCTGTAAATAATTCCCCTTTTGATTGACCGCCCTGGGTCATGGACCAGGTCACAGCCACTGTGACATTTCCCCAAGCAACGACCGGCCCGGCACCGAGTACCCCACGGCCCAGGGGGCGCGTCCCATACACTGTCAGGTGGGCGACATTACACTGTTTAAAATGATACCATGGTTGATGAAATCCATCCTGTGGTTCTTGTGTAATCTTTACTTTCAGTTTGGAGATAATGATATGCTCGTGCTCCGGGGTGGCCTGTGGGGGGCGCTCTATCTGGTGCTCCGGGGTGGCCTGTGGGGGACGCTCTATCTGGTGCTCCGGGGTGACCTGTGGGTGGCGCTCTATCTGGTGCTCTGCTTACATATTCATCTGTATGCTCTTATGACAGCTCACTGATCGGTCACTGACCTGCCTCCTATTTTACATAATACATCTAGTAGCGCGGAGCTAGGTAAAATAGGAGGCAGGTCAGTGAACGATCAGTGAGCTGCCCTAACAGCATACAGATGAATATGTAAGCAGAGCACCAAATAGAGTGCCCCCCCCCCCCACAGGCCGACCCAGAGCACGAGCATATCATTATCTCCAAAGATTAAACAAGAACCACAAGATGGATTTCATCAACCAAGGTATCATATTAATCAGTTCAATGTCGCCCACCTGACAGTGTATGTAGTTTAATGAACACAATCCTGCTGACAGGTGCGCTTTAACAGTAGATGGGTGTAGCCAGGTCCACTGGTCGCTGACAGTTCTGAGCTGATGGCACTGCTGAACATCTTTTGATACTAAAAGGAAGCATGATGTGTTTTCATCTGCTGATAGAAGTTTCTTGGGCAACCAATGTGCTGACCATAATCAATATTGTCTATTTCTTGGTACTTCTTCAAAAGAGTTTGAGCAGCACATCTTGAAACCCTGGTCTGCTTTGAGAGCTTTGCTTGAGAGAGACCTCGCTGATGCAGTATAACAACCTGGTGTCTTGTCGCTATGGTGTATGAGCTGTGATATGACACTGTCTTTCACAACCTCACTTTTGTAGCAGCGTTTGGCTGTTCCTCAACCAGTTTTTATAAAATGGAAAGTGAGTCCTTCGGTTTGTAGGCAATGCATTCATAGGTAGTTTGAACCTTGGTCAATTAAAATTTAATTTGCATACGATACTGATATGAATTTATTGATTGTGATTACAATATACTGTTGGTAAGACTGCTAGATCACATATAAAATTAGAGATAAAAATATACAGTTGTGCTCAAAAGTTTACATACCCCGGCAGAATTTTTCCTTTCTTGGCCTTGTTTCAAAGAATATGAATGATAACAAGAAATCTTTTCCTCCACTCATAGTTATTGGTTGGGTGAAGCCATTTATTGTCAAACTACTGTGTTTTCTCTTTTTAAATCTTAATGCCAACCAAAAACATCGAAATGACCCTGATCAAAAGTTCCCATACCTCAGTTGTTAATACAGTGTATTGCCCCCTCTACCATCAATGACAGCTTGAAGTCTTTGGTGGTAGTTGTGGATGAGGGTCTTTATTTTCTCAGATGGTAAAGCTGCCCATTCTTCTTGACAAAAAGCCTCCAGTTCCTGTAAATTTCTGGGCTGTCTAGCATGAACTGCGCGCTTGAGATCTCCCCAGAGTGGCTCAATGATATTGAGGTATCACCAGGATGGGCACATTACTACAAGATGGGGACCAAGATGGGAACATTACTACACGATGGGGACCAATATGGGAACATTACTACAAGATGGGGACCAGGACAGGCACATTACTACGAGACGGGGACCGGAATGAGCACATTACTACAAGATGTGAACCAGGATGGGCCATTACTACAAAATGGGGACAAAGATGGGTACATTACTACAAGATTGGGACCAGGATAGGCACATTACTACAAAATGGGGACCAGTATGGGCACATTACTACAAGATTGGGACCACGATGGGCACTTAACTACAAGATGGGGACTAGGAGGGGCGCATTACTACAAGATGAGGACCAGGATTGGCACATTACTACAAGATAGGGACCAGGATGGGCGCATTACTACAAGACGGGGACCAGGATGGGCACATTACTACAAGATGGGGATCAGGATGGGCACATTACTACAAGACGGGGACCAGGATAGGCACATTACTACAAGATGGGGATCAGGATGGGAGCATTACTACAAGAGTTGGACGAAGATAAGCACATTACTACAAGATGAGGATCCTGGTCCCCATCTTGTAGTAATGTGCTAATTCTGCTCCCTATCTTGTAGCAATGTGCCCATCCTGGTCCCCATCTTGTAGTAATGTGCCCATCCTGGTCCCCATCTTGTAGTAATGTGCCCATCCTGGTCCCCATCTTGTAGTAATGTGCCCATCCTGGTCCCAATCTTGTAGTAATGTGCACATCTTGGTCCCCATCTTGTAGTAATGTGCACATCTTGGTCCCCATCTTGAGGACCAGGATGGGCACATGACTACAAGATGGGGACCAGGATGGGCACATGACTACAAGATGGGACTAGGATGGGCACATGACTACAAGATGGGACTAGGATGGGCACATTACTACAAGATGGGGACCAGGATGGGCACATTGCTTCAAGTTAGGGACGAGGATGGGCACATTATTACAAGATGGTGACCAGGATAGGCACATTACTACAAGATGGGGACCAGGATGGGCACATTACTACAAGATGAGGACCAGGATGGGGCATTACTACAAGATGGGGACCAGGACGGTGCACATTACTACAAGATGAGGACCAGGATGGGCACATTACTACAAAATGAGGAGCAGGATGGGCACATTAGTAGAAGATGGGGACAGGATGGGCACATTACTACAAGATGAGGACCAGGATGGGCACATTACTACAAGATGCGGACCAAGATAGGCACATTACTACAAGATGGGGAAAAAGATGGGTACATTACTACAATATGGGGAACAAGATGGGTACATTAGTACAAGATTGGAACCAGGATGGGCACATTACTACAATATGGGGACCAGGATAGGCACATTGCTACAAGATGAGGACCAGGATAGGCACATTACTACAAGATGCGGACCAAGATAGGCACATTACTACAAGATGGGGACCAAGATAGGCACATTACTACAAGATGGGGAACAAGATGGATACATTAGTACAAGATTGGAACCAGGATGGGCACATTACTACAATATGGGGACCAGGATAGGCACATTGCTACAAGATGGGGACCAGGATGGGCCATTACTACAAGATAGGGATCAAGATGGGTACATTACTACAAGATGGGGAAAAGGGAGGGCACATTGCTACAACATGGGGACCAAGATAGTCACATTACTACAAGATGAGGACCAGGATGGGCACATTACTACAAGATGCGGACCAAGATAGGCACATTACTACAAGATGGGGACCAAGATAGGCACATTACTACAAGATGGGGAACAAGATGGGTACATTAGTACAAGATGGGGACCAAGATGGGTACATTAGTACAAGATTGGAACCAGGATGGGCACATTACTACAATATGGGGACCAGGATGCGCCATTACTACAAGATAGGTATCAAGATGGGTACATTATTACAAGATTGGGAAAAGGGAGGGCACAGTACTACAACATGGGGACCAAGATGGGCACATTACTACAAGATGGGGACCAGGATGGGCACATTACTACAAGATGCGGACCAAGATAGGCACATTACTACAAGATGGGGAACAAGATGGGTACATTACTACAAGATGGGGAAAAAGATGGGTACATTACTACAAGATGGGGACCAAGATGGGCACATTACTACAAGATGGGGACCAGGATGGGCCATTATACAAGATAGGGATCAAGATGGGTACATTACTACAAGATGGGGAAAAGGGAGGGCACATTACTACAAGATGGGGACCAGGATGGGCACATTACTACAAGATGGGGACCAAGATGGGTACATTACTACAAGATGGCGACCAAGATAGGCACATTGCTAAAAGATGGGGAGCAGGATGGGCACATTACTACAAGATGAGGACCAGGATGAGGCATTATTACAAGTTGAGGACCAGGATGTGCACATTACTACAAGATGAGGACCAGGATGAGGCATTACTACAAGATGAGGACCAGGATGAGTACATTACTACAAGATGGGGACCAGGATGAGTACATTACTACAAGATGAGGACCAGGATGGGCACATTACTACAAGATGAGGACCAGGATGGGCAAATTAATACAAGATGAGAACCCGGATGGGCCATTACTACAAGATGGGGATCAAGATGGGCACATTACTACAAGATGGGGATCAAGATGGGCACATTACTACAAGATGTGGACCAGGATGAGACATTACTACAAGATGGGGACCAGGATGGGCCATTACTACAAGTTAGGGACGAGAATGGGCAGTTTACTACAAGATGAGGACCAGGATGGGGCATTACTACAAGATGGGGACCAGGATGGGCCATTACTACAAATTAGGGACGAGGATGGGCACATTACTACAAGATGAGCACCAGGATGGGCACATTACTACAAGATGGGGACCAGGATGGGCACATTACTACAAGATGGGGACCAGGATGGGCACATTACTACAGGATGGGGATCAGGATGGGCACATTACTACAGGATGGGGATCAGAATGGGCACATTACTACAATATGGTGACCAGGATGGGCACATTACTACAAGATGGGGACCAGGATGGGCACATTACTACAAGATGGGGACCGGGATGGGCACATTACTACAGGATGGGGATCAGGATGGGCACATTACTACAAGATGGGGACCAGGATGGGCACATTACTACAAGATGTGGTCGAGGATGGGCACATTACTACAAGATGAGGACCAGGATGGGCACATTACTTCAAGATGCGGACCAAGATAGGCACATTACTACAAGATGGGGAACAAGATGGGTACATTAGTACAAGATTGGAACCAGGATGGGCACATTACTACAATATGGGGACCAGGATAGGCACATTGCTACAAGATGGGGACCAGGATGGGCCATTACTACAAGATAGGGATCAAGATGGGTACATTACTACAAGATGGGGACCAGGATGGGCACATTACTACAAGATGAGGACCAGGATGAGCACATTACTACAAGATGCGGACCAAGATAGGCACATTACTACAAGATGGGGAACAAGATGGGTACATTAGTACAAGTTGGGGACCAAGATGGGTACATTAATACAAGATTGGAACCAGGATGGGCACATTACTACAATATGGGGACCAGGATGGGCCATTACTACAAGATAGGGATCAAGTTGAGAACATTATTACAAGATGGGGAAAAGGGAGGGCACATTACTACAACATGGGGACCAAGATAGGCACATTACTACAAGATGGGGACCAGGATGGGCACATTACTACAAGATGAGGACCAGGATGGGCACATTGCTACAAGATGAGGACCAGGATGGGCACATTACTACAAGATGGGGACCAGGATGGGCACATTACTACAAAATGCGACCAAGATAGGCACATTACTACAAGATCGGGAACAAGATGGGTACATTACTACAAGATCGGGAACAAGATGGGTACATTGCTACAAGATGGAGAACAAGATGGGTACATTACTACAAGATGGGGACCAAGATGGGTACATTACTACAAGATGGGGACCAAGATGGGTACATTAGTACAAGATTGGAACAAGGATGGGCCCATTACTACAAGTTAGGGACGAGAATGGGCAGTTTACTACAACATGAGGACCAGGATGGGCCATTACTACAAGATGGAGACAAGGATGGGCACATTACTACAAGATGGGGGCTAGGATGGGGCATTACTACAAGATGGGGACCAGGATGGGCCATTACTACAAATTAGGGATGAGGATGGGCACATTACTACAAGATGAGGACCAGGATGGGCACATTACTACAAGATGAGGACCAGGATGGGCACATTACTACAAGATGGGGACCAGGATGGGCACATTACTACAAGATGGGGACCAGGATGGGCACATTACTACAGGATGGGGATCAGGATGGGCACATTACTACAGGATGGAGATCAGAATGGGCACATTACTACAATATGGTGACCAGGATGGGCACATTACTACAAGATGGGGACCAGGATGGGCACATTACTACAAGATGGGGACCGGGATGGGCACATTACTACAGGATGGGGATCAGGATGGGCACATTACTACAATATGGTGACCAGGATGGGCACATTACTACAAGATGGGGACCAGGATGGGCACATTACTACAAGATGTGGTCGAGGATGGGCACATTACTACAAGATGAGGACCAGGATGGGCACATTACTACAAGATGCGGACCAAGATAGGCACATTACTACAAGATGGGGAACAAGATGGGTACATTAGTACAAGATTGGAACCAGGATGGGCACATTACTACA
Source organism: Phyllobates terribilis (assembly GCF_046119375.1). Lineage (NCBI taxonomy): Eukaryota > Metazoa > Chordata > Amphibia > Anura > Dendrobatidae > Phyllobates > Phyllobates terribilis. The sequence goes on along the minus strand of NW_027362767.1, from coordinate 11,410,945 downwards.
ATATGGGGACCAGGATAGGCACATTGCTACAAGATGGGGACCAGGATTGGCCATTAATACAAGATAGGGATCAAGATGGGTACATTACTACAAGATGGGGAAAAGGGAGGGCACATTACTACAACATGGGGACCAAGATAGGCACATTACTACAAGATGGGGACCGGGATGGGCACATTACTAGAAGATGAGGACCAGGATGGGCACATTACTACAAGATGAGGACCAGGATGAGCACATTACTACAAGATGCGGACCAAGATAGGCACATTACTACAAGATGGGGAACAAGATGGGTACATTAGTACAAGATGGGGACCAGGATGGGCAAATTGCTACAAGATGAGGACCAGGATGGGCACATTACTACAAGATGAGGACCAGGATGGGCACATTACTACAAGATGGGGACCAGGATGGGCACATTACTACAAGATGGGGACCAGGATGGGCACATTACTACAGGATGGGGATCAGGATGGGCACATTACTACAGGATGGGGATCAGAATGGGCACATTACTACAATATGGTGACCAGGATGGGCACATTACTACAAGATGGGGACCAGGATGGGCACATTACTACAAGATGGGGACCGGGATGGGCACATTACTACAGGATGGGGATCAGGATGGGCACATTACTAGAATATGGTGACCAGGATGGGCACATTACTACAAGATGGGGACCAGGATGGGCACATTACTACAAGATGTGGTCGAGGATGGGCACATTACTACAAGATGAGGACCAGGATGGGCACATTACTACAAGATGCGGACCAAGATAGGCACATTACTACAAGATGGGGAACAAGATGGGTACATTAGTACAAGATTGGAACCAGGATGGGCACATTACTACAATATGGGGAACAGGATAGGCACATTGCTAGAAGATGGGGGCCAGGATGGGCCATTACTACAAGATAGGGATCAAGATGGGTACATTACTACAAGATGGGGACCAGGATGGGCACATTACTACAAGATGAGGACCAGGATGAGCACATTACTACAAGATGCGGACCAAGATAGGCACATTACTACAAGATGGGGAACAAGATGGGTACATTAGTTCAAGTTGGGGACCAAGATGGGTACATTAATACAAGATTGGAACCAGGATGGGCACATTACTACAATATGGGGACCAGGATGGGCCATTACTACAAGATAGGGATCAAGATGAGAACATTATTACAAGATGGGGAAAAGGGAGGGAACATTACTACAACATGGGGACCAAGATAGGCACATTACTACAAGATGGGGACCAGGATGGGCACATTACTACAAGATGAGGACCAGGATGGGCACATTGCTACAAGATGAGGACCAGGATGAGCACATTACTACAAGATGAGGACCAGGATGGGCACATTGCTACAAGATGAGGACCAGGATGGGCACATTACTACAAGATGGGGACCAGGATGGGCACATTACTACAAGATGAGGACCAGGATGGGCACATTGCTACAAGATGAGGACCAGGATGGGCACATTACTACAAGATGCGGACCAAGATAGGCACATTACTACAAGATGGGGACCAGGATGGGCACATTACTACAAAATGCGACCAAGATAGGCACATTAGTACAAGATCGGGAACAAGATGGGTACATTACTACAAGATGGAGAACAAGATGGGTACATTACTACAAGATGGGGACCAAGATGGGTACATTACTACAAGATGGGGACCAAGATGGGTACATTACTACAAGATTGGAACCAGGATTGGCCCATTACTACAAGTTAGGGACGAGAATGGGCAGTTTACTACAAGATGAGGACCAGGATGGGGCATTACTACAAGATGGGGACCAGGATGGGCCATTACTACAAGATGGAGACAAGGATGGGCACATTACTACAAGATGGGGGCCAGGATAGGGCATTACTACAAGATGGGGACCAGGATGGGCCATTACTACAAATTAGGGACGAGGATGGGCACATTACTACAAGATGGGGACCAGGATGGGCAAATTACTACAAGATGAGGTCCAGGATGGGGACATTACTACAAGATGAGGACCAGGATGGGCACATTACTACAAGATGGGGACCAGGATGGGCACATTACTACAAGATGGGGACCAGGATGGGCACATTACTACAGGATGGGGATCAGGATGGGCACATTACTACAGGATGGGGATCAGAATGGGCACATTACTACAATATGGTGACCAGGATGGGCACATTACTACAAGATGGGGACCAGGATGGGCACATTACTACAAGATGGGGATCGGGATGGGCACATTACTACAGGATGGGGATCAGGATGGGCACATTACTACAATATGGTGACCAGGATGGGCACATTACTACAAGATGGGGACCAGGATGGACACATTACTACAAGATGTGGTCGAGGATGGGCACATTACTACAAGATGAGGACCAGGATGGGCACATTACTACAAGATGCGGACCAAGATAGGCACATTACTACAAGATGGGGAACAAGATGGATACATTAGTACAAGATTGGAACCAGGATGGGCACATTACTACAATATGGGGACCAGGATAGGCACATTGCTACAAGATGGGGACCAGGATTGGCCATTAATACAAGATAGGGATCAAGATGGGTACATTACTACAAGATGGGGAAAAGGGAGGGCACATTACTACAACATGGGGACCAAGATAGGCACATTATTACAAGATGGGGACCGGGATGGGCACATTACTACAAGATGAGGACCAGGATGGGCACATTACTACAGGATGAGGACCAGGATGGGCACATTACTACAAGATGAGGACCAGGATAAGCACATTACTACAAGATGGGGACCAAGATAGGCACATTACTACAAGATGCGGACCAAGATAGGCACATTACTACAAGATGGGGAACAAGATGGGTACATTAGTACAAGATTGGGACCAAGATGGGTACATTAATACAAGATTGGAACCAGGATGGGCACATTACTACAATATGGGGACCAGGATGGGCCATTACTTCAAGATGGGGACCAGGATGGGCACATTACTACAAGATGCGGACCAAGATAGGGATCAAGATGAGAACATTATTACAAGATGGGGAAAAGGGAGGGCACATTACTACAACATGGGGACCAAGATAGGCACATTACTACAAGATGGGGACCAGGATGGGCACATTACTACAAGATGCGAACCAAGATAGGCACATTACTACAAGATGGGACCAGGATAGGCACATTACTACAAGATGCGGACCAAGATAGGCACATTACTACAAGATGGGGAACAAGATGGGTACATTAGTACAAGATGGGGACCAAGATGGGTACATTAGTACTAGATTGGAACCAGGATGGGCACATTACTACAATATGGGGACCAGGATGGGCACATTACTACAAGATGAGGACCAGGATGGGCACATTACTACAAGATGCGGACCAAGATTGGCACATTACTACAAGATCGGGAACAAGATGGGTACATTACTACAAGATGCAGAACAAGATGGGTACATTACTACAAGATGGGGACTAAGATGGGTACATTACTACAAGATGGGGACCAAGATGGGGACATTACTACAATATGGGGACCAGGATGGGCACATTACTACAAGATGGGGACCAGGATGGGCCATTACTACAAGATAGGGATCAAGATGGGTACATTACTACAAGATGGGAAAAAGGGAGGGCACATTACTACAAGATGGGGACCAAGATGGGCACATTACTACAAGATGGGGACCAAGATGGGTACATTACTACTAGATGGGGACCAGGATGGGCACATTACTACAAGATGAGGACCAGGATGGGCACATTACAACAAGATAGGGACCAGGATGGGCACATTACTACAAGATGGGGACCAGGATGGGCACATTACTACAGGATGGGGATCAGGATGGGCACATTACTACAAGATGGGGACCAGGATGGGCACATTGCTACAAGATAGGGAGCAGAATTAGCACATTACTACAAGATGGGGACCAGGATGGGCACATTACTACAAGATGGGGACCAGGATGGGCACATGACTACAAAATGGGGACCAGGATGGGCACATGACTACAAGATGGGGACCAGGATGGGCACATTGCTTCAAGTTAGGGACGAGGATGGGCACATTGCTACAAGATGGGTACCAGGACGGTGCACATTACTACAAGATGGGGACCAGGATGGACACATTGCTAACAGGATGGGGATCAGGATGGGCACATTACTACACAATGAGGACCAAGATGGGGGACATTACTACAAGATGCGGACAAGGATGGGGACATTACTACACGATGGGGAAACTACTACAAGATGGGGACATTACTTTAAGAAGTTGGTCAGAATTACTATATTGTGCTAATTGTAAGAAAAAAAAGGTAATAAAAATTGTAAAAACTGTAAACTTGTAAAAACTATAAAACTGTACCATACCCATAAAATACATGCACTTTAATAGAATAAAATAAAAAAGCCAAAAATCTCCAAAAAATGATCCAAGAGGTGTATAGAAAAAACAATATGGTATCGTTAAAAATTTCATATCATCCTGCAAAGAATGTGTCCCATCAAATTCACATTTTTTCTATGTGCAGCCCACACTTAGCCGAGTTTGAGACCCTTGCTCTGTGGACTAATCTAGTCATATAAGTGTAGCACCCTGAGGATTCGGCTGCTACAGGAGTATTGCACCTCAAGCCAGAGGTGTGATATTCCACTCCCGGGTAAGGAAGGAGTGTGGAACTGAGCTCAGATAGACTGCATGCACTACATACATCCCATTCCAGAGGAGCAGGCCGACGGTACTCCCACTTAGAAATGTGCAGGTACAACCGAGCCTGTTCCTGGCTGGAGTGGGAGGGGGGTGGTACATCCCATGTAGTGTAGGGGCAGATAGGGGGAGCAGTCTGGGTAGTGATAGGAGCTCATTGGGTGCTGGTCACCTGAGCTCACACATAGAGGGATATATAAGGAGGGCACCAACTTAGATCAGGGTCAGACGCTGAGAACAAGTCAGTTGGAGAGGAGAGAGAAGGAAACAGCAGCCCTGGAGAGAGAGAGAGGAGAAAGAAAGAGAAAGACCCAGAGGGGGAAGACTGAAGGGACCCAAGAACCCAAATTAGAACACCGGGTGAGGAGTCAGCAAGAGGGTACCGGAACCCAAGCTGGTGGGGGTAAAGACATTCCCCAGCCAGAGACCGGAGACCGTGGGCAGTGTCTGTCACGGTCACCCACCACATTCACCCTGAAGGCAAACCACATGAAGGGTCAGGGAACCCAGGGCCAAGGGTGTCCCAAAAGAAGGCCCGAGGGAGGTGGACCTAGGTGAATCACTGGTGGGGACGGCTGAAGAAAGGACAGAGGGAGAGCTCAGGGCCACGCTCCGGACTTGTTTGGGGGTTGGCTGGATCCAGGACCTGGTGGACGCAGCACGGCTCGGGTGGTCACTAGCAGCTGGAGTGACCGGAACATCAGCAGTAAGTAAACACCCTTAACTGCACAACCCGAGTCTGTCTTCATTGCCGGCTGCACCGCACCACCACAACCCCCATCCTCTGCGCCTGTCCCCTCTGAGGCTATACCCCTCCCGTTGGGGGTTATCCCACCAAGCTGCGCATCCACCATCAGCCTCAGCGGACCCTGCTGCAGCGGCGGCCACAGTGACCGCATCACAACGGGTGGCGTAGTCGACACAAAAGAACTTTAGTAACATCTGTAAAGCTGCCACATAACACTGAGCTTGACGCCCTGGGCACGGGACCGGGTCACAGCCGCTCGGAGACTACAACCCCCCATCTGATCCGGTGCCGGGTATTCCCCTCAAAAAGGAATATGTCCCAGGGGGCGCGTCATAAGCTATTCCCCTGAGGAACCCATGATGGAGGAAACGCGTCGGGAGGCTCATAGGGAATATTAAGAAGCAAAGCAGTGTTTTTTAGGGCCAGCTGTTGACTGCCCTTGTAAGGGCAGTAGTTTTAGGGTCCTAGGTTCAGACCGATTCAATTAATTAATTCCCTGTCTGATTCCAGATGCAAGTAACTTCGGTCCTTTATATCTAGGTGCGGGCTGGGTCGGGGGGAAGAGGGGCAAATGTCCCCCCAGCAGTAGTTGAGGGCCACTCGGCCACCTGCTGCTGTCCCTGTATTGTAGACAGACGTGTCTGCTGATCTCGCCTCCCCAGTGCACTGGCCGGGATGCTTAATCGTGGAAGACTGGAGAGGAGCTTGATAGAAGAGATCAGCAGGGGCCGGGCGGGAGGGCAGGGACAGGCCCGGATCCTGAGTATTGTGTCAGCGGAGGCTCTGAGGCACGGTGTGATAATTTATTGCACCAGTTTGAGCTTTCCTGCAGCTCAGGTCACACTGTCAGTGGGAGTTATTGGCTCCAGCGTCACCAGATCTGCAGTAAAGTTCAAGCTGCAGCAATAACTCACAATGAGGGTCATACACCAGTACACAGAGTCATCCTGCACTGACTGCTCCTGATCCAGGCTTCAGGACATTATATAGCATATATAGTGCCATATGACGCGCCCCTGGGCCTGTGTCGCGCTGCATTGCGCACGCGGGAGCTTACCCGGAGCCGGATCTGTTGAGGGTTGTAGTCTCGTGGCGGTGACCCGGTCCGTGCCCAGGGAGTCAAACTGAGCGGCGATGTATCAGCGGTAGATGTTGGACGACTACGCCACCCGTTGAGTACAGCTAAGTAGCTGCTGCTGCAGGGCAGACCGCTGAGGCCGGTGGTAGGATTGTGCAGCGTGATAGTATAACCCCCAACGGGAGGGGTATGGCCTCAGGGCAGCCGACGTGGATGATGGGGGTAGCAGGAACCACTCGGAGACGGTACGGTGTAGTTCAGGGTCTTTAGTGGTGACAAAGATAGACCCTCCCGGAGTACTGGCTAGCGATTGGGGCCTGGTCAGTCCTTGAGCAGATGGGATCTCCCCTGGCCAGGCGGAGTTGTAGGCCTCCCAAACTAACTGTACTCTTCTGGCTACCTTGCTAGAGGCGGGTATAAGTAGCCCACGTCCCTCAGTGTACCGTGTGGTGCTCACCCGTATGGCCGGTGACTCGGGGCCTTCTAGTTGCTTCCGCTCCACGACGGCGGTGCTGGTCCCATGCGTGTGACCGTGCCTTCGGGTTTCTTGGCCAGAGGACCTGGAATCCCCTGCCTGACGGATTCTGCTCCTGGGTAGGAGTTAGTCCCCACAGCCTCGGACTCCGGGTCCGGTAAGAAATCTTCTCAGTCAGGGCGAGCTCTGCAGCTGCCAGCCCCTGACTCCTTGTAACACTGCTCCCACAGAGCTCCTGATGTTTTGTTCCTATATTTGCTTCTTTTCTCTGTCTCTACTTCTTCTCTACTCACTAACCCTGCCTCAGCCCTAGGTTTATATAGGGGAAGTTCTTCCCCTCCCAGGACTGGGCAGGAGGTGTGGCATGCATAGGATTCCTGACCAAGAGACCTCCCACCTGCTCTCAGACGTAATATCTCTATCACTGTGGCAACCAGACCCCTGGGGTGTCACATTCCCCCCTAGTGAAATTTAGTACTCCGGGACTAAACATATTTTAGAAAAACATAACAAGATATAACAATAACAATACAATAAAGAAACACATAAAGGTGGTCACGGCATGTCCGTAACCGGGTGCAGTCTTTGAAGAAAGCAAGGTGTCCATTTCACCAAAACAGGGAGACGTAACCAGGTAGGGGTCTGTCCTGCCCCGAGTCCTTAACAGTCTTTAGTCCGTCCTGGGTTACGTTCCAACTATGTACACAGGATTCCCGGTAAATCCACCAAAGACTCCTATAAACAACTAGAAACACATAATTATACACAAGCAACAAGAAAAACAGGTAACCACAAATAAAACAATTTATACACTTCAAATCCTCCAACGTGCGGGTAACTGGCCTCTAGTGGACCTAGTGGACCTACGGAGCTGACTGTCTGGCCCTGAACTACAGGGTGTAGGAGCTGTCAAGGGTAAATTGGGCAGCTGTCTACGGGCCCTTTGGCTCACTAGGGATATGGCAGGCTCACTGCAAGCAGAGGGTTGATCCTCCTGATCTGCTGGTGTGGGGTCTTCTGCCTCCTGGACCGGCTGTTCTTCCAGCTCTACCTGTTGCTCCGTAGGTGCTTGGGATGCTGGTTGGAGGAAGGTGAGTACGGGTACCACAACTGCACCATTGACTTGAGTCCAAGACCGAGGGAAGTCTCCGAGCACAGTACTAACCATATCTTCCCTTTCCTCTACGGGTCGATGGTCTTCTTGTTCCTCTTCAGGGTTCCGTAGCTGTTCAGGACACTTCTTCAGGTGATCCCGGGATACAATGGCTGTGGTCTCCCCTCCGTCTTTACTGATGGTACAGACCTTCGGGTTCTCGTGGCTTGAGGGCAGTACGGTGTACGGGTCCTTCTCCCACTGGTCGTCCAACTTGTGGAGCCGTCTTTTCCTCTTCAAGACCTGCTCTCCGGGCACCAGGGGAACAGCGGGAGCATACTGGTTGTAAGTTTTCTCTTGTCTCTCCCTAGCCTGACAGAGACTTCGCTCCACGCTCTCCTGTACTTTCCGGTACTGCTGCTGCCTCTCTGTGTCCCAGTCTGCTTCTGGTGAAGTGTCCTCGGGTGTCAGGACTCCCATTTCCAGGTCAACAGGTAACTTACCAGGTCTCGCCCTCATTAGGTAAGCCGGGGTACAGTTGGTGGAACCTACCGGGATGTGGTTGTATAGGTCCACCAGATCGGGCAGCTTCTCAGGCCACAGACTGCGTTCTTCCAGGGGCAACGTTTTCAGAAGATCCATTACCACCTGGTTCATTTTCTCACAAAGTCCATTAGTTTGCGGATGATAGGGTGTCGTCCTTATCTTCCGGCAGCCATACAGATTACAGAATTCCTGGAAGACCTCCGCTTCAAAGGCAGGTCCCTGGTCCGTCAGCACTTGGTCTGGGTACCTGTGTGGACGGCAGAAGTGCTGCTGGAAGGCTCTAGCTGCTGTTTGAGCCGTTAAGTCCTTGACGGGGACGACAACCAAGAACCGGGAGTAATGATCCACGATGGTTAACGCGTAGACGTAGCCACTTCTGCTTGGGGTCAGTTTTACATGATCCAAGGCTACCAGTTCCAACGGCTGCCGGGTGACGATGGACTGCAGGGGAGTCTTCTGGCTGGCACGGTCCTTCCTTCTTAGGTTGCACGGGCCACAGTCTCTGCACCACCTCTCGATGGTTCCCCTCATGCCTACCCAGTGGAACCGCCCGCGCAGCAGGAACTCCAACTTCTTCCATCCGAAGTGTCCAGCCCCGTCGTGGTATGCCTCCATCACCATGGCTGCGTCTCTTCGTGGCACCACTACTTGCCAGATTAGTTCATGCGTCCGGGAGTTAACCATTCTGCGGCACAACTTCCCCTTGTAAAGGAACAGTCGACTCTTCTCAGCCCACAGTTGTTTGGCTTCCTCCGGAGCGTCTGGGTCAAGGCGAGCCTCTGGCCGAGTCAGCATCTCCTTCACCAGTCGGACGGCAGGGTCACTGTCTTGCGTTTCCTCCCAGTTGTAGTGAGGCAAGGGGTTAAACGTAGCGGCTTGCTTACTCCTTACCCGATGGGAATACTGGATAGTCCCATGACGGTGAAACGCGGGGAGTTCGACTTCTTCCAGTCCCTCTGGATCTTCTCCTACGTCCGGTAGGTTTGGCATCCTGGACAGGGCGTCCGCGTTGGTATTGGAGCGTCCTGCCCGGTATTTGATGGTGAACTCGTAGTTGGACAGGCGGGCCATCCATCTCTGCTCTAGGGCACCGAGTCTTGCCGTGTCCAGGTGTGTCAACGGGTTGTTATCCGTGTACACGACGAACCGGGAAGAAGCGAGGTAGTGCTTAAAGCGTTCGGTGACTGCCCACACCACTGCCAGGAACTCTAGCTTAAATGAGCTGTAATTCTCAGGGTTTCTTTCGGTGGGTCGCAGTTTTCGGCTGGCGTAAGCGATTACTCGCTCTTTCCCCTGCTGGATCTGGGACAGCACGGCTCCTAGCCCGATGTTACTTGCGTCGGTGTAGAGGATAAAGGGCTGACTGTAATCCGGGTACGCCAGGATTTCATCCCCCGTGAGGGCCATCTTCAGCTGGCGGAAGGACTCTTCTTCCAACTTCTCCCATCTGAAGGGCGGCTTCTGGTTCTTGGCCTTCCGGGACTGGCCTATCAGGAGGTCCTGCATAGGAGCTGCCTTTTTGGTGAAACCGGGGATGAACCTGCGGTAGTAGCCTACCAACCCGAGGAACTGCCGCACTTCCTTTACACTGGAGGGACTTGGCCATTCCTTAATTGCGGTGATCTTATCAGGGTCGGGAGCCACTCCGTCAGCGCTCACCACGTGTCCCAGGTACTGCACCTTTGGTTTCAGGAGGTGACACTTGGAGGGTTTCACCTTTAGGCCGTAGCTTGCCAGAGCTTCGAACACTTCCGCCAGGTGTTTCAGGTGGTCCTCATAAGTCTTAGAATATACGATGACATCGTCCAGGTACAACAGGACCGTCTCGAAGTTTCTGTGGCCCAGACAGCACTCCATTAATCGTTGGAAGGTTCCTGGTGCGTTGCAGAGTCCGAACGGCATACAGGTAAACTCGCTAAGTCCCATCGGGGTGGTGAATGCGGTCTTCTCCCAGTCCGCCTCTGCTACAGGAACCTGCCAGTACCCACTAGTGAGATCCAAGGTAGAGAAGAAGTTAGCAGATCTTAAAGCAGCCAAAGACTCCTCTATCCTTGGTAAGGGGTACGCATCCTTGTGTGTGATACGGTTGATTTTCCGGTAATCTACACACATCCTCATGGTGTTGTCTTTCTTTTTGACTAAGACTAGTGGAGCTGCCCAGGGGCTACAGCTATCCCTGATCACCCCAGCCTCCTTCATGTCTCTAAGCATCCCATTGGCGTGTTGGTAGTGTGCAGGGGGTACGGGTCGATACCTCTCTTTTATGGGAGGATGGTCTCCTGTGGGGATGTGGTGTTCTACCCCCTTGACTCGCCCGAAGTCTAACGGGTGTTTACTAAACACTCTCTCGTACTCTTGAACCACCCGATAGACTCCCTGTTTCTGGTGTGAGGGAGTGGAGTCAGTACCCAAATGTAGTTGCTGACACCAGTCCTCCATTGTTTTCTTAGAGCCGTTACCTTCCTCCGGGTGAGGTGGAGGCAAGGGTTCCACAGATTGTATAGCATTTTGGTTAATGGTATATAATTTGGCTAGCGTGGCATACCGGGGCAGGTACACTTCCCTCTTCCCGATATTGATTATGCGAACGGGCACCCTCCCATGGCGTACATTAACCACCCCCCGTGCTGTCAAGATGGTGGGCCTACTGTCTGAGTAAACTGGTTCTACCATTGCCTGGTAATCTCTACCTCTCAGACCAATAGCTGCCCGGCACCAAATCATCATTTCACTTTTTGGGGGCATGGCAATAGGGAAAGGGTCACACATTCTCACGCTACCAATCTCACCGCCGGAGAGTTCCACCTGTTGCCGTCGCATCAGTGCTCGGATCTCTTTTTGGAGCACTCGCTGCTCGCCGGAGCTGGCGTTCTTGGCAACCTGCTGTAAAAGGAAAATCACCTCTGCAAGACAATTTTCAATTACATTAGTTCCTAGAGTTATCTTTGGGTGACTCTCGTGTTTGTCAATGTCTACAATGATCAGTCCCTGTGCTGCCAGTTCGACTCTACCGATTTTAATGGTCACCTCTTTAAATCCAATCTGTGGCACGGGCTGACCATTGCTGGCGATGATACTCAAGTCGTCGTCAGGGTAGCGGGTGATATCCGAGTCATTCCAGTACTGCTTGAAGAGCACGTACGGGATGGTGGTGACCTGTGACCCGGTGTCCAGTAGGGCACTCATAGGAATGCCATCCAGTACCACGGGTAAGACTGGACGTCCTCCCACATATTTGTCGCGCCAGTTCGATGGGCCTGGTGATCTTTTTCCTGGGGGTTGGCCCTCTACCCCAGGTTGTGCCAGTTTAAAGGACAGTACCTTGCCATATGTCCGGGTTGATTGCAGCGGCGGCAGATGGGTCGTCCGTCCTCGTTGTATCGGTCGCTGGGTCTCCCTCTGGCCGGTGGGGTCCTCCTTGGTCGACGCCACGGGATGTCCTCCGGTCCGGATGCCAGCTGGATCTTCCCTGGAGTGGAAACCTGTAAAGACTGCACAGTTCGGGTTAGCGCAGCAACGCTTTTAGCTAGCTCTTGGACCTGATGGTGCAGGTCTGGAGCCGGGTCATTGTTCAAAGCCTGCGCATCAGCTCCCACAGGCCCTGCCGACAAGGGTGCCGCCTCCTGGTGGTAAGTGGTAGTGGGGCGTCTGTGGGTCACAACGCCACCTGGTGCCGGTTCTCGGAGCACCCGGATGGCTCTGTCCTTGAACTGTGCAAATCCCAGATGAGGGTCTTGTAAGGCCATTGCCCGCAACTGGGTTCGGTGGGCATTGCAATATAAACCCTCTATAAATTGTTCAGTGAACAGCCTGTCCTCGTCTCCCACGCCGTCAGGGTCGGTCTGCTTAATGGCTCTCAGGGCCTCTTGTAGGTTCAGGGCATAGTCCCTTATACTCTCGTGTGCTCGCTGCTTGCACCCGTAGAATCTAAGCTTGATCTCGGCTGAGGTGCGGGTATCAAAGGTGTCCCTCAGCCGGGTTAGTATCCCTGCGACAGTCCTCCCCCCAGGTGGCCAGGACTTTACCTCCCTTCGGGCTGCCCCAATTAATTGGGCCACCAGGATGCTCACTTTTTGCTCTTCTGTGAGGGGGTACACCTGGAAGAGGCTATCCAGCTTTTCTCTAAAGTCATGCAGGGTATGTGACTCCCCTGAGTACTGGGGTAGCCAGGCCGGTCCCGGGATATAGGGCATGGTGAAAGGCATGACTGCAGCAGCGGTGGCGCTGGCGGGGGTTGAGGCAGTGAAGCTCTCCTCCGTATCCGACATCCTCCTCCCCCCTAGTGGACCGTGGCCTACCTTGCGATGATCCTCTTCCGTAGGCCGCGGCTCCGCAGTAGATCGTCAGGGTTGAGGACCTTCCGTCGCGCTCCTGTGACGTCGGCGTCTGCTGGGCTCCTTCCAGGACCTTACGCGACGTCCGGACGTGAGGCGGGGCTTCAGTTCTCGCGCGCTTTCGGAGTCCACGCCCCTCTTCTTCCCGCGCGACGTCTTCAAGATGGCGTCCAACGGCGGGAAAACTCCACGGAAGGCGGGAAGAAGGCTGAAAATGACGCCGGATGGCGGGAATCTTCACCGATGGCGGGAAGAAGGCTGAAGATGGCGCCGGATGGCGGGAATCTTCACCACAGGTAAGTTTGAACAGTCTTTTTCAGGCACGCAGTACCCGGTGGTTGCGGGCACGAAATCCTGCCGACTACGCCAAAAGTTGACGCGCCCCTGGGCCTGTGTCGCGCTGCATTGCGCACGCGGGAGCTTACCCGGAGCCGGATCTGTTGAGGGTTGTAGTCTCGTGGCGGTGACCCGGTCCGTGCCCAGGGAGTCAAACTGAGCGGCGATGTATCAGCGGTAGATGTTGGACGACTACGCCACCCGTTGAGTACAGCTAAGGAGCTGCTGCTGCAGGGCAGACCGCTGAGGCCGGTGGTAGGATTGTGCAGCGTGATAGTATAACCCCCAACGGGAGGGGTATGGCCTCAGGGCAGCCAACGTGGATGATGGGGGTAGCAGGAACCACTCGGAGACGGTACGGTGTAGTTCAGGGTCTTTACTGGTGACAAAGATAGACCCTCCCGGAGTACTGGCTAGCGATTGGGGCCTGGTCAGTCCTTGAGCAGATGGGATCTCCCCTGGCCAGGCGGAGTTGTAGGCCTCCCAAACTAACTGTACTCTTCTGGCTACCTTGCTAGAGGCGGGTATAAGTAGCCCACGTCCCTCAGTGTACCGTGTGGTGCTCACCCGTATGGCCGGTGACTCGGGGCCTTCTAGTAGCTTCCGCTCCACGACGGCGGTGCTGGTCCCATGCGTGTGACCGTGCCTTCGGGTTTCTTGGCCAGAGGACCTGGAATCCCCTGCCTGACGGATTCTGCTGCTGGGTAGGAGTTAGTCCCCACAGCCTCGGACTCCGGGTCCGGTAAGAAATCTTCTCAGTCAGGGCGAGCTCTGCAGCTGCCAGCCCCTGACTCCTTGTAACACTGCTCCCACAGAGCTCCTGATGTTTTGTTCCTATATTTGCTTCTTTTCTCTGTCTCTACTTCTTCTCTACTCACTAACCCTGCCTCAGCCCTAGGTTTATATAGGGGAAGTTCTTCCCCTCCCAGGACTGGGCAGGAGGTGTGGCATGCATAGGATTCCTGACCAAGAGACCTCCCACCTGCTCTCAGACGTAATATCTCTATCACTGTGGCAACCAGACCCCTGGGGTGTCACACCATACATTATAACATGAGCAATCCTGCAGCCTGGTCCAGGTGTGATCAGTCCAGTGTATGGAACACTGTAGGCATGTGCACGCTGTATAGCACTCAGTACACAGGTTAGTGTATGACTGGTTTGTAAAATACTGTTTTACAGACATCATCTCATGTCTGTAGTCACAGTTTATCATACACCAGACTTGGGCAAAGTGCAGCTGAAGGGCTGAAAACAGTGGCCAACGGGCTGCACCGTGCCCTCCCAGGCCTGCACCGTGCCCTCCCAGGCCTGCACCGTGCCCTCCCAGGCCTGCACCGTGCCCTCCCAGGCCTGCACCGTGCCCTCCCAGGCCTGCATACCACGTCCAGGTATCACTGCTATCTGCACCCTCAGGATGCAGACAGCAGTGAATACATTGGTGGAGGAAAGGGCCAATTTAAGAAGGGCATGGATGCCTTTCTAGAAAAGTATAATATTACAGGTTATAAATACTAGATTCCTTGATAGGGCGTTGATCCAGGGAACTAGTCTGATTGTCGTATGGAGTCGGGAAGGAATTTTTTTTCCCCAATGTGGAGCTTAGTGTTTGTCACATGGTTTTTGCCTTCCTCTGGATCAACATGTTAGGCCATGGGTTGAACTAGATGGACATAGTCTTCCTTCAACCTTAAAAACTATGTTACTATGTATGTGGGACCATCATACTGTGTGCAGGACTGTAAGTGGGACCATCATACTATGTGCAGGACTGTATGTGGAGCCATCATACTATGTACAGGTCTGTATGTGGGACCATCATATTGTGTGCAGGACTGTATGTGGGACCATCATACTATGTGCAGGACTGTATGTGGGACCATCATACTGTGTGCAGGACTGTATGTGGGACCATCATATTGTGTTCAAGACTGTATGTGGGACCATCATACTGTGTGCAGGACGGTATGTGGGACCATCATACTATGTTCAGGACTGTATGTGGGACCATCATATTATGTGCAGGACTGTATGTGGGATCATCATACTATGTGCAGGACTGTACAGTACAGACCAAAAGTTTGGACACACCTTCTTATTTTAAGATTTTTCTGTATTTTCATGACTATGAAAATTGTACATTCACACTGATGGCATCAAAACTATGAATTAACACATGTGGAATTATATACTTAACAAAAAAGTGTGAAACAACCGAAAATATGTCTTATATTCTAGGTTCTTCAAAGTAGCCACCTTTTGCTTTGATGACTGCTTTGCACACTCTTGGCATTCTCTTGATGAGCTTCAAGAGGTAGTCACCAGAAATGGTCTTGACTTCACAGGTGTGCCCTGTCAGGTTTAATAAGTTGGATTTCTTGCCTTATAAATGGGGTTGGGACCATCAGTTGTGTTGTGCAGAAGTCTGGTGGATACACAGCTGATAGTCCTACTGAATAGACTGTTAGAATTTGTATTATGGCAAGAAAAAAGCAGCTAAGTAAAGAAAAACGAGTGGCCATCATTACTTTAAGAAATGAAGGTCAGTGAGTCCGAAAAATTGGGCAAACTTTGAAAGTGTCCCCAAGTGCAGTTGCAAAAACCGTCAAGCGCTACAAAGAAACTGGCTCACATGCGGACCGCCCAAGGAAAGGAAGACCAAGAGTCACCTCTGCTTCTGGGGATAAGTTTATCCGAGTCACCAGCCTTAGCAATCACAGGTTAACAGCAGCTCAGAAAAGAGAACAGGTCAATGCCACACAGAGTTCTAGCAGCAGACACATCTCTACAACAACTGTTAAGAGGAGACTTTGTGCAGCAGGCCTTCATGGTAAAATAGCTGCTAGGAAACCACTGCTAGGGACAGGCAACAAGCAGAAGAGACTTGTTTGGGCTAAAGAACACAAGGAATGGACATTAGACCAGTGGAAATCTGTGCTTTGGTCTGATGAATCCAAATTTGAGATCTTTGGTTCCAAACACCGTGTCTTTGTGCGACGCAGAAAAGGTGAACGGATGGACTCTACATGCCTGGTTCCCACCGTGAAGCATGGAGGAGGAGGTGTGATGGTGTGGGGGGCTTTGCTGGTGACACTGTTGGGGATTTATTCAAAATTGAAGGCATACTGAACCAGCATGGCTACCACAGCATCTTGCAGCGGCATGCTATTCCATCCTGTTTGCGTTTAGTTGGACCATCATTTATTTTTCAACAGGACAATGACCCCAAACACACCTCCAGGCTGTGTAAGGGCTATTTGACCAAGCAGGAGAGTGATGGGGGGCTACGCCAGATGACCTGGCCTCCACAGTCACCAGACCTAAACCCAATCGAGATGGTTTGGGGTGAGCTGGACCGCAGAGTGAAGGCAAAAGGGCCAACAAGTGCTAAGCATCTCTGGGAACTCCTTCAAGATTGTTGGAAGACCATTTCCGGTGACTACCTCTTGAAGTTCATCAAGAGAATGCCAAGAGTGCGCAAAGCAGTCATCAAAGCAAAAGGTGGCTACTTTGAAGAACCTAGAATATAAGACATATTTTCAGTTGTTTCACACTTTTTTGTTAAGTATATAATTCCACATGTGTTAATTCATAGTTTTGATGCCTTCAGTGTGAATGTACAATTTTCATAGTCATGAAAATACAGAAAAATCTTTAAATGAGAAGGTGTGTCCAAACTTTTTGTCTGTACTGTATGTGGGGCCATCATATTATGTGCAGGATGATATGTGGGACCATCATACTGTGTGCAGGACTATATGTGGGACCATCACACTATGTGCAGGACTATAAGTGGGACCATCATACTGTGTGCAGGACTATATGTGGGACCATCATACTTTGTGCAGGACTGTATGTGGGACCATCATACTGTGTGCAGGACTGTATGTGGGACCATCATACTGTGTGCAGGACTGTATGTGGGACCATCATACTGTGCAGGACTGTATGTGGGACCATCATACTATGTACAGGGCTATTAGGACTTTTAATATGGGGCCCCATGATTTCTATGTACACCCACGGTAGCCGCCTAATCCTCTCCAGACCAGCAGTCATTCGCAGTGTGTTGTCGTTCCTGCCCCAATCTGCAGCAATCTGGGTCACTGGGTGAGTTTGTGTTCTCTCCCAGCCCAGAGATACATTTAGTCAATTTAAAGAGGTTGTCCACTACTTTAACATTGATGACTTATCCTTAGGATAGGAAATCAATGTCTGATTTGTGTGGTTGTGATACCTGGTACCCCTGCAGATCAGCTGTTCTCACAGCTCAGTTATGGCACAGCTCCGCCTACTGTATAGTGGCCGGTACTGCACATCTGCGGGGGTGCCAGGTGTCGCACCAACACCGATCAGACATTGATGACCTATCCTAAGGATAAAGTAGTGCACAACCCCTTTAAATATTCATGTTTCCTTCCTCTGGACCAGAACTGGCTGCTGGCTGAATTTTGGGGCTGATAATAATTACGTTTTATCCCAACTAAAAACGCCCAGTCCTCCAGCCAGTCCTCCAGCCAGTCCTCCAGCCAGTTTTGCACTAGGAGTCGCTCACATATTGCTGCAAATGTTTTTTTTTTTTTTTGCAGACCAATCTGGTCTGTAGAGAACAAGGCAGATCTGCACTGCCCTTAGTATAACATTGGGCCGAGAGCGATCCGATAAAACATCAGAGAGCACTCAGCCTATACTCCAGTGTGAGCGAGACCTCACTGTGCCAAACACATTCTCATCTGCTTCCCTCAATAGAAAAGTAAGAGAAGTGATGAGAAGTGATGAGAATGTGTTTGGCGGATCACCTACTTATGTGACAACTGGCTGAACCGCCTGGTAAAGCCGAATCCCAACATTACACTGTCAGCAGCGCAGCTCGCTGAATGCAAAAAATGTGCAGCACTGGGTGGAAAACCCCTTTAACGAGGGGGGAGGATGGACTGAGTGTATAAATTATAATTATTAGACTATGCACAGACCTTAGGTCCTCCTGCAGCCAGGGGCCGACATAGAAGTCATGGGGCCCCATAGCACAAGTCCTAATTCTGGTTCACCTTTCCAAAAGTAAAAATTCTCAGCAGGGTCACGGGGCAGAGGCGCAGTCACAGAATGGCGGATCTCCCAACTTTTAAAGACAGGGAAAGGGACATGTACTGTCATTTTTCCCATAGTGAACTCCCTTGGTGTTCTCACCCACAAACTGTATACAAAAGATCGCCTAGAAAACATACACTCCTATTTGAAAACAGCGATTTCCATGTGGGCTGTTTTGGTTTGTTTGCCAGGGCTCATTTTCAGTCCCAGTCCGGCCCTGATATAGGGGGCTCATACTGTATATAGAAAGGCTATGTGAGGGCTCATACTAAATATATGGGGAGATGTGGGGGCTCACACTGTATATAAGGGGCTATGTGGGGGCTCATACAGTACATAGAGAGAGAGGTTATGTGGAGGCTCATACGGTGTCTAGGGGGCTATGTAGGGGCTCATATTGTATATAGGAGGCTATGTGAGGACACATACTGAATATAAGGGACTATGTGAGAGCTCATACTGTATATAGGGGCTATGTGGGGGTCATACTGTATATAGAGAGGCTATGTGAGGGTTCATACTGAATATAAGGAGGCATGTGGGGACTCACCCTGTATATAAGGGGCTATGTGGCGGCTCGTACTGTGCATACAGAGGTTATGTGAAGACTTATACTGCATATGGGCAGCTGTGTGGGCTCATACTGTATATAGGGGAGATGTCACCAGGTGTTTCCCATATAACCTACGACCACCACCTTTCAACCCCAAGTGACAGCATTCTGGAATGCTGTATATACAGGTGCTTCCCACAAAATTAGAATATCATCAAAAAGTTAATTTATTTCAGTTATTCAAAACAAATAGTGAAACTCATCTATTATATAGAGTCATTACAGAGGGATCTATTTCAAGTGTTTATTTCTGTTAATGTTGATGATTATGGCTTACAGCCAATGAAAACACAAAAGTCATTATCTCAGTAAATTAGAATAATTAACAAAAAACACCTGCAAATGCTTGCTACGCATTTAAAAAGGTCCCTTAGTCTGTTTCAGTAGGCTCCACAATCATAGGGAAGACTGCTGACTTGACAGATGTCCAGAAGGCAGTCATTTACACACTCCACAAGGAGGGTAAGACACAAAAGGTCAATGCTAAAGAAGCAGCTGTTCACAGAGTGCTGTATCCAAGAATATTAATGGAAAGTTGAGTGGAAGGAAAAAGTGTGGTAGATAAAGGTGCACAAGCAACCGGGATAACCGCAGCCTTGAAAGGATTGTTAAGAAAAGGCCATTCAAACATATGGGGGAGATTGACAAGGAGTGGACTGCTGCTGGAGTCATTGCTTCAAGAGCCACCACACACAGACGTATCCAGGACATGGGTTACAAGTGTCACATTCCTTGTGTCAGGCCACTCATGACCAATAGACAACGGCAGAAGCGTCTTACCTGGGCCAAGGACAAGAAGACCTGGACTGTTCTCAGTGGTCCAAGGTGTTTTCAGATGAAAGTACATTTTGCATTTCATTTGGAAATCAAGGTCCCAGAGTCTGGAGGAAGAGTGGAGAGGCCACAATCCAAGCTGCTGGAGGTCTCGTGTGAAGTCTCCACGATCAGTGATGGTTTGGGGGCCATGTCATCTGCTGGTGGAGGTCCACTGTGTTTTATCAAGACCAAAGTCAGCGGCGCCGTCTACCAGGACATTTTACAGCACTTCATGCTTCCCTCTGCCGACAAGCTTTATGGAGATGGAAATGTCATTCTCCAGCAGGACTTGGCCCCTGTCCACATGGCCAAAAATACCAATACCTGGTTTACACACAACAGTATCACTGTGCTTGATTGGCAGCAAACTCGCCTGACCTTAACCCCATAGAGGATCTATTATAGAGAATCTATGGGGTATTGTCAAGAGGAAGATGAGAGACCCCAGAGCAAAAAATACAGACGAGCTGAAGGCTGCTATCAAAGCCACCTGGGCTTCCATAATACCTCAGCAGCCACAGGCTGATCGCCTCCATGCCACAGGCTGATCCCTCCATGCCACAGGCTGATCCCTCCATGCCACAGGCTGATCCCTCCATGCCACAGGCTGATCGCCTCCATGCCACAGGCTGATCGCCTCCATGCCACAGGCTGATCGCCTCCATGCCACAGGCTGATCGCCTCCATGCCACAGGCTGATCGCCTCCATGCCACAGGCTGATCGCCTCCATGCCACAGGCTGATCCCTCCATGCCACAGGCTGATCGAGTCCATGCCACAGGCTGATCCCTCCATGCCACATTGCCGCATTGATGCAGTAATTGATGCACAAGAAGCCCGACCAAGTATTGAGGCATTTACTGAACAGACATTTCAGGAGGACAACATTTCAGATTTTAAAATCATTTTCAAGCTGTTGTTGTAAAGTATTCTAATTTACTGAGATAATAACTTTTGTGTTTTCATTGGCTGTAAGCCATAATCAACATTAACAGAAATAAACACGTGAAATAGATCCCTCTGTGTGTAATGACTCTATATAATAGATCCCTCTGTGGGTAATGACTCTATATAATAGATCCCTCTGTGTGTAATGACTCTATATAATAGATCCCTCTGTGGGTAATGACTCTATATAATAGATCCCTCTGTGTGTAATGACTCTATATAATAGATCACTCTGTGTGTAATGACTCTATATAATAGATCGCTCTGTGTGTAATGACTCTATATAATAGATCCCTCTGTGTAATGACTCTATATAATAGATCCCTCTGCGTGTAATGACTCTATATAATAGATCCCTCTGTGAGTAATGACTCTATATAATAGATCCCTCTGTGTGTAATGACTCTATATAATAGATCCCTCTGTGTGTAATGACTCTATATAATAGATCCCTCTGTGTGTAATGACTCTATATAATAGATCTCTCTGCGTGTAATGACTCTATATAATAGATCCCTCTGTGTGTAATGACTCTATATAATAGATCGCTCTGCGTGTAATGACTCTATATAATAGATCCCTCTGCGTGTAATGACTCCATATAATAGATCACTCTGTGTGTAATGACTCTATATAATAGATCCCTCTGTGTGTAATGACTCTATATAATAGATCCCTCTGTGTGTAATGACTCTATATAATAGATCCCTCTGTGTGTAATGACTCTATATAATAGATCCCTCTGTGTGTAATGACTCTATATAATAGATCCCTCTGTGTGTAATGACTCTATATAATAGATCCCTGTGTGTAATGACTCTATATAATAGATCGTTGTGTGTAATGACTCTATATAATAGATCACTCTGTGTGTAATGACTCTATATAATAGATCCCTCTGTGTGTAATGACTCTATATAATAGATCCCTCTGTGTGTAATGACTCTATATAATAGATCCCTGTGTGTAATGACTCTATATAATAGATCGCTGTGTGTAATGACTCTATATAATAGATCCCTCTGTGTGTAATGACTCTATATAATAGATCCCTCTGTGTGTAATGACTCTATATAATAGATCCCTGTGTGTAATGACTCTATATAATAGATCGCTGTGTGTAATGACTCTATATAATAGATCCCTCTGTGTGTAATGACTATATAATAGATCGCTGTGTGTAATGACTCTATATAATAGATCCCTCTGTGTGTAATGACTCTATATAATATAGGAGCTTCACTTTTTGTATTGAAGAACTGAAATAAATTAACTTTTTGCCGATATTCTAATTTTGTGAGAAGCACCTGTATGACACCCTGCAATGCAAGAAAAAATACCTTTTATTATGCTCACCTACGGCGCGGTCCGGTCAGATGGTCTTAAGCCAGCGCCTCCTCTCTTCTTGCAATGCCGTCCTCTTTCTCTGCTTCGTGTAGATGACGCATCCTACATCATCCACACAATGTCCTCCATTGCGCTCCTGTGCAGGCGCACTTCTCTCTGTTCTGCCGAGGTTCATGTGCAGGGAAAGGCCAAAGAGCCCTGGCGCATGCACATTACAGTTCCCTGTGTGTGGGACACCGTTAGCCTGGAGAGGCTTAGTGAGACCTAGAGAGGCCTGGTGAAGCCTGGTGAAGCCTGAAAGGCAGAGGCTGGATCCCTGTGTGTGGGGGGATCCCAGTAGCTTTGGAAGACAAGAGTCCTGAAAGGCAGAGGCTGGATCCCTGTGTGTGTAAGAGATGCCAGTAGCCTTGGAAGGTACGAGGGCTGGAGACCCCCATCTGGGAAGCCGTAAAGCCACAGCTGTGGCAGAACAAATCTGATGGAAACCGCTAGACCCGGCAAAAGGTAAAAGCGGTGCGTTATATGGACATTGATATAGTTACTTTGCTGAAGGCTGTAACTGGAGCCAAGTGGGCCTGTCTGCCATTTGAAAGGCTCTTGGATGTTATGTGTATAAACATGCCGGTGAGCCACTGAGATGGACTATGTTATAAGCAGTTATGAAGTGTAATAAACTGCTGGATTTCATGTTACTGGAAAATGTTGCATGTGTACTTTAATTGACCCGGTGAAGCGAGTGTCCCCCAGCATGATGACTAGCGCTGCCTTACATGTAGTTGGAGAATGCAGGCAACTGCAGCCTGGTTGCTAGGGGCAACTGCAGCCTGGTTGCTAGGGGCAACGGCACAGGACGACGAGTGTGGATGCAAGCATCTTGCTGTGGCTCGGTGGGGTCACGAAGATTAAAGCATCTTGCTGTAACTCGGCGGGGTTACGAAAATTGTCCTCGCACTCAAACCTGGTTTGTTGTGGCTCGGCGGGGTCACGAAAATGAAAGCATCTGGCTGTAACTTGGCAGGGTTATGAAAATTGTCCTCGCACTCAAACCTGGTTTGCTGTGGCTCGGCGGGGCCATGAAAAATTTCCGGGGAGAGCGGTGTGAAGTGTCTAGTGTGAATAGTCTACCGCGATGGCCATGAATGGTGCAGTATCTCCAGACGGAATGGAGAAGGGGTTAGATGATCGGCTGCAAAAGTCCTGCAGAAAAATGGAGTGCCCTGAAGAAATGCAGGAGCAGATAAAGATGGTTGTGAAGGGAGCAGCAAATGAGACTGAAGCTATTGAGCTATTAAAGTGCCTGTTAAAATCGCAGCAGCAGGCATTTGAGAAACAACAGCAGGTATTGGAGAAACGACAACAGGTCGTGGTGCAGGAAGGGCAGGAGCTGTTGGCTCGTTACAGAAAGGCGGCAGTGGACCATTCTGTGAGTTCTCCTGGGGTGCCAGTATTGTCCCAGAGTGCCCGGGGAGGTGGTAAGAGATGTTGTGATCTGGGTCCTAAGACTATTGCTGATTTTTTTTTGTAAAAATCCCCCTACAGGTGTGGGTGCCCAAAAGGGGGCGGAGTCTCAAAAGGGGGCGGATTTTCAAAAGAGCATGGAGTATAAAAAACTAAAATTTGTTACTGGTTGTGGGTTGGTACCGCCTAAAAATTACAATTTGACCATTGATAACGGGGTAGCTCCAGTAGAAGGGGTTGACGTCAAGGTGGGAGGTGACTTGTTGGTCCACGACACCATGGGGAGTGACACAGACCCCACAACTGACGGTGACACTATGAAAGTAGAGAGAGAGTTCAGTCAGGAGGGGCTAGACGAGGGGAGAGAGTCTCCCTCTCGTCGTCGATGGCGCAAGGGCTACAAAAAAGTTGCTCCTGTAGATTTTGCTGAAACGGCAAATAAAGAAAATGCAAGGCTGTGTGCCTTTATTCCGAGTTTGGATCCTCTTTTAGAAGAAGAGGAGGTGACGTTGCCGGTAGCAACCTCCGATACAGTGCTGAGACAGAAGGATCAGGATCCGACAGCCCTGAAAGAGGAGGTGGCCAGTCATGACCAAGAGCTGGAGCCTATCAGGCAGCAGTATCAGAGTGACGTGCAGCAACGAAGGGTAAACCGGGAGAACGTGTCCTCAGACCAGCGGAGCCTGGAGTCTGAACGGCAGAAAATAAACCAGGTTGTAAGGAACTTGCAGCGAGAACTGGAAGAAAGCAGCGAGGAAGTTAACCAATGGAAGGAAATGTTCCAGGAAATTAAGGAGGACCGCCGCAAAACCAAGGAGGAGGTTTTTCAATTGGAGCTTGACAAAGCGGAGTGTGAAGATGAGTTGTGCGAGGTGAAAGATCGTTTCACCCTGGTACAGTTAAAGCTGTACCAAGTGAAGAAAGAGCGTTGTGAATCCAAGAAGGAGTATGGTGAACTCAGTGGGGAACTGCAACAAATTAAGAGAGACTATGAGGATCTCCTCAAGGTTAAGGAAAAACTAGAGGATGATAAGGCGGATGCAGACCACATGTGCCAAGTGGTTGAGACCACTCTGCAGGACACCCATGATGAAAATGATGATCTCCGCAGAAAGACCCTAGGTCTGGAAGCTCAGGTGAAGGAGCTGCAGACGTTCTGTGATAATCTCCAGAGGGCAGAGACGTGCCTTAAGGAAAAAATCAGCAAGATGGAAGCTGAGTGGAAAAAGATGTAGGAGTCTATCGGAGAAGCCACAGACCAGGGCCAGGAGTTGGCCACTGGAGATGGGAGGTATGAAGCAAATACCTCCTTGAATAATGCGAGCTCGGATGATTCGGTGGATGTAAGAGCCGAGATCAAGGAGCTCAAGGAGACACTACAAGCCTATTTGAAGCAAGAAAAGCTTGAGAAACTGGCTTTTGAGAGCCGAGTGGGCACATTGGAGACAGAGAGGTCTGAGAGAACGCTACTGTTAAAGGAGCAGTTGAAGCAGGAAGAGCTTCAGAGATGGGCTGCTGAGAGGCGAGTAGCTGAGCTAGAGGAAGAAGTTTTCGAGCTCAAAGGTCGCCTAGTAAAGTATCACTCAGTGAACGAGGCCTCCTTGGAGAAGGAAAAGAGCAAACAAGTTGCACTCACTCCCTTATACCATGATAAGGTGGACCTGAGGAGAGCTAAGAGAGTGTTAACAGAAGATAAATATGAAATGGAAGTGGTCAAGATGAAAGTTCGTGAATTTGAAGCTGAAAGTCAGTTGCCCCTGAAACCTGAGCCAGATGATCGTTTGAAGACCACTGGTGAGACAGAAACGTCTCGGTACAAGTGCCTCATAGATGTACCCGAGGATTTGAGAGAAGAATGCACCAGTGAGTCCGTGCATGAAGAGTTTAAGAAGGCTGTGGGAGCCTGAAAGGTGTACTCGACCTCATGCACTGGCGATGTATTCGCACGAAGCGGTTTCTCCGGTTGAAGACGGAACAAGCCGTTAGACAACTGAAGCTTATGAGAAAAGCTCACAGTCTGTGGGAAGAGGTCATCCGGGTGCCTCATGCTCTGGTAAGAAAGCTCATTGGGAGAAATGGTCAAGCCATTCAAATGATCGTAAAGAAGTCTGGCGTGATGAAAGTAAGCAGTCCACGTGATCGTCAGGACTGGATACCAGATGAAGACAGCATGGTGTCATTCTCCACTGTAGGAAAGGAAGAAAATCTTGCATATATATGCATGCTGATGGAGTACCGAGTGACCTACCTGCGAGAGGTAGAACAGTTGAATCTCGCCAGACTGCAAATGGAGAGGCAGCATCGCCTGAGCAGCAGAAGATGGCAGCCGTCTAGAACTTGTGAGACCAGACAGAGAAAGGCCCCCCTAAATAACAGAACAGCTACAGCTGAAGTTAGGGACCTTTCAAGATGTCCTGAGATTAGTGGGCGTGGGTTTAGAGGTAGTGAGACCTCCAGTAACTCAGGTTTGAGAGGCCCATACAGATGACCCAATAGAGTACAGGACAGTACGGAGTCGAACCGGACCTTAGATACCAGGGCATGTGAGTCATCCTGCTGTATTGACTGCTGGGAGCGGGGGAGGTCTGACAAGGTTACTACTGACCGCTGGGAGCAGGGGAGGTCTGACAAGGTTACGACCCGGAAATGTGACTTGACGAAGTCAGTGACAATGACAGATGATAGGTCCCTAAGGAATGGGCTAATGTCGTTGACTAATGTTCCAGGGGCTGAACAGCGCAATTGTCAAGTACATGGTCTCTGTGTGAACTGTGGGTTATGATGTGATTGTGTATATTATGTGTTCAATCCCACAAGTTTGAACAAAGGGGGGGAATATGTAATGCAGCGGCTTGCGGCATTACTGTAATGGTCCAGGGTGTGTTTTGGCCGACCATGTACCCCCCCCCCAGGTGACTGGTCACATGACTGTGACATCAGCACAGGTCCTGTGCACACAGAAGGTCTGATCACATGACTGTGATATCAGCACAGGACCTGTGTGTGCACTGGAAGATATATAAACCCTGGTAGATCTGAGACAGGGTGGGTAAGGCGTGAGGCCTGTTCCCGTGTGTGGGACACCGTTAGTGTGAGGCATAGTGAGGCCTAGTGAGGTCTGGTAAGGCTTGGTGAAGCCTGGAAGGTACGAAGGCTGGATCCTTGTGTGTGAGAGATGCCAGCAGCCTTGGAAGGCAAAAGGGCTGGAGACCACGTTTGGTAAGCCTTAGAGCCACAGCTGTGGCAGAACAAAGCGGACTGAAGCGGCTATGACCCGGCAAAGGTAAAAACACTGCCTTATATGGACATTGATATAAGTGACTTTGCTGAAGGCTGTAACTGGAGCCAAGTGGGCCTGTCTGCCACTTGAAAGGCTCCCGAATGTTATGTGTGTAATATGCCGGTGAGCCACTAAGATGGACTGTGTGATAAGCAGTTATGAAGTGCAATAAACTGCTGGTTTGTGAAAACTGGAAAAACGTGGCTGGCGTGCTTTAATTGACCCGGTGCAGCGAGTTTCCCCCAACATGATGACTAGTGCTGCCGTACAAGACATAACCTCTTGGCGGGCTTCAGGAATCCGGTATGGCTTCAAGTTTACTCTGACATGAGTCTCCGTAAGCACCTCATGCTCTATGATCTGAGTACACCCTGGTAGATCCGAGAACAGGTTCCTGTTCCACTGTAGCAACTCATTGAGCTGTTGTTTTTGGGCAAGTGACAGCGACTCTGCCACCTTAACCTCTCCCACATAGGCTTCCAACTTCACCATCAAGCATGGAGCTTCCACGGGCTCCCTTTTCTCTCCAAGGCTTAATCAGGTTGACGTGGTACACCTGGTAGGGCTTCCTTCTTCCTGGTTGGTGGACTTTATAGTTGACATCACCAACCTTTTCCACTACTTTATAGGGACCCTACCACTTGACCAGGAATTTGCTCTCCACCGTAGGTACCAGAACCAGTACCCGATCCCCAGGGTTGAAGTGTCTCACCCTCGCCGACCTTTTGTACACCCTCGACTGTGCCTCTTGTGCTTTGAGGAGGTGCTTTTTTTACAATAGGCATCACCTCTGCAATCCTCTCTTGTATCTGGGCCACATGTTTGATCACACTCCTGTAGGTGTAGACTCCGCCTCCCAGGTTTCCTTTGCTATGTCCAGGAGTCTGCGGGGGTGTCTGCCATATAACAGCTCAAACGGGGAGAATCCAGTAGAGGCCTGTGGAACTTTTCTAATGGAGAACAGTACGGCAGTAGACAGTCCCAGTCCCGGCCGTCTTTCTCTATGACCTTCTTTAACATGGCCTTCAAGGTTTTATTAAACCTCTCCACTAAGCCATCTGTCTGGGGGTGGTAGGCTGAGGTCCTGAGTTGTGTGATCTGCAGGGTCCTGCACAACTCCCTCATCACCCTTGACATAAATGGTGTCACTTGGTCTGTTAGGATCTCCTGAGGCAACCCCATTCTAGAGAAGATGTGGACCAACTCTCGGGCTATTGACTTGCCCAGGGGGATATGGGGGACTCGGTACCCAGGCCTTTACCTTCTTGGGAGGTCACGGCAGTCGGCTCCCGGGCCCATACTCTGGGGTCACTCTTTAAAAGGGGCTTGTTACTTGAAGGGATGAATAACAGTTTTGTCTCGTGATGCCACCTGTGGTTCCTGGTAATGGGTACCAGCCCTGCTGCAGACCTCCAGGGGTGATGGGATGGCAGCTGGGATGCTTCGGCTCCCCACAGGTGGAGCAGGCCCCCGGGGCAGGGTTGCTGGAAGGGATGCAGGTGAGATGTGGCCCGGTCGGGTCAGGGGGAATGACGGACACACACACAGGGGATTCGCTTCAGTACCTTTACTGGTGTAACGGCAGGTATGGTCCAGGGTACTCAGTAAGAAGGGTGCACTTCTGGACTCTCCCCAGTGAGCGGGTAGTAGGCCTCCTGGTCCGTTTCTTCCTCTCTCTAAAGCTCCTGGCCAGCCTGGAACTAGGCCTAGCTTCTGTGCTGTTTCACTCTCTCACCTGTCGGCTTGGTAGTAGAACTTTTCTCTGGCAACCACTATCCCTGGACGCTGGGGCCTTCGTGGTTCCTAGGTCTGTAAATGATTATAGCTTCAGGTTGACCAGGGGTCTGTAATCCTCCTGGTATGCCGGTTATCCCTACTGGGTGTAGAGGACCTTGTAGGCGCAGACCCGGTGTCCGGCTTGTGTTCTGGGGTGAGCTGAAGATGCTCCTCTGCCCCCTTAACTCCCCTCTCCTCTCCTTGCCTCCGGCCACACTTGAGGCCCTCAGCACAGCAGCTCAACAGGTGCTGCCTCTTCACTGATCTCAAGTGCCAGCACACTCTCCCTACCTAACTCCACCCTCCAGTATATATATATCCCTAACAGGGCTCCCTCTGGTGGTATGAGGTGGAAGAGTTGAGGTGTCTGTGAGTACTAAGGGCCTCTTGTGGAGAAGTCCGTCCATGCACCCTTTTGGGTCCTGTGGTACCTGTGTGTAGCAGGGTGCCACATTCCCCCCTAGTACAACTCAGTACTCCTGGACTGAAGCATTTTTTTGTAAACAGGTCACAACAACAATTACAATAACACATATCAAAGTTACAGTGAGTCCAATAACCAGGTGTCCATCTCACTGGTGAAGATGCAACATGAGTAGCATGAGGGACCCGCCTGAAAACCCTCATCGTAGGCCCTAGGCGTTGCTACAGGGCATAAGTGATCCAGGTGTTGGACCACGTCTTCGGCCACGCCAAACGGGTTTTTGTTCAGTGGTCTTTTAATATAAAACCAGTAGGGGGCACTTTAATAAGTGCAACTATTTACAATGGACAGTTTTTGGCTGCTCACAGTCCTCAGCCTGCAAGTCTTTATACCCTTTACGGGTAACTAAATGCACACATATAACTTTTCCAGTTCACACAAACAATGCTATACCCTTCCGGGTAGCTATTTACACTGTAGGCATTTTGTACCTTATTCCCTATACCTGGTGGGGATTTGGCCTTGTGTGCTGCGTGTGGATCTACGTAGCACTGGGGTGACACTGGTGTCTGTGCATGCACTATCCGCTAACCTATCAGGTCTACGTGCGGGTAAGTTATAGAACTGCCTCAACATCTCTATAGGACTGGCAAGTGCACTGTTTACTGGACCCTCAGGCTCTGCTTCAATTGGTGATCCTCCTCTTACTGGGGACTCTTCCTGTTCCTGAGCAGGTTCTTCCAGGGTGCTCACAGGTTCTTCTTGTGGTGGAGGTTCTTCTGGTGGCTGACAGAAGTGTATCACTGGTATGATAACTGCTCCATCGAGTTGAGGCCAGTCCGCGGGGAAGTCTCCTAGGACTGTATGAACTACATCTTCTTTGGGTTTTTCCGGTATTATAAGAGGTACTTCTTCCTCCTGTCTCTTCAGTAGACCTGGGCACAATTTCAAGTGGTCTCTTGAGACTGTTGTCCTACCTCCATCCTTGCTGATCAGGCAGGTTTTGGTGTTGTCGAATCTGGAATTTAACACGGTGTAGGGCCCTCTTTCCCACTGGTCATCGAGCTTGTGACCTCTTCTTTTCCGCTTTAGCACTATTTCTCCTGGTGCCAAGGGTTCTGCTGGTGCATGCTTGTTATACTGGTCTTCTTGTCTTTCCCTTACTAGACTGTCTTCAACACAGGCCTGTACTTTCCTGTATTGCTCTTGTCGATTCGTGTCCCAGTCTTCAGTGGACATATCTGCAGCAGGTTCTACCACTCTGAGCTCCAGGTCCATGGGCAATTTTCCAGGTCTTGCTCTCATGAGGTACACTGGGGTACAATTAGTAGAACTCACAGGTATGTGGTTATACAGGTCCACCAGGTTAGGTAGTTTGTCTGGCCACTGGTTCCTCTCTTCCAAAGGTAGGGTTTTTAACAGGTCAATGACGATGTTATTCATTTTCTCGCACATACCGTTGGTTTGCGGATGATATGGCGTAGTCTGGATCTTCTTACATCCGTACAGGTGACAGAATTCTTTAAACAGCTCAGCTTCAAAGGCAGGGCCTTGATCTGTTAGCACCTTGTCCGGGTATCCATGGGGCCTGCAGAAGTAGGTTTGGAATGTTCTTGCTGCCGTTTCTGCTGTCAGATCCTTGACAGGGGCTACCACCAGGAACCGGGAATAGTGATCCACCATGGTCAGGGCATAGGAATAGCCTGATCTGCTGGGCGACAGTTTGACGTGATCCAGACAATCTCCAGGGGTTGGGTTGTTTTGATGAACTGCAAGGGTGCTTTCTGACTTCCGTAGTCTTTCCTTCTGAGGCTACAGGGCCCACAATTCCGGCACCACCTTTCTATGGAACTCCGCATTCCAACCCAATAGAACCGGTCCTTCAGCAGGGTTTCCAGCTTCTTCCAGCCAAAATGACCTGCTTGGTCATGGTAGGCCTCTAGCACCATCTGGATATCCGTCCTAGGCACTACAATCTGCCACACCATTTCATGGGTTCTAGGGTTGACATACCTTCTGCACAGCTTTTCTCTTTAGATGAAAAGCCGGCTTCTTTCATTCCACAGGTGTTTGGCTTGTGGAGGAGCATCCTTCTCCAGGTGAGAACCTTCTTGGGTTATCAGTCCTTTGATGAGGCTGACAACCGGGTTACTGTCCTGGGTCTCCTTCCAGCTGTGATGAGGTAAAGGGTTTAGCATCTTACCATGACGTCTTCTGGAGGTGTGTTGCTCATGGACCATTCCATTTCTGTGGAAAGCAGGTAATTCAATTTCTTCTAGGTCATCCACTTCATCCTCGGTGTCCGACTGGTGGGGCATTCTTGACAGGGCATCAGCATTGGTGTTCTTGTGACCTGCCCGGTACCTGATTGTGAACTGGTAATTCGACAATCTGGCCACCCAACGTTGTTCCATGGCTCCCAACCTGGCTGTCTCCAGGTGTGTCAAGGGGTTATTGTCGGTAAAGGCTGTAAATTTAGTTGAGGCTAGGTAATGTTTGAATCTTTCAGTGATAGCCCAGACCAAGGCCAGGAACTCCAGCTTGAAGGAACTGTAATTCTCCGGGTTCCTCTCACTAGGGCGAAGCTTCCTACTGGCATAGGCAATTACCTTTTCTCTGCCGTTTTGCTTCTGGGACAACACAGCTCCCAGTCCCTCATTGCTGGTGTCTGTGTATAACAGGAAAGGTTGGCTGTAGTCGGGGTAAGCCAAGATTTCCTCACCGGTTAGGGCTTCCTTCATTAATGCAAAGGACTCAGTCTGTTCTTTGCCCCACTGGAATGGAGGACTTTTACCTCTTTTGGACTGTCCTACCAGGAGATCTTGTAAAGGTGCTGCCTTTTTGGTGTAGTCCTTAATGAAGCTCCTGTAGTACCCGACCAGTCCCAGAAATTGACGTACTTCTTTGATGTTCCTTGGTTCAGGCCACTTCTGGATGGCAGTGACCTTCTCCGGGTCTGGTGCTACCCCCTCTGAACCGACTACGTGTCCCAGGTACTGAACCTTCCGATTGAACAGGTGGCACTTGGAAGGTTTTAGTTTCATCCCATACCGGGACAATGCCTCAAATACCTCCGCCAGGTGCTTCAGATGGTCTTCATATGTCCTCGAGTACACGATAACGTCATCCAGGTATAGCAGCACTGTCTCAAAGTTCCGGTGTCCCAAGCAACACTCCATCAACCTCTGGAACGTTCCGGGTGCGTTGCAGAGTCCAAATGGCATGCTGTTGAATTTGCATAATCCCATCGGGGTGGTGAAGGCTGTCTTCTCCTGGTCTTCCTCAGCAACAGAGACTTGCCAGTACCCGCTAGTGAGATCCAATGTGGAGAAATAATTGGCAGATTTTAGTGCAGCCAGTGATTCCTCTATACGGGGCAAAGGGTATGCATCTTTATGTGTTATTCGATTAATTTGTCTATAATCTACACACATCCTCATGCTACCGTCCTTCTTTCTGACCAGGACCAGGGGAGCTGCCCAGGGGCTACAGCTATCCTTTACTACCCCTGCCTTTTTCATGTCATGCAACATTTCTTTTGCTTTTTGGTAATGTGCTGGTGGTATGGGTCTGTAACGCTCCTTAATGGGTGGATGGTTACCTGTGGGTATGTGGTGTTGTACCCCTTTGACCCTTCCAAAATCAAGTGAGTGTTTACTAAACACCTGTTCATACCACTCTGTAGACACCGTGTTTTTGATGGACAGGAGTGGTGTCAGTTCCAACATGGAGTTGTTGACACCATTCCTCCAGCTGGGTTTTGGAGTCATTGTCCTCCACCGTATCTGGTGGGGTCAAGAATTCCACTGTGTGTATGGCATTATTATCCACAGTATACAGTCTGGCAACAGTGGCGTATCGTGGCAATTTAACTTCCTCCTCCCCACAATTTAGGAGGCGTACGGGTACCCTTCCATTGCACACATCAACTACCCCTCTAGCAGTTAGGAGTGTAGTCTCTGAGTTAACGGGCTCGACTACCGCCTGGTAGTTCTGTCCCTTGAGATCTATTGCTGCCCTACACCAAATCAGCATTTCACTTAGTGGGGGAATCACAATGGGTATCGGGTCTGTCACCCGTACATTACCAATCTCACCACCTGTTAGCTTTACCTGTTGCTGGTACAGGAGGGCTCGGATCTCTCTCTGGAGCACCTTCCTCTGACCTGGTTTGGCAGTGTCAGCTATCTGTTGGAGTAAGAACAACACTTCTCCCAAACAGTTACCAACAACATTTGTACCAAGTATCATATACAAGTCTGTATCACCAGGGTTAGACTCTATGACAATCAGTCCTTGGTCCTTTAGTTCTACTCTTCCCACCTTCACTGTCACGTCCTTAACCCCGACTAGGTTAAGAGGAAGGCCATTGTAGGCATACACAGAGAGGTTTGGGTCTGGCGGGTGGAGTTCATCTATGGACCAGTACCTTTTGTAGAGGACATCAGGTATGATGGTTACCTGTGACCCGGTGTCCAGTAGTGCAGGTGTTGCTATGCCGTCCAGCACGATGGACAGGAAAGGCCTTCCTCCTACAAACCGGTCCTACCAGCTCGATGGGCCTAGTTGATCTACTCCTGGGTGTCTGCCCTTGGCCCCAGGGTTTGCCCGTTTAAAGGACAGGTCCGTGTGGTGTGGCCTGCATTGGACAACAGTAGCAAATGAGTTCACCTGGAGGGCGAGGTCGGTCGTTGGTCCTCCCACGGGGTGGCGTTGTCCTCCTTCTTCTCCTCATCCAGGGGACATCCTCACGACTGTCGGCGAGTAGAATCCTTCCATCCGGCTCGGGCTCCGTCTGTAGATGCAGGGCGCTCAGGACAGTGGTCAGGGTTTTACTTAGCTGACCCACTTCAGAGCGCAGGCTGTCCAGCTCGCTAGGGGACGCTGTTTGCACTTTTGCCTCAGCCGCTAATGAAGGGGCAGTGAGTGCTGTGGGCATTGGGGTGGCCCCACCCTGGTAACGCTGGATAGCAATATCTGATGTTTCCAGGAGCTGAAGGCCCTTAATAGCCAGGGCGTCAAAGGTGGCATTTGGATGATCTAAGGCCCACCACCGTACAGTTCTGCTCTCCTCCTGGGATCTTAACCCCCGGATGAATTGTTCTATCAGCATTTTGTCCTCATCATGTATGCTGGCTGGACTAACCTGTTTCAGGGCCCGCAGGGCCTCTTGTAAATGCCAGGCATAGTCCCGAATACTGTCCTCAGGTTTCTGGGTACAGTGGTAGAACCTCATCCGAAGATCTGTCTCAGTGTGGTTTTCAAAGACAGTTTGCAGTCTCTTAAATATAATAGATACTGATTCCTGGTCTGCGGCTGGCCAGGTTTCAACTTCCCGCTCTGCGGCACCAGCCAATTGTCCCAGCACAACAGTGGCTCTCTGTTTACCAGTCATTGAGTACATGTCCAATACACCTTATATTTTCCTTTCGAACCCAGACAGGGTGTCTGGTTTGCCGTCATACTGGGGAAGCCATTTCGCTCCGGGGACGTACAGCAGGGCCATGGGTATCACTTCAGTCATGACCCCTGCTGGTGGGGAGGCCGCTCCGGCCTGAGCAGCGCCGGGCGCGAGTTGAGCATCGGGAGCATTAACTGGTGCTCTGGCGTTTTGCTGGTCGTCGGCCATGGTTGTGCCCCCCCTATTAAACCGTAGCCTACCTTCTTTGCTTTTATCGGGTAGGCCGCAGCTCCGCAGATCGCGGTCTCCTTCCAGGACCTGACACTTCTTGGTGCAGCGTCAGAGCGCGAGGCGGGGCTTGGGTGTCGCGGGCTACCAACGGTCACGCCTCTCTGGTTCCCGCAGTTACACCCGTCTTCTTCCCGCGCGGCGACGCGGTAATGGCGGCGATGTTCACCACAGTTCAAACACAGTTCAAATACGGTACACATACCCGGTGGCAACGGGCACGAAATCCTGTTCTTGATGCCAGGAAGAGATGACTCGCCCAGGGGGATATGGGGGACTCGGTACCCGGGCCTTTACCTTCTTGGGAGGTCACGGCAGTCGGCTCCCGGGCCCATACTCTGGGGTCACTCTTTAAAAGGGGCTTGTTACTTGAAGGGATGAATAACAGATTTGTCTCGTAACGCCACCTGTGGTTCCAGGTAATGGGTACCAGCGCTGCTGCTGACCTCCGGGGGTGATGGGATGGCAACTGGGATGCTTTGGCTCCCCACAGGCGGAGCAGGCCCCCGGGGCAGGGTTGATGGAAGGGATGCAGGTGAGAGGTGGCCCGGTCGGGTCAGGGGGAATGACGGACACACACACAGGGGATTCGCTTCAGTACCTTTACTGGTGTAACGGCAGGTATGGTCCAGGGTACTCAGCAAGAAGGGTGCACTTCTGGACTCTCCCCAGTGAGCGGGTAGTAGGCCTCCTGGTCCGTTTCTTCCTCTCTCTAAAGCTCCTGGCCAGCCTGGAACTAGGCCTAGCTTCTGTGCTGTTTCACTCTCTCACCTGTCGGCTTGGTAGTAGAACTTTTCTCTGGCAACCACTATCCCTGGACGCTGGGGCCTTCGTGGTTCTAGTTCTGTAAATGATTATAGCTTCAGGTTGACCAGGGGTCTGTAATCCTCCTGGTATGCCGGTTATCCCTACTGGGTGGTGAGGACCCTGTAGGCGAAGACCCGGTGTCCGGCTTGTGTTCTGGGGTGAGCTTAAGATGTTCCTCTGCCCCCTTAACTCCTCTCTCCTCTCCTTGCCTCCGGCCACACTCGAGGCCCTCAGCACAGCAGCTCAACAGGTGCTGCCTCTTCACTGATCTCAAGTGCCAGCACACTCTCCCTACCTAACTCCACCCTCCAGTATATATATCCCTAACAGGGCTCCCTCTGGTGGTATGAGATGGAAGAGTGGAGGTGTCTGTGTGTACTAAGGGCCTCTTGTGGAGAAGTCCATCCATGCACCCTTTTGGGTCCTGTGGTACCTGTGTGCAGCAGGGTGCCACACTATACATTTGGCAGAGTTACGTAGTGGCACGGCCTCCGGATACCGTGTAGCATAGTCCAGTACCACCAGGATATACTGATGTCCTCTGGCAGACTTGACCAGGGGTCCCACTAGATCCATGGCTATGCGATCAAATGGCACCTCAATGATCGGCAACGGCACTAAGGGGCTACGGAAGTGAGCCACCGGGGCGGTCAGCTGGCAGGTGGGACATGACCTACAATAATTTACAATTTCTCGGTGACAACCGGGCCAATAGAACCTCTGAAGGATCCTCTCCTGGGTTTTCTCTACCCCAGATGACCACCCAACACATGTGTATGAGACATATCTAATACCCGGTGTCTGTACGGCCCGCTAGTAACTGGTCGATTACCTCCCCTCTGAGCTTGGTGACCCGATATAGTAACTCCCCATTTACGGCAAAGTACGGATATCGGGTGTCAGTCCCCGGCTCTTGAGCAACACCATTAAGAACTGTTACATTTTCAAACACCCCTTTTAGAGTTAAGTCCCTGAGCTGGGCTGTTCCAAAGTTTCCTCTGAACACCTCCAGTTCAGGGATGTTGGCTTCCGGGGATGCTGCCTCATCCTCATCCCCAACCAGCACACAAAAGGTTTCTTTTGGTTGTTGATCGGACAACCCGGCTTCCTCCCATTCTCCCACAAGTTCCAAAACAAGGCAAAGTCCCGCCCTATTATAACAGGGCGCAACAGGTCCTTGACTAAGCCCACCTCATGGGACCCGGTGTCACAGTTTGTGTCTATGACCACTCGGGCCACAGGGTAGTCCTTAGCGTCCCTATGGATACAACCGATGCCGACCTTTTTCCCCAGAACCAGACGATGAGGAATTGTGGCCCTTACTAAAAATGCCTTAAAACATTCTCTCCATCTCATCATTCTGGCACTTGGCAAATATTAAAAATTATGGCAATCCTAATTGACCTAAAACGGGAAAGGTTTATTCTGATTTCATGTCAGATATTGAGAAAAATATGTGTATGTGTCTGTTTATATAGTGGATGGAAACTTCAGGTTTCAACTGTATATTGCAGTCACATATTCTCCTGTACATTTCATGTAATATACTATGTACACAGACATCTGATGTTATATACAGGATAGTATGTAACTGGTGTAATATATGATGTCTGTACTCATAGTCAGGGCTGCCACTAAAAATTTCGGAACCCCATACTGGCAAAATTTTCGGGCCCCCTCGATAAAGAAAAAAAGCGATATAGTGCCGCCCTGCACAGTAACAGGACGCCCCTCACTGAAAACAGCATCCTCAAAAACATAAGATCCTTTAATTAGCCCCTAGAGTAATAATGTACCACACCCTGCCCCCATGTCTCCATCCTGCCCCCCATGTCTCCATCCTGCCCCCAATGTCTCCATCCTGCCCCCATTGTCTCCATCCTGCCCCCATTGTCTCCATTCTGCCCCCATTGTCTCCATCCTGCCCCCAAGTCTCCATCCTGCTGCCAAGTATCCATCCTGCCCTCATTGTCTCCATCCTGCCCCAATGTCTCCATTGTGCCCCATGTCTCCTTTTGCCTTCATCCTGCCCTCATGTCTTCATTTGTCTCCATTCTGCCCCCAATGTCTCCATTCTGCCCATAATGTCTCCATTCTGCCCCCATGTCTCCATCCTGCCCCCCATGTCTCCATCCTGTCCCCAATGCCTCTATCCTGCCCCCATAGTTTCCATTCTGCCCCCATGTCTTCATTTGTCTCCATTCTGCCCCCAATGTCGCCATTGTGCCCCCATTGTCTTCATTCTGCCCCCATGTCTCCATCCTGCCCTCATGTCTCCATCCTGCCCCAATGTCTCCATCCTGCCCCCATTGTCTCCATCCTGCCCCAATGTCACCATCCTGCCCCCAATGTCTCCATCCTGCCCCAATGTCTCCATTTGTTTCCATTCTGCGCTCGTGTCTCCATTTGTTTTCATCCTGCACCTATCTCTCTCCATTCTGCCCCGTTTCCATTCTGCCCCCAATGTCTCTCCATTCTGTTCCCATGTCTCTCCAATCTGCCCCAATGTCTCTCCATTCTGCCCCCATGTCTCTCCATCCTGCCCCCATGTTTTCATTTGTCTCCATTTGTCTTCACCCTGTCCCTTTGTCTCCACTCAGCCCCCAATGTCTTCATTCAGGCCCCAATATCTCCATCCTGCCCTAATGTCTATATCCTGCCACCAATGTCTCCATCCTGCCCCAATGTTTCCATCCTACCCACATTGTTTCCATCCTGCCCCAATGTCTACATTTTATCTCCATTCTGCCCCATGTCTTCATTTGTCTCCATTCTGCCCCCCATGTCTCCATCCTGCCCTCATGTCTTCATTTGTCTCCATTCTGCCCCCAATGTCTCCATTCTGCCCATAATGTCTCCATTCTGCCCCCAATGCCTCCATTCTGCTCCCAATGTCTCCATTCTGCCCCAATGTCTCTCCATTCTGCCCCCATGTCTCTCCATCCTGCCCCCATGTCTCTCCATCCTGCCCCCATTGTCTCCATCCTGCCCCCCATGTCTTCATCCTGCCCCCAATGTCTCCATCCTGCCCCCATGTCTTCATTTGTCTCCATTCTGCCCTTATGTCTCCATTTGTGTTCATCATGCCCCCATGTCTCCATTTGTCTCCATTCTGCCCCCATTGTCTCCATCCTGCCCCCATGTCTTCATTTGTCTCCATTCTGCCCCCATGTCTCCATTAGTCTTCATTTTGCTCTGCCCCCATGTCTCCATTTGTCTTCATCCTGCACCTATCTCTCTCCATTCTGCCCCGTTTCCATTCTGCCCCCAATGTCTATCCATTCTGTTCCCATGTCTCTCCAATCTGCCCCAATGTCTCTCCATTCTGCCCCCATGTCTCTCCATCCTGCCCCCATGTCTCTCCATCCTGCCCCCATGTTTTCATTTGTCTCCATTTGTCTTCACCCTGTCCCTTTGTCTCCACTCAGCCCCCAATGTTTTCATTCAGGCCCCAATGTCTCCATCCTGCCCTAATGTCTCTATCCTGCCACCAATGTCTCCATCCTGCCCCAATGTTTCCATCCTACCCCCATTGTTTCCATCCTGCCCCAATGTCTACATTTTATCTCCATTCTGCCCCATGTCTTCATTTGTCTCCATTCTGCCCCCAATGTCGCCATTGTGCCCCCATTGTCTTCATTCTGCCCCCATGTCTCCATCCTGCCCTCATGTCTCCATCCTGCCCCAATGTCTCCATCCTGCCCCCATTGTCTCCATCCTGCCCAAATGTCACCATTCTGCCCCCAATGTCTCCATCCTGCCCCAATGTCTCCATTCTGCCACCATGTCTCCATTTGCCTTCATCCTGCCCCCATGTCTTCATTTGTCTCCATTCTGGCCCCAATGTCTCCATTCTGCCCCAATGTCTTCATTCTGCCCCCATGTCTCCATCCTGCCCCCTATGTCTCCATCCTGTCCCCAATGTCTCTATCTTGCCCCCATTGTCTCCATCCTGCCCCCCATGTCTCCATCCTGCCCCCAATGTCTCCATCCTGCCCCCAATGTCTCCATCCTGCCCCCATAGTCTCCATCCTGCCCCCATGTCTTCATTTGTCTCCATTCTGCCCTTATGTCTCCATGCTGCCCCCATGTCTCCATTTGTCTTCATCATGCCCCCATGTCTCCATTTGTCTCCATTCTGCCCCCATTGTCTCCATCCTGCTCTCATTGTCTCCATGCCTCCATCCATTGTCTTCATTTGTCTCCATTCCGCCCCCATGTCTCCATTTGTCTCCATTTTGCTCTGCCCCCATGTCTCCATTTGTTTCCATTCTGCCCCCATGTCTCCATTTGTCTTCATCCTGCACCCATCTCTCTCCATTCTGCCCCGTTTCCATTCTGCCCCCAATGTCTCTCCATTCTGTTCCCATGTCTCTCCATTCTGCCCTAATGTCTCTCCATCCTGCCCCCATGTTTTCATTTGTCTCCATTTGTCTTCACCCTATCTCTTTGTCTCCATTCAGCCCAAAATGTCTCCATCCTGCCCCAATGTCTACATCCTGCCACCAATGTCTCTTTCCTGCCCCAGTGTCTACATTTTGTCTCCATTCCGCCCCCATGTCTTCGTTTCTCTCCATTCTTCCCCCAATGTCTCCATTGTGCCCCCAATGTCTTCATTCTGCCCCCATGTCTCCATCTTGCCCTCATGTCTCCATCCTGCCCCCAATGTCTCCATCCTGCCCCCATAGTCTCCATCCTGCCCCCATGTCTTCATTTGTCTCCATTCTGCCCTTATGTCTCCATGCTGCCCCCATGTCTCCATTTGTCTTCATCATGCCCCCATGTCTCCATTTGTCTCCATTCTGCCCCCATTGTCTCCATCCTGCTCTCATTGTCTCCATCCTGCCCCCATGTCTTCATTTGTCTCCATTCCGCCCCCATGTCTCCATTTGTCTCCATTTTGCTCTGCCCCCATGTCTCCATTTGTTTCCATTCTGCCCCATGTCTCCATTTGTCTTCATCCTGCACCCATCTCTCTCCATTCTGCCCCGTTTCCATTCTGCCCCCAATGTCTCTCCATTCTGTTCCCATGTCTCTCCATTCTGCCCTAATGTCTTTCCATCCTGCCCCCATGTTTTCATTTGTCTCCATTTGTCTCCACCCTATCCCTTTGTCTCCATTCAGCCCAAAATGTCTCCATCCTGCCCCAATGTCTACATCCTGCCACCAATGTCTCTTTCCTGCCCCAGTGTCTACTTTTGTCTCCATTCCGCCCCATGTCTTCGTTTCTCTCCATTCTGCCCCCAATGTCTCCATTGTGCCCCCAATGTCTTCATTCTGCCCCCATGTCTCCATCCTGCCCTCATGTCTCCATCCTGCCCCCAATGTCTCCATCTTGCCCCCAATGTCTCCATCCTGCCCCAATGTCACCATCCTGCCCCCAATGTCTCCATCCTGCCCCAATGTCTCCATCCTGCCCCAATGTCTCCATTCTGCCCCCAATGTCTCCATCCTGTCCCCAATGTCTCTATCTTGCCCCCAATGTCTCTATCTTGCCCCCATTGTCTCCATCCTGCCCCCCATGTCTCCATCCTGCCCCCAATGTCTCCATCCTGCCCCCATAGTCTCCATCCTGCCCCCAATGTCACTATCCTGCCCCCAATGTCTCCATTCTGCCCCAATGTCTCCATTCTGCACCCAATGTCTCCATTGTGCCCCCAATGTCTTCATTCTGCCCCCATGTCTCCATCCTGCCCCCAATGCCTCCATCCTGCCCCCAATGTCTCCATCCTGCCCTCAATGTCTCCATCCTGCCCCCATTGTCTCCATCCTGCCCCCAATGTCTCCTTCCTGCCCCCAATGTCTCCATCCTGCCCCCATTGTCTCCATCCTGCCCCCATTGTCTCCATCCTGCCCCCAATGTCACCATCCTGCCCCCAATGTCTCCATTCTGCCCCAATGTCTCCATTGTGCCCCCAAT
The DNA here is from genome assembly GCF_046119375.1 of Phyllobates terribilis. Taxonomy (NCBI): domain Eukaryota; kingdom Metazoa; phylum Chordata; class Amphibia; order Anura; family Dendrobatidae; genus Phyllobates; species Phyllobates terribilis. Next base: position 11,369,410 of record NW_027362767.1, on the reverse strand, counting down.
GTCTCTATTGTGCCCCCAATGTCTTCATTCTGCCCCATGTCTCCATCCTGCCTCCATTGTCTCCATCCTGCCCCAATGTTACCATCCTGCCCCCAATGTCTCCATCCTGCCCCCAATATCTCCACCCTGCCCCAATTTCTCCATTCTGCCCCCATGTCTCCATTCACCATCATCCCGCCCCCATGTCTTCATTTGTCTCCATTTTGCCCCAATGTCTCCATTCTGCCCCAATGTCTCCATTCTGCACCCAATGTCTCCATTGTGCCCCCAATGTCTTCATTCTGCCCCCATGTCTACATCCTGCCCCCAATGTCTCCATCCTGCCCCCAATGTCTCCATCCTGCCCCCATTGTCTCCACCTTACCCAAATGTCACCATCCTGCCCGCAATGTCTCCATCCTGCCCCCAATGTCTCCATCCTGCCCCAATGTCTCCATCCTGCCACAATGTCTCCATTCTGCCCCCAATGTCTCCATTGTGCCCCCAATGTCTCCATCCTGTCCCCAATGTCTCTATCTTGCCCCCAATGTCTCTATCTTGCCCCCATTGTCTCCATCCTGCCCCCCATGTCTCCATCCTGCCCCCAATGTCTCCATCCTGCCCCCATAGTCTCCATCCTGCCCCCAATGTCACTATCCTGCCCCCAATGTCTCCATTCTGCCCCAATGTCTCCATTCTGCACCCAATGTCTCCATTGTGCCCCCAATGTCTTCATTCTGCCCCCATGTCTCCATCCTGCCCCCAATGCCTCCATCCTGCCCCCAATGTCTCGATCCTGCCCTCAATGTCTCCATCCTGCCCCCATTGTCTCCATCCTGCCCCCAATGTCTCCTTCCTGCCCCCAATGTCTCCATCCTGCCCCCATTGTCTCCATCCTGCCCCCATTGTCTCCATCCTGCCCCCAATGTCACCATCCTGCCCCCAATGTCTCCATTCTGCCCCAATGTCTCCATTGTGCCCCCAATGTCTCTATTGTGCCCCCAATGTCTTCATTCTGCCCCATGTCTCCATCCTGCCTCCATTATCTCCATCCTGCCCCAATGTTACCATCCTGCCCCCAATGTCTCCATCCTGCCCCCAATATCTCCACCCTGCCCCAATTTCTCCATTCTGCCCCATGTCTCCATTCACCTTCATCCCGCCCCCATGTCTTCATTTGTCTCCATTTTGCCCCAATGTCTCCATTCTGCCCCAATGTCTCCATTCTGCACCCAATGTCTCCATTGTGCCCCCAATGTCTTCATTCTGCCCCCATGTCTACATCCTGCCCCCAATGTCTCCATCCTGCCCCCAATGTCTCCATCCTGCCCCCATTGTCTCCACCTTACCCAAATGTCACCATCCTGCCCGCAATGTCTCCATCCTGCCCCCAATGTCTCCATCCTGCCCCCATTGTCTCCACCTTACCCAAATGTCACCATCCTGCCCGCAATGTCTCCATCCTGCCCCCAAGGTCTCCATTCTGCTCCAATGTCTCTATTCTGCCCCCAACGTCTCCATTGTGCCCCCAATGTCTTCATCCTGCCCTCATGTCTACATCCTGCCCTCATGTCTACATCCTGCCCCCAATGTCTCCATCCTGCCCCCAATGTCTCCATTTGCCTTCATCCTGCCCCCATGTCTTCATTTGTCTCCATTCTGCCCCCAATGTCTCCATTCTGCCCATATTGTCTCCATTCTGCCCATATTGTCTCCATTCTGCCCCAATGTCTCCATCCTGCCCCCATGTCTCCATCCTGCCCCCATGTCTCCATCCTACCCCATGTCTCTCCATTCTGCCCCATGTCTCTCCATTCTGCCCCATGTCTCTCCATTCTGCTCCCATGTCTCCATTCTGTTCCCATGTCTCTCCATTCTGCCCCCATGACTCTCTATTCTGCCCCCATGTCTCTCCATTCTGCCGCCATGTCTCTCCATCCTGCCCCCATGTCTTCATTTGTCTCCATTCTGCCCCTATGTCTCTCCATCCTGCCCCCATGTCTTCATTTGTCTCCATTCTGCCCCCATGTCTCCATTCTGCTCTGCCCCATGTCTCCATTTGTCTTCATCCTGCACCCATCTCTCTCCATTCTGCCCCATTTCCATTCTGCCCCCAATGCCTCTCCATTCTTTTCCCATGTCTCTCCATCCTGCCCCCATGTTTTCATTTGTCTCCATTTGTCTTCATCCTGTCCCTTTGTCTCCATTAAGCCCCCAATATCTTTATTCCGCCCCCAATGTCTCCATTCAAGCCCCAATGTCTCCATCCTGCCCCAATGTCTCCATCCTGCCACAAATGTCTTCATCCTGCCTCCATGTCTTCAATTGTCTCTATTCTGCCCCCATGTCTCCATTTGTCTCCATTCTTCCCCCATGTCTCCATTTGTTTCCATTCTGCCCCCATGTCTCCATTTGTCTTCATCCTGCCCCATGTCTCTCCATTCTGCCCTGTTTCCATCATTCTGCCCCCAATGTCTCTCCATTATGTTCCCATGTCTCTCCATTCTGCCCCCATTGTCTCTCCATTCTGCCCCCATGTCTTCATTTGTCTCCATTCTGCCCCATGTCTCCATTTGTAATAATTCTGCCCCCATGTCTCCATTTGCCTTCATCATGCCCCCATGTCCCACATCCTGCCCCCATGTCTCCATCCTGCCCCCAATGTCTCCATCCTGTTCCCATGTCTCCATCCTGCCCCTATGTCTCCATTTGTCTTCATCATGCCCCCATTTCCCACATCCTGCCCCCAATGTCTACATCCTGCCCCCAATGTCTCAATCCTGCCTCCAATGTCTCCATCCTGCCCCCATGTCTCCATCCTGCCCCATGTCTCCATCCTGCCTCCATGTCTCCATCCTGCCATGTCTCTCCATTCTGACCCATATCTCTCCATTCTGTCCCTGTGTCTCCATTTGCCTTCATCATGCCCCCATGTCCCACATCCTGCCCCCATGTCTCCATCCTGCCCCAATGTCTCCATCCTGCTCCCATGTTTCCATTCTGCCCCCATGTCTCCATCCTTCCCCCATGTCTCCATCCTGCCTCCATGTCTCTCCATTCTGCCCTCATGTCTCTCCATTCTGCCCCATATCTCTCCATTCTGCCCCATGTCTCTACATCCTGCTCCCATGTCTCCTTCCTGCCCCCATGTCTCCATCCTGCCCCCATATCTACATCCTGCCCCCATGTCTCCATCTTGCCCCCATGTCTCCATTCTGCCCCCATGTCTCTCCATTCTGCCCCCATGTTTCCATTCTGCCCCTAATGTCTCTCCATTCTGCCCCATGTCTCTCCATTCTGTCCCCATGTCTCCATTTGCCTTCATCATGCCCCCATGTCCCACATCCTGCCCCCATGTCCCACATCCTGCCCCCATGTCTCCATCATGCCCCCATTGTCTCCATCCTGCTTCCATTGTCTCCATCCTGCTCCCATGTCTCCATTCTGTTCCCATGTCTCCATCCTGCTCCCATGTCTCCATTCTGCTCCCATGTCTCTCCATTTTGCCCCCAATGTCTCTCTATTCTGACCCCAATGTCTCTCCATTCTGCCACATGTCTCCATCCTGCTCCCAATGTCTCTCCATTCCGCCCCCAATGTCTCTCTGTTCTGACCCCAATGTCTCTCCATTCTGCCCCCAATGTCTCTCTATTCTGCCCCCAATGTCTCTCCATTCTGCCCCCAATGTCTCTCCATTCTGCCCCCATGTTTCCATTCTGCCCCCATGTTTCCATCCTGCCCCTATGTTTCCATCCTGCCCCCCATGTCTCTCCATTCTGCCCAAAATGTCTCTCCATTCTGCCCGAAGTCTCTCCATTCTGCCCTCTTTCCATTCTGCCCCCAATGTCTCTCCATCCTGCCCCCATGTCTCTCCATTCTGCATCCAATGTCTCTCCATCCTGCCCCCGTGTCTCTCCACTCTGCCCCATGTCTCCATCTTGCCCCCATGTTTCCATCCTGCCCCATGTTTCCATCCTGCCCCCAACGTCTCTCCATTCTGCCCCAAATGTCTCTCCATTCTGCCTCCATGTCTCTCCATTCTGCCCCATGTCTCTCCATTCTGCCCCATGTCTCTCCATTCTGCTGCCATGTCTCCATCCTGCCCCCATGTCTCTCCATTCTGCCCCATGTCTCTCCATTCTGCCCCAATGTCTCTCCATTCTGCCCCTATGTCTCTCCATTCTGCCCCATGTTTCCATTCTGCCCCCAATGTCCCTCCATTCTGCCCCATGTCTCGCCATTCTGCCCCCATGTCTTTACATTCTGCCCCGTTTCCATTCTGCCCCCATGTTTCCATTCTGCCTTCAATGTCTCTCCATTTTGCCCCCACGTCTCTCCATTCTACCCCATGTCTCTCCATTCTGCCCACATGTTTCCATTTTGCCCTCAATGTCTCTCCATTCTGTCCCATGTATCTCCATTCTGTCCCCATGTCTCCATTTGCCTTCATCATGCCCCCATGTCCCATATCCTGCCATGTCTCTATCCTGCCCCCATTGTCTCCATCCTGCTCCCATGTCTCCATCCTGCTCCCAAGTCTCCATCCTGCCCCCACCTCTCTCCATTCTGCCCCAAATGTCTCTTCATTCTGCCCCCAATGTCTCTCCATTCTGCCCCAATGTCTCTCCATTCTGCCCCAATGTCTCTCCATTCTGCCCCCATGTCTCTCCATTCTGCCCCATGTCTCTCCATTCTGCCCCATGACTCCATTCTGCCCCCATGTTTCCATCATGCCCCATTTGTCTCCATTCTGCCCTCATGTCTCATTTGTCTTCATCATGCCCCCATGTCTCACATCCTGCCCCCATGTCTCCAATGTCTCTCCATTCTGCCCCCATGTCTCCATTCTGCCCCTAATGTTTCTCCATTCTGCCCCATGTCTCTCCATTCTGTCCCCATGTCTCCATTTGCCCTCATCATGCCCCCATGTCCCACATCCTGCCCCCATGTCTCCATCCTGCCCCCAATGTCTCCATCCTGTCCCCATTGTCTCCATCCTGCTCCCATGTCTCCATTCTGTTCCCATGTCTCTCCATTCTGCTCCCATGTCTCTCCATTCTGCTCCCATGTCTCTCCATTCTGCCACATGTCTCCATCCTGCTCCCAATGTCTCTCCATTCTGCCCCCAATGTCTCTCTATTCTGACCCCAATGTCTCTCCATTCTGCCCCCAATGTCTCTCCATTCCACCCCAATGTCTCTCCATTCTGCCCCATGTCTCTCCATTCTGCCCCCAATGTCTCTCCATTCTGCCCCCAATGTCTCTCTATTCTGACCCCAATGTCTCTCCATTCTGCCCCCAATGTCTCTCCATTCTGCCCCAATGTCTCTCTATTCTGCCCCCATGTCTCTCCATTCTGCCCCCATGTTTCCATCCTGCCCCCCATGTCTCTGCATTCTGCCCAAAATATCTTCCATTCTGCCCCCAATGTCTCTCCATTCTGCCCTGTTTCCATTCTGCCCCCATTGTCTCTCCTTCCTGCCTCCATGTCTCTCCATTCTGCCTCCAATGTCTCTCCATCCTGCCCCCATGTCTCTCCATTCTGCCTCCAATGTCTCTACACTCTGCCCCATGTCTCCATCTTGCCCCCATGTTTCCATCCAGCCCCATGTTTCCATCCTGCCCCCAACATCTCTCCATTCTGCCCCAAATGTCTATCCATTCTGCCCCCATGTCTCTCCATTCTGCCCCCATGTCTCTCCATTCTGCCCCCATGTCTTTCCATTCTGCTGCCATGTCTCCATCCTGCCCCCATGTCTCTCCATTCTGCCCCCATGTCTCTCCATTCTGCCCCAATGTCTCTCCATTTTGCCCCTATGTCTCTCCATTCTGCCCCATGTTTCCATTCTGCCCCCAATGTTCCTCCATTCTGCCCCATGTCTCGCCATTCTGCCCCCATGTCTTTCCATTCTGCCCCGTTTCCATTCCGCCCCCATGTTTCCATTCTGCCTTCAATGTCTCTCCATTCTGCCCCCACGTCTCTCCATTCTACCCCATGTCTCTCCATTCTGCCCACGTTTCCATTCTGCCCTCAATGTCTCTCCATTCTGTCCCATGTATCTCCATTCTGTCCCCATGTCTTTATTTGCCTTCATCATGCCCCCATGTCCCACATCCTGCCATGTCTCTATCCTGCTCCCAATGTCTCCATCCTGCCCCCATTGTCTCCATCCTGCTCCCATGTCTCCATCCTGCTCCCAAGTCTCCATCCTGCCCCCACCTCTCTCCATTTTGCCCCATGTCTCTCCATTCTGCCCCATGTCTCTCCACTCTGCCCCATGTCTCCATCCTGCCCCCATCTCTCCATTATGCCCCAAATGTCTCTCCATTCTGCCCCCAATGTCTCTCCATTCTGCCCCAAATGTCTCTCCATTCTGCCCCAATGTCTCTCCATTCTACCCCAATGTCTCTCCATTCTGCCCCATGTCTCTCCATTCTGCCCCCATGACTCAATTCTGCCCCCATGTTTCCATCCTGCCCCCATTTGTCTCCATTCTGCCCTCATGTCTCATTTGTCTTCATCATGCCCCCATGTCTCACATCCTGCCCCCATGTCTCCAATGTCTCTCCATTCTGCCCCCATGTCTCCATTCTGCCCCTAATATCTCTCCTTTCTGCCCCATGTCTTCATTCTGCCCCTGTCTCTCCATTCTGCCCCATGTCTTCATTCTGCCCCTATGTCTCTCCATTCTGCCCCCATGTCTCCATTTTGCCCCCATGTCTCCATTCTGCCCCATGTTTCCATTCTGCCCCCAACGTCTCTCCATTCTGCCCCCATGTTTCCATTCTGCCCCCATGTCTCCATTCTGCCCCCAATGTCTCCATCTTGTCCCCACAGTGTGGCTTTACCGGGCCCCATACGCCAGTAAGGGCAGTAATGCCCTGATGGCAGCCCTGCTCATAGTACAATGTACAACAGTCACATATTATCCTGTGCATACCATCTGATGTCTGCAGTTAGGCTGAGTTCACACGATGCGTATTTCATGCGTTTCCGTGGCGTTTTTGCAGTTGCGGAAACGCCGCGGAAGCGCATTAAAAATGCATGGTAGAAGGGCAGAAATGTTCCCCAATTGAAATCCGCATGTGCTGTGCCCATGATGCGGATTTTTCCGCAACGTTTAAGCTGCGCTCAAAAATCCGCAGCATGTCAATTAATTTTGCGTAAACGCGGCATTTTCGCCGCCATTGACTTGCATTAGAACACGCCAATTCCGCAAGACTGCATTTGTACTTGCGCTATTGGCGCGTTCTAATGTGCGGATGGTACCCGGGTGTGGAGGAGAGGAGAGTCTCATCCACACCCAGGTACCATTAAAAAAGCTGTAAAACAAAAATAAAATAAAAAATAAATGTATACTTACCTTCTGTCGGCCCGTCCTGCGCTCCTGCTTGGTTCCCGGCACTTTGCAGTGAGTTGAAGGACCTGCGCTGAAGTCAGAGTCATGTGACGGGTCACGTGACGCTGACGTCGGCAGGTCTTTCAATTCAAAGTTGCCGGCGAGGGAGAACGGATTGAGCAGGACATCGCGGGCCATCGGAGGTAAGTATATACACTCTCTCGGGTCACACTATATAAATCCATGCTGTTTGCATGGATTTATATAGCGTGACCTAGTTGTCAAGCACTTTCCAGGTGATGCTAAAATTGCCTGGAAAGCGCTTGTCAATCTGCATGCGGAAACGCATGTGGAAACGCATGTGAATCCGCATGTATTCCGCAGGAAAAACGCATGCACAATCTGCATGCGTTTTTTCGGCCAGGGAGATGCAGAAATGATGCAGAAATTTTCTGCTTCATTTCTGCATCGTGTGCACATACCCTTACAGTATACATATACCTGCACTGAGCTCAGTGAGTGACAGGACAGGGATCGCAGCACCAGCAGGGAACAATGATGAGGCCAGCGTTCAGGATCCGGCGCTTGGGAACAGAGCTAACTGTAGCACTGATTCCGAAGCGCCGGTAAGTGTGCTCCTGATGCGGCACACAGTTGTCACACGGACATCTCCGGTACTGTTTTTTCCAGTACCATAAATATCAGAGGAGTGGCGCTGGATACTGGAGAAGACTGCGATCGTTGAGTATACGTATTAACTCTACACTAACATTTACACAGGTTTAGAGCAAAAAGAAGTTAATGGTGGCTTCTTTAGGTGGACTGTTTTGTCTATTTTACAATGGAGGTGAGGATATACAGTGGTGGCCAAAAGTATTGGCACCCCTGCAATTCTGTCAGATAATACTCAGTTTCTTCTTGAAAAGGATTGCAATCACAAATTCTTTGGTATTATTCTCTTCATTTAATTTGCTTGCAAGGAAAAAACACAAAAGAGAATGAAGCAAAAATCAAATCATTGATCATTTCACACAAAACTCCAAAAATGGGCCGGACAAAAGTATTGGCACCCTCAGCCTAATACTTGGTTGCACAACCTTTAGCCAAAATAACTGCGAACAACCGCTTCCGGTAACCATCAATGAGTTTCTTACAATGCTCTGCTGGAATTGTAGACCATTCTTCTTTGGTAAATTGCTCCAGGTCCCTGATATTTGAAGGGTGCCTTCTCCAAACTGCCATTTTGAGATCTCTCCACAGGTGTTCTATGGGATTCAGGTCTGGACTCATTGCTGGCCACCTTAGAAGTCTCCAGTGCTTTCTCAAACCATTTTATAGTGCTTTTGGAAGTGTGTTTTGGGTCATTGTCCTGCTGGAAGACCCATGACCTCTGAGGGAGACCCAGCTTTCTCACATTGGGCCCTACATTATGCTGCAAAATTTGTTGGTAGTCTTCAGACTTCATAATGCCATGCACGCCGTCAAGCAGTCCAGTGCCAGAGGCAGCAAAGCAACCCCAAAACATCAGGGAACCTCCACCATGTTTGACTGTAGGGACCGTGTTCTTCATGCTATTTCATCCGGTTTGCGTTTAGTTGGACCATCATTATTTTTCAACAGGACACCAAACACACCTCCAGGCTGTGTAAGGGCTATTTGACCAAGAAGGAGAGTGATGGGGGGCTACGCCAGATGACCTGGCCTCCACAGTCACCAGACCTGAACCCAATCGAGATGGTTTGGGGTGAGCTGGACCGCAGAGTGAAGGCAAAAGGGCCAACAAGTGCTAAGCATCTCTGGGAACTCCTTCAAGATTGTTGGAAGACCATTTCCGGTGACTACCTCTTGAAGCTCATCAAGAGAATGCCAAGAGTGTGCAAAGCAGTCATCAAAGCAAAAGGTGGCTACTCTGAAGAACCTAGAATATAAGACATATTTTCAGTTGTTTCACACTTTTTTGTTAAGTATATAATTCCACATGTGTTAATTCATAGTTTTGATGCCTTCAGTGTGAATGTACAATTTTCATAGTCATGAAAATACAGAAAAATCTTTAAATGAGAAGGTGTGTCCAAACTTTTGGTCTGTACTGTATATATACGCACATCTATAAAAAATTGCAAAATCATTCAGAAAAGTGTTTAGAAGTCTGAAGGACGTATAATAGATAATGGTGATATCATTATGAATCACAGATGGTCACAACTGTAAATTTCCATTTGTGTCTGTAAAGTGTACTGTGCTGTAAAGATAAGTAGACGGTATTATACACTGTCGGCTTATAAGGGAATAGTGTATATAAAATAAATCACTGTCCCACTTTCTGTCTGCTTAGGTTAGCACAATTTTAATAATTTGTTAATAAAAGTTGATTTTAATAGAACTCTCACATTTTGGCTATAGTAACTAGTTTATATCCTAGGAAGAGGTGCGGTGTAAGACCTCATTCCCAATCCTTCTCCACCCATCTGTCAGGAGGCGCTCATACACATTAGACAGTCACCTGCCCCCATCCATATCAGCGGGTTGGAACAACCTTGCTATAATGTCTGGAGCCTTGAGATCTCCTTAAGCTCTTACCCCCCTCACATGTAAGTGACAGCACCTGGTACAGATGGAGGCACAGCGCACAGGTCCATAATGAACACGTTTGTCCTGCATGTTTGATTTAGGGTTGCAAGGTGGTTGCTTCTGTACACAGGATCTGGATATTGGCTTCCATGACTCAGGTAGCCGCACATTTACACAATCTCATGGGGGTGGCAGCTCTGCTGTTCTTTTTCACTACTTAATCTCCCTGAAAATAGGACAGAGAAGTTTCCACAATAGCATTGCATTCCTCAGTAATGACTGGGTATTGAGCAATGTTTACAAGCTGGTATATCCATGCCAAGCACTGTATACACAATTGGGTGCCCCCCAGCAGCTCCTTAGCTTGTGCAATGAGATCTGCTGTGCTCTCAGAACAAGTCCTGAAACATGGCGGATCTCTGGACCTGGAAGAGCATTAGCATAGGTGGCCAGGCGGACATGTATTGTAGTGGGATTCTGGCTGCCATAAGCAAAGCTTTGTTACAAGACTAGCAGGTAATAAGCCATGGAAGTCAGATGCAAACAACTAAACCACTGATTCATAGAGACTAATAGAATAATCTAATAGATATAATAGCAAAACAAAAAAGGAAGCTGAAAATGCTATCAGCGGCACAGAAGTGACCACCCATTGTTTCCGCCACAACTCCCGATGTCTGTTATTGTCTGCAGCATTGACGTCATGACAGCGGGTATCTGCGAGTCTTGGGGTTCAATATAACTCACCCATAGCTATCTGACCCCCCTTTCAAATAAACACGCCACACATTATTTGTTGGATTAAATTGGCCACAGCAGCTGTTTTTTAACATATAAATACAAACATTATAAACCATATCCTAAAGGGGTGGTCCTCAAAGCCCCAAACTATTTTAAACCAAGAAACCAATTGTGTCTTTATGTCTCAGGCCAGATTGCGTATTACCTCTAGCAGCTAAGCACCAGCTCAGAGGCACCAATTCAAACAGCCTGGCCAATGAAACATGCCCAAATCACGGGTACTCTGATCCATTCCCCATGGGATCAACCACCCGAGACCACTGAATACCCTGTAGGGGGGTCCAGAACTTCCCGAGGTCACCCCCCCACTGATCCACCATTAACCATGAACACCAACTTCGAGGATCCCCCCATGCCATGAGCACAAATATTCTGACGCCTCAAATATTTGTGTCCCTCCACACTCTTAAACCTTTTTCTATGCCTTCTTGAATTGCCAGGCACCACATATCCGTACCAACCGCGTTCAAGTGTACCCCATCCCTCCTCCAGAACTCCCCTTCTCCCGACTCTAATTCCAAATGACGTATGGCCAAGGCCCCATTTCTCACCATGAAACGCATCACCGCCCTATTTATTTTTACCCGGGCCCTATTGATTCCATCATTTGATCGGGCCCCTCGCCAGATTTTCCGTGGAACAATGTCTGACCAGATAACTAAAACCTTCGGAAACATTGCCCACAATCTTAGTATATCAAATTTGATATCTTTGATGAGTTCCCTACATGACCTCTTACACAGGTCATTACCACCTAAATGTAACACCAGCAAATCAGGGACCCGATCAAGCCTTACAAATTGATGGAATTCCGCCAGGAGTTGACGCCAAACCATTCCCCGCTTTCCAATCCACCGAAGAATAGCTTCATCCACCGAAAATCCCAACTGACGGCCGGCCGGCCTCACCGCTGCCCGCAGTGCAGCCCAGAAAACAAAAGAATGGCCCATTATCCATACGAGTCGGGGACCCACATCTGTAAAGTTAAACAAAATATGACTCTGAGAAACAGTAACATCAAACCAGAACTTAAAACATGCTCTTCATTATACCCAAGCCGGGCGTATGTATGACCTAAACCGTATGGATTCCCAACGCCCAATTTTCTTAACCAACTCGTCACCCAACCCCCTCCTGGCTGCCTCAGTGGCTGTACCAATCCTGAAAGAGTGACCGCTAAAATCTTTTGGCGAAATGCCGCCAGCTTTCAGACACTTCTTCAGCACGGCTATCAACTGAAAGCGGGACAAAAATGAACCGTCCTCATGAACCAATAATGGTGATTTGAACCCCCCTACACCTAGCCCAAATTCACTCAAACAACGAACAGGACACATGTCAGACCCAGCGACTGCGAACAATACCACTTTACACCCTTTCCTGAATTGATCGGTCTTTGAAAAACGAATGAAAACCTCTACCCTATCCGAATATAAGTCCACGTCATCCTTCAAAAGACCCCCACTGACAAATCTTGATGGGCTAACCAACTCCCCTAAACGTAACGCCCCAAAAAAGGCCAAAGAAAAAGCTAGCCGAAATAGCTTGACTTCCCATGGAGACTTACAAACTGACCCAAGAAGTTTTCCCAGTGTTAACAATAATCCATATGATATTGGCCGCCTGCAGTCTCTCACCTTCCAGCCTTTTCGCCAACCTTTCAATGCATGGCGGACCAAAGTTGCTTTTGTTACGTCCGGAAGACCCCTTATTTTAAAACCAAAAGCCAAGGCAGCCATAAAATTATTAATTTTTGGCACCGACCAACCTTCCTCCCAGCAATGACCAACCAATAACAATAACAGGCTATCACTCTCTAAAGGATCTCGCATAGTAGCTTTCCATTCCTCCCACTGCTGCCAAGCAACCTCATATGATGACCAGGTCCTTGTAGATAATGATTGACCAATCAATTTTTTTACAGCTCGAAAGGAAGATTCCATAATTCTGGAGGGCATACCAAACCTGTCGACGATGCCTGAGGAGCCGGCAACCGGAACTGATCCCACTGCGAATGAGATTCAGCATTAACGGTTGAGATTAAAGGATCCAACCTGAACTACGCCACTATCCACATGTTCAAAGATAAGCTAATCAGCACCAGCCGTTGCAACACTTTTACTACCAGTGGCGATGCTGCCCACAGAGAATTAGGGTATGTGCACACGATGCAGAAATGAAGCAGAAAATTTCTGCATCATTTCTGCATCTCCCTGGCAGAAAAAACGCATGCAGATTGTGCATGCGTTTTTCCTGCAGAATACATGCGGATCCACATGCAGATTCACATGCGTTTCCGCATGCAGATTGACAAGCGCTTTCCAGGCGATTTTAGCATCACCTGGAAAGTGCTTGATAACTAGGTCACACTATATAAATCCATGCAAACAGCATGGATTTATACAGTGTGAACCGAGAGAGTGTATATACTTACCTCTGATGGCCCGCGCTGTCCTGCTCACTCCGTTCTCCCGGCTGCCGGCAACTTTGAATTGAAAGACCTGCCGACGTCAGCGTCACGTGACCCGTCACATGACTCTGACGTCACCGCAGGTCCTACAACTCACTGCAAGTGCCGGGAACCAAGCGGGAGCGCTGCGCGGGCCGACAGAAGGTAAGAATACATTTATTTTTTATTTTATTCTTCTTTTTACAGCTGGTACCTGGGTGTGGATGAGACTCTCCTCTCCTCCACACCAGGGTACCATCCGCACATTAGAACGCACCAATTACGCAAGTACAAATGCTGTCTTGCGGAATTGGCGCGTTCTAATGCAAGTCAATGGCGGCGAAATCGCCGCGTTTCCGCAAAATTAATTGACATGCTGCGGATTTTTGACCGCAGCGTTAACGCTGCGGAAAAATCCGCATCATGGGCACAGCACATGCGGATTTCCATTGGGGAACATTGCTGCCCTTCTACCATGCGTTTTTCATGCGTTTCCGCGGCGTTTACGCAACTGCAAAAACGCCGCGGAAACGCATGAAATACGCATCGTGTGAACACAGCCTTAATGGCCAACACTACCCCTTGGTTCTTGCAAGAAAAACAAATCTTTTTATTCTGAAAGTACTCACTCCATAGCGCCAGAGAGACCACGATGGGGAAAAGGTTGATCAATGTATGATTATCCAACAAATTCCGATCACGCCATGACGCTGGCCATTTTTCCTCAAACCAACTACCACGAAAAAGGATAGCAAAACCTTGTTTCTTTGACACATCTATGCACAATCCCAATTCACTGGCAATCACAACTGGGGAAATCCAGACCGACTTGCCGTTATAAGACTCCAAAAATTGAGCCCAAATTCCCAAATCATCCCGTAACTCCTTGCGCAACCTAATGAAGTGATGAGGTGACTTAGCTCCAGCCGTTGCTAATGATACATGCCTACAGAATGCCCTGCCCATTGGCATAATACGACACGCGAAATTCAATTTTCCGAGAAGAGACTGTAATTCACGTAAAGTAATTTTATGCAGTTTTTTAACTCTGGATACCAGTTCCAACAGATCAACAACCTTTTCAGCGGGAAGCCTACACTCCATTTTAATTGTGTCGATTAAAATACCGAGAAAACTCAAAGACGTCACCGGACCTACAGTCTTCCCGACAGCCAACGGCACTCCAAACTTCTTAGCCACACTCTCCATAGTGTGCAACAACACCGAACAATCGGGAGAATTAGCAGGACCCACATATAGGAAATCCTCCAGATAATGAATGCAGGAATTCAAACCAGAAACATCCTTAACAACCCATTCAAGGAATGTACTAAATGCTTCAAAGTACGCACAGGACAGCGAGCAACCCATCGGGAGACACCGGTCTACAAAAAAGCTACCATTCCAATAGCAACCCAATAAATGCATGCTCTCCGGGTGTACTGGTAACAGCCTAAAAGCCGCCTCTATGTCAGTTTTTGCCAATAATGCCCCCTTTCCAAAAAACCAAACCCAACCAACTGCCATGTCAAAGGAAATATAACTCACTGAACACAAATCAGGGTCAACACCATCATTCACCGACGTGCCCTTTGGAAAGGAGAGATGATGAATTAGCCTATATTTACCCAATTCCTTTTTTGGGACAATGCCTAATGGAGACACACGTAAGTTTTTTAAGGGCTTGTAGGCAAAAGGCCCAGCCCTTCTCCCTAAAGACACTTCCTTTCCTAATTTGTCTGCAACCACCTCCGGAAACTGTAATGCGGATTTTAAATTTTTTGCATGAAATTGATTCTTGCTATCAATGAACGGTATCCTAAAACCAACATCAAAACCCTCTTCTAATAGCGAGGCCGCTGCCCTGTCTGGGTATCTACTTAGAAATAGCTGCATCTCTGCCAGACGCACCGGAGTCACCCCTTTTCTCATTGCCTTCACTGCTTCTGAATTTACCCCCTTTGAAACGTTTGGATGCGCTATGGCTGCCACCGCATGAGGAGCAGTCGTGTTTAAATTTACACTTATTTCCGAACTTACAGGATCCTTCATTGAAAAGGAAACATAATCCTCTTTGAACAGCTGACGAGTGTCCCGACTGACCGAGACCGCCGCCGCTCCCGAGAAAGGGCTGATTAGTATGACCACTCCTGCTCGGTGCTGTTACCTTCAGCCATAGGGCAATATCCTTATGGTCCCAACGGATACTAGGACGCACCGCTTTCCTCTGACGAAATTGTTCGTCATAGCGTAACCAGCCCTGTCCCCCATACACCCTATAAGCTTTCCCGATTGCATCTAAGTAACAGAAAAGCCCCGAACAATTTTCAGGCGCTTTCTCACCTATCACATTGGCTAATATCGCAAACGCCTGCAACCAGTTCGTAAAGGTCCGTGGTATCAGGCGGTACCTTCGTTTTTCTTCATCCTCCTTCTTGGAATCATCCTTTTTAGCCCTATCTAGATTGAAGCGTTCCAATGGATGTAAAGAGAATATGTCTACATATTCCCCTTTCCATATCTTCTCCCTGACCTCAGGATTCAAATGAGCCCCCAGAGGCCCCTCGAAGCAAACATAAACTTCCCCTTTTGCCATATCATCTAATCTTACATTATCATCTTTATCTTTTTCACCCTCACCTCACCCAATTTGTGTAGGTCCTGAAATGACCATGTTAGCTTCGCCTGATGACAGATTAGCTCCCCCTGCGCCCGTTGTATTGGAGTCCCTCAAAAGTTCCATGTTGGAGCTACCTAACCCACTCTGTCCCAGCTGAGGCGATTGAAAATTACCCAGCCATGCAGAAGTAGGCAATACTATGCCTTGTGACACATTCGTTCCCGTCCCCAGTAAAACAGCTAAATCCCTTAAACCCTGCATGAGTATACTAATGCTCCAGCTAACCCCCCCAGGGACGTCCTGACTATTAAATGCTAAGGATGGTAACGGGAGCCTGAAAGGAAAAGTTTGCGACGACTCACCTGGCTGCCTAGGTGCTGTGAACCCAGCAGCCGCTAATCCTGAATCCTGGAGTCGATATCCATCATCCGATCCTTGTAGGCCCCGGTGTGGCGTGGGAGGGAGACCTGAGGGGCTAGCAGCTTGCTGCCCCGCTACCGACTCTGATCCTGACCCAACATTTGTCGTTGCATAAGGCGACCAATGACTGCAGCCAGCCTGGCTACAGCCGTGACCAGCTGTCATAACAGATAAGGGGGCTGGGCCAGCACTGTGCAGCCCGTATCTTTGAGTCACCTCTGCATGACTGTTGTTGCTTGACCTCTCATCTACAGAGTCAGCCGCCCGCTGCATGCCTGCAGCGTTATGATTGACGGCCGCCGCGACCGCATTGTGGGCGGAGCTAGCAATGTGGGCGGAGCCAGCTGGAACCTGACCACCCGTTCTTAAATCGTCCTCGTCTGCCGGAAGATGGGCGGAGCGATCGTCACCGCTCCCCCACTGAGAGGCCCCCGGGTTAGGTCCCCGTCCTCGCGTCGTCCTTGCTGCGCTGCGCCGAGCAGGCCCCCGCAGCTGCATGTGGCCTGCCGTACCTGGTCCTGATGACTCGCCACCTCATGTTGTAGAGGAGGAGGCCGACTCCTCCTCCTGACGCAGGTCCCGGCGTGTCGCTGGATTCCTCCCAGAGCGGGAAGTACGGGCCGCGGCAGTGCGAGCCCTACTCCCGACTGGAGGGTTCCGAGAGGGGCTCCTGATACGCCGCCGGACCCTGGGGGTTTCTTCAGGGCTAAGGCGCGCCGGAGGCCTAGTCCTCCGCGTCCGTCGTGACTCAGGAGCTGCTGTAGCGGTACCGGCTCCTGTACCCCCAAGCAGGCATTGAACTGAAGCCTGCAGCCAATCTGCCCAGTTCAGGCCGGCAGCTGCTGCAGTATCCCTTCAATGGCTTCCATAATAAACAAGATGTTGCTTAAGGGATGATGGCAACCTGAAATGGCTGCCAAATCCCAAATGGCCGTCCCTATATACCGCACTCCTCCCCCACACATGCCCCTACCCCCAAAAATACCCTCCCCTACAATATACACCAATCAAATTGAAGATAAGCACCTACCCGAACCCTAGCCACCCCTACCTAAGCAAGCTCTTCCCCCTGTATCCCGCATTAACCCTGTCATGCCGGCCTCCCTCTAAAGCCTGTGGCTGAGTACGGCCTCTCCCATCAACAGCACTGCAGCCAGGAAGTAATACCCCGCGAGAGTAGACAACACCAGCCACTGATGGACAGCACTGCCCCGCGACAGTAGACAACGCAGGCCGCTGTTGGACAGCACTGCAGCCAGGAAATAATACCCCGCGAGAGTAGACAACGCAGACCGCTGATGGACAGCACTGCCCCACGACAGTAGACAACGCAGGTCGCTGATGGACAGCACTGCTCCACAACAGTAGACAACGCAGGCCGCTGATGGACAGCACTGCCCCACGACAGTAGACAACGCAGGCCGCTGATGGACAGCACTGCCCCACGACAGTAGACAACGCAGGCCGCTGTTGGACAGCACTGCAGCCAGGAAATAATACCCCGAGAGAGTAGACAACGCAGGCCGCTGATGGACAGCACTGCCCCGCGACAGTAGACAACGCAGGCCGCTGTTGGACAGCACTGCAGCCAGGAAATAATACCCTGTGAGAGTAGACAACGCAGGCCGCTGATGGACAGCACTGCCCCGCGACAGTAGACAACGCAGGCCGCTGTTGGACAGCACTGCAGCCAGGAAATAATACCCCGCGAGAGTAGACAACACCAGCCACTGATGGACAGCACTGCCCCGCGACAGTAGACAACACAGGCCGCTGATGGACAGCACTGCAGCCAGGAAGTAATACCCCGCGAGAGTAGACAACACCAGCCACTGATGGACAGCACTGCCCCGCGACAGTAGACAACGCAGGCCGCTGATGGACTGCACTGCAGCCAGGAAGTAATACCCCGCGAGAGTAGACAACGCAGGCCGCTGATGGACAGCACTGGAGCCAGGAAGTAATACCCCGCAAGAGTAGACAACACCAGCCACTGATCGACAGCACTACCCCGCGACAGTAGACAACGCAGGCCGCTGTTGGACAGCACTGCAGCCAGGAAATAATACCCCGCGAGAGTAGACAACGCAGGCCGCTGATGGACAGCACTGCCCCACGACAGTAGACAACGCAGGTCGCTGATGGACAGCACTGCCCCACGACAGTAGACAACGCAGGCCGCTGATGGACAGCACTGCAGCCAGGAAATAATACCCTGAGAGAGTAGACAACACAGGCCGCTGATGGACAGCACTGCCCCACGACAGTAGACAACGCAGGCCACTGATGGACAGCACTGCCCCGCGACAGTAGACAACACAGGCCGCTGATGGACAGCACTGCAGCCAGGAAGTAATACCCCGCGAGAGTAGACAACACCAGCCATTGATGGACAGCACAGCCCCGCGACAGTAGACAACGCAGGCCGCTGATGGACTGCACTGCAGCCAGGAAATAATACCCCGCGAGAGTAGACAACGCAGGCCGCTGATGGACAGCACTGCAGCCAGGAATTAATACCCCGCGAGAGTAGACAACGCAGGCCGCTGATGGACAGCACTGCAGCCAGGAAGTAATACCCCGCAAGAGTAGACAACACCAGCCACTGATCGACAGCACTGCCCCGCGACAGTATGCAATGCAGGCCGCTGATGGACAGCACTGCAGCCAGGAAGTAATACCCCGTGAGAGTAGACAACGCCAGCCGCTGATTGACAGTACTGCCCCACGACAGTAGACAACGCAGGCTGCTGATGGACAGCACTGCAGCCAGGAAGTAATACCCCGCGAGAGTAGACAATGCCAGTCACTGATCGACGGCACTGCCCCGCAAGAGTAGATGGCTGAAGCAGCTGATGGACAGCACTGCAGCCAGGACATAATACCTCGCGAGAGTAGACAACGCAAGCCGCTGATCAACAGCACTGCCCCAGAAAAATAGGATGGCAAAAGCTGCTGATGGACAGCACTGCAGCCAGGAAATAATACCCCGTGAGAGTAGACAACGCCAGCCGCTGATTGACAGTACTGCCCCACGACAGTAGACAACGCAGGCCGCTGATGGACAGCACTGCAGCCAGGAAGTAATACCCCGCGAGAGTAGACAACGCCAGTCACTGATCGACGGCACTGCCCCGCGAGAGTAGATGGCTGAAGCAGCTGATGGACAGCACTGCAGCCAGGACATAATACCTCGCGAGAGTAGACAACGAAAGCCGCTGATCAACAGCACTGCCCCAGAAGAATAGATGGCAAAAGCTGCTGATGGACAGCACTGCAGCCAGGAAGTAATACCCTGCGAGAGTAGACAGCCGAAGCCGCTGACTGACAGCAATGCAGCCAGCTAGTAATACCCCGCGAAAGTAGACAATGCAAGCCGCTGATCGACAGCACTGCAGCCAGCTAGTAATACTCCTCGAGAGTAGACAACGCAAGCAGATTACTGACTGCACTGCAGCCAGGAAATAATACCCCGTGAGAGTAGACAGCTGAAGCCGCTGATGGATAGCACTGCAGCCAGGACGTAATACCCCTCGAGAGTAGATGGCCGAAGCTGCTGACCAACAGCACTGCAGCCAGAAAGTGATACCCCGTGAGAGTAGACAGCCGAAGCCGCTGACCGACAGCACTGCCCCGCAAGAATAGACTGCCGAAGCCACTGATCGACAGCACTGCAGCCAGGACGTAATACCCCGCAAGAGTAGACGACGCAAGCCGCTGATCAACAGCACTGCCAGCGAGAATAGACGGCCGAGGCCGCTGATGGAGATCACTACAGCCAGGAAATAATACCCCGCGAGAGTAGACGATGCAAGCCGATGATCAACAGCACTGGCCCACGAGAATAGACAGCCGAAACCGCTGATCGACAGCACTGCAGCCAGGACGTAACACCCCGCGAGAGTAGATGATGCAAGCTGCTGATCAACAGCACTGCCCCGCGAGAATAGACGGCCGAAGCCACTGATGGACAGCACTGTAACCAGGAAGTAATACCCCGCAAGAGTAGACAACGCAAGCCGTTGATCAACAGCACTGCCCCACAAGAATAGACGGCCGAAGACGCTGATCGACAGCACTGCAGCCAGGAAGTATTACCCCGCGAGAGTAGATGACGCAAGCCGCTGATCAACAGCACTGCACCGCGAGAATAGACGGCCAAAGCCGCTGATCTACAGCACTGCAGCCAGGAAGTAATACTCCACGAGAGTAGACGACGCAAGCCCCTGATCCTGATCAACAGCACAGCCCCGCAAGAATAGACGGAAGAAGCCGCTGATTGACAGCACTGCAGCCAAGACGTAATACCCCACGAGAGTAGACAGCCAAAGCCGCTGACCGACAGTACTGCAGCCAGCTAGTAATACCCCGTGAGAGTAGACAACGCAAGCCGCTGATCGACAGCACTGCAGCCAGGAAGTAATACCCCGTGAGAGTAGACGGCCGAAGCTGCTGACTGACAGCGCTGCAGCCAGGAAGTGATACGCCGTGAGAGTAGACAGCCAAAGCCGCTGACCGACAGCACTGCCCCGCGAGAATGGACGGCCGAAGCCGCTGATTGACAGCACTGCAGGCAGGACGTAATACCCCGTGTCAGAGGCCGTCAAGGATGACACCGGGGAGATCACACAATATCTCACCGCTGCTGTCACTTTGTCAGGATTGAGCAGGGATTTGCGAGCACACACGATCCCGATTACTCACCACGTAGGTATCGGCAAGCGCCCAGTGAGCGTACGGCGTACACACCTCCGGATCCCAACGCATGGAATATGTGTATACGCCCAGTATGATAACTGCCAGCTTCACGATAACCCACTTATTATCATTCGCTGCCACCACCGACCGAGTTTGAAATATAATACAGGCCTGGTCGGACGCCTGCGTTCTGGTAGCATATATGGCTTCGGGGGAGGGAACGATTACAGGACAAAAGAAACAGGACTATTAAATTTTATATTTAATCCAAAAGGGAGGCAGTGTTAGGAAAAATATACAAAAGGTTTTACAACAGGGGACAATACAATACATATGCAGTTACACAAAATAATAATGATTAAAGAAGAAACTTACTATAAAATTGCAGAGACGATTCAGTATAGTTGGAGGGAAGTGCTCCTATTGGACCTTTCAGCGAACGTGACCCGTGTTACACATCAATATGTACTTCCAACATGAGTACTGATCCACCTTTGGCTGGGTCTTTTATGCCAAAGGGGGAGACCGGCCCACACACCCCTTGTGCTGACATCATGTGGACTGGGCTCCAGCCTTCACATTTTTATTAAAATCGTCAATTTCTGGGATAACTTATCGCTCGTTGATCGCAGAAGCATGCAAACGACCCCATAATTTCCATTATGAATTTGCCTTTCTTTAGAGACCACACATGACATAGTTGTGGTCTGCTATTTTGTTACTTTTGCGTTACCGCTCCCCGAGGGGCTCACAGCTGCGGAAAAATAAGCTTATTGTTCCTTGGCTGACCCTGCCACTAACAAATATAGGTCCCGTTATTATCGGACGTATGGAACTTGATATATTCCATATTCCGTATCGGCGCCGGCCCGGCTGCATATTGCAGCTGAAAATTGCTCCTGTTGTTGCGAGTGTGTTTGAAGTTTAAACGAGCTTTCTTCCTCACCCAGGTGTAAATTATCGCAGGCCTGCATCAGTGGAAACTACCCTTGCATTTTAATTTGGTTGGTAGCACCCTTTGTGCTAGCATTTGCTTACAAGGCACTTCTCATGTAAGTGTTAATTTGCATACAGACAGATGGTGGATTGTCAGGTCTTCTCCTCTGACCAATACTATAGGGGAGGGGGAACGAAGAGGGGTTTCAGGGGGAGAAAGAATATTTTTAATATTTCTATGACATCCCGAGAGAGTAAACAACGCAAGCTGCTGATCGACAGCACTGCAGCCAGGAAGTGATACCCCGCGAGAGGAGACAGCCGAAAAAGCTGACCGACATCACTGCAGCCAGGAAGTAATACCTCGCGAGAGTAGATGACACAAGCCGCTGATCAACAACACTGCCCCGCGAGAATAGATGGCCAAAGCCGCTGATGGATAGCACTGCAGCCAGGACGTAATACCCCGCAAGAGTAGACAGCCGAAGCTACTGACCGACAGCACTGCAGCCAGCTAGTAATACCCCGCGAGAGTAAACAATGCAAGCTGCTGATCGACAGTACTGCAGCCAGCAAGAAATACCCAGCGACAGTAGACAACGCAAGCTGCTGATCGACAGCACTGCAGCCTGGAAGTGATACCCCGCATGAGTAGATGGCTGAAGCTGCTGATCGACAGCACTGCAGCCAGCTAGTAATACCCCGCAAGAGTAGACAACGCAAGCTGCTGATCGACAGTACTGCAGCCAGCAAGAAATACCCAGCGACAGTAGACAACGCAAGCTGCTGATCGACAGTACTGCAGCCTGGAAGTGATACCCCGCATGAGTAGACGGCTGAAGCTGCTGATCGACAGCACTGCAGCCAGCTAGTAATACCCCGCGAGAGTAGACAACGCAAGCTGCTGATCGACAGTACTGCAGCCAGCTAGAAATACCCAGCGACAGTAGACAACGCAAGCTGCTGATCGACAGTACTGCAGCCTGGAAGTGATACCCCGCATGAGTAGACGGCTGAAGCTGCTGATCGACAGCACTGCAGCCAGCTAGTAATACCCCGCGAGAGTAGACAACGCAAGCTGCTGATCGACAGTACTGCAGCCAGCAAGAAATACCCAGCGACAGTAGACAACGCAAGCTGCTGATCGACAGCACTGCAGCCTGGAAGTGATACCCCGCATGAGTAGACGGCTGAAGCTGCTGATCGACAGCACTGCAGCCAGCTAGTAATACCCCGTGAGAGTAGACAACGCAAGCTGCTGATCGACAGTACTGCAGCCAGCAAGAAATACCCAGCGACAGTAGACAATGCAAGCTGCTGATCGACAGTACTGCAGCCTGGAAGTGATACCCCGCATGAGTAGACGGCTGAAGCTGCTGATCGACAGCACTGCAGCCAGCTAGTAATACCCCGCGAGAGTAGACAACGCAAGCTGCTGATCGACAGTACTGCAGCCAGCAAGAAATACCCAGCGACAGTAGACAACGCAAGCTGCTGATCGACAGTACTGCAGCCTGGAAGTGATACCCCGCATGAGTAGACGGCTGAAGCTGCTGATCGACAGCACTGCAGCCAGCTAGTAATACCCCGCGAGAGTAGACAACGCAAGCTGCTGATCGACAGTACTGCAGCCAACAAGAAATACCCAGCGACAGTAGACAACGCAAGCTGCTGATCGACAGTACTGCAGCCAGCTAGTAATACCCCGCGAGAGTAGACAACGCAAGCTGCTGATCGACAGTACTGCAGCCAGCAAGAAATACCCAGTGACAGTAGACAACGCAAGCTGCTGATCGACAGTACTGCAGCCTGGAAGTGATACCCCGCATGAGTAGACGGCTGAAGCTGCTGATCGACAGCACTGCAGCCAGCTAGTAATACCCCGCGAGAGTAGACAACGCAAGCTGCTGATCGACAGTACTGCAGCCAGCAAGAAATACCCAGCGACAGTAGACAACGCAAGCTGCTGATCGACAGCACTGCAGCCTGGAAGTGATACCCCGCATGAGTAGACGGCTGAAGCTGCTGATCGACAGCACTGCAGCCAGCTAGTAATACCCCGCGAGAGTAGACAACGCAAGCTGCTGATCGACAGTACTGCAGCCAGCAAGAAATACCCAGCGACAGTAGACAACGCAAGCTGCTGATCGACAGTACTGCAGCCAGCTAGTAATACCCCGCGAGAGTAGACAACGCAAGGTGCTGATCGACAGTACTGCAGCCAGCAAGAAATACCCAGTGACAGTAGACAACGCAAGCTGCTGATCGACAGTACTGCAGCCTGGAAGTGATACCCCGCATGAGTAGACGGCTGAAGCTGCTGATCGACAGCACTGCAGCCAGCTAGTAATACCCCGCGAGAGTAGACAACGCAAGCTGCTGATCGACAGTACTGCAGCCAGCAAGAAATACCCAGCGACAGTAAACAACGCAAGCTGCTGATCGACAGCACTGCAGCCTGGAAGTGATACCCCGCATGAGTAGACGGCTGAAGCTGCTGATCGACAGCACTGCAGCCAGCTAGTAATACCCCGCGAGAGTAGACAACGCAAGCTGCTGATCGACAGTACTGCAGCCAGCAAGAAATACCCAGCGACAGTAGACAACGCAAGCTGCTGATCGACAGCACTGCAGCCTGGAAGTGATACCCCGCATGAGTAGACGGCTGAAGCTGCTGATCATCAACCCAGCAGACAATAACAGATGCCATGAACCGCATGAGACACTCAGCACTAGACCTAGGGTGGGTGATTAAAGCATTGTTTTTGCTTTTTTTTTTATTAAAGTAGACTTCACCTGGGGACAGAAGTTTTCTGAAACCGGAAAACTCCTTTAAGTCACCTGCGCCTGCTCCTTTCGCAGAGTTAGAGAGATAATCTGGCGATACACATGATGGCTGTCAGCTGAGCAGTGCTGCAGCCTATCATTCAGGAGCAGTCGATCAGCCGAGTACTGCTGTGTTCTCTCTTGAGAAAGCTGACGAATGACATGTTGGCTGATTACTGGAGAGCAATGTAAGTGGCAGTCCAAAATTAGACATATGCGATCTCCCCCGACCATCAGTCAGCACCCCCATACTTGTTGCATCAAATATATATAAAATTTACAACTGTACTGGGGATGAAGGTTAAAGGTGCCGTAATTACCAACTTCGTCCAAGCATTCAACTATTTACAGCTTGGAAACGCAACACAACAACAATATAATAACCAATGAATATTAGCGGGTTCAGCCAACGTTGGTCTAATGTGTATGGGGCAGTACCTCGCTTGTACTGGCCCAACTGCTTTAGAACTTTATGTAACACAACGTCCTCACCAATGAACGGCATAATTGTACATCAGAGAGAACAAGCTCCATAAAATGTGTAGAGGAATGATAAATGAGGAGGAATCAAGAGCACAAAGAGCTCCGAGTAACATTGCAAGGAGAGTCCAGTGTCTACTACAGAGACTGAGCTCTACAGGGATTTACCATTTATCAGAAGACGGGCGGAAGCAATGTAAGATGCCGCTGGTCTTGTGTAGACCGCGTTCACACCTCACTCTGGGGATCAGTAAGCCCTCTAATCACTTCCATACCTCCGAAGGAAACCGTTCCTTAAGAAATGCAAACAAGAGATGTTCCCATATGCTGAAACCACAGAAATATGTTTTACTTTATAAAACTATTGTAGCCTGACAGCAGAGAAGAGCCCAGAAAATAACGGTGACATTTCTATAGAGTAAATGTTGGGCTGGACACCAGTGATAGTTTGGCTCGATCACTGCATCCTGAAGTTCACCGATTTGTTTCATTATGTCTTCCGACTGTTATTACTTATGTGCCCATTATAAGGGTTTGATCATTGAGAATACAAGGTTTTTCTTCAATGATGAAGCTTTAGATATTCTGCATTGGTCACTATTGTGTTGCACATGGTTCTGCTCGATGGTCCAGTGCTGAGATGCCTGCACCTGTTCTGCAGGAGTGTTAGATACACAATATGGACCTTTGCTTAGTGTATTGGATCCTCCTTTGCTCCTTAGAACTACAGTAATTCTGAGGGGCATAGATTTCACTATGCGATGAGATAATTCAGCAGAAGTATTGGTCCATACGGAGAAGATCATTGGTGGAGGTAGTAACACGCTCTGAATAAACTTTCTACCTTGCTGTCATGTTCCCGGAAGCCATCCATGACATACCGCTCTTGTGCCATGGGGTCTTGTTCTTTTGCCATAAAGAAGGGATGTCAAACTCAAACACACAAATGGTCAAAATGGAAAACTTGGACAAAATCGTGGGCCAACCAGTGTACAGTATAATGGGCCCAACATAGTCCTCCATACAGAATAAAGGGCTCTGCATAGTCCTCCATACAGAATAATGGGCCCCACATAGTCCTCCATACAGTATAATGGGCCCCACATAGTCCTCCATACAGTATAATGGGCCCCACATAGTCCTCCATACAGTATAATGGGCCCCACATAGTCCTCCATACAGTATAATGGCCCTACACAGTCCTCCATACAATATAATGGGCCCCACATAGTCCTCCATACAGAATAATGGCCCACATAGTGCTCCATGCAGTATAATGAGCCCACATAGTCCTCCATACAGTATAATGGCCCCACATAGTCCTCCATACAGAATAATGGGCCCCACATAGTGCTCCATACAGAATAATGGGCCCCACATAGTCCTCCATACAGTATAATGGGCCCCACATAGTCCTCCATAAGTATAATGGGCCCCACATAGTCCTCCATACAGTATAATGGCCCTACACAGTCCTTCATACAGTATAATGGCCCCACCTAGTCCTCCATACAGAATAATGGGCCCCACATAGTCCTCCATACAGAATAAAGGGCTCCGCATAGTCCTCCATACAGAAAAATGGGCTCCACATAGTCCTCCATACAGAATAATGAGCCCCCCATAGTCCTTTATACAGAAAAATGGTCCCCACATAGGGGTGGCGGTTCTGGTGTTGCGGGCCAAATATAACCACCCCGCGGGCCAGAGTTTGACATGTAATGCCATAAAGGGATGAATGGTTACGTTTTGGTGAACCCTATTGTTCACATGTCAATCTACAGATATCAGAGGAGCTAGAATCTCCCCAACGCCCCAAAAACACAAACATACCACTACTCCACCTGCCGTGGTGATTCATGCAGTTTGCATCACATGTGTCCTCTAGTGATGAGTGAGCATGCTCGCTACTGCTCGGCATTCGCCCAAGCATCTCACTGTTCGAGTACTTCCTGGATGCTCGGGCGGAAGCTTGAGTCCCCTCCCCGCGTGTTTGACGCTGTTTAGACAGCCAATTAACATGGGGGATTGCCTGCCACTCACTGAAATGCCGCAGCCATGTTGGTTGTGGCATTAAAATGATTGGCTGGCCGCATAGTGTCATCGGGTCTATGGTGGCCCTATGCTCGTCACAGTCTACCCTTCAGACAGGCAGAGTAGAGAGAGCTGCAGCTGATCTAGGGAGAGAATTGGCGGTTTATTTAGTTAGATAATAGGTATTCCAGAGCAATGTATATATCCATCGGAACTAACAGTCCTTCTAAGGACTAATCCAGCTGATTAAACCTGGTGATAGCAGGAGTTAGTCAGGCAGAGTGTGTGGAGAGTGTATAAGCAGAATAGGGTCCATTGCATGTTCTGTCTGCTGCTGTTACTGATATCCATAGCCCTAGATATCAGGGATAATATTCTTTTTTGCTCTTAATCCTGATTATTTGCTCGAAAAGCAATACAGTACTCCATTTTACTGCTAAATTTGCTTGTTAGCAGCATACAGCCAGATTTGTTTGATTTTAATAGCATTACTGTATTGTGGAAGAAGAGAAACTTGTCCATCATCAGATATGATCTGATATTACTGCGGTAATAATCCTGACAATTTTGGAAGAGTGCCAAATATTACACTCCATTTATAGTCTGCCAGTTGTGTGTTGTTCAACCTATTCACACTTTGTCGCTGACCAACACCATACTACAAGGCCACTGCCTAAAACTGTGTTCATCAGGCATGATCCGATATTACAGCGGTAATAATCCTGACATTTTTGGAAGAGTGCCAAATATTATACTCCATTTAAAATGGGCAAGGGATGGGGAAGTGGACATGATGGTGATGGTGCACGGAGAGGCCGAGGCCGTGGGCAAGCTGAAATTGTGCCTGCTGAGGGAGCCCAATAAGCATCCACATCATGTCGCCCTACCTTCCTGTCCCACTTTGTAGGGGGCTGCGGAACACTACTATTGAAGCCAGAGTAGTGTGGAAACATTATCTGCTATCCAACCAACAATCTTTTCAGCCAGTTTCCCAACACCAGCACCACCCTGTCTTCCTCACGGTCCAAAGAAAAAAAAGGACGTTGAAGCTGGTAGTAGGAAGCTCTAGGATGTCAAAATGAGGGGCAAACAGTCCATGAGCTAAAATTAAAAAGTAAGCCAAAGCAGCTCACCAGTAACCCCAAAATGGGTGAAATGTGGAAAATGCAACAGGTAAAAGCTGATGCTAGAAAGCGCTAAGGCATATAAAATTCAGCAATTGCTACCTTTATTGAAGTCCTTGTAAAAACACAACGCGTTTCGACGGCATGCAAGCCGTCTTCATCAGGTGATACAAGGAAATGACCTCAGGAATGTTATATAAGATCAAAAAACAAACCGATTGGACCGCTCATTAATGACATAATAACAATCAGTAATTTAACCCCCTAATATTTTATGCAAGCCAGCATGTGAAAACACAAGCCAACATATAAGATACCATGAAACTATCATATTATATTTCACAAAAAAGAACTTAATAAAAAATTTTAATAATAAAATAAAAATTCTTTTTGAAGAAAAAAATGTATTTAAAAAATAAAAAACATGCATATATATATACATACATATACACGCATACACATATACATACAGTACAGACCAAAAGTTTGGACACACCTTCTCATTTAAAGATTTTTCTGTATTTTCATGACTATGAAAATTGTACATTCACACTGAAGGCATCAAAACTATGAATTAACACATGTGGAATTATATACTTATCAAAAAAGTGTGAAACAACTGAAAATATGTCTTATATTCTAGGTTCTTCAAAGTAGCCACCTTTTGCTTTGATGACTGCTTTGCGCACTCTTGGCATTCTCTTGATGAGCTTCAAGAGGTAGTCACCGGAAATGGTCTTCCAACAATCTTGAAGGAGTTCCCAGAGATGCTTGGCACTTGTTGGCCCTTTTGCCTTCACTCTGCGGTCCAGCTCACCCCAAACTATCTCGATTGGGTTCAGGTCTGGTGACTGTGGAGGCCAGGTCATCTGGCGTAGCCCCCCATCACTCTCCTTCTTGGTCAAATAGCCCTTACACAGCCTGGAGGTGTGTTTGGGGTCATTGTCCGGTTGAAATATAAATGATGGTCCAACTAAACGCAAACCGGATGGAATAGCATGCTGCTGCAAGATGCTGTGGTAGTCATGCTGGTTCAGCAAAGCACCCCCACACCATCACACCTCCTCCTCCATGCTTCACGGTGGGAACCAGGCATGTAGAGTCCATCCGTTCACCTTTTCTGCGTCGCACAAAGACACGGTGGTTGGAACCAAAGATCTCAAATTTGGACTCATCAGACCAAAGCACAGATTTCCACTGGTCTAATGTCCATTCCTTGTGTTCTTTAGCCCAAACAAGTCTCTTCTGCTTGTTGCCTGTCCTTAGCAGTGGTTTCCTAGCAGCTATTTTACCATGAAGGCCTGCTGCACAAAGTCTCCTCTTAACAGTTGTTGAAGAGATGTGTCTGCTGCTAGAACTCTGTGTGGCATTGACCTGGTCTCTAATCTGAGCTGCTGTTAACCTGCGATTTCTGAGGCTGGTGACTCGGATAAACTTATCCTCAGAAGCAGAGGTGACTCTTGGTCTTCCTTTCCTTGGGCAGTCCTCATGTGAGCCAGTTTCTTTGTAGCGCTTGATGGTTTTTGCAACTGCACTTGGAGACACTTTCAAAGTTTTCGCAATTTTTCGGACTGACTGACCTTCATTTCTTACAGTAATGATGGCCACTCGTTTTTCTTTACTTAGCTGCTTTTTTCTTGCCATAATACAAATTCTAACAGTCTATTCAGTAGGACTATCAGCTGTGTATCCACCAGACTTCTGCACAACACAACTGATGGTCCCAACCCCATTTATAAGGCAAGAAATCCCACTTATTAAACCTGACAGGGCACACCTGTGAAGTGAAAACCATTTCCGGTGACTACCTCTTGAAGCTCATCAAGAGAATGCCAAGAGTGTGCAAAGCAGTCATCAAAGCAAAAGGTGGCTACTGTGAAGACCCTAGAATATAAGACATATTTTCAGTTGTTTCACACTTTTTTGTTAAGTATATAATTCCACATGTGTTAATTCATAGTTTTGATGCCTTCAGTGTGAATGTACAATTTTCATAGTCATGAAAATACAGAAAAATCTTTAAATGAGAAGGTGTGTCCAAACATTTGGTCTGTAGTGTACGTGGAAGACGAGGTGGTTGACGAAGTCACTCACCCAACCTTGCAAGGTGATATGCATAGCGAGGACAGCAGCACAGAAGGGGAAGGAGGAGTAGCACCACAACAGGCAGGAACAAGCAGTGGGGTGGCCACAGACTCAAGGCAGGCAACTGCTCCCCAAAACACCAACACAAGGGAAGTTGCCAGTCCAACTGTTAGGTCTTCCCGAGTCTGTCTTTTTTTAAAGACTGTCCAGGTAACCCCAAAAAGGCCATTTGCATCATCTGCCATGCCAGCATCAGCAGGGGCAGCAAAACTACCAGCCTAACCACCAGCATGCTCAGGCCCATTACAGCAAAGCACTCGACTAGTTGGGCCGAATGCCAGGGTCCAAAAACCGTGTCTGCGGTCGACACCACCACCTGTTCCGCTGTTGTGCGTGCACGTCAATCCCCTGTCCATGGCACAGGCGAAGATGCCTCCTGCCCCCTGCACCTGTCATTGCACACTTGCAACTACCACCATCAGCAACCATGTCCACGTCCTTGTCCCAGCGCAGCGTTCAGTTGTCCCTACCCCAGTCCTTTGAGCGCAAGCGCAAATACACAGCCAGCCACTCACAGTCCACAGCACTAAACTGCCACATTTCTCGAATGCTTGCACTTGAAATGTTGTCTTTAAGGCTCGTGGAGACGGAATTTTTCCGCAACCTCATGGTGGCGGCCATCCCTCAGCATTCAGTCCCCAGCCGCCACTATTTTTCCCGGTGTGCCGTCCCCGACTTACACAAGCACGTGTCCCAGAACATTAGCCGTGGCCTCAAAAACACAGTTATTGGGAAGGTCCACCTAACCACGGACACGTGGACAAGTGCTTGTGGCCAGGGATGGTACATCTCACTGACGGCACACTGGGTTAATATAGTGGAAGCCGGGACCCAGTCGGACCCTGGGCCGGAACACGTTCTCCCGACACCAAGGATTGCGGGCCCTGGATCAATCAGGTTTGCCCCCACATTCTACAGCCCCTGCACTTCCTCCTCCTCTTCAGCCTCCATCTCCAAAATTGTCACATCAGTCGGAAGTTGGAAGTCCTGCCTCGGCCAAGCGGCAACAGGCTGTGCTGAAGCTAATATGCTTAGGGGACAAACCGCACACTGCTGCAGAGTTGTTGACAGCTGTAGCAGAGCAGGCAGATCTGTGACTGTCACCACTGAACCTACAGCCAGGAATGGTCATGTGTGACAATGGCCGGAATTTGGTGGCGCCTCTGAGGCTAGGCAAGCTCGAACACGTATCATGCCTGGCCGATGTGCTCAACCTGGTGGTTCAGCGGTTTCTCAAAACCTACCCGGATCTGCCTGATCTGCTTGTGAAAGTACACCACGTGTGTGCTCATTTCAGAAGGTCACCTACAGCTTCCGCCGCCCTCGCCATGCTTCAGCAGTGTTTGCAGCTTCCAGCTCACCGACTGGTGTGCGATGTCACCAGGTGTTGGAACTCAACGTTGCATATGTTGGGAAGGATTTGTGAGCAGCAGAGGTCAGTTGCTGAGTACAAGCTTCAACACGACCATCGATATTCAGGTCAGCCTCCGTATGTAAGAGCTGATGAGTGGGCATGGATGTCTGACATCTATGCCGTCCTCCAAAACGTTGAGGATTCCACCAAGATGGTGAGCGGCGATGACACCATAATTAGCATCACCATCCTGCTTCTCTGTCTACTGAAACACTCGCTGCTCACAATTAAAGAGGAGGCATTGCAGACGGAGCACGATGAGATGGAGCAAGGAACTATATAGGGTGATGCCACACAGCACAGCCTCATCTCATTGCGGATTGGGTGATAATGAGGAGGAAGAGGAGGAGGAGGAACAGGACCTGTTTTCCTACGCTACAGATGGTACTACCCACACAATAGTCATACCGTTTGTTCAGCGTGGACAGCCTGAGGAGAAGGACAAAGAGGAGGATGACCAGGAGGAAGATGAGGAGGAGGAGAGCATGGACAGTCGTTCTCTTGGTCAGGACAGGGAAGTCTTGGCTTTTGGCAGTCTGGCACACATGGCTGACTTTATCTTCCGCTGCCTTTCCCATGACCCTCGCATTGTACGCATTTTGGGCAACAGTAATTACTGGTTGGTCACACTTCTAGACCCACGCTACAAGGAGAACTTTATATCTCTCCTTCCCGTGGTGGAGAGGTCTAATAAAATGTTGCAGTACCAGAAGGGCCTTGTTGAAGAATTATTAAAAAAATTCACATCTGAAAATGCTGGCGGCAGAGGTCACAATTTGTTGGACAACCGAGGAGTACAGGCGAGGGAGACACAACTCCAATCCAGCAGAGGCAGGGGTACACTGTCAAAGGTGTGGGACAGTTTACTCAGACCCTCCCAGCGCCCAGGCCCTGATGCAAGGTGTACTCTGAAAAGGAGGGAAAAGTTTTGGAAGATGCTGAAGGAGTACCTTGCCGATCGTACCAACGTCCTCCGTGATTCCTCTGTGCCTTATAACTATTGGGTATCCAAGCTGGACACGTAGCATGTAGCATGAACTGGCTCTCTACGCTTTGGAGGTCCTGGCTTGCCCTGCCGCTAGCGTTTTGTCAGAGCGGGTTTTTAGTGCAGCCGTGGATATTATAACTGATAGGCGCAGTTATAACTGCAAAACTGAAAATGCTGACAGCTGACTCTTATCAAAATGAACAAGGGCTGGATTGGACCAAACTTCTCAACACCACCGGATGATAGCAGCAGAACATAAAGTCAAATCCAGTGTTTTTTTTGGGGGGGGGTCTATTCCCATGCACCTATTCACACCCAGACATGGGTATACGCTTCCTGATTTTGTCTATTTTATGTCACCCTCCTCCTTCTCCTCATCCTCCACCACCAAATCAACAGGGTGTCCATCATGCAACACCCACCTAATTTTTTTAAGGGCGTTTATGATGCAAGTAGGAAATTTATTTAGAGGCCTACCTCTAACATTCTGTATGTTATACAGTATGTTCATGTATACCCCACAGGGGTAAATGTTTTTCAACCCATGTACTTGTGGCGCCCCTGCGGGTTCAGTCGCCATAGAGGTACTGCATCTCACCCAGAGGTGTGGTATCTCACTCTCAGGTAAGGAAGGAGTACGGCCCAGGACCCTAACACCTGCATCCAACACTACACTACTCCAGACCAGCAGAAGGGGCAAGATGCATCGCTCTCCTGCTGAGCCCTGTCCCTGGTTGGAGTGAGGGGAACCACGACGTGGGAAGTTATGATCAGCAGTTGTAACCAGGAGCAAAGTGAGAACTGTGAGTAAATCAAGAAGACTGCACCCCACTGTCTCTGTGAATTATTACTGCTGCGCCATCACCCCCTGCACTACACTGTACCATCACCGCACCGAACTGGAGCTTAGCTCTACCTGTGGAGAGCTGAACCAACTCTGCTGCATTAACATCAGCTCCAGAGGACCTGCTCCGCAGCGGCGGCTCCATATAGCCACATACCACAGGTGGCGTCACGAACATTATATAAAAACTATAAATCCCCTGTAAATAACTCCTTTTTATTGACCGCCCTGGGTCACGGACCGGGTCACCGCCACTTACGCGCCCCCTGGGCCGTGGGGTACCTGGAGCCGGGCCGGTGGGATGCTGGGGGTTGTAGTCACAGTAGCGGTGACCCGGTCCGTGACCCAGGTGGTCAATCCAAAGGCTAGTCTATATGTAAAGGTGTTTAATGTCCGACTACGCCACCTGTGGAGTGCGGCTAATGAGGCCGCCGCTGCGGAACAGTCCTCTGAAGCTGGTGGTTTTGCAGCAAGGGTGGTATAACTCCCCACAGGAAGAGTGTAGCTTCAGGGCAGTGTGTGTGGATGATGGTGATTGCTGTGCAGGGAGTCAGTAATAAACACGGAGTCAATGGGATGCAGTCTCAGGTCCTTTACTCACAGTTGTTGCAGTCCAGATTACAGGTACCAGAGCAATCTCCCCTGTCGTGCTGTGCGTACTCAGTGAGGGGCTCAGTCCACCCCCAGATAGCTCCGGAGTACTTAGCAGGACCCCCTTCTGTGTGTCCTTTCTCTGGCCTTCTCCCTGCACCTCACACCCAGCGACAATTCTATCCGGTACCCTCGGGCCTTGGCGGGCGACGTCTGTTCCGTCCCCTGGGTCCTATGTGGCTACCTTCTTAGTGCGACTGGTGTGGACTTTGGCTTACAGTACATGACATGCTGCAGCCTCCGGTTTCTAGTTGAGCCTTGCTGTTTCTCCGCTATTTGAGGGACCGGTTCCCCTTATCTGGCCAGACCCCTCTACCTCCTGGTAGCAGCGGGTGTACGGGTGGCTTGCTGCACGGCCCGTACCCCTAGGGTCCCTTCTCTTCTTGTTCCTGGAGCCTTTCCTGCTCCCTCTCCTCTCAGGCTCAGGCCTCCTGGCTAGGCCCACCACTGGAGCAGAGCTCCTACAGAGCCCCTGCTCCTTCCACTTCTCCTCAGACTGTCTGACTTATCTTCCTAAGATGGTGTCCTGTTTTATACAGCTCCTACTCAAGTGCTCCCAGGATCTACTTCCTCCACCCCATCCACTACATGGTTCCCCCTCTCTAGGTGGTTCCCCCCACTCCAGCCAGGGACCAGGGACTGTGCTCTCCCGTAGGAGCAATCTCGCCCTGTCCCCCGGAAATGTGGTGTAGTGAATGCAGGTGTTAGGGTCCTGAGCTGTACTCCTTCCTTACCTGAGGGTGAGATACCACACCTCTGGGTGAGATGCAGTACCTCTGTGGCGACTGAACCCTCAGGGGCGCCACACACCCCCCTGGTAAAACACAGCACGTCCGCGGGCTGGAACAGAGCAAAAGACAGGGTAGATTAAAGACATGCAAAATTTTTGAATTCATTCGCATAGAAGATTATAAACATAAAACTTCTTCCCTTTATGGGAGGCACATTTTCGTAAACGTTGCACAAACACATCTTCACATATAAAACATTTTTCAACAGGTTACAGCACGATCTGCAACCAGGTCATTATTTACAGTTCAAGTTCAGATAGCTCAATAATGGAGTTCCCGCCGGGGACACTGCTGATCCTTGCCGACTGACCCAGCCGGGTCCTCAGCCTTTGGGGACACTTGCATGGTTTGCACGGTTTTGGTCAATGCAGCCACACTTATAGTCAGCTCTTAGACCTGAAGGTGCAGGTCTGTAGATGGGGCGTTGTCTAGAGTCTGTGCATCAGCCCCTACAAGTTCTGGGGAAAAGGATGCCACCTCCTGGTGGTATGTGATCAAGGTGTGTGACTCTCCTGAGTACTGGGGGAGCCACGCCACTCCCGGCATGTATGGCATGGAGAATGGCATCACGGTGGCAGTGGTCGTGCTTGCGGCTGAACTTCCCTCCATATTGGGCGTCTTCTTCCCCCCTAGTGAACCGTGGCCTACCTTCTTTCACTTTTCTTCCGTAGGCCGCAGTTCCGCAGGTGATGGTCTCCTTGTAGGACCTGGCGTCGCAAGCGTCTGACATCAGCGCTCGCTGGGGCTCCTTCCAGGACCTGGAGCTGCGTCAGTGCGTGAGGCGGGGCTTGGGCCTCGCACGCTTCCAGCGGTTACGCCCCTCTTCTTCCCGCGCGGCGACCTGAAAATGGCGGACAATGGTGGGAAACAGCGGCAATTCACCACGGTATGCGACACAGTTCGTGAAGGCGCACAGTACCCGGTGGCAACGGGCACGAAATCCTGCCGACTACGCCAAAGTTGACGCGCCCCATGGGCCGTGGGGTAGCCGGAGCCGGGCCGGTGGAATGCTGGGGGTTGTAGTCACAGTGGCGGTGACCCGGTCCGTGACCCAGGTGGTCAATCCAAAGGCTAGTCTATATGTAAAGGTGTTTAATGTCCGACTACACCTCCTGTGGAGTGCGGCTAATGTGGCCGCCGCTGCGGAACAGTCCTCTGAAGCTGGTGGTTTTGCAGCAAGGGTGGTATAACTCCCCACAGGAAGAGTGTAGCTTCAGGGCAGTGTGTGTGGATGATGGTGATTGCTGTGCAGGGAGTCAGTAATAAACACGGAGTCAATGGGATGCAGTCTCAGGTCCTTTACTCACAGTTGTTGCAGTCCAGATTACAGGTACCAGAGCAATCTCCCCCGTCGTGCTGTGCGTACTCAGTGAGGGGCTCAGTCCACCCCCAGATAGCTCCGGAGTACTTAGCAGGACCCCCTTCTGTGTGTCCTTTCTCTGGCCTTCTCCCTGCACCTCACACACAGCGACACTTCTATCCGGTACCCTCGGGCCTTGGCGGGCGACGTGTGTTCCGTCCCCTGGGTTCTATGTGGCTACCTTCTTAGTGCGACTGGTGTGGACTTTGGCTTACAGTACATGACATGCTGCAGCCTCCTGTTTCTAGTTGAGCCTTGCTGTTTCTCCGCTATTTGAGGGACCGGTTCCCCTTATCTGGCCAGACCCCTCTACCTCCTGGTAGCAGCGGGTGTACGGGTGGCTTGCTGCACGGCCCGTACCCCTAGGGTCCCTTCTCTTCTTGTTCCTGGAGCCTTTCCTGCTCCCTCTCCTCTCAGGCTCAGGCCTCCTGGCTAGGCCCACCACTGGAGCAGAGCTCCTACAGAGCCCCTGCTCCTTCCACTTCTCCTCAGACTGTCTGACTTATCTTCCTAAGATGGTGTCCTGTTTTATACAGCTCCTACTCAAGTGCTCCCAGGATCTACTTCCTCCACCCCATCCACTACATGGTTCCCCCTCTCTAGGTGGTTCCCCCCACTCCAGCCAGGGACCAGGGACTGTGCTCTCCCGTAGGAGCAATCTCGCCCTGTCCCCCGGAAATGTGGTGTAGTGAATGCAGGTGTTAGGGTCCTGAGCTCTACTCCTTCCTTACCTGAGGGTGAGATACCACACCTCTGGGTGAGATGCAGTACCTCTGTGGCGACTGAACCCTCAGGGGCGCCACACCACTGTGACATCTCCCCTAGCAACGACCGGCCCGGCACCGAGTACCCCACAGCCCAGGGGGCGCGTCAACTTGGCATCACGAACAGGATATGAACCCACCCATTAACACCGGGTATTGTGCGCCTAGAGACTGTGTTCTATACTGAATGTGGCGCCCGGCCCAGAAGAATGGGCGCCATTATGTGCGAGACCAAAGACAACAAGAAACCACCTCCCATCATGGGCCGAGTTCCAGAATGGCGCCAAAAGCGGGGCCCGTCCCGAGCAGCAGTGGCCATGTGTGTAGATGTGTCCATCAAGGTGGGGGGGCCGCCCCTAGATGTGGGCGACAGCAAGCTGCCATGGAACCGCCCCCGAAAGGGGAGAGGAGAGAAGACACCTGGGAGACAGGGCGGGGTCTCCAGCAGTCTAGACAGATGGCACCCAGCAGGCAGCATGGAGAGGAGTCAGGAGCAAGATCTCCAAATTATCCCTGGAGGATACGGAGTTCCTCCACACCGAGGTACAAGAGCTGGGCTGGAGAATGGAGAAGGCCCAGCAGGCTGCCATCGCTAGTTGGAAGGAGGAGCTGCTGGGGAAGATCGTGACCCGGCAGCAGCCAGCGCTGCGTTCCACTAGCAGCGCCCCAGCCCCGGCGGAGCCTGAACGGAGCCAGGAGGCAGAGAGCAGCACAGGAGCGGCCGCGGGAGCAGGTAAGAGGAGTCTCCCTGTCCTGGGCACTGAGAGTGCTGACCTGCTCCTGGGCCCTCTGGCGGAGCCTCCAATCCCGGGAGCCGAATCCGCAGCCTTACTTTTAGGCCCCCTAGCAGAGCCACCTGCCCCCGCACCCGAGTGGGTGTACAGAAGCCCCGTCTATGACTGGTCCGACAAGTTTGAAGGCCAGCAGGGACTCCCTCTGACACCCACACCCAAACCCCCGGTTGCCTGCCAAGGAGGAGAGGAGTTTTGGTGGGACAACCGGGAGGGGAACCTCATGGGGTTCCCGTGGGAGACCCAGACCCAGGCCCTCAGGAGGGAGGAGCACTGCAGGCGGGAGCTCCTGCAGTTGTAAAAGGAGCGGCACAACCGACAGGTGCGTTGGGAGCAAATGGAGACCCGGAATATGGCGGCCAAAACCCGGGCCCGCAAGATAAGATCTGCCACGTCCAGTCCCCGTCTGGAGGGGATTGTGGTAAAATTTGACTTAGAAGCCGGGTGGGGTTTCATTAGAGAGCCGCAGATGGCCCGGGACGTCTTCGTGAATCGGAGGGACATCGAACCCCATCTTCAACAGGGACATCCCGGCAGAGACCTCTACCCCGGTGACCGTGTCACCTTTACCCGACACAAGGGAGAGCGCGGGTGGTATGCCCTCCAGGTGTACAGAGTAGTGGAGGAGGGAAAGGACATGCCCCCGCAGTACAAGGCTGATGACCCGGCTGGGTCAGCCTGCAGGAATCAGGTGTTTCCCAGGAGGGAGCACCACTACTAAGCGCAGTATGTGGAACTGATCTGTAAATAGTTACCCGGAGGGGTATAGCAGAGACACTGCAAGTTTGAAAAGTTTTGTGTGTGTTACCCAGTTACCCGGTAAAGGGTACCAAAAACTGACAGGCTGAGGACTGTGAGCAGCCAAAAACTTTACTTGTAAATAGTTTGCATTTATTAAAGTGCCTCTTATTGGTTTTATATAAATAGACCGCAGAACAAAAACCCGTTTGGCGTGGCCGAAGACGTGGTCTAACGACCGGATCACATATGCCCTGCAGCCACGCCCAGGGCCTACATTGAGGGTTTTCGGACGGGTCCCTCATGTTGCTGATGATACACCTTCTTCAGTGAGATGGACACCCAGTTACGGCTCTCACTGTGTTGAGTTGAAAGATGTGTTTTATGAGAAAAAGTGTTTTATAAATGTAAAGAGAATTTTATTGAAGAAAAATGTTCTTTAAAAAGTTTTATATAGTAACCTGTAACGTTTAAGAAATGTGCCTCCCATAAAGGGAAGAAAAAGTTTGTTTATGATCTTATATGCGAATGCATTCTAAAAAAATTGTATGTCTAAAACCTTGTTTTACTCTGTTCCAGCCTGCAGACGTGCTGTGTTTTACCAGGGGGGTATGTGGCGCCCCTGCGGGTTCAGTCGCCACAGAGGTACTGCATCTCACCCAGAGGTATGCTATCCCACTCTCAGGTAAGGATGGAGTACTGCCCGAGACCCAAACACCTGCATCCAACACTACACTACTCCAGACAAGCAGAAGGGGCAAGATGCGTCGCTCTCCTGCTGAGCCCTGTCCCTGGTTGGAGTGGGGGGAACCAAAGTAGGGGGAACCATGTCGTGGGTGTGGGTGGAGGAAGTAGTTCAAGGGAGCTCAGTAAGAAGCGATATAAAAGAGAGGGTGGAACATTCTAGAGTGGAGTCTGAGTAGATTGAGTCAGAGGAAGAGTTGGGAGCAGGAGCTCTGCAGGAGCTCTGCTCAGGGGAAGCGCGGGCCTGAGTGAGGAGGCCCAGGAGAAGGAGAGGAGGAAGGAACGGGAGCAGACAGAAGGCTCCAGGAGTGAAGAAAGGATCCCAGGGGTACGGGCAGTGCTGGAGGCCACCCGTACGCCCGAATCTACCAGGTGGTGGAGGGATCGGTCGCAGATGGGACCGGCCCCTAACTAGTGGGAATTGCAACGTTCAACTAGATAACCGGAGGTTGTAGCATTTCAGGTGCTGCAGCCAAAAGCCACATCTATCTCACCGAAAAGGTGGCCATAGAGGACCCAAGGGACAGAGAAGACGTCGCCCGAAAAGGTCCTCGGTCACTTGATTGGGACACTGGGTGTGAGGTGCAGGGAGACGGCCAGAAGGAACACACGGAAGGGGTCCCGTTATGTACTCCTGAGGTACCTGAGGGTTTGCTGAACCCCTCCCTGAGTAAGCACAGGACGACGTGGGAAGTTATCATCGACAGTTGTAACCAGGAGCAAAGTGAGAACTGTGAGTAAATCAAGAAGACTGCACCCCACTGTCTCTGTGAATTATTACTGCTGCGCCATCACTCCCTGCACTACACTGTACCATCACCACACCGAACTGGAGCTTAGCTGTACCTGTGGAGAGCTGAACCAACTCTGCTGCATTAACATCAGCTCCAGAAGACCTGCTCCGCAGCAGCGGCTCCATATAGCCGCATACCACAGGTGGCGTCACAAACATTATATAAAAACTTTAAATCCCCTGTAAATAACTCCTTTTTATTGACCGCCCTGGGTCACGGGCCAGGTCACCGCCACTGTGACATCTCCCCTAGCAACGACCGGCCCAGCACCGAGTACCCCACGGCCCAGGGGGCGCGTCATGCTTAGTGCATGGGCATTACCGTACTGGGTAATTACCATACCTTAATAATGGGAACAATGGCGCCATTTTTTTTTAGCAAACTGGATTTTGTTCACCACTTAGATAAAAATAAACCTATACATGTTTGGTGTCTACGAACTCGTAATGACTTGGAGAATGATAATGGCAGGGCAGTTTTAGCATTCAGTGAACGTGGTAAAAAAAAAAACAACAACCGTGGAATTGCATTTTTTTTTGCAATTTTGCCGCACTTGGATTTTTTTTCCCGTTTTCCAGTACACTATATGGTAAAACCAGTGATGGCATTTATAAGTACAACTTGTCCTGCAAAAAATAAGCCCTCACATGGCCATATTGACTGAAAAATAAAAAGGCTATGGCTCTGGGAAGAAGGGGAGCAAAAAATGAAAACGCAAAAACGGAAAAACTCAAGGTCGTTAAGGGGTTAATAATGGGAACAATTCTTTTAATGAGGCCCTCCTCTACGTCTCTTCAAAGGGGTATTGGAGTGCGTCCAGATTTTTGGCAGCACTTGCAGTCACTGCATGCGCAATAACAGTATAGGAGACCCACTCCTTTATAATGGGAACAACAAAGCATAGCCGGCTGATGGCCCTCTAACAATAGTAAGGGCCGCCTGATGGCCTTGTAAAAATAGGCTTTGTGACTTTCAGAGTCCCTCCATCATAAATGAAACAGGATGCGTCTGATCATGTCTCACACACCACATGGCCAGATAAAGTAGTAAAATGTTAAAATTACATTTACTGGTGAATGTATTTTTCACAGTTGAAAGCAATGCAAAAACGCATCAAAAACGCTACGTGTGAACATAGCCCAAGGTGTGGAGGAGCATTTTTTTTTTGGTCATTTATTTTGCATTATATAAAAGTCATTACCCTGGAAAGGATGTTCCTTGACATTTTTTCCGGGAAAATCCATTTTGGCTTCGTTTTTGTATGTTTTATTGTTCGTAAAAGTGGCAGAATTCTCTGATAACATTGTTCTCAGCAGTGACCTGGGGTTCAAAGATGCTTCCAGGGGTCTTCCCCATGCTGTTCCCATATCATTTGAGCACTGTTTCCTTCGATTTGACCAATTTTTAGGTCCCCTCCAGACCTACAGGGAGAGGGGGGGGGCTGCCAGAAAAATGCTGAAGTTTTCCATTGACTTACATTGGGCTCGTTGCTCAGGTTTACGATTTGCTCATCCCGAGCAACGAGCACCGGAGCATTTTAGTGCTCGCTCATCACTAGTGTCTTCCCATTAGCATGGAGCAACAGAGATGCAGATTTATCTGACCAGGCAAAGTTCCTCCACTGCTCAGTGATACAATTTTTATACTTTTGCCTCTGCTGTAAGCTTTTTATTTCCCTTAAATAGTGGATAACCAGTTCCAGTGCCACCACTGTCTAAGGAATGCTCAGAATTGAGTGATTCCATAATTTTTTCCCTCTGCTTGGTCTGAAAAAAATTACCCTTACTGAGTACCACATTTTTAATCTTGATTTCTTTTAGTGTTTCTTAAAGCCATAAAGTTGCCATTTGAAATGACTTTAGTTTTGTGCCATGTCTGTGATCTGCTTTTTTTCAACAACATTAAACAACTGAATGAACATCCTCCGAGCCCGGTGATTCCATAATTTTTGCCGGGGGTTGTATATTCGGCTGCCAGGTTTGTTCAACTGAGCAGCACTTGTTCATCAGAATAATTGTTGACATCTTCTTCTTCATCTTTTATCAGAATAATTCATCACATCCTCCTCTGATTTTTTTAGAACAATTCTCACGTCCATCTTTGACCCTTTTATCAGAACGATTCTTCACATCCTCCTCTGATCCTTTTATCAGAACGATTCTTCACATCCTCCTCTGATCCTTTTATCAGAACGATTCTTCATATCCTCCTTTCATCTCCATCAGAACAATTGTTCATATTCTCCTCTGATCCTTTCATAAATAAATTATATTCGACTACAGGATCCCCCTTTCTCTGGATATTTTCTTTGATCACACCATTTTCAGTATACATTCCACACCATTGAAAATCCAGGCCAGATTAGTCCAGAACCACTGACCTGGTCTAGTTTGAAGTAGCCTAGATCGCTTGATTTTTCCTGTTATGGTATGTAATCACATTTTATTTATTTATTTTGCTCACTTATATAGTGGCATTAATTCCTCAGCGTTTACAGACATCATCATCACTGTCCCCATTGGGGCTCACAATCTACATTCCCTATCAGTCTTTGGAGTGTGGGAAGAAACCCACGCAAACACAGGGAGAACATACAAACTCCTTGCAGATGTCCTTAGTGGGATTTGAAACCAGGACCAGAGTGCTGCAAGGCAGCAGTGCTAACCACTGAGCCAATGTGCTGCCCTATATACAGCACCGTGCTAACCACTGAGCCACCGTGCCGCCCTATATACAGCGCCGTGCTAACCACTGAGCCACCGTGCCGCCCTATATACAGCGCCGTGCTAACCACTGAGCCACCGTGCTGCCCTATATACAGCACCGTGCTAACCACTGAGCCACCGTGCTGCCCTATATACAGCACCGTGCTAACCACTGAGCCACCGTGCTGCCCTATATACAGCACCGTGCTAAACACTGAGCCACCGTGCTGCCCTATATACAGCACCGTGCTAACCACTGAGCCACCGTGCTGCCCTATATACAGCACCGTGCTAAACACTGAGCCACCGTGCTGCCCTATATACAGCACCGTGCTAACCACTGAGCCAATGTGCTGCCCTATATACAGCACCGTGCTAACCACTGAGCCAATGTGCTGCCGTATATACAGCACCGTGCTAACCACTGAGCCAATGTGCTGCCGTATATACAGCACCGTGCTAACCACTGAGCCAATGTGCTGCCCTATATACAGCACCGTGCTAACCACTGAGCCACCGTGCTGCCCTATATACAGCACCGTGCTAACCACTGAGCCACCGTGCTGCCCTATATACAGCACCGTGCTAACCACTGAGCCAATGTGCTGCCCTATATACAGCACCGTGCTAACCACTGAGCCAATGTGCTGCCGTATATACAGCACCGTGCTAACCACTGAGCCAATGTGCTGCCGTATATACAGCACCGTGCTAACCACTGAGCCAATGTGCTGCCCTATACACAGCACCGTGCTAACCACTGAGCCAATGTGCTGCCCTATATACAGCACCGTGCTAACCACTGAGCCACCGTGCTGCCCTATATACAGCACCGTGCTAACCACTGAGCCACCGTGCTGCCCTATATACAGCACCGTGCTAAACACTGAGCCACCGTGCTGCCCTATATACAGCACCGTGCTAACCACTGAGCCAATGTGCCGCCCTATATACAGCACCGTGCTAACCACTGAGCCACCGTGCCGCCCTATATACAGCACCGTGCTAACCACTGAGCCACCGTGCAGCCCTATATACAGCACCGTGCTAAACACTGAGCCACCGTGCTGCCCTATATACAGCACCGTGCTAACCACTGAGCCACCGTGCCGCCCTATATACAGCGCCGTGCTAACCACTGAGCCCCTGTATTGATTTTATGCTGCACTTCATGGTCATAGATTATATCATCTAGGTCATCTGTGATATGGGTCACCTAAAGAATAAATGAGGCTGTCATTTATTAGCATAGATTAGCAACCGAAAGAATACTTAGCCGTTAGCTTCATCCTCCTTTTATTCCACTTTGTCAGCTACTGTACATACAGAAAAATCACATAAAAATAAAAAAAAAAACATAAAAGAGACCGGGTATAGAAAGACACATTACTCCACACTACAAAAAATAAGTGAATGCAAATCATCAGACAGGGGTGTACATAGAAATCATTGGGCCTCATAGCAAAAGTTCTAATTGGGCCCAGCCACCCCCAAAAAAATATATATATATATTCATCAGTATAG
Source organism: Phyllobates terribilis (assembly GCF_046119375.1). NCBI lineage: Eukaryota > Metazoa > Chordata > Amphibia > Anura > Dendrobatidae > Phyllobates > Phyllobates terribilis. Next base: position 11,324,879 of record NW_027362767.1, on the reverse strand, counting down.
GTGGAGTATCACAGTGTATATGTGCAGTCACAGAAGGGTATACCACCTAACTTTTAAAGACAGGGAGAGGGACATGTATTGCTACATTTACACAATAATTTTGTCCCTTTTGAAGCCCCTATTGTAGTGACCCATTACGATAACCCTTTCATGGCCCCCATAGAGTATGATGCCAATAAAAATGCCCCCACTCACCGTATGATACTCTCACACAGTATAATGGCTCTCGCATACAGTAAAGGACCCTCACAGCCGACGGCTTCCTGTTCCACCATTGCATTCATCTGTATCTACATCCTCTAGGCGGGGGCCATGTGGTCAGCCACTATTTGTGCTACCACAGAATGATTTTTGCTGGCACTAATTTGCTCTTATTGGCATTGCTGATGTCTATCACTTAAAAGAGTCAGGTTAACATCTCAATACAAAAGTGATAAAATAAGCCAAGAAGACTTTTTTGTGAACATTAAGCCCCCCATATACACCAGAGTCATTGTACAAGCGATAGTGTGGCCAATTGTTATCTCTCCCAACTTTCACACACACAGGAGCGCTTGCTCTGCTGAGAGCTCTTGTGTCCTCTATAGGAGAGCCGCTGCCAGACTCCTCGGGCGTCTTATCGCTCTGAGAACAAAAGGATCAGCACTTCAAAATCTAACATGGATGTCAGGGGGGTTATCTCCCCCGACATCATCATCACTATCTATATATATAGTGTGTGTGTGTGTCTATATATATATATATATATATTGTGACAGAGTCACTGGTATGATATATGAGGGGAGGAATGTGTCACACAGGTGGCTAGCCTGTGTGAACTGAAACCAATAAACTTTCAACCAGCATCTTATATGTTGGGGGTTAACTCTCTTAAAGGGTGTGGTTTTATGGGAATGGCAAAGAGGGTGGGAGGCCATTCACACTACCTCCCCTCAGGGTGTGTCTGAGCAGGGTTAAATACTCAGTCAGTAGTTTGCTCTGTGTAGTGTGTGGCTTGGAGAAGGAAGTCTCCATGCTATGTTGGGCTGAAACCAGAGAACAACACCGGAGAACTGGTGCTGCTGAAGACTTCGCTGTGCTACCTGGAGCAGGCCGAGCCTTGCTTGCGAATAGACTCTGTTGTACTTTCTCTTTTGTTTTCCCGTTTTCCCGTTAACCCCGAGAGGGACTGTTTATGGGTCGCTGCTGGAGTTTATGCCGCATAATAAACCTGCAGGAAGTTTTACCCGAACTGTGTGTCCTGTGTCTACAGGCGAGCTGACCAAGTCGCTTTACCACAATACATATAGTGTGTGTGTGTATGTATGTATGTATATATATAAATATATATAGTGTGTGTATATATATCTACAGGGTGGGCCATTTATATGGATACATCTGGCCCACTCCTCCATGCAGATCTTCTCCAAGTTATCTAGGTTCTTTGGGTGTCTCATGTGGACTTTATTCTTGAGCTCCTTCCACAAGTTTTCAATTGGGTTAAGGTCAGGAGACTGACTAGGCCACTCCAACACCTTGACTTTTTCCCTATTGAACCAGACCTTGGTTTTGTTGGCTGTGTGCTTTGGGTCGTTGTCTTGTTGGAAGATGAAATTACGACCCATCTTAAGATCCTTGATGGAGGATCGGAGGTTCTTGGCCAAAATCTCCAGGTAGGCCGTGCTATCCATCTTCCCATGGATGCGGACCAGATGGCCAGGCCCCTTGGCAGAGAAACAGCCCCACAGCATGATGCTGCCACCACCATGCTTGACTGTAGGGATGGTATTCTTGGGGTCGTATGCAGTGCCATCCAGTCTCCAAACGTCACGTGTGTGGTTGGCACCAAAGATCTCGATCTTGGTCTCATCAGACCATAGAACCTTGAACCAGTCTGTCTCAGAGTCCTCCAAGTGATCATGAGCAAACTGTAGACGAGCCTTGACATGACGCTTTGAAAGTAAAGGTACCTTACGGGCTCGTCTGGAACGGAGACCATTGCGGTGGAGTACGTTACTTATGGTATTGACTGAAACCAATATCCCCACTGCCATGAGATCTTCCCGGAGCTCCTTCCTTGTTGTCCTTGGGTTAGCCTTGACTCTTCGGACAAGCCTGGCCTCGGCACGGGAGGACACTTTCAAAGGCTGTCCTGGCCGTGGAAGGCTAACAGTAGTTCCATAAGCCTTCCACTTACGGATGATGCTCCCAACAGTGGAGACAGGTAGGCCCAACTCCTTGGAAAGGGTTTTGTACCCCTTGCCAGCCTTGTGACCCTCCACGATCTTGTCTCTAATGGCCTTGGAATGCTCCTTTGTCTTTCCCATGTTGACCATGTCTGAGTGCTGTTCACAAGTTTGGGGAGGGTCTTAAATAGTCAGAAAAGGCTGGCAAAAGAGATCTTTAATCCACACATGTGAAGCTCATTATTCTTGGTGCCTGATCTACTTCTTAATACTTTAGGGGGACCAAACAGAATTCTTGTGGTTTGAGGGGTTGAATAATAAATGACACGCTAAATTAACTTTTAACGTTTAAAAAAAAAAATAAAAAAATTTGCTGCAGTGCATTTCCCACTTCCAGGCTGATCTACAGTACAAATGTCACAATGCCAAGTTAATTCCGCATGTGTCAACCAGCTAAATCTGCAGGGGGTTGAATACTACTTGTAGGCACTGTATATATATATATATATATATATATATATATATATATATATATATACACAACCCCTGGCAAAAATTATGGAATCACCGGGCTCGGAGGATGTTCATTCAGTTGTTTAATGCTGTTGAAAAAAAGCAGATCACAGACATGGCACAAAACTAAAGTCATTTCAAATGGCAACTTTAGGGCTTTAAGAAACACTAAAAGAAATCAAGATTAAAAATGTGGTACTCAGTAAGGGTAATTTTTTTTAGACCAAGCAGAGGGAAAAAAATATGGAATCACTCAATTCTGAGGAAAACATTATGGAATCACCCTGTAAATTTTCATTTCCAAAACAACACCTGCATCAAATTAGATCTGCTCGTTAGTCTGCATCTAAAAATGAGTGATCACTAGTGTTGAGCATTCCGATACTGAAATATCGGGTATCGGCCGATATTCGCGGTATCGGAATTCCGATACTTAATTCCGATACTTTTGCAATATCGTATACCGGAATCGGAAGTTCCCATAATGCAATGAGACATTTTCATTTTATTCAGCCAATGAGGATCCTAAGAAGTGTGGGCACATCCTGTTAGGCATGTAGGCATCTTAACTAATGGCATGGCTGTGATTGGCTGCTGAAATGATGTCATGATGCACTATAAAAGCCACCGCCGCCATTTTGAGCTCACTCTGCTGTGAATTCAGTTAGGGATAGGACGCTGTTGTTCTGAGGGACAGTTTTAGCTACCTATTTGCTCTATACTGCTTTACCCAAGCTACTTTTTAAATCACTGTGCCTTGCAGCGCTAGTGCACAGTTCCCTGTGCTGTTCACCGCTGTCTGCAAGGTCTGGTGTGTGAGTGCAGCTCACCCTGTAGTGTGTGCTTCAGCCACGTCTGGTTGTAGTGCACTCAGTGTGTGTCACTGCCTCATACATTGTCCTTTATTGCCAATTCATAATTTTTCCTGATATCTCCTATTAGTGTGGTGGTTCCATCCGTATTCAGCTAAATTGATTCCAAACACACTATATAGGAGTAGATAGAGGAGCCTTTCTGCAGCATTGGGCCCTGCAGCCCCAGCCAGATTAGTATTAGCCTATTTTTTTGCAGCCTCATCTATTGCATTGTAGGTTACCTTCCTACATTGTAATAGCTACAAAAAGTTTGTGATACTATCGTTATTACATCTTTAGGCACATCCAGTGTCTTTTTGTGACAAAAAAAAACCTAAATAAAGTTCACCAAACACTCCACTTTACAGTTGTGTAGGCCACATTAGCTCATATTAAAGTCTAGTCCACACTTTATAAAATTAGTGTTTCTTATACCTGTTAGCAGCTGTTCAGGAATAAGCACACTAAGCCCTTAGTACTTTTCTGCCTATCTTAATCAGTCTACCAAGATGAAGAAGGCAGGGAGTAAGGCATGTGGTCGTGGGCGTGGGCGTGGAGTTTCTGCAGGGAGAGGACGTGAAGATTCTGTGCCTGCAGGGAGAGGACGTGGGGATTCTGTGCCTGCTGCGGGCACCAGTGACTCAGCATCCCCCAGTTTTACCAGGGAACAGTCCTTTATGCGCAGCTTTGTAGGAGCTAGCCGTACCCCACTGCTGCGCGAGGACCAAATTGAAGCCGTTGTCGGATGGATGGCAGCTAACGCATCGACTTCAATTAGTTCCAGATCCTCTCAGGTCCTGAGCACTGAAGAGCACCCATCTGTCTCTTCACCACCTGCCAAATTGCCCAGGCAGTCAGAGAGCCCTGGACAGGAGCCATCTCTACTTCTGTTCTCTGAATCTCTTGGCTTGGAAAGAGGGGGCCAGCCAAGCAGAATTCGAGAATTTGAAGAAGAGGTAGTATGCAGTGATGAGCAACCGTTTTGTCTCTCTGAATCTGAAGAGGCGGGTGGGCCAGTGCCTATGGTCAGCAGCACACCTCAGTACGCATCTGATGATGAGACTCAGGTGCCACTTTCTGGTGCGTACTGTGCTGTCGAGACTACCCAGGAGAAGCAGTTGTTTGAAGAGGGTGGTGTAGATGATGAGGTCCTTGACCCATCATGGCGTGAGGGACAGGAAGGTGGTGGGAGCAGCTCTGAGGAAGAGATTCCCCGAATGGCCCAAAAAGGAGGGAGAGGGAGGGGGCAGACTTGGTTGCCTGTAGCCTCCACTTCGGCACCCATTAGGAGCATGGCTCTTCCAAAATCCAAAGCGGGCGCTCCCAAGACTTGCAGTGCCTGGTCCTTTTTTGACACAGTTGCAGATGACATTTGCTTTGTCAAATGCAAGCTGTGTAATCAGAAGGTGAAAAGAGGGAAAAGTGTCAGCAACCTCAATACCACAAATATGTGGAAACATGTGCGGACCAAGCACGTGGTGGAGTTACACAAACACACTGAAGACCTAGGCCAACCTACAGCGCCACCTACCACCTCTTCAGCTCGTGTTGTAGCCTCTTCCTCCAGCTCACACACAGCTGGTTCGGCTTCCTCACAGGATCGCCATGGAAGAATCTCTGGCACTGTTGTACAGAGACACAGTGTAATTCCACCCACAGCACCACTTTCCCAGTCATCCTCACACTCCCAGGCCAGTCTACAGCCATCGTTAGCACAGGCATGGGAGAAAAGGCGCCCATACTCGGCAAACCACCCCCGAGCACAGGCTCTGAATGCTGGCATTGCTAAACTACTGGCCCTTGAAATGCTATCATTCAGGCTGGTGGAGACTGACACATTCCGTAACTTTATGGCATTGGCAGTCCCACAATACAACGTGCCCAGCCGCTTTTATTTCAGCAGGCAAGCCGTCCCTGCCCTGCAACATCATGTGGAGGGAAAAATTAAACATGCGCTACAAAACGCCGTCAGTAGCAAGGTCCACCTGACCACTGATGCGTGGACCAGTAAGCATGGACAGGGACGATACCTTTCCCTCACTGCCCATTGGGTAAATGTTGTGGAGCCGGGTACAGATCTTGAGAGTGGCGCTGTACGTGTTCTGCCAACTCCAAGGATTGCAGGAATCCAGTCTGTACACATTGACTCTTCCTCATACTCCAGTTCCTCTGAATCAGCGCTGCAGGAGCCGTCACGGTCTACCTCCACATCGACCCGTGAACCTGTTATGATGACCGATATGAGCACAGCCGTGGCCAAACGTCAACAGGCCGTATTAAAATTAATTTCTTTGGGGAATCGAAGCCACACAGCGCAGGAGCTCTGGAATGCCATCAAGCAGCAGAGTGACGTGTGGTTTGTGCCAGCGAATCTCCAGCCAGGCATGGTAGTGTGTGACAATGGCCGAAATCTGGTGGCAGCTCTGGGCCTAGGCAACCTCACTCACATCCCATGTCTGGCACATGTGCTCAACTTGGTCGTGCAGAGTTTTTTGAGGGACTATCCGGATCTTGATGCACTGCTTCACAAGGTCCGCATAGAGTGCGCTCACTTGCGGCGTTCCAGCAATGCAAGATCACGCATTGCAGCTCTGCAGCGCCGATTATGTCTTCCGGAACATCGCATCATATGTGACCTACCCACCAGGTGGAATTCAACGTTACATATGTTGGAGAGGTTGTGTGAGCAGCAGGCAGCAGTAATGGGGTACCAGCTGCAGCAGGCGCAAACAAGTCGCAGTGCGCGCCGTTCACACTTCACCACCACTGAGTGGGCCTCTATGAAGGACATTTGCCACGTTTTGCGTGCCTTCGATTTTTCCACGCGGATGGCGAGTGCAGATGATGCACTAGTCAGCATGACTATCCCCCTTATCTGCCTGCTTGAAAAAACACTGCAAGCACTAAGGGATGAGGTTTTGGAAGAGGTGGAGGATGAGGAGTCACAAATGCCATCTGCTTCTCTACAGTCTGCGCAACGTGGTTCCTCACAAAGGCCTAGGCAGGGGACACTTTGTGAGGAGGATGAGGACGAGTCAATGGATGAGGAAGACATCTGTCCAGAGGAGGGAGGTACACAATGCTCTAGTAGTCAGTATCTAGAGCGAGGGTGGGGTGATGCAGAGCAGGCAGAGATCACGCCTCAAGCAGGGGACAGCGTTTCTTGGCCAGTTGGCAGTCTGCAGCACATGGTTGATTTCATGCTGCAGTGCCTGAGAAACGACCGCCGCATCGCCCACATTCTCAACACAGCTGATTATTGGGTGTCCACCCTCCTAGATCCTCGCTACCGGGACAACTTACAAAGCCTCATAACACCGTTGAACCGGGAGCGTAAAATGCGGGAGTACCAAGACGCACTGGTGCATTCCATCATGTTCTCCATTCCAACCGAGAGCAGTGCTGATAGTGCTTTACAAAGCAGCTCAGTGCGTCGAGGCAGTGGAGGAAGCTCTGCACAAAGAGGGAGCAGAAGCAGCGCCTCAGCACAAGGCAAGACCAGTATGGCCGAAATGTGGCAAAGTTTTGTGTCCCCGCCGCCACAAATGTCTACACCATCACAGACGGCTCCAGTCAGCAGGAGGCAACGTTTCCGTCAGATGGTGACAGACTACATGTCTTGCCCTCTTAGTGTACTCCCAGACGGCTCTTCTCCCTTCAAGTTTTGGGTCTGTAAGCTGGATACATGGCCAGAGCTTAGTCAGTATGCACTGGAGGTGCTAGCTTGCCCTGCTGCTAGTGTATTATCGGAACGCGTCTTTAGTGCCGCAGGTGGTGTACTAACAGACCGTCGCATGCGACTATCCTCCGATAACGTTGACCGGCTTACTTTTCTCAAAATGAACAAGGCCTGGATCTCTCATGAATTTGCCAGTCCTCTTCCAGAATAAATAATTGGTTGGCAACAGTATCCAGGTCTCCTGTTCTGTTCATGTTTCTACCACCTGAACTGTAATCCCTGAGCTCCAACACCGCCAGTTGGCGCTCGGAAGTGCCGTCTGCACAGTCAACACTTGCTGCCGTGTTATTGGGGTTCAGTAACGTCAGCTGTTCCCCTGCTGTGCGGACGGCAATTTCTCCTGCTCTGTCCACATCCACTGTACTACTGATTTAAAACCTCCTCCAAATACACCTCTGGCTCCTCTGTTTTCAGTATTATCCCTGAGCTCCAACACCGCCAGTTGGCGATCGGAAGTGCCGTCTGCACAGTCAACACTTGCTACCGTGTTATTGGGGTTCAGTAACGTCAGCTGTTCCCCTGCTGTGCGGACGGCAATTTCTCCTGCTCTGTCCACATTCTCACTACTACAGATTTTAAAGTTGCTCCAATTACACCTCAGGCTCCTCTGTTTTCAGTATTATCCCTGAGCTCCAACACCGCCAGTTGGCGCACGGAAGTGCCATCTGCACAGTCAACACTTGCTGCCGTGTTATTGGGGTTCAGTAACGTCAGCTGTTCCCCTGCTGTGCGGACGGCAATTTCTCCTGCTTTGTCCACATCCACTGTACTACACATTTTAAAGTTGCTCCAATTACACCTCTGGCTCCTCTGTTTTCATTCTTATCCCTGGGCTCCAACACCGCCAGTTGGCGCTCGGAAGTGCCGTCTGCACAGTCAACACTTGCTGCGGTGTTATTGGGGTTCGGTAACGTCAGCTGTTCCCCTGCTGTGTTCACGGCAATTTCTCCTGCTCTGTCCATATTCACTGTGCTACTTATTTAAAACTTGCTCCAATTACACCTCTGGCTCCTCTCTATTTTTATTCTTATCCCTGGGCTCCAACACCGCCAGTTGGCGCTCGGAAGTGCCGTCTGCACAGTCAACACTTGCTGCGGTGTTATTGGGGTTCGGTAACGTCAGCTGTTCCCCTGCTGTGTTCACGGCAATTTCTCCTGCTCTGTCCATATTCACTGTGCTACTTATTTAAAACTTGCTCCAATTACACCTCTGGCTCCTCTCTATTTTTATTCTTATCCCTGGGCTCCAACACCGCCAGTTGGCGCTCGGAAGTGCTGTCTGCACAGTCAACACTTGCTGCGGTGTTATTGGGGTTCGGTAACGTCAGCTGTTCCCCTGCTGTGTTCACGGCAATTTCTCCTGCTCTGTCCATATTCACTGTGCTACTTATTTAAAACTTGCTCCAATTACACCTCTGGCTCCTCTCTATTTTTATTCTTATCCCTGGGCTCCAGCACCGCCAGTTGGCGCTCGGAAGTGCTGTCTGCACAGTCAACACTTGCTGCCGTGTTATTGGGGTTCGGTAACGTCAGCTGTTCCCCTGCTGTGTTCACGGCAATTTCTCCTGCTCTGTCCATATTCACTGTGCTACTTATTTAAAACTTGCTCCAATTACACCTCTGGCTCCTCTCTGTTTTCATTCTTATCCCTGGGCTCCAGCACCGCCAGTTGGCGCTCGGAAGTGCCGTCTGCACAGTCAACACTTGCTACCATGTTATTGGGGTTCGGTAACGTCAGCTGTTCCCCTGCTGTGCGGACGGCAATTTCTTCTGCTCTGTCCACATTCTCACTACTACAGATTTTAAAGTTGCTCCAATTACACCTCTGGCTCCTCTGTTTTCAGTATTATCCCTGAGCTCCAACACCGCCAGTTGGCGCTCGGAAGTGCCGTCTGCACAGTCAACACTTGCTGCCGTGTTATTGGGGTTCAGTAACGTCAGCTGTTCCCCTGCTGTGCGGACGGCAATTTCTCCTGCTCTGTCCACATCCACTGTACTACTGATTTAAAACCTCCTCCAAATACACCTCTGGCTCCTCTGTTTTCAGTATTATCCCTGAGCTCCAACACCGCCAGTTGGCGCTCGGAAGTGCCGTCTGCACAGTCAACACTTGCTGCGGTGTTATTGGGGTTCGGTAACGTCAGCTGTTCCCCTGCTGTGTTCACGGCAATTTCTCCTGCTCTGTCCATATTCACTGTGCTACTTATTTAAAACTTGCTCCAATTACACCTCTGGCTCCTCCGTTTTTAGTATTTACCCTGGGCTCCAATACCGCTAGTTGCTGCTCAGAAGTGCCGTCTGCACAGTCAACGCTTGCTCCAGTGTTATTGGGGTTCAGTAACGTCAGCTGATCCCCAGCTGTGTGTCCGGCAAATTCTCCTGCTTTGTCCACATCCACTGTACTACGGATTTAAAACCTCCTCCAAATACACCTCTGGCTCCTCTGTTTTTAGTATTTACCCTGGGCTCCAGCACCGCCAGCTGGTTCTCGGCAGTTCCATTGGCTCTTGTACCTTCTGCTACCCATCCGGGTTCCAGTACCGTCAGCTGGTCCTCGGTAGTTCCATTTGCTCTTGTATCTTCTGCTACCCATCCGGGTTCCAGTACCGTCAGCTGGTTCTCGGCAGTGTCTTTGGCACGGGTACTCCCTCCTGCCCAGCCTGGTTCCAGCACGCCAGCTGTTTCCGGGTAGTGTCAACGTCACTTTGCCTCCAATGCGTTGTCCTGTCGTGTTGCGGTCGGGTTAGCCGACTCTATGGTGCCTGCAGTTTAGGTGACTCCTATGTGGGCTGCGGGATCTGGCAATGAAGGCTGGTTCCATAGTGCCAATAGGACAAGCACCCCCTGTAGGACTGTGGGTTTTGGTAACTGCGGCCGGCTCGCGGCCTTGAACTTTTTTTTACATGGGTACCTTCTGCTACCCATCCGGGTTCCAGTACCGTCAGCTGGTTCTCGGCAGTGCCTTTGGATTAGGTGCCTCCTTCTCGGTATCCAAGTTCCACCAACGTCTGCTGGTCCTTGGTAGTGCTTTCTGGCACAGGTACCTCCTGCTTAGTAACCGAGTTCCAGTAACATCAGCTGGTCCTCGGTAGTTCCATTGGCTCTTGTACCTTCTGCTACCCATCCGGGTTCCAGTACCGTCAGCTGGTCCTCGGTAGTTCCATTTGCTCTTGTATCTTCTGCTACCCATCCGGGTTCCAGTACCGTCAGCTGGTTCTCGGCAGTGTCTTTGGCACGGGTACTCCCTCCTGCCCAGCCTGGTTCCAGCACGCCAGCTGTTTCCGGGTAGTGTCAACGTCACTTTGCCTCCAATGCGTTGTCCTGTCGTGTTGCGGTCGGGTTAGCCGACTCTATGGTGCCTGCAGTTTAGGTGACTCCTATGTGGGCTGCGGGATCTGGCAATGAAGGCTGGTTCCATAGTGCCAATAGGACAAGCACCCCCTGTAGGACTGTGGGTTTTGGTAACTGCGGCCGGCTCGCGGCCTTGAACTTTTTTTTACATGGGTACCTTCTGCTACCCATCCGGGTTCCAGTACCGTCAGCTGGTTCTCGGCAGTGCCTTTGGATTAGGTGCCTCCTTCTCGGTATCCAAGTTCCACCAACGTCTGCTGGTCCTTGGTAGTGCTTTCTGGCACAGGTACCTCCTGCTTAGTAACCGAGTTCCAGTAACATCAGCTGGTCCTCGGTAGTTCCATTGGCTCTTGTACCTTCTGCTACCCATCCGGGTTCCAGTACCGTCAGCTGGTCCTCGGTAGTTCCTCAGCTTTCTTGTACCTTCTGCTACATTTCCAAGTTCAAGCTTTTTGAAATGGTTCTTGGTAATCACTCTGGATCTCCCTGACGAGGACCCTGAAGACGAGGACCCTGAAGACCAACCCTAAGAAGACGAGGACCCCGAAGACAATGACCCTGAAGACGAGGACCCTGAAGACCACCCCGAAGAAGACGAGGACCCTGAAGACCACCCCGAAGAAGACGAGGACCCTGAAGACCACCCCGAAGAAGACGAGGACCCCGAAGACGAGGACCCAGAAGACCAACCCGAAGAAGACGAGGACCCCGAAGACGAGGACCCCCGAAGACGACGACCCTGAAGACCACCCCGAAGAAGACCAAGAAGATGACCGTGAAGAAGTTGACCAAGAAGACAAAGAAGAGAAGACAAGCACCAAGATACAGAAGAACAAGAGACAGAAAACCAAGAAGCAGAAATACAAGAAGCTGCAGAGCAAAAAGCGGAAGAACATTAAGCATAAGACTAAAAATCAGAGCAAAAGATAATATCTAAATTATAAGCAGAAGATGACTAAGCAGTGTATGGGGGTGAGTCCGTTCCTCCTCGTGGTGCCCCTGGAAAAGACCTGCTGCTGCAGGCCAAACTGAACGCGGACAAATCCTGTTGTAAATCTTTTGTGACGGGCAGAACGAAAGGTGTAATGTCCAACCTTTTATAGATAACAACTACAGGAATGCCTGTCACAAATAAGAATATGATGAAGAAGAAGAATATGAAGAAGATGAAGAAGTAGAATATGAAGAATGTAAAAAAAAGAATAATACGAAGAAGGTGAAGAAGAAGAAGGTGAAGAAGAAGTGGATGAAAAAGATGCTGAGGATGATGAAGGAGAAAGTGTGGGAGAAGTAAAAAAGAAGGTGAAGAGCATGGAAGTAGTGAAACATAAATATCTGACAAAATATAAAAATACTTAACATAGTTAATATTTCCGTAACTCAGAACATAATAAAAAAATAGTAATTCCTGCTATTCCATTTGACTGGGCTAAACCTCTATGCCTTTATTGTCTCCCCCACCTCCCCCAATACATTCTACATTATTCTTAGTTGTTTTCCTTCATGTAGAAATAACCTACAAGGAAAGAAAGGGTTTATTTTAATTCCGATATTTATGTCCCATTGACTTGCATTGGTTTCCGGTATCGGAATCGGCGATATCCGATACTTTTTCGGTATCGGTCCGATCCAATCCGATCCGATATTTCCTGATATCGGAAGGTATCGCTCAACACTAGTGATCACACCTTGGAGAGCTGTTGCACCAAGTGGACTAACATGAATCATGGCCAAATACAAACAACATGGGAAGGTTGTTAAAGGCAAACATATTGGTAGACCAAGGAAGACATCAAAGCGTCAAGACCGGAAACTTAAAGCAATATGTCTCCAAAACAGGAAATGCACAACAAAAGAAATGAGAGGAAACTGGAGTCAATGTCTGTGACCGAACTGTAAGAAACCGCCTAAAGGAAATGGGATTTACATATAGAAAAGCTAAACATAAGCCATCATTAACACCTAAACAGAAAACAACAAGGTTACAATGGGCTAAGGAAAAGCAATCGTGGACTGTGGATGACTGGATGAAAGTCATATTCAGTGATGAATCGCGAATCTGCATTGGGCAAGGTGATGATGCTGGGACTTTTGTTTGGTGCCGTTCCAATGAGATTTATAAAGATGACTGCATGAAGAGAACATGCAAATTTCCACAGTCATTGACGATATGGGGCTGCATGTCAGGTAAAGGCACTGGGGAGATGGCGGTCATTACTTCTTCAATAAATGCCCAAGTTTACATTGATATTTTGGACAGTTTTCTTATCCCATCAATTGAAAGGATGTTTGGGGATGATGACATCATTTCTCAAGATGATAATGCATCCTGCCATAGAGCAAAAACTGTGAAAACATTCCTTGAAAGAAGACACATAAGGTCAATGTCATGGCCTGCAAATAATCCAGATCTCAATCCAATTGAAAATCTTTGGTGGAAGTTGAAGAAAATGGTCCCTGACAAGGCTCCAACCTGCAAAGCTGATCTGGCAACAGCAATCAGAGAAAGTTGGAGCCAGATTGATGAAGAGTACTGTTTGTCACTCATTAAGTCCATGCCTCAGAGACTGCAAGCTGTTATTAAAGCCAGAGGTGGTGCAACAAAATACTAGTGATGTATTGGAGTGTTCTTTTGTGTGTTTGTTTTTCATGATTCCATAATTTTTTCCTCAGAATTGAGTGATTCCATATTTTTTTCCCTCTGCTTGGTCTGAAAAAATTACCCTTACTGAGTACCACATTTTTAATCTTGATTTCTTTTAGTGTTTCTTAAAGCCATAAAGTTGCCATTTGAAATGACTTTAGTTTTGTGCCATGTCTGTGATCTGCTTTTTTTCAACAACATTAAACAACTGAATGAACATCCTCCGAGCCCGGTGATTCCATAATTTTTGCCAGGGGTTGTATATAGTGTGTATATATATAATCCTGGTGTTCTGTGGCAAATGGCAAGCGTCCTGCACGGTGTTGGGCTGTGAGCACAACCCCCATCTGTGGACGTCGGGCCCTCATACCACCCTCATGGAGTCGGTTTCTAACCGTTTGTGCAGACACATGCACATTTGTGGCCTGCTGGAGGTCATTTTGCAGGGCTCTGGCAGAGCTCCTCCTGTTGCTCCTTGCACAAAGGTGGAGGTAGCGGTCCTGCTGCTGGGTTGTTGCCCTCCTACGGCCCCCTCCACATCTCCTGGTGTACTGGCCTGTCTCCTGGTAGCGCCTCCAGCCTCTGGACACTACGCTGACAGACACAGCAAACCTTCTTGCCACAGCTCGCATTGATGTGCCATCCTGGATGAGTTGCACTACCTGAGCAACTTCTGTGGGTTGTAGAGTCCATCTCATGCTACCACGAGTGTGAAAGCACAACCAACATTCAATAGTGACGGAAACATCAGCCAGAAAGCATTGGTACTGAGATATGGTCTGTGGTCCCCACCTGCAGAACCCCTCCTTTATTGAGGGTGTCTTGATAATTGCCAATAATTTCCATCTATTGTCTATTCCATTTGCACAGCAGCATGTGAAATTGATTGTCAATCAGTGTTGCTTCCTAAGTGGACAGTTTGATTTCACAGAAGTTTGATTTACTTGGGAGTTATATTCTGTTGTTTAAGTGTTCCCTTTATTTTTTGAGCAGTGTATATATATATGTATGTATATATATATATATATTGTAAGGTAGCGCTATTCATCATGCTGGGGTACTCGCTTCACCGGGTCAATTAAAGCACACATGCAACGTTTTCCGGTAATTCACAGTCCAGCAGTTTATTACATATCATAAACCGCACATAACATAGTCCATCTCAGTGGCTCGCCGATATGTTACACATATAATATCCAAGAGCCTTTCCAGTGACCGATATGCCCACTTGGCTCCAGATACAGCCTTCAGCAAGGTAACAATATCAATGACCACATCAAGCAGCGTTTTTACCTTTGCCAGGTCTTAGCTGCTTCTCTCAGCTCTGTTCTGCCAAAGCTGTCGTTTAAGGCTCACTAGCTGTAGTCTCTAGGCCACGTGCCTTCCAAGGCTACTGGTATCCCCAAACACAGGGATCCAGCCTCTGCCTTCCAGGCTTCACCAGGCCTCTCTCTCTCTGACCCTGTTTCAGAACCACCAGGATTTATATATCCTTCTGAGCACACAGGACCTGTGATGATGTCACAGTCATGTGATCAGTCACCTGAGGGGGAGGTAAATGGTCAGCCAGAACACACCCCCTGGACATTTTAGCAATGCAGCAAGCCGCTGCATTACAATATATATATATATATATATTAATGTGTGTGTGTGAAATTACCTTGGAGGGTTGAACCATAACTCCCAGTAGCACGCCCGCTGCCTTGGAGTCATATTCGACACTAACCTTTCCTTTACTCCCTATATCCGATCACTCACTCGCTCTTGCCACCTGCATCTTAAAAACATCTCCAGAATCAGACCTTTTCTCACCTTTGAAACTGCTAAAACTCTTACTGTTGCTCTTAATCACTCTCGTCTGGACTACTGCAACGCTCTTCTAATCGGTCTCCCTCTTACCAAACTTTCTCCTCTCCAACCCGTCCTGAATGTGGCAGCCAGGGTCGTATTTCTGTCCAGCCCCTTCACCGATGCCTCCATCTTGTGCCAGTCATTACACTGGTTGCCCATTCCTTCAGGGTCCAATATAAACTCATTGCTCTCACCCACAAAGCTCTCCACAGTTCTGCACCGCCTTATATCTCCTCTCTCATCTCGGTCTATCGCATTACACGTGCCCTCCGTCTCCAACACTTCTCTCATGCTGCGCCAGTTCTCTGGAATTCTCTACCCCAGGCGATCCGACTGATGCTTAGCCCCCACGTCTTCAAGCGCGCTTTAAAAACCCATCTCTTTAAACAAGCCTACCACCTCAACTACTCAGTAACCCAACTTTCCCCTGTTCCCTTCTTCTAAATATTTTTCAGAATCTGTTCCCTACTCTTCATCTGTCTCCACACCCTCCATGCACACGATAACTGCACTCGATACTTCAATATTGCACTTAAACATACAGGCTGATGACCGAATCATACAGCTTTATATGATAATCCCTATTTATTATAATTGCCTGACCTGAAATAACGAGCACTTCTCACCTATTGTGTCCCCCCATTTCCTTGTAGATTGTAAGCTTGCGAGCAGCCGGACCCTCACTCCTAATGTAACTGTTTAAACCAGGGGTCTCAAACTCAGCTAAGTATATGGGCCGCACATAGAAAAAATGTGAATTTGAAGGGCCGCATTCTTTGCAGGATGATATGAAATTCTTAATGATACCATATTGTTTTTACTACACTGTGTTCCAAATTATTATGCAAATAATATTTTCTCAGATTTTCCAAAATTACCTATATGAATTGCAGTCATTGTAATTTTCCAGTCAAATAACTATTAGAGTACAATTGAAAGGTTTTTGTACAAACTGCCTATGATAACAGGATATTTTTAAAAAAATAAAACACTCAAACTGCACTCAAAATGCATGTTCCAAATTATTATGCACAGCAGAGTTTTCAACCTTTTCATTTTAATAAAGAACAAAAAAATGGTGATTTGTGAAATTCTAAGCATTAGCAGGTTATTACACACTGAAATCAAACAGTTTTCAACTCAAAACTTTATTCTAGGTGATGTTACATTTGCACATAGGACCGCTTGTTCGAAAGGAGCTTCTGCACTCTCTCGTCCACTGAATTTGTCAGGTTTTGGATTGTTTCTGCTTCAATTGTTTTGCATGAGGACAGAATACCCTCCCAGAGCTGTTGCTTAGATGTGAACTGCCTCCCGCCATCATAGACACTCCTTTTGATGATGCTCCAGAGGTTCTCAATGGGGTTGAGGTCAGGGGAGCATGGGGGCCACACCATAAGTTTGTCCCCTTTTATGCCCATAGCAGCCAGAGATGCAGATGTGTTATGTGCAGCATGAGACGGGGCATTATCATGCATGAAATGATATCGATGGTCCAGATGGATGGAGTGGAGGATGGCTGGTTGATGGACACCCCATGCAAACACGGCTACGGCGCTAACAAGGAGGAGGTGGAGTAATGTTTTGGGCTGGAATCATGAGGAGAGAGATTGTCGGCCCTTTTAGGATCCCTGAAGGGGTAAAGATGAACTCCATAATGTATGTTGAGCTTCTCAAACAGCACTTCCTTCCATGGTTCAAGAAGAAGAACCGTGTATTCCTCAGCAAGATCATTTTCATGCATGATAATGCACCATCTCATGCTGCACATAACACATCTGCATCTCTGGCTGCTATGGGCATAAAAGGGGACAAACTTATGGTGTGGCCCCCATGCTCCCCTGACCTCAACCCCATTGAGAACCTCTGGCGCATCATCAAAAGGAGTGTCTATGATGGCGGGAGGCAGTTCACATCTAAGCAACAGCTCTGGGAGGGTATTCTGTACTCATGCAAAACAATTGAAGCAGAAACCATCCAAAACCTGACAAATACAATGGACGAGAGAGTTCAGAAGCTCCTTTCGAACAAGGGGTCCTATGTGCAAATGTAACATCACCTAGAATAAAGTTTTGAGTTGAAAACTGTTTGATTTCAGTTTGTAATAACCTGTTAATGCTTATAATTTCAAAAATGACCATTTTTTTGTTCTTTATTAAAATGAAAAGGTTGAAAACTCTGCTGTGCATAATAATTTGGAACATGCATTTTGAGTGCAGTTTGAGTGTTTTATTTCTTTCAAAATATCCTGTTATCATAGGCAGTTTGTACAAAAACCTTTCAATTGTACTCTAATAGTTATTTGACTGTAAACTTACAATGACTGCAATTCACCTAGGTAATTTTGGAAAATCTGAGAAAATATTATTTGCATAATAATTTGGAACACAGTGTATACACCTTTTGGATCATTTTTTTAACATTTTTGGCTTTTTAATTTTATTCTTTTACATGGTATTCATTTTATGGGCTATAGTACAGTTTTATAGTTTTTACAGTTTTTACAATTTATTTCCTTTTTGTGTCCCCTAATTGGCCACATACAATGTTTTTTTTCTTACAATTTGCACCATATAGTAATTCTGACCAACTTCTTATAGTAATGTCCCCATCTTGTAGTAATTTTCCCATCTCGTAGTAATGTCCCCATCCTTGTCCGCATCTTGTAGTAATGTCCCACATCTTGGTCCCCATCTTGTAGTAATGTGCCCATCCCGGTCCCCATCTTGTAGTAATGTGCCCATCCCGGTCCCCATCTTGTAGTAATGTGCCCATCCCGGTCCCCATCTTGTAGTAATGTGCCCATCCCGGTCCCCATCTTGTAGTAATGTGCCCATCTCGGTCCCCATCTTGTAGTAATGTGCCCATCCCGGTCCCCATCTTGTAGTAATGTGCCCATACCGGTCCCCATCTTGTAGTAATGTACCCATCCTGGTCTTCATCTTGTAGTAATGTGCCCATCCTGGTCTCCATCTTGTAGTAATGTGCCCATACCGGTCCCCATCATGTAGTAATGTGCCCATCCTGGTCCCCATCTTGTAGTAATGTACCCATCCTGGTCTCCATCTTGTAGTAATGTGCCCATCCTGGTCCCCATCTTGTAGTAATGTGCCCATCCTGGTCCCCATCTTGTAGTAATGTGCTCATACCGGTCCCCATCTTGCAGTAATGTGCCCATCCTGGTCTCCATCTTGTAGTAATGTGCCCATCCTGGTACCCATCTTGTAGTAATGTGCTCATACCGGTCCCCATCTTGTAGTAATGCCCCATCCTGGTCTCCATCTTGTAGTAATGTGCCCATCCTGGTCCCCATCTTGTAGTAATGTGCTCATACCGGTCCCCATCTTGTAGTAATGCCCCATCCTGGTCTCCATCTTGTAGTAATGTGCCCATCCTGGTCCCCATCTTGTAGTAATGTGCTCATCCTGGTCTCCATCTTGTAGTAATGTTCTCATCCTGGTCCCCATCTTGTAGTAATGTGCCCATCCTGGTCCCCATCTTGTAGTAATGTGCTCATCCTGGTCTCCATCTTGTAGTAATGTGCACATCCTGGTCTCCATCTTGTAGTAATGTGCCCATCCTGGTCTCCATCTTGTAGTAATGTGCCCATCCTGGTACCCATCTTGTAGTAATGTGCTCATACCGGTCCCCATCTTGTAGTAATGCCCCATCCTGGTCTCCATCTTGTAGTAATGTGCCCATCCTGGTCCCCATCTTGTAGTAATGTGCTCATACCGGTCCCCATCTTGTAGTAATGCCCCATCCTGGTCTCCATCTTGTAGTAATGTGCCCATCCTGGTCCCCATCTTGTAGTAATGTGCTCATCCTGGTCTCCATCTTGTAGTAATGTTCTCATCCTGGTCCCCATCTTGTAGTAATGTGCACATCCTGGTCTCCATCTTGTAGTAATGTGCCCATCCTGGTCTCCATCTTGTAGTAATGTGCCCATCCTGGTCTCCATCTTGTAGTAATGTGCCCATACCGGTCCCCATCTTGTAGTAATGTGCCCATACCGGTCCCCATCTTGTAGTAATGTACCCATCCTGTCCTCATCTTGTAGTAATGTGCCCCATCCTGGTCCCCATCTTGTAGTAATGTGTCCATCCCGGTCCCCATCTTGTAGTAATGTGCCCATCCTGGTCCCCATCTTGTAGTAATGTGTCCATCCCGGTCCCCATCTTGTAGTAAAGTGCCCATCCTGGTCCCCATCTTGTAGTAAAGTGCCCATCCTGGTCCCCATCTTGTAGTAATGTGCCCATCCTGGTCCCCATCTTGTAGTAATGTGCACATCCTGGTCTCCATCTTGTAGTAATGGACCATGCTGGTCTCCATCTTGTAGTAATGGACCATGCTGGTCTCCATCTTGTAGTAATGGACCATGCTGGTCTCCATCTTGTAGTAATGGACCATGCTGGTCCCTAACTTGTAGAACATTCAACTGAAAAGAACCACTGACTTTGGTGGCCCTCAGGACCAGGCCGCATTCATTACAGGGGCTCCGGTGTCCGCAGGCCGCATTAAGCAGCCTCAGGGGCCGCATGCGGCCCTCGTGTTTGAGACCCCTGGTTTAAACTGTCTCACCTTGTATTGAATTTATTGTATGTACATGTCCCGGCTTAATTATAAAGTGCTGCGGAATATGTTGGCGCTACATAAATAAAATTATTATTATGTGTGTGTTTATGTTTACATCACATCTCTGGAGGTGAATCTATTCTTCAGCTATAAATCCTGATATGCACAGTGTCCTGGTGACCCCCTCACCCCCTGCACGGAAGAATAAGGCTGGTTGTGCCCAATCTGCCCCCTAATCCTGAAGACAGAAGTTTTTTAGAGCTAAATGACACCTGTGGGAATCTTGAGTGGGGCCGCGGTGTCCTCTCAGGGGGGCAGATTGGGCTCAGCCAGCCTTAGGCTATGTGCCCACGATGCAGAAATGCTCTGGATTTTTCCTGAGCGTTTCTGCATCTCCCTGGCAGAAAAAATGCATGCGGATTGTATATGCGGATTGCGCATGCGGATTGTACGTGTTTTTCCTGCTAGGGACAAGCGTAATTGAAGCATTTTGCACATGCGATTTTAGCATCACTTGGAAAGTGCTTGACAACTTGGTCACATTATATAAATCCATGCAAACGGCATATATAGTGTGACCGTAAAAGAATGGTAAAAAATAAATATTATACTCACCTTCCGATGGCCCCCGGTCTCCATATCCGATGCGTCTGGTCTCCCCGATATCTCGCGGTTGTGTAAAGGGACCTGCCATGACGTCGGCGGTCGCGTGACCCGTCGCATGACTAAATTAAGTCATGGCAGGTCCTTTTAGACCATCGTGAGCTGCCAGGGAACCAGGACGGATCGCTGAGGAGACCTGGGGCCATCAGAAGGTGAGTATAATGTATTTTTTTTAAATTCTTTTTTACAGGTTCTATGGTACCCGGGTCCGGATGATAGTCTCCTCTTCTCCAGACCTGGGTACTGTCCGCACATTGAATCGCTTAATATCCGCATGTGCACATGTAGTGATGCGGATATTATGCGATTCCATGCAAGTAAATGGCGGCGAAAACGCCGGGATTCCGCAAAATAATTGGTAGTGCTGCGGATTTTTACGCAATGATAATCTGCAGCGGAAATTTCCGCAGCATGTGCACAGCACATGCGGATTATCATTGGGGAACATGGCAGACCTTCTACTAAGAGTTTTTAAGCGTTTCTGTGGCACCCCAGGGGTCTGGTCTCCACAATAATAGCAATATTATGTCTGAGAGCAGGTGGGAGGTCTCTTGGTCAGGGATCTTATGCATGCCACACCTCCTGCCCAGTCCTGGGAGGGGAAGAACTTCCCCTATATAAACCTGGGGCTGAGGCAGGGTGAGAGAGAGAGAGAACAAGAGTAGAGAAGAGAAGCAGCATAGGAAGAAACAACAGGAGCTCTGTGGGAGCAGTGCTACAAGGAGTCAGGGGCTGGCAGCTGCAGAGCTCGCCCTGACTGAGAAGTTATCACCGGACCCGGAGTCCGAGGCTGTGGGGACTAATCCTTACCCAGCAGCAGAAACCGACCGGCAGGGGATTGCAGGTCCTCTGGCCCAGAAACCCGAAGGCACGGTCACACGCGTGGGACCAGCACCGCCATCGTGGAGCGGAAGCCATTAGAAGGCCCCGAGTCACCGGCCATACGGGTGAGCACCACACGGTACACTCAGGGACGTGGGCTACTTTTACCCGCCTCTAGCAAGGTAGCCAGAAGAGTACAGTTAGCTGGGAAGGCCTACAACTCCGCCTGGCCAGGGGAGATCCCATCTGCTCAAGGACTGACCAGGCCCCGATCACTAGCAAGTACTCCGGGAGGGTCTATCTTTGTCACCAGTAAAGACCCTGAACTACACGCATCGTCTCTGAGTGGTTCCTGCTACCCCCATCATCCACGTCGGCTGCCCTGAGGCCATACCCCTCCCGTTGGGGGTTATACCATCCCTGCTGCACCATCCTTCCACCGGCCTCAGCGGTCTGCCCTGCAGCGGCAGCTCCAAAGCTGCATTCAACGGGTGGCGTAGTCATCCAACATCTACTGCTAATAGACTCGCCACTTAGTTTGACTCCCTGGGCACGGACCGGGTCACCGCCACGAGACTACTACCCCCATCTGATCCGGCTCCAGGTAAGCCCCCGTGCACGCGATGCCGCACGACACAGAAGGCCCAGGGGCGCGTGAACTTTTGGCGTAGTCGGCAGGATTTCGTGCCCGCAACCACCGGGTACTGCGTGCCTGAAAAAGACTGTTCAAACTTACCAGTGGTGAAGTTTCCCGCCATCCGGCGCCATCTTTTGCCTTCTTCCCGCCATCTGCGAAGTTTTCCCGCCATCCGGCGCCATCTTCTGCCTTCTTCCCGCCATCCGTGGAGTTTTCCCGCCGTTGGACGCCATCTTGAAGACGCCGCGCGGGAAGAAGAGGGGCGTGGACTCCGAAGGCGCGCGAGAACTGAAGCCCCGCCTCACGTCCGGACGTTGCGTAAGGTCCTGGAAGGAGCCCAGCAGACGCCGACGTCACAGGAGCGCGACGGAAGGTCCTCGACCCTGACGATCCACTGCGGAGCCGCGGCCTACGGAAGAGGATCATCGCAAGGTAGGCCACGGTCCACTAGGGGGGAGGAAGATGTCGGATACGGAGGAGAGCTTCACTGCCTCAACCCCCGCCAGCGCCAGCGCTGCTGCAGTCATGCCTTTCACCATGCCCTATATCCCGGGAGCGGCCTGGCTACCCCAATACTCAGGGGAGTCACATACCCTGAATGACTTTAGAGAAAAGCTGGATAGCCTCTTCCAGGTGTACCCCCTCACAGAAGAGCAAAAAGTGAGCATCCTGGTGGCCCAACTAACCGGGGCAGCCCAAAGGGAGGTAAAGTCCTGGCCACCTGGGAGGAGGACTGTCGCAGGGATACTAACCCGGCTGAGGGACACCTTTGATACCCGCACCTCAGCCGAGATTAAGCTTAAATTCTATGGGTGCAAGCAGCAAGCACATGAGAGTATAAGGGACTATGCACTAAACCTACAAGAGGCCCTGAGAGCCATTAAGCAGACCGACCCCGACAGCGTGGGAAACGAGGACAGGCTGTTGACCGAACAATTTATAGAGGGACTATATTGCAATGTCCACCGAACCCAGTTGCGGGCCATAGCCTTACAGGATCCTCATCTGGACTTTGCACAGTTCAAGGACAGAGCCATCCGGGTGCTCCGAGAACCGGCACCGGGTGGCGTTGTGACCCACAGGCGCCCAGCTATCACTTACCACCAGGAGGCGGCGCCCTTGTCGGCAGGGCCTGTGGGGGCTGATACGCAGGCTTTGAACAATGACCCGGCTCCAGACCTGCACCATCAGGTCCAAGAGCTAGCTAAAAGCGTAGCTGCGCTAACCCGAACTGTGCAGTCTTTACAGGTTTCCACTCCAGGGAAGATCCAGCTGGCATCCGGACCGGAGGACATCCCGTGGCGCCGACCAAGGAGGACCCCACCGGCCAGAGGAAGACCCAGCGACCGATACAACGAGGACGGACAACCCATCTGCCGCCGCTGCAATCAACCCGGACATATGGCAAGGTACTGTCCTTTAAACTGGCACAACCTGGGGTAGAGGGCCAACCCCCAGGAAAAAGATCACCAGGCCCATCGAACTGGCGCGACAGATATGTGGGAGGACGTCCAGTCTTGCCTGTGGTACTGGATGGCATTCCTATGAGTGCCCTACTTGACACCGGGTCACAGGTCACCACCATCCCGTACGTGCTCTTCAAGCAGTACTGGAATGACTCGGATATAACCCGCTACCCTGACGACGACTTGAGTATCATCGCCAGCAATGGTCAACCCGTGCCGCAGATCGGATTTAAAGAGATGACCATTAAAATCGGTAGAGTCGAACTGGCAGTACAGGGACTGATCATTGTAGACACTGACAAGCGTGAGAGTCACCCAAAGATAACTCTAGGAACTAATGTGATTGAAAATTGTCTTGCAGAGGTGATTTTCATTTTACAGCAGGTTGCCAAGAACGCCAGTTCCGGCCAGCAGCGAGTGCTCCAGAAAGAGATCCGGGCACTGATGCGACGGCAACAGGTGGAACTCTCCGGCGGTGAGATTGGTAGCGTAAGAATGTGTGACCCTGTCCCTATTGCCATGCCCCCGAAAAGTGAAATGATGATTTGGTGCCGGGCAGCTATTGGTCTGAGAGGTAGAGATTACCAAGCAATGGTAGAACCAGCCTATTCACACAGTAGGCCCACCATTTTGACAGCCCGGGGGGTGGTTGATGTACGCCATGGGAGGGTGCCCGTTCGCATAATAAATATCGGGAAGAGGGAAGTGTACCTACCCCGGTATGCCACGCTAGCCAAATTATACACCATCAACCAAAATTCTATACAGTCTGTGGAACCCTTGCCTCCATCTCACCCGGAGGAAGGTAACGGCTCTAAGAAAATAATGGAGGATTGGTGTCAGCAACTACATTTGGGTACTGACTCCACTCCCTCCCATCAGAAACAGGGAGTCTATCGGGTGGTTCAAGAGTACGAGAGAGTGTTTAGTAAACACCCGTTAGACTTCGGGCGAGTCAAGGGGGTGGAACACCACATCCCCACGGGTGACCATCCTCCCATAAAAGAGAGGTATCGACCCGTACCCCCTGCACACTACCAACACGCCAAGGGGATGCTTAGAGACATGAAGGAGGCTGGGGTAATCAAGGATAGCTGTAGCCCCTGGGCAGCCCCACTAGTCTTAGTCAAAAAGAAAGACAACACCATGAGA
Organism: Phyllobates terribilis; assembly: GCF_046119375.1. Taxonomy (NCBI): domain Eukaryota; kingdom Metazoa; phylum Chordata; class Amphibia; order Anura; family Dendrobatidae; genus Phyllobates; species Phyllobates terribilis. The sequence goes on along the minus strand of NW_027362767.1, from coordinate 11,300,448 downwards.
ATGTGTGTAGATTACCGGAAAATCAACCGAATCACACACAAGGATGCGTACCCCTTACCAAGGATAGAGGAGTCTTTGGCTGCTTTAAAATCTGCTAACTTCTTCTCTACCTTGGATCTCACTAGCGGGTACTGGCAGGTTCCTGTAGCAGAGGCGGACCGGGAGAAGACCGCATTCACCACCCCGATGGGACTTAGCGAGTTTACTTGTATGCCGTTCGGACTCTGCAATGCACCAGGAACCTTCCAACGATTAATGGAGTGCTGTCTGGGACACAGAAACTTCGAGACGGTCCTGCTGTACCTGGACGATGTCATCGTATATTCCAAGACTTATGAGGACCACCTGAAACACCTGGCGGAAGTGTTCGAAGCCCTGGCAAGTTATGGCCTGAAGGTGAAACCCTCTAAGTGTCACCTCCTGAAGCCAAAGGTGCAGTACCTGGGACACGTGGTGAGTGCTGACGGAGTGGCTTCCGACCCTGATAAGATCACCGCAATTAAGGAATGGCCAAGCCCCTCCAGCGTAAAGGAAGTGAGGCAGTTCCTCGGGTTGGTAGGCTACTACCGAAGGTTTATTCCCGGTTTCACCAGAAAGGCAGCTCCTATGCAGGACCTCCTGATAGGCCAGTCCAGGAAGGCCAAGAACCAGAAGCCACCCTTCAGATGGGAGAAGCTGGAAGAAGAGTCCTTCCGCCAGCTGAAGATGGCCCTCACGGGGGATGAAATCCTGGCATACCCTGATTATAGCCAGCCCTTTATCCTCTACACCGACGCCAGTAACATCGGGCTAGGAGCCGTACTGTCCCAGATTCAGCAGGGGAAAGAACGGGTAATTGCTTACGCCAGCCGAAAACTGCGACCCACCGAAAGAAACCCTGAAAATTACAGCTCATTTAAGCTAGAGTTCCTGGCAGTGGTGTGGGCAGTCACCGAACGCTTTAAGCACTACCTCGCTTCTTCCCGGTTCACCGTGTACACGGATAACAACCCGTTGACACACCTGGACACAGCAAGACTCGGTGCCCTAGAGCAGAGATGGATGGCCCGTTTGTCCAACTATGAGTTTACAATCAAATACCGGGCAGGACGCTCCAATACCAACGCGGACGCCCTGTCCAGGATCCCAAATCTACCGGACGTAGGGGAAGACTCAGAGGGACTGGAAGAAGTTGAACTCCCCGCATTCCACCGTCATGGGACTATCCAGTATTTCCACCGTGTAAGGAGTAAATCCGCTACGTTCAACCCTTTACCTCATTACAACTGGGCGGAGACGCAAGACAGTGACCCTGCCGTCCGACTGGTAAAGGAGATGCTGACTCGGCCAGATGCACGCCTTGACCCAGACGCTCCGGAGGAAGCCAAGCAACTGTGGGCTGAGAAGAGTCGACTGTTCCTTTACAAGGGGAAGTTGTGCCGCAGAATGGTTAACTCCCGGACGCATGAATTAATCTGGCAAGTAGTGGTGCCAAGAAGAGACGCAGCTATGGTGATGGAGGCATACCACGACGGAGCTGGGCACTTCGGATGGAAGAAGCTGGAGTTCCTGCTGCGCGGGCGGTTCCATTGGGTGGGCATGAGAGGAACCATCGAGAGGTGGTGCAGAGACTGTGGCCCGTGCAACCTAAGAAGGAAGGACCGTGCCAGCCAGAAGACTCCCCTGCAGTCCATCGTCACCCGGCAGCCGTTGGAACTGGTAGCCTTGGATCATGTAAAACTGACCCCAAGCAGAAGTGGCTACGTCTACGCACTAACCATCGTGGATCACTACTCCCGGTTCTTGGTTGTCGTCCCCGTCAAGGACTTAACAGCTCGAACAGCAGCTAGAGCCTTCCAGCAGCATTTCTGCCGTCCACACGGGTACCTGGACCGAGTGTTGACGGATCAGGGACCTGCCTTTGAAGCGGAGGTCTTCCAAGAATTCTGCACTCTGTATGGCTGCCGGAAGATAAGGACGACACCCTATCATCCGCAAACTAATGGACTTTGTGAGAAAATGAACCAGGTGGTGATAGATCTTCTAAAAACATTGCCCCTGGAAGAACGCAGTCTGTGGCCCGAGAGGTTGCCCGACCTAGTGGACCTATACAACCACATCCCGGTAGGTTCCACTAACTGTACCCCGGCTTACCTGATGAGGGCAAGACCTGGTAAGCTACCTGTTGACCTGAAGATGGGAGTCCTGACACCCGAGGACACTTCACCAGAAGCAGACTGGGACACAGAGAGGCAGCAGCAGTACCGGAAAGTACAGGAGAGCGTGGAGCGTAGTCTCTGTCAAGCTAGGGAAAGACAAGAGAAAACTTACAACCAGTATGCTCCCGCTGTTCCCCTGGTGCCCGGAGAGCAGGTCTTGAAGAGGAAAAGACGGCTCCATAAGTTGGACGACCAGTGGGAGAAGGACCCGTACACCGTACTGCCCTCAAGCCACGACAACCCGAAGGTCTGTACCATCAGCAAAGACGGAGGGGAAACCACAACCATTGTATCCCGGGATCACCTGAAGAAGTGTCCCGAACAGCTACGGAACCCTGAAGAGGAACAAGAAGACCCTCGACACGTAGAGGAAGGGAAAGATATGGTTAGTACTGTGCTCGGAGACTTTCCTCGGTCCTGGACTCAAGTCAATGGTGCAGTTGTGGTACCCGTCCTCACATTCCTCCAACCAGAATCCCAAGTACTTACAGAGCAACTGGTAGAGCTGGAAGAACAGCCGGTCCAGGAGGCAGAAGACTCCACACAAGCAGACCAGGAGGATCAACCCTCTGCTTATAGTGAGCCTGCCATACCCCTAGTGAGCCAAAGGGTCCGTAGACGGCTGCCCAGTTTACCCTTGACAGCTCCTATACCCTGTAGCTCAGGACCAGTCAACCAGCTTCGTAGGTCCACTAGGGTCACTAGAGGCCAGCTGCCCGTACGGTGGAGGATCTAAGTGTTTAAGTTATTTTATTAATGTTTATCTGTTATTGTTGCTTGTGTATAATTTTGTGTTTCTAGTTATTTACAGGAGTCTTTGGTGGATTTACCGGGAATCCTTTGTGTATAGTTGGAGCGTAACCCAGGACGGACTAAAGACTGTTAAGGACTCGGGGCAGGACAGACCCCTACCTGGTTACGTCTCCCTGTTTTGGTGAAATGGACACCTTTGTTTTCTTCAAAGACTGCACCCGGTTGCGGACACACCGTGACCATCTTTATGTGTTTCCTTATTGTATTTTATTGTTGTTGTTATACCCTGTTATGTTTTTGTAAAATATGTTTAGTCCCGGAGTACTAAATTTCACTAGGGGGGAATGTGGCACCCCAGGGGTCTGGTCTCCACAATAATAGCAATATTATGTCTGAGAGCAGGTGGGAGGTCTCTTGGTCAGGGATCTTATGCATGCCACACCTCCTGCCCAGTCCTGGGAGGGGAAGAACTTCCCCTATATAAACCTGGGGCTGAGGCAGGGTGAGAGAGAGAGAGAACAAGAGTAGAGAAGAGAAGCAGCATAGGAAGAAACAACAGGAGCTCTGTGGGAGCAGTGCTATAAGGAGTCAGGGGCTGGCAGCTGCAGAGCTCGCCCTGACTGAGAAGTTATCACCGGACCCGGAGTCCGAGGCTGTGGGGACTAATCCTTACCCAGCAGCAGAAACCGACCGGCAGGGGATTGCAGGTCCTCTGGCCCAGAAACCCGAAGGCACGGTCACACGCGTGGGACCAGCACCGCCATCGTGGAGCGGAAGCCATTAGAAGGCCCCGAGTCACCGGCCATACGGGTGAGCACCACACGGTACACTCAGGGACGTGGGCTACTTTTACCCGCCTCTAGCAAGGTAGCCAGAAGAGTACAGTTAGCTGGGAAGGCCTACAACTCCGCCTGGCCAGGGGAGATCCCATCTGCTCAAGGACTGACCAGGCCCCGATCGCTAGAAAGTACTCCGGGAGGGTCTATCTTTGTCACCAGTAAAGACCCTGAACTACACGCATCGTCTCTGAGTGGTTCCTGCTACCCCCATCATCCACGTCGGCTGCCCTGAGGCCATACCCCTCCCGTTGGGGGTTATACCATCCCCGCTGCACCATCCTTCCACCGGCCTCAGCGGTCTGCCCTGCAGCGGCAGCTCCAAAGCTGCATTCAACGGGTGGCGTAGTCATCCAACATCTACTGCTAATAGACTCGCCACTTAGTTTGACTCCCTGGGCACGGACCGGGTCACCGCCACGAGACTACTACCCCCATCTGATCCGGCTCCGGGTAAGCCCCCGTGCACGCGATGCCGCACGACACAGAAGGCCCAGGGGCGCGTCATTTCTGCAGCGGAATTGCCACTGCAGAAACGCTTAAAAAACGCATAGTGGGCACGCAGCCTTATGCTTCTCTGCAGGAGGTGAAGGGTGGGGGGAGGGGGTCACCGGCACAGACCTGCTCTTCTCTTATCAGCATTTGTAGCTGACAAATAGACAGCGGTCAGGACTAGTGTTGAGCGATACCTTCCGATATCGGGAAATATCGGATCGGATTGAATCGGACCGATACCCAAAAAGTATCGGATATCACCGATTCCGATACCGGAAACCAATGTAAGTCAATGGGACACAAATATCGGAATAAAAAGAAACCCTTTCTTTCCTTGTAGGTTAATTCTACATGAAGGAAAACAACTAAGAATAATGTAGAATGACATGAAAAGCCGGCAATTCAGCAGCGGCATACACCGGTACCCGACAATTTAGAACAGAAAGAATAGAGCATCACACATAGATTAGATAGATAGAAACATGTCAGTCACATATATAAGAAGTACAGTGACAGTGTTGCTTACTGTACTTGTCATTTAGTGTAAAGGATTTATTAAAAAAAATAATAATGTTTTCATGCACCGTCTCTTTAAAAAAGCCGGCCGGCAATTCAGCAGCGGCATACACCGGTACCTGACAATTTAGAACAGAAAGAATAGAGCATCACGCATAGATTAGATAGATAGAAACATGTCAGTCACATATATAAGAAGTACAGTGACAGTGTTGGTTACTGTACTTGTCATTTAGTGTAAAGGATTTATTTAAAAAAATAACAGTGTTTTCATGCACCGTCTCTTTAAAAAAGCTGGCCGGAAATTCATCAGCGGCATACACCGGTACCCGACAATTTAGAATAGAAATAATAGAGCATCACACATAGATTAGATAGATAGAAACATGTCAGTCACATATATAAGAAGTACAGTGATAGTGTTGATTACTGCACTTGTCATTTAGTGTTAAAATAAAGGATTTATTAAAAAAAAAATTGGCGTAGGGTTCCCCGTAATTTTAGTCTCTAGCGGAGGTTAAGCAGACGGCTGGGGCAGATGTTTGAAGCCTGGGAAGGGGGTAATACCCACGGAGCTTCCCAGGCTACTAATATCAGTCCCCAGCTGAATACCTAGCCTTTACTAGCTATTAAAATGGGGGACCCCCCCCAAAAAAATGACATGGGGTCCCCCCTATTTTAATAGCTAGCAAAGGCTAGGCCGACAGCTGGGGGCTGATATTAATAGCCCAGGAAGGGTGCCATGAATATTGGCCCCCTCCCAGGCTAGAAACACCAGCCGTCAGCCGCCCCAGAAGTGGCGCATCCATAGGATGCGCCAACTCTGGCACTTAGCCTCGCTCTTCCCACTGCCCTGTAGCGGTGGCAGTGGGGTAATAGGGCTGGGGTTGATGTCAGCTTATAATGCCAGCTGACATCAAGCCCAGGTTAGTAATGGAGAGGAGTCTATAAGACACCCCCATTACTAACCCCATAGTCAAAGTTAAAAAAAAACACAAACACCCAGAATAAAGTCCTTTAATTGAAATAAAGACACAATTCTTTATTGTTCTAAATTAAACCATACTTACCATCACGCCCATTCCAGCTGAAGCCAACGATCTCCTGCAATAAAAGTAAAATAATAAAGCAACCTCATCCTTACCTTTCCATGGTTCCCACGACGGCTCCAGCTCTGCTACTTTCACATGACAGGCTGGATCGCAGCCGAAAGCTGCCATCCAGCCTGTCATCCCGCAGACACTGAGAAGCGCAGGCATGCTTGCGCTCCTCAGTGTCTGGCTGTGACGGCATAAAGATGAGCCGAGGTCATGTCCAATGAACTCGGCTCACCTCATGCACGTCACTGACAGCGTGGGAGAATTCTCCTGCACTCAGCGCTTGAGCAGGAGAATTCTCCCACGGCATGGCAAGCTGGATGGCAGCGTTCTGTTGCGATCCAGCCTGTCATGTGAATGTAGCAGAGCTGAAGCCGTCCTGGGAACCATGGAAAGGTAAGTATGATGTTGCTTTATTATTTTACTTTTATTGCAGGAGATCGTTGGCTTCAGCTGGAATGGGCGTGATGGTAAGTATGGTTTAATTTAGAACATTAAAAAATTGTGTGTTTATTTCAATTAAAGGACTTTATTCTGGGTGTTTGTGTTTTTTTTTAACTTTGACTATGGGGTTAGTAATGGGGGTGTCTTATAGACGCCTCTCCATTACTAACCTGGGCTTGATGTCAGCTGCCATTATAAGCTGACAACAACCCCAGCCCTATTACCCCACTGCCACCGCTACAGGGCAGTGGGAAGAGCGAGGCTAAGTGCCAGAATTGGCGCATCCTATGGATGCGCCATTTCTGGGGCGGCTGACGGCTGGTGTTTCTAGCCTGGGAGGGGGCCAATATTCATGGCACCCTTCCTGAGCTATTAATATCAGTCCCCAGCTGTCTGCCTAGCCTTTGCTAGCTATTAAAATAGGGGGGACCCCATGTCATTTTTTTGGGGGGGTCCCCCATTTTAATAGCTAGTAAAGGCTAGGTATTCAGCTGGGGGCTGATATTAGTAGCCTGGGAAGCTCCGTGGGTATTACCCCCTTCCCAGGCTTCAAACATTTGCCCCAGCCGTCTGCTTAACCTCCGCTAGAGACTAAAATTACGGGGAACCCCACGCCAATTTTTTTTTTAATAAATCCTTTATTTTAACACTAAATGACAAGTACAGTAATCAACACTGTCACTGTACTTCTTATATATGTGACTGACATGTTTCTATCTATCTAATCTATGTGTGATGCTCTATTCTTTCTGTTATAAATTGTCGGGTACCGCTGCTGAATTGCCGGCCGGCTTTTTTAAAGAGACGGTGCATGAAAACATTATTATTTTTTTTAATAAATCCTTTACACTAAATGACAAGTACAGTAAGCAACACTGTCACAGTACTTCTTATATATGTGACTGACATGTTTCTATCTATCTAATCTATGTGTGATGCTCTATTTTTTCTGTTGTAAATTGTCGGGTACCGGTGTATGCCGCTGCTGAGTTGCCGGCAGCTTTTCTAAAGAGACGGTGCATGAAAACACTATTATTTTTTTAAATAAATCCTTTAACACTAAATGACAAGTACAGTAAGCTGAGCGCTGCCATCCAGCTTGTCATCCTTCAGAGACACTGCAGTGCGCAGGCATTATGGGACTTCCGATTCCGGTATTCGATATTCTAAAAGTATCGGAACTCAGTATCGGAACTCCGATACCGCGAATATCGGTCGATACCCAATATTTCAGTATCGGAATGCTCAACACTAGTCAGGACATAACAGCAAGCATTCTCGGAGAGCCAGCCGGATGCTGTGCTGATAGCACCAGCCATACAGTCAGTGAGCACACCAGCGGATTCACTGAGCATGCTTTTGATGCACTCCTGGACTGGAGCCTGTGGAGCCGGTCAGGACAACATGAGGACTCTTCATCAGCACAGGCTCAGACACTCACCCGGCTCCTGCTGCTCAGAGCTGGCGGGGGATAATACTGCAGGAGCGCGGGCTCAGCGGAGATTGGATGCTGGAGTCCCGCCCTCCTGTGGCTCAGTGAGGATTGGATGCTGGAGTCCCGCCCTCCTGTGGCTCAGTGAGGATTGGATGCTGGAGTCCCGCCCTCCTGTGGCTCAGTGAGGATTGGATGCTGGAGTCCCGCCCTCCTGTGGCTCAGTGAGGATTGGATGCTGGAGTCCTGCCCTCCTGTGGCTCAGCGGGGATTGGATGCTGGGGTCCCGCCCTCCTGTGGCTCAGTGAGGATTGGATGCTGGAGTCCCGCCCTCCTGTGGCTCAGTGAGGATTGCATGCTGGCATCCCACCCTCCTGTGGCTCAGTGAGGATGGGATGCTGGAGTCCCGCCCTCCTGTGGCTCAGTGAGGATTGGATGCTGGAGTCCCACCCTCCTGTGGCTCAGTGAGGATTGGATGCTGGAGTCCCGCCCTCCTGTGACTCAGTGAGGATTGGATGCTGGAGTCCTGCCCTCCTGTGGCTCAGTGAGGATTGGATGCTGGAGTCCTGCCCTCCTGTGGCTCAGTGAGGATTGGATGAAGGAGTCTCGCCCTCCTGTGGCTCAGTGACGATTGGATGCTGGAGTCCCGCTCTCCTGTGACTCAGTGAGGATTGGATGCTGGAGTCCCGCCCTCCTGTGGCTCAGCGGGGATTGGATACTGGTGTCCTGCCCTCCTGTGGCTCAGCGGGGATTGGATGCTGGAGTCCCACCCTCCTGTGGCTCAGCGGGGATTGGATGCTGGAGTCCCGCCCTCCTGTGGCTCAGTGAGGATTGGATGCTGGAGTCCCACCCTCCTGTGGCTCAGTGAGGATTGGATGCTGGAGTCCTGCCCTCCTGTGGCTCAGTGAGGATTGGATGCTAGAGTCCCGCCCTCCTGTGGCTCAGCGGGGATTGGATGCTGGAGTCTCGCCCTCCTGTGGCTCAGTGAGGATTGGCTGCTGGAGTCCCGCCCTCCTGTGGCTCAGCGGGGATTGGATGCTGGAGTCCCACCCTCCTGTGGCTCAGTGAGGATTGGATACTGGAGTCCCGCCCTCCTGTGGCTCAGTGAGGATTGGATACTGGTGTCCTGCCCTCCTGTGGCTCAGCGGGGATTGGATGCTGGAGTCCCACCCTCCTGTGGCTCAGCGGGGATTGGATGCTGGAGTCCCGCCCTCCTGTGGCTCAGTGAGGATTGGATGCTGGAGTCCCGCCCTCCTGTGGCTCAGTGAGGATTGGATGCTGGAGTCCTGCCCTCCTGTGGCTCAGTGAGGATTGGATGCTAGAGTCCCGCCCTCCTGTGGCTCAGCGGGGATTGGATGCTGGAGTCTCGCCCTCCTGTGGCTCAGTGAGGATTGGCTGCTGGAGTCCCGCCCTCCTGTGGCTCAGCGGGGATTGGATGCTGGAGTCCCACCCTCCTGTGGCTCAGTTGTAGCACCCTGAGGATTCGGCTGCTACAGGAGTATTGCACCTCAACCCAGAGGTGTGATATTCCACTCCCGGGTAAGGATGGAGTGTGGAACTGAGCTCGGTAGGCTGCATGCACTACACACATCCCATTTCCGAGGAGCAGACCGACGGTACTCCCACTTAGAAATGTGCAGGTACGACCGAGTCTGTTCCTGGCTGGAGTGGGAGGGGGGTGGTACATCCCAAGTAGTGTAGGGGCAGATAGGGGGAGCAGCCTGGGTAAAGATAGGAGCTCATTGGGTGCTGGTCACCTGAGCTCACACATAGAGGGTGTATATAAGGTGGGCACCAACTAAGATCAGGGTCAGATGCAGAGGATCAGATGCAGAGAGTCAGTCAGCTGCAGAGAACAAGTCAGGAGCAGAGGAGAGAAGAAAGACAAAGACCCAGAGTGAGAGAGGAGAAAAGAGAGAGACCCAGAGCACAGAAGAGAAGGACTCTGAGATCCCAACTAAAAGCACCGGGTGAAGAGTCGGCATCAGGGTACCGGAACCCAAGCTGGTGGGGGTAAAAACATTCCCCAGCCAGAGACCGGAGACCGTGGGCAGCGTTTGCCACGGTCACCCATCACATCCACCCCGAAGGCACACCACATGAAGGGTCAGGGAACCCAGGGCCAAGGGTGTCCCAACAGAAGGCCCGAGGGAGCTGGACCTAGGTGGATTACTGGTGGGGACGGCCAGAGAACGGGACAGAAAGAGAGCTCAGGGCCACGTTCCGGACTTGTTTGGGGGTTGGCTGGATCCAGGACCTGGTGGACGCAGCACGGCTCGGGTGGTCACTAGCAGCTGGAGTGACCAGTACAACATCTGCAGTAAGTAAACACCCTTAACTGCACAACCCGACTCTGTCTTCACTGCCGTCTGCACTACACCACCACAACCCCCATCCTCTGCGCCTGTCCCCTCTGAGGCTATACCCCTCCCGTTGGGGGTTATCCCACCAAGCTGCGCACCCACCATCAGCCTCAGCGGACCCTGCTGCAGCGGCGGCCACAGTGACCGCATCACAACGGGTGGCGTAGTCGACACAAAAGAACTCTTAATAACATCTGTAGGACTGCCACATAACACTGAGCTTGACGCCCTGGGCACGGGCCGGGTCACAGCCGCTCGGAGACTACAAACCCCCCCCCCCATCTGATCCGGTGCCGGGTATTCCCCTCAAAAAGGAATATGTCCCAGGGGGCGCGTCAACTTTGGCGTAGTCGGCAGGATTACGTGCCCGCAACACCCGGGTACTGCGTGCCTGAAGAAAAGTGCAAGTTTACCTCAGAAAGAAGTCTCCCGCCGGTTCCGGAGGGTCCACGCCATCGGACTCCATCACCAGTCGTTTCCCGCCGATTGTCCGCCATTTCCAACTTGTTCCCGCCATCTGCAGAGTTTCCCGCCACTGGGCGACGCTTCCCGCCAAAACCGCAGATTTCCCGCCTTGGAAGAGCAGCGGACGCCATTATGGGCGTGCCAAAGGAGGGCAGGAGGCCGCCTCCCATCGTGGGCCAGGACAGAAAATGGCGCCAAAAGTGGAAACCGCCCCCACCAACAGAGACTGTGATGCTGGAGGTGTCTGTCAGCGTGAAAGAACTACCCCTGGAGCTGACAGTCACCGAGTTGCCCCGGGACCGCCCTCGAAGTGGGAGGAGACGAAAGAAAAGAGCGAAGATGGGTGCCGCCTGGAGCAGTCTGGAGCGAGCGCACCCGGAGACAAGAAGTCTGGAGAGGAGTAGCAGAGAAGCTCACCCGGAGATGTCCAGAGAGCAGAGCAGCACCGGCCCGCTGGCCAGGAGCCTGCTGGAAGAAGAGCAGAGCAGCACCGACCCGTTGGTCAGGAGCCTGCTGGACACCACGACCCCACTAGGCCTAGTGGAGGTCCTTGCACAGCTCCCCCGAGACCGGGAGTGTGCGCAGACTGCCCTGGAGGGCCTCGCACGGAGGATGGCCCGGGTACAGCGCGAGATATTGGCGGAATGGAGCCGGGAGATGGCCCAGCAAGCTGAAACCAAGACGCAAGCTGAAACCAAGACCCGGAGCACGCCAGCCGAGATGAGGAAGGAGACCGCCTCTGAGGATGGCGCGGGAGGACCCAAGGCCGGAGACGGCGCCGAGGAGGGAGCCGAACGCATGGAGGCAGGTAAAGGGGACGCCTATACCCCAAGCCGTGACACCGCTTACCTGCCCCAGCTCCCCGTCGCAGAGCCCGAAAGTCCCCCTGCTGTGCCCGAAAACGCCATGTCACCGACGCAGACTAGGCCCCAACCGGAAGCCGCCGCCGCGACCCCTGTGACGTCACACGCCTCGACCCCGAGCGTGACCAAGCAGGAAGTACCACCAGCCTGGTCGCAGGGCCTAGAATTCCCGGGCGCCGCAACACCAACAGCGCCCCCTACCTCTGCGGAGCCTCCGGCCTGGTCGCAAGGCCAGGTAGCCCAGGGCGCCGCCGTATTAACGGTGCCCTTCATCTTCCAGGTGCCCCAGGCCTGGCCGCAAGGCCTGGGCAACCCGGGCGCCACCACCACCGCGCCCGCACCCGTAAAACCAAGGGTGCCGCGTCTGGGAGAGGACTTGTTTGCCCAGCACACGTGGCCGGACGGGCAGCCTTTCATCTGGCCCCAGAAGTATTACGAACTGGAGCACCAGAGGAGGGTTGGGGCCATGTGTGCACCCCTGATTCCGGCTCCGAAGCCCGTAATAAGGATCTCGCCCCCGCTAGCGGAAGCACAGTTTGAGTGGGACCCCACCGGAGAAGATCTAATGGGGTTCACTCAGGAAACTAGGGCAGCTGCAGCAGAGCGTGCGGAGTGCTGCCGCCAACAGCTCGAGGAGTTTGCGAGGGAGCGGAGAGAGAGGCGGGTCCGGGAACAACAGGCCCAAATAAGGAGCGCCGAGCAAAAGAGCCGGACCAGGAGGGACCCCCGTGCAGCGCACAGTCCCCGTACCACCGGGACTGTAATCAAATTTAACCAGCAGCACGGGTGGGGCTTCATCAGAGACAACAACACCCCCGGCGACGTCTTTGTCACGCGCAGAGACGTGGAGTCCCATCTGCCGGAGGGGCACAGAGGTCGTGACCTCTACATCGGAGACGAGGTCACCTTCACCCGGCACAAGTGTGCCAAAGGACCTTACGCCCTCCACGTACACCGCCTGACGGAGGAGGAGTTGCGGTGCGAGGAGGAGGAGCAAGAGGACCCGGACGGGTCTGAAGTAACAACCAGCTGTAAGCAAAGAGCAGGAGGAAGACGCCGTTGAGTGCGGCAGAGAAGTGATGTAAATAGTTACCCGACCGGGTACCAAAGAAACTGTTGATACTTATATACAGTCCCCGTTGGGACCAGCTGAGTGAACTGTTTACCCGTTAACCCCTTAATCCCACAGGCTGAGGACTGTGAGCAGCCATTCCCTTCCCTCTACCTGGCCGAGGACTGAGAGCGGCCAACTTCCCCTGTATATAGTTGCGCTTCCTAAAGCGCCCCCTACCGGTTTTATAGGAAAACCAGTTTTTCTAAGAGACTGTCGCACTTTTCCCGGACACACGTTGCACAGTGTCCGGAGGAGGAACCTGAAACAAGAGACGACGAGAATGTTTATATGAAAAGTTTTATATATATAATGTTTTATATGTTTTATTATGTTTATATGAAAAAAAAATTTTTTGTATGTTTTGGTGTTATTTATGTCTTACAGCCCGAGGACGTGCTGTGATTTACCAGGGGGGAATGTAGCACCCTGAGGATTCGGCTGCTACAGGAGTATTGCACCTCAACCCAGAGGTGTGATATTCCACTCCCGGGTAAGGATGGAGTGTGGAACTGAGCTCGGTAGGCTGCATGCACTACACACATCCCATTTCCGAGGAGCAGACCGACGGTACTCCCACTTAGAAATGTGCAGGTACGACCGAGTCTGTTCCTGGCTGGAGTGGGAGGGGGGTGGTACATCCCAAGTAGTGTAGGGGCAGATAGGGGGAGCAGCCTGGGTAAAGATAGGAGCTCATTGGGTGCTGGTCACCTGAGCTCACACATAGAGGGTGTATATAAGGTGGGCACCAACTAAGATCAGGGTCAGATGCAGAGGATCAGATGCAGAGAGTCAGTCAGCTGCAGAGAACAAGTCAGGAGCAGAGGAGAGAAGAAAGACAAAGACCCAGAGTGAGAGAGGAGAAAAGAGAGAGACCCAGAGCACAGAAGAGAAGGACTCTGAGATCCCAACTAAAAGCACCGGGTGAAGAGTCGGCATCAGGGTACCGGAACCCAAGCTGGTGGGGGTAAAAACATTCCCCAGCCAGAGACCGGAGACCGTGGGCAGCGTTTGCCACGGTCACCCATCACATCCACCCCGAAGGCACACCACATGAAGGGTCAGGGAACCCAGGGCCAAGGGTGTCCCAACAGAAGGCCCGAGGGAGCTGGACCTAGGTGGATTACTGGTGGGGACGGCCAGAGAACGGGACAGAAAGAGAGCTCAGGGCCACGTTCCGGACTTGTTTGGGGGTTGGCTGGATCCAGGACCTGGTGGACGCAGCACGGCTCGGGTGGTCACTAGCAGCTGGAGTGACCAGTACAACATCTGCAGTAAGTAAACACCCTTAACTGCACAACCCGACTCTGTCTTCACTGCCGTCTGCACTACACCACCACAACCCCCATCCTCTGCGCCTGTCCCCTCTGAGGCTATACCCCTCCCGTTGGGGGTTATCCCACCAAGCTGCGCACCCACCATCAGCCTCAGCGGACCCTGCTGCAGCGGCGGCCACAGTGACCGCATCACAACGGGTGGCGTAGTCGACACAAAAGAACTCTTAATAACATCTGTAGGACTGCCACATAACACTGAGCTTGACGCCCTGGGCACGGGCCGGGTCACAGCCGCTCGGAGACTACAAACCCCCCCCCCATCTGATCCGGTGCCGGGTATTCCCCTCAAAAAGGAATATGTCCCAGGGGGCGCGTCACAGTGAGGATTGGATGCTGGAGTCCCGCCCTCCTGTGGCTCAGTGAGGATTGGATGCTGGAGTCCCGCCCTCCTGTGGCTCAGTGAGGATTGGATGCTGGAGTCCTGCCCTCCTGTGGCTCAGTGAGGATTGGTTGCTGGAGTCCCGCCCTCCTGTGGCTCAGTGAGGATTGGATGCTGGAGTCCCGCCCTCCTGTGGCTCAGTGAGGATTGGATGCTGGAGTCCCTCCCTCCTGTGGCTCAGTGAGGATTGGATGCTGGAGTCCCTCCCTCCTGTGGCTCAGTGAGGATTGGATGCTGGAGTCCCGCCCTCCTGTGGCTCAGTGAGGATTGGATGCTTGAGTCCTGCCCTCCTGTGGCTCAGCGGGGATTGGATGCTGGGGTCCCGCCCTCCTGTGGCTCAGTGAGGGTTGGATGCTGGAGTCCCGCCCTCCTGTGGCTCAGTGAGGATTGGATGCTGGAGTCCCGCCCTCCTGTGGCTCAGCGGGGATTGGATGCTGGAGTCCCACCCTCCTGTGGCTCAGCAGGGATTGGATGCTGGAGTCCCACCCTCCTGTGGCTCAGTGAGGATTGGATGCTGGAGTCCTGCCCTCCTGTGGCTCAGCGGGGATTGGATGCTGGGGTCCCGCCCTCCTGTGGCTCAGTGAGGATTGGATGCTGGAGTCCCGCCCTCCTGTGGCTCAGTGAGGATTGCATGCTGGCATCCCGCCCTCCTGTGGCTCAGTGAGGATGGGATGCTGGAGTCCCGCCCTCCTGTGGCTCAGTGAGGATTGGATGCTGGAGTCCCACCCTCCTGTGGCTCAGTGAGGATTGGATGCTGGAGTCCCGCCCTCCTGTGACTCAGTGAGGATTGGTTGCTGGAGTCCTGCCCTCCTGTGGCTCAGTGAGGATTGGATGCTGGAGTCCTGCCCTCCTGTGGCTCAGTGAGGATTGGATGAAGGAGTCTCGCCCTCCTGTGGCTCAGTGACGATTGGATGCTGGAGTCCCGCTCTCCTGTGACTCAGTGAGGATTGGATGCTGGAGTCCCGCCCTCCTGTGGCTCAGCGGGGATTGGATGCTGGAGTCCCGCCCTCCTGTGGCTCAGTGAGGATTGGATGCTGGAGTCCTGCCCTCCTGTGGCTCAGTGAGGATTGGATGCTGGAGTCCCGCCCTCCTGTGGCTCAGCGGGGATTGGATGCTGGAGTCCCGCCCTCCTGTGGCTCAGTGAGGATTGGATACTGGAGTCCCGCCCTCCTGTGGCTCAGTGAGGATTGGATACTGGTGTCCTGCCCTCCTGTGGCTCAGCGGGGATTGGATGCTGGAGTCCCACCCTCCTGTGGCTCAGCGGGGATTGGATGCTGGAGTCCCGCCCTCCTGTGGCTCAGTGAGGATTGGATGCTGGAGTCCCACCCTCCTGTGGCTCAGTGAGGATTGGATGCTGGAGTCCTGCCCTCCTGTGGCTCAGTGAGGATTGGATGCTAGAGTCCCGCCCTCCTGTGGCTCAGCGGGGATTGGATGCTGGAGTCTCGCCCTCCTGTGGCTCAGTGAGGATTGGCTGCTGGAGTCCCGCCCTCCTGTGGCTCAGCGGGGATTGGATGCTGGAGTCCCACCCTCCTGTGGCTCAGTGAGGATTGGATACTGGAGTCCCGCCCTCCTGTGGCTCAGTGAGGATTGGATACTGGTGTCCTGCCCTCCTGTGGCTCAGCGGGGATTGGATGCTGGAGTCCCACCCTCCTGTGGCTCAGCGGGGATTGGATGCTGGAGTCCCGCCCTCCTGTGGCTCAGTGAGGATTGGATGCTGGAGTCCCGCCCTCCTGTGGCTCAGTGAGGATTGGATGCTGGAGTCCTGCCCTCCTGTGGCTCAGTGAGGATTGGATGCTAGAGTCCCGCCCTCCTGTGGCTCAGCGGGGATTGGATGCTGGAGTCTCGCCCTCCTGTGGCTCAGTGAGGATTGGCTGCTGGAGTCCCGCCCTCCTGTGGCTCAGCGGGGATTGGATGCTGGAGTCCCACCCTCCTGTGGCTCAGTGAGGATTGGATGCTGGAGTCCCGCCCTCCTGTGGCTCAGTGAGGATTGGATGCTGGAGTCCCGCCCTCCTGTGGCTCAGTGAGGATTGGATGCTGGAGTCCTGCCCTCCTGTGGCTCAGTGAGGATTGGTTGCTGGAGTCCCGCCCTCCTGTGGCTCAGTGAGGATTGGATGCTGGAGTCCCGCCCTCCTGTGGCTCAGTGAGGATTGGATGCTGGAGTCCCTCCCTCCTGTGGCTCAGTGAGGATTGGATGCTGGAGTCCCTCCCTCCTGTGGCTCAGTGAGGATTGGATGCTGGAGTCCTGCCCTACTGTGGCTCAGTGAGGATTGGATGCTGGAGTCCCGCCCTCCTGTGGCTCAGTGAGGATTGGATGCTTGAGTCCTGCCCTCCTGTGGCTCAGCGGGGATTGGATGCTGGGGTCCCGCCCTCCTGTGGCTCAGTGAGGGTTGAATGCTGGAGTCCCGCCCTCCTGTGGCTCAGTGAGGATTGGATGCTGGAGTCCCGCCCTCCTGTGGCTCAGCGGGGATTGGATGCTGGAGTCCCACCCTCCTGTGGCTCAGCAGGGATTGGATGCTGGAGTCCCGCCCTCCTGTGGCTCAGCGGGGATTGGATGCTGGGGTCCCGCCCTCCTGTGGCTCAATGAGGATTGAATGCTGGAGTCCCGCCCTCCTGTGGCTCAGTGAGGATTGGATGCTGGAGTCCCGCCCTCCTGTGGCTCAGTGAGGATTGGATGCTGGAGTCCCTCCCTCCTGTGGCTCAGTGAGGATTGGATGCTGGAGTCCTGCCCTCCTGTGGCTCAGTGAGGATTGGATGCTGGAGTCCCGCCCTCTTGTGGCTCAGTGAGGATTGGATGCTGGAGTCCTGCCCTCCTGTGGCTCAGTGAGGATTGGATGCTGGGGTCCCGCCCTCCTGTGGCTCAGTGAGGATTGGATGCTGGAGTCCCACCCTCCTGTGGCTCAGTGAGGATGGGATGCTTGAGTCCCGCCCTCCTGTGGCTCAGCGGGGATTGGATGCCGGAGTCCCACCCTCCTGTGGCTCAGTGAGGATTGGATGCTGGAGTCCCGCCCTCCTGTGGCTCAGTGAGGATTGGATGCTGGAGTCCTGCCCTCCTGTGGCTCAGTGAGGATTGGATGATGGAGTCCGGCCCTCATGTGGCTCAGTGAGGATTGGATGCTGGGGTCCCGCCCTCCTGTGGCTCAGTGAGGATTGGATGCTGGAGTCCCACTCTCCTGTGGCTCAGTGAGGATTGGATGCTGGAGTCCTGCCCTCCTGTGGCTCAGTGAGGATTGGATGCTGGAGTCCCGCTCTCCTATGGCTCAGTGAGGATTGGATGCTGGAGTCCCGCCCTCCTGTGGCTCAGTGAGGATTGGATGCTGTAGTCCCGCCCTCCTGTGGCTCAGTGAGGATTGGATGCTGGAGTCCCGCCCTCCTGTGGCTCAGTGAGGATTGGATGCTGGAGTCCCGCCCTCCTGTGGCTCAGTGAGGATTGGATGCTGGAGTCCTGCCCTCCTGTGGCTCAGTGAGGATTGGATGCTGGAGTCCCGCCCTCCTGTGGCTCAGTGAGGATTGGATACTGGAGTCCTGCCCTCCAGTGGCTCAGTGAGGATTGGATACTGGAGTCCTGCCCTCCTGTGGCTCAGTGATGATTGGATGCTGGAGTCCTGCCCTCCAGTGGCTCAGTGAGGATTGGATACTGGAGTCCTGCCCTCCTGTGGCTCAGTGAGGATTGGATACTGGAGTCCTGCCCTCCTGTGGCTCAGTGATGATTGGATGCTGGAGTCCTGCCCTCCAGTGGCTCAGTGAGGATTGGATACTGGAGTCCTGCCCTCCAGTGGCTCAGTGAGGATTGGATACTGGAGTCCTGCCCTCCTGTGGCTCAGTGATGATTGGATGCTGGAGTCCTGCCCTCCAGTGGCTCAGTGAGGATTGGATACTGGAGTCCTGCCCTCCTGTGGCTTAGTGAGGATTTGATGCCGGAGTCCCGCCCTCCTGTGGCTCAGTGATGATTGTATGCTGGAGTCCTGCCCTCCAGTGGTTCAGCTTCTGCTGCCTCTCATCTGCCAGACACAATGACGCTCCTCCTCACTGCTCCCTCCACACACCGTCTCCTGTATATGAAAACACTGACAATGGCCCCCCCAGCTCACGGGCCCCATAGCTCCCGCGGAGTCTGCCACTATGAACGGTACGCCAGTGTCATCAGATAATATTAGTGTAAATGCCCCCCCCCCTCCCCCACCCCGCGTCCAGATATTTCTTCCTGACCAAGAAAGAATGGCAGTCGTGCAGAGCAAGTCAGAAAGAGGTCATCCAAGATT
The DNA here is from genome assembly GCF_046119375.1 of Phyllobates terribilis. NCBI lineage: Eukaryota > Metazoa > Chordata > Amphibia > Anura > Dendrobatidae > Phyllobates > Phyllobates terribilis. The sequence continues at coordinate 11,281,900 of NW_027362767.1, read as the reverse complement.
AACTGGCAGCTCACTTTCATCTCTTCTCTGTGCGAGAACTCCCGTAGGGACAGCTTGTCTTCTGGCTCCAAGCAAACTCTATGGTTGACATGTCTGCTATCATTTCAAGACTTGGAGGCCTTGCCCCGTCTGTCCCATGCTGGTCCTGGAGAACATTTACTAAGTGTCAGCCTGGATGTCAAGTCAATCAATCCTTCTACAACAAGCCCAGATAATAGCAAATAGGCTTTCATATGCAAAACACACAAACACTGGGCCGCAAACCAGGAATCGAAGCTCGAGGAAGATAATCTGCATATTCCAGATGCATTCTGGGAAGAGTGAAGAGTCGCCGGAAATCTGAAGATCTTTGGGTGTAGCTGGATCGAGCTGCTTGGAGTGAAGCATCAAACCAAATCTTTACTGCTATTCCACATACATTTGTTTTGTTCATAAGGGGAGGAGTCCTATGAAGATCATTTGCATATTCCCAGTCCATTCTGGGATAAGTAAAGAGTCCCCGCGAACTCAAGGAACATCGGATTTTGGCCTTTACAGCGGAAAGGAGGACATCAGAAAACCGTGTGAATTTTGGCATGATCTTCACCGCTTTGACATCATATAAACATTAAGTACATGCATACCTCCCAACTTTTGAAGAACAGAAAGAGGGACACGCAAATTTTGGCCACGCCCCTGGTCACACCCCAATCCACGCCCATTTACCATTCCTTTCTCCCCTGGCAGGAGGAGTTGTCAGAAGGGCGCTGGTAATGAGGGGCCAAATCCAGGACTGTCCGCTGTATCCGGGACAGTTGGGACTAAAGATGAGTGGACGGATTCCCGGGTCTCTGGTCCAGCGTCCAGGTCAGTGGTGCCGGGCGGTTGGACAGGAGGCCATGAATCTCTAACCAGCCGGTGTCCCCCAGGGCAGCGAGACGTCATCTGTGCGTCCTGCTCATCTCTTGTTGGGACCTGTAGATTATTTTTTGTTCCTCATTCACAGTCGGAGCCGCCAGAACATTCTCCGCTTTATGCAGCTTCAATATACGACATCTTGCTTTTTCGTGTCTGTAAGGCCGTGGTCACACATTGCAGAAACACTGTGTTTTTTGACAGATGTCAGCACCAAACTCCACAATAAGAATCAAAGCTTTTCTGTCCTGTTAAAAAGCGTTAAAAACTCTGCTTCACATCATCCCCAAAATCGCATCAAACAAAGAGGAAAACACATAAAAGAAACGCAGCAAAGACGCCATAATCAGAGAAGATTGTTACTGCGTCGTCTGGTGCAGACACCTGCAGAAAAAAAGCAGCAGAAAGAACGCAGCATTTACGCTATGTGTGAACACGGCCTCAGCGTTATAGTTTTATTCCATTTTTATGGGTTTAATAGAGAAAAATATAAATTACATCTTTTTTTTTTACATCATTTACCGGTCCCGGTAAATAATCTGAGCGCTGTGTTGTGCAGGTTGTTATGATTACAGGAACACCAAATATGTCCATGTGATTTGATGATTTGTAATGTTCATTATTTAAAAATAAAAAAAAAGTTCATTATCAAGTGTTTTTCATTATTCTTTTTTTTAGTCATTTTATACGATGAAAAAATCTCTTAGGGTATGTGCACACGATCCGGAGCTGCTGCGGGTTATGCAGCGTCAAACCCGCAACGTCCAGATGTTACAGCATAGTGGATGGGATCTCTAGAAATCCCATGCCCACTATGCGTCCCGGTGCTCCTGCGGATCACCCACGGAATCTGACATGCGGTGCATCTTTTCAGACCCGCGGCATGTCAATTTCTCTTGCGGGTCCACATGTGGGCTTTCCCCATAGACCTAACCTGTATGAGGAAAGTCCGCAGGTGAAAAAAAAATGCATATTGAGCGGAAGCCGCCGGCGGCTACTCCACAGTGTTGCGGCCATGGGCTGGTACGCATCGTGCGCACATACCCGGATTCTCCCTGTAGAATAAAAATACATATATTGTGCGCAGCAGTGTGTTCCTATCAGCCTAGTCAGATTCCTCAGTACAGAATTCTGCTCATTACCCCACATGAGCTTGTGGCACACTAAAGCTCCCATCTGTCTGAACTGTGTGTAGGTTGTAAGTTAAAAACCTGTGTAGACACAAAAAAAAATTAAATAATTTTATAATTGCTTATTATTTTTAATTCTTTTAGGCTACATTACCACGATCAGGAACAGCAGCGCTTTGGACGCAGTGTATTCTTGCTGAGTCCAAAACTCTGCGTTATAAACATGCAGGTAAATCAGCAAGTGTTCACTGAACCATGTGGAGTTACCGCATCTAATGACATTTTATTGTGGAAATTTCATAGTGGAGACCAGCGTTTCCGCAACAGAAACTGACATGCTGCGGCTTGTGAATCCGCACCGCTGGCGAGTTTACGCAGCGCAGGTGAGCTGTGTCCAAAACGCTGCCATTACAGAGCGTGGGCTCATAGCCTTATAGGAACAAGATAAATATTTTTCTACAGCCACCATAAAAATCCATTGTTATATACACAATGTATTTCTATGGAGCCATATACTCTGCTTCTGGATGCATTGCAATGCAGAGTCAAGATAACCAAAATCTCCTATCTTTGTCATTATGGGCTATAGATCAGTGGTTGGAGCCCACAGCCTGTGAGTATTGGGGGAAGCATGTTGTGACACTGTGATTGTGAGTTTAAGTCCTGGGTGAGACTGATAACAGGAGGTGAATATGTAATTTAATTTATGCACTAAAAAGAGATGATCGGCCCCGCCCCCAAGGAGGAGGAGGAGCTACAGAGCTATGAGAACTTCAGAGAGAGAGGTAAGTATAGAAGCCGGGAGAAGAGCTGAGCCGTGAGACGGACGGTTGAGAGCTATGAACATGGACGAGGTCGTAGTCATTTGGTGAGCTGCATATCCTGCTACATGTTCACAAACTTACCAGTGGAAAAGCCAAACTTCACATGCCAGAAATGCAGCTTGTGTCACTGTTGGAGGAAAAGTTGCAAAGTCTAGAAGAGAGAATAGCTACATTAAAAATTATTAAAGGGGTTGTCCGGTCAAAAGTGATAAGTCTGCAGTTACTCTGTGTGACTGCAGACTTATGAATCCCCCCTTGCGCACGCACTGCGCGCTGCGGGGATTCGCCGGTGTGAGACCCGAGACCGCAGGGTATGCATACGTTATACACACCCCCGGCCATTCAGCGCCGCCTTGCTCCATACACTTGTATAGAGCGAGGACGGCCAGTGGGCGTCTCCAACTAGAAGGCATGGCCTCTCTCAATACAAGTGTATGGAGAGCGAGGCCGTGCTTACTGCCCGGGGTATGTATATGTGGCGCCCCTGCTGCGCATTGGTGCATAGATGAATTTCTCCACAAGAGGCCCTCACTATGTTACGGGTCCGGGTGGTGGAACCTATGTGCCGAGGTGCAAGGAGGGACCCAGAGGGGCGTGACTAAGTATCCACCCGAACCGACCCTGGTCGTACGGCAGCAAACGACACCGTGACCAGGGAGGATCCGGGCTGAGGGACCAGGTGCTACTCTGGGGACGACCTTGTAAGAGAGCAGGTGACTCCCACGGGTCAGATGGCTGGGACTGACCGGTATGGCGGATGGACACGGCAAGTAGGTGGAAGTCTCTGGTAGCTGACAGGTGGACACAGTTCGTGAAAGCAGGGCAAGTAGCAGTCTTTAGTTTTACCAGGAAGGTGGTCACAGCAAGTGACGGCAGGGTCTCCAGGCAGGCTGGCAGGAAACAGGCGGGTGCTCCCAGGTGAGCGGGCAGACAGATGAGGCAGGTAACTGGTGGGCGCTCCCAGGTGAGCGGTTTGACAGACAGGGCAGGCGGATGTTCCCAGGTGAGCGGACTGATAGCCAAGACAGGTAACAGGCAGGTAACAGGTGAGCGCTCCAGGTGAGCAGGCTGGCAGGCTCGGCAGGTAACGGGCAGATAACAGGCTGGCAGGCAGGACGAGGAGTCAGGCTAGCAGCGGAACCTGAAGCACAGATCAGACACAGTGCAAACAACTTTGCTCGGGCACCTCCATTTTGGAAGAGGTGACTTATATATGGGAAGTCCTCCGGCTATTGGCCGGGGACTCCTTAGGACGACGCGCGTGGTCCCTTTAAGCACAGTGCCTGGGAAGGAGCGAGCGCGCGCTGAACAGGAAGGTGAGAGGGACGGCGTCTCTGCCTAGCAGGAGGCAGAGACGCCGATGCAACACACTACATGCAAACACCTCCACCTTCCACCTCATACCAGCAGAGGGAGCCCTGATAGGGATATATAAAGGGAAGGTGGAGCCAGACAGCTCAGTCAGTCTTCAGTCTGCAGAGAGACAGGATGTAGCTGCACGCAGGCTGCTGTGTGAGGCAAGCTAGGCCTCCAGCAGCCCTGAAGCCTAGTGAGGGCCCCGAGCGGCCGAAGGCAAGTGGAACTAAGGGGGCAGAGGAGCATAGTAAGCTCACCCCGATTTATATACCGGACACCGGGTCCGCACCTACAGGCATCTTTATGACCCGTAGGAACAACCGGAATCCCTGGAGAACTACAAGTCCTAGGTTAACCAACCGCTGACCACAGCAACAGGGTTAGGTACCACTAAGGCTCCTGCGACCAGGAATAGTGGGAACCAGAAGAAAACCCTACCGCCAGGTCATTAGGTACAAGAAGGAAGCAGTAAGCAAGCCAGGCCTAGCTCCAGGCAGGCCCGAAGCTTAGAGAGTAAAAGACACAGATCAGGAGGCCTTACACCCGCTCACTGGGAAGAGTCTGGAAATGTACCCTTCGCCCTGAGTGCCCTGGACCGTACCTGCATCACCACCAGTAAAGGTATTGAAGTTTGCCCTTGTGTGTGTGCCTGTACTTCCTCTGGGACTGTCCTGCCGTCTCTCTCCTGCTTCCACCATCTTTCTACACCTCTACACTGCCCTGTGGGGAGCCGTTCCATCATAGCTGCCCCTAACATCAGCCTCCGTGCACTGTCGCAGCGCTGGTAACCTCTTACCAGAATCCACAGGTGGCGTCACGAATTATTCTAAAACCCCTATAAATATAATTATCCCCCATTTCACTGACTGCCCTGGGTCACGGACCGGGCCAGCCACCGTGATTTCCCCCAAGTATCTGAAGGCCCGGCTGCCGAGTACCCCACGGCCCTGGGGGCGCGTCATATAACACATACATAACCTCAGTTACTGGGTCTCATACCGGCGAATCCCCGCAGCGCACAGTGCCTGCCCTGTGGGGATTCATAAGTCTGCAGTCACATAGTGTGACTGCAGACTTATCACTTTTGACCGGACAACCCCTTTAAGGAAGGTGACCTTAGACAGAGCAGAATACAGAAAGAGAAGAAATTTGTAGTGCACCTGAAGAAACCGAAGAATGGAAGAATGTGACCCAGAGAAGCAGGAGGACCGGGAGGCAGCCTGCACCCATACTACTCAGGATCCAATACCAGGATCTCACACAGGAGAACCATGATCAATTACATCAAGAGAAGACTTTGAGAGCTTACAAGGTTGTTCTTTGTGGGCAGAGTACTCTTGGATGGAGAAAGAAAAACTTTGTGAAGAAGAAAAGAAGAGTGGTGGTCATGGGGGATTCCCTGCTGAGAGGAACAGATCTGCAGACCAGACATAACCTCAAGAGAAATGTGCTGTCTTCCCGGTGCAAAAATCAAAGATGTGTCTGATAGGATATCAAGACTCTTCAGACCTACAGATCACTACCCATTCCTGCTAATACATGTGGGGACAAATGACACCGCAAGAAAGGACCTGGAAACCATCTGCAGTGACTTTGAAAACTTAGGCAGCAAAGTGAAAGAATTGGGAGCGCAGGTGGTCTTCTCGTCCATCCTCCCAGTGGATGGCCATGGAACAAGGAGGTGGAGCAAGATTGTACAGGTGAACAACTGGCTACGTCGATGGTGCCGTTAGCAAGGATTTGGATTTCTGGATCACAGAGTGAATTACCTATATGATGGACTACTTGCTAGAGATGGGGTGCACCTTACGAAGACTGAAAAACACATATTTGGAAGTCGCCTTGCTACACTCATCAGAAGAGCTTTATACCAGAACAATGTGGGAAGGGAAGCAAAAGGCCAGAAAAAGCCATACAGCTGACAAATACTATTGAGATCTCTGCTACTGGAAGTGGAAAAGAAGAACAAAGACAAAAAAATCAGAATAATAAAAATATAAGAGAAACCGATCACTAAGATGTTTCCATGCAAATGCACAGAGCCTGGGCAACACACAAGGAGAATTGGAACTACTAACGCAGGAAAAGAAATATCATGTCATTGGAATCACTGAAACAGGGAGGAGGTGTCGTATTGTAAGTTAGAAAAGCGTCTATCTTTAGAGACTGAAGCTTCAGAGACTGGGAGTTCTGTGGGAACTGTTTGGGTAAGAATACAAGGAGAGAACAGTGGAAAGGACACCATTGTAGGCGATTACTACAGGCCACCTGGGCAAGCTGAAGATATGGATGAACTCTTTATGTATCCGATGGCCAAGTTATCAAAAAATATGACGTAGTGGTGATGGGAGATTTCAACTATCCAGACATTTGTTGGGAATCTCTCTCAGGCAAAAGTAACGGGTCCAGCAAATTCTAATCCTCTGTTACTGACAACTTTATCTTCCAAAAGGCAGAATAGAGAACAAGGGGATCTGCTAGCTTGGATCTAATCCTCACAGGGAATGGCTGAGGAGGTAAGGGTGGCTGGGACCCTCGGACGCAGCGATCATGGTATCATAGAATTTTGGATAACTAGAGGAGGAAGACCTGTGAAGAGTCAGACTTCAAGGTTGGACATCAGAAAAGCAGATTTTAAAGGGAACCTGTCACGTCCTAGTAGCTATGTAAACTGTACTCATTGGCTTGTTAATGATGCAATGTGCATCACTAACAAGCTGTTTTTATGGAAATCGGTGGTAGTATAATGATGTTATATCATTTTATATACTTTATCTTACCTGCTTATATTCAGTCATAGGGGAGTGATTCTCCGATTCAGACATGGGCGGCGCCGCGTTCAGTTAGTGCTGGCGTCGCTCATGACATTTGAATACTGCTCCCTGCAAGCGCGATGTTTTAGGGTCGCATGCACATTTGCACACCTCGGGCAGCTGGTCCGGCGCGTGCGCACGCGCTGTGACCTGTGGCTCCCGCCGCGTGCGCAGTCAAATGTATCTTGCGGTCACTGCATGCGCAGTGACACTGCAGCGGTGACCGCAATATACATAACTGCGCACGCACCGGGAGCCACAGGTCACAGCACATGCGCACTGAGGCTGGTAATCACTCAGCCTCAGTGTGCACGCGCTGGACCAGCGGCCCGACGTGTGCAAATGCGCATGCGACCCTCAAACATCGCGCTTGCAGGGAGCAGTATTCAAATGTCATGCGTAGCGCCAACACTAACTGAATGCGGCTGTAAGAAGGAAGACTTGCCTAGGGACAGGTGCGGAGTTCCGGCGCCGGAACTGCCAGGGTCCTGCCCAGTGTTGCCAGGGGACGGGATTAAGAGTGCACGGGGGACTTCCTGGACAGTGCTGGGGGACAGAGGAGAGGAACGGAAGAGAGGAAGTCAGGTGTCTGAGCTCGCGTGAAAGAGACAGTTGGTTGTGGAGAGCAGACCAGCAGTTGGGGAGAAACAGTCTGACCTGCCGACAACGAGAGAGAGATGTGCTGCCCTGTCCTCGGTGAAATAGAGACGTGCTGACCTGTCTGCGGTGACGGACGAACGGGTGACACAGCTTGCCGCAAAACAAGGGGCGTGCGGTCTGTACCGGGCCTACAGAAAGTGATCGTTCAGTTACCTGCATCACCACAGTTTTCCAGACATCTGACGGTGACCTACGGGTGAGGACGCACCCGGGATTAGTGATCCTAACGCAGTTTGTTGTACGCCGGAGGAGCTTGCTACAGCTCTTAAAGGAGTCTTAACCGCTGTTGTGTGGTCAAAAGGACTAGGGGCCCAGTGGGTGAGACCCGAGACCGCCCACTGCCGCCAGAAGACGAACACCCTCCGCAGTGAGTGTCTGAAGACGGACGTAGTGATCGCTAAAGGACAGATAAGTGCAAGCCTCCAGTAATCTACCTTCTCTTATTCAGCCTGAACTTTTGGGACTGCGCCGTATTGTTCATCCTTTCCGTGTTATAGTTAAACCACAATCGTTTATTGTCCGATTTTACTGTTTTATTGTTGTGTTACTTAAATTTACACTTCTTGTGTGGAGAAACCAAATCTTGAACTAAACCTATGCCATACTCTCTGCGTGCTGCGTGCGGCATCCGAGCCTTTTAACATTTGGCGTAGTCGGCAGGATGTCGTCCCCAGACGCAGTTGCAGGCATGGCAGACCAGGCCAGCGCGAGAGCCCCTACAGCTAGCCTACCCCTGGGCGCCATGTTGAATAATCTCCCAAAGTTTACCGGAGACAACATGATGCTGTGGGATTGGGTAGAACGGGTTAAGAGCATGTTACGGGTGCACCCAATGACCCCCGATATGCAAGCAGAGATAGCTTTGCTGGCTTTAGAAGGAGAAGCTCGACAGTCAGTAATGTTTCGTTCCCCCACTGACCGAAATACGGTGGTACGGATCCTAGAAGAAATGCATGGGGACCCTACTAATGTGGCAGAGTTAAGGATGCGACTGTTCCAACAGGTACAAAGAGAGGGGGAGACTGTGACCCAATATGTCAACGCCCTACAGAGTGTGTACACCTACATCACTAGGAAAACGAACCTAGAAGACGTGGGAGTGGGGCCCCTGAACCTAGTACTTAGGGACCAGTTCGTAGCCGGCCTCAGAGATGCGCAGCTGAGACAGGCCTTGCGAGAGCGCTTGCGCACCAACCCGCGTACGAGATTTCTGGAGGCAGGGGCAGAGGCCCGCGTGAGATAACAGGAGATGGGGGTAGTGACCCTGGCAGGGATGGTCCGGGGCAATGCAGTGCCCCCGTCGCCCATGGCTGAACCAGAATGGGCCCGAGAGATGCGGCGGGAGATCCAAGAAATGCGAGAAGAGTGGTACAATATTCGAGTGGCTCAATCAGTGAGAGCCGGAACAGTTGACCCGAGACCCCCGGGCAAAGTAAAGGACGAGCCCAGACCCCGGGTTGCAACAGAGCCCAATCGGGTGGTCCGACTACCCCCTGCAGACAGGGGACCTACGTGTTGGGATTGTGGCGGCATGGGGCATTACGCCAGGAGCTGTGCCGGTCGAGGAAGGCCTCTGTCCCGGCAGCCGTTAAACTGAAAGGCTCCGGGTGTGAGGGACGCAACCCGGAGCGGAGGAAGGCAGTGAGTCCCGAAGACTTAATATCCATGAGCCCGACAGTGTGGGCCGAGCTTGGCGGACGGGCGGTTCACTGCTTGATCGACATGGGATCTCAAGTGACCACCATGGGAGAAACTTATTTCCGTCTGCGGTACCGAGAGATGGCACAAAATGAAGGGGGTCCCTTGATAAAGCTCACAGCCATTAACCAACTGCCCATTCCGGTCACAGGAGTAGTGTGGTTACGCATCCGGGTGTGTGCGGACAAGATGTGGGAAGAAAAGGAGTCATCCTGACAGGCGGAGATGCCGGCCCAGGACCACCAGTGACCCTCGGTATGAATGTGCTGAAGGAAATCGGGCAGATCCTAATTAGGGAACCACGAGAGCTCACGCTAGGGTGGTGGAACTCTAGAGCCCCTCAAAGGAAGGCCCTCCAGCAGCTGATCAGGGTTGCCCAGGCGCAAGAGACCTCGAGTGGGGGAAAAGTTCTGGGAAAGGTGATAATACCCACCACCAACACCCTCACCTTACCACCAGGACAGACAGTCCTCACTTTGCCCGTCCGAGCCCGCACCCCACTAGAAGGGGTAGAGATTCAGATTGAGTCAACCACCGTGGACAAGGTGCCTCCGGGTCTATTGGTAGCGCGGATCTTGGCTACCGTCCATAAGGGAAACATGGTGGTACGATGCGTGAACCTGAATCCAAGTGAGCTCATTCTTCCCGCCAGAAGCGAAATAGCCCAGATCCTGGGGATGCCAGAACAGCTGGAACTGCCAGATGCAATACAATTGTCAGCCGTAAGGGGGGATCCCTGGACCCTGGCGATCACCGTACGATCGGGGTCTCCTCGACCTCAGACTAAGGACGGTCGAAGGATCCTAGAACAGATGCGTGCTGATTTGACAGGGCTCACGACGGAACAGGTGCACCAGGTCGAAGAGATGCTGGGACGGTACCAGGACGTCTTTGCCTGACATGAAGACGACTTTGGATGTACCGAGGCCATCACCCATGAGATCCCTACGGGAAATGCTGCTCCAGTACGGGAACGGTACAGACAGATACCCCTGCAAATGTACCAGGAGGTGAAGAAAATGCTGGCCCATATGATACAGAACGGGGTGATTCGGGAAAGCCAGAGCCCGTGGGCGGCTCCAATAGTCCTGGTCAGGAGGAAGGATTGAACCCTATGATTCTGTGTGGACTACAGGCAGCTAAATGCTTGCACCGTATGAGACTCGTACCCTTTACTCAGGATCGAGGAGTCTCTATCCGCCCTAGGCAAGGCAAAATACTTCTCCTCCCTGGATTTGGCCAGCGGATACTGGCAAGTGCCAGTGGCTGAACACGACCGCGCCAAGACAGCATTCGTGTTGCCCATGGGACTCTTCGAGTTTAATCGGATTCCTTTTGGCCTAACCAACGCTCCCGGGACCTTTCAATGCTTGATGGAGAGAAGTTTAGGCGATCTGAACTTTGAGACCACACTGATCTATCTCGATGACATAATCATCTATGCGTCTACCTTCCAGGAACATCTATGACAACTGGAGCAAGTCTTCAGTCGCCTTCGAAATCACGGCCTGAAGGTGAAGACACAAAAATGTCATATATTCCGCAAGCAGGTTGAGTACCTCGGGCACACGGTGTCCGGTGAAGGAGTCAGGCCCACTCGGGAGAAAGTGGCCGCTGTGCAAGAGTGGCCCACCCCGAAGACTGTAAAGGACGTGCGGGCCTTCCTAGGACTCGCAGGGTATTACCGAAGATTCGTGAAAAATTTCACGCGCATCGCTAATCCGCTACTGGAGCTCCTTCAAGGGATACCTGCGGGCTCGAAAAATCGAACAGTGAAATGGGGAAGAGAACAGGAGGAGGCCTTCAGGGCCTTGAAGATGGCCCTGATGGAAGCTCCCATACTGGCCTATGCTGACTTTTCTCAGCCCTTCGTTCTTCACACCGATGGAAGTCTCCTTGGTCTAGGGGCCGTGCTGTCGCAGGAGCAGAAGGGGAGAGAACGGGTGATAGCATATGCGAGTCGCTCCCTCCGAGACTCGGAGAAGAACCCAGAAAATTACAGCTCCTTTAAACTGGAATTGTTGGCCCTAATGTGTGCAATGACAGAAAAGTTTGCGGAGTACTTGTCGGGGTCTGAAGTGTTGGTGAAGACAGACAACAACCCATTGGCTCATCTGGAGAACGCGAAGTTGGGAGCCCTGGAACAACGATGGGTGGCTCGCATGGCTCGGTACCGGTATAGATCACCTACCGGACTAGGGCTGAAAACACGCATGCTGATGCCCTCTCCAGGGTGACCCATGAGCACCCCGACTGTGACCGAGACGAAGAACTGGAGGCCGAAGAGGTGGCCAGCTTCCGGAGGGTTGGCAGCCCGTTGTCCGCTACGCAGGGACAGATCGGGGAAGTGAAAGAAGGACACGTGTTGGGGCGGCCCAGGGACGAGTGGGTATGGATACAGCAAATGGATGGAGAGATTGCGCGGTTGCGACAGTGGGTGGCTTTGAAACAAGTCCCTAACCGCGAAGAAAGGGAGACCCTGACGCCAGAGGGGCTGAAGATGCTGCGGCAGTGGGAGAGACTGAGCCTGCAGGACGGCTTGTTGTACAGACCGGTCCAGTTGGTACGGGAGTTCGGCCCCACATGGCAAGTAGTGGTTCCAGAGAGTGTGATCGGGACACTGGCCAAGGAAGCACACGAGCGGGGAGCACGCTTTGGACCCGAAAAGACCTTCCAGTGGCTGCAGAGACTCGTGTACCACCCTCAGGTAAGAGTTGCAGTGGAGAACGTCTGCCAGAAGTGCCGGAGTTGTGAGTTGGTGAAAACCCCAGAGCAGCGGGCCCCCGTCCAGACCATTGTGATGGCTGCGCCCTTAGAGATGTTGATGATCGACTACCTGACCATCGGGCCGGCGCATCTCGGGTATGGACATTGCCTGGTCTTGACCGACCACTTCACGAAATTCGCGGTGGTAACTCCGACCAGGGATCAGACAGCTGAATCTGCTGCCCAGGCTATCTGTCGGGACTTCATCAGGGTCTATGGCTGTCAGAAGAGAATTCACTCCGATCAAGGAGCTTGTTTCCAAGGACGGGTGATGGAGGAGCTGCACCGGCTATACAAGATCGAGAAGTCTAGGACCACCTCTTACCATCTGCAAGGGAATGGGTCCTGTGAATGCTTCAACAGAACTTTGATCCAGATGCTTCGAACCTTGGAAGAAGATCGGAAGGTACGCTGGCCGGAGTTTGTGGCCGAGCTGGTGTGGGTCTATACTAACTGGGTACATAGTGCCACAGGGTTCACCCCCTACACCCTGCTGTTCGGACAAAAGGGTAGGGAGATCACCAAGCTCGAACTAGATCCCCTGGAGGACTGGCCCCGCACGGGCCCATCTACCTGGGTCTGGGAGCATCGGCACCGGTTGCAGACTCTTCGGAGGTTGGTGCAGCAGAAGTTTAAGGAACATAGGCACCATGAACCGCCACCTCTTCGGGGGACAGCCCTTAAGTCTTGAGAACGGGTGTTGGTATGGGACAAGAGACCCCGGGGCAAGCTGAGTAGACGGTGGGAGTCGACCCCTTATCGAGTGAAACGGAGAGTTAGTCCTGAAGGACCGGTATATGAGGTTCAGCCTGAGGGGGAAGAAGTGGCTCCAACTAGAATAGTTCATCTAAGCATGTTACGGCCCTGTTTGTCTAGCGATGAGGAAAAGAAGGAAGAACTCAGCACAAGGACGAGAGATCCCACACCCAGTGCGCCCGTCTACGATGACGAGGAGGAAGAGATAATAGTGGCTGCGATCCCCAGTCTCACATCACCCGCAGCTTCCCACACGAGAGAGGACGGCCCACCGCTCCGTCAGGCTGGGCCGGGCGAAGTTGGGAACCCCAGCGACTCTCAAGTACCCTGCGCTCCAACTGCGTTACGCCGGTCTGAACAATCCACGGCTGTGTGCCGCCTATCCGCTACAATCAGGATCAGTTCATCTGGCAACGTATCATCCAAGAGGTCAGAGAGTGTGAGCGCCTGGTGAAAAAACTCTCGCCTGTGGAATGGCGAGCTCAAAGGGAGCGGGAGTATAAGAAGGAAGACTTGCCTAGGGACAGGTGCGGAGCACCAGTGCCGCAACTGCTAGGGTCCTGCCCAGTGTTGCCAGGGGACGGGATTAAGAGTGCATGGGGGACTTCCTGGACAGTGCTGGGGGACAGAGGAGAGGAACGGAAGAGAGGAAGTCAGGTGACGGTGACCTACGGGTGAGGATGCACCCGGGATTAGTGATCCTAACGCAGTTTGCTGTACGCCGGAGGAGCTTGCTACAGCTCTTAAAGGAGTCGTGACCGCTGTCGTGTGGTCAAAAGGACTGGGGGCCCAGTGGGAGAGACCCGAGATCGCCCACTGACGCCAGAAGACGAACACCCTCCGCAGTGAGTGTCTGAAGACGGACGTAGTTATCGCTAAAGGACAGATAAGTGCAAGCCTCCAGTAATCTACCTTCTCTTATTCAGCCTGAACTTTTGGGACTGCGCCGTATTGTTCATCCTTTCCATGTTATAGTTAAACCACAATCGTTTATCGTCCGGTTTTATTGTTGTGTTACTTAAATTTACACTCCCTGCGTGGAGAAACCAAATCTTGAACTAAACCTCTGGCATACTCTCCGCGTGCTGCGTGCGGCATCCGAGCCTTTTAACGCGGCGACCGCCCATGACGGAATTGGAGAATCACTCCCCTATGACTGAATACGAGCAGGTAAGATAAAGTATAGAAAATGATATAACATCATTATACTACCTCCGATTTCCATAAAAACAGATTTTTAGTGATGCACATTGTGCAAACACTGGCCACATACACATGCCCGGGATGAGGGCTACTTGTTTATGCTATGGAGTAGCCACGTTTCATTCTCCTTGTCAGCAGAGATACAAGTTGTAAAACACAATGACCCTTGAGCTTTGGAGGATAATGGTGTCCAGTTTGCAAACAAACTTGAATTACCGATAAGTCTGTACAGATAAGGTGATCATATAGTCACGTGTCACCATACAGAAGTCCTGTTTTCCTTATCTACAAGATGCATCTCATCGTCTGCACCGCTCACATTCAGCCGGGTCATCTGTACGCCAGACATGGCGCTAACATGTGACATAAGCCATGTCACCTTTGATCGCTGTTGTATAGTTTATTTATAGATATCATCTCCATAAAAAGTTGAGTCACTATCGAAATTTATGCCATTACTTATCTTGTACAAAGTCACACTTGTGTCGTAGGCGTATGGGCCCATGCCCTGAGAGCATCGCATTTATATGCTAAATAAATATAGTAAATATAGCAGTAATTAAGAGTCAAGTATACCTATATACTAATGCTTACAGAGGTCTTGGAGCTAGCAGATCGCCGCTGCGTCTTTGCAGTCGCAGCAGTGAACACCTGCACACTTACTTCACAACGGTTGGACGTGCCAACTAGCTGCGCTTTCTGCGTTATGCATTTGGGGTGGTGACTGCTTCTTTAAGGAGATGGACATATTGAGTCCATCTCTGACGGATGCAGATAGGAGCCTACGCAAAAAAAAGTCTCATTTCTCTTTGCCCTTGGCCTCCAAAATGAGCTCGGCCTTTGATGGGGAGGCGTGCACGTCCATGATGGAAGTGTAAGGAGATGGACATATTGCCCACATTCCCTCTTGAAGAATAAGTGTAATGTTGTATTGTATAATGTGAACTGTGACATGCGTTAATAATGTTGGTATTGTGTTCTGCCCGACAGTAGGGAGAGTTAGAGTTAATGGTTGGTACTAGCCCAGAGTAGGAGGGGCTAAGCTGAAGGGAAAGAGACCGTTTCCTGTCAGAACATCAGATAGGGCCCAGTGTGCGTAGAAAGCAGACCTAAGGTCTAGACCAGGGGTCTCAAACTCAGCTGGGCATATGGGCCGCACACGGAAAAACATTTAATTTGGGGGGCCGCATTATTTGTATGACAAAGTGACATTTTTAGTGATACCATTTTATTTTCTATACACCTTTTGAACTGGTCCTCATCTTGCAGACATGGTCTCCCCTCCACGTCCCCCATACTGCAGACATGGTCTCCCCTCCACGTCCCCCATACTGCAGACATGGTCTCCCATCCAGGTCCCCCATACTGCAGACATGGTCTCCCATCCAGGTCCCCCATACTGCAGACATGGTCTCCCATCCAGGTCCCCCATACTGCCGACATGGTCTCCCATCCAGGTCCCCCATACTGCAGACATGGTCTCCCATCCAGGTCCCCCATACTGCAGACATGGTCTCCCATCCAGGTCCCCCATACTGCAGACATGGTCTCCCATCCAGGTCCCCCATACTGCAGACATGGTCTCCCATCCAGGTCCCCCATACTGCCGACATGGTCTCCCATCCAGGTCCCCCATACTGCAGACATGGTCTCCCATCCAGGTCCCCCATACTGCAGACATGGTCTCCCATCCAGGTCCCCCATACTGCAGACATGGTCTCCCATCCTGCAGACATGGTCCCCCATACTGCAGACATGGTCCCCCATCCAGGTCCCCCATACTGCAGACATGGTCTCCCATCCAGGTCCCCCATACTGCAGACATGGTCTCCCATCCAGGTCCCCCATACTGCAGACATGGTCTCCCATCCTGCAGACATGGTCCCCCATACTGCAGACATGGTCCCCCATCCAGGTCCCCCATACTGCAGACATGGTCTCCCATCCAGGTCCCCCATACTGCAGACATGGTCTCCCATCCAGGTCCCCCATACTGCAGACATGGTCTCCCATCCAGGTCCCCCATACTGCAGACATGGTCTCCCATCCTGCAGACATGGTCCCCCATACGGCAGACATGGTCCCCCATCCAGGTCCCCCATACTGCAGACATGGTCTCCCATCCAGGTCCCCCATACTGCAGACATGGTCTCCCATCCTGCAGACATGGTCCCCCATACTGCAGACATGGTCCCCCATCCAGGTCCCCCATACTGCAGACATGGTCTCCCATCCAGGTCCCCCATACTGCAGACATGGTCTCCCATCCAGGTCCCCCATACTGCAGACATGGTCTCCCATCCTGCAGACATGGTCCCCCATACTGCAGACATGGTCCCCCATCCAGGTCCCCCATACTGCAGACATGGTCTCCCATCCAGGTCCCCCATACTGCAGACATGGTCTCCCATCCAGGTCCCCCATACTGCAGACATGGTCTCCCATCCTGCAGACATGGTCCCCCATACTGCAGACATGGTCCCCCATCCAGGTCCCCCATACTGCAGACATGGTCTCCCATCCAGGTCCCCCATACTGCAGACATGGTCTCCCATCCAGGTCCCCCATACTGCAGACATGGTCTCCCATCCAGGTCCCCCATACTGCAGACATGGTCTCCCCTCCACGTCCCCCATACTGCAGACATGGTCTCCCATCCAGGTCCCCCATACTGCAGACATGGTCTCCCATCCAGGTCCCCCATACTGCAGACATGGTCTCCCATCCAGGTCCCCCATACTGCAGACATGGTCTCCCATCCTGCAGACATGGTCCCCGATACTGCAGACATGGTCCCCCATCCAGGTCCCCCATACTGCAGATATGGTCTCCCATCCAGGTCCCCCATACTGCAGACATGGTCTCCCATCCAGGTCCCCCATACTGCAGACATGGTCTCCCATCCAGGTCCCCCATACTGCAGACATGGTCTCCCATCCTGTAGACATGGTCCCCCATACTGCAGACATGGTCCCCCATCCAGGTCCCCCATACTGCAGACATGGTCCCCCATCCAGGTCCCCCATACTGCAGACATGACATGGTCCCCCATCCAGGTCCCCCATATTGCAGACATGGTCCCCCATCCAAGTCCCCCATACTGCAGACATGGTCTCCCATCCAGGTCCCCCATACTGCAGACATGGTCTCCCATCCAGGTCCCCCATACTGCAGACATGGTCTCCCATCCAGGTCCCCCATACTGCAGACATGGTCTCCCATCCTGCAGACATGGTCCCCCATACTGCAGACATGGTCCCCCATCCAGGTCCCCCATACTGCAGACATGGTCTCCCATCCAGGTCCCCCATACTGCAGACATGGTCTCCCATCCAGGTCCCCCATACTGCAGACATGGTCTCCCATCCAGGTCCCCCATACTGCAGACATGGTCCCCCATCCAGGTCCCCCATACTGCAGACATGGTCTCCCATCCAGGTCCCCCATACTGCAGACATGGTCTCCCATCCAGGTCCCCCATACTGCCGACATGGTCTCCCATCCAGGTCCCCCATACTGCAGACATGGTCTCCCATCCAGGTCCCCCATACTGCAGACATATTCTCCCATCCAGGTCCCCCATACTGCAGACATGGTCTCCCATCCTGCAGACATGGTCCCCCATACTGCAGACATGGTCCCCCATCCAGGTCCCCCATACTGCAGACATGGTCTCCCATCCAGGTCCCCCATACTGCAGACATGGTCTCCCATCCAGGTCCCCCATACTGCAGACATGGTCTCCCATCCTGCAGACATGGTCCCCCATACTGCAGACATGGTCCCCCATCCAGGTCCCCCATACTGCAGACATGGTCTCCCATCCAGGTCCCCCATACTGCAGACATGGTCTCCCATCCAGGTCCCCCATACTGCAGACATGGTCTCCCATCCAGGTCCCCCATACTGCAGACATGGTCTCCCATCCTGCAGACATGGTCCCCCATACGGCAGACATGGTCCCCCATCCAGGTCCCCCATACTGCAGACATGGTCTCCCATCCAGGTCCCCCATACTGCAGACATGGTCTCCCATCCTGCAGACATGGTCCCCCATACTGCAGACATGGTCCCCCATCCAGGTCCCCCATACTGCAGACATGGTCTCCCATCCAGGTCCCCCATACTGCAGACATGGTCTCCCATCCAGGTCCCCCATACTGCAGACATGGTCTCCCATCCTGCAGACATGGTCCCCCATACTGCAGACATGGTCCCCCATCCAGGTCCCCCATACTGCAGACATGGTCTCCCATCCAGGTCCCCCATACTGCAGACATGGTCTCCCATCCAGGTCCCCCATACTGCAGACATGGTCTCCCATCCTGCAGACATGGTCCCCCATACTGCAGACATGGTCCCCCATCCAGGTCCCCCATACTGCAGACATGGTCTCCCATCCAGGTCCCCCATACTGCAGACATGGTCTCCCATCCAGGTCCCCCATACTGCAGACATGGTCTCCCATCCAGGTCCCCCATACTGCAGACATGGTCTCCCCTCCACGTCCCCCATACTGCAGACATGGTCTCCCATCCAGGTCCCCCATACTGCAGACATGGTCTCCCATCCAGGTCCCCCATACTGCAGACATGGTCTCCCATCCAGGTCCCCCATACTGCAGACATGGTCTCCCATCCTGCAGACATGGTCCCCGATACTGCAGACATGGTCCCCCATCCAGGTCCCCCATACTGCAGATATGGTCTCCCATCCAGGTCCCCCATACTGCAGACATGGTCTCCCATCCAGGTCCCCCATACTGCAGACATGGTCTCCCATCCAGGTCCCCCATACTGCAGACATGGTCTCCCATCCTGCAGACATGGTCCCCCATACTGCAGACATGGTCCCCCATCCAGGTCCCCCATACTGCAGACATGGTCCCCCATCCAGGTCCCCCATACTGCAGACATGACATGGTCCCCCATCCAGGTCCCCCATATTGCAGACATGGTCCCCCATCCAAGTCCCCCATACTGCAGACATGGTCTCCCATCCAGGTCCCCCATACTGCAGACATGGTCTCCCATCCAGGTCCCCCATACTGCAGACATGGTCTCCCATCCAGGTCCCCCATACTGCAGACATGGTCTCCCATCCTGCAGACATGGTCCCCCATACTGCAGACATGGTCCCCCATCCAGGTCCCCCATACTGCAGACATGGTCTCCCATCCAGGTCCCCCATACTGCAGACATGGTCTCCCATCCAGGTCCCCCATACTGCAGACATGGTCTCCCATCCAGGTCCCCCATACTGCAGACATGGTCTCCCATCCTTCAGACATGGTCCCCCATACTGCAGACATGGTCCCCCATCCAGGTCCCCCATACTGCAGACATGGTCTCCCATCCAGGTCCCCCATACTGCAGACATGGTCTCCCATCTAGGTCCCCCATACTGCAGACATGGTCTCCCATCCTGCAGACATGGTCCCCCATACTGCAGACATGGTCCCCCATCCAGGTCCCCCATACTGCAGACATGGTCTCCCATCCAGGTCCCCCATACTGCAGACATGGTCTCCCATCCAGGTCCCCCATACTGCAGACATGGTCTCCCATCCAGGTCCCCCATACTGCAGACATGGTCTCCCCTCCACGTCCCCCATACTGCAGACATGGTCTCCCATCCAGGTCCCCCATACTGCAGACATGGTCTCCCATCCAGGTCCCCCATACTGCAGACATGGTCTCCCATCCTGCAGACATGGTCCCCCATACTGCAGACATGGTCCCCCATCCAGGTCCCCCATACTGCAGACATGGTCTCCCATCCAGATCCCCCATACTGCAGACATGGTCTCCCATCCAGGTCCCCCATACTGCAGACATGGTCTCCCATCCTGCAGACATGGTCCCCCATACTGCAGACATGGTCCCCCATCCAGGTCCCCCATACTGCAGACATGGTCTCCCATCCAGGTCCCCCATACTGCAGACATGGTCTCCCATCCAGGTCCCCTATACTGCAGACATGGTCTCCCATCCTGCAGACATGGTCCCCCATACTGCAGACATGGTCCCCCATCCAGGTCCCCCATACTGCAGACATGGTCTCCCATCCAGGTCCCCCATACTGCAGACATGGTCTCCCATCCAGGTCCCCCATACTGCAGACATGGTCTCCCATCCAGGTCCCCCATACTGCAGACATGGTCTCCCCTCCACGTCCCCCATACTGCAGACATGGTCTCCCATCCAGGTCCCCCATACTGCAGACATGGTCTCCCATCCAGGTCCCCCATACTGCGGTCAGGGTCCCCCATCCAGGTTCCCCCATACTGCGGTCAGGGTCCCCGTCCCCCTATACTGCGGTCAGGGTCCCCGTCCCCCCATACTGCGGTCAGTGCCCCCCTGTGCTGTATTTCACATGACAGAGGAAAAAAAAAAAGAGATTCTCACCTGTCCTCCGTTCTCTCGGCGTCCTTTCTGCACCTGTGGCCCGCAGGCACAGACCCCGTAACGATCGCGGCTCTCTCCTGCCGCCGCCGACATCAGCGCTGTAGCGCAGTGTATTGCCGCGCAGAGACCGGCTTCCTGCACAGCAATACCAGTGCCAGCCGCCGGCCTATCAGAGGCCAGCAGCTGACCTCTGCGCATGGCAGTGACGTCATACGCCGCTGTGCTGGGACGCAGAGCTCTGCTGCTGCCTCTGATAGGCCGGCGGCTGGCACTGGTATTGCTGTGCAGGAAGCCGGTCTCTGCGCGGCAATACACTGCGCTACAGCGCTGATGTCGGCGGCTGCTGGAGAGAGCCAAGATCGTTACGGGGTCTGTGCCTGCGGGCTGCAAGAAGCAGCCGGAGGGGCCGCATGCGTCCCGCGGGCCGCGTGTTTGAGACCCCTGGTCTAGACTGTAGCAGTGCCACATGGTTTGGGTGCCCCTAATATGAGAGGAGATTGTGAAAGAGGACAGTGAGATTCTAGTGGAAGGATGGAGAGAAGGGACCGAAAAAAGGAGTGATCGTGTGGAGACGGGTCCTGGGTCAGAACGCCACGCAGTACCGCTCAGTGTTTATGACTTAGCGTTAACAGGACAGCATAGTTTGTAATTCTTTGCTTTTTCGTTGCAGCTGCAGATTTCTTTCACCGTGTTTTTACTGTGGAGGTTGCTCCTTTCTAAGGAGGAGAAGAACATGTTGGTGTATTTCTTCAACATCGCACGGACAATCAGATACACAGTAGAAGCGTACGTCTCTTCCACTGTGGTCAGAAGGAAGAGTCGTGGAGTTAGTGCCCATTCTGGTGGAGTCGGAGTCGGTATAAAATGTACAGACTACAACTTCTAAAATATATCATAAATTGGGTTCAGCAGTACATTAGAGGATGTGCAGCACATTTTTTCATAAGAGTTTGGGAAAGTTATGAAATGTCCTATATGTCTGTTCTGTTCCTGATCTAAGGATTTAAGCTTTTAGTGGAGATGAATCTGTGCTGCACTTTATGTATACGCTCAGCAGTGACCGGGGCTGCACTTCATGTACACGCTCAGTAGTGACCGGGGCTGCACTTCATGTACACGCTCAGTAGTGACCAGGGCTGCACTTCATGTACACGCTCAGTAGTGACCAGGGCTGCACTTTATGTACACGCTCAGCAGTGACCGGGGCTGCACTTTATGTATACGCTCAGCAGTGACCGGGGCTGCACTTTATGTATACGCTCAGTAGTGACCAGGGCTGCACTTTATGTACACGCTCAGCAGTGACCGGGGCTGCACTTTATGTACACGCTCAGTAGTGACCAGGGCTGCACTTTATGTACACGCTCAGCAGTGACCGGGGCTGCACTTTATGTATACGCTCAGTAGTGACCAGTGCTGCACTTTATGTACACGCTCAGCAGTGACCGGGGCTGCACTTTATGTATACGCTCAGTAGTGACCAGTGCTGCACTTTATGTACACGCTCAGCAGTGACCGGGGCTGCACTTTATGTACACGCTCAGCAGTGAGGCGGGGCTGCACTTTATGTACACGCTCAGTAGTGACCAGGGCTGCACTTTATGTACACGCTCAGTAGTGACCAGGGCTGCACTTTATGTACACGCTCAGCAGTGAGGCGGGGCTGCACTTTATGTACACGCTCAGCAGTGAGGCGGGGCTGCACTTTATGTACACGCTCAGCAGTGACCGGGGCTGCCTTTATGTATACGCTCATCAGTGACCGGGGCTGCACTTTATGTACACGCTCAGTAGTGACCAGGGCTGCACTTTATGTACACGCTCAGCAGTGAGGCGGGGCTGCACTTTATGTACACGCTCAGCAGTGAGGCGGGGCTGCACTTTATGTACACGCTCAGCAGTGACCGGGGCTGCACTTTATGTACACACTCAGTAGTGACCGGGGCTGCACTTTATGTATACGCTCAGCAGTGACCGGGGCTGCCCTTTATGTACACGCTCAGTAGTGACCAGGGCTGCACTTTATGTACACGCTCAGCAGTGAGGCGGGGCTGCACTTTATGTACACGCTCAGCAGTGAGGCGGGGCTGCACTTTATGTACACGCTCAGCAGTGACCGGGGCTGCCCTTTATTTATACGCTCATCAGTGACCGGGGCTGCGCTTTATGTACACGCTCAGTAGTGACCAGGGCTGCACTTTATGTACACGCTCAGCAGAGAGGCGGGGCTGCACTTTATGTACACGCTCAGCAGTGACCGGGGCTGCACTTTATGTACACGCTCAGTAGTGACCAGGGCTGCACTTTATGTATACGCTCAGTAGTGACCAGTGCTGCACTTTATGTATACGCTCAGCAGTGACCGGGGCTGCACTTTATGTACACGCTCAGTAGTGACCAGTGCTGCTGACTCGCCCCCCTGGGCCAGTGCTATAGTGCGGCGCGCGTGCGCGCGGGGAATACCCGGAGCCGGATCCGATGGGGGTAGTAGTCTTCGTGTGGCGGTGACCCGGTCCGTGCCCAGGGTGGTCAAACTAAGTGCCAGTTATTGGTATGATGGTATTAGTGTCCGACTACGCCACCCGTTGAATGCGGCTATGAAGCCGCCGCTGCAGGGCAGTCCGCTGAGGCCGATGGTACGGATGTGCAGCGTGGATGGTATAACCCCCAACGGGAGGGGTATGGCCTCAGGGCAGAGGATGAGGTTGATGTTGGGAGTGATGGTGTGGATGTCCCAGCACTAATGGTGCGACAAGGAAGCACGGAGACGCGAGGGTACAGTTCAGGGTCTTTACTGATGGTACAAGGCAAATTCCCCCGGGAGTACTGGCTAGTAGTTGGGGCCTGGTTAGTCTGCGAGTAAGCCGGAGTTCCCCTGGCCAGGTGGAGTTGTAGGCCTTCCCGTTAGTCTGTACCCTTCCTGGCTACCCTGCTTTCGGCGGTTACAAGTAGCCCACGTCCCTGGGTATACCGTGTGGTGCTCACCCGTATGGCTGGTGACCTGGGGCCTCCTGTTAGCCTCTGCTCCGGGATGGCGGTGCTGGTCCCTTCGTTGTGACTGAGCCTCCGGGCTTTTATGGCCAGAGGACCTGGAATCCCCTGCCGGATGGATTCTGCTGCTGGGTATATCTTAGTCCCCACAGCCTCGGACTCCTGTGCCCGGTTTTAGTACTTTCTCCCAGGGTGAGCTCTGCACAGCTCCAGCCCCTGGCGCTTCTCCTTGGCTCCTACAGAGCTCCTGATGTTTATCTGTCCCTGTTTCTGCGTGTCCAGACCAGACTCCGTCTCTGTCTGGAACTCCTCTCTCTAACCCTGCCTCAGCCCCAGTTTATGTAGGGGAAGTTCTTCCCCTCCCAGGACTGGGCAGGAGGTGTGGCATGCTTAGGATTCCTGCCCAGGAGACCTCCCACCTGCTCACAGACGTAATACTGCTATTACTGTGGAAACCAGACCCCTGGGGTGCCACATTCCCCCCTAGTGAAATTTAGTACTCCCGGACTAAACATATTTTTGAAAACATAACAGGGTATAAACAGGAACAATTAAATACATGAGATGGTCACGGCGTGTCCGTAACCG
Source organism: Phyllobates terribilis (assembly GCF_046119375.1). NCBI lineage: Eukaryota > Metazoa > Chordata > Amphibia > Anura > Dendrobatidae > Phyllobates > Phyllobates terribilis. The sequence continues at coordinate 11,257,814 of NW_027362767.1, read as the reverse complement.
GGAAGCACTAAGGGTGTCCATTTCACCAAAGAACAGGGAGCCGTAACCAGGTAGGGGTCTATCCTGCCCCGAGTCTTTAACAGTCTTTAGTCCATTCCTGGGTTACGCTCCAAACATATTTACAACAGAGTTCCGGTTACTCACTGTCCATAACCTGTCAGTCCATATAAAGAAATCTGTAACTGAAAAACATAATTAGCAACGGCTACAACAAAACAGGTAAACATAAAATAGTTAAAACAATTAGCCAACTTAGATTCTCCAACGTATGGGCATCTGGCCTCTGGTAACCCTAGTGGACCTACGGAGCTCACTCACTGGTCCTGCACTACAGGGTGTAGGAGGTGTTATGGGCAGGCTGGGCAGCTTTCTGCGCACTCTTTGGCTCACTAGGGGCACGGCAGGCTCACTACTAGCAGAGGGTTGATCCTCCTGTACTGCTGGTGTGGACTCTTCTGCCTCTTGGGCCGGCTGCTCTTCCAGCTCTACTGGTTCTTCTGTAGGCACTTGCGGGGCTGGCTGGAGAAAGGTGAGGACGGGTACCACGACAGCACCGTTTACTTGTGTCCAAGACCGGGGGAAGTCTCCGAGTACAGTCCTGATCATTTCTTCCCTTTCCTCTGCGGGTCGAGGGTTTTCTTGATCTTCTTCTTCAGGGCTTTGCAGCTGCTCGGGACACTTCTTCAGGTGGTCTCTGGAGACAACGGCTGTGGTTTCTCCTCCATCCTTACTGATCACGCAAATCTTTGGGCTCTCATGGCTTGATGGCAGTACGGTGTACGGGTCCTTCTCCCACTGGTCGTCCAACTTGTGGAGCCGTCTTTTCCTCTTCAAGACCTGCTCTCCAGGTACCAGGGGAACAGCGGGAGCATACTGATTATAAGCCCTCTCTTGCCTTTCTCTAGCTTGAGACAGACTTCGCTCCACGCTCTCCTGCACTTTCCGATACTGCTGTTGCCGCCCTGTATCCCAGTCTGCCTCTGGCGAGGTGTCCTCGGGCGTCAGGACTCCCATATCCAGGTCGATAGGCAGCTTACCAGGTCTCGCTCTCATTAGGTAAGCCGGGGTACAGTTGGTAGAACCTACAGGGATGTGGTTGTATAGGTCCACCAGATCAGGCAGCTTCTCAGGCCACATACTGCGTTCTTCCAGGGGCAATGTTTTCAGGAGGTCCATCACCACCTGGTTCATCTTCTCGCAGAGTCCATTAGTTTGTGGGTGATAGGGCGTTGTTCTTATCTTCGTGCAGCCATACAGGTTGCAGAACTGCTGGAAGACTTCCGCTTCGAAGGCTGGCCCTTGGTCTGTCAGCACTTGGTCCGGGTACCCGTGTGGACGGCAGAAGTGCTGCTGGAAGGCTCTAGCTGCTGTTTGAGCCGTTAAGTCCTTGACCGGGACCACTACCAGGAACCGGGAGTAATGATCTACGATTGTGAGGGCGTAGACATACCCAGATCTGCTTGGAGCCAGTTTCACATGGTCCAGGGCTACCAGTTCCAGTGGCTGTCGGGTGATGATGGGCTGCAAGGGAGTCTTCTGGCTGGCACGGTCCTTCCTTCTTAGGTGGCACGGTCCACAGTCTCTGCACCACCTCTCGATGGCTCCTCTCATGCCTACCCAGTAGAATCGTTCACGCAATAAGAACTCCAGCTTCTTCCACCCGAAATGTCCTGCTCCGTTGTGGTACGCCTCCAGAATCATAGCCGCGTCTCGTCTGGGGACCACTACCTGCCAGGTCAACTCATGTGTTCGAGAGTTAACCATTCTCCGGCACAACTTCTCCCTGTAGAGGAACAGCCTACTTTTCTCCTTCCACAGTTGCTTAGTCTCCTCTGGGGCGTCTGGGTCCAGACTGGCATCGGCTTGGGTCAGCATTTCCTTCACCAGACGGACTGCAGGATCACTGTCTTGCGTCTCCGCTCAGTTGTAGTGGGGCAAGGGATTGAACGTCGCGGAGCGCCTGTCCTTCACACGGTGGGAATACAGGGTAATCCCATGACGGTGGAACGCAGGGAGCTCAACTTCTTCCAGATCTTCTGGATCTTCCCCTACGTCCGGTAAGTTCGGCATTCTAGACAGGGCATCCGCGTTGGCATTTGAGCGTCCTGCCCGGTATTTGATGGTGAATTCAAAGTTGGACAGGCGAGCCATCCATCTCTGTTCCAGAGCACCGAGCCTAGCAGTGTCCAGGTGTGTCAACGGGTTGTTATCCGTGTACACGATGAATTTGGAGGAGGCAAGGTAATGCTTGAAACGTTCGGTCACTGCCCACACTACTGCCAGGAACTCCAGCTTGAATGAGCTATAATTCTCAGGGTTCCTCTCGGTGGGTCGTAGCTTTCGGCTAGCGTAAGCGATTACCCGTTCTTTTCCTTGCTGGATCTGGGACAGCACGGCTCCTAGCCCGATGTTACTTGCGTCCGTGTGGAGGATAAAGGGCTGGCTGTAGTCTGGATATGCCAGGATTTCATCCCCCTGGAGGGCCATCTTCAGCTGGCAAAAGGACTCCTCTTCCAGCTTTTCCCACCTGAAGGGCGGCTTCTGGTTTTTGGCTTTTCGAGATTGACCTATCAGGAGGTCCTGCATAGGGGCTGCCATTTTGGTGAAACCGGGAATGAATCTTCGGTAGTAGCCTACCAACCCGAGGAACTGCCGCACTTCCTTTATGCTGGAGGGTCTTGGCCAGTCCTTAATCACGGTGATCTTATCAGGGTCAGGAGCCACAACGTCAGCACTCACCACGTGTCCCAGGTATTGCACCTTTGGTTTCAGGAGGTGACACTTGGAGGGTTTCACCTTTAGGCCGTAGTTTGCCAGGGCTTCGAACACTTCTGCCAGGTGTTTCAGGTGGTCCTCGTAGGTCTTGGAATAGACGATGACATCGTCCAGGTATAACAGGACCGTCTCGAAGTTCTGGTGTCCCAGACAGCATTCCATCAACCGTTGGAAGGTTCCTGGTGCGTTGCAGAGCCCGAACGGCATGCAGTTAAATTCGCTGAGACCCATCGGGGTGGTGAATGCGGTCTTCTCCCGGTCCGCCTCTGCTACAGGAACCTGCCAGTACCCGCTAGTGAGATCCAAAGTAGAGAAGAAGTTAGCAGATTTTAATGCAGCTAAGGACTCTTCTATCCTTGGTAACGGGTACGCATCTTTGTGTGTGATACGGTTGACCTTCCTGTAGTCTACACACATTCTCATAGTGTTGTCCTTCTTTTTCACTAAGACTAGTGGAGCTGCCCAGGGGCTACAGCTGTCCCTGATTACCCCAGCCTCCTTCATGTCTCTAAGCATCCCCTTGGCGTGTTGGTAGTGTGCAGGGGGTACGGGTCGGTATCTCTCCTTTATGGGAGGATGGTCTCCCGTGGGGATGTGGTGTTCTACCCCCTTTACTCGCCCGAAGTCTAACGGGTGTTTACTAAACACTCTCTCGTACTCTTGAACCACCCGATAGACTCCTTGTTTCTGGTGTGAGGGAGTGGAGTCAGTACCCAGATGTAGTTGCTGACACCAGTCCTCCATTGGTTTCTTAGAGCCGTTACCTTCCTCTGGTTGAGATGGAGGCAAGGGTTCCACGGCCTGTACAGAATTCTGGTTTATGGTGAACAATTTAGCTAGCGTGGCATACCGGGGCAGGTGTACTTCTCTCTCACCGATATTTATGATGCGAACGGGCACCCTCCCATGGCGTACATCGACCACCCCCCGTGCTGTCAAAATGGTGGGCCTACTGTCTGAGTAGACGGGTTCTACCATTGCTTGGTAGTCTCTACCTCTTAGACCAATAGCTGCCCGACACCAAATCATCATCTCACTTTTTGGGGGCATGGCAATAGGGAACGGGTCACACATTCTCACGCTACCTATCTCACCACCAGATAGTTCCACCTGTTGCCGCTTCATCAGTGCCCGGATCTCTTTTTGGAGCACACGCTGCTGGCCGGAACTGGCGTTCTTGGCCACCTGCTGTAAAATGAGAATCACCTCTGCAAGACAATTTTCAATTACATTGGTTCCCAGGGTGATTCTAGGGTGACTCTCATGACGGTCGATGTCCACTATAATCAGTCCTTGTACCGCTAGTTCGACTTTACCGATTTTAATGGTCACCTCCTTGAATCCCACCTGCGGCACGGGCTGACCATTGCTGGCGATGATACTCAGGTCGTCGTCTGGGTAGCGGGTTATGTCCGAATCATTCCAGTACTGCTTGAAGAGCACGTACGGGATGGTGGTGACCTGTGACCCAGTGTCTAGTAGGGCACTCATAGGAATGCCATCCAGTACCACAGGCAAGATTGGACGTCCCCCTACGTATTTATCACACCAGTTTGATGGGCCTGATGGTCTTATGCCGGGGGGTTGGCCCTCTACCCCAGGTTGTGCCCGTTTAAATGACAGTACCTTGCCACATGTCCGGGTTGATTGCAGCGGCGGCAAATAGGTCGTCCGTCCTCGTTGTATCGATCGCTGGGTCTTCCTCTGGCCGGTGGGGTCCTCCTTGGTCGGCGCCACGGGATGTCCTCCGGTCCGGATGCCAGCTCGATCTTCCCTGCAGTAGAAACCTGTAAAGACTGCACAGTTCGGGTTAGCGCGGCAACGCTTTTAGTTAGCTCTTGGACCTGATGGTGCAGGTCTGTAGCCGGGTCACTGTTTAAAGCCTGCGCATCAGCTCCCACAGGCCCTGCAGACAAGGGCGCCGTCTCCTGGTGGTAAGTGATAGCAGGGCGCCTGTGGGTCACAGCGCCACCTGGTGCCGGTTCTCGGAGCACCCGGATGGCTCTGTCCTTGAACTGTGCAAAGTCCAGGTCAGGGTCCTGTAAGGCCATTGCCCGCAACTGGGTTCGGTGGGCATTGCACAGTAGACCCTCAATGAATTGTTCAGTCAACAGCTTATCTTCATTTCCCACGCTGTCAGGGTCTGCCTGCTTAATGGCTCTCAGAGCCTCTTGTAGGTTTAGAGCATAGTCTCTTATACTCTCATGTGCCCGTTGTTTGCACCCATAAAATCTTAGTTTTATTTCGGCTGAGGTGCGGGTGTCAAATGTGTCTTTCAGCCGGGTTAGTATGTCTCTGACAGTCCTCTTCCTCCCAGGTGGCCAGGACTTTACCTCCCTTTGGGCTGCCCCGATTAATTGGGCCACCAGGATGCTCACTTTTTGCGCCTCCGTGAGGGGATACACCTGGAAGAGGCTATCCAGCCTTTCTCTGAAGTCATTTAGGGTATGTGACTCCCCTGAGTACTGGGGTAGCCAGGCTGCCCCCGGGATATAGGGCATGGTGAAAGGCATGACCGCAGCAGCGGTGGCGCTGGCAGCGGCTGTGGCGGTGAAGCTCTCCTCCGTATCCGACATCCTCCTCCCCCCTAGTGGACCGTGGCCTACCTTGCGATGATCCTCTTCCGTAGGCCGCGGCTCCGCAGTGGATCGTCAGGGTTGAGGACCTTCCGTCGCGCTCCTGTGACGTCGGCGTCTGCTGGGCTCCTTCCAGGACCTTACGCAACGTCCGGACGTGAGGCGGGGCTTCAGTTCTCGCGGGCTTTCGGAGTCCACGCCCCTCTTCTTCCCGCGCGGCGCCCTCAGGATGGCGTCCAATGGCGGGAAAACTCCACGGATGGCGGGAAGAAGGCAGAAGATGGCGTCGGATGGCGGGAATCGGCTCCAGATGGCGGGAAACGACTCCGGACGGCGGGAAACTTCACCACAGGTAAGTATAAAAGTCTCTTTTTTCAGGCACGCAGTACCCGGTGGTTGCGGGCACGTAATCCTGCCGACTACGCCAAAGTTGACTCGCCCCCTGGGCCAGTGCTATAGTGCGGCGCGCGTGCGCGCGGGGAATACCCGGAGCCGGATCCGATGGGGGTAGTAGTCTTTGTGTGGCAGTGACCCGGTCCGTGCCCAGGTGGTCAAACTAAGTGGCAGTTATTGGTATGATGGTATTAGTGTCCGACTACGCCACCCGTTGAATACGCCTACCCTGCTTTCGGCGGTTACAAGTAGCCCACGTCCCTGGGTATACCGTGTGGTGCTCACCCGTATGGCTGGTGACCTGGGGCCTCCTGTTAGCCTCCGCTCCGGGATGGCGGTGCTGGTCCCTTCTTTGTGACTGAGCCTCCGGGCTTTTATGGCCAGAGGACCTGGAATCCCCTGCCGGGTGGATTCTGCTGCTGGGTATATCTTAGTCCCCACAGCCTCGGACTCCTGTGCCCGGTTTTAGTACTTTCTCCCAGGGCGAGCTCTGCACAGCTCCAGCCCCTGGCGCTTCTCCTTGGCTCCTACAGAGCTCCTGATGTTTATCTGTCCCTGTTTCTGCGTGTCCAGACCAGACTCCGTCTCTGTCTGGAACTCCTCTCTCTAACCCTGCCTCAGCCCCAGTTTATGTAGGGGAAGTTCTTCCCCTCCCAGGACTGGGCAGGAGGTGTGGCATGCTTAGGATTCCTGCCCAGGAGACCTCCCACCTGCTCACAGACGTAATACTGCTATTACTGTGGAAACCAGACCCCTGGGGTGCCACACTGCACTTTATGTACACGCTCAGCAGTGACCGGGGCTGCACTTTATGTACACGCTCATCAGTGACCAGGGCTGCACTTTATGTACACGCTCAGCAGTGAGGCGGGGCTGCACTTTATGTACACGCTCAGCAGTGAGGCGGGGCTGCACTTTATGTACACGCTCAGCAGTGAGGCGGGGCTGCACTTTATGTACACGCTCAGCAGTGAGGCGGGGCTGCACTTTATGTACTCGCTCAGCAGTGACCGGGGCTGCACTTTATGTACACGCTCAGCAGTGAGGCGGGGCTGCACTTTATGTACTCGCTCAGCAGTGACCGGGGCTGCACTTTATGTACACGCTCAGTAGTGACCAGTGCTGCACTTTATGTACACGCTCAGCAGTGACCGGGGCTGCACTTTATGTACACGCTCAGTAGTGACCAGTGCTGCACTTTATGTACACGCTCAGCAGTGACCGGGGCTGCACTTTATGTACACGCTCAGCAGTGACCGGGGCTGCACTTTATATATACGCTCAGCGGTGACCGGGGCTGCACTTTATGTATACGCTCAGTAGTGACCGGGGCTGCACTTTATGTACACGCTCAGCAGTGACCAGGGCTGCACTTTATGTATACGCTCAGCAGTGACCGGGGCTGCACTTTATGTACACGCTCAGTAATGACCAGTGCTGCACTTTATGTATACGCTCAGTAGTGACCAGTGCTGCACTTTATGTACACGCTCAGCAGTGACCGGGGCTGCACTTTATGTATACGCTCAGCAGTGACCGGGGCTGCACTTTATGTATACGCTCAGTAGTGACCAGTGCTGCACTTTATGTACATGCTCAGCAGTGACCGGGGCTGCACTTTATGTATACGCTCAGCAGTGAGGCGGGGCTGCACTTTATGTACACGCTCAGCAGTGACCGTGGCTGCACTTTATGTACACGCTCAGCAGTGACCGGGGCTGCACTTTATGCACACGCTCAGTAGTGACCAGTGCTGCACTTTATGTACATGCTCAGCAGTGACCGGGGCTGCACTTTATGTATACGCTCAGCAGTGAGGCGGGGCTGCACTTTATGTACACGCTCAGCAGTGACCGTGGCTGCACTTTATGTACACGCTCAGCAGTGACCGGGGCTGCACTTTATGCACACGCTCAGTAGTGACCAGTGCTGCACTTTATGTACACGCTCAGCAGTGACCGGGGCTGCACTTTATGTACACGCTCAGCAGTGACCGGGGCTGCACTTTATATATACGCACAGCAGCGACCGGGGCTGCACTTTATGTATACGCTCAGTAGTGACCGGGGCTGCACTTTATGTACACGCTCAGCAGTGACCAGGGCTGCACTTTATGTACACGCTCAGCAGTGACCGGGGCTGCACTTTATGTACACGCTCAGTAGTGACCAGTGCTGCACTTTATGTACACGCTCAGCAGTGACCGGGGCTGCACTTTATGTACACGCTCAGTAGTGACCAGTGCTACACTTTATGTACACGCTCAGCAGTGACCGGGGCTGCACTTCATGTACACGCTCAGCAGTGAGGCGGTGCTGCACTTTATGTACACGCTCAGTAGTGACCAGTGCTGCACTTTATGTATACGCTCAGCAGTGACCGGGGCTGCACTTTATGTACACGCTCAGCAGTGACCGGGGCTGCACTTTATATATACGCTCAGCAGTGACCGGGGCTGCACTTTATGTATACGCTCAGTAGTGACCGGGGCTGGACTTTATGTATACGCTCAGCAGTGACCGGGGCTGCACTTTATGTATACGCTCAGTAGTGACCAGTGCTGCACTTTATGTACACGCTCAGCAGTGACCGGGGCTGCACTTCATGTATACGCTCAGCAGTGAGGCGGGGCTGCACTTTATGTACACGCTCAGCAGTGACCGGGGCTGCACTTTATGTACACGCTCAGCAGTGACCGGGGCTGCACTTTATGCACACGCTCAGTAGTGACCAGTGCTGCACTTTATGTACACGCTCAGTAGTGACCAGTGCTGCACTTTATGCACACGCTCAGTAGTGACCAGTGCTGCACATTATGTACACGCTCAGTAGTGACCAGTGCTGCACTTTATGCACACGCTCAGTAGTGACCAGTGCTGCACTTTATGTACACGCTCAGTAGTGACCAGTGCTGCACTTTATGCACACGCTCAGTAGTTACCAGTGCTGCACTTTATGTACACGCTCAGTAGTGACCAGTGCTGCTGACGCGCCCCCTGGGCCTGTGTTGTGCAGGGGAACCCGGAACCGGGCCTGTTGTAGAATGCTGGGGGTTGTAGTCTCCGTGTGGCGGTGACCCGGTCCGTGCCCAGGGTGGTCAAACCAGTGGCAGTCTTAATGTATAGCAAATGTCCGACTACGCCACCCGTGGATTGCGGTCAGTGGGGACCACCGCTGCGCTGCCGACCGCTGAGGCTGATGTTGTTTGCGCAGCCGAGTATGGGATAACTCCCCACGGGAGAAGTATTGCCTCAGGGCAGCTAATGTGAGAGATGATGGGAGTGATGGTGTGAGGGTCCCAGTGCTAATGGTTCTGGTGCGGCAAGGAATCACAGAGACGTGAGGTGCAGTTAAGGGTCTTTACTGATGGTACAAGGCAGACCCTCCCGGGAGTACTGGCTAGTATAAGGGGCCTGGTCAGTCTGCGAGCAAGCAGGAGTTCCCCTGGCCAGGTGGAGTTGTAGGCCTTCCCGTTTATCTGCACTCTTCCTGGCTACCTTGCTGTTAGCGGTTACAAGTAGCCCACGTCCCCGAGTATACCGTGTGGTGCTCACCCGTATGGCTGGTGACTTGGGGCCTTCTGTTAGCCTCCGCTCCTGGATGGCGGCGCTGGTCCCTTCTTTGTGACTGAGCCTCCGGGCTTCTATGGCCAGAGGACCTGGAATCCCCTGCCGGCTGGTTTCTGCTGCTGGGTATAGATCAGTCCCCACAGCCTCGGACTCCTGTGTCCGGTTTTAGTAACTTCAGCCAGGGCGAGCTATATCTCTGCTCACAGCCCCTGGCCTTCTGCCTCTGCTCCTACAGAGCTCCTGTTCTCACTTTCCCTCTCCAGGCTCTGACTGCTCTGCTTGTTCTGCAGGCTCTGACTGACTTAATCCCGCCCCAGACCCAGTTTATAAGGGCAGATTCCTCCCCTCCCAGGTCTGGGTGGGCAGTGTTGCATGCTTAGGGCTCCTGACCAGAGAAACCTCCCACTTGCTCTCAGACATAATATCTCTATTACTGTGGCAACCAGACCCCTGGGGTGTCACACTGCACTTTATGTACACGCTCAGTAGTGACCAGTGCTGCACTTTATGTGCACGCTCAGTAGTGACCAGTGCTGCACTTTATGTACATGCTCAGCAGTGACCAGTGCTGCACTTTATGTACACGCTCAGTAGTGACCAGTGCTGCACTTTATGTAAACGCTCAGCAGTGACCGGGGCTGCACTTTATGTATACGCTCAGCAGTGAGGCGGGGCTGCACTTTATGCACACGCTCAGCAGTGACCGGGGCTGCACTTTATGTACACGCTCAGTAGTGACCGGGGCTGCACTTTATGTATACGCTCAGCAGTGAGGCGGGGCTGCACTTTATGTTCACGCTCAGCAGTGACCGGGGCTGCACTTTATGTACACGCTCAGCAGTGACCGGGGCTGCTTTTTATGTATACGCTCAGCAGTGAGGCGGGGCTGCACTTTATGTACACGCTCAGCAGTGACCGGGGCTGCACTTTATGTACACGCTCAGCAGTGACCGGGGCTGCACTTTATGTATATGCTCAGCAGTGAGGCGGGGCTGCACTTTATGTACACGCTCAGCAGTGACCGGGGCTGCACTTTATGTACACGCTCAGTAGTGACCAGTGCTGCACTTTATGTACACGCTCAGCAGTGACCGGGGCTGCACTTTATGTATACGCTCAGCAGTGAGGCGGGGCTGCACTTTATGTACACGCTCAGCAGTGACCGCGGCTGCACTTTATGTACACGCTCAGCAGTGACCGGGGCTGCACTTTATGTATACGCTCAGCAGTGAGGCGGGGCTGCACTTTATGTACACGCTCAGCAGTGACCAGTGCTGCACTTTATGTACACGCTCAGTAGTGACCAGTGCTGCACTTTATGTATATGCTCAGCAGTGACCGGGGCTGCACTTTATGTACACGCTCAGCAGTGACCAGTGCTGCACTTTATGTATACGCTCAGCAGTGAGGCGAGGCTGCACTTTATGTACACGCTCAGCAGTGACCAGTGCTGCACTTTATGTACACGCTCAGTAGTGACCAGTGCTGCACTTTATGTACACACTCAGCAGTGACCAGTGCTGCACTTTATGTATATGCTCAGCAGTGACCGGGGCTGCACTTTATGTACACGCTCAGCAGTGACCGGGGCTGCACTTTATGTACACGCTCAGTAGTGACCAGTGCTGCACTTTATGTATATGCTCAGCAGTGACCGGGGCTGCACTTTATGTACACGCTCAGCAGTGACAGGGGCTGCACTTTATGTATACGCTCAGCAGTGAGGCGGGGCTGCACTTTATGTACACGCTCAGCAGTGACCAGTGCTGCACTTTATGTGCACGCTCAGCAGTGACCGGGGCTGCACTTTATGTACACGCTCAGTAGTGACCTGTGCTGCACTTTATGTACACGCTCAGCAGTGACCAGTGCTGCACTTTATGTATACGCTCAGCAGTGACCGGGGCTGCACTTTATGTGCACGCTCAGTAGTGACCAGTGCTGCACTTTATGTACATGCTCAGTAGTGACCAGTGCTGCACTTTATGTACACGCTCAGCAGTGACCGGGACTGCACTTTATGTACACGCTCAGCAGTGACCAGTGCTGCACTTTATGTACACGCTCAGTAGTGACCAGGGCTGCACTTTATGTATACGCTCAGTAGTGACCGGGGCTGCACTTTATGTACACGCTCAGCAGTGACCCGGGCTGCACTTTATGTACACGCTCAGTAGTGACCAGTGCTGCACTTTATGTACACGCTCAGTAGTGACCAGTGCTGCACTTTATGTGCACGCTCAGTAGTGAGGCAGTGCTGCACTTCATGTACACGCTCAGCAGTGACCAGTGCTGCACTTTATGTACACGCTCAGCAGTGAGGCGGGGCTGCACTTTATGTACACGCTCAGCAGTGACCAGTGCTGCACTTTATGTACACGCTCAGTAGTGACCAGTGCTGCACTTTATGTACACACTCAGCAGTGACCAGTGCTGCACTTTATGTACACGCTCAGTAGTGACCAGTGCTGCACTTTATGTATATGCTCAGCAGTGACCGGGGCTGCACTTTATGTACGCGCTCAGCAGTCACCGAGGCTGCACTTTATGTACTCACTCAGTAGTGAGGCGGGGCTGCACTTTATGTACACGCTCAGTAGTGACCAGTGCTGCACTTTATGTACACGCTCAGTAGTGACCGGGGCTGCACTTTATGTATACGCTCAGCAGTGAGGCGGGGCTGCACTTTATGTACACGCTCAGCAGTGACCGGGGCTGCATTTTATGTATACGCTCAGCAGTGAGGCGGGGCTGCACTTTATGTACACGCTCAGCAGTGACCGGGGCTGCACTTTATGTACACGCTCAGCAGTGACCGGGGCTGCACTTTATGTATACGCTCAGCAGTGAGGCGGGGCTGCACTTTATGTACACGCTCAGCAGTGACCAGTGCTGCACTTTATGTACACGCTCAGCAGTGAGGCGGGGCTGCACTTTATGTATACGCTCAGCAGTGACCGGGACTGCACTTTATGTATACGCTCAGCAGTGAGGCGGGGCTGCCCTTTATGTATACGCTCAGCAGTGACCGGGACTGCACTTTATGTACACGCTCAGCAGTGACCGGGGCTGCACTTTATGTATACGCTCAGCAGTGACCGGGACTGCACTTTATGTACACGCTCAGCAGTGATCGGGGCTGCACTTTATGTATACGCTCAGCAGTGAGGCGGGGCTGCACTTTATGTACACTCTCAGCAGTGACCAGTGCTGCACTTTATGTACATGCTCAGTAGTGACCAGTGCTGCACTTTATGTACACGCTCAGCAGTGACCAGTGCTGCACTTTATGTACACTCTCAGTAGTGACCAGTGCTGCACTTTATGTATATGCTCAACAGTGACCGGGGCTGCACTTTATGTACACGCTCAGTAGTGACCGGGGCTGCACTTTATGTATACGCTCAGCAGTGAGGCGGGGCTGCACTTTATGTACACGCTCAGCAGTGACCGGGGCTGCATTTTATGTATACGCTCAGCAGTGAGGCGGGGCTGCACTTTATGTACACGCTCAGCAGTGACCGGGGCTGCACTTTATGTACACGCTCAGCAGTGACCCTGGCTGCACTTTATGTATACGCTCAGCAGTGAGGCGGGGCTGCACTTTATGTACACGCTCAGCAGTGACCAGTGCTGCACTTTATGTACACGCTCAGTAGTGACCAGTGCTGCACTTTATGTATATGCTCAGCAGTGACCGGGGCTGCACTTTATGTACACGCTCAGCAGTTACCGGGGCTGCACTTTATGTATATGCTCAGCAGTGAGGCAGGGCTGCACTTTATGTACACGCTCAGCAGTGACCGGGGCTGCACTTTATGTACACGCTCAGCAGTGACCGGGGCTGCACTTTATGTACACGCTCAGTAGTGACCAGTGCTGCACTTTATGTACACGCTCAGTAGTGACCAGTGCTGCACTTTATGTACACGCTCAGCAGTGACCAGTGCTGCACTTTATGTACACGCTCAGTAGTGACCAGTGCTGCACTTTATGTACACGCTCAGCAGTGACCGGGGCTGCACTTTATACGCTCAGCAGTGAGGCGGGGCTGCACTTTATGCACACGCTCAGCAGTGACCGGGGCTGCACTTTATGTACACGCTCAGTAGTGACCGGGGCTGCACTTTATGTATACGCTCAGCAGTGAGGCGGGGCTGCACTTTATGTTCACGCTCAGCAGTGACCGGGGCTGCCCTTTATGTACACGCTCAGCAGTGACCGGGGCTGCATTTTATGTATACGCTCAGCAGTGAGGCGGGGCTGCACTTTATGTACACGCTCAGCAGTGACCGGGGCTGCAGTTTATGTACACGCTCAGCAGTGACCGGGGCTGCACTTTATGTATATGCTCAGCAGTGAGGCGGGGCTGCACTTTATGTACACGCTCAGCAGTGACCGGGGCTGCACTTTATGTACACGCTCAGTAGTGACCAGTGCTGCACTTTATGTACACGCTCAGCAGTGACCGGGGCTGCACTTTATGTACACGTTCAGCAGTGATCAGTGCTGCACTTTATGTACACGCTCAGTAGTGACCAGTGCTGCACTTTATGTATATGCTCAGCAGTGACCGGGGCTGCACTTTATGTACACGCTCAGTAGTGACCGGGGCTGCACTTTATGTATACGCTCAGCAGTGAGGCGGGGCTGCACTTTATGTACACGCTCAGCAGTGACCGGGGCTGCACTTTATGTACACGCTCAGCAGTGACCGGGGCTGCACTTTATGTACACGCTCAGTAGTGACCAGTGCTGCACTTTATGTACACGCTCAGCAGTGAGGTGGGGCTGCACTTTATGTACACGCTCAGCAGTGACCGGGGCTGCACTTTATGTACACGCTCAGCAGTGACCGGGGCTACACTTTATGTATACGCTCAGCAGTGAGGCGGGGCTGCACTTTATGTACACGCTCAGCAGTGACCAGTGCTGCACTTTATGTACACGCTCAGCAGTGACCAGTGCTGCACTTTATGTACACGCTCAGTAGTGAGCAGTGCTGCACTTTATGTATATGCTCAGCAGTGACCGGGGCTGCACTTTATGTACGCGCTCAGCAGTGACCGGGGCTGCACTTTATGTAAACGCTCAGCAGTGAGGCGGGGCTGCACTTTATGTACACACTCAGCAGTGACCGGGGCTGCACTTTATGTACACGCTCAGCAGTGACCGGGGCTGCACTTTATGTAAACGCTCAGCAGTGAGGCGGGGCTGCACTTTATGTACACGCTCAGCAGTGACCAGTGCTGCACTTTATGTACACGCTCAGTAGTGACCAGTGCTGCACTTTATGTATATGCTCAGCAGTGACCGGGGCTGCACTTTATGTACACGCTCAGCAGTTACCGGGGCTGCACTTTATGTATATGCTCAGCAGTGAGGCAGGGCTGCACTTTATGTACACGCTCAGCAGTGACCGGGGCTGCACTTTATGTATACGCTCAGCAGTGAGGCGGGGCTGCACTTTATGTACACGCTCAGCACTGACCGGGGCTGCACTTTATGTACACGCTCAGCAGTGACCGGGGCTGCACTTTATGTACACGCTCTGTAGTGACCAGTGCTGCACTTTATGTACACGCTCAGCAGTGAGGTGGGGCTGCACTTTATGTACACGCTCAGCAGTGACCGGGGCTGCACTTTATGTACACGCTCAGCAGTGACCGGGGCTGCACTTTATGTATACGCTCAGCAGTGAGGCGGGGCTGCACTTTATGTACACGCTCAGCAGTGACCAGTGCTGCACTTTATGTACACGCTCAGCAGTGACCAGTGCTGCACTTTATGTACACGCTCAGTAGTGACCAGTGCTGCACTTTATGTATATGCTCAGCAGTGACCGGGGCTGCACTTTATGTACGCGCTCAGCAGTGACCGGGGCTGCACTTTATGTAAACGCTCAGCAGTGAGGCGGGGCTGCACTTTATGTACACACTCAGCAGTGACCGGGGCTGCACTTTATGTACACGCTCAGCAGTGACCGGGGCTGCACTTTATGTATACGCTCAGCAGTGAGGCGGGGCTGCACTTTATGTACACGCTCAGCAGTGACCAGTGCTGCACTTTATGTACACGCTCAGTAGTGACCAGTGCTGCACTTTATGTATATGCTCAGCAGTGACCGGGGCTGCACTTTATGTACACGCTCAGCAGTTACCGGGGCTGCACTTTATGTATATGCTCAGCAGTGAGGCAGGGCTGCAGTTTATGTACACGCTCAGCAGTGACCGGGGCTGCACTTTATGTACACGCTCAGCAGTGACCGGGGCTGCACTTTATGTATACGCTCACCAGTGAGGCGGGGCTGCACTTTATGTACACGCTCAGCAGTGACCAGTGCTGCAATTTATGTACACGCTCAGTAGTGACCAGTGCTGCACTTTATGTACACGCTCAGCAGTGACCAGTGCTGCACTTTATGTACACGCTCAGTAGTGACCAGTGCTGCACTTTATGTACACGCTCAGCAGTGACCGGGGCTGCACTTTATGTATACGCTGAGCAGTGAGGCGGGGCTGCACTTTATGCACACGCTCAGCAGTGACCGGGGCTGCACTTTATGTACACGCTCAGCAGTGACCGGGGCTGCACTTTATGTATACGCTCACCAGTGAGGCGGGGCTGCACTTTATGTACACGCTCAGCAGTGACCGGGGCTGCACTTTATGTACACGCTCAGTAGTGACCGGGGCTGCACTTTATGTATACGCTCAGTAGTGAGGCGGGGCTGCACTTTATGTTCACGCTCAGCAGTGACCGGGGCTGCCCTTTATGTACACGCTCAGCAGTGACCGGGGCTGCATTTTATGTATACGCTCAGCAGTGAGGCGGGGCTGCACTTTATGTACACGCTCAGCAGTGACCTGGGCTGCACTTTATGTACACGCTCAGTAGTGACCAGTGCTGCACTTTATGTACACGCTCAGCAGTGACCGGGGCTGCACTTTATGTACACGTTCAGCAGTGATCAGTGCTGCACTTTATGTACACGCTCAGTAGTGACCAGTGCTGCACTTTATGTATATGCTCAGTAGTGACCGGGGCTGCACTTTATGTATACGCTCAGCAGTGAGGCGGGGCTGCACTTTATGTTCACACTAAGCAGTGACCGGGGCTGCCCTTTATGTACACGCTCAGCAGTGACCGGGGCTGCATTTTATGTATACGCTCAGCAGTGAGGCGGGGCTGCACTTTATGTACACGTTCAGCAGTGACCGGGGCTGCACTTTATGTACACGCTCAGCAGTGACCGGGGCTGCACTTTATGTATATGCTCAGCAGTGAGGCGGGGCTGCACTTTATGTACACGCTCAGCAGTGACCGGGGCTGCACTTTATGTACACGCTCAGTAGTGACCAGTGCTGCACTTTATGTACACGCTCAGCAGTGACCGGGGCTGCACTTTATGTACACGTTCAGCAGTGATCAGTGCTGCACTTTATGTATACGCTCAGTAGTGACCAGTGCTGCACTTTATGTACACGCTCAGTAGTGACCAGTGCTGCACTTTATGTATATGCTCAGCAGTGACCGGGGCTGCACTTTATGTACACGCTCAGTAGTGACCGGGGCTGCACTTTATGTATATGCTCAGCAGTGAGGCGGGGCTGCACTTTATGTACACGCTTAGCAGTGACCGGGGCTGCACTTTATGTATACGCTCAGCAGTGACCGGGACTGCATTTTATGTATACGCTCAGCAGTGAGGTGGGGCTGCACTTTATGTACACGCTCAGCAGTGACCGGGGCTGCACTTTATGTACACGCTCAGCAGTGACCGGGGCTGCACTTTATGTATACGCTCAGCAGTGAGGCGGGGCTGCACTTTATGTACATGCTCAGCAGTGACCAGTGCTGCACTTTATGTACACGCTGAGCAGTGACCAGTGCTGCACTTTATGTACACGCTCAGTAGTGACCAGTGCTGCACTTTATGTATATGCTCAGCAGTGACCGGGGCTGCACTTTATGTACGCGCTCAGCAGTGACCGGGGCTGCACTTTATGTAAACGCTCAGCAGTGAGGCGGGGCTGCACTTTATGTACACACTCAGCAGTGACCGGGGCTGCACTTTATGTACACGCTTAGCAGTGACCGGGGCTGCACTTTATGTATACGCTCAGCAGTGAGGCGGGGCTGCACTTTATGTACACGCTCAGCAGTGACCAGTGCTGCACTTTATGTACACGCTCAGTAGTGACCAGTGCTGCACTTTATGTATATGCTCAGCAGTGACCGGGGCTGCACTTTATGTACACGCTCAGCAGTTACCGGGGCTGCACTTTATGTATATGCTCAGCAGTGAGGCAGGGCTGCACTTTATGTACACGCTCAGCAGTGACCGGGGCTGCACTTTATGTACACGCTCAGCAGTGACCGGGGCTGCACTTTATGTATACGCTCAGCAGTGAGGCGGGGCTGCACTTTATGTACACGCTCAGCAGTGACCAGTGCTGCACTTTATGTACACGCTCAGTAGTGACCAGTGCTGCACTTTATGTACACGCTCAGCAGTGACCAGTGCTGCACTTTATGTACACGCTCAGTAGTGACCAGTGCTGCACTTTATGTACACGCTCAGCAGTGACCGGGGCTGCACTTTATGTATACGCTCAGCAGTGAGGCGGGGCTGCACTTTATGCACACGCTCAGCAGTGACCGGGGCTGCACTTTATGTACACGCTCAGTAGTGACCGGGGCTGCACTTTATGTATACGCTCAGCAGTGAGGCGAGGCTGCACTTTATGTTCACGCTCAGCAGTGACCGGGGCTGCCCTTTATGTACACGCTCAGTAGTGACCAGTGCTGCACTTTATGTACACGCTCAGCAGTGACCGGGGCTGCACTTTATGTACACGTTCAGCAGTGATCAGTGCTGCACTTTATGTACACGCTCAGTAGTGACCAGTGCTGCACTTTATGTATATGCTCAGCAGTGACCGGGGCTGCACTTTATGTACACGCTCAGTAGTGACCGGGGCTGCACTTTATGTACACGCTCAGTAGTGACCGGGGCTGCACTTTATGTATACGCTCAGCAGTGAGGCGGGGCTGAACTTTATGTACACGCTCAGCAGTGACCGGGGCTGCACTTTATGTACACGCTCAGCAGTGACCGGGACTGCATTTTATGTATACGCTCAGCAGTGAGGTGGGGCTGCACTTTATGTACACGCTCAGCAGTGACCGGGGCTGCACTTTATGTACACGCTCAGCAGTGACCGGGGCTGCACTTTATGTATACTCTCAGCAGTGAGGCGGGGCTGCACTTTATGTACACGCTCAGCAGTGACCAGTGCTGCACTTTATGTACACGCTCAGTAGTGACCAGTGCTGCACTTTATGTACACGCTCAGCAGTGACCAGTGCTGCACTTTATGTACACGCTCAGTAGTGACCAGTGCTGCACTTTATGTATATGCTCAGCAGTGACCGGGGCTGCACTTTATGTACGCGCTCAGCAGTGACCGAGGCTGCACTTTATGTACATGCTCAGCAGTGAGGCGGGGCTGCACTTTATGTACACGCTCAGTAGTGACCAGTGCTGCACTTTATGTATACGCTCAGCAGTGAGGCGGGGCTGCACTTTATGTACACGCTCAGTAGTGACCAGTGCTGCACTTTATGTACACGCTCAGTAGTGAGGCAGGGCTGCACTTTATGTACACGCTCAGCAGTGACCAGTGCTGCACTTTATGTATACGCTCAGTAGTGACCAGCGCTACACTTTATGTACACGCTCAGCAGTGACCGGGGCTGCACTTTATGTATACGCTCAGTAGTGACCTGTGCTGCACTTTATGTACACGCTCAGTAGTGAGGCAGGGCTGCACTTTATGTACACGCTCAGTAGTGAGGCGGGGCTGCACTTTATGTACACGCTCAGTAGTGAGGCAGGGCTGCACTTTATGTACACGCTCAGCAGTGACCTGTGCTGCACTTTATGTACACGCTCAGTAGTGAGGCAGGGCTGCAATTTATGTATACGCTCAGTAGTGAGGCAGGGCTGCACTTTATGTATACGCTCAGCAGTGAGGCAGGGCTGCACTTTATGTACACGCTCAGTAGTGAGGCGGGGCTGCACTTTATGTACACGCTCAGTAGTGAGGCAGGGCTGCACTTTATGTACACGCTCAGTAGTGAGGCAGGGCTGCACTTTATGTACACGCTCAGTAGTGAGGCGGGGCTGCACTTTATGTACACGCTCAGTAGTGAGGCAGGGCTGCACTTTATGTACACGCTCAGTAGTGAGGCAGGGCTGCACTTTATGTACACGCTCAGTAGTGCGGCGGGGCTGCACTTTATGTACACGCTCAGTAGTGAGGCGGGGCTGCACTTTATGTACACGCTCAGTAGTGAGGCAGGGCTGCACTTTATGTACACGCTCAGTAGTGAGGCAGGGCTGCACTTTATGTACACGCTCAGTAGTGAGGCAGGGCTGCACTTTATGTACACGCTCAGTAGTGAGGCAGGGCTGCACTTTATGTACACGCTCAGTAGTGAGGCGGGACTGCACTTTATGTACACGCTCAGTAGTGAGGCGGGGCTGCACTTTATGTACACGCTCAGTAGTGAGGCAGGGCTGCACTTTATGTACACGCTCAGTAGTGAGGCGGGGCTGCACTTTATGTACACGCTCAGTAGTGACCAGTGCTGCACTTTATGTACACGCTCAGCAGTGACCGGGGCTGCACTTTATACGCTCAGCAGTGAGGCGGGGCTGCACTTTATGCACACGCTCAGCAGTGACCGGGGCTGCACTTTATGTACACGCTCAGTAGTGACCGGGGCTGCACTTTATGTATACGCTCAGCAGTGAGGCGGGGCTGCACTTTATGTTCACGCTCAGCAGTGACCGGGGCTGCCCTTTATGTACACGCTCAGCAGTGACCGGGGCTGCATTTTATGTATACGCTCAGTAGTGAGGCGGGGCTGCACTTTATGTACACGGTCAGCAGTGACCGGGGCTGCACTTTATGTACACGCTCAGCAGTGACCGGGGCTGCACTTTATGTATATGCTCAGCAGTGAGGCGGGGCTGCACTTTATGTACACGCTCAGCAGTGACCGGGGCTGCACTTTATGTACACGCTCAGTAGTGACCAGTGCTGCACTTTATGTACACGCTCAGCAGTGACCGGGGCTGCACTTTATGTACACGCTCAGCAGTGACCGGGGCTGCACTTTATGTATACGCTCAGCAGTGAGGCGGGGCTGCACTTTATGTACACGCTCAGCAGTGACCAGTGCTGCACTTTATGTACACGCTCAGCAGTGACCAGTGCTGCACTTTATGTACACGCTCAGTAGTGACCAGTGCTGCACTTTATGTATATGCTCAGCAGTGACCGGGGCTGCACTTTATGTACGCGCTCAGCAGTGACCGGGGCTGCACTTTATGTAAACGCTCAGCAGTGAGGCGGGGCTGCACTTTATGTACACACTCAGCAGTGACCGGGGCTGCACTTTATGTACACGCTCAGCAGTGACCGGGGCTGCACTTTATGTATACGCTCAGCAGTGAGGCGGGGCTGCACTTTATGTACATGCTCAGCAGTGACCAGTGCTGCACTTTATGTACACGCTCAGTAGTGACCAGTGCTGCACTTTATGTATATGCTCAGCAGTGACCGGGGCTGCACTTTATGTACACGCTCAGCAGTGACCAGTGCTGCACTTTATGTACACGCTCAGTAGTGACCAGTGCTGCACTTTATGTACACGCTCAGCAGTGACCAGTGCTGCACTTTATGTACACGCTCAGTAGTGATCAGTGCTGCACTTTATGTACACGCTCAGTAGTGATCAGGGCTGCACTTTATGTATACGCTCAGCAGTGACCGGGGCTGCACTTTATGTACACGCTCAGCAGTGACCGGGGCTGCACTTTATGTATACGCTCAGCAGTGAGGCGGGGCTGCACTTTATGTACACGCTCAGCAGTGACCAGTGCTGCACTTTATGTACACGCTCAGTAGTGACCAGTGCTGCACTTTATGTATATGCTCAGCAGTGAGGCGGGGCTGCACTTTATGTACACGCTCAGCAGTGACCAGTGCTGCACTTTATGTACACGCTCAGTAGTGACCAGTGCTGCACTTTATGTACACGCTCAGCAGTGACCAGTGCTGCACTTTATGTACACGCTCAGTAGTGACCAGTGCTGCACTTTATGTACACGCTCAGTAGTGACCAGTGCTGCACTTTATGTACACGCTCAGCAGTGACCGGGGCTGCCCTTTATGTACACGCTCAGCAGTGACCGGGGCTGCATTTTATGTATACGCTCAGCAGTGAGGCGGGGCTGCACTTTATGTACACGCTCAGCAGTGACCGGGGCTGCACTTTATGTACACGCTCAGCAGTGACCGGGGCTGCACTTTATGTATATGCTCAGCAGTGAGGCGGGGCTGCACTTTATGTACACGCTCAGCAGTGACCGGGGCTGCACTTTATGTACACGCTCAGTAGTGACCAGTGCTGCACTTTATGTACACGCTCAGCAGTGACCGGGGCTGCACTTTATGTACACGTTCAGCAGTGATCAGTGCTGCACTTTATGTACACGCTCAGTAGTGACCAGTGCTGCACTTTATGTATATGCTCAGCAGTGACCGGGGCTGCACTTTATGTACACGCTCAGTAGTGACCGGGGCTGCACTTTATGTATACGCTCAGCAGTGAGGCGGGGCTGCACTTTATGTACACGCTCAGCAGTGACCGGGGCTGCACTTTATGTACACGCTCAGCAGTGACCGGGGCTGCACTTTATGTACACGCTCAGCAGTGACCGGGGCTGCACTTTATGTATACGCTCAGCAGTGAGGCGGGGCTGCACTTTATGTACACGCTCAGCAGTGACCAGTGCTGCACTTTATGTACACGCTCAGCAGTGACCAGTGCTGCACTTTATGTACACGCTCAGTAGTGACCAGTGCTGCACTTTATGTATATGCTCAGCAGTGACCGGGGCTGCACTTTATGTACGCGCTCAGCAGTGACCGGGGCTGCACTTTATGTAAACGCTCAGCAGTGAGGCGGGGCTGCACTTTATGTACACACTCAGCAGTGACCGGGGCTGCACTTTATGTACACGCTAAGCAGTGACCGGGGCTGCACTTTATGTATACGCTCAGCAGTGAGGCGGGGCTGCACTTTATGTACACGCTCAGCAGTGACCAGTGCTGCACTTTATGTACACGCTCAGTAGTGACCAGTGCTGCACTTTATGTATATGCTCAGCAGTGACCGGGGCTGCACTTTATGTACACGCTCAGCAGTTACCGGGGCTGCACTTTATGTATATGCTCAGCAGTGAGGCAGGGCTGCACTTTATGTACACGCTCAGCAGTGACCGGGGCTGCACTTTATGTACACGCTCAGCAGTGACCGGGGCTGCACTTTATGTATACGCTCAGCAGTGAGGCGGGGCTGCACTTTATGTACACGCTCAGCAGTGACCAGTGCTGCACTTTATGTACACGCTCAGTAGTGACCAGTGCTGCACTTTATGTACACGCTCAGCAGTGACCAGTGCTGCACTTTATGTACACGCTCAGTAGTGACCAGTGCTGCACTTTATGTACACGCTCAGCAGTGACCGGGGCTGCACTTTATGTATACGCTCAGCAGTGAGGCGGGGCTGCACTTGATGCACACGCTCAGCAGTGACCGGGGCTGCACTTTATGTACACGCTCAGTAGTGACCGGGGCTGCACTTTATGTATACGCTCAGCAGTGAGGCGAGGCTGCACTTTATGTTCACGCTCAGCAGTGACCGGGGCTGCCCTTTATGTACACGCTCAGCAGTGACCGGGGCTGCATTTTATGTATACGCTCAGCAGTGAGGCGGGGCTGCACTTTATGTACACGCTCAGCAGTGACCTGGGCTGCACTTTATGTACACGCTCAGTAGTGACCAGTGCTGCACTTTATGTACACGCTCAGCAGTGACCGGGGCTGCACTTTATGTACACGTTCAGCAGTGATCAGTGCTGCACTTTATGTACACGCTCAGTAGTGACCAGTGCTGCACTTTATGTATATGCTCAGTAGTGACCGGGGCTGCACTTTATGTATACGCTCAGCAGTGAGGCGGGGCTGCACTTTATGTTCACGCTAAGCAGTGACTGGGGCTGCCCTTTATGTACACGCTCAGCAGTGACCGGGGCTGTATTTTATGTATACGCTCAGCAGTGAGGCGGGGCTGCACTTTATGTATACGCTCAGCAGTGACCGGGGCTGCACATTATGTACACGCTCAGCAGTGACCGGGGCTGCACTTTATGTATATGCTCAGCAGTGAGGCGGGGCTGCACTTTATGTACACGCTCAGCAGTGACCGGGGCTGCACTTTATGTACACGCTCAGTAGTGACCAGTGCTGCACTTTATGTACACGCTCAGCAGTGACCGGGGCTGCACTTTATGTACACGTTCAGCAGTGATCAGTGCTGCACTTTATGTATACGCTCAGTAGTGACCAGTGCTGCACTTTATGTACACGCTCAGTAGTGACCAGTGCTGCACTTTATGTATATGCTCAGCAGTGACCGGGGCTGCACTTTATGTACACGCTCAGTAGTGACCGGGGCTGCACTTTATGTATACGCTCAGCAGTGAGGCGGGGCTGCACTTTATGTACACGCTTAGCAGTGACCGGGGCTGCACTTTATGTACACGCTCAGCAGTGACCGGGGCTGCACTTTATGTATACGCTCAGCAGTGAGGCGGGGCTGCACTTTATGTACACGCTCAGCAGTGACCAGTGCTGCACTTTATGTACACGCTCAGCAGTGACCAGTGCTGCACTTTATGTACACGCTCAGTAGTGACCAGTGCTGCACTTTATGTACACGCTCAGTAGTGACCAGTGCTGCACTTTATGTACACGCTCAGCAGTGACCAGTGCTGCACTTTATGTACACGCTCAGTAGTGACCAGTGCTGCACTTTATGTATATGCTCAGCAGTGACCGGGGCTGCACTTTATGTAAACGCTCAGCAGTGAGGCGGGGCTGCACTTTATGTACACACTCAGCAGTGACCGGGGCTGCACTTTATGTATACGCTCAGCAGTGAGGCGGGGCTGCACTTTATGTACACGCTCAGCAGTGACCAGTGCTGCACTTTATGTACACGCTCAGTAGTGACCAGTGCTGCACTTTATGTATATGCTCAGCAGTGACCGGGGCTGCACTTTATGTACACGCTCAGCAGTTACCGGGGCTGCACTTTATGTATATGCTCAGCAGTGAGGCAGGGCTGCACTTTATGTACACGCTCAGCAGTGACCGGGGCTGCACTTTATGTACACGCTCAGCAGTGACCGGGGCTGCACTTTATGTATACGCTCAGCAGTGAGGCGGGGCTGCACTTTATGTACACGCTCAGCAGTGACCAG
The DNA here is from genome assembly GCF_046119375.1 of Phyllobates terribilis. Lineage (NCBI taxonomy): Eukaryota > Metazoa > Chordata > Amphibia > Anura > Dendrobatidae > Phyllobates > Phyllobates terribilis. The sequence continues at coordinate 11,233,097 of NW_027362767.1, read as the reverse complement.
TGCTGCACTTTATGTACACGCTCAGTAGTGACCAGTGCTGCACTTTATGTACACGCTCAGCAGTGACCAGTGCTGCACTTTATGTACACGCTCAGTAGTGACCAGTGCTGCACTTTATGTACACGCTCAGCAGTGACCGGGGCTGCACTTTATGTATACGCTCAGCAGTGAGGTGGGGCTGCACTTTATGCACACGCTCAGCAGTGACCGGGGCTGCACTTTATGTACACGCTCAGTAGTGACTGGGGCTGCACTTTATGTATACGCTCAGCAGTGAGGCGAGGCTGCACTTTATGTTCACGCTCAGCAGTGACCGGGGCTGCCCTTTATGTACACGCTCAGCAGTGACCGGGGCTGCATTTTATGTATACGCTCAGCAGTGAGGCGGGGCTGCACTTTATGTACACGCTCAGTAGTGACCAGTGCTGCACTTTATGTACACGCTCAGCAGTTACCGGGGCTGCACTTTATGTACACGTTCAGCAGTGATCAGTGCTGCACTTTATGTACACGCTCAGTAGTGACCAGTGCTGCACTTTATGTATATGCTCAGCAGTGACCGGGGCTGCACTTTATGTACACGCTCAGTAGTGACCGGGGCTGCACTTTATGTATACGCTCAGCAGTGAGGCGAGGCTGCACTTTATGTTCACGCTCAGCAGTGACCGGGGCTGCCCTTTATGTACACGCTCAGCAGTGACCGGGGCTGCATTTTATGTATACGCTCAGCAGTGAGGCGGGGCTGCACTTTATGTACACGCTCAGTAGTGACCAGTGCTGCACTTTATGTACACGCTCAGCAGTTACCGGGGCTGCACTTTATGTACACGTTCAGCAGTGATCAGTGCTGCACTTTATGTACACGCTCAGTAGTGACCAGTGCTGCACTTTATGTATATGCTCAGCAGTGACCGGGGCTGCACTTTATGTACACGCTCAGTAGTGACCGGGGCTGCACTTTATGTATACGCTCAGCAGTGAGGCGGGGCTGAACTTTATGTACACGCTCAGCAGTGACCGGGACTGCATTTTATGTATACGCTCAGCAGTGAGGTGGGGCTGCACTTTATGTACACGCTCAGCAGTGACCGGGGCTGCACTTTATGTACACGCTCAGCAGTGACCGGGGCTGCACTTTATGTATACGCTCAGCAGTGAGGCGGGGCTGCACTTTATGTATACGCTCAGCAGTGAGGCAGTGCTGCACTTCATGTACACGCTCAGCAGTGACCAGTGCTGCACTTTATGTACACGCTCAGTAGTGACCAGTGCTGCACTTTATGTACACGCTCAGCAGTGACCAGTGCTGCACTTTATGTACACGCTCAGTAGTGACCAGTGCTGCACTTTATGTATATGCTCAGCAGTGACCGGGGCTGCACTTTATGTACGCGCTCAGCAGTGACCGGGGCTGCACTTTATGTACATGCTCAGCAGTGAGGCGGGGCTGCACTTTATGTACACGCTCAGTAGTGACCAGTGCTGCACTTTATGTATACGCTCAGCAGTGAGGCGGGGCTGCACTTTATGTACACGCTCAGTAGTGACCAGTGCTGAACTTTATGTACACGCTCAGTAGTGAGGCAGGGCTGCACTTTATGTACACGCTCAGCAGTGACCAGTGCTGCACTTTATGTATACGCTCAGTAGTGACCAGCGCTGCACTTTATGTACACGCTCAGTAGTGAGGCAGGGCTGCACTTTATGTACACGCTCAGTAGTGAGGCAGGGCTGCACTTTATGTACATGCTCAGCAGTGACCTGTGCTGCACTTTATGTACACGCTCAGTAGTGAGGCAGGGCTGCAATTTATGTATACGCTCAGTAGTGAGGCAGGGCTGCACTTTATGTATACGCTCAGCAGTGAGGCAGGGCTGCACTTTATGTACACGCTCAGTAGTGAGGCGGGGCTGCACTTTATGTACACGCTCAGTAGTGAGGCAGGGCTGCACTTTATGTACACGCTCAGTAGTGAGGCAGGGCTGCACTTTATGTACACGCTCAGTAGTGAGGCGGGGCTGCACTTTATGTACACGCTCAGTAGTGAGGCGGGGCTGCACTTTATGTACACGCTCAGTAGTGAGGCGGGGCTGCACTTTCTGTACACGCTCAGTAGTGAGGCGGGGCTGCACTTTATGTACACGCTCAGTAGTGAGGCAGGGCTGCACTTTATGTACACGCTCAGTAGTGAGGCAGGGCTGCACTTTATGTACACGCTCAGTAGTGAGGCAGGGCTGCACTTTATGTACATGCTTAGTAGTGAGGCAGGGCTGCACTTTATGTACACGCTCAGTAGTGAGGCGGGGCTGCACTTTATGTACACGCTCAGTAGTGAGGCAGGGCTGCACTTTATATACACGCTCAGTAGTGAGGCGGGGCTGCACTTTATGTACACGCTCAGTAGTGAGGCAGGGCTGCACTTTATGTACACGCTCAGTAGTGAGGCAGGGCTGCACTTTATGTACACGCTCAGTAGTGAGGCGGGGCTGCACTTTATGTACACGCTCAGTAGTGAGGCGGGGCTGCACTTTATGTACACGCTCAGTAGTGAGGCAGGGCTGCACTTTATGTACACGCTTAGTAGTGAGGCAGGGCTGCACTTTATATACACGCTCAGTAGTGAGGCGGGGCTGCACTTTATGTACACGCTCAGTAGTGAGGCGGGGCTGCACTTTATGTACACGCTCAGTAGTGAGGCAGGGCTGCACTTTATGTACACGCTCAGTAGTGAGGCAGGGCTGCACTTTATGTACACGCTCAGTAGTGAGGCGGGGCTGCACTTTATGTACACGCTCAGTAGTGAGGCGGGGCTGCACTTTATGTACACGCTCAGTAGTGAGGCAGGGCTGCACTTTATGTACACGCTCAGTAGTGAGGCAGGGCTGCACTTTATGTACACGCTCAGTAGTGAGGCAGGGCTGCACTTTATGTACACGCTCAGTAGTGAAGCGGGGCTGCACTTTATGTACACGCTCAGTAGTGAGGCGGGGCTGCACTTTATGTACACGCTCAGTAGTGAGGCAGGGCTGCACTTTATGTACACGCTCAGTAGTGAGGCAGGGCTGCACTTTATGTACACGCTCAGTAGTGAAGCGGGGCTGCACTTTATGTACACGCTCAGTAGTGAGGCGGGGCTGCACTTTATGTACACGCTCAGTAGTGAGGCGGGGCTGCACTTTATGTACACGCTCAGTAGTGAGGCAGGGCTGTGGAGTCAGAGTTGTGAAGTTGGGAGTCGGAAGTCAGGGAAATTGAGGAGTCGGAGGTTTGGATTTCCGACTCCACAGTCCTGGTGGTCAGATGACTGTGAATAAGGGTCTTATCCTGCACATATACATCAGATCATAGTATAGGATATATGGCCTCGATTCATCCAGACTGGTGTTTTGAATGACAGTGTTGATAAAGGAAGGACTAGAGTAAGGTTCCCCACATTCATTATGAGGCCTGATTTTTCTTCTGAACATGAATCTAATATGAAGCTGCGATCTGCTCCTCTAGTAAAGGCCATTTCTACTACGGCAGCTGGAGGTGGCGTCCTGACGTGCTGGCACAGACTCTTCCTCCGCAGCCCGCACCACTCACAACATTACAAATAGTCGTAAGTAATTGAAAACAGGGAATGAATCAAAGACTCCTGACAGAAAAAGCTTACAAAAAGTGCAATCCCGCTATTATAACAGCCGGCTCTGTTTACTACTGCAGCTTTTCTGGGAACACACATTGGCGGCTCTTCTGCTAGACTTTATAAGACATGAGCCTCCCACACACTATGTGAAGATGGACAGAAAGGGCAACAATAATAAAACCCGCTGAGATCCAGAGTACGATCTGCTCTCCAGAGACCGCAGCCTTAAATAACAACAACAACCAAAAATGCTGAAACACAACAAAAAGTCACAAGACGCCGACACAACACAGAGACCATTTACAGATTTCAATAGTCAAAACAGAATTGTAATAAAATAATTGGGAAAGAAATGATGCAAAGTGAAACTCCGAGAAGCTCCAGCTCCATTGTGCGATGTCCTGGTCTACAATGGACAAAGCTATACAGTTAATACGAACGGAAAAAAAGAAATGTCCATCAAGTTCAACAGATAGATGAGAAAAGATAAAAGGAAGGGGTACAACCACCATGCATGATCCGCCCCAGAAGAGCAGGTCTTCCCCTCCCAATTATCCATCCACTAGACTAAACATCCAGAAGAGAACTTTACCCATTTACAAGATTATCTATTATTTTCTTCTGAGAAAACATCTAAACCTTTTTGAAACCATCAATGATTCCTACTGTGAAGACACCTGAGGTCGACTATTCTCCAGATTAATAGCTCTTCTTATGGTAAAGAAGCCTTGAGAGGAAAGAAAAGCTCAAGAGGGTCTTATCTTAGAAAGAGCTACTGCCGCACCCGCGAGCCAGGAATAAATAGGAGAATAGGGGTGGTAGTCTGCGCCGCCAATGTAGGACTCAAGAAACCAAGGAAGATAAGGAAATTTGACCAGCGGATTATTATCTACACATTTCGAAGTTGGATCAACTTCTTCATTAGGAGAACCACAATATCGTTATGGTTATCTTGGTTTCTTGAGTTCTACATCGGCAGAGTAAACTACCACCCTTAATCTCCCAATATTTATTTTAGGTAAAGAAGCCACGTCTCATCTGAAGATTGACCTTTTCTCCAGGTGGAGAGAATGCCCTTTGTCTTTTGATGGGTTTTGACCACACTATTTGTATGGCCACTTATGTACAAGTTCATCATGTCCCCACCTTAGATGTCTCTTCTTATGAGATTATTCTATAGCAACTGTCTGCAGCCCAATGTAATGTTCAGTGTCCTGGACTGGAGAAAAGGGCGCTCCAACCTCACCCACATTATGTTTATTCTCAGGGAATCCTTTGGCTCCCAGAACGGTGACCTCAAAACACCTTTTCTAGGAAATGCTCCGGACCCCATTAGAAGATAAAATTGCAAAGAAAGTCACGATGTATTCCTGCCTCTTCCCTCACACCTTAGTCTCCATGCCGGGGTGTTCGGGATGTGGGGTCTCCCTAACACAACAGCTCATGGTCCTTTTATAAATGCCGTAAGTTCAAAGTTCTTCTTCCATATGTTAGACTTATAGTGACATCCTGTGCCAAAAGTTACAACCAAGTCAACCTGAAGAGACATTTCTCACCACCCGAATTCATCAAGGTCTTTGCCCTTTTTTCTGTAGTATAAGTGGTTCTTAACTTTTAAGTTTGCGATTTATTCATTATTAAATTTGTGCCTTTTTCTTTTACCTTTATTTGCTTCTGCCTGTGTTTTAGTTAGTCAATGTGGTTTACCTTATCTAAATATTTTAGCCTAATTCATGGTTTGAGGTTGGTTAGAATTTTTGCCCAATTGCACTGCGACGTCCTACCAAACTATCTTATTTTTTGGAGTAGTTGAGGAGAAATGTCCGACATTTCACAAAAAAAAGTAAATACAAAAGAAGAACATTGTGCACGAGATGCATCAATCCTCATGCGTCATGTTGAAGGATTTGGTGCCAAAAGCGGCAAGGAATACCACAAGACAAAAAAGAAAAGTCGCTAAAAAAAATGCTACTGATGAATCTGGGCCTTTTACTTTTATAATAATGTAGGTCATTTAACCTGGACAACCATGTACTCATAAGAGTCCCAAGTTTAGAGATTTGTCTACACCTCACATAAGACCATGGTGATCTGGTCACTGAGAAAAGGACAAGGGTCTCTGAAAAGGTGAATTAGAATTCGGCTACGGTCACAGTGTCAGTATTTGGTCAGTATTTTACATCAGTATTTGTGAGCCAGAACCAGGAGTGGTGATAAATGCAGAGTTTCTATGATACTTTTCCTCTGCTTGTTCCACTCCTAATTTTGCCTTATAAATACTGCTGTAAAATACTGACCAAATACTGAACGTGTGAACGTGGCCTTACAATGTCTCTCGGAGGCTTCAGACTACACTTGTCACACACAGCCTGCCAGCTCTAGACAGATCCAAAGCAATGTGAGAGCTGTTGTGCCCAGGGCAAGCTGGCATGGCAGAAAGGAGCTAAGTCTGACGTGCTTGGAGCAGGGAGGTTCCAGCTGCACGCAAGAGAAAAATGTTGGCGTCTCCGAGCTCTTGAATACTTTGTATTCTTAGAAATTGGAAAAGGACAATTGAGCCAGTACCATTACGTAACATTATGTTTTGCACTTGTTAACCAGCACTGATGTAAGAAACGTCCATGGGAATGAGAGCTGCACAGAGTCCCAGGGATGGACGTTCTGTGTATTGTGGGCATTGTATGATCCGGGCACGGTGGATTCTGGGCTTTGTTCATACTATTGTGTGTGGCACATTCAGGCACTGAACAGACAATTGTGTCATCCATCCCCAATCCATCCTAAAAACATCCGGAAAACGACAGAAATTAGCCAGCACCATAAAACAGGGTCATTATGTGCTCCTTATATTTGGGGGAGGCTTATCTATTTAGTACTTATAACGGGCTGGCGAGAAGCTTTCTGTGACCTCCAAATGTTAGATAAATGTGAATGCAATTAATATATTAAAAAAAAAATCATATGCACTTTGGAAAACGAAGCAACCTGCCCCGCGACTTTGCCCCGCGGCCGAGCAGCAGGTACAGGTGCTCCTGATCAGCTCATTCTTCGCTCAGAGAAATGCACATTTCAATGAGATTTCAACAGTCCGAGAGCAAAAACAAAAGATTTGGCAAGCGACAAACCGAGGGGAATTTGTTTAAGAACAGGCTTTAATGCATGCTTAAGTCATGTACATCTCACATTAATAAATATTAACGTGCCAAAATCTACCAAGGGCAGCAGATCTGGAACAGGTGGGGCAGATACTCCGAGAAACAGATCCGAATTTGAAACCCAAAAACTGAACCAGTTCTCATACAAAGCATTGACTAATGAGTTGTGCATGTCCGTAGCCACCATCTGAGCACTGAGCGCACACAGTCCCACGGCTTCCAGGATCAGGGACTCTCTACAGTCACTACACTGGCATTTCATTGCACCTTTCACATGTAACTAAACAGACGGGGTTCTCATGCTGTAGATCCTCGTGTACAAAGCTCCAGATGGCGTCTTATGGAGACGCCTTGGAGGTTACAGCTCCCATAGCAGCACCATATGGCGGCACACGGAGTGGACTGTATTATGGACTAGTTTCAATGGAATCAACTTTGAAACTCAAATTACAGTAAGAAATAAAGTGTCAAATGCATTTACTCTTCTCCATAAAAGATTAGGAAGAATCCAAGAAGTTGCTAAAACTTTGCACCGAGATCCTTGCATGACATGTAGAAGACTATAAGAAACCTGAAAAAGTAACTTTAATAAGTTCCCCCAAACTTACATTATGTTTCCATGGTTTGATCCCAGGAGAGGGCAGGGTGTTGTGTGTGAGGCGGGGGCAGAGAACTTCATGGGGCCCTTTTCTCATGTAGTTCCTGCCTCCATTCATTCGCTTTGGAGGTGCCATGAAGAGGGCACTCGGTAGGTTTGCTGTATGAGCCCCACATTTAGCTCCATTTTTTTTTGACAGGTTTATGCTGGAAAATAAAGGAAATTCTAAACCGAGCTGGATCGCTGCCATTATTAGGCCACCGCTCCTGACGCTGCTCAATTACCTGGAAGCAAAGTGTGCACTGAGGCCAGGGAGACCACACAGCCACTAGATGGGATGTCATACAGTTTCCTCTCTTTATACCAATCCTGTGGAGAATTCTTCCTTGTAGATGACGTTAACTATCATCAGGTGTCGGTCAGAAGTCTCGGTCTGACTCTGGACAACTTGCAGATTGCAGGAGAAATCCCTGTAACTTCTCAGAGAAATTACACAGGTCAGGGACAGAAGGCAGCGCTGTGCGGGAAGCAAATGCCCTCAGTGGATTGCACCAGAAAGTCACATATATTAGGCTTCCAGTAAGCGGCTGCAGGTATCTGTGTGCAATCAGATGAGAGGCGAGTGCGAGCTCATGGATACTATCTGCCACTTATTTTTAACACGTTACAGCCCTCTGTTCCTTTAAGACACCCAGGGATCTGCTGAAGCTTGTAGATATTCTAAAATGTGTCTGCCACTATGACGACATGATCCGGAGTACTGCTGGTACGTTTATTATAGGATGATAGTGCAGTATACTCCCTGCCCTTATCCTCCAAATCACAGACTGACCTGTGTGACCTCACTGCACTCACCCTGTGACATCATCAACCAATCACAGACTGGACTGTGTGTCCTCACTGCTCACACCCTGTGACATCATCAGCCAATCACAGACTGGACTGTGTGTCCTCACTGCACTCACCCTGTGACATCATCAGACAATCACAGACTGGACTGTGTGACCTCACTGCTCTCACCCTGTGACATCATCAGACAATCACAGACTGGACTGTGTGTCCTCACGGCACTCACCCTGTGACATCATCAGCCAATCACAGACTGGACTGTGTGACCTCACTGCACTCACCCTGTGACATCATCAGCCAATCGCAGACTGGACTGTGTGACCTCACTGCACTCACCCTGTGACATCATCAGCCAATCACAGACTGGACTGTGTGACCTCACTGCACTCACCCTGTGACATCATCAGCCAATCGCAGACTGGACTGTGTGACCTCACTGCTCTCACCCTGTGACATCATCAGCCAATCACAGACTGGACTGTGTGTCCTCACTGCACTCACCCTGTGACATCATCAGACAATCACAGACTGGACTGTGTGTCCTCACGGCTCTCACCCTGTGACATCATCAGACAATCACAGACTGGACTGTGTGACCTCACTGCACTCACCCTGTGACATCATCAGCCAATCGCAGACTGGACTGTGTGACCTCACTGCACTCACCCTGTGACATCATCAGCCAATCACAGACTGGACTGTGTGACCTCACTGCACTCACCCTGTGACATCATCAGCCAATCACAGACTGGACTGTGTGTCCTCACTGCTCTCACCCTGTGACATCATCAGCCAATCACAGACTGGACTGTGTGACCTCACTGCACTCACCCTGTGACATCATCAGCCAATCACAGACTGGACTGTGTGACCTCACTGCACTCACCCTGTCACATCATCAGCCAATCACAGACTGGACTGTGTGTCCTCACTGCACTCACCCTGTGACATCATCAGACAATCACAGACTGGACTGTGTGACCTCACGGCACTCACCCTGTGACATCATCAGACAATCACAGACTGGACTGTGTGACCTCACTGCACTCACCCTGTGACATCATCAACCAATCACAGACTGGACTGTGTGTCCTCACTGCACTCACCCTGTGACATCATCAGACAATCACAGACTGGACTGTGTGACCTCACGGCACTCACCCTGTGACATCATCAGCCAATCGCAGACTGGACTGTGTGACCTCACTGCTCTCACCCTGTGACATCATCAGACAATCACAGACTGGACTGTGTGACCTCACTGCACTCACCCTGTGACATCATCAGCCAATCACAGACTGGACTGTGTCCTCACTGCTCTCACCCTGTGACATCATCAGCCAATCACAGACTGGACTGTGTGACCTCACTGCACTCACCCTGTGACATCATCAGCCAATCGCAGACTGGACTGTGTCCCATCACTGCTCTCACCCTGTGACATCATCAGCCAATCACAGACTGGACTGTGTGACCTCTTTGCACTCACCCTGTGAGATCATCAGCCAATCACAGACTGGACTGTGTGTCCTCACTGCACTCACCCTGTGACATCATCAGACAATCACAGACTGGACTGTGTGACCTCACTGCTCTCACAATGACATCATCAACCAATCACAGACTGGACTGTGTGACCTCACTGCACTCACCCTGTGACATCATCAGCCAATCGCAGACTGGACTGTGTGACCTCACTGCTCTCACCCTGTGACATCATCAACCAATCACAGACTGGACTGTGTGTCCTCACTGCTCTCACCCTGTGACATCATCAACCAATCACAGATCGAACTGCGTGACCTCACTGCACTCACCCTGTGGCATCATCAACCAATCACAGACTGACTTGCTCCATGGACTGTGTGACCTCACTGCTCTCACCCTGTGACATCATCATCCAAATCACAGACTGGACTGTGTAACCTCACTGCTCTCACCCTGTGACATCATCAGCCAATCACAGACTGGACTGTGTGACCTCACTGCACTCACCCTGTGACATCATTAACCAATCACAGACTGGACTGTGTGACCTCACTGCACTCACCCTGTGACATCATCAGCCAATCACAGACTGGACTGTGTGACCTCACTGCTCTCACCCTGTGACATCATCAACCAATCACAGACTGGACTGTGTGACCTCACTGCACTCACCCTGTGACATCATCAACCAATCACAGATCGAACTGCGTGACCTCACTGCTGTCACCCTGTGACATCATCAGCCAATCACAGATTGGACTGTGTGACCTCACTGCTCTCACCCTGTGACATCATCAACCAATCACAAACTGGACTGTGTGACCTCACTGCTCTCACCCTGTGACATCATCAACCAATCACAGATTGAACTGCGTAACCTCACTGCTCTCACCCTGTGACATCATCAACCAATCACAGACTGACCTGCTCTATGGACTGTGTGACCTCACTGCTCTGACCCTGTGACATCATCAGCCAATCACAGACTGGACTGTGTGACCTCACTGCTCTCACCCTGTGACATCATCAACCAATCACAAACTGGACTGTGTGACCTCACTGCTCTCACCCTGTGACATCATCAACCAATCACAGATTGAACTGCGTAACCTCACTGCTCTCACCCTGTGACATCATCAGACAATCACAGACTGACCTGCTCCATGGACTGTGTGACCTCACTGCTCTCACCCTGTGACATCATCATCCAAATCACAGACTGGACTGTGTGACCTCACTGCTCTCACCCTGTGACATCATCAGCCAATCACAGACTGGACAGTGTGACCTCACTGCACTCACCCTGTGACATCATCAACCAATCACAGACTGGACTGTGTGACCTCACTGCTCTCACCCTGTGACATCATCAACCAATCACAGACTGTACTGTGTGACCTCACTGCTCTCACCCTGTGACATCATCAACCAATCACAGACTGGACTGTGTGACCTCACTGCTCTCACCCTGTGACATCATCAACCAATCACAAACTGGACTGTGTGACCTCACTGCTCTCACCCTGTGACATCATCAACCAATCACAGATTGAACTGCGTAACCTCACTGCTCTCACCCTGTGACATCATCAGACAATCACAGACTGACCTGCTCCATGGACTGTGTGACCTCACTGCTCTCACCCTGTGACATCATCATCCAAATCACAGACTGGACTGTGTGACCTCACTGCTCTCACCCTGTGACATCATCAGCCAATCACAGACTGGACTGTGTGACCTCACTGCACTCACCCTGTGACATCATCAACCAATCACAGACCGGACTGTGTGACCTCACTGCACTCACCCTATGACATCATCAACCAATCACAGACTGGACTGTGTGACCTCACTGCTCTCACCATGACATCATCAACCAATCACAGACTGGACTGTGTGACCTCACTGCTCTCACCCTGCGACATTATCAACCAATCACAAACTGGACTGTGTGACCTCACTGCTCTCACCCTGTGACATCATCAACCATTCACAGATCGAACTGCGTGACCTCACTGCTGTCACCCTGTGACATCATCAACCAATCACAGACTGACCTGCTCCATGGACTGTGTGACCTCACTGCTCTCACCCTGTGACATCATCATCCAAATCACAGACTGGACTATGTGACCTCACTGCTCTCACCCTGTGACATCATCAAACAATCACAGACTGACCTGCGTGACCTCACTGCACTCACCCTGTGACATCATCAACCAATCACAGACTGGACTGTGTGACCTCACTGCACTCACCCTGTGACATCATCAACCAATCACAGACTGGACTGTGTGACCTCACTGCTCTCACCCTGTGACATCATCAACCAATCACAGACTGGACTGTGTGACCTCACTGCTCTCACCCTGACATCATCAACCAATCACTGACTGGACTGTATGACCTCACTGCTCTCACCCTGTGACATCATCAACCAATCACAGACTGGACTGTGTGACCTCACTGCTCTCACCCTGTGACATCATCAACCAATCACAGACTGGACTGTGTGACCTCACTGCTCTCACCCTGTGACATCACCAACCAATCACAGACTGGACTGTGTGACCTCACTGCTCTCACCTTGACATCATCAACCAATCACAGACTGGACTGTGTGACCTCACTGCTCTCACCCTGTGACATCATCAACCAATCACAGACTGGACTGCGTGACCTCACTGCTCTCACCCTGTGACATCATCAACCAATCACAGACTGGACTGTGTGACCTCACTGCTCTCACCCTGTGACATCATCAACCAATCACAGACTGTACTGTGTGACCTCACTGCTCTCACCCTGTGTCATCATCAACCAATCACAGACCGGACTGTGTGACCTCACTGCACTCACCCTGTGACATCATCAGCCAATCACAGTCTGACCTGCGTGACCTCAGTGCCATCACCCTGTGACATCATCAGCCAATCACAGTCTGACCTGCGTGACCTCACTGCACTCACCCTGTGACATCATCAACCAATCCCAGACTGACCTGCGTGACCTCACTGCTCTCACCCTGTGACATCATCAACCAATCACAGACTGGACTGTGTGACCGCACTGCACTCACCCTGTGACATTATCAACCAATCACAGACTGGACTGCGTGACCTCACTGCTCTCACGCTGTGACATCATCAGCCAATCGCAGACTGGACTGTGTGACCTCACTGCTCTCACCCTGTGACATCATCAGCCAATCACAGATCGAACTGTGTGACCTCACTGCTGTCACCCTGTGACATCATCAGCCAATCACAGATTGGACTGTGTGACCTCACTGCTCTCACCCTGTGACATCAACAACCAATCACAAACTGGACTGTGTGACCTCACTGCTCTCACCCTGTGACATCATCAACCAATCACAGATTGAACTGCGTGACCTCACTGCTCTCACCCTGTGACATCATCAACCAATCACAGACTGACCTGCTCTATAGACTGTGTGACCTCACTGCTCTCACCCTGTGACATCTTCAGCCAATCACAGACTGGACTGTGTGACCTCACTGCTCTCACCCTGTGACATCATCAACCAATCACAAACTGGACTGTGTGACCTCACTGCTCTCACCCTGTGACATCATCAACCAATCACAGATTGAACTGCGTAACCTCACTGCTCTCACCCTGTGACATCATCAACCAATCACAGACTGACCTGCTCCATGGACTGTGTGACCTCACTGCTCTCACCCTGTGACATCATCATCCAAATCACAGACTGGACTGTGTGACCTCACTGCTCTCACCCTGTGACATCATCAGCCAATCACAGACTGGACTGTGTGACCTCACTGCATTCACCCTGTGACATCATCAACCAATCACAGACCGGACTGTGTGACCTCACTGCACTCACCCTATGACATCATCAACCAATCACAGACTGGACTGTGTGACCTCACTGCTCTCACCATGACATCATCAACCAATCACAGACTGGACTGTGTGACCTCACTGCTCTCACCCTGTGACATCATCAACCAATCACAAACTGGACTGTGTGACCTCACTGCTCTCACCCTGTGACATCATCAACCATTCACAGATCGAACTGCGTGACCTCACTGCTGTCACCCTGTGACATCATCAACCAATCACAGACTGACCTGCTCCATGGACTGTGTGACCTCACTGCTCTCACCCTGTGACATCATCATCCAAATCACAGACTGGACTCTGTGACCTCACTGCTCTCACCCTGTGACATCATCAGCCAATCACAGACTGGACTGTGTGACCTCACTGCTCTCACCCTGTGACAGCATCAGCCAATCACTGACTGGACTGTGTGACCTCACTGCACTCACCCTGTGACCTCATCAGCCAATCACAGACTGGACTGCGTGACCTCACTGCACTCACCCTGTGACCTCATCAGCCAATCACAGACTGACCTGCGTGACCTCACTGCACTCACCCTGTGACCTCATCAGCCAATCACAGACTGGACTGTGTGACCTCACTGCTCTCACCCTGTGACATCATCAGCCAATCACAGACTGGACTGCGTGACCTCACTGCACTCACCCTGTGACATCATCAGCCAATCACAGACTGGACTGTGTGACCTCACTGCTCTCACCCTGTGACATCATCAGCCAATCACAGACTGGACTGTGTGACCTCACTGCATTCACCCTGTGACATCATCAGCCAATCACAGACTGTACTGTGTGACCTCACTGCACTCACCCTGTGACATCATCAGCCAATCACAGACTGGACTGTGTGACCTCACTGCACTCACCCTGTGACATCATCAGCCAATCACAGAATGGACTGTGTGACCTCACTGCACTCACCCTGTGACATCATCAGCCAATCACAGCCTGGACTGTGTGACCTCACTGCTCTCACCCTGTGACATCATCAGCCAATCACAGACTGGAATGTGTGACCTCACTGCTGTCACCCTGTGACATCATCAACCAGTCACAGACTGACCTGCTCCATGGACTGCGTGACCTCACTGCTCTCACCCTGTGACATCATCATCCAAATCACAGACTGGACTATGTGACCTCACTGCTCTCACCCTGTGACATCATCAAATAATCACAGACTGACCTGCGTGACCTCACTGCACTCACCCTGTGACCTCATCAGCCAATCACAGACTGGACTGTGTGACCTCACTGCTCTCACCCTGTGACATCATCAGCCAATCACAGACTGGACTGTGTGACCTCACTGCTCTCACCCAGTGACATCATCAGCCAATCACAGACTGGACTGTGTGACCTCACTGCACTCACCCTGTGACATCATCAGCCAATCACAGACTGGACTGTGTGACCTCACTGCTCTCACCCTGTGACATCATCAGCCAATCACAGACTGGACTGTGTGACCTCACTGCACTCACCCTGTGACCTCATCAGCCAATCACAGACTGGACTGTGTGACCTCACTGCTGTCACCCTGTGACATCATCAGCCAATCACAGACTGGACTGTGTGACCTCACTGCTCTCACCCTGTGACATCATCAACCAATCGCAGATTGAACTGCGTAACCTCACTGCTCTCACCCTGTGACATCATCAACCAATCACAGACTGACCTGCTTCATGGACTGTGTGACCTCACTGCTCTCACTCTGTGACATCATCAGCCAATCACAGACTGGACTGTATGACCTCACTGCTCTCACCCTGTGACATCATCAACCCATCACAAACTGGACTGTGTGACCTCACTGCTCTCACCCTGTGACATCATCAACCAATCACAGATTGAACTGCGTAACCTCACTGCTCTCACCCTGTGACATCATCAACCAATCACAGACTGACCTGCTCCATGGACTGTGTGACCTCACTGCTCTCACCCTGTGACCTCATCAGCCAATCACAGACTGACCTGCGTGACCTCACTGCACTCACCCTGTGACCTCATCAGCCAATCACAGACTGGACTGTGTGACCTCACTGCTCTCACCCTGTGACATCATCAGCCAATCACAGACTGGACTGCGTGACCTCACTGCACTCACCCTGTGACATCATCAGCCAATCACAGACTGGACTGTGTGACCTCACTGCACTCACCCTGTGACATCATCAGCCAATCACAGACTGGACTGTGTGACCTCACTGCTCTCACCCTGTGACATCATCAGCCAATCACAGACTGGACTGTGTGACCTCACTGCACTCACCCTGTGACATCATCAGCCAATCACAGACTGGACTGTGTGACCTCACTGCACTCACCCTGTGACATCATCAGCCAATCACAGACTGGACTGTGTGACCTCACTGCACTCACCCTGTGACATCATCAGCCAATCACAGACTGGACTGTGTGACCTCACTGCACTCACCCTGTGACATCATCAGCCAATCACAGCCTGGACTGTGTGACCTCACTGCTCTCACCCTGTGACATCATCAGCCAATCACAGACTGGACTGTGTGACCTCACTGCTGTCACCCTGTGACATCATCAACCAATCACAGACTGACCTGCTCCATGGACTGCGTGACCTCACTGCTCTCACCCTGTGACATCATCATCCAAATCACAGACTGGACTATGTGACCTCACTGCTCTCACCCTGTGACATAATCAAATAATCACAGACTGACCTGCGTGACCTCACTGCACTCACCCTGTGACCTCATCAGCCAATCACAGACTGGACTGTGTGACCTCACTGCTCTCACCCTGTGACATCATCAGCCAATCACAGACTGGACTGTGTGACCTCACTGCTCTCACCCTGTGACATCATCAGCCAATCACAGACTGGACTGTGTGACCTCACTGCACTCACCCTGTGACATCATCATCCAAATCACAGACTGGACTATGTGACCTCACTGCTCTCACCCTGTGACATCATCAAACAATCACAGACTGACCTGCGTGACCTCACTGCACTCACCCTGTGACCTCATCAGCCAATCACAGACTGGACTGTGTGACCTCACTGCTCTCACCCTGTGACATCATCAGCCAATCACAGACTGGACTGTGTGACCTCACTGCTCTCACCCTGTGACATCATCAGCCAATCACAGACTGGACTGTGTGACCTCACTGCACTCACCCTGTGACATCATCAGCCAATCACAGACTGGACTGCGTGACCTCACTGCACTCACCCTGTGACCTCATCAGCCAATCACAGACTGACCTGCGTGACCTCACTGCACTCACCCTGTGACCTCATCAGCCAATCACAGACTGGACTGTGTGACCTCACTGCACTCACCCTGTGACATCATCAGCCAATCACAGACTGGACTGTGTGACCTCACTGCACTCACCCTGTGACATCATCAGCCAATCACAGACTGGACTGTGTGACCTCACTGCTCTCATCCTGTGACATCATCAGCCAATCAGAGACTGGACTGTGTGACCTCACTGCACTCACCCTGTGACATCATCAGCCAATCACAGACTGGACTGCGTGACCTCACTGCACTCCCCCTGTGACCTCATCAGCCAATCACAGACTGACCTGCGTGACCTCACTGCACTCACCCTGTGACCTCATCAGCCAATCACAGACTGGACTGTGTGACCTCACTGCTCTCACCCTGTGACATCATCAGCCAATCACAGACTGGACTGCGTGACCTCACTGCACTCACCCTGTGACATCATCAGCCAATCACAGACTGGACTGTGTGACCTCACTGCACTCACCCTGTGACATCATCAGCCAATCACAGACTGGACTGTGTGACCTCACTGCTCTCACCCTGTGACATCATCAGCCAATCACAGACTGGACTGTGTGACCTCACTGCACTCACCCTGTGACATCATCAGCCAATCACAGACTGGACTGTGTGACCTCACTGCACTCACCCTGTGACATCATCAGCCAATCACAGACTGGACTGTGTGACCTCACTGCACTCACCCTGTGACATCATCAGCCAATCACAGACTGGACTGTGTGACCTCACTGCACTCACCCTGTGACATCATCAGCCAATCACAGCCTGGACTGTGTGACCTCACTGCTCTCACCCTGTGACATCATCAGTTAATCACAGACTGGACTGTGTGACCTCACTGCTGTCACCCTGTGACATCATCAACCAATCACAGACTGACCTGCTCCATGGACTGCGTGACCTCACTGCTCTCACCCTGTGACATCATCATCCAAATCACAGACTGGACTATGTGACCTCACTGCTCTCACCCTGTGACATCATCAAATAATCACAGACTGACCTGCGTGACCTCACTGCACTCACCCTGTGACCTCATCAGCCAATCACAGACTGGACTGTGTGACCTCACTGCTCTCACCCTGTGACATCATCAGCCAATCACAGACTGGACTGTGTGACCTCACTGCTCTCACCCTGTGACATCATCAGCCAATCACAGACTGGACTGTGTGACCTCACTGCACTCACCCTGTGACATCATCATCCAAATCATAGACTGGACTATGTGACCTCACTGCTCTCACCCTGTGACATCATCAAACAATCACAGACTGACCTGCGTGACCACACTGCACTCACCCTGTGACCTCATCAGCCAATCACAGACTGGACTGTGTGACCTCACTGCTCTCACCCTGTGACATCATCAGCCAATCACAGACTGGACTGTGTGACCTCACTGCTCTCACCCTGTGACATCATCAGCCAATCACAGACTGGACTGTGTGACCTCACTGCACTTACCCTGTGACATCATCAGCCAATCACAGACTGGACTGCGTGACCTCTCTGCACTCACCCTGTGACCTCATCAGCCAATCACAGACTGACCTGCGTGATCTCACTGCACTCACCCTGTGACCTCATCAGCCAATCACAGACTGGACTGTGTGACCTCACTGCACTCACCCTGTGACATCATCAGCCAATCACAGACTGGACTGTGTGACCTCACTGCACTCACCCTGTGACATCATCAGCCAATCACAGACTGGACTGTGTGACCTCACTGCTCTCATCCTGTGACATCATCAGCCAATCACAGACTGGACTGTGTGACCTCACTGCACTCACCCTGTGACATCATCAACCAATCACAGACTGGACTGTGTGACCTCACTGCACTCACCTTGTGACATCATCAGCCAATCACAGACTTGACTGTGTCCTCACTGCACTCACCCTGTGACATCATCAGCCAATAACAGACTGGACTGTGTGACCTCACTGCTCTCACCCTGTGACATCATCAACCAATCACAGACTGGACTGTGTGAACTCACTGCACTCACCCTGTGACATCATCAAACAATCACAGACTGACCTGCGTGACCTCACTGCACTCACCCTGTGACATCATCATCCAAATCACAGACTGGACTATGTGACCTCACTGCTCTCACCCTGTGACATCATCAAACAATCACAGACTGACCTGCGTGACCTCACTGCACTCACCCTGTGACGTCATCAGCCAATCACAGACTGGACTGTGTGACCTCACTGCACTCACCCTGTGACATCATCATCCAAATCACAGACTGGACTATGTGACCTCACTGCTCTCACCCTGTGACATCATCAAACAATCACAGACTGACCTGCGTGACCTCACTGCACTCACCCTGTGACCTCATCAGCCAATCACAGACTGGACTGTGTGACCTCACTGCTCTCACCCTGTGACATCATCAGCCAATCACAGACTGGACTGTGTGACCTCACTGCTCTCACCCTGTGACATCATCAGCCAATCACAGACTGGACTGTGTGACCTCACTGCACTCACCCTGTGACATCATCATCCAAATCACAGACTGGACTATGTGACCTCACTGCTCTCACCCTGTGACATCATCAAACAATCACAGACTGACCTGCGTGACCTCACTGCACTCACCCTGTGACCTCATCAGCCAATCACAGACTGGACTGTGTGACCTCACTGCTCTCACCCTGTGACATCATCAGCCAATCACAGACTGGACTGTGTGACCTCACTGCTCTCACCCTGTGACATCATCAGCCAATCACAGACTGGACTGTGTGACCTCACTGCACTCACCCTGTGACATCATCAGCCAATCACAGACTGGACTGCGTGACCTCACTGCACTCACCCTGTGACCTCATCAGCCAATCACAGACTGACCTGCGTGACCTCACTGCACTCACCCTGTGACCTCATCAGCCAATCACAGACTGACTGGACTGTGTGACCTCACTGCACTCACCCTATGACATCATCAGCCAATCACAGACTGGACTGTGTGACCTCACTGCACTCACCCTGTGACATCATCAGCCAATCACAGACTGGACTGTGTGACCTCACTGCTCTCATCCTGTGACATCATCAGCCAATCACAGACTGGACTGTGTGACCTCACTGCACTCACCCTGTGACATCATCAGCCAATCACAGACTGGACTGTGTGACCTCACTGCTCTCACCCTGTGACATCATCAGCCAATCACAGACTGGACTGTGTGACCTCACTGCACTCACCCTGTGACATCATCAGCCAATCACAGACTGGACTGCGTGACCTCACTGCACTCACCCTGTGACCTCATCAGCCAATCACAGACTGGACTGTGTGACCTCACTGCACTCACCCTGTGACATCATCAGCCAATCACAGACTGGACTGTGTGACCTCACTGCACTCACCCTGTGACATCATCAGACAATCACAGACTGGACTGTGTGACCTCACTGCACTCAGCCTGTGACATCATCAGCCAATCACAGACTGGACTGTGTGACCTCACTGCACTCACCCTGTGACATCATCAGACAATCACAGACTGGACTGTGTGACCTCACTGCTCTCACCCTGTGACATCATCAGCCAATCACAGACTGGACTGTGTGACCTCACTGCACTCACCCTGTGACATCATCAGCCAATCACAGACTGGACTGCGTGACCTCACTGCACTCACCCTGTGACCTCATCAGCCAATCACAGACTGGACTGTGTGACCTCACTGCACTCACCCTGTGACATCATCAGCCAATCACAGACTGGACTGTGTGACCTCACTGCACTCACCCTGTGACATCATCAGACAATCACAGACTGGACTGTGTGACCTCACTGCACTCAGCCTGTGACATCATCAGCCAATCACAGACTGGACTGTGTGACCTCACTGCTCTCATCCTGTGACATCATCAGCCAATCACAGACTGGACTGTGTGACCTCACTGCACTCACCCTGTGACATCATCAACCAATCACAGACTGGACTGTGTGACCTCACTGCACTCACCTTGTGACATCATCAGCCAATCACAGACTTGACTGTGTCCTCACTGCACTCACCCTGTGACATCATCAGCCAATAACAGACTGGACTGTGTGACCTCACTGCTCTCACCCTGTGACATCATCAACCAATCACAGACTGGACTGTGTGACCTCACTGCACTCACCCTGTGACATCATCAACCAATCACAGACTGGACTGTGTGACCTCACTGCTCTCACCCTGTGACATCATCAGCCAATCACAGACTGGACTGTGTGACCTCACTGCACTCACCCTGTAACATCATCAACCAATCACAGACTGGACTGTGTGACCTCACTGCACTCACCCTGTGACATCATCAACCAATCACAGACTGGACTGTGTGACCTCACTGCTCTCACCCTGTGACATCATCAGCCAATCACAGACTGGACTGTGTGACCTCACTGCACTCAGCCTGTGACATCATCAGCCAATCACAGACTGGACTGTGTGACCTCACTGCTCTCATCCTGTGACATCATCAGCCAATCACAGACTGGACTGTGTGACCTCACTGCACTCACCCTGTGACATCATCAACCAATCACAGACTGGACTGTGTGACCTCACTGCACTCACCTTGTGACATCATCAGCCAATCACAGACTTGACTGTGTCCTCACTGCACTCACCCTGTGACATCATCAGCCAATAACAGACTGGACTGTGTGACCTCACTGCTCTCACCCTGTGACATCATCAACCAATCACAGACTGGACTGTGTGACCTCACTGCACTCACCCTGTGACATCATCAACCAATCACAGACTGGACTGTGTGACCTCACTGCTCTCACCCTGTGACATCATCAGCCAATCACAGACTGGACTGTGTGACCTCACTGCACTCACCCTGTAACATCATCAACCAATCACAGACTGGACTGTGTGACCTCACTGCTCTCACCCTGTGACATCATCAACCAATCACAAACTGGACTGTGTGACCTCACTGCTCTCACCCTGTGACATCATCAACCAATCACAGACTGGACTGTGTGACCTCACTGCTCTCACCCTGTGACATCATCAGCCAATCACAGACTGGACTGTGTGACCTCACTGCACTCACCCTGTAACATCATCAACCAATCACAGACTGGACTGTGTGACCTCACTGCACTCACCCTGTGACATAATAATCCTCTCACAGACTGACCAGCCACATATAGGACACTGTATGACCTCACTACACTCGACATGTAAGATCATCCCATTACATATTATATAGCCTGCAGGTAAAATAAAATTAGATGAAACAAAAGGGGTGTGGCGTAAAGCTGCGCAACAGATGTCCGTAGATTTAATATTCTGATTACCCCCAAAAATTATGTCAGTCATGAGACATTTCAATTATGAGTTATGCAAACAAAGACTGTAAGTCCATGATGTCACCAGTCTGGAGATGAGGACATTAGTCAGGAGGGTCTACAGTGTACTGCAGGGGTGGGAATCCTTTTCTCCACCCAGTGCCATTTGGATATTTATTACATCATTCACAGGACAAACTAAATTCTCAACTTGAAAATAATCCTGCGATCCCTGTAATACGACGTCCGGAGCGGATTCTCTTTGGTGAGGTGTGAAATTAGGTGGTATGGATGATGCTGCTACTTGCAGCTGCTTTTCCATGTTTGCTTAGATTAGTCTGAAGCGCAGTCAGTTCTTTGTGATCATAAGTTTTGTAAAAACGTCTTGCAGCAGTAGATTGAAACATGCATCTGTGCTAGGAACAAAGTATGTCACCTCAAAGTTGCAAATTTATCACTGCGCACATAACGTTTGCAGAATTTAGCAAAGGGAGGTCTGCAGCATACATCACATAGGAGACTCTGAGCCTGCTGTATATATATCACATAGGAAATACTGAGCCTGCTGTATACATCACATAGAAGACAGAGCCTGATGTATATACATCACACAGAAGACACGGAGCCTGTTCTTATACATCACATAAGACACATGAAGCCTGCTGATTATGCATCACATAGGAGACACGGATCCTGCTGTCTATACATCACATAGGAGACACAGATCCTGCTGTGTATACATCACGTAGAACACACATAGCCCGCTGTTTGACACTTAGGAAACACCATGACTGCTGTATACATCACATAGAAGACCGAGTCTGCTGTATATACAACACATAGAAGACACAGAGCCTGCTGTCTATACATCACATAGGAGACACGGAGCCTGCTGATTATGCATCATATAGGAGACACGGATCCTACTGTATATACGTCACATAGGAGACACAGAGCCTGCTGAATATACATCACATAGGAGACACGGATCCTGCTGTATATAGATCACATAGGAGACACGGATCCTGCTGTGTATACATCACGTAGAACACACGTAGCCCGCTGTTGTACACTTAGGAAACACCATGACTGCTGTATACATCACTTAGGAGACACTAATCCTACTGTATATACATGATATTGGAGACACTGAACCTGATGTATATACACATTACATTGGAGACAGAGACTGTTGTATGTCTATTACATCGGAGACACCGTTACGCCCGTCTATACATCACATCATATGAGACACTGACTGCTATAGATACATCACATTGGAGGAATCTAGCCTGCTGTATACATCACAAAGGAGCCACTGTGACAACTGTATAAACATTATAAAGGATATAATGTATGCCATACAATGAGACTCTTCTGTATACAGTGCACAGGCCCCAACTCCCTAACTCAACCAGACTTTGGCGATGAGGGGAAAATGACAGATTGCAGCCCCTTCAATGTTCGCAGGAGCAGATTCAGAGAGTATGAGGCTGCAGCGCTACAATGGCAGGAGCAGTACAGGAGAGCAGAGCATGCTCTCTCCACTCACAAAGAACGCCCTGATGCTAGCTCCGGCAAGCGTCAGACTTAGCCCGGTATTGTGTGCGCCATACTATGCAGTTGAGTGCTACAGCCCCATAGTAATCTGCCGGAAGGTCAGACAATCACTACCCCTGGAACACGGAAGGCCAAATGTCCTCTCTGTGTGCTTCCGCATTAGCAAAGAGATGTTAAGGAGCTGGTAGAGGTGCATGCCAATATTTAAACCTTCTTGCTTACTAGTACTACCCTTTAAAATTTCTCATCAAGAGACACCAAGGGTTAGACCCAGGAGATGCCACCAAGATTGTAGATTTCAGGGTTCTCCTCAGTAGCACGTACTTGGTGACCTACAGTAATTAGTAGAAGGTCTCTGTTTTATCCAGTTTGTTCTTCTACTCTTCTAGCTTGGCATATGAACTTTTTATTTTGCCATATTTGTACTTTTATAAAAATTTCCCTCGTGTGCTTGTGTAATACCCAGTGTAGGGCTCAGTGTAAGAAGTTTCGAGTGGACTGGTTTTGGGGTGCACTTAGTTTTTATTTTTAGCCTCCTGTGAATGTAAGTGGACGGGTGGGCGTAAGAAGTTTAGTAACCCTTTACGGTTGCAGCCGAGTTACATGTCCATTTAGGGGGCGATTCGTGACACCCTCTTAAGTCCTTGAAATGCACAATTGACATAGTCCTTAAGTATCATCTCTTTACTGAGGCTTTGTTACACCATGCGGGAGCTCAGGACTGAGTATAGCAGCCTAACCGTGACCCACGCCGCATGGTCCAAGAGATTTCAGAGAAAAACTCCAGATTAGCAGCAGTCTATCAGATTGCACAAAGCGACACCAGTTTTTCCAGGCCATGATGCACTAAGAAGACATTAACATCCAAATGTAATAACATTTAAGATATGCATATTGATATGTTAACGTCTGTAAGGGCTGATGGTTGATCCCACCAGCTGCTCTCGATACCCTCCAAATGTAATATACATGACTACAGCAGAAGCTGTGGTGTATCTAGTAATGAGGATGGACGCCTTGGACTCTGCACTGCTCAAACAACCCATGCCAGGACTGACACAGCAGCCACCCTGCACTTACAACGTACAGCAGACCTCAAAAGTCAGAAGAAACTTTCTAAACTTGTATCTTGTGCTGATCTTGTGTTAGTCTGGAGCACAAGTCTAGAAACATTACCCCATAGACCTCAGTCCAGAGCCTTTCACCCAGCCAAATCAGTTCTCATACTTTGCACTGACGAGGGCCAACAGCCCGAAACACCGTGTCTGCTAATTGAGAATCTGATTTGGCAATTATCCCAAGTCATATTGCACGACTCGTTAAAGGGTCAATTGTGACTTGTAGGATTGCTGCTTCCAATAGGTGGGGCAATAGAGTTCAAGTCCTCTTTTTCTCTGAAGAGGCAATTTGCATATTAAATTTCCCAGAGGAGCATTGCACGGCGAATAAGCCTCCTTACCTTGGAATGCCAGAGCTGGTGTGTCACTCTCCATAAGGAGAAACGTTACCCCTTAGACCTCAGTCTGGAGCGTCTAATGGTGGCTACTGGAACCAGTGTAAATCATGAGACATGAACTGGAATAGGATCCTCTGGGGAGAGTTCTGGGAGAGCGAGTTTAAAGCGTAATAAGTTAAGTGTCTAAAGTAAGAAGTGCGCCCCCAAAATGCAAACTAGGAGCAGTGTCTGTGCAGGCAGCAGGGTGGTCTGGGAAGTTATAAGGCTATGTGCCCACGATGCAGAAATGCTCCGGATTTTTCCTGAGCGTTTCTGCATCTCCCTGGCAGAAAAAACGCATGCGGATTGTACATACGGATTGTACATGCGGATAGTACATGCGGATTGTACATGTGGATTGTATGTGTGGATTGTACATGTGGATTGTACATGGGGATTGTGCGTGCGGATTGTGCGTGCGGATTGTACATGCGGATTGTACATGCGGATTGTACATGCGGATTGTACATGTGGATTGTATGTGTGGATTGTACATGTGGATTGTACATGGGGATTGTGCGTGCGGATTGTGCGTGCGGATTGTACATGCGGATTGTACATGCGGATAGTACATGCGGATTGTACATGCGGATTGTATGTGTGGATTGTACATGGGGATTGTGCGTGCGGATTGTGCGTGCGGATTGTACGTGCGGATTGCACATGCGGATTGCGCATGCGGATTGCACATGCGGGTTGCACATACGGATTGCACATGCGGATTGTACATGCGGATTGTGCATGCAGATTGCGCGTGTGGATTGTGCGTGTGGATTGCGCATGCGGATTGTGCATGCGGATTGTGCATGCGGATTGTGCATGTGGATTGCGCATGCGGATTGCGCATGCGGATTGTACATGCGGATTGCGCATGTGGATTGCACATGCGGATTGTACATGCGGATTGTACATGCGGATTGCACATGCGGATTGTACATGCGGATTGTACATGCGGATTGTACATGCGGATTGTATATGGGTTTTTCCTGCCAGGGACAAGCGGATGTGAAGCGTTTTTCACATGCGATTTCGCATGCGGGTTGACAAGCGATTTTAGCATCACTTGGAAAGTGCTTGACAACTTGGTCACACTATATAAATCCATGCAATATGTCATGAAAAAACAGTTCCGAATCAGGGGGATCCGTTGAAGCGTTCCAGTGTGATTACCTCATAAAGTGACAGTGGTCAGAATTGTAAAAATTGGCCTGGTCATTAACGTGCAAACCAC
This sequence comes from Phyllobates terribilis, assembly GCF_046119375.1. NCBI lineage: Eukaryota > Metazoa > Chordata > Amphibia > Anura > Dendrobatidae > Phyllobates > Phyllobates terribilis. The sequence goes on along the minus strand of NW_027362767.1, from coordinate 11,206,541 downwards.
CTTGGGTTGTAAAGGGGTTAATATCCGCATGAGCACATGTAGTGATGCGGATATTAAGTGATTCAATGCAAGTTAATGGCGGCAAAAACGCAGCGCTTACGCAAAATAATTGTTAGTGCTGCGGATTTTTCCGCAATGATAATCCACAGCGGAAATTTCCGCAGCATGTGCACAGCACATGCGGATTGTCAGGGGAACATGGCAGACCTTCTACCAAGCGTTTTTTAAGCGTTTCTGCGGCGGAATTGCCGCTGCGGAAACGCTTAAAAAATGCATAGTGGGCACAGAGCCTAACGGTAGGGGGCAATATATGAGAACAGCAGACCCTCTAATGACTATGGCAGGGTAGATGAGGATGAAGCAGAGTTCAAAGGCCCAATCCTTTCATTTTCTAGGGGACTTTCTGGCAGCACTTTCTTCCCTCTCCCTATCGATACCCCATGAACGTGCGACTGAGGCGAGTGTGCATATATATTAGGCAGTCGGGGAGACATTCTGGGGTCTCACTACCAGCTGCTACTATCTTCCTTCTGAAAGCAAACCCAGCCGCCATGATGAGCAGTCAGCTGATCCAGAAATGTCATTGCGGACTGCACCTTCAGGATGTTGGGGATGATAAATATTATAAGTGACGCGCCCCCTGGGCCAGTGTTGTTGGGGATACCCGGAGCCGGATCAGATGGGGGTTGTAGTCTCCGAGTGGCTGTGACCCGGTCCGTGCCCAGGGTGTCAAGCTCAGTGTGTGGCAGTCCTTACTGATGTTACTAAAGTTCATCCTGCCGACTACGCCAAAGTTGACGCGCCCCCTGGGCCATATTCTTTAGGGGATACCCGGAGCCTGATCAGATGGGGGTTGTAGTCTCCGAGTGGCTGTGACCCGGTCCGTGCCCAGGGTGTCAAGCTCAGTGTGTGGCAGTCCTTACTGATGTTACTAAAGTTCTTTATGTCGACTACGCCACCCGTTGAATTGCGGTCACTACGGCCGCCGCTGCAGCAGGGTCCGCTGAGGCTGATGGTGTTTGTGCAGCTAGGTAGTATAACCCCCAACGGGAGGGGTATAGCCTCAGGGGGTCAGGTGCAGAGGATGGTAGTTGTGGAAGTGCAGGGATGATGGTAATGAGAGTCAGAGTCGGGTTGTGCAGTTCAGGGTTCTTTACTTACTGCAGATGTTCCGGTCACTCCGGCCTTGAGTGACCACCCGAGCCGTGCTGCGTCCACCAGGTCCTGGACTCGGCCAACCCCCAAGTAGTTCTGGAGCGTGGTTCTGAGCTCCCGTTCTGTCCTGTCCTCGTCTCTGGCCTTCCCCACCAGGGATCCACCTATGTCCGGCTCCCTCGGGCCTCTTGTTGGCGAACCCTTGCCTCTGGGTTCCCTGACCCTATGCGTGGTCTGCCTTCTGGGTGGATATGGTGGGTGGCCGTGGCAGATACTGCCCACGGCCTCCGGTCTCTGGCTAAGGTGTGCTGTAGCCTCTGCCAGCTTGGGATCCGGTACCCTGTTGCCAACTCTTCACCCTGTGATTATATTTGGGCTCTCAGAGTTCCTTCTTTCTCCCCCTCTGGGTCTTTCTTTCTCTCCTCTCTCACTCTTGGGCTGGGGCTGCTCTGCTCTTCTGCTCTCTTCCTCTCCTCTGGCTTCTCTGCAAAGACTGGCTGACTGACTGACCCTGATCTTAGATGGTGCCCACCTTTTATACTCCCTCTATGTGTGAGCTCAGGTGACCAGCACCCAATGAGCTCCTAGCACTACCCAGACTGCTCCCCCTATCTGCCCCTACACTACTGGGATGCTCCACCCCCCTCCCACTCCAGCCAAGGACAGACTCGGTCGTACTTGCACATTTCTAAGTGGGAGTACCGTTGGTCTGCCCTCCGGAAATGGGATGTGTGTAGTGCATGCAGCTTACTGAGCTCAGTTCCACACTCCATCCTTACCCGGGAGTGGAATATCACACCTCTGGGTTGAGGTGCAATACCCCTGTAGCAGCCGAATCCTCAGGGTGCTACATTCCCCCCTGGTAAATCACAGCATGTCCTCGGGCTGTAAGATATAAAAAACACCAAAACATACAATTTTTGCATAAACAACATAATAAAACATATAAAACAACATATATTAGCAGCATCATAAAACTTTTCATATAAAACTTTTCATTAGAAACATTCTTGTCTTCTGGTACCTCCGGTCACGGTGCAACTTGTGACCGGGTAAAGTGCGACAGTCTCTTGAAGAAAAATCAGTTCTTCTATAAAACCAGTAGGGGGCGCTTTAGGAAGCGCAACTATATACAAAGGGAAGGTATGGCCGCTCTCAGTCCTCGGCCAGGTATAAAGAAGGAACGACCGCTCTCAGTCCTCGGTCAGTGGGATTAAGGGAAATACGGGTAACAGTTCAATTCGCTGGTCCCAACGGGGACTATAATAGCAGCAACAGTTCACTGTGCCCCGACGGGCAACTATATACAGCTTCTACTCTGCTGTACTCAACGACGACGTCCTCCTGCTCTTTCTTTGTGATTAACTTTAGCTTCAGACCCGTCCGGGTCCTCTTGCTCCTCCTCACACCGCAGCTCCTCCTCCGTCAGGCGATGCACATGGAGGGCGTAGGGTCCTTTGGCACACTTGTGCCGGGTGAAGGTGACCTCGTCCCCTATATAAAGGTCACGACCTCTGTGTCCCTCCGGTAGGTGGGACTCAACGTCTCTTCTTGTCACGAAGACGTCGCCTGGGGTGCGGTGATCTCGGATGAAGACCCACCCGTGCTGCATATTAAACTTGATCACAGTCCCGGTGGAAGGGGGACCATGAGCTGCACGGGGACACCTCCTGGCCCGGCTCTTCTGCTCCGCGCTCTTTATTTGGGCTTGTTGTTCCCGGACCCGCCTCTCTCTCCGCTCCCTCTCAAAGACCTCGAGCTGTTGCCGGCAGCACTCTGCACGCTCCGCTGCAGCTGCCCGGGTCTCCTGAGTGAACCCCATGAGATCTTCTCCGGTGGGGTCCCACTCAAACTGTGCCTCCTCTAGCGGGGGCGAGGTCCTTTTTACGGGCTTCGGAGCCGGGATCAGGGGCTCACACATGGGCCTTGCCCTCTTTTGGAGCTCTTGTTCGTAGTACTCCCTGAGCCAGACAAAGGGCTGCCCGTCCGGCCATGTGTGTTGGGCGAACAGATCTTCTCCCAGATGCGGCACTCTTGGTTTTATGGGCGCGGTGGTGGTGGCGCCCGGGTTGCCCAGGCCTTGCGGCCAGGCCTGGGGCACCTGGAAAGTGAAGGGCACCGTAAGGACGGCGGCGCCCTGGGCTACTTGGCCCTGCGACCAGGCCGGTGGCTCCGCGGAGGTAGGGGGCGCTGTTGGTATTGCGGCGCCCGGGGGTACTAGGCCTTGCGACCAGTCTGGTGGTACTTCCTGCTTGGTCACGCTCGGGGTCGAGGCGTGTGACGTCACAGGGGTCGCGGCTGCGGCTTCCGGTTGAGGCCTAGTCTGTGGCGGTGACGTTGCGGTTACGAGCACGGCAGGGGGTACTTCGGGCTCTGCGACGGGGAGCTGGGGCAGGTACGCGGTTTCCCGGTTTGGGGTAGAGACGTCCCCTTTACCTGCCTCCTTTCGTTCGGCTCCCTTCTCGGCGCCGTCTCCGGCCTTCAGTCCTCCTGCGCCATCCTCAGAGGCGGTCTGTCTCCTCGTCTCGGGTGGCGTGCTCCGCTGACGAGTCTCGGTCCGCTGGGCCATCTCTCGGCTCCACTCCGCCAACGTCTCTCGTTGCACCCGGGTCATCCTCCGTGCCAGGCCCTCCAGTGCAGTCTGTGCACACTCCCGATCTCGGGGGAGCTGTGCCAGGACCTCCACTAAGCCTAGTGGGGTCGTTGCTTCTAGCAGGCTCCTGACCAACGGGTTGGTGCTGCTCTGCTCTCCTCCCGTTGTCTCCAGCAGGCCTTCTGGAGTGGCGACCGGCAACAGGCTCCTGACCACTGGGTCGGTGCTGCCTGGAGTGGCGGCCCGCATCAGGCTCCTGACCACTGGGTCGGTGCTGCCTGGCTCTCCCTCCATCTCCGGGTAGGCTCTTTCTGGACTCTGCTCCAGGCTTCTTGTCTCCGGGTGCGCTCTCTCCAGACTGCTCCAGGCGACACCCATCTTTGTTCTCTTCTTCTCAGTCCTCCCACTTCGAGGGCGGTCCCGGGGCCACTTGGTGATTGTCAGCTCCAGGGGCAGTTCTTTCACGCTGACAGACACCTCTAGCATCACAGTCTCTGTTGGTGGGGGCGGTTTCCACTTTTGGCGCCATTTTCGGTCCTGGCCCACGATGGGAGGCGGCCTCTTGCCATCCTCTGGTACGCCCATAATGGCGTCCGCTCTGACAAGGCGGGAAACCTTTGGAAATGGCGGGAATCGTCTCCCAGTGGCGGGAAACTCTGCAGATGGCGGGAAAAAGCTGTTAATGGCGGACAACCGGCGGGAATCGATCTGTGATGGAGTCCGATGGCGGGGACCCTCCGGAACCGGCAGGAGACTTCTTTTTGAGGTAAACTTGTTCTTTTCTTCAGGCACGCAGTACCCGGGTGTTGCGGGCACGTGATCCTGCCGACTACGCCAAAGTTGACGCGCCCCCTGGGCCAGTGTTGTTGGGGATACCCGGAGCCGGATCAGATGGGGGTTGTAGTCTCCGAGTGGCTGTGACCCGGTCCGTGCCCAGGGTGTCAAGCTCAGTGTGTGGCAGTCCTTACTGATGTTACTAAAGTTCATCCTGCCGACTACGCCAAAGTTGACGCGCCCCCTGGGCCATATTCTTTAGGGGATACCCGGAGCCGGATCAGATGGGGGTTGTAGTCTCCGAGTGGCTGTGACCCGGTCCGTGCCCAGGGTGTCAAGCTCAGTGTGTGGCAGTCCTTACTGATGTTACTAAAGTTCTTTATGTCGACTACGCCACCCGTTGAATTGCGGTCACTACGGCCGCCGCTGCAGCAGGGTCCGCTGAGGCTGATGGTGTTTGTGCAGCTAGGTAGTATAACCCCCAACGGGAGGGGTATAGCCTCAGGGGGTCAGGTGCAGAAGATGGTGGTTGTGGAAGTGCAGGGATGATGATAATGAGAGTCAGAGTCGGGTTGTGCAGTTCAGGGTTCTTTACTTACTGCAGATGTTCCGGTCACTCCGGCCTTGAGTGACCACCCGAGCCGTGCTGCGTCCACCAGGTCCTGGACTCGGCCAACCCCCAAGTAGTTCTGGAGCGTGGTTCTGAGCTCCCGTTCTGTCCTGTCCTCGTCTCTGGCCTTCCCCACCAGGGATCCACCTATGTCCGGCTCCCTCGGGCCTCTTGTTGGCGAACCCTTGCCTCTGGGTTCCCTGACCCTATGCGTGGTCTGCCTTCTGGGTGGATATGGTGGGTGGCCGTGGCAGATACTGCCCACGGCCTCCGGTCTCTGGCTAAGGTGTGCTGTAGCCTCTGCCAGCTTGGGATCCGGTACCCTGTTGCCAACTCTTCACCCTGTGATTATATTTGGGCTCTCAGAGTTCCTTCTTTCTCCCCCTCTGGGTCTTTCTTTCTCTCCTCTCTCACTCTTGGGCTGGGGCTGCTCTGCTCTTCTGCTCTCTTCCTCTCCTCTGGCTTCTCTGCAAAGACTGACTGACTGACCCTGATCTTAGATGGTGCCCACCTTTTATACTCCCTCTATGTGTGAGCTCAGGTGACCAGCACCCAATGAGCTCCTAGCACTACCCAGACTGCTCCCCCTATCTGCCCCTACACTACTGGGATGCTCCACCCCCCTCCCACTCCAGCCAAGGACAGACTCGGTCGTACCTGCACATTTCTAAGTGGGAGTACCGTTGGTCTGCCCTCCGGAAATGGGATGTGTGTAGTGCATGCAGCTTACTGAGCTCAGTTCCACACTCCATCCTTACCCGGGAGTGGAATACCACACCTCTGGGTTGAGGTGCAATACCCCTGTAGCAGCCGAATCCTCAGGGTGCTACATAAGAACCAGTGATAAGGACATATGTAGGTGGATGTGGCCTTGTGCAGATGGGCCACACACTGATACAAGGGCGGCATCTGTGGATGGACATTCTTTTTTAAAATGGAACCACTCGCTAGAATGGACGAGTTTTGTCCAAAAAATCTGAGCAAATGAAGAAAGTCCACATTCTGTATTATGGGGAATGACATGAGAAAAGACAAATAAGACACCCGAATGGATTCGAGATCCTCAACCCCATCACCACTTTCCTAGAATTCGTACAGACTCTGAAGAGAAGCTGGAGACCCAAACACCAGACCATCAGGACAAAGCTCTCCAGCACAAACCATGAGTCCGCTCCACAGTAAACAGCACAAATGACTAAACAGCCAGAAAAAGCTCAGGCAGCCCTCTAAAACTCGGCTTCACATGGCGGCAGTAAGACTGGACCCAGAAGGGTGAGCTGGGAGATTGGAGCCAAACGCCAGGACGGGGTCACAGAGAATGAGAAGTGAATGCACGGGAGCCCTCATCCCAGGAGCCCTCGCCCCAGGAGCCCTCAACCCTCAACCCAGGAGCCCTCGCCCCAGGTGCCCTTGCCCGAGTTGACCGCAACCCTGGTGCCCGTGACCCAGGAGCCCCCCCTCATAGTAGCCCTTGCCCCAGAGGCCCCCAACCCAGGGGCCCATCAAACACGGACACAACATCAGCTGGATTTACAGGGTCCCTCATTTATTTTATGTGGTTGGGAACACGGCCAACAACACATGGGAAAACTCCCTCCAGTGCAGTCACCCTTCACCATTTACACCCCAGAAGGGAGGGCTGCGAGTCCACACACACACAAATGCAAAAAAATAAAAAAATGTTCTCCATTTTTCAGACTTTGTTTAGTAACTTTGCAGGACTGTTTGACATGCGAGTTACTTTGTAAGAAATGTTTAGAAACATACAATAATACCAGATGCAATAAAGGACATTAATAAACCGCAAAAAAGACGAGTGCATAGTGTAGAAAATTATCCCCACGTGCCTCGTACACAGACCACTACATTAGGGGCTGGTTATTACATGCATGTTCATGGTGGTCTGGCTCCAAGCGGCTCCAGGGGGCCTACTGGTGAGGGGATACTCCTAAAGTTCTCATACCCATTCACTTACACTTGTCTGTGTGCATTGACAGCAAATGTACTGAAAATACGTGTTCTCACAGCCCCCCTGCCTCAGCAATCAGCTAATTGTGGGATCCCCTGGATCATCTCTATGTTACACGCACGCCGCTAGGTTCAGATAGGGGCGAGACAGGTCACATGAATTCTTTGGAATCCTGGGGCTACCGTTACTCAGGGCGACCATAGACCATGTGCTGCAGCTTCTCTCAGGCCCACAGGGGTATTGACCCTCAGGCACAGACACGTAGGTTGTTTCACTTGCTGACCAGACACACTTGACAAGAGTCCTCATAAACGGTAGAACAGTGGCATTTAATAAGAAGCCGCACAGCCAGTGCAAGTTAAGTCTTATGAGCAACACTCTCTAGTGACAAACAGTACAGTTTCCTTGGCAGCACAGCAGTTCACAGTCTTCCCAGTAGTACAGGACAGCACATGTAGCACCCTGAGGACTCGGCTGCTACAGGGGTATTGCACCTCGAACCAGAGGTGTGGTATTCCACTCCCGGGTAAGGATGGAGTGTGGGACTGAGCTCAGCTAGCTGCATGCACCACACTCACCCCATTTCCGGGGGACAGAACAACGGTACTCCCACCAAATAGATGTGCAGGTACGATAGCGTCTGTCCCTGGCTGGAGTGGGGGGGGGGGAGGAACATCCCAGTAGTGTAGGGGCAGATAGGGGAGGGACTCTGGGCATAGAAGTAGGAGCCCATTGGGTGCTAGTCACCTGGGCTCACACATAGAGGGAGTATATAAGGTGGGCACCATCTTAGGACGAGGTTCAGTCCAGGTCTGTTCAGAGAGGAGCTCAGCCAGAGAGGGCTGACAGGGAGCTGTGGCTCCGGCTGGGCCCAGCTCCAGGGCCAGGCCTGTAGTGGAGAGGAGGAGGAAGAAAGGCCCAGAGACGCAGGATAAGAGGGAACCCTGAGATCCCACAAGTTGACGGGTGAAGGGTTGGCAGAAAAGGGTACCGGATCCCAAACTGGCAGAGGCAAGATATCTGTAGCACCCTGAGGACTCGGCTGCTACAGGGGTATTACACCTCAAGCCAGAGGTGTGGTATTCCACTCCCGGGTAAGGATGGAGTGTGGAACTGAGCTCAGTAGGCTGCATGCACTACATACATCCCATTTCCGGGGGACAGAACTACGGTACTCCCACCAGTTTATGTGCAGGTACGACAGCGTCTGTCCCTGGCTGGAGTGGGAGGGGGGTGGAACATCCCAGTAGTGTAGGGGCAGATAGGGGGAGTAGTCTGGGTAAAGATAGGAGCTCATTGGGTGCTGGTCACCTGAGCTCACACATAGAGGGAGTATATAAGGTGGGCACCATCTTAGAACAGGGTGAGTTCAGTCAGGCAAGAGGAGCAGAGCAGAGGAGCTCAGCCAGAAGGGCTGACAGGGAGCTGTGGCTCCGGCTGGGCCCAGCTCCAGAGCAGAGCCTGCAGAGAGAGAGAGAGGAGTCAGAAGGACCCAGAGAGGAAACAAGAAGGAACCCCAAGATCCCAGAATAAGGACAGAAGGGTGAAGGGTTGGCGGACACGGGTACCGGATCCCAAGCTGGCGGAGGCCCAAAACGAACCTTAGCCAGGAACCGGAGGTCGTGGTCAGGATCTGCCACGACCCTCACCAAATCCACTAGAAAGGCACACCGAGTATAGGGTCAGGGAGCCCAGAGGAGGCTTGACCACCAAGAGACCCGAGGGAGCCGGCCAAAAGTGGATCCCTGGTGGGAACGGCCAGAGGAAGGGAGAGTCAGAAAGGAGCTCAGGACCACGCTTCAGAACTGCCTGGGGGTTAGCCGAGTCCAGGACCTGGTGGACGCAGCACGGCTCGGGTGGTCACTCAAGGCCAGAGTGACCAAAAGAACACCAGTAAGTAAAAACCCTGAACTGCATCTCCTGACTCTGAATCTTCTTTTTGCATCATCACAACCCCCATCATCTACACCTGCTGCCCTGAGGCCATACCCCTCCCGTTGGGGGTTATACCACCACGCTGCACATCCTCCTACACCTGGCCTCAGTGGACTGTTCTGCAGCGGCGGCTTCAAAGCCGCACTCAACGGGTGGCGTAGTCGACAATCAAGTTAACATCTACTGCCATAGACTGCCACTTAGTTTGACACCCTGGGCACGGACCGGGTCACCGCCACAAGGACTACTACCCCTATCCAGATCCGGCTCCGGGTATCCCCTGAACATGGCCCAGGGGGTGCGTCATATCCTTAACCAGGAACCGGAGGTCGTGGTCAAGCTTTGGCACGACCCTCACCACACCCACCAGGAAGGCATACCACGAATAGGGTCAGGAAAGCCAGAGAAGGTTTCGCCACCAAAAGGCCCGAGGGAGCCGGACATAGGTGGGTCCCTGGTGGGAACGGCCAGTAGGAAGGAAGAGAGGGGAGCTCAGGACCACGCTCTGGAACTGCCTGGGAGTTGGCCGAGTCCCACACCTGGTGGACGCAGCACGGCTCGGGTGGTCACTAAAGGCCGGAGTGACCGGGGCAACACCTGTGAGTAAAAACCCTGAAACTGCATCACATGTCTCTGAGCTTTCTTGCTGCACCATCGCTACCACCATCATCTACTCTTGCTGCCCTGAGGCCGTACCCCTCCCGTTGGGGGTTATACCATCTACGCTGCACTATCCTACCACCAGCCTCAGCGGACTGTCCTGCAGCAGCAGCCCTAAAGCTGCATTCAACGGGTGGCGTAGTCGTACAACACCCTACTATTCAAGACACTGCCGCTCAGCTTGACTCCCTGGGCACGGACCGGGTCGCCGCCACGAGACTACTACCCCCATCTGATCCGGCTCCGGGTAAGCCCCCGTGCGCGCGATGCCGCACGACACAGCAGGCCCAGGGGCGCGTCAGCACAGTTATAATGCAAAGGCACATTAATGAACACAGCATTCTTTACAGCACAGAGCTGCCTCTGTAAGTTCCTGTACTTCTCCTGAGTCGCTTGTTTCCGCACGGTCTGGTAATTCCGCTCCTCCTGAGTGTCGATCGGTCTCTTCACTGACCGGTGTTCAATCATCAGATCTGAATTGGACTTCATCTGTACTCTTTGGTACCAACTCTGGAGCCTCAGGACTTAGTTCACTCTCCTGAGGATGGTACATCCCTCTCCTTGCCGGTCCGAGAAATACAACGGTGTGTTCTTCTGCATCGGATCTTTCAGGGTCACTATCCACCTCCGGAGCTTGTCTGTGGTGGTCCCTTAGTCAATCTCGGACAATGTCGGTCTACTTCTGGGAAGTAGATGTATTCGTAATCACCCTTGCACGTCTCGAGATGTAGAAAGTCTATTGAGACCATCTCAAACGGGTACGTAGTTTGGATGTTGCCCATAGGTGCCCGGGTTGATGTGTTGGAACGTTTATCTTTCAGACACCCACACAAACTGGTCACGTACCTCTCAATATCTCTCAGCATGTACGGCCAGAAGAAACATTCACGGATCAAGTTGGTTGACCTTTCCACTCCCAGGTGTCCCATGTTTTCATGGAGTTTTTTGAAGACCAATCTACGGCATACTCTGGGTAGTACCAACTGCCGGTTTTGTCCTCCTTTAAGATACGGGATACCGTCTTTACTGAAGTAGAGCTTCATCCATTCTTTAAGTAAAACAGATACTGCTGGTGACTCATTGTCTCTCTCTTGATTACTTGGAAACCGATTTTGGTCCACATAAAGTAGTATTCTACCAATTACCTGATCTTCCCCTTGTGCTCTATGGATTTTCCCTTTTGGTAGTTGTTGAATAGACCGGGGATGATCTTGTTCTCTCGCTTTTATGGTGGTTTCCACCGTCAACGGACACCACAATGGTGTGTCTTCCTCTTGATAAGTTTGTACTGCTTGGATAGTACTCTCAATTGCTTCCAGACTGACTTCCTCCGAGCATTCTTGCATGAACTCCTCAGGCTCTAGTGGCATTCTTGACAATCTGTCAGCATCTACATTGCATTTTCTTGGCCTGTACTTGATGCTGAAATTGAAGTCAGCTAGTTCAGCGACCCATCTCTGATCCGTTACATTTAGTTTGGCTGTAGTAAGGACATAGGTCAAAGGGTTGCTGTCAGTGTATACCTCAAACTCTTTGCTGTAGTAGAGATAGCCCATTTCAATGCCAGGAACTCCAATTTTCAGGAATGTAGATGGTAATTCTTCTCGGCGTCTGTCAACGTTCTAGAACCGTAACCGATGACTCTCAATTTTCCATCTTAATGCTGATAGAGGGCAGCTCCCAGTCCAACTTGAGAAGCGTCACAATGAAGAACAAATGGTAAATTGAAATCAGGATAACCCAAGAAGGGTGGTTTTACCAGGTAGTCTACTACTTCTTCCAATACCTCCTGGTGGTCTACTGTCCAGAGAATGGGCTGTTGGGACGAAACGGCGTTATTTCTTTTAAGCCCCATCCTACCCGGGTTCTTCTTTTTCTCCGTGGGTGTTGATGTCTCTGTCGTCCCCCTCAAGAGGAGGTATAGTGGAGCGGCAATCCTGGAGAAGTTCCGAACGTAAGTATGATAGTATGAGAGGAATCCTAATATCTGCCTCAACTCCCCGACGGTAAAGGACTGCTTGTTTTTAAGGCCAGTACCGGAGCGATTTCTGCTGGGTCCATGGTATATCCTTCTCCAGACACAATTTTCCCTAGAAATCGGACTTGTCTTTTGAACAGTTCACACTTCTTTGGGGTCAACTTAACTTTGCGTTGCTGATACCGTTGTAATACGGTCCTCACGTGTTCAACATGCATCAGGTAGGTTCTGCTGTGTACCACATTGTCATCCAAGTACGGTTGGCAGATATCGTCCCTCAATCCTTCTAAACATGTCTTCATGCTCCTCTGAAATTCTGCTGGAGCTGAATTGAGCCCAAACAGTATAAGGATCCACTCATATAATCCCCACGGTGTGATGAATGCTGTCAAAGATCTACTGGATTCTTCAACAAACCCTTGATGGTATGCTATACCCTCATCGAGGACAGAGATCCAGGTACTTCCTGATAGGCTATCCAGCTTATCTTGGATGTTTGGTATCGGGTGCCGCTGAGGTATTGACTTTCGGTTTAGTTCCCGGTAATCACAGCAGAGTCTCAACGTACCGTCCTTCTTCCTAACACAAACAATAGGAGAGGAAAAGACAACTTTGACTTTTGGACCCAACCTCTGTTGATTAGGTCTTGTAAATACTCTTTCACTTCACAGTGTAATGGTTTCGGCACAGACATGTAACCTCGAGTTACTGGGGTTGTGTCTTTCAAATTGATTTTCAACTGCAACGATGGGATACAGCCTATATCAGAGTCATCTTTGGAGAATGCATGACATTCTTCTCTCAGCATCTGTTTTGCTACCACTCGATCTTCAGCACACAAGTATTCCAGGGGTACTGGGGGATCCCAGAACTCCGAGGTGGGTCATGCAATTTCTTCCACTGGGCATTCCTGTTCCTTGGTGGGGAGACTGAATTCACTGTAGACCCCTGGGCGGGTCTCACAGTGGCTGGATATACCGTTTTAACGATTTCAATGTGACCTAACACAGTCTTTGGATCAATTCTAATTTTGTCGTAGTATTCTTCACCGGTACTGTCACTTGAGCAAACCCACCAGTAGGAATCGTAAGCACAGGCTCACCTTGAACTAGACCTTCCGGAAGTTCTGAGGAGTTTTTTAGCACGAACAGTCTTTTCTGGACTTTTCTTCCCGGTTCTACCCGGACTCCACACCTCACCCCCACCATTTGGTTTGCAGGTATGATGGTTGGGCTCCAGCCTACCTTGACTTCATTTAGGTCCATTGTATTCTGTGCTTTCTTTACTCTATGAATCACATTTTCCGCCACCGCGTTGGGTATGGCGAGCGATGTGGCAATTTCATCCACCACCAGCGTCCCTGACTTGTGTTTTGTGATGACCTCACTGATTACATTATAACCCAGGATAGGATCCTCTGCCATGTTCTGATCACTGGTCACGAGAAAAGGTACCAAAAGCTTGATGGTGTTGCTGTTCTTCATGGCCCTGAGTTGGAAAGTCACTTCCACCAAACCTATGAAAGATACCTCGGTCTGGTTGATGGCTTTGCCGTGGAGTTCCACTGGTCACAAGAGTTCTTTTAGTGACCGAAGGCAAGTGTGTGGCAGGTAGCGCCTTCTCCATTCTTCATTCAAAAGGCTCTCTTGGGTTCCTGTGTCCCACAGTGCTTTTACCAGGAGTCCATCTAGCTGGCACTGTATAAAGCACTTTTCACCCATTAGGCTGATGAGGCTATCTTTACTGACCGAGGAATCCTCCTCCCAGGAGTACATTGTTTGACATCCGCACTGGGCATTAAGTAACTGATGCCCGTGTCTCCCTTGCAGCTGTTGTAGATGGGAACACACTTGGGGATAGTACTGATGCAGCCGTTTTACCTCATGCGCCGTTCTGGGGTTTGGTGAGATCTGGATTTGCGTCTGGGGCCTCCTCCATGTCGTGGTTACCAGTCGCCCTGCACTGGCAACCTCCTGTCTTTTAACCCAAACGACCGGGACCATTTGCATTCCTTGGCATAATGTCTTTCCTCACCACATCTTAGACAGTGGACACACACCGTACTCTGATTTGATGAACGGCACGCTTCACAAGCCGGGTATCTTCTGTTTTGGAACCCACTCCTGGGTCTGAGGGATACCAGCTCTTGCCTGGAACGAAGCAACTTTTTCATCTCAATCAACTTGGCTCGCAGTTCTCCTATTACTTCCTCCCAGTCAGCGCTGGCGATTCTCTCTTTTGTTGGTGATTTAAGGTTCCCTCTCGGACGTGGCACTGGAGGGTCTGTATGATGACCTTCAGACTGGCTACTGGGGTCTCCAACTTCAGCTGACTGATTTTGGTGATTTTAGGAGCAGAGCCTTTCTTTAACTTCTGTTCGCTCTCTGACTCCAAACTAGCTGCCTCATTCATTTTTTCAATTAGAATTTCAAAGGAAGGGAGTAAGAAAGGAAAAGAGTGTGTCTAAAACTAATCTTTATTTAGAAAATTAATAATTAAAATATACCTCATACACATACATCCATTACGGATGTACACTGTGTGCATAATTATTAGACAAGCTGTATTTTAGAGGATTATTTTTATTATTGATCAACAACTATGTTCTCAATCAACCCAAAAGACTCATAAATATCCAAGCTTAATATTTTTGGAAGTTGGAGTGTTTTTTTTTAGATTTGGCTATCTTAGGAGGATATCTGTTTGTGCAGGTAACTATTACTGTGCAGAATTATTAGGCAACTTAATAAAAACCAAATATAATCCCATCTCACTTGTTTATTTTCACCAGGTAAACCAATATCAGTGCACAAAATATAGAAATAAACATTTCTGACATGCAAAAACAAAAAACAAAAAAATTAGTGATCAGTATAGCCACCTTTCTTTATGATGACACTCAGCAGCCTCCATCCATAGATTCTGTCAGTTGCTTGATCTGTTTTCGATCAACATTGCGTGCAGCAGCCACCACAGCCTCCCAGACACTGTTCCGAGAGGTGTACTGTTTTCCCTCCCTGTAGATCTCACATTTTATGATGGACCACAGGTTCTCTATGGGGTTCAGATCAGGTGAACAAGGGGGCCATGTCATTATTTTTTCTTCTTTTAGACCTTTACTGGCCAGCCACGCTGTGGAGTAGTTGGATGCATGTGATGGAGCATTGTCCTGCATGAAAATCATGTTTTTCTTGAATGATACCGACTTCTTCCTGTACCACTGCTTGAAGAAGTTGTCTTCTAGAAACTGGCAGTAGGTCTGGGAGTTGAGCTTCACTCCATCCTCAACCCGAAAAGGTCCCACAAGTTCATCTTTGATGATACCAGCCCATACCAGTACCCCACCTCCACCTTGCTGGCGTCTGAGTCGGAGTGGCGCTCTCTGCCCTTTACTGATCCAGCCTCTGGCCCATCCATCTGGCCCATCAAGAGTCACTCTCATTTCATCAGTCCATAAAACCTTTGAAAAATCAGTCTTAAGATATTTCTTGGCCCATTCTTGACGTTTTATCTTATGTTTCTTGCTCATAGGTGGTGGTTTTTCAGTCTTCTTTACCTTGGCCATGTCCCTGAGTATCGCACACCTTGTGCTTTTTAATACTCCAGTAACGTTGCAGCTCTGAAATATGGTAAAACTGGTGGTGAATGGCATCTTGGCAGCTTCACGCTTGATTTTCCTCAATTCATGGGCAGTTATTTTGCGCCTTTTTTGGCCAACACGCTTCTTGCGACCCTGTTGGCTGTTTGCCATGAAACGCTTGATTGTTCGGTGATCACGCTTCAAAAGTTTGGAAATTTCAAGACTGCTGCCTCCCTCTGCAAGACATCTCACAATTTTGGACTTTTCAGAGCCCGTCAAATCTCTCTTCTGACCCATTTTGCCAAAGGAAAGGAAGTTGCCTAATAATTAAGCACACCTTATATAGGGTGTTGATGTCATTAGTCAACACCCCTCCTCATTACAGAGATGAACATCACCAGATTAACTTCATTGGTAGTTGGCTCTGAAGCCTATGCAGCTTGGAGTAGGACAACATGTAGAAAAAGTATCATGTGAGCAAAACACTCATTTGCCTAATAATTCTGCACACAGTGTATATAAGACCACAGTTGCCAAAGTCAATGTGTGAAAGACTGTGATCCAATAAATTTAGATGAGATCCAAAATAATTTATAAATCAAAACAAACCTGACTCTTGTTCCTTATAAATTATTGGTCAGGTATTTAATTTCATATATGGGAAGCCATGGAGCTGATCACAATAGGAGTCACTATTTTATAACTTTCATCACTCTTCAAAAGTTAATTAATACAATGTATGACTGACATACAAATCCTTATGGATAAATTTCATCCAGAAATATAAGATTCTGTATCCATATGTTGAGTTTAATATCAGCCAACACAATTAAGCAATTCGCACGATCAATATCAGTGCGGACCCTCACAAGGGCTATTCAAATCGGCATGTGTTTGAGCCGATTAGAAAAGACCCACCACGTGCAGAAATGTAGCAATGTACCACTTGCACTATGCCTGCGAGCGGGCAGCGATTCAAGCTGTGGTGGTGCTAGCTGATCCAGCCTATTGATCAAAGGCTGTCAGTACTAGAGCTGGGCTAGCATACTCATGAGGTCACACAGCGTTTATTTATTGCACCAGCTGCATAAGACTCCCATATTTATTCATTATTTATATTGATCACCATCTACCTAATGTCCCTGATGCGCGTTTCGCCGGAATACCGGCTTTTTCTAAGGGCCCTGGCCTGGAATTAATCAACTTTTTCACCTCAATTAACTTGGCTCTCAGTTCTCCTATTACTTCCTCCCAGTCAGCACTGGCGATCCTCTCTTTTGTTGGTGATTTAAGGTTCCCTCTCGGACGTGGCACTGGAGGGTCTGTATGATGGCCTTCGGACTGGCGATTGGGGTCTCCAACTTCATTTTGGTGATTTTAGGAGCAGAGCCTTTCTTTAACTTCTATTCGCTCTATGACTCCAAACTAGCTGCCTCATTCATTTTTTCAATTAGGACTTCGTCCAGAATGCAAGGATCTTCTAGGTACTGTTTCAGCTGCAACTTGATGTCTTTGCTGGTTCCCAATGATCTCAAGAACTTCTTCTGGACTAGTCCAGCATCAAACTTCTCTTCTGCTTCTACATCTCTGGATGCAAACAACAGTGTATTCTTCAGTTCAATTGCTTTGAGGTGACTCATTATTTTTCTGTGAGAGGTTAAAGAGTCGGTGGAACAATTCTGAAGTACTCTATTTATTATAGTGCCCTTTTAAAATCATCTTCAGCTGTTGCAAGGTCAATTGACTCTTCATTTCTAGCATACTACAGAGGTTCAGTCCTGGGCTGATCACTTTCACTACCCCCTCAACGATCTCATCTCGTTGGTAGCATTTCTGTAAGACTGCACCGATCTGGTGCAACAAGTTCATAAAAGACAGTCTCTCTTTCTGTTCACACTCTCCAATCTGTCCCAGGATCTTAAATTCTTTCCTCATGGTGATTTGTGGTGTTAGAGAGGACTGTCTCCTTGATTTATCTAACCGGAGCAGGTTAACGGTCCTGTCTGAGTCTGTCACCCGTTCAAAGGTTTTGATCAATTCCTGCAGGGCTGTTGTTAGGGCTTTGAATTGTTCTTTCAATTCCAGTAGTTCAGTCTGTGGACAGAGATTCACGATTTTGGTAATTGGTACCGCCCCTCCATCCTCCAACTTCAACCTGGTTAGAAACCGTGTTAGTTCCTGGAGGAATGTCCCCATGACATATTCAGTTTCTTTCTCCAGCTCATCCATTTTTGCATTAATGGCAGCTAACAGTTGCCAGCGGCTACGTTCTTTAGAAATCTGTTCTTCTGACATCTTTATATGTTCTGCTACTGTTCTCAATACTTCACAGGTTAACTGAAGAAGCAGCTCACTAATTCTGTCCATTGGTATTTCCACATCCATTGCTGCTAGTGAGTTTTCTTTAGGGCTGGTCACCTTTAACTGGTGTAGCAGAGTTGAGTTGAGGTGCTGTGCGGCTGTGTATTTCCAGACAATTTTCCTCTTTTCCCTCTACACGCTAATTCCCACTTAGGACTCCCTGTACGGGCCACCAATGTTACACGCACTCCGCTAGGTTCAGATGGGGGCGAGACAGGTTACATGAATTCTTTGGAATCCTGGGAGAACCGTTACTCAGGGTGACCATAGACCATGTGCTGCAGCTTATCTCAGGCACACAGGTGTATTGACCCTCAGGCACAGACACGTAGGTTGTTTCATTTGCTGACCAGACACACTTGACAAGAGTCCTCATAAACGGTAGAACAGTGGCATTTAATAAGAAGCCGCACAGCCAGTGCAAGTTTTTAAGTCTTATGAGCAACAGTCTCCAGTGACAAACAGTACAGTTTCCTTAGCGGCACAGCAGTTCACAGTCTTCCCAGTAGTACAGGACAGCACAGTTGTAATGCAATGGCACATAAATGAACACAGCATTCTTTACAGCACAGTGAGATGGAGGAGGGAGATGATCCCTGTGACACCATTTCTACCAGTCCTTATCTTTCTGCCTGACAATACTCTGCCCTGCTAGTTCAGGAACTCTACTTGACCTGTGCTTAGCTTCACTCCTGACTTGAATCCTTTTCACTTGCAGGGGCGCTTCTGTGAGATACAGAACACACACACCACCTTTCTCTTCGGCTCCAGCCAGACAGTAAACAATTCCTCCACAATCTCCCTGGGGCTCTGCTAAAACCTTCCCTGTCTCCTGTGACTGTGTTAACCCCTATAGTCGCTGCATGCTTTTTAAGCAACAGCGCTTCTTCTGCATGTCACATCTATAATAACAGTTTTGCGAGCTTCAGAGCTGAAATCCCCCTGCTAGCTGTATCAGCACAGCACTTGTTGTGGAGCCATCTTTACAGCAGCTTAAGTCCAGTCATCAGATGATGGGAAGGCTGGAAGCCCCCACATTACAGGAGGATGAGGAATAATGCAGTTATAAAGCCTTGTGGGATGCTAGCTGTGATGATCGGATACCTGGCCTTCACTAACAAAATGAAAATAATTAGACTTAATGTTCGACAATAAAAGTGACAAAAAGTTTCTCAAAAAAACAAAACAAAAACAGAATGATGGCAGAAAAAGAGGGGAGCCAGGCTGGAGAGGTGTGAGCAGAAATGTAACTTCCAATGCACTATGCCACATTTACAGAATCCTCTGCCATCCATGAGTGGCCCCTGGAGAAAGTGGAGCATGTACCATGTAATAACACAAAACACATGGGTGCATCAGACGTGGAAGTTAGGCAGTGGGATTCGGACCTCACGAGTGGGTGCGTCAGACATGGCCGTTAGGCAGAGGATGCAGAAATTACGAGTGGTTGCGTCAGACGTGGGTGTTAGGCAGAGGGATGCGGACCTCACGAGTGGGTGTGTCAGACGTGGGCGTTCGGCAGGGCGATGCGGATCTCATGAGTGGGTGCGTCAGACGTGGGCGTTAGGCAGAGGGATGCGGACCTCACGAGTGGGTGCATCAGACGTGGGCATTAGGCAGTGGGAAGTGGGTCTCACGAGTAGGTGTGTCAGACTTGGGTGTTAGGCAGAGCGATTCGGACCTCACGAGTGGGTACGTCAGACGAGGGTGTTAGGCAGGGGGATGCGGACCTCATCAGTGGGTGCGTCAGACGTGGGTATTAGGCAGTGGGATGCGGCTCTCACGAGTGGGTGCGTCAGACGTGGGCATTAGGCAGTGGGAAGTGGGTCTCACGAGTAGGTGTGTCAGACTTGGGTGTTAGGCAGGGCGATTCGGACCTCACGAGTGGGTACGTCAGATGAGGGTGTTAGGCAGGGGGATGCGGACCTCATCAGTGGGTGCGTCAGACGTGGGTATTAGGCAATGGGATGCGGGTCTCACGAGTGGGTGCGTCAGACGTGGGCATTAGGCATGGTGATGCGGACCTCACGAGTGGGTGTGTCAGACGTAGGCGTTAGTCAAGGGGATGCGAACCTCACGAATGGGTGCGCTAGACGTGGGCGTTAGGCAGGGCGATGCGGACCTCAAGAGTGTGTGCGTCAGACGAGGGCATTAGGCAGGGGGATGCAGACCTCAAGAGTGGGTGCGTCAGACGTGGGCATTAGGCAGTGAGATGCGGGTCTCACGAGTGGGTGCGTCAGACGTGGGTGTTAGGCAGGGCGATGCGGACCTCACGAGTGGGTGTCAGACGTAGGCGTTAGGCAGGGCGATGCGGACCTCACGAGTGGGTGTGTCAGACGTGGGTGTTAGGCAGGGCGATGCGGATCTCACGAGTGGGTGTGTCAGACGTAGGCGTTAGGCAGGGAGATGCGGACCTCAAGAATGGGTGTGTCAGACAAGGGCGTTAGGCAGGGCAATACGGGTCTCACGAGTGGGTGCGTTAGACGTGGGCGTTAAGCAGGGAGATGCGGACCTCAAGAGTGGATGCATCAGTCAAGGGTGTTAGGCAGGGGGATGCGGACCTCACGAGTAGGTGTGTCAGACGTGGGCGTCAGGCAGAGTGATGTGGGTCTGAGAAGTGGGTGTGTCAGACGAGGGTGTTAGGCAGGGTGATGTGGGTCTCAGAAGTGGGTGCGTCAGACGTGGGCGTTTGGCAGGGCGATGCGGGTCTCACACATGGGTGCGTCAGACGTGGGCGTTAGGCAGGGGGATGCGGACCTCACGAGTGAGTGCGTCAGATGTGGACGTTGGGCAGTGTAATGCTGGTCTCACAAGTGGGTGCGTCAGACGTGGGTGTTAGGCAGGGCAATGCGGACCTCACGAGTGGGTGTGTCAGGCATAGGCGTTAGCCAGTGGGAAGCAGACCTCACGAGTGGGTGCGTCAGACGTGAGCGTTAGGCAGTGTGATGCGGACCTCACGAGTGGGTGCGTCAGACGTGGGCATTAGGCAGGGCGATGTGGACCTCACGAGTGATCTGTCAGACGTGGGCGTTAGGCAGGGCGAAGTGGATCTCACGAGTGGGTGCGTCAGACGTGGGAGTTAGGCAGGGCGATTCGGACCTCACGAGTGGGTGAGTCAGACGTGGACATTAGGCAGGGGGATGTGGACCTCACGAGTGGGTGTGTCAGACGAGAGCGTTAGGCAGTGGGATGCGAACCTCACGAGTGGGTGCGTCAGACATGAACATTATACAGGGCAATGCGGGTCTCACGAGTGAGTGCGTCAGACGTGTGCGTTAGGCAGGGAGATGTGGACCTTACGAGTGGGTGCATCAGACATGGGCATTAGGCAGGGGTATGCGGGTCTCACGAGTGGGTGCGTAAGAGCTGGGAGTTAGGCAGGGGGATGCGGACCTCACGAGTGGGTGCGTCAGATGTGGGCGTTAGGCAGGGGGATGTGGACCTCATGAGTGGGTGTGTTAGACAAGGGCATTAGGCAGGGCGATGCAAACCTCACAAGTGGGTACTTCAGACGTGAGCGTTAGGCAGGGCGATACGGGTCTCACGAGTGGGTGTGTTAGACGTGGGCATTAAGCTGGGAGATGCGGACCTCAAGAGTGGATGCGTCAGTCAAGGGCGTTAGGCAGGGGGATGCGGACCTCACGAGTAGGTGTGTCAGACGTGGGCGTCAGGCAGAGTGATGTGGGTCTGAGAAGTGGGTGCGTCAGACGAGGGTGTTAGGCAGGGGGATGCGGACCTCCCGAGTGGGTGCGTCAGACGTGGGCGTTGGGCGTCAGGCAGGGTGATGTGGGTCTCAGAAGTGGGTGCGTCAGACGTGGGCGTTAGGCAGTGGGATGCGGACCTCACGAGTGGGTGTGTCAGACAGGGACGTTAGGCAGGGTGATGTGGGTCTCACAAGTGGGTGCGTCAGATGTGGGCGCTAGGCAGGGCGATGTGGGTCTCACGAGTGAGTGCGTAAGACGTGGCCGTTAGGCAGGGCGATGCGGGTCTCACACTTGGGTGTGTCAGACGTGGGCGTTAGGCAGGGGGATGTGGACCTCACAAATGGGTGCGTCAGACGTGGGCGTTAGGCAGTGGGATGCGGACCTCACGAGTGGATGTGTTAGAAGTGGGCGTTAGGCAGGGCGATACGGGTCTCACGAGTGGGTGCGTCAGACATGGGCGTTAGGCAGTGCGATGCGGACCTCATGAGTAAGTGTGTCAGACGTGGGCATTAGGCAGGGCGATGCGGACCTCATGAGTGGGTGCGCCAGACATGGGTGTTAGGCAGTGGGATGTGGGTCTCACAAGTGGGTGTGTCAGACGTGGGCGTTAGGCAGGGGGATGTGGACCTCACGAGTGGGTGTGTCAGACGAGGGCGTTAGGCAGTGGGATGCGGACCTCACTAGTGGGTCCGTCAGATGTGAGCGTTAGGCAGGGAGATGCGGACATTACGAGTGGGTGCATCAGACGTGGGCGTTAGGCAGGGGGATGCGGACTTCACGAGTGGGTGTGTCAGACGTGGGCGTTAGACAGGGAGATGCAGACCTCACGCGAGCGTTAGGCAGGGCGATGCGGGTCTCACGAGTGGGTGCGTCAGACGTGGGCGTTAGGCAGGGGGATGCGGACCTCACGTGTTGGTGCGTCAGACGAGGGCGTTAGGCAGGGAGATGCAGACATCACGAGTAGGTGCATCAGACGTGGGCGTTAGGCAGGGGGATGCGGACCTCACGAGTGGGTGCGTCAGACATGGGTGTTAGGCAGAGCGATGTGGACCTTACGAGTGGGTGCGTCAGACGTGGGCATTAGGCAGGGGGATGCGTGTCTCACGAGTGGGTACGTAAGACCTGGGCGTTAGGCAGGGGGATGTGGACCTCACGAGTGGGTGCATCAGATGTGGGCATCAGGCAGGGTGATATGGGTCTCAGAAGTGGGTGCGTCAGATGTGGGCGTTAGGTAGGGTGACGCGGGTTTCACGCATGGGTGCGTCAGACGTGGGCGTTAGGCAGGGGGATGCGGACCTCATGAGTGGGTGCGTCAGACGTGGGCATTAGGCAGGGGAATGCGGACCTCACGCATGGGTGCGTCAGACGTGGGCGTTTGGCAGGGGGATGATGACCTCACGAGTGGGTGAGTCAGACGTGGGGTTTAGGAAGTGTGATGCGGGTCTCACGAGTGGGTGCATCAGACATGATCGTTAGGCAGGGCGATGCGGACCGCAGGAGTGGGTGCGTCAGACATGGGCGTTGGGCGGGGCGATGTGAACCTCACAAGTAAGTGTGTCAGACGTGGGCATTAGGCAGGGCAATGCGGACCTCATGAGTGGGTGCGTCAGACATGGGCGTTAGGCAGTGGGATGTGGTTCTCACGAGTGGGTGCGTCAGATGTGGGTGTTGGCAGGGCAATGCAGACCTCACAAGTGGGTGCGTCAGACGTGGGCGTTAGGCAGGGGGATGTGGACCTCACAAGTGGGTGTGTCAGACGAGGGCGTTAGGCAGGGGGATGTGGACCTCACGAGTGGGTGTGTCAGACGAGGGCGTTAGGCAGTGGGATGCGGACCTCATGAGTGGGTGCGTCAGATGTGAGCGTTAGGCAAGGCGATGCGGGTCTCACGAGTGGGTGCGTCAGATGTGGGCGTTAGGCAGGGGGATGCGGACCTCACAAGTGGGTGCGTCAGATGTGGGCATTAGACAGTGGGATGCGGACCTCACGAGTGGGTGTGTCAGACGTGGGCGTTAGGCAGGGCGATGCAGGTCTCACGAGTGGGTGTGTCAGACATGGGCGTTAGGGAGGGCGATTCGGACCTCACGATTAAGTGTGTCAGACGTGGGCATTAAGCAGGGCGATGCGGATCTCATGAGTGGGTGCGCCAGACATGGGCATTAGGCAGGGCGATGAGGGTCTCATGAGTGGGTGCATCAGATGTGGGCGTTAGGCAGGGCGATGAGGGTCTCATGAGTGGGTGCGTCAGACGTGGGCGTTAGGCAGGGCGATGCGGGTCTCACGAGTGGGTGCGTCAGACGTGGGCGTTAGGCAGGGGGATGCGGACCTCACGAGTGGGTGCATCAGATGTGGGCGTTACGCAGGGAGATGTGGACCTCACGAGTGGGTGCATAAAACGTGGATTTCAGGCCTATTGGGTCAGAAGTGGAGCTCAGGTGCGGGTACATCTGACATGGAACTGTTAAAACATTGTATCAGTATCCCCTGGAGTATCAGTATCCCGTGTAGTATCAGTATGGCCTGTAGTATCATTATCCCGTGTAGTATCAGTATCGCGTGAAGTATCAGTATCCCGTGTAGCATCAGTATCCCCTGTAGGTTCAGTATCCCGTGTAGC
The DNA here is from genome assembly GCF_046119375.1 of Phyllobates terribilis. Classification (NCBI taxonomy): domain Eukaryota; kingdom Metazoa; phylum Chordata; class Amphibia; order Anura; family Dendrobatidae; genus Phyllobates; species Phyllobates terribilis. Next base: position 11,182,607 of record NW_027362767.1, on the reverse strand, counting down.
ATCAGTATCCCCTGTAGTATCAGTATCCCCTGTAGTATCAGTATCGCCTAAGGTATCACTATCCCTTGTAGTATCAGTATCCCCTGTAGTATCAGTATCGCCTGTAGTATCAGTATCCCCTGTAGTATCAGTATCCCCTTTAGTATCAGTATTGCCTGAAGTATCAGTATCCCCTGTAGTATTAGTATCGCCTTTACTATCAGTATCCTCTGTAGTAACATTATCGCCTGTAGTATCAGTATTGCCTGTAGTATCAGTATCCCCGGTAGTATCAGTATCCCCGGTAGTATCAGTATCGCTGGTAGTATCAGTATCCCCTATAGTATCAGTATCCCCTGTAGTATCCGTATCGCCGGTAGTATCAGTATCCCTTGTATTATCAGTATCCCCTGTAGTATCAGTATCGCCTGTAGTATCAGTATCCTCTGTAGTATCAGTATTGCCTGTAGTATCAGTATCCCCTGTAGTATCAGTATCCTCTGTAGTATCAGTATCGCCTATAGTATCAGTATCGCCGGTAGTATCAATATCTTCTGTAGTATCAGTATCCCCTGTATTATCAGTATCCCCTGTAGTATCAGTATCGCCTGTAGTATCAGTATCCCCTGTAGTATCAGTATCGCCTGTAGTATCAGTATCCCCTGTAGTATCAGTATCCTCTGTAGTATCAGTATCACGGTAGTATCAGTATCGCCGGTAGTATCAGTATCTCCTGTAGTATCAGTATCCCCTGTATTATCAGTATCCCCTATAGTATCAGTATCGCCTGTAGTATCAGTATCCTCTGTAGTATCAGTATCGCCTGTAGTATCAGTATCGCCGGTAGTATCAGTATCTCCTGTAGTATCAGTATCCCCTGTAGTATCAGTATCCCCTGTAGTATCAGTATCGCTGGTAGTATCAGTATCCCCTATAGTATCAGTATCCCCTGTAGTATCAGTATCGCCGGTAGTATCAGTATCCCTTGTATTATCAGTATCCCCTGTAGTATCAGTATCGCCTGTAGTATCAGTATCCTCTGTAGTATCAGTATTGCCTGTAGTATCAGTATCCCCTGTAGTATCAGTATCCTCTGTAGTATCAGTATCGCCTATAGTATCAGTATCGCCTATAGTATCAGTATCGCCGGTAGTATCAATATCTTCTGTAGTATCAGTATCCCCTGTATTATCAGTATCCCCTGTAGTATCAGTATCGCCTGTAGTATCAGTATCCCCTGTAGTATCAGTATCACCTGTAGTATCAGTATCCCCTGTAGTATCAGTATCCTCTGTAGTATCAGTATCACGGTAGTATCAGTATCGCCGGTAGTATCAGTATCTCCTGTAGTATCAGTATCCCCTGTATTATCAGTATCCCCTATAGTATCAGTATCGCCTGTAGTATCAGTATCCTCTGTAGTATCAGTATCGCCTGTAGTATCAGTATCGCCGGTAGTATCAGTATCTCCTGTAGTATCAATATCCCCTGTATTATCAGTATCCCCTGTAGTATCAGTATCGCCTGTAATATCAGTATCCTCTGTAGTATCAGTATCGCTGGTAGTATCAGTATCGCCGGTAGTATCAGTATCCTCTGTAGTATCAGTATCGCCTGTAGTATCAGTATCTCCTCTAGTATCAGTATCCTCTGTATTATCAGTATCCCCTATAGTATCAGTATCGCCTGTAGTATCAGCATCCCTTGTAGTATCAGTATTGCCTGTAGTATCAGTATCCTCTATAGTATCAGTATCGCCTGCAGTATCAGTATCCCCTGTAGTATCAGTATCCTCTGTAGTATCAGTATTGCCTGTACTATCAGTATCCTCTGTAGTAACAGTATCGCCTGTAGTTTCAGTATCGCCTGTAGTATCAGGATCCTCTATAGTATCAGTATCGCCTGTAGTATTAGTATTGCCTGTAGTATCAGCATCCCCTATAGTATCAGTATCCCCTGTAGTATCAGTATCCTCTATAGTATCAGTATCGCCTGCAGTATCAGTATCCCTTGTAGTATCAGTAACCTCTGTAGTATCAGTATCGCCTGTACTATCAGTATCCTCTGTAGTAACAGTATCGCCTGTAGTTTCAGTATCGCCTGTAGTATCAGTATCCCCTGTAGTATCAGTATCGCCTGTAGTATCAGTATCCCCTGTAGTATCAGTATCCTCTGTAGCATCAGTATCGCAGGTAGTATCAGTATCTCCTGTAGTATCAGTATCCCCTGTATTATCAGTATCCCCTATAGTATCAGTATCGCCTGTAGTATCAGTATTTTCTGTAGTAACAGTATCGCCTGCAGTATCAGTATCTCCTGTAGTATCAGTATCCCCTGTATTATCAGTATCCCCTATAGTATCAGTATCGCCTGTAGTATCAGTATCCCCTGTAGTATCAGTATCCCCTATAGTATCAGTATCGCCTGTAGTATCAGTATCCCCTGTAGTATCAGTATCCCCTGTAGTATCAGTATCCTCTGTAGTATCAGTATCCCCTGTATTATCAGTATCCCCTATAGTATCAGTATCCCCTATAGTATCAGTATCGCCTGTAGTATCAGTATCCCCTGTAGTATCAGTATCCACTATAGTATCAGTATCCTCTATAGTATCAGTATCGCCTGTAGTATCAGTATCCCCTGTAGTATCAGTATCCCCTGTATTATCAGTATCCCCTATAGTATCAGTATCCCCTGTAGTATCAGTATCCCCTGTAGTATCAGTATCCCGTGTAGTATCATTGTCGCCTGTAGTATCTGTATCCCCTCTAGTATCAGTATCCTCTATAGTATCAGTATCCTCTGTAGTATCAGTATCCCCTATAGTATCAGTATTGCCTGTAGTATCAGTATCTCCTGTAGTATCAGTATCCTCTGTATTATCAGTATCCCCTATAGTATCAGTATCACCTGTAGTATCAGTATCCCCTGTAGTATCAGTATTTCCTGTAGTATCGGTATCCCCTGTAGTATCAGTATCCCCTGTAGTATCAGTATCTCCTGTAGTATCAGTATCCCCTGTAGTATCAGTATCCCCTATAGTATCAGTATCACCTGTAGTATCAGTATCCCCTGTAGTATCAGTATTTCCTGTAGTATCGGTATCCCCTGTAGAATCAGTATGCTCTTTATTATCAGTATTCCCTATAGTATCAGTATCGCCTGTAGTATCAGCATCCCCTGTAGTATCAGTATCGCCTGTAGTATCAGTATCTCCTGTAGTATCAGTATCTCCTGTATTATCAGTATCCCCTATATTATCAGCATTGCCTGTAGTATCATTATCTCCTGTATTATCAGTATGCCCTATAGTATAAGTATCGCCTGTAGTATCAATATCTCCTGTAGTATCAGTATCCCCTGTATTATCAGTATCCCCTATAGTATCAGTATCGCCTGTAGTATCAGTATCGCCTGTAGTATCAGTATCCCCTGTAGTATCAGTATCCCCTGTAGTATCAGCATCCCCTGTAGTATCAGCATCCCCTGTAGTATCAGTATCGCCTGTAGTATCAGTATCTCCTGTATTATCAGTATCCCCTATATTATCAGCATTGCCTGTAGTATCATCATCTCCTGTATTATCAGTATGCCCTATAGTATCAGTATCGCCTGTAGTATCAATATCTCCTGTAGTATCAGTATCCCCTGTATTATCAGTATCCCCTATAGCATCAGTATCGCCTGTAGTATCAGTATCGCCTGTAGTATCAGTATCCCCTGTAGTATCAGTATCCCCTATAGTATCAGTATCGCCTGTAGTATCAGCATCCCCTGTAGTATCAGTATCGCCTGTAGTATCAGTACATCTCATCACATGACAGTGTACTGGAGAAAATACATTAAGTGTCTCCCTCCAGTAATTCCCATGCAGCGGCTGGTAAACCTGCATTGTTGGTGAGTTTCTGCAGCGTTAAACAGAAGCACAGTGTGCACAGGATCTCTACAAATCCAACAGCAGGATTGTACTGCAGAACGCTGCGAACATGTGCTGAGACCAAAACACTAGTACTCCTGCTCGTGGGCCCCGTCACACTAAGCGAGATCGCTGCTGAGACACAAGTATTGTGACGCAACAGCGACCTCAGCAGCGATCTCGCTATGTTTGACACATAGCAGCGACCTCAGCAGCGATCTCGCTATGTTTGACACGTAGCGGCGACCTCAGCAGCGATCTCGCTATGTTTGACACTTAGCAGCGACCTCAGCAGCGATCTTGCTCCGTTTGACACTTAGCAGTGACCTCAGCAGCGATCTCGCTCCGTTTGACACTTAGCAGCGACCTCAGCAGCGATCTCGCTCCGTTTGACACGTAGCAGCGACCTCAGCAGCGATCTCGCTATGTTTGACACGTAGCAGCAACCTCAGCAGCGATCTCGCTATGTTTGACACGTAGCGGCGACCTCAGCAGCGATCTCGCTATGTTTGACACTTAGCAGCGACCTCAGCAGCGATCTCGTTACGTTTGACACTTAGCAGCGACCTCAGCAGCGATCTCGTTACGTTTGACACTTAGCAGCGACCTCAGCAGTGATCTCGTTACGTTTGACACTTAGCAGGGACATCAGCAGCGATCTCGTTACGTTTGACACTTAGCAGCGACCCCAGCAGCGATCTCGTTACGTTTGACACTTAGCAGCGACCTCAGCAGCGATCTCGTTACGTTTGACACTTAGCAGCGACCTCAGCAGTGATCTCGTTACGTTTGACACTTAGCAGGGACATCAGCAGCGATCTCGTTACGTTTGACACTTAGCAGCGACCTCAGCAGCGATCTCGCTATGTTTGACACTTAGCAGCGACCTCAGCAGTGATCTCGTTACGTTTGACACTTAGCAGCGACCTCAGCAGCGATCTCGCTATGTTTGACACTTAGCAGCGACCTCAGCAGCGATCTCGTTACGTTTGACACTTAGCAGCGACCTCAGCAGCGATCTCGCTATGTTTGACACTTAGCAGCGACCTCAGCAGTGATCTCGTTACGTTTGACACTTAGCAGCGACCTCAGCAGCGATCTCGCTATGTTTGACACTTAGCAGCGACCTCAGCAGCGATCTTGCTCCGTTTGACATGTAGCAGCGACCTCAGCAGCGATCTCGCTCTGTTTGACACTTAGCAGCGACCTCAGCAGCGATCTCGTTACGTTTGACACTTAGCAGGGACATCAGCAGCGATCTCGTTACGTTTGACACTTAGCAGCGACCTCAGCAGCGATCTCGTTACGTTTGACACTTAGCAGCGACCTCAGCAGCGATCTCGCTACGTTTGACACTTAGCAGCGACCTCAGCAGCGATCTCGCTACGTTTGACACTTAGCAGCGACCTCAGCAGCGATCTCGTTACGTTTGACACTTAGCAGCGACCTCAGCAGCGATCTCGCTACGTTTGACACTTAGCAGCGACCTCAGCAGCGATCTCGTTACGTTTGACACTTAGCAGCGACCTCAGCAGCGATCTCGTTACGTTTGACACTTAGCAGCGACCTCAGCAGCGATCTCGTTACGTTTGACACTTAGCAGCGACCTCAGCAGCGATCTCGTTACGTTTGACACTTAGCAGCGACCTCAGCAGCGATCTCGCTACGTTTGACACTTAGCAGCGACCTCAGCAGCGATCTCGTTACGTTTGACACTTAGCAGCGACCTCAGCAGCGATCTCGCTACGTTTGACACTTAGCAGCGACCTCAGCAGCGATCTCGTTACGTTTGACACTTAGCAGCGACCTCAGCAGCGATCTCGTTATGTTTGACACTTAGCAGCGACCTCAGCAGCGATCTCGTTACGTTTGACACTTAGCAGCGACCTCAGCAGCGATCTCGTTACGTTTGACACTTAGCAGCGACCAGGCCCCCGCTGTGAGATCGCTGGTCGTGTCGGAAGGGTCTGGACAGTTCTTTGATGGTTGAGGCCCCGCTGGGTAGCATGCATCGCTGTGTTTGACACCTTACCAACGACCTTGTTGACGACTCAGACACAAACACATAGGCGGTGCATCGTTATACAGATCGTTACGGGTCGCCGCATCGTTGTCGGGATCGCTGTAGCGTCGCTTCGTGTGACGGGGCCTCTAGCGCCTGATCTGGCGGCTTCAGAGATGCGGCGCTAGCAGGATGGCACAGTGAACACTTCGGATGTGGCTGGAGGCTCCGGAAGATGCGGCTGAGGCTACAGCATTAAATCAGAATAATAGGATTAATAATACATACATGCACAGACCAACAGACAAGCTGAACCTGATCCGCAGACTGGAGTAAAATATTACACCTCATGGAGCTGCCGGAGACAATGCTGGAATTTTCCATCTACAGAAGAAAATCTGAACCTGTGAACTTTATGGTTTTGGGCAAAAGATTTTGCTGAGGTTCAATTCTGCTCGGAACAAAGATATCATTATCACCCAATTACAGGATGATCACTGGGGAATGAGACTGGGATTAGTCCAAGATCACACAGAGCGATAGAGGAAGCCGCAGATGACGGTCTGTGGACCGGGCACCTATCGCTGGCACTAACAACTTGTGCTTTTAACCGCAGGCTGAGTTGACTTTTTTCTAACCTAATCTTAAGACTGCCAAGGATGATGTGTGAGAATGAAAGCAGATGTCCAGCATCTCAGGGAAGTGAAGGCAGAACATCTGCAGCACCGAATCTCAGGATGTGGAAGCGGCCAGAAAAGAAGAAGTCATTGACTTCAGAACTAAGAGAAGGAGGATTTACAGGCAGCAGAGCTATGGGAGGGCGAGGGCCGCAGATAGCACAGGTGCAGGCAGCAGAGCTATGGGAGGGCGAGGGCCGCAGATAGCACAGGTGCAGGCAGCAGAGCTATGGGAGGGCGAGGGCCGCAGATAGCACAGGTGCAGGCAGCAGAGCTATGGGAGGGCGAGGGCCGCAGATGGCACAGGCGCAGGCAGCAGAGCTATGGGAGGGCGAGGGCCGCAGATAGCACAGGTGCAGGCAGCAGAGCTATGGGAGGGCGAGGGCCGCAGATAGCACAGGTGCAGGGAGCAGAGCTATGGGAGGGCGAGGGCCGCAGATAGCACAGGTGCAGGGAGCAGAGCTATGGGAGGGCGAGGGCCGCAGATAGCACAGGTGCAGGCAGCAGAGCTATGGGAGGGCGAGGGCCGCAGATAGCACAGGTGCAGGGAGCAGAGCTATGGGAGGGCGAGGGCCGCAGATAGCACAGGTGCAGGCAGCAGAGCTATGGGAGGGCGAGGGCCGCAGATAGCACAGGCGCAGGGAGCAGAGCTATGGGAGGGCGAGGGCCGCAGATAGCACAGGTGCAGGCAGCAGAGCTATGGGAGGGCGAGGGCCGCAGATAGCACAGGTGCAGGCAGCAGAGCTATGAGAGGGCGAGGGCCGCAGATAGCACAGGCGCAGGGAGCAGAGCTATGGGAGGGCGAGGGCCGCAGATAGCACAGGTGCAGGCAGCAGAGCTATGGGAGGGCGAGGACCGCAGATAGCACAGGTGCAGGGAGCAGAGCTATGGGAGGGCGAGGGCCGCAGATAGCACAGGTGCAGGCAGCAGAGCTATGGGAGGGCGAGGGCCGCAGATAGCACAGGTGCAGGCAGCAGAGCTATGGGAGGGCGAGGGCCGCAGATAGCACAGGTGCAGGCAGCAGAGCTATGGGAGGGCGAGAGCCGCAGATAGCACAGGTGCAGGGAGCAGAGCTATGGGAGGGCGAGGACCGCAGATAGCACAGGTGCAGGGAGCAGAGCTATGGGAGGGCGAGGGCCGCAGATAGCACAGGTGCAGGCAGCAGAGCTATGGGAGGGCGAGGGCCGCAGATAGCACAGGTGCAGGGAGCAGAGCTATGGGAGGGCGAGGACCGCAGATAGCACAGGTGCAGGCAGCAGAGCTATGGGAGGGCGAGGGCCGCAGATAGCACAGGTGCAGGGAGCAGAGCTATGGGAGGGCGAGGGCCGCAGATAGCACAGGTGCAGGGAGCAGAGCTATGGGAGGGCGAGGGCCGCAGATAGCACAGGTGCAGGCAGCAGAGCTATGGGAGGGCGAGGGCCGCAGATAGCACAGGTGCAGGGAGCAGAGCTATGGGAGGGCGAGGACCGCAGATAGCACAGGTGCAGGGAGCAGAGCTATGGGAGGGCGAGGGCCGCAGATAGCACAGGTGCAGGGAGCAGAGCTATGGGAGGGCGAGGGCCGCAGATAGCACAGGTGCAGGGAGCAGAGCTATGGGAGGGCGAGGGCCGCAGATAGCACAGGTGCAGGGAGCAGAGCTATGGGAGGGCGAGGGCCGCAGATAGCACAGGTGCAGGGAGCAGAGCTATGGGAGGGCGAGGGCCGCAGATAGCACAGGTGCAGGCAGCAGAGCTATGGGAGGGCGAGGGCCGCAGATAGCACAGGTGCAGGCAGCAGAGCTATGGGAGGGCGAGGGCCGCAGATAGCACAGGTGCAGGCAGCAGAGCTATGGGAGGGTGAGGGCCGCAGATAGCACAGGTGCAGGGAGCAGAGCTATGGGAGGGTGAGGGCCGCAGATAGCACAGGTGCAGGGAGCAGAGCTATGGGAGGGTGAGGGCCGCAGATAGCACAGGTGCAGGGAGCAGAGCTATGGGAGGGCGAGGGCCGCACATAGCACAGGCGCAGGGAGCAGAGCTATGGGAGGGCGAGGGCCGCAGATAGCACAGGTGCAGGGAGCAGAGCTATGGGAGGGCGAGGGCCGCAGATAGCACAGGTGCAGGGAGCAGAGCTATGGGAGGGCGAGGGCCGCAGATAGCACAGGTGCAGGGAGCAGAGCTATGGGAGGGCGAGGGCCGCAGATAGCACAGGTGCAGGCAGCAGAGCTATGGGAGGGCGAGGGCCGCAGATAGCAAAGGTGCAGGGAGCAGAGCTATGGGAGGGCGAGGGCCGCAGATAGCACAGGTGCAGGCAGCAGAGCTATGGAGAGCGAGGGCCGCAGATAGCACAGGTGCAGGCAGCAGAGCTATGGGAGGGCGAGGGCCGCAGATAGCACAGGTGCAGGGAGCAGAGCTATGGGAGGGCGAGGGCCGCAGATAGCACAGGCGCAGGCAGCAGAGCTATGGGAGGGCGAGGGCCGCAGATAGCACAGGCGCAGGGAGCAGAGCTATGGGAGGGCGAGGGCCGCAGATAGCACAGGTGCAGGGAGCAGAGCTATGGGAGGGCGAGGGCCGCAGATAGCACAGGTGCAGGCAGCAGAGCTATGGGAGGGCGAGGGCCGCAGATAGCACAGGTGCAGGCAGCAGAGCTATGGGAGGGCGAGGGCCGCAGATAGCACAGGTGCAGGCAGCAGAGCTATGGGAGGGCGAGGGCCGCAGATAGCACAGGTGCAGGCAGCAGAGCTATGGGAGGGCGAGGGCCGCAGATAGCACAGGTGCAGGCAGCAGAGCTATGGGAGGGCGAGGGCCGCAGATAGCACAGGTGCAGGGAGCAGAGCTATGGGAGGGTGAGGGCCGCAGATAGCATAGGTGCAGGCAGCAGAGCTATGGGAGGGCGAGGGCCGCAGATAGCACAGGTGCAGGCAGCAGAGCTATGGGAGGGCGAGGGCCACAGATAGCACAGGCGCAGGCAGCAGAGCTATGGGAGGGCGAGAGCCGCAGATAGCACAGGTGCAGGCAGCAGAGCTATGGGAGGGCGAGGGCCGCAGATAGCACAGGTGCAGGGAGCAGAGCTATGGGAGGGCGAAGGCCGCAGATAGCACAGGTGCAGGGAGCAGAGCTATGGGAGGGTGAAGGCCGCAGATAGCACAGGTGCAGGGAGCAGAGCTATGGGAGGGCGAGGGCCGCAGATAGCACAGGTGCAGGGAGCAGAGCTATGGGAGGGCGAGGGCCGCAGATAGCACAGGTGCAGGCAGCAGAGCTATGGGAGGGCGAGGGCCGCAGATGGCACAGGTGCAGGCAGCAGAGCTATGGGAGGGCGAGGGCCGCAGATAGCACAGGTGCAGGCAGCAGAGCTATGGGAGGGCGAAGGCCGCAGATAGCACAGGTGCAGGGAGCAGAGCTATGGGAGGGCGAAGGCCGCAGATAGCACAGGTGCAGGGAGCAGAGCTATGGGAGGGCGAGGGCCGCAGATAGCACAGGTGCAGGCAGCAGAGCTATGGGAGGGCGAGGGCCGCAGATAGCACAGGTGCAGGCAGCAGAGCTATGGGAGGGCGAGGGCCGCAGATAGCACAGGTGCAGGGAGCAGAGCTATGGGAGGGCGAGGGCCGCAGATAGCACAGGTGCAGGCAGCAGAGCTATGGGAGAGCGAGGGCCGCAGATAGCACAGGTGCAGGCAGCAGAGCTATGGGAGGGCGAGGGCCGCAGATAGCACAGGTGCAGGGAGCAGAGCTATGGGAGGGCGAGGGCCGCAGATAGCACAGGCGCAGGCAGCAGAGCTATGGGAGGGCGAGGGCCGCAGATAGCACAGGCGCAGGGAGCAGACCTATGGGAGGGCGAGGGCCGCAGATAGCACAGGCGCAGGGAGCAGAGCTATGGGAGGGCGAGGGCCGCAGATAGCACAGGTGCAGGGAGCAGAGCTATGGGAGGGCGAGGGCCGCAGATAGCACAGGTGCAGGGAGCAGAGCTATGGGAGGGCGAGGGCCGCAGATAGCACAGGTGCAGGCAGCAGAGCTATGGGAGGGCGAGGGCCGCAGATAGCACAGGTGCAGGCAGCAGAGATATGGGAGGGCGAGGGCCACAGATAGCACAGGTGCAGGCAGCAGAGCTATGGGAGGGCGAGGGCCGCAGATAGCACAGGTGCAGGCAGCAGAGATATGGGAGGGCGAGGGCCACAGATAGCACAGGTGCAGGCAGCAGAGCTATGGGAGGGCGAGGGCCGCAGATAGCACAGGTGCAGGGAGCAGAGCTATGGGAGGGCGAGGGCCGCAGATAGCACAGGTGCAGGGAGCAGAGCTATGGGAGGGCGAGGGCCGCAGATAGCACAGGCGCAGGGAGCAGAGCTATGGGAGGGCGAGGGCCGCAGATAGCACAGGTGCAGGCAGCAGAGATATGGGAGGGCGAGGGCCACAGATAGCACAGGTGCAGGCAGCAGAGATATGGGAGGGCGAGGGCCGCAGATAGCACAGGTGCAGGGAGCAGAGCTATGGGAGGGCGAGGGCCGCAGATAGCACAGGTGCAGGCAGCAGAGCTATGGGAGGGCGAGGGCCGCAGATAGCACAGGCGCAGGGAGCAGAGCTATGGGAGGGCGAGGGCCGCAGATAGCACAGGTGCAGGCAGCAGAGCTATGGGAGGGCGAGGGCCGCAGATAGCACAGGTGCAGGCAGCAGAGATATGGGAGGGCGAGGGCCACAGATAGCACAGGTGCAGGCAGCAGAGCTATGGGAGGGCGAGGGCCGCAGATAGCACAGGTGCAGGCAGCAGAGCTATGGGAGGGCGAGGGCCGCAGATAGCACAGGTGCAGGCAGCAGAGCTATGGGAGGGCGAGTGCCGCAGATAGCACATGCGCAGGCGGCAGAGCTATGGGAGGGCGAGGGCCGCAGATAGCACAGGTGCAGGCGGCAGAGCTATGGGAGGGCGAGAGCCACAGATAGCACAGGTGCAGGCAGCAGAGCTATGGGAGGGCGAGTGCCGCAGATAGCACATGCGCAGGCGGCAGAGCTATGGGAGGGCGAGGGCCGCAGATAGCACAGGTGCAGGGAGCAGAGCTATGGGAGGGCGAGGGCCGCAGATAGCACAGGTGCAGGCAGCAGAGCTATGGGAGGGCGAGGGCCGCAGATAGCACAGGCGCAGGGAGCAGAGCTATGGGAGGGAAAGGGCCGCAGATGGCACAGGTGCAGGTAGCAGAGCTATGGGAGGGCAAGGGCCGCAGATGGCACAGGCGCAGGGAGCAGAGCTATGGGAGGGAAAGGGCCGCAGATAGCACAGGTGCAGGGAGCAGAGCTATGGGAGGGCGAGGGCCGCAGATGGCACAGGTGCAGGCAGCAGAGCTATGGGAGGGAAAGGGCCGCAGATAGCACAGGTGCAGGCAGCAGAGCTATGGAGGGCGAGGGCCGCAGATAGCACAGGTGCAGGCAGCAGAGCTATGGGAGGGCGAGGGCCGCAGATAGCACAGGTGCAGGCAGCAGAGCTATGGGAGGGCGAGGGCCGCAGATAGCACAGGTGCAGGCAGCAGAGCTATGGGAGGGCGAGGACCGCAGATAGCACAGGTGCAGGCAGCAGAGCTATGGGAGAGCGAGGGCCGCAGATAGCACAGGCGCAGGGAGCAGAGCTATGGGAGGGAAAGGGCCGCAGATAGCACAGGTGCAGGCAGCAGAGCTATGGGAGGGCGAGTGCCGCAGATAGCACAGGCGCAGGGAGCAGAGCTATGGGAGGGCGAGGGCCGCAGATAGCACAGGTGCAGGCAGCAGAGCTATGGGAGGGCGAGGGCCGCAGATAGCACAGGTGCAGGGAGCAGAGCTATGGGAGGGCGAGGGCCGCAGATAGCACAGGCGCAGGGAGCAGAGCTATGGGAGGGCGAGGGCCGCAGATAGCACAGGTGCAGGCAGCAGAGCTATGGGAGGGCGAGGGCCGCAGATAGCACAGGTGCAGGGAGCAGAGCTATGGGAGGGAAAGGGCCGCAGATGGCACAGGCGCAGGGAGCAGAGCTATGGGAGGGCGAGGGCCGCAGATAGCACAGGCGCAGGGAGCAGAGCTATGGGAGGGCGAGGGCCGCAGATGGCACAGGTGCAGGGAGCAGAGCTATGGGAGGGCGAGGGCCGCAGATAGCACAGGCGCAGGGAGCAGAGCTATGGGAGGGCGAGGGCCGCAGATAGCACAGGTGCAGGGAGCAGAGCTATGGGAGGGCGAGGGCCGCAGATAGCACAGGTGCCGGGAGCAGAGCTATGGGAGGGCGAGGGCCGCAGATAGCACAGGTGCAGGCAGCAGAGCTATGGGAGGGCGAGGGCCGCAGATAGCACAGGTGCAGGGAGCAGAGCTATGGGAGGGCGAGGGCCGCAGATAGCACAGGTGCAGGGAGCAGAGCTATGGGAGGGCGAGGGCCGCAGATAGCACAGGTGCAGGCAGCAGAGCTATGGGAGGGCGAGGGACGCAGATAGCACAGGTGCAGGGAGCAGAGCTATGGGAGGGCGAGGGACGCAGATAGCACAGGTGCAGGGAGCAGAGCTATGGGAGGGCGAGGGCCGCAGATAGCACAGGTGCAGGCAGCAGAGCTATGGGAGGGCGAGGGCCGCAGATAGCACAGGTGCAGGGAGCAGAGCTATGGGAGGGCGAGGGCCGCAGATAGCACAGGTGCAGGCAGCAGAGCTATGGGAGGGCGAGGGCCGCAGATAGCACAGGTGCAGGGAGCAGAGCTATGGGAGGGCGAGGGCCGCAGATAGCACAGGTGCAGGGAGCAGAGCTATGGGAGGGCGAGGGCCGCAGATAGCACAGGTGCAGGCAGCAGAGCTATGGGAGAGCGAGGGACGCAGATAGCACAGGTGCAGGGAGCAGAGCTATGGGAGGGCGAGGGCCGCAGATAGCACAGGTGCAGGCAGCAGAGCTACGGGAGGGCGAGGGCCGCAGATAGCACAGGTGCAGGGAGCAGAGCTATGGGAGGGCGAGGGCCGCAGATAGCACAGGCGCAGGGAGCAGAGCTATGGGAGGGCGAGGGCCGCAGATAGCACAGGTGCAGGCAGCAGAGCTATGGGAGGGCGAGGGCCGCAGATAGCACAGGTGCAGGCAGCAGAGCTATGGGAGGGCGAGGGCCGCAGATAGCACAGGTGCAGGGAGCAGAGCTATGGGAGGGCGAGGGCCGCAGATAGCACAGGTGCAGGCAGCAGAGCTATGGGAGGGCGAGGGACGCAGATAGCACAGGTGCAGGCAGCAGAGCTATGGGAGGGCGAGGGCCGCAGATAGCACAGGTGCAGGGAGCAGAGCTATGGGAGGGCGAGGGCCGCAGATAGCACAGGTGCAGGCAGCAGAGCTATGGGAGGGCGAGGGCCGCAGATAGCACAGGTGCAGGGAGCAGAGCTATGGGAGGGCGAGGGCCGCAGATAGCACAGGTGCAGGCAGCAGAGCTATGGGAGGGCGAGGGCCGCAGATAGCACAGGTGCAGGCAGCAGAGCTATGGGAGGGCGAGGGCCGCAGATAGCACAGGTGCAGGCAGCAGAGCTATGGGAGGGCGAGGGACGCAGATAGCACAGGTGCAGGGAGCAGAGCTATGGGAGGGCGAGGGCCGCAGATAGCACAGGTGCAGGCAGCAGAGCTATGGGAGGGCGAGGGCCGCAGATAGCACAGGTGCAGGGAGCAGAGCTATGGGAGGGCGAGGGCCGCAGATAGCACAGGCGCAGGGAGCAGAGCTATGGGAGGGCGAGGGCCGCAGATAGCACAGGTGCAGGCAGCAGAGCTATGGGAGGGCGAGGGCCGCAGATAGCACAGGTGCAGGCAGCAGAGCTATGGGAGGGCGAGGGCCGCAGATAGCACAGGTGCAGGCAGCAGAGCTATGGGAGGGCGAGGGCCGCAGATAGCACAGGTGCAGGGAGCAGAGCTATGGGAGGGCGAGGGCCGCAGATAGCACAGGTGCAGGCAGCAGAGCTATGGGAGGGCGAGGGCCGCAGATAGCACAGGTGCAGGGAGCAGAGCTATGGGAGGGCGAGGGCCGCAGATAGCACAGGTGCAGGCAGCAGAGCTATGGGAGGGCGAGGGCCGCAGATAGCACAGGTGCAGGCAGCAGAGCTATGGGAGGGCGAGGGCCGCAGATAGCACAGGTGCAGGCAGCAGAGCTATGGGAGGGCGAGGGCCGCAGATAGCACAGGCGCAGGGAGCAGAGCTATGGGAGGGAAAGGGCCGCAGATAGCACAGGTGCAGGGAGCAGAGCTATGGGAGGGCGAGGGCCGCAGATGGCACAGGTGCAGGCAGCAGAGCTATGGGAGGGAAAGGGCCGCAGATAGCACAGGTGCAGGCAGCAGAGCTATGGGAGGGCGAGGGCCGCAGATAGCACAGGTGCAGGCAGCAGAGCTATGGGAGGGCGAGGGCCGCAGATAGCACAGGTGCAGGCAGCAGAGCTATGGGAGGGCGAGGGCCGCAGATAGCACAGGTGCAGGCAGCAGAGCTATGGGAGGGCGAGGACCGCAGATAGCACAGGTGCAGGCAGCAGAGCTATGGGAGAGCGAGGGCCGCAGATAGCACAGGCGCAGGGAGCAGAGCTATGGGAGGGAAAGGGCCGCAGATAGCACAGGTGCAGGCAGCAGAGCTATGGGAGGGCGAGGGCCGCAGATAGCACAGGCGCAGGGAGCAGAGCTATGGGAGGGAAAGGGCCGCAGATAGCACAGGTGCAGGCAGCAGAGCTATGGGAGGGCGAGGGCCGCAGATAGCACAGGTGCAGGGAGCAGAGCTATGGGAGGGCGAGGGCCGCAGATAGCACAGGCGCAGGGAGCAGAGCTATGGGAGGGCGAGGGCCGCAGATAGCACAGGTGCAGGCAGCAGAGCTATGGGAGGGCGAGGGCCGCAGATAGCACAGGTGCAGGGAGCAGAGCTATGGGAGGGAAAGGGCCGCAGATGGCACAGGCGCAGGGAGCAGAGCTATGGGAGGGCGAGGGCCGCAGATAGCACAGGCGCAGGGAGCAGAGCTATGGGAGGGCGAGGGCCGCAGATGGCACAGGTGCAGGGAGCAGAGCTATGGGAGGGCGAGGGCCGCAGATAGCACAGGCGCAGGGAGCAGAGCTATGGGAGGGCGAGGGCCGCAGATAGCACAGGCGCAGGGAGCAGAGCTATGGGAGGGCGAGGGCCGCAGATAGCACAGGTGCAGGGAGCAGAGCTATGGGAGGGCGAGGGCCGCAGATAGCACAGGCGCAGGCAGCAGAGCTATGGGAGGGCGAGGGACGCAGATAGCACAGGTGCAGGGAGCAGAGCTATGGGAGGGCGAGGGCCGCAGATAGCACAGGTGCAGGGAGCAGAGCTATGGGAGGGCGAGGGCCGCAGATAGCACAGGTGCAGGGAGCAGAGCTATGGGAGGGCGAGGGCCGCAGATAGCACAGGTGCAGGGAGCAGAGCTATGGGAGGGCGAGGGCCGCAGATAGCACAGGTGCAGGGAGCAGAGCTATGGGAGGGCGAGGGCCGCAGATAGCACAGGTGCAGGCAGCAGAGCTATGGGAGGGCGAGGGACGCAGATAGCACAGGTGCAGGGAGCAGAGCTATGGGAGGGCGAGGGCCGCAGATAGCACAGGTGCAGGCAGCAGAGCTATGGGAGGGCGAGGGCCGCAGATAGCACAGGTGCAGGGAGCAGAGCTATGGGAGGGCGAGGGCCGCAGATAGCACAGGTGCAGGCAGCAGAGCTATGGGAGGGCGAGGACCGCAGATAGCACAGGTGCAGGCAGCAGAGCTATGGGAGGGCGAGGGCCGCAGATAGCACAGGTGCAGGCAGCAGAGCTATGGGAGGGCGAGGGCCGCAGATAGCACAGGTGCAGGGAGCAGAGCTATGGGAGGGCTAGGGACGCAGATAGCACAGGTGCAGGGAGCAGAGCTATGGGAGGGCGAGGGCCGCAGATAGCACAGGTGCAGGCAGCAGAGCTATGGGAGGGCGAGGGACGCAGATAGCACAGGTGCAGGCAGCAGAGCTATGGGAGGGCGAGGGCCGCAGATAGCACAGGTGCAGGGAGCAGAGCTATGGGAGGGCGAGGGCCGCAGATAGCACAGGTGCAGGGAGCAGAGCTATGGGAGGGCTAGGGACGCAGATAGCACAGGTGCAGGGAGCAGGGACACACAGGGACAAAACATCTGCTGCACAAAAGCACTCCTGATCTGGAGGAGACGTGAGGAACTGTCCCCAGAGACTAACTTGTAGCCAATCACATCAATCTCTGCCATTGTTTAGCCAGTCACGTGAGGAAAAGACAGTGGTGATGATTGGCACATGGCCGAGACGTGCTATGAGCATACTCTGAACTGTGTCCATCTCCTATAGACTTCTATGTGAGTGTGCTGTGGGTATGCTCTGTGCAGGGAGGGGGAGGTGAGCATCCATCCCCTATAGACTTCTATGTGAGTGTGCTGTGGGCATGCTCAGCGCAGGGAGGGGGAGGGGACCATCCATCCCCTATAGACTTCTATGTGAGTGTGCTGTGGGCATGCTCTGTGCAGGGAGGGGGAGGTGAGCATCCATCCCCTATAGATTTCTATGTGAGTGTGCTGTGGGCATGCTCTGTGCAGGGAGGGGGAGGTGAGCATCCATCCCCTATAGACTTCTATGTGAGTGTGCTGTGGGCATGCTCTGTGCAGGGAGGGGGAGGTGAGCATCCATCCCTATAGACTTCTATGTGAGTGTGCTGTGATCATGCTCTGTGCAGGGAGGGTGAGGTGATCATCCACCCCCTATAGACTTCTATGTGAGTGTGCTGTGGGCATGCTCTGTGCAGGGAGGGGGAGGTGAACATCCATCCCTATAGACTTCTATGTGAGTGTGCTGTGATCATGCTCTGTGCAGGGAGGGTGAGGTGAGCATCCATCCCCTATAGACTTCTATGTGAGTGTGCTGTGGGCATGCTCTGTGCAGGAAGGTTGAGGTGAGCATCCATCCCCTATAGACTTCTGTGTGAGTGTGCTGTGGACATGCTCTGTGCAGGGAGGGGGAGGTGAGCATCCATCCCCTATAGACTTCTATGTGAGTGTGCTGTGGGCATGCTCTGTGCAGGGAGGGTGAGGTGAGCATCCATCCCCTATAGACTTCTATGTGAGTGTGCTGTGGGCATGCTCTGTGCAGGGAGGGGGAGGTGAGCATCCATCCCCTATAGACTTCTATGTGAGTGTGCTGTGGGCATGCTCTGTGCAGGGAGGGGGAGGTGAGCATCCATCCCTATAGACTTCTATGTGAGTGTGCTGTGGGCATGCTCTGTGCAGGGAGGGTGAGGTGAGCATCCTTCCTCTATAGACTTCTATGTGAGTGTGCTGTGGGTATGCTCTGTGCTGGGAGGGGGAGGTGAGCATCCATCCCCTATAGACTTCTATGTGAGTGTGCTGTGGGCATGCTCTGTGCAGGGAGGGGGAGGTGAGCATCCATCCCCTATAGACTTCTATGTGAGTGTGCTGTGGGCATGCTCTGTGCAGGGAGGGGGAGGTGAGCATCCATCCCTATAGACTTCTATGTGAGTGTGCTGTGGGCATGCTCTGTGCAGGGAGGGTGAGGTGAGCATCCTTCCTCTATAGACTTCTATGTGAGTGTGCTGTGGGTATGCTCTGTGCAGGGAGGGTGAGGTGAGCATCCATCCCTATAGACTTCTATGTGAGTGTGCTGTGGGCATGCTCTGTGCTGGGAGGGGGAGGTGAGCATCCATCCTCCATAGACTTCTATGTGAGTGTGCTGTGGGCATGCTCTGTGCAGGGAGGGGGAGGTGAGCATCCATCCCCTATAGACTTCTATGTGAGTGTGCTGTGGGCATGCTCTGTGCAGGGAGGGTGAGGTGAGCATCCATCCCCTATAGACTTCTATGTGAGTGTGTTGTGGGCATGCTCTGTGCAGGGAGGGGGAGGTGAGCATCCATCCTCCATAGACTTCTATGTGAGTGTGCTGTGGGCATGCTCTGTGCAGGGAGGGGGAGGTGAGCATCCATCCCTATAGACTTCTATGTGAGTGTGCTGTGGGCATGCTCTGTGCAGGGAGGGGGAGGTGAGCATCCATCCCCTATAGACTTCTATGTGAGTGTGTTGTGGGCATGCTCTGTGCAGGGAGGGGGAGGTGAGCATCCATCCCTATAGGCTTCTATGTGAGTGTGCTGTGGGCATGCTCTGTGCAGGGAGGGGGAGGTGAGCATCCATCCCTATAGACTTCTATGTGAGTGTGCTGTGGGCATGCACTGTGCAGGGAGGGGGAGGTGAGCATCCATCATCTATAGACTTCTATGTGAGTGTGCTGTGGGCATGCTCTGTGCAGGGAGGGTGAGGTGAGGATCCATCCCTATAGACTTGTATGTGAGTGTGCTGTGATCATGCTCTGTGCAGGGAGGGGGAGGTGAGCATTCATCCTCCATAGACTTCTATGTGAGTGTGCTGTGGGCATGCTCTGTGCAGGGAGGGGGGGGTGAGCATTCATCCTCCATAGACTTCTATGTGAGTGTGCTGTGGGCATGCTCTGTGCAGGGAGGGTGAGGTGAGCATTCATCCTCCATAGACTTCTATGTGAGTGTGCTGTGGGCATGCTCTGTGCAGGGAGGGGGAGGTGAGCATCCATCTCCTATAGACTTCTATGTGAGTGTGCTGTGGGCATGCTCTGTGCAGGGAGGGGGAGGTGAGCATCCATCCCCTATAGACTTCTATGTGAGTGTGCTGTGGGCATGCTCTGTGCATGGAGGGGGAGGTGAGCATTCATCCTCCATAGACTTCTATGTGAGTGTGCTGTGGGCATGCTCTGTGCAGGGAGGGGGAGGTGAGCAAGCATCCCCTATAGACTTCTATGTGAGTGTGCTGTGGGCATGCTCTGTGCAGGGAGGGTGAGGTGAGCATTCATCCCTATAGACTTCTATGTGAGTGTGCTGTGGGCTTGCTCTGTGCAGGGAGGGGGAGGTGAGCATCCATCCCCTATAGACTTCTATGTGAGTGTGCTGTCGGCATGCTCTGTGCAGGGAGGGGGAGGTGAGCATCCATCCCCTATAGACTTCTATGTGAGTGTGCTGTGGGCATGCTCTGTGCAGGGAGGGTGAGGTGATCATCCACCCCCTATAGACTTCTATGTGAGTGTGCTGTGGGCATGCTCTGTGCAGGGAGGGGGAGGTGATCATCCATCCCCTATAGACTTCTATGTGAGTGTGCTGTGGGCATGCTCTGTGCAGGGAGGGTGAGGTGAGCATCCATCCCCTATAGACTTCTATGTGAGTGTGTTGTGGGCATGCTCTGTGCAGGGAGGGTGAGGTGAGCATCCATCCCTATAGACTTCTATGTGAGTGTGCTGTGGGCATGCTCTGTGCAGGGAGGGGGAGGTGAGCATCCATCCCCTATAGACTTCTATGTGAGTGTGCTGTGGGCATGCTCTGTGCAGGGAGGGTGAGGTGATCATCCACCCCCTATAGACTTCTATGTGAGTGTGCTGTGGGCATGCTCTGTGCAGGGAGGGGGAGGTGATCATCCATCCCCTATAGACTTCTATGTGAGTGTGCTGTGGGCATGCTCTGTGCAGGGAGGGTGAGGTGAGCATCCATCCCCTATAGACTTCTATGTGAGTGTGTTGTGGGCATGCTCTGTGCAGGGAGGGTGAGGTGAGCATCCATCCCTATAGACTTCTATGTGAGTGTGCTGTGGGCATGCTCTGTGCAGGGAGGGTGAGGTGAGCATCCATCCCCTATAGACTTCTATGTGAGTGTGTTGTGGGCATGCTCTGTGCAGGGAGGGTGAGGTGAGCATCCATCCCTATAGACTTCTATGTGAGTGTGCTGTGGGCATGCTCTGTGCAGGGAGGGGGAGGTGAGCATCCATCCCCTATAGACTTCTATGTGAGTGTGCTGTGGGCATGCTCTGTGCAGGGAGGGTGAGGTGATCATCCACCCCCTATAGACTTCTATGTGAGTGTGCTGTGGGCATGCTCTGTGCAGGGAGGGGGAGGTGAGCATCCACCCCCTATAGACTTCTATGTGAGTGTGCTGTGGGCATGCTCTGTGCAGGGATGGTGAGGTGAGCATCCATCCCCTATAGACTTCTATGTGAGTGTGCTGTGGGCATGCTCTGTGCAGGTAGGGGGAGGTGAGCATCCACCCCCTATAGACTTCTATGTGAGTGTGGTGTGGGCATGCTCTGTGCAGGGATGGTGAGGTGAGCATCCATCCCCTATAGACTTCTATGTGAGTGTGCTGTGGGTATGCTCTGTGCAGGGAGGGGGAGGTGAGCATCCATCCCCTATAGACTTCTATGTGAGTGTGCTGTGGGCATGCTCTGTGCAGGGAGGGGGAGGTGAGCATCCATCCCCTATAAACTTCTATGTGAGTGTGCTGTGGGCATGCTCTGTGCAGGGAGGGGGAGGTGATCATCCACCCCCTATAGACTTCTATGTGAGTGTGCTGTGGGCATGCTCTGTGCAGGGAGGGTGATGTGAGCATCCATCCCTATAGACTTCTATGTGAGTGTGCTGTGGGCATGCACTGTGCAGGGAGGGGGAGGTGAGCATCCATCCCTATAGATTTCTATGTGAGTGTGTTGTGGGCATGCTCTGTGCAGGGAGGGGGAGGTGAGCATCCATCCCCTATAGACTTCTATGTGAGTGTGCTGTGGGCATGCTCTGTGCAGGGAGGGGGAGGTGAGCATCCATCCCTATAGACTTCTATGTGAGTGTGCTGTGGACATGCTCTGTGCAGGGAGGGGGAGGTGATCATCCACCCCCTATAGACTTCTATGTGAGTGTGCTGTGGGCATGCTCTGTGCAGGGAGGGGGAGGTGATCATCCACCCCCTATAGACTTCTATGTGAGTGTGCTGTGATCATGCTGTGTGCAGGGAGGGGGAGGTGATCATCCATCCTCCATAGGCTTCTATGTGAGTGTGCTGTGGGCATGCTCTGTGCAGGGAGGGGGAGGTGAGCATCCATCTCCTATATACTTCTATGTGAGTGTGCTGTGGGCATGCTCTGTGCAGGGAGGGGGAGGTGAGCATCCATCCTCCATAGGCTTCTATGTGAGTGTGCTGTGGGCATGCTCTGTGCAGGGAGGGGGAGGTGAGCATCCATCCTCCATAGGCTTCTATGTGAGTGTGCTGTGGGCATGCTCTGTGCAGGGAGGGGGAGGTGATCATCCATCCTCCATAGGCTTCTATGTGAGTGTGCTGTGGGCATGCTCTGTGCAGGGAGGGGGAGGTGAGCATCCATCCTCCATAGGCTTCTATGTGAGTGTGCTGTGGGCATGCTCTGTGCAGGGAGGGGGAGGTGAGCATCCATCTCCTATATAATTC
This sequence comes from Phyllobates terribilis, assembly GCF_046119375.1. NCBI lineage: Eukaryota > Metazoa > Chordata > Amphibia > Anura > Dendrobatidae > Phyllobates > Phyllobates terribilis. The sequence goes on along the minus strand of NW_027362767.1, from coordinate 11,160,822 downwards.
TATGTGAGTGTGCTGTGGGCATGCTCTGTGCAGGGAGGGGGAGGTGAGCATCCATCCTCCATAGGCTTCTATGTGAGTGTGCTGTGGGCATGCTCTGTGCAGGGAGGGTGAGGTTAGCATCCATCCTCCATAGGCTTCTATGTGAGTGTGCTGTGGGCATGCTCTGTGCAGGGAGGGTGAGGTGAGCATCCATCCTCCATAGGCTTCTATGTGAGTGTGCTGTGGGCATGCTCTGTGCAGGGAGGGGGAGGTGAGCATCCATCCTCCATAGGCTTCTATGTGAGTGTGCTGTGGGCATGCTCTGTGCAGGGAGGGGGAGGTGAGCATCCACCCCCTATAGACTTCTATGTGAGTGTGCTGTGGGCATGCTCTGTGCAGGGAGGGGGAGGTGATCATCCACCCCCTATAGACTTCTATGTGAGTGTGCTGTGGGCATGCTCTGTGCAGGGAGGGTGAGGTGAGCATCCATCCTCCATAGGCTTCTATGTGAGTGTGCTGTGGGCATGCTCTGTGCAGGGAGGGTGAGGTGAGCATCCATCCTCCATAGGCTTCTATGTGAGTGTGCTGTGGGCATGCTCTGTGCAGGGACGGTGAGGTGAGCATCCATCCTCCATAGGCTTCTATGTGAGTGTGCTGTGGGCATGCTCTGTGCAGGGAGGGTGAGGTGAGCATCCGTCCTCCATAGGCTTCTATGTGAGTGTGCTGTGGGCATGCTCTGTGCAGGGATGGTGAGGTGAGCATCCATCCTCCATAGGCTTCTATGTGAGTGTGCTGTGGGCATGCTCTGTGCAGGGAGGGGGAGGTGAGCATCCCTCCTCCATAGGCTTCTATGTGAGTGTGCTGTGGGTATGCTCTGTGCAGGGAGGGGGAGGTGATCATCCACCCCCTATAGACTTCTATGTGAGTGTGCTGTGGGCATGCTCTGTGCAGGGAGGGTGAGGTGAGCATCCATCCTCCATAGGCTTCTATGTGAGTGTGCTGTGGGCATGCTCTGTGCAGGGAGGGGGAGGTGATAATCCATCCTCCATAGGCTTCTATGTGAGTGTGCTGTGGGCATGCTCTGTGCAGGGAGGGGGAGGTGAGCTTCCATCCTCCATAGGCTTCTATGTGAGTGTGCTGTGGGCATGCTCTGTGCAGGGAGGGGGAGGTGATAATCCATCCTCCATAGGCTTCTATGTGAGTGTGCTGTGGGCATGCTCTGTGCAGGGAGGGGGAGGTGAGCATCCCTGCTCCATAGGCTTCTATGTGGGTGTGCTGTGGGTATGCTCTGTGCAGGGAGGGGGAGGTGATCATCCACCCCCTATAGACTTCTATGTGAGTGTGCTGTGGGCATGCTCTGTGCAGGGAGGGTGAGGTGAGCATCCCTCCTCCATAGACTTCTATGTGAGTGTGCTGTGGGCATGCTCTGTGCAGGGAGGGTGAGGTGAGCATCCATCCTCCATAGGCTTCTATGTGAGTGTGCTGTGGGCATGCTCTGTGCAGGGAGGGTGAGGTGAGCATCCATCCTCCATAGGCTTCTATGTGAGTGTGCTGTGGGCATGCTCTGTGCAGGGATGGTGAGGTGAGCATCCATCCTCCATAGGCTTCTATGTGAGTGTGCTGTGGGCATGCTCTGTGCAGGGATGGTGAGGTGAGCATCCATCCTCCATAGGCTTCTATGTGAGTGTGCTGTGGGCATGCTCTGTGCAGGGAGGGGGAGGTGAGCATCCATCCTCCATAGGCTTCTATGTGAGTGTGCTGTGGGCATGCTCTGTGCAGGGACGGTGAGGTGAGCATCCATCCTCCATAGGCTTCTATGTGAGTGTGCTGTGGGCATGCTCTGTGCAGGGATGGTGAGGTGAGCATCCATCCTCCATAGGCTTCTATGTGAGTGTGCTGTGGGCATGCTCTGTGCAGGGAGGGTGAGGTGAGCATCCATCCTCCATAGGCTTCTATGTGAGTGTGCTGTGGGCATGCTCTGTGCAGGGAGGGTGAGGTGAGCATCCATCCTCCATAGGCTTCTATGTGAGTGTGCTGTGGGCATGCTCTGTGCAGGGATGGTGAGGTGAGCATCCATCCTCCATAGGCTTCTATGTGAGTGTGCTGTGGGCATGCTCTGTGCAGGGAGGGGGAGGTGAGCATCCATCCTCCATAGGCTTCTATGTGAGTGTGCTGTGGGCATGCTCTGTGCAGGGACGGTGAGGTGAGCATCCATCCTCCATAGGCTTCTATGTGAGTGTGCTGTGGGCATGCTCTGTGCAGGGAGGGTGAGGTGAGCATCCATCCTCCATAGGCTTCTATGTGAGTGTGCTGTGGGCATGCTCTGTGCAGGGATGGTGAGGTGAGCATCCATCCTCCATAGGCTTCTATGTGAGTGTGCTGTGGGCATGCTCTGTGCAGGGAGGGGGAGGTGATCATCCATCCTCCATAGGCTTCTATGTGAGTGTGCTGTGGGCATGCTCTGTGCAGGGAGGGGGAGGTGAGCATCCCTCCTCCATAGGCTTCTATGTGAGTGTGCTGTGGGTATGCTCTGTGCAGGGAGGGGGAGGTGATCATCCACCCCCTATAGACTTCTATGTGAGTGTGCTGTGGGCATGCTCTGTGCAGGGAGGGTGAGGTGAGCATCCCTCCTCCATAGACTTCTATGTGAGTGTGCTGTGGGCATGCTCTGTGCAGGGAGGGTGAGGTGAGCATCCATCCTCCATAGGCTTCTATGTGAGTGTGCTGTGGGCATGCTCTGTGCAGGGAGGGTGAGGTGAGCATCCATCCTCCATAGGCTTCTATGTGAGTGTGCTGTGGGCATGCTCTGTGCAGGGATGGTGAGGTGAGCATCCATCCTCCATAGGCTTCTATGTGAGTGTGCTGTGGGCATGCTCTGTGCAGGGAGGGTGAGGTGAGCATCCATCCTCCATAGGCTTCTATGTGAGTGTGCTATGGGCATGCTCTGTGCAGGGAGGGTGAGGTGAGCATCCATCCTCCATAGGCTTCTATGTGAGTGTGCTGTGGGCATGCTCTGTGCAGGGAGGGGGAGGTGAGCATCCATCCTCCATAGGCTTCTATGTGAGTGTGCTGTGGGCATGCTCTGTGCAGGGAGGGGGAGGTGAGCATCCATCCTCCATAGGCTTCTATGTGAGTGTGCTGTGGGCATGCTCTGTGCAGGGAGGGGGAGGTGAGCATCCCTCCTCCATAGGCTTCTATGTGAGTGTGCTGTGGGTATGCTCTGTGCAGGGAGGGGGAGGTGATCATCCACCCCCTATAGACTTCTATGTGAGTGTGCTGTGGGCATGCTCTGTGCAGGGAGGGTGAGGTGAGCATCCCTCCTCCATAGACTTCTATGTGAGTGTGCTGTGGGCATGTTCTGTGCAGGGAGGGTGAGGTGAGCATCCATCCTCCATAGGCTTCTATGTGAGTGTGCTGTGGGCATGCTCTGTGCAGGGAGGGTGAGGTGAGCATCCATCCTCCATAGGCTTCTATGTGAGTGTGCTGTGGGCATGCTCTGTGCAGGGATGGTGAGGTGAGCATCCATCCTCCATAGGCTTCTATGTGAGTGTGCTGTGGGCATGCTCTGTGCAGGGAGGGGGAGGTGAGCATCCATCCTCCATAGGCTTCTATGTGAGTGTGCTGTGGGCATGCTCTGTGCAGGGAGGGGGAGGTGAGCATCCATCCCCTATAGACTTCTATGTGAGTGTGCTGTGGGCATGCTCTGTGCAGGGAGGGGGAGGTGAGCATCCATCCTCCATAGTCTTCTATGTGAGTGTGCTGTGGGCATGCTCTGTGCAGGGAGGGGGAGGTGAGCATCCATCCTCCATAGGCTTCTATGTGAGTGTGCTGTGGGCATGCTCTGTGCAGGGAGGGGGAGGTGAGCATCCATCCTCCATAGGCTTCTATGTGAGTGTGCTGTGGGCATGCTCTGTGCAGGGATGGTGAGGTGAGCATCCATCCTCCATAGGCTTCTATGTGAGTGTGCTGTGGGCATGCTCTGTGCAGGGAGGGTGAGGTGAGCATCGCTCCTCCATAGACTTCTATGTGAGTGTGCTGTGGGCATGTTCTGTGCAGGGAGGGTGAGGTGAGCATCCATCCTCCATAGGCTTCTATGTGAGTGTGCTGTGGGCATGCTCTGTGCAGGGAGGGTGAGGTGAGCATCCATCCTCCATAGGCTTCTATGTGAGTGTGCTGTGGGCATGCTCTGTGCAGGGATGGTGAGGTGAGCATCCATCCTCCATAGGCTTCTATGTGAGTGTGCTGTGGGCATGCTCTGTGCAGGGAGGGTGAGGTGAGCATCCATCCTCCATAGGCTTCTATGTGAGTGTGCTGTGGGCATGCTCTGTGCAGGGATGGTGAGGTGAGCATCCATCCTCCATAGGCTTCTATGTGAGTGTGCTGTGGGCATGCTCTGTGCAGGGAGGGGGAGGTGAGCATCCATCCTCCATAGGCTTCTATGTGAGTGTGCTGTGGGCATGCTCTGTGCAGGGAGGGGGAGGTGAGCATCCATCCCCTATAGACTTCTATGTGAGTGTGCTGTGGGCATGCTCTGTGCAGGGAGGGGGAGGTGAGCATCCATCCTCCATAGGCTTCTATGTGAGTGTGCTGTGGGCATGCTCTGTGCAGGGAGGGGGAGGTGAGCATCCATCCTCCATAGGCTTCTATGTGAGTGTGCTGTGGGCATGCTCTGTGCAGGGAGGGGGAGGTGAGCATCCATCCTCCATAGGCTTCTATGTGAGTGTGCTGTGGGCATGCTCTGTGCAGGGATGGTGAGGTGAGCATCCATCCTCCATAGGCTTCTATGTGAGTGTGCTGTGGGCATGCTCTGTGCAGGGAGGGTGAGGTGAGCATCCCTCCTCCATAGACTTCTATGTGAGTGTGCTGTGGGCATGCTCTGTGCAGGGAGGGGGAGGTGAGCATCCATCCTCCATAGGCTTCTATGTGAGTGTGCTGTGGGCATGCTCTGTGCAGGGAGGGGGAGGTGAGCATCCATCCTCCATAGGCTTCTATGTGAGTGTGCTGTGGGCATGCTCTGTGCAGGGAGGGTGAGGTGAGCATCCCTCCTCCATAGACTTCTATGTGAGTGTGCTGTGGGCATGCTCTGTGCAGGGAGGGTGAGGTGAGCATCCATCCTCCATAGGCTTCTATGTGAGTGTGCTGTGGGCATGCTCTGTGCAGGGAGGGTGAGGTGAGCATCCATCCTCCATAGGCTTCTATGTGAGTGTGCTGTGGGCATGCTCTGTGCAGGGAGGGGGAGGTGAGCATCTATCCTCCATAGGCTTCTATGTGAGTGTGCTGTGGGCATGCTCTGTGCAGGGAGGGGGAGGTGAGCATCCATCCCCTATAGACTTCTATGTGAGTGTGCTGTGGGCATGCTCTGTGCAGGGACGGTGAGGTGAGCATCCATCCTCCATAGGCTTCTATGTGAGTGTGCTGTGGGCATGCTCTGTGCAGGGAGGGTGAGGTGAGCATCCATCCTCCATAGGCTTCTATGTGAGTGTGCTGTGGGCATGCTCTGTGCAGGGAGGGGGAGGTGAGCATCCATCCTCCATAGGCTTCTATGTGAGTGTGCTGTGGGCATGCTCTGTGCAGGGAGGGGGAGGTGAGCATCCATCCTCCATAGGCTTCTATGTGAGTGTGCTGTGGGCATGCTCTGTGCAGGGAGGGGGAGGTGAGCATCCATCCTCCATAGGCTTCTATGTGAGTGTGCTGTGGGCATGCTCTGTGCAGGGATGGTGAGGTGAGCATCCATCCTCCATAGGCTTCTATGTGAGTGTGCTGTGGGCATGCTCTGTGCAGGGAGGGTGAGGTGAGCATCCCTCCTCCATAGACTTCTATGTGAGTGTGCTGTGGGCATGCTCTGTGCAGGGAGGGGGAGGTGAGCATCCATCCTCCATAGGCTTCTATGTGAGTGTGCTGTGGGCATGCTCTGTGCAGGGAGGGGGAGGTGAGCATCCATCCTCCATAGGCTTCTATGTGAGTGTGCTGTGGGCATGCTCTGTGCAGGGAGGGTGAGGTGAGCATCCCTCCTCCATAGACTTCTATGTGAGTGTGCTGTGGGCATGCTCTGTGCAGGGAGGGTGAGGTGAGCATCCATCCTCCATAGGCTTCTATGTGAGTGTGCTGTGGGCATGCTCTGTGCAGGGAGGGTGAGGTGAGCATCCATCCTCCATAGGCTTCTATGTGAGTGTGCTGTGGGCATGCTCTGTGCAGGGAGGGGGAGGTGAGCATCTATCCTCCATAGGCTTCTATGTGAGTGTGCTGTGGGCATGCTCTGTGCAGGGAGGGGGAGGTGAGCATCCATCCCCTATAGACTTCTATGTGAGTGTGCTGTGGGCATGCTCTGTGCAGGGAGGGGGAGGTGAGCATCCATCCTCCATAGGCTTCTATGTGAGTGTGCTGTGGGCATGCTCTGTGCAGGGAGGGGGAGGTGAGCATCCATCCTCCATAGGCTTCTATGTGAGTGTGCTGTGGGCATGCTCTGTGCAGGGAGGGGGAGGTGAGCATCTATCCTCCATAGGCTTCTATGTGAGTGTGCTGTGGGCATGCTCTGTGCAGGGAGGGGGAGGTGAGCATCCATCCCCTATAGACTTCTATGTGAGTGTGCTGTGGGCATGCTCTGTGCAGGGACGGTGAGGTGAGCATCCATCCTCCATAGGCTTCTATGTGAGTGTGCTGTGGGCATGCTCTGTGCAGGGAGGGGGAGGTGAGCATCTATCCTCCATAGGCTTCTATGTGAGTGTGCTGTGGGCATGCTCTGTGCAGGGAGGGGGAGGTGAGCATCCATCCCCTATAGACTTCTATGTGAGTGTGCTGTGGGCATGCTCTGTGCAGGGACGGTGAGGTGAGCATCCATCCTCCATAGGCTTCTATGTGAGTGTGCTGTGGGCATGCTCTGTGCAGGGAGGGGGAGGTGAGCATCCATCCTCCATAGGCTTCTATGTGAGTGTGCTGTGGGCATGCTCTGTGCAGGGGGTATTGAGTCGGGATGCAGAGGCCATGAGTTGTGACATTACCGTGTATGATGAACTCATCCGCACATGGGTGATATCTGTCATTTTGATTGTGCCTGATGAGAATGATCTGGACAGGACAGGAAGGATCGGACCATTATCCGTCTCAGTGTAAACTACAGGAGTGAAAACTGCAATGGATAATACGGAAATAAAAAAAAAGTTTAACATGAAAACTCGGTTGAAACATTAGGCCATTTTCTGTTGCCACATCCCCTTTAATTACCTAAACCATGTATACTCTAAGATCGGATTTGTGTCTTTTCACAGATTAAAAGATTTTCAAATTCCTCATTAACACCATCTTTAGGTTCTTTCAGCTTAGAGTCGCTCAGCCTCTCATTCTGGGCTTCTTACTCCAAAGCTTGCATTAAATCCCCTAGAAGGAGTATATACTTTCAAGTAAGACTTTTATTGTATGTGTCGCACTATATAAAGTATCTTCTGGTTTCTAGGTCAGTATATAGCAGAAATAGATGCGTCATTGGTGGTATAGGCAGAGCTCTTTACATGGGACATTTGGAGGCTTTTATGCCCCTTTTTTTTTTTATAACAGCCTTCAGCTCGGTTTCGAGCCATGGCGACTTGTTGGATGAACGTTCTTTAGGAAGATGGATCTTGTGCAGCCTAGAGAGGTCACCAGGGTCTTCTCCGCCATCATCTTGATAGTATCAGGCCATCGGGTTGCTGGTCTTCGCCTTGTTCCTTCTATTCTTCCCACCATCATGTCCTTCTCCAGTGATCACTCTCTTCGTATGATGTGTCCACAGTCGTAGCTTGGTGATCCTGGCTTGGCTTTTTCTTGCCATCCATGGTATTGATAACATCTTTCTCCAGCACCACATTTCGAAGGCGTTGATTCTTCTTTTGTCTTTAACGTTCATATTTTCCATCCATATGTTACCACAGAAAAGACCAGACAATGTACGAGCCGTGTCTCCATCACTGATGAGGGGTAATACCCTGAAACACCGTGTCAGCACGTTGAGATTCTGATTTGGCTTTCATCCCAAGTCATATTACAAGGCTCGTTAAAGGGTGAATAGTGACTTACAGGAGGTGGCGCTGTAGAGTTCATCCTCTCTGAAGAGCCAATTTGCATATTCATATGAAATGTTCCTGGATCGGAAGACCTTGTCCATCGACTTCTTTTGTGATTTGCCCATAGCTATTCTTCTATTGACTTCCGGTGTCGTCGCTGCATCTTGAGTGCTGATTGATCCGAGTAGGTTGAAGTCCTTTACAACTTACACTTTGTCTCCCTCCATCTCAGATGTGTCCCCTCGTACCTTGCTGTAGTCATTATCTTTGTCTTCCTTGTATTGAGTAGCAGTCCCATGTCGGAGCTTTCCATCTTGACGCTCTGTAATAAGTCCTTCTCTCCATCTACGCCTGTTGCCATCAATGTTCTATCGTCTGCAAATTTAAGATAGTCGATGATTCGTCCAGCAATTTTGTTTCCTTCTTCTTTAGGAATCTAAACTAGCAGGCAATGTAGCCATAATATAACCTGTACGTCCCATGGATGTAGACAACTATGCAGCGGGTTTTCTTTGTGTAGAGCACAATGTGTCAAAAGAGGGCAAGTTACACAATGTGACTGCTCCAAAGCTACGGCCTATTATGATGCCGGGACCTGAGGAAGTTCATGCCAAGGCCCTTTTCTTTTTGCACTCAATACCCCTTTTTCCCCCAGTCTCATTCTCTGTTTTTTGAAGTCCATTCTTCAGATCTACTGATAGCAGAGTAGATGGATGTGCCGAATCAAAATGTCCCGACCTGGATGATGGAGGGGGCAAGTCTCCATAATGCACCGAGGGTCCCGGGGAGAGGGAGGATTCAGGGTTTTCTTGCTTTAATATTGATGTGGATTATTGGATTATTGAATGAGTGCAATCTGTGCAGCCGCCGCTGGCTTATCCATCATGATTGATAACTTTACTGGCGCCATGAGAGTAAGGATTAGTTAGGGGAAACTCCTATAGATAATATACCTTACAGACAAAAAGAGAACTGGAGCCAAACATCCCGCAATGTAAAGAGACATTCTCAAAATTATTCAATTAAAAAATATAGATTTTTATTGATACATTAACATTAAAAGTCTTCATCAAAGTTCAGAAAAAAATAGTACATACCATAAATTGTACAATAATGACACAAGAAAAACTGTATGACAATTACAGGCGAAGCATATATATATTTCCAAATGGAAAACATTGGGTAGCGTGTGAATGGATATGGTGACAATGGCAAATGCTTGTGTTTGGCTCCAGTTCTCTTTTTGTCTTACCCATCACGATGTTTGCGGTGTTTTAGGGGTCAGAGCGGTGCACAATCAGTATTGACAGCAAGCCTTTATGACTGTCATTCTTTCTTCACGGCTTCTCCTCCACATAAGAAATAATAGGTAAGAGGAGATTGGTATCAAGGAAATCTAACCCAACCCAGACTGAACTGATTCAGTGCTCCAAACATACATAAAGTGAGATCTACGGAGCTCAGGAAGAAAAGATTTACAGGACCCCCTGGTTCAGCCGCCAGCACCGGACCCCAGCGCAGGGAACCTCCATCTAGCCGCTGGCATCCACCTCTTCTGATATTGGGCCCATTGCAATGTGATCGTTTCGGTGCACGGCGTGAATGACGGCAGAGCAGGCCTATTAACCAGATCTGCCGGGGATGCCGGCCGGCAGGAGGTGGTGCACAGGGCTCTGGGCCAGTGGGCGGCTCTATATCCTTTCCACCATATCGGTCAGCGTTCAGGCCTATTAAGGCCACGTTCACATGTTCAGTATTTGGTCAGTATTTTACATCAGTATTTGTAAGCCAAAACCAGCAGAGGAAAAGTATAATAGAAACTCGTCACTTCTGCATTTATCACCCACTCCTGAATTTTGGCTTACAAACACTGAAGTGAAACATTGAATGTGTGAACGTGGTCAAAGGTTTATCGCCTATAAGGCTCTGTGCCCACGATGCGTTTTTTAAGCGTTTCCGCAGCGGCAAAAACGCTGCAGAAATGCTTAAAAACGCTTGGTAGAAGGTCTGCCATGTCCCCCAATGATAATCCGCGTGTGCTGTGCACATGCTGCGGAAATTTCCACTGCGGATTATCATTGCGGAAAAATCTGCAACACTACCAATTATTTTGCGGAAGCGCTGCGTTTTCGCCGCCATTGACTTGCATTGGAACGCATGAATTACGCATCACTGCATCTGTACATGCAGAATCCATGCGTTTCAATGTGCGGATGGTACCCGGGTGTGGAGGACAGGAGACTCTCCTCCGGACCCGGGTACCATAGAACCTGTAAAAAAAAGAATAAAATAAAAAATAAATATATACTTACCTTCTGGCGGCCCGCGCTGCGCTCCTCCTCTCATGCCGACAGTTTGCGATGTACTGAAGGACCTGCGCTGACGTCATAGCCAGGTGACAGGTCACGCGACGCTGACGTCGGCAGGTCCTTCAGTGTACCGCTGCCGGCAGCCGGGACGGTGAAGCAAGACATCGTGGGCCATCGGAGGGTAAGTATATATTTATTTTTTACCATTCTTTCGGTCACACTATATATGGCGGTTGCCATTTGCATGGATTTATATTGTGTGACCAAGTTGTCAAGCACTTTCCAAGTGATGCTAAAATCGCTTGTCAACCCGCATGCAGAAATGCATGTGAAGAACGCTTCACATCCGCATGTCCCTGGCAGGAAAAACGCATGTAAAATCCGCACGCCCAATCCGCACGCCCAATCCGCACGCCCAATCCGCACGCCCAATCCGCACGCATAATCCGCACGCATAATCCGCACGCACAATCCGCACGCCCAATCCGCACGCATAATCCGCACGCACAATCCGCACGCACAATCCGCACGCCCAATCCGCACGCCCAATCCGCACGTATAATCCGCACGTACAATCCGCACGCACAATCCGCACGCCCAATCCGCACGTATAATCCGCACGTACAATCCGCACGTACAATCCGCACGCACAATCCGCACGCACAATCCGCACGTATAATCCGCACGTACAATCCGCACGTACAATCCGCACGCACAATCCGCACGCACAATCCGCACGCACAATCCGTTTTTTTCTGCCAGGGAGATGCAGAAACCCTCAGGAAAAATCCGGAGCATTTCTGCATGGTGGGCACATAGCCTGACAGCTTCACGATATTAGAGAACAAGATCTGGGAGGACAGAAATGTCCTAAGTAACAAGCATTGTGTACCCACTAGGCTATTTTTTTTTTAATAATTGTAATTTTTATTGAAAGATTTTCATATTCAACAAAGAACAGGCTTGGAAAAAGGAATCAAGATTAGATTACAATAAAAAAACACCATAAATCACCTTTGTGATATAGATACAACATATTATTGTGATATATATACACACACATATATTTTTTTTATTATACACATATACACTGCTCAAAAAATACAGGGAACACTGAAATCCCCCCTCCTAGATCTGAATGATGAAATCTTCTCATTGAATACTTTGTTCTGTAGAAGCTGAATGTGCTGACACCAAAATCACCCAAAAATCATCAATGGAAATAAAATGTATTATATAGTGTTGAGCGAGCAGTAAAATGCTCGGGTGCTCAACCCGAGCAACGAGCCCAATGTTAGTCTATGGGAGACCTGAGCATTTTTGCGGTGGCACCCCCGGCAGTCTGTAGAAAGCCTAAAAAGTGCCCAAAACGATAGTGACAGTGCTCAAAAGACATGGGGACAGCATGGGGATCGCCTCAGGAAGCATTTCTGACCCCCAGGTCACTGCTGTCAACAACGTGGTCAGAGGTATTAAGCCACTTTTAAGGGCTCACGATAAAACGTTCAAAAACGAAACTGAAAGTGCTTTCCTGTGAAATATGTTAAGGAACATCCTTTCCAGGGTAAAGACTTGTGTATAAGGTAAGATAAATAACCAAATACAAAAATACTCCTCCACACCTTGGGCTATGTTCACAAGTAGCATTTTTTATGTGTTTTTGCACTTTTGTATTGCTTTCAACAGTGACAAATGCATTCACCGGGAAATGTCATTTTAACATTTTACAACCTTATCTGGCCATGTGCTGTGTGACACATGCATACAGTGCTGAAAAGACATGGGAACAACATGGGGAAGACCCCTGGAAGCATCTCTGACACCCAGGTCACTGCCTAAAAGTGTGACCATCAGAAGTGATCCGTGCCGCATCAGAAGATGCAGACTTGCAACTATCCCCGTGCAAGTCCTTGTCTATCTGGGATGGATATTAGTCCTCAGAAACACTTTGTTTGATTTGGCAGGCTTTAGAGACCCTACACTACCTAGTTCGCAGTATAAATCTCTCCCTAGCTCAGCAGCACTGACCCTACACTGTCTGATCCGGAGCGACTGTGTCCAAGATGGCGGCGCCCGGTTTTAAATACTCGAGGTGACGCTGTGCGGCCAGCCAATCACTGTAATGCCCACAAACAACATGGCTGCGGCATTCCAGTGACTGGCTGGAAATCCCTGCATGTTCATTGGCTCTGTAAAGAGCGCCAAACATGCAGGGAGGGGACCCAAGCTTCCGCCCGAGTAACCCGGAAATGCTCGGTGCTCGCCGAACATCCCGAGTAGCGTGATGCTCGGGTGAGTAACGAGCAGCGTCGAGCATCCTCGCTCAACACTAGTATTAACCAATGGAGGTCTGGATTTGGAGTCACCCCCAAAATTAAAGTGGAAAAACACACTACAGGCTGATCCAACTTTGATGTAATGTCCTTAAAATAAGTCAAAATGAGCCTCAGTATTGTGTGTGGCCTCCATGTGCCTGTATGACCTCCCTACAATGCCTGGGCATGCTCCTGATGAGGTTGTGGATGGTCTCCTGTGGGATCTCCTCCCAGACCTGGACTAAAGCATCCGCCAACTCCTGGTCAGTCTGTGGTGGATGGAGTGAGACATGATGTCCCAGATGTGCTCAATCAGATTCAGGTCTGGGGAACGGGCGGCCAGTCCATAGCTTCAATGCCTTCATCTTGCAGGAACTGCTGACACACTCCAGCCACATGAGGTCTGGCATTGTCCTGCATTAGGAGGAACCCAGGGCCAACCGCACCAGCATATGGTCTCACAAGGGGTCTGAGGATTTCATCTCGGTACCTAATGGCAGTCAGGCTACCTCTGGCGAGCACATGGAGGGCTGTGCGGCCCTCCAAAGAAATGCCACCCCACACACTTACTGACCCACTGCCAAACCGGTCATGCTGAAGGATGTTGCAGGCAGCAGATCGCTCTCCACGGCGTCTCCAGACTCTGTCACGTCTATCACATGTGCTCAGTGGGAACCTGCTTTCATCTGTGAAGAGCACAGGGCGCCAGTGACCACTTTGCCAATCCTGGTGTTCTGTGGCAAATGCTAAGCGTCCTGCACTGTGTTGGGCTGTGAGCACAACCCCCATCTGTGGACGTTGGGCCCTCATACCACCCTCATGGAGTCGGTTTCTAACCGTTTGTGCAGATACATGCACATTTGTGGCCTGCTGGAGGTCATTTTGCAGGGCTCTGCCAGTGCTCCTCCTTGCACAAAGGCGGAGGTAGCGGTCCTGCTGCTGGGTTGTTGCCCTCCTATGGCTCCCTCCACATCTCCTGGTATCTGCTCCATGCTCTGGACACTGAGCTGACACACACAGCTACCCTTCTTGCCCCAGCTCGCACTGATGTGCTATCCTGGATGAACTGCACTACCTGAGCAACTTCTGTGGGTTGTACTGTAGACGCCGCCTCATGCTACTGTACCTCTAGGGGTGAGAGCAATGGCAAAATGAAAAAGTGACCAAAACAACAGTCAAAAAGGATGAGAACAGAGAAATGGTCTGTGGTCCCCACCTGCAGAACCGCTCCATTATAGGGGGTATCTTGCTAATTGCCGATCATTTCTACCAGTTATCTGTTCCATTTGCACAACAGCAGGAGAAATTGATTCACAATCAGTGTTGCTTCATAACTGGACAGGTAGATTTCACAGAAGTGTTATTGACTTGGAGTTACATTGTGTGATTTAAGTGTTCCCTTTATTTTTTTGAGCAGTGTATATGTATATATATATTGTGGTAGATCGCTCACTCAGTGTGGAGGCAGGGAGCTGCCTGCTCAGAGTGCAGATACTCTGTGTGGTTCAGGTTAGCTCCACATAAACAGATCTGGAGTTCCTCACTCCAGACCTACTGAACGCTGAATGCCTCAGCTGGCCAAGTATTTAAACCCCCCCAGACCACACCCTGGGAAGGAGATATGGAGAACAACCTCCCACCCACTCTATGGTTGTTCTCATAAAAACATGCCCTTTGGAAATGGAGACTTAACCCCTCCTTGCACATAACATGCTGGAGGAAACTTAAAGGTTTCAATTCACTGACACCCATAGCCTCAGGGAAACATATCTCCCCTCCACCACTTTACCAGTGACTTTGTCACAATATATACATAGATACAGTGAAGGAAATAAGTATTTGAGCCCTTGCTGTTTTTGTAAGTTTGCCTACTAACAAAGACATGAACAGTTTATAATTTTAAGGGTAGGTTAATTTTAACAATTAGAGATAGAATATCCCAAAAAATAATCAAGAAAATCACATTGTATAAATTAGATAAATTTGCATTTTGCAGTGAGAAATAAGCATTTGATCACCTACAAGCCATTGTGAGTTCTGGCTCCTACAGACCAGTTAGATGCTCCTAATCAACTCGTTACCTGCAGTAAAGACAGCTGTCTTACATAGTCACCTGTATAAAGACTCCTGTCCACAGACTCAATTAATCAGTCAGACTGTAACCTCTACAACATGGGCAAGACCAAAGAGCTTTCTAAGGATGTCAGGGACAAGATCATAGACCTGCACAAAGCTGGAATGGGCTACAAAACCATAAGTAAGACGCTGGGTGAGAAGGAGACAACTGTTGGTGCAATCGTAAGAAAATGGAAGAAATACAAAATGACTCAATCGACATCGATCTGGGGCACCATGCAAAATCTCACCTCGTGGGGTATCTTTTATCATGAGGAAGGTGAGCGATCAGCCTAAAACTACATGGGGGGAACTTAATGATCTCCAGGTAGCTGGGACCACAGTCACCAAGAAAACCATTGGTAACACATTACGCCTTAAAGGTTTAAACTCCTGCAGTGCCCGCAAGGTCCCCCTGCTCAAGAAGGCACATGTGCAGGCCCGTCTGAAGATTGCCAATGAACACCTGTATGATTCTGTGAGTTATTGGGAGAAGGTGCTGTGGTCAGATGAGACAAAAATTGAGCTCTTTGGCATTAACTCAACTCGCCGTGTTTGGAGGAAGAGAAATGCTGCCTATGACCCAAAGAACACCATCCCCACTGTCAAGCATGGAGGAGGAATCATTATGTTTTGGGTGTGTTTCTCTGCTAAGGGCACAGGACTACTTCATCTCATCAATGGGAGAATGGATGGAGCCATGTACCGTAAAATCCTGAGTGACAACCTCCTTCCCTCCGCCAGGACATTAAAAATGGGTCGTGGCTGGGTCTTCCAGCAAGACAATGACCCAAAACATACAGCCAAGGCAACAAAGGAGTGGCTCAAAAAGAAGCACAGTAAGGTCCAGGAGTGACCTAGCCTGTCTCCAGACCATAATCCCATAGAAAACTTATGGAGGAAGTTAAAGCTCCGAGTTGCCAAGCGACAACCTCAAAATCTTAATGATTTAGAGATGATCTGCAAAGAGGAGTGGACCAAAACTCCTCCTGACATGTGCGTAAACCTCATCATCAACTACAAGCAACGTCTGACTGCTCTGCTGCCAACAATGGTTTTGCCACCAAGTATTAAGTGTTGTTTGCCAGAGGGATCAAATACTTATTTCTCACTGCAAAATGCAAATACATTTATCTAATTTACACATTGTGATTTTCTTGATATTCTATCTCTCAATGTTAAAATTAACCTACCCTTAAAATTATAGACTGTTCATGTCTGTGTCAGTGGACAAACTTACAAAACACAGCAAGGGATCAAATACTTATTTCCTTCACTGTATATAACAGACTAAAAAACCACAAAGGGAAATACATACAAGACATGCAAATAGACAGAAGTGAAAGGGGACGAGTAAAGGTGTTCAGGGTTGAAGGAGATATATGACCTAGTGAATAAGGTACCTAAATATTCAGAAGGTACCTCATGGGGACCAAACAAGGTAGAATCTCTCGACTGTCATCATTCAGAGCCGTGCGATATTCAACATTTCTGATATCTTTGATCCTAGTGTATACGCTTATATATACAGGGGGAGGTTAGTTTCCAGTGCGAAGCTATCGAGCACCCACTAGTCATTTTTTAATTAAAGTTTAGAGCCCGTAAATGATAACGGCAGCAGATTTAATTCAGTGCTGTTAACTTTTTTTGTTTTCCAGTTTGGAGCGCTGAACATTTTGCACAGGAACTGCACAATTTAGGGTTTGCTACAACCTGAACCCTCAAAACGGAGGCCATTAGCCAAGTAACATATCAGACATGAATAAATTCAATGACTCCTCCGGCCGTTGACGAGTTTTGCCTTCATGCCACTGTTCTGGTTTTTGGTAATGGTGGCCCGGTGAAACTATTTGCCAGTCTGGCTCTGGTGACGCCATTACTCATTGATTTGCCCATTATCTGGGTCATAGCTTATATTACAAAGATGCAGCGCACATTTATAGTGATATAATATATATATTATAGTGATATAATGTCCAGATGCTGGCGAATCATCTCAGTTATAGCCTACATCTGTGACAGGGATATAAAAAGTCACGGTACAAAACTAAAATAAAAAAGAAGCAATTACCAATTTTTCTCAAAGATTGTAGGTGTCACAAAGAAAGTTACAAGATGTAGTTTCGGATGGGAATAATTGCAGAATACAAGTGGAGGAAATACAAGGTACAGGAGTCACTAACTCCACATTACTTTAAGAGGTTTTGCTTTCTTTTTAAACCTAAATCTATGAATAAATTGAAGCCAGGTTTCGGGAAGAATCTGCTATTAATCTACAGTAGTTATAAGCAGATCTGATATTCAGTGCTGCAGAGACAGGTTATATCGCCCAATATACAGGATACAGAGAGGATTTCAGAACAGATGGGAGAGGACAGAACTTCTTACACATGCGAGTTGCACCGTGGACTGCTGCTGATAGCATTTTCCATACAGCTAGGGGCAGAGAATTTGGAGGATGGAGGGGCTCAGAGATCAGGTGTGGAGAGCAGAGAGCAGGGTGCACAGTGCAGGACGGAGGGGCTCAGAGATCAGGTCTGGAGAGCAGAGAGCAGGGTGCACAGTGCAGGACGGACGGGCTCAGATCAGGTGTGGAGATCAGAGAGCAGGGTGCACAGTGCACAGTGCAGGACGGAGGGGCTCAGAGATCAGGTCTGGAGAGCAGAGAGCAGGGTGCACAGTGCAGGACGGAGGAGCTCAGAGATCAGGTCTGGAGAGCAGAGAGCAGGGTGCACAGTGCAGGACGGACGGGCTCAGAGATCAGGTGTGGAGTGCAGATAGCAGGGTGCACAGTGCAGGACGGAGGAGCTCAGAGATCAGGTCTGGAGAGCAGAGAGCAGGGTGCACAGTGCAGGACGGACGGGCTCAGAGATCAGGTGTGGAGTGCAGATAGCAGGGTGCACAGTGCAGGACGGAGGAGCTCAGAGATCAGGTCTGGAGAGCAGAAAGCAGGGTGCACAGTGCAGGACGGAGGGGCTCAGAGATCAGGTCTGGAGAGCAGAGAGCAGGGTGCACAGTGCAGGACGGAGGGGCTCAGAGATCAGGTGTGGAGGGCAGATAGCAGGGTGCACAGTGCAGGACGGAGGAGCTCAGAGATCAGGTCGAGAGCAGAGAGCAGGGTGCACAGTGCAGGACGGAGGGGCTCAGAGATCAGGTCTGGAGAGCAGATAGGGTGCACAGTGCAGGACGGAGGGGCTCAGAGATCAGGTGTGGAGTGCAGATAGCAGGGTGCACAGTGCAGGACGGAGGAGCTCAGAGATCAGGTCTGGAGAGCAGAGAGCAGGGTGCACAGTGCAGGACGGAGGGGCTCAGAGATCAGGTGTGGAGTGCAGATAGCAGGGTGCACAGTGCAGGATGGAGGAGCTCAGAGATCAGGTCTGGAGAGCAGAGAGCAGGGT
This sequence comes from Phyllobates terribilis, assembly GCF_046119375.1. Classification (NCBI taxonomy): domain Eukaryota; kingdom Metazoa; phylum Chordata; class Amphibia; order Anura; family Dendrobatidae; genus Phyllobates; species Phyllobates terribilis. The sequence goes on along the minus strand of NW_027362767.1, from coordinate 11,142,670 downwards.
GCACAGTGCAGGACGGAGGGGCTCAGAGATCAGGTCTAGAGAGCAGATAGCAGGGAGCACAGTGCAGGATGGAAGGGCTCAGAGATCAGGTGTGGAGTGCAGATAGCAGGGTGAACAGTGCAAGGACGGAGGAGCTCAGAGATCAGGTGTGGAGTGCAGATAGCAGGGTGCACAGTGCAGGACGGAGGGGCTCAGAGATCAGGTGTGGAGTGCAGATAGCAGGGTGCACAGTGCAGGATGGAGGAGCTCAGAGATCAGGTCTGGAGAGCAGAGAGCAGGGTGCACAGTGCAGGACGGAGGGGCTCAGAGATCAGGTGTGGAGAGCAGATAGCAGGGAGCACAGTGCAGGATGGAAGGGCTCAGAGATCAGGTGTGGAGTGCAGATAGCAGGGTGAACAGTGCAAGGACGGAGGAGCTCAGAGATCAGGTGTGGAGTGCAGATAGCAGGGTGCACAGTGCAGGACGGAGGAGCTCAGAGATCAGGTGTGGAGAGCAGATAGCAGGCTGCACAGTGCAGGACGGACGGGCTCAGAGATCAGGTGTGGAGAGCAGAGAGCAGGACGCACAGTGCAGGACGGAGGAGCTCAGATCAGGTGTGGAGGGCAGATAGCAGGGTGCACAGTGCAGGACGGAGGAGCTCAGAGATCAGGTGTGGAGGGCAGAGAGCAGGGTGCACAGTGCAGGACGGAGGGGCTCAGAGATCAGGTGTGGAGGGCAGAGAGCAGGGTGCACAGTGCAGGACGGAGGAGCTCAGAGATCAGGTCTGGAGAGCAGAGAGCAGGGTGCACAGTGCAGGACGGAGGGGCTCAGAGATCAGGTCTGGAGAGCAGATAGGGTGCACAGTGCAGGACGGAGGGGCTCAGAGATCAGGTGTGGAGTGCAGATAGCAGGGTGCACAGTGCAGGACGGAGGAGCTCAGAGATCAGGTGTGGAGTGCAGATAGCAGGGTGCACAGTGCAGGACGGAGGAGCTCAGAGATCAGGTGTGGAGAGCAGAGAGCAGGGTGCACAGTGCAGGACGGACGGGCTCAGAGATCAGGTGTGGAGAGCAGAGAGCAGGGTGCACAGTGCAGGACGGAGGGGCTCAGAGATCAGGTGTGGAGGGCAGAGAGCAGGGTGCACAGTGCAGGACGGAGGAGCTCAGAGATCAGGTCTGGAGAGCAGAGAGCAGGACGGAGGGGCTCAGAGATCAGGTCTGGAGAGCAGATAGGGTGCACAGTGCAGGACGGAGGGGCTCAGAGATCAGGTGTGGAGTGCAGATAGCAGGGTGCACAGTGCAGGACGGAGGAGCTCAGAGATCAGGTGTGGAGTGCAGATAGCAGGGTGCACAGTGCAGGACGGAGGAGCTCAGAGATCAGGTGTGGAGAGCAGAGAGCAGGGTGCACAGTGCAGGACGGAGGGGCTCAGAGATCAGGTCTGGAGAGCAGAGAGCAGGGTGCACAGTGCAGGACGGAGGGGCTCAGAGATCAGGTGTGGAGTGCAGATAGCAGGGTGCACAGTGCAGGACGGAGGAGCTCAGAGATCAGGTCTGGAGAGCAGAGAGCAGGGTGCACAGTGCAGGACGGAGGGGCTCAGAGATCAGGTCTGGAGAGCAGATAGGGTGCACAGTGCAGGACGGAGGGGCTCAGAGATCAGGTGTGGAATGCAGATAGCAGGGTGCACAGTGCAGGACGGAGGAGCTCAGAGATCAGGTCTGGAGAGCAGAGAGCAGGGTGCACAGTGCAGGATGGAGGAGCTCAGATCAGTTGTGGAGTGCAGATAGCAGGGTGCACAGTGCAGGACGGAGGAGCTCAGAGATCAGGTCTGGAGAGCAGAGAGCAGGGTGCACAGTGCAGGACGGAGGGGCTCAGAGATCAGGTGTGGAGTGCAGATAGCAGGGTGCACAGTGCAGGACGGAGGAGCTCAGAGATCAGGTGTGGAGAGCAGAGAGCAGGGTGCACAGTGCAGGACGGAGGGGCTCAGAGATCAGGTCGAGAGCAGAGAGCAGGGTGCACAGTGCAGGACGGAGGGGCTCAGAGATCAGGTGTGGAGTGCAGATAGCAGGGTGCACAGTGCAGGACGGAGGAGCTCAGAGATCAGGTGTGGAGAGCAGATAGCAGGCTGCACAGTGCAGGACGGACGGGCTCAGAGATCAGGTGTGGAGAGCAGAGAGCAGGACGCACAGTGCAGGACGGAGGAGCTCAGATCAGGTGTGGAGGGCAGATAGCAGGGTGCACAGTGCAGGACGGAGGAGCTCAGAGATCAGGTGTGGAGGGCAGAGAGCAGGGTGCACAGTGCAGGACGGAGGGGCTCAGAGATCAGGTGTGGAGGGCAGAGAGCAGGGTGCACAGTGCAGGACGGACGGGCTCAGATCAGGTGTGGAGAGTACAGAGCGGGGTGCACAGTGCAGGACGGAGGAGCTCAGATCAGGTGTGGAGGGCAGATAGCAGGGTGCACAGTGCAGGACGGAGGAGCTCAGAGATCAGGTGTGGAGGGCAGAGAGCAGGGTGCACAGTGCAGGACGGAGGGGCTCAGAGATCAGGTGTGGAGGGCAGAGAGCAGGGTGCACAGTGCAGGACGGACGGGCTCAGATCAGGTGTGGAGAGTACAGAGCGGGGTGCAGGGGGGGCTCAGAGATCAGGTGTGGAGCGCAGATAGCAGGGCGCACAGTGCAGGACGGAGGGGCTCAGAGATCAGGTGTGGAGGGCAGATAGCAGGGTGCACAGTGCAGGACAGAGGGGCTCAGAGATCAGGTGTGGAGGGCAGAGAGCAGGGTGCACAGTGCAGGACGGAGGGGCTCAGAGATCAGGTGTGGAGGGCAGATAGCAGGGTGCACAGTGCAGGACGGACGGGCTCAGAGATCAGGTGTGGAGAGCAGAGAGCAGGGCGCACAGTGCAGGACGGAGGGGCTCAGAGATCAGGTGTGGAGAGCAGAAAGCAGGGTGCACAGTGCAGGACGGAGGGGCTCAGAGATCAGGTGTGGAGGGCAGAGAGCAGGGTGCACAGTGCAGGACGGAGGGGCTCAGAGATCAGGTGTGGAGTGCAGATAGCAGGGTGCACAGTGCAGGACGGAGGAGCTCAGAGATCAGGTCTGGAGAGCAGAGAGCAGGGTGCACAGTGCAGGACGGAGGGGCTCAGAGATCAGGTGTGGAGGGCAGATAGCAGGGTGCACAGTGCAGGACGGAGGGGCTCAGAGATCAGGTGTGGAGTGCAGATAGCAGGGTGCACAGTGCAGGACGGAGGAGCTCAGAGATCAGGTGTGGAGTGCAGATAGCAGGGTGCACAGTGCAGGACGGAGGAGCTCAGAGATCAGGTGTGGAGGGCAGATAGCAGGGTGCACAGTGCAGGACGGAAGGGCTCAGAGATCAGGTGTGGAGAGCAGATAGCAGGGAGCACAGTGCAGGATGGAAGGGCTCAGAGATCAGGTGTGGAGTGCAGATAGCAGGGTGCACAGTGCAAGGACGGAGGAGCTCAGAGATCAGGTGTGGAGTGCAGAGAGCAGGACGCACAGTGCAGGACGGAGGAGCTCAGATCAGGTGTGGAGGGCAGATAGCAGGGTGCACAGTGCAGGACGGAGGAGCTCAGAGATCAGGTGTGGAGGGCAGAGAGCAGGGTGCACAGTGCAGGACGGAGGGGCTCAGAGATCAGGTGTGGAGGGCAGAGAGCAGGGTGCACAGTGCAGGACGGACGGGCTCAGATCAGGTGTGGAGAGTACAGAGCGGGGTGCACAGTGCAGGACGGAGGAGCTCAGATCAGGTGTGGAGGGCAGATAGCAGGGTGCACAGTGCAGGACGGAGGAGCTCAGAGATCAGGTGTGGAGGGCAGAGAGCAGGGTGCACAGTGCAGGACGGAGGGGCTCAGAGATCAGGTGTGGAGGGCAGAGAGCAGGGTGCACAGTGCAGGACGGACGGGCTCAGATCAGGTGTGGAGAGTACAGAGCGGGGTGCAGGGGGGGCTCAGAGATCAGGTGTGGAGCGCAGATAGCAGGGCGCACAGTGCAGGACGGAGGGGCTCAGAGATCAGGTGTGGAGGGCAGATAGCAGGGTGCACAGTGCAGGACAGAGGGGCTCAGAGATCAGGGTGCACAGTGCAGGACGGAGGAGCTCAGAGATCAGGTGTGGAGAGCAGAGAGCAGGGCGCACAGTGCAGGACTCAGAGATCAGGTGTGGAGAGCAGAGAGCAGGGTGCACAGTGCAGGACGGAGGGGCTCAGAGATCAGGTGTGGAGTGCAGATAGCAGGGTGCACAGTGCAGGACGGAGGGGCTCAGAGATCAGGTGTGGAGTGCAGATAGCAGGGTGCACAGTGCAAGGACGGAGGGGCTCAGAGATCAGGTGTGGAGGGCAGATAGCAGGGTGCACAGTGCAGGACAGAGGGGCTCAGAGATCAGGGTGCACAGTGCAGGACGGAGGGGCTCAGAGATCAGGGTGCACAGTGCAGGACGGAGGAGCTCAGAGATCAGGTGTGGAGAGCAGAGAGCAGGGCGCACAGTGCAGGACTCAGATCAGGTGTGGAGAGCAGAGAGCAGGGTGCACAGTGCAGGACGGAGGGGCTCAGAGATCAGGTGTGGAGTGCAGATAGCAGGGTGCACAGTGCAAGGACGGAGGGGCTCAGAGATCAGGTGTGGAGGGCAGATAGCAGGGTGCACAGTGCAGGATGGAGGGGCTCAGAGATCAGGTGTGGAGTGCAGATAGCAGGGGGGCTCAGAGATCAGGTGTGGAGTGCAGAGAGCAGGGCGGCTCAGAGATCAGGAGTGCTGCTGCTGGACACATAGGTGAAGCTCTCCACCCTCGGGCAGTCAGGTGAAGCATTGGCAGCTGCTGCCTGAGAAGTTGTGAGAATCTGCGGGATGGATGAAGGAGGAGTCAGTCTGATCCTCTCCTTCAATAACAGTCCCGCCTTGCAAGTTTTTGAGCGGCTCTTTCCCTATTCAGAGCATCCCCAGAAAACTAATGCCCTCTCCTACCCTGACGTCAAAGAGCAGATCACAGGCGAGATTAGGGTTTTTCATTTCTCTTATTGCAGCAATTAGCCCGGGACAGTATAAAAGGACTAGAGAAAGGGGAGGGAGCCAGAGGGGAAACCTGGGGACAAAAAGAGATAGCAGAGGCAGAGAGAGAGAGAGAGAGGCAGAGAGAGAGGCAGAGAGAGAGGCAGAGAGAGAGGCAGAGAGAGAGAGGCAGAGAGAGACAGACAAAGAGACAGACAGAGAGAGAGAGACAGAGAGAGAGAGACAGAGAGAGAAAGACAGAGAGAGAGAGACAGAGAGAGAGAGACAGAGAGAGAGAGACAGAGAGAGAGAGACAGAGAGAGAGAGAGAGACAGAGAGAGAGGCAGAGACAGAGAGAGAGCGGCAGAGGCGGCCAGAGGGAGGGTGGGAAGAAAGGGGAGTTTAGCTTCCAGATGGGAAAGAAAATCCACCTGGTCCGACAAACTTCAGAAACTTTTTTTTTTCTTTCTATAAGCAATGAGAGGAAGCAGCTGAAGTTAAGCCGCGCTGCAGACGCTCCTCTGTAAGGACCGCCGCAGTGGTGCAGACGCTCCTCTGTAAGGACCGCCGCAGTGGTGCAGACGCTCCTCTGTAAGGACCGCCGCAGTGGTGCAGACGCTCCTCTGTAAGGACCGCCGCAGTGGTGCAGACGCTCCTCTGTAAGGACCGCCGCAGTGGTGCAGACGCTCCTCTGTAAGGACCGCCGCAGTGGTGCAGACGCTCCTCTGTAAGGACCGCCGCAGTGGTGCAGACACCTGCTCAGTTCAGTGCAACCATCTCATTCCTAGTATTAAAAGCTGCTCGGTGTGGAAGGAGGCAGCTAGGGGGGCTTCATCACTCTGGTTGGGGGCTTCATCACCCTGGCAGTGATGGGGCTGCTGAGTGTGGACCTGCTGATCACTCTGCAGATCTTGCCAGGCTTCGTCTCGAACTGTCTGTTCCTGGCTCTCTACGACTCTGTGGTGCTGGTGAAGCACGTGCTGCTGCAGCTGAACCGCTCCCGGTCCCGCCGGAGCCCATGGCGGCGGATGCTCACCCCAGAAGGGCTGCGCTGCGTCTGGAACAGCTTCCTATTGGACGCCTACAAGCAGGTATGACTGGCGCCACTTTTAAAGGCAAAGTGCATTTCCAGCTGCCCCGTGTTCCCTGTGGGTTTAGCGCTGATGATACCTTGTATTCTTATGGAGAGCTGTGTGCCAGGAGCTATGGGCAGGAGTTCACTGCATGCTGATTGTCCGGGTGACTGGCAGTGCCAGGCTGCTCCTCCGGGGAGAGTGAGATGTGACATCGCTAGGAATTGATGACTGACACTTGGCAGGTGAACACTGAGCTTAGTGCACATTAGACCCTCTATGGAGACAACGTTACCACGACCACCAGAACCTTTCCCAGGGCTGAATCTGCAGGGATTGTGCTTTCCATAAAGTGCAGATCATTGTCTCTAGGGATGTCATGTGTATGTTCAAACCCTGAGCAGACCCCTGGAGGCAGATCATGGGCAGCAGGAGGGCAATGGGCAGCAGGAGGAGGGCAATGGGCAGCCTGCACTGAAGCAGGAGGGCAATGGGCAGCAGGAGGAGGGCAATGGGCAGCCTGCACTGAAGCAGGAGGGCAATGGGCAGCCTGCACTGAAGCAGGAGGGCAATGGGCAGCCTGCACTGAAGCAGGAGGGCAATGGGCAGCCTGCACTGAAGCAGGAGGGCAATGGGCAGCGCGCACTGAAGCAGGAGGGCAATGGGCAGCGCGCACTGAAGCAGGAGGGCAATGGGCAGCGCGCACTGAAGCAGGAGGGCAATGGGCAGCGCGCACTGAAGCAGGAGGGCAATGGGCAGCGCGCACTGAAGCAGGAGGGCAATGGGCAGCGCGCACTGAAGCAGGAGGGCAATGGGCAGCGCGCACTGAAGCAGGAGGGCAATGGGCAGCGCGCACTGAAGCAGGAGGGCAATGGGCAGCCTGCACTGAAGCAGGAGGGCAATGGGCAGCCTGCACTGAAGCAGGAGGGCAATGGGCAGCGTGCACTGAAGCAGGAGGGCAATGGGCAGCGCGCACTGAAGCAGGAGGGCAATGGGTAGCCTGCACTGAAGCAGGAGGGCAATGGGTAGCCTGCACTGAAGCAGGAGGGCAATGGGTAGCCTGCACTGAAGCAGGAGGGCAATGGGCAGCCTGTACTGAAGCAGGAGGGCAATGGGCAGCCTGTACTGAAGCAGGAGGGCAATGGGCAGCGTGCACTGAAGCAGGAGGGCAATGGGCAGCGTGCACTGAAGCAGGAGGGCAATGGGCAGCGTGCACTGAAGCAGGAGGGCAATGGGCAGCGTGCACTGAAGCAGGAGGGCAATGGGCAGCGTGCACTGAAGCAGGAGGGCAATGGGCAGCGTGCACTGAAGCAGGAGGGCAATGGGCAGCGTGCACTGAAGCAGGAGGGCAATGGGCAGCGTGCACTGAAGCAGGAGGGCAATGGGCAGCGTGCACTGAAGCAGGAGGGCAATGGGCAGCCTGCACTGAAGCAGGAGGGCAATGGGCAGCCTGCACTGAAGCAGGAGGGCAATGGGCAGCCTGCACTGAAGCAGGAGGGCAATGGGCAGCCTGCACTGAAGCAGGAGGGCAATGGGCAGCCTGCACTGAAGCAGGAGGGCAATGGGCAGCCTGCACTGAAGCAGGAGGGCAATGGGCAGCCTGCACTGAAGCAGGAGGGCAATGGGCAGCCTGCACTGAAGCAGGAGGGCAATGGGCAGCCTGCACTGAAGCAGGAGGGCAATGGGCAGCGCGCACTGAAGCAGGAGGGCAATGGGCAGCGCGCACTGAAGCAGGAGGGCAATGGGCAGCGCGCACTGAAGCAGGAGGGCAATGGGCAGCGCGCACTGAAGCAGGAGGGCAATGGGCAGCGCGCACTGAAGCAGGAGGGCAATGGGCAGCGCGCACTGAAGCAGGAGGGCAATGGGCAGCGCGCACTGAAGCAGGAGGGCAATGGGCAGCCTGCACTGAAGCAGGAGGGCAATGGGCAGCCTGCACTGAAGCAGGAGGGCAATGGGCAGCCTGCACTGAAGCAGGAGGGCAATGGGCAGCGTGCAGCACAAGGAGGGCAATGGGCAGCAGGAGGGCAGAATGCAGGAGGGAAATGTGCAGCATGCAGGAGGGCTCTGGGAAGCGTGCAGCAGAAGGAGGGCAGTGTGCAGGAGGGCAATGGGCAGCAGGAGGAGGGCAATGGGCAGCGTGCTGGAGGGCAGAGGGGCTATTACAATCCAGGACCCCAGAAATGCCTGGAGCAGCCTCACGCAGGTCCTTGGGTTCCCACCACACAATCAGAGACAATAAGCTGCAGAGTATTCATGGTGTCACTGCTTGGGAAATGCACACAATGAGCAGCTGGTGCCATGGCTTCTGCTGTCATGTCCTCTGGTTAGTGGGGGCATCCGCGCTGGGGTTAGTGGGGGCATCCGCGCTGGGGTTAGTGTGCACATCTGTACTGAGAAGAGTTCTGCAGGGTGAAGCTGTGTTGTTATACTCGATCCCTATGTTGTGGCACCTGTAGCTGGCTGCGGGGCATCATACCTCAATACTGCCCTCTGCTGGTGCACCCATCTGATCAATCATGACTGAAAACACTGCAGCTGTTGAAGGACTTTATTGCCTGGGCAGTTTTACAAAACCGCTCTGGAAACCCAAGGTCTTCAATGCAGGAATGAACAATTTAATCAGTGGATTCCTCCAGAAATTTGCTGCTGGTGGTTCATTTTTTTGGGGTTTTCTTCTATGGAAATTCTACTCGTAAAAATAAGTAAATGGCAACCACAAGAATACAAAGTTCAGGTAGAACCAAGTGTTCTCCTGAAAAGGCCATAATGCAGAAACGAAATCTAATAGTATGCAACCTCATATAGAGCAGCCTGGCACCGCTGGGCACCTTTATGTCCTTCATTGCCCATCTGAGTAGGAATGTTCTCGTATTCGTAGTTAATAATGGGCAGGATGACAACGTCATCAGATCCATTTCTAGCTGCAGATTCCGATGTACGCTGTGAGATTCACGATGACGTTTCCATGGTGCTGGCCAGCTCCTAGCGCCGGCTCCGGGTGTCCCATAACACAGCTGATAGTAGGTGGTTTGCTAGAGAGGCTTTATGTGACTGCTGCCTCTCATTGGCAAGTACACGACTCATTCAAGAGAAGATCATGCACACGGGGTTCAGCGAGACGCCAAGCAGGAGGCGGATTAATACTCAGGATGATCTGGCGTACGCCATGCCAACGTCATAGGTCTCCACGCCATGCTGTGCTGCCACGCGTGGGAGGCTGGGTGATTGTGCAGAGCCGTTCAGCACACCTAGTAGTAGAGGAGAAGACAGCCATTGTTTCATTTTCTTCAGAAATCTGGCAGCTCAAAGGTGAAAAGAGCATATGTTTTACCATGCCAGGACTAGAGGCTTGCCATTCCGCAGTCTGAGATTGCAACTTTTCTCTTGTGGTTTATTTTTACAGCGTATTTGCTGAATAAGGGAAAATAAAATATGTACATAACTTGTTGCAATGGGTGGAGATGCAAGGCGTAGTTACTTTATTTCTTTTGGTGTTCTGGAGTAATCTCTTGGCATTCATTAATGGGTAAGATCCAGAGTGTCTCCAGGGAATGACTAAACCATAGTGAACCTGCCAGCTGTACAAGAGCTCCCCTTGGGCAGATCCGTCTGCTTTGCATTAGTGCTGAATGTGTGTGCAAAAGAGGAAAAAAAAAATTCTGCAGAAAAGTCTAAATCCCAGCTGATAAAGAGAACATGTGGCTGAGTGTCTGGGCTCAGGAACGCGCCGTTACCAGAGAGCCGCTCTGTGCCGCTTTCCATTCCGTTATAGATTGAGGTTTGAGCGATTTGGCACTTGTGCACCAAATGTAACACTCCACCAAGTAATTTATGACTTGGTCCTGATACATATTTATAAATCCCCCCGAGAAGTGATACAGGTGTTTCTCTGGTATAGAGGAAATCTTTCCAGCTCTTTTCTTGCGGTCTGGGAAGGAGCACCAGTAGCTCCGGCTTCTCGTGTGGGTTCCAGTTTAGACTTTCTTGGTCGACGTTTTGGACTTTGCGGTGCGTCTGCAATTCTAGATTGCCAACAGTGTGTTTCTGGAATATACATTATTCAACGCGAGGCAAAAGCAATAATAAGAAAAAAAAAAGTAAAAAAAGGACACCGGGCACAAGTAACCGGCATGTCTCAGTCAACTCATGATAATAAAGGGCGGCCCAAGATGTGGCCGTGATCAGGAAAAAGCTGCTGAAGTCAATGGGAGCGGGTACTGGGCCGAGCTGTGGCACCTGGACTGGATCTATGGGAATAGAAACATTTGGCTTCGTTCTTTGCCTCAAACACAATTGTCTTCTGAGCGCAAAAAGACAGGTTCAGACAGCCTTATTACACTTAAAGAGACATACATACGATTTATAACAAGAGATCAACCAGATGACACGGGTGCACATGGCAGAAAGTGATCGTGTGTCCCTGTGGCACCTGAAACAGGGCTCTGATGAAACGTTTTACAGTAATATTCTGAAAAGTTGCTAAAACATTATCCGCAGCAAATTAATTCATTATTATTCAGATCAATAAAAAAAATGGATAAGCAGAAAATATTCTATTCAAGGATAACCAGTTTGATATTCTCACATCACTTTTGGGATAGTTTGTTGCAGGTTCTTGGTTTTCTACTTAACTGAGGTCAACAAGTAACAGATTGATAGAAAGGTCAGAAAAAAGAACCTGGAAAACAGCCACAATACTGATCTCCGCCTTATCGGTGAAATGATCACAATACGGAGAGGAGTTATATATTCTCCCCACGTATAAATAAGACCTTGATTACAGAAACTTTTGTCCGGCTCCATACACATATGGCCTGCCTCTCTATGAATAATATTTTAGCATAACCCAGAATCCAAGTGTCCTCAGGGGTAAGAAGCCAAATGCAATCAGGATACAGGAAAACATTGCATAAGCAGGAAAAAATGAGCATGAAATGGTGAGTGCCAATGGCTTTGGTGTTTACGATGCCGTAAACTTTTAAGTGCTTTTCTCACAAAAGTTTTCCAAAGCCTGTGTGAAGCGTGAGAACAGAACGTCGCTCACAAGCCAAGAAAGGAGAGTCAGATGGAAACGGTTTGGCCATGCTTTGGGGTCAGGAACCGAGCAGCTGATGGCTGAGTCACATTGGACAGAGCTCATCCACTAAGCCAGGACCCGGAGAGAAGTTGCATCAAATCCCCCAAAAAGCACAGAAGCAAAACTAATAGGAGTAATATGCCAAGAAGAAAACTACTGAGTGTCTGCAATTTTCATGTGGACATACCTGTGGCCAGCAAAAGTCAGACAAGCAAAAAAAATAAACAATGATTGGGTTTGTAGTCCTGCTGTTTTACATTGCACCTGGGTTGTTGCCTCTTAATAGCCATGTTATTAGGTGGTTTACGGAGGATGGAGAGTGAAGTGAGAGGATTCACAGTATAGATAAGACCGCATAGAATAGACCAATGGTCGCCACGCTACAAAAATGGATCTGACTGTACAATAACAGACAGTGAAAACAGATGTCCACGATGATGGCGTCCAAGTGTATACAGCCGCTAAACCTCAGCTGAAAACATGTGCTGCACATCCTGGAAACACGCCAGACAATTCTGAAGTATAGCCCAAGCTGAAGATCTGCACCAAGTACACAGATCACATACATCCTATCTATCCAAAGTTGACTTTCCTTGCTGACAATATGTAAAAAAAAAAAAAGTGTACAATGGAAGATGAAATTCTCCAGCGGTGTGCACCATTTGTGAACAGAGACTGCCACCTACTGCTGAAACAGAACCCTGCGGAACCAGTAGAAAGAGGAAGTGTTGCAGGAAAGACAGGTCCAAAGGGAGCACCAGGTCAGATTACATCTGTGACCCAGCTCTCCAATATAAAAGACCGGAGCGACAAGGTGGGAGTCAGTTTGGCGCCAATAAGTGGGACCACTAGACGAGGCGCTGAGGCATCAGCTTGTGGCAAGCATGAGAGACCCCTACTTCATACAGGCCCTGAAGAAACGCCTATGCTCCAACACCAAATATGAGCTTTCTGGAAGTTGGAGGCAAGGATGCGAGAATGAGAGGCCCCTGTTCTGACGTGCATGGTGCGGAGCCATGAAGTGGCCATCTCTGTATCATCCAATGTGGAACCGGACTGGGCACGAGAACTTTGATAGGAGATCCGGGACATCAGAGGGGAATTACAGTGTTAGGGGAACCCCTGCTAACATCACGACGCCTGGTCCTGTCGCCCGGTATGTAGGGAAGTCAGCTGGAATAATTTCCTCACCGTGGTCAACAGCCCTGGACACAGTCCATCAGAAGAACGTGGGGTGGAATGCTGGGCTTGTGTCAGAAGGGGACACATCTCCCGGAACTGTCCAACTCGGGAAGGAAGGCGGAGGGGGCGTCTGTTAAACTAACGCGCCCTACGGTTGAGGAGTACACCGTGGGGCTCCGCACCCCTGAAAGAGGGAATGAAGACTCTGAACATAGTTTCTGAAAGAACTACTACCTGGGCCGAGTTCAATGGGCAACGCATCCACTGTTTGATGGGACACCGGGTCCCAGGTGACCACCATACCGGAAGAATACTTTTGGGGCCACTTCCCAGATGTCACCCACTCCAGAAAGGAACTTTACCATCTGATTGGTGGCTGCCAACCAGCTGCCCATTCCTATGGCTGGAGTAATGTTAATGTCCATACGAGTGTGTGAGAAAGATCTGGGCAAGAATTGGATCGTATTTGTGAAAGGCCCCAGAGGAGGGGGGGATCCATTGTCACCCCGAGAATGAATGTCTTGAAAGAAGTGGGGCAATTCCTGGCTGACAAACGACGAAGAAAAAGCTGGGCCAATGTAACCTGACACCATGCAAGCAAGAGAGTGTTCCAGCAGCTTGTACGGGTCAGCTAGATTCAGAGGTTACCAGCTGCCTCCCAGCGCGTCGGAAAAGTGGTGGTATCCCGGGAAGCTACTGTGATCTTACCAGCGGGGCAGACTGTACTCACCATGCCAGTATGGGCCCATGTGTCATTGGAAGGAGTAGAAGTACAAATTGAACCCACAGAGGGGAGAAGCGACTCCGGGAATGCTGGTTGCCCGCACCCTAGCCCCGTGCGTCAAGGGCGCATACCTGTGCGCTGTATCAAACTAAGTGGAACAAGATTACAGTTAAGTCCCCAGAAGGAAGTGTCTTGAGTGTTTGTAATCCCAAAAGATCTCACAAGGTCTGATGCCATAGAACTGACTCCTGTGAAATGGCACCCATGGACTCTGTCGGTATCTCTCAACACCAAGGGGGGGTAAGGTTGAAGTTCGAACCGGCCACAATTTCTTGCAGCAGATGGAAGCGAATCTGACAAAGGTCACCCCTGGACAAGTGAGGCAGGTAGAAGACCTACTACGGCGGTACCAAGGAGTGTTCTCTCAACACGATTACTTCGGGTGCACTAAAGCCATTCAACACAAGATCCCTATGGGGACTACAACCCCAATCCGAGAAAGGTACCGGAAGATCTCACCTCAAATGTAATTGGAAGTGAAGGATTTGCTGTCACATGTTCTGCAAAATGGAGTGATATGGGAGAGTCAAAACCTCGGGCTGCACCCATTGTACTGGTTCGGAAGAAAGATGGGACATTGAGATTCTGCGTGGACTACCAAATACTGAATGCCTGCACCATGCAAGACTCTTACCCACTGCCAAGGATAGAAGAATCCCTGACCGCTTTTGGCAAGGCCAAGTACTTCTCATCCACTGATATGGCCAGTGGCTATTGGCAGGTCCCCGTAGCTGCGAATGATCGACCGAAGACTGCCTTCATCCACTCCTATTCGAATTCAACCGGATGCCGTTCAGGTTAACTAACCTGCCAGGAACATTTCAACGCCTGATGGATAGGTGCCCCGGAGACCTGAACTTTGAAGTAATATCTTAATGACATCATCATTTACTCTGCCACCATGGAAGAACATCTCATCAGGTTGGAACAGATGTTGGAACGGCTCCAGAGGCATGGGCTGAAGATCAAACCTTGGAAGTAACACTTGTTTCAGAAGGAGATCGAGTATCTGGGACTCAGTCTCCAGCTCAGGGGTCTATTCCACCATGCAGAAAGTAGCTGCTGTACAAAAATTGCCTACGCCTACAAAACTAAGGGAGCTGAGAGCATTCCTGGGATTGGTCGGGTACTACCAGAAGTTCATCAAGAACTTCGCCAAAGCTGTGGCACCGTTACATGAGTTGTTAAGAGCAACAGCCGATCTGGTGGGGCCCCAGGCAAGAGGAGGCTTTCAGGGCACTGAAGCTGGCCCTAATCAATGTCTCATCTTGGCATACGCTGATTTCTCCCAGCCCTTTGTACTGTACAGCGATGAAATCCTGTAGGGGTTAAGGGCAGTGTTGGTTAAGGTGCAAGAAGGGAGCAAAAGGGTGATCACCTAGGTCAGTCGGTCGCTGAAGGACTCAGAGAAGAACCCTGCTATTTAAGTTGGAATTGCTGGAGCTGGTGTGGGCCATAACTCAAAATTTTTCGAAGTACCTGTCTGCATCGGCAGTACATGTACAAACTGATAACCATCCCCATTCCAACTGGAGAATGCAAAGTTAGGCGCACTGGATCAAAGGTGGGTTGGAAGAATGTCCAAGTACCGGTACAAGATCTCTTATCGGTCAAAGTCTGAGAACACGCATGCAGACGCATTGTCCCAGGTGCCTCAAGAGGGTCCGAAAAGGGATGCAGACAGGGAGCTGATTATGGGAGATTCTTCCCCACGTCTTCTCATCAGGAATAATGAACCTCTGCCTCGTCTTCTCCAGGTTATCCTGTCCCATGTATCGTTAGGCTGCATTACTTACTGACTATAGTCTATGCTGGATGATCTGTTTGGTACAGCTTTAGTTACTTGTCTCTTGGGTGACTTTTGGACTTTTTAACACCTAATATTTCATGTACGTTGTCATAGTTTAAGCTACAACCTGTTTCTGGTCATGATATTTTCTGGTGAATCCAATCTCGCTTTTCGAGTACGGCACAAACACTGCTCTAAACGCAGAATAATATGACTAGGAATAGATGTGACTATTTGCGCCAACATTTGGTGCATGTTTCCAGCAAAGTCAAGGTGCAATCATAGCAGTAAAACTGCAGCATTAAGTGTCCCCAACTAGTGGGGGGAAAAATCCAACACAGAGCATGAAATAAGAATAATTGTGGAGCGAGCGATGAGTGGGGGGCACCAAGAGATCAGAGCTGTGCCCAGCGCAGGGACATGGCAGCGGTTTGGGAGCGGAGCGCTCATTCCCTGCTCGCTGACCTTGTGCTGGAGTTTGCCTGGGAGACGCCAGGTGCACAGACAGATTTAGGGGCTTGTCCCTCCCAGTAATGAGGTGAATTTACTAGCTGATATTTCTGGCTTGATTTCAGTAATAAATATTAACCTATTGTATGACAGAACCTTTCCTGTCACACTAAGTCCTTCCGTCCATTCTTGTATCAAGGCTGGAAACCTAATCACTTGTCGTGTGATGCAGAATTCTCTGCAGCACATTGCAGCTTTCTTTGTTTAGTAGGTGGTAATGAAGTATGTCCGGCCGCTGCAGGCTCCAGTGTCATCTACAGCTCGGCTCTTTTTTTTTTAAACACAATTTCACACTTTAATTCTGCCCATAATGATAAGTAACCGCACTCTGTTCACTTGCAGCGCTCTGTTCAAATAAAGCTGCATTCTGAATACTACCAGATTCAGACAACGCATTTTTATTCTTCTCTGCCAATACATTTTTGTTCAAATTAAAACTTTGCTTAGTTGTGATCTTCTTGTTCTGGAACGGTGGGCTAGGTTTACGGTGGGCTAGGTTTACGGTGGGCTAGGTTTACGGTGGGCTAGGTTTATGGTGGGCTAGGTTTATGGTGGGCTAGGTTTTCTTCCTATGTCACTCAATCCCGCTCGCTTCCTCTTCTTTGGGTTAGTTGTACAGTAATCTGTAATGCTTCACAGAATTGCTTGTAGGGGAGAATTTTGCTATCCACGTCTGCCAATGCAGCAGAGGATAGATGGCGCTATATACAGTCGTTATGCACTGTCAGGCTATGTGCCCACTATGCAGATTCTGCATCTCCCTGGCAGAAAAAACACATGCAGATTGTACATGCGGATTGTACATGCGGGGATTGTACATGTGGATTGTGCATGCGTTTTCCTGCCAGGGACATGCGGATGTGAAGCGTTCTTCACATGCTTTTCCGCGTGCGGGTTGACAAGCGCTTTCCAAGCAATTTTAGCATCACTTGAAAGTGCTTGACAATTTGGTCACAGTATATAAATCCATGCAAACAGCATGGATTCATATAGTGTGACCGTAAAAAATGGTAAAAAAATAAATATATACTTTCCGATGGCCCCCGGTGTTTTTATCCGATGCGTCCTGGCTTGCCGGAAACTCGAGGTGGACTAAAGGACCTGCAGACGTTAGCAGTCGTGTGACCCGTCACATGACTAAATGACGTCATGGCAGGTCCTTGAGTCCACTGCGAGCCAGGAGGCATCGGATAAAGACACCAGGGGCCATCGTAAGGTAAGTATAATGTATATTTTTTATTGGATTATTCTTTTTTTACAGGTTCTATGGTACCCGGGTCCGGAGGAGAGTCTCCTGTCCTCTACACCCGGGTACCATCCGCACATTGAAACGCATGGATTCTGCATGTACAGATGCAGTGATGTGTAATTCATGCGTTCCAATGCAAGTCAATGGCGGCAAAAAACGCAGCGCTTCCGCAAAATAATTGGTAGTGCTGCGTTTTTTTCCGCAATGATAATCCGCAGCGGAAATTTCCGCAGCATGTGCACAGCAATGGGGATTATCATTGGGGAACATGGCAGGCCTTCTACCAAGCATATTTTAAGCATTTCTGCAGCGGAATTGCCGCTGCGGAAACGCTTAACAAACGCATAGTGGGCACAGAGCCTCATACAGGGTTTGTAACAGTGTAAATCAACCCTTAGTATTTTAAGATTTAGATCGGATCTTAAAAGTTCACAATGTATGCAAATTATTATTATTTTTTGTAGCCCATTCCGATGCTGCAGAAAAAAAATAAATCCGTGCAGGTTCTATGATGCAGATTTGTGACTGCAGGCCGTCCTGACGCCATCCATGCAGCCTTCTGATGTGTCTTGGGATGTCACCGGACTGAACATTTTGGGGACAGATGGTGCAAATGACGCGCCCCTGGGCCTGCTGTGTCGTGCGGCATCGCGCGCACGGGGGCTTACCCGGAGCCGGATCAGATGGGGGGTAGTAGTCTCGTGGCGGTGACCCGGTCCGTGCCCAGGGAGTCAAACTGAGCGGCAGTCTTTAGCAGTAGATGTTAGAATGTTCGACTACGCCACCCGTTGAATGCGGCTATGAAGCCGCCGCTGCAGGGCAGACCGCTGAGGCCGGTGGTACGGATGTGCAGCGTGGATGGTATAACCCCCAACGGGAGGGGTATGGCCTCAGGGCAGCAGATGTGGATGATTGTGGTAGTGATGGTGCAGCAAGGAAGCTCAGAGACGTGTGGTGCAGTTTAAAGGCTTTTACTCACAGGTGTTGCTCCGGTCACTTCGGCCAGCAGTGACCACCCGAGCCGTGCTGCGTCCACCAGGTGCGGGACTCGGCCAACTCCCAGGCAGTTCCAGAGCGTGGTCCCAAGCTCCCCTCTATTCCTTCCTACGGGCCGTCCTCACCAGGGACCCCCCTTTGTCCGGCTCCCTCGGGTCTTTTGGTGGCGAAACCTTTCCCGGCTTCCCTGACCCTATGCGTGGTTTGCCTTCCTGGTGGATATGGTGAGGGGTCGCGCCAAAACTTGTCCACGACCTCCGGTTCCTGGCTAAGGATGTTTAGCCTCTACCAGTTTGGGATCCGGTACCCTCTGCTGCCAACTATTCACCCGTCTTAGTTCACTTGTGGGATCTCAGGGTTCCCTCTGCTTGTGTCTCTGGGCCTTTCACTGGGTTTTTCCTCTTCTTCCTCTTTCTCTGTGCTTCAGGCCTGGCCCTGGAGCTGGGCCCAGCCGGAGCCACAGCTCCCTGTCAGCCCTCTCTGGCTGAGCTCCTCTCTGCACAGGCTCTACTCTGAACAGGACCCTGTCTAAAGATGGTGCCCACCTCTTATACTCCCTCTGACACCCGAGCCCTGGTGACAATGCACCCAATGGGCTCCTTCCTATGCCCAGAGTCCCTCCCCTGACTGCTCCTACACTACTGGGATGTTCCTCCCCCCCCCCAATCCAGCCAGGGACAGACGCTGTCGTACCTGCACATCTATCTGGTGGGAGTACCGTTGTTCTGTCCCCCGGAAATGGGATGAGTGTAGTGCATGCAACTAACTGAGCTTGGTCCCACACTCCATCCTTACCCGGGAGTGGAATACCACACCTCTGGTTCGAGGTGCAATACCCCTGTAGCAGCCGAATCCTCGGGGTGCTACACAAACACAAAAGATACACAGGAACGTGGTCAAACGGATCAGAAGAACTGAGTCGTACTAATAAGACAAGGGCCTATTAGAGTCAAACGTCTTCTAGGATTATGTAAAAAGTAGAAGCTGGAGAAATTCCCAACCTGTTCTGTAATCATCCTATAAACTCTGGCTCTTATACATTGATGATTAATGTGTCAGTTCTCTGCATTTATCCCTTAACGCCCCATGACGAGTATAGGACGTCATCAGAAGGTGTCCGTTCTCTGCATTTAAGTCAAACAAGAAACATAATGTGAAGCTCAACTAAACCCATAAGTCACTAAATAAAGCAAGAAAAGTGACTAAAAAATAAAATGTTACGAGTAAAATAAACATCTGCTGACATTATAGTCCAGACAGGAAGATGTAGAAGCACATAGAGCTCTCTGTATGTACCCAGAAGCCTGGCATATCATCCTACAGGCAGATGATGGGGGCAGCGTGTGCTGTACAGTGGGCTCTGTAATGTCTGGTATACTGCCTTCCTACAGGCAGATGATGGTGGCAGCGTGTGCTGTACAGTGGGCTCTGTAATGCCTGGTATACTGCCTTCCTACAGGCAGATGATGGGGGCAGCGTGTACTGTACAGTGGGCTCTGTAATGTCTGGTATACTGCCTTCCTACAGGCAGATGATGGGGGCAGCGTGTGCTGTACAGTGGACCCTGTAATGTCTGGTATACTGCCTTCCTACAGGCAGATGATGGTGGCAGCGTGTGCTGTACAGTGGGCTCTGTAATGCCTGGTATACTGCCTTCCTACAGGCAGATGATGGGGGCAGCGTGTGCTGTACAGTGGGCTCTGTAATGTCTGGTATACTGCCTTCCTACAGGCAGATGATGGAGGCAGCGTGTGCTGTACAGTGGGCTCTGTAATGTCTGGTATACTGCCTTCCTACAGGCAGATGATGGGGGCAGCGTGTGCTGTACAGTGGGCCCTGTAATGTCTGGTATACTGCCTTCCTACAAGCAGATGATGGAGGCAGCGTGTGCTGTACAGTGGGCCCTGTAATGCCTGGTATACTGCCTTCCTACAGGCAGATGATGGGGGCAGCGTGTGCTGTACAGTGGGCCCTGTAATGTCTGGTATACTGCCTTCCTACAGGCAGATGATGGGGGCAGCGTGTGCTGTACAGTGGGCCCTGTAATGTCTGGTATACTGCCTTCCTACAGGCAGATGATGGGGGCAGCGTGTGCTGTACAGTGGGCCCTGTAATGCCTGGTATACTGCCTTCCTACAGGCAGATGATGGGGGCAGCGTGTGCTGTACAGTGGGCCCTGTAATGCCTGGTATACTGCCTTCCTACAGGCAGATGATGGAGGCAGCGTGTGCTGTACAGTGGGCCCTGTAATGTCTGGTATACTGCCTTCCTACAGGCAGATGATGGAGGCAGCGTGTGCTGTACAGTGGGCCCTGTAATGTCTGGTATACTGCCTTCCTACAGGCAGATGATGGAGGCAGCGTGTGCTGTACAGTGGGCCCTGTAATGTCTGGTATACTGCCTTCCTACAGGCAGATGATGGGGGCAGCGTGTGCTGTACAGTGGGCCCTGTAATGTCTGGTATACTGCCTTCCTACAGGCAGATGATGGGGGCAGCGTGTGCTGTACAGTGGGCCCTGTAATGCCTGGTATACTGCCTTCCTACAGGCAGATGATGGGGGCAGCGTGTGCTGTACAGTGGGTCCTGTAATGCCTGGTATACTGCCTTCCTACACGCAGATGATGGAGGCAGCGTGTGCTGTACAGTGGGCCCTGTAATGTCTGGTATACTGCCTTCCTACAGGCAGATGATGGAGGCAGCGTGTGCTGTACAGTGGGCTCTGTAATGTCTGGTATACTGCCTTCCTACACGCAGATGATGGGGGCAGCGTGTGCTGTACAGTGGACTCTGTAATGTCTGGTATACTGCCTTCCTACACGCAGATGATGGAGGCAGCGTGTGCTGTACAGTGGGCTCTGTAATGTCTGGTATACTGCCTTCCTACACGCAGATGATGGAGGCAGCGTGTGCTGTACAGTGGGCTCTGTAATGTCTGGTATACTGCCTTCCTACAGGCAGATGATGGAGGCAGCGTGTGCTGTATAGTGGGTCCTGTAATGCCTGGTATACTGCCTTCCTACACGCAGATGATGGAGGCAGCGTGTGCTGTACAGTGGGCCCTGTAATGTCTGGTATACTGCCTTCCTACAGGCAGATGATGGGGGCAGCGTGTGCTGTACAGTGGGCTCTGTAATGTCTGGTATACTGCCTTCCTACAGGCAGATGATGGGGGCAGCGTGTACTGTACAGTGGGCTCTGTAATGTCTGGTATACTGCCTTCCTACAGGCAGATGATGGGGGCAGCGTGTACTGTACAGTGGGCTCTGTAATGTCTGGTATACTGCCTTCCTACAGGCTGATGATGGGGGCAGCGTGTACTGTACAGTGGGCTCTGTAATGTCTGGTATACTGCCTTCCTACACGCAGATGATGGAGGCAGCGTGTGCTGTACAGTGGGCTCTGTAATGTCTGGTATACTGCCTTCCTACAGGCAGATGATGGAGGCAGCGTGTGCTGTACAGTGGGTCCTGTAATGCCTGGTATACTGCCTTCCTACAGGCAGATGATGGAGGCAGCGTGTGCTGTACAGTGGGTCCTGTAATGCCTGGTATACTGCCTTCCTACACGCAGATGATGGAGGCAGCGTGTGCTGTACAGTGGGCCCTGTAATGTCTGGTATACTGCCTTCCTACAGGCAGATGATGGGGGCAGCGTGTACTGTACAGTGGGCCCTGTAATGTCTGGTATACTGCCTTCCTACAGGCAGATGATGGGGGCAGCGTGTGCTGTACAGTGGGCCCTGTAATGTCTGGTATACTGCCTTCCTACAGGCAGATGATGGGGGCAGCGTGTGCTGTACAGTGGGCCCTGTAATGTCTGGTATACTGCCTTCCTACAGGCAGATGATGGAGGCAGCGTGTGCTGTACAGTGGGCCCTGTAATGCCTGGTATACTGCCTTCCTACAGGCAGATGATGGAGGCAGCGTGTGCTGTACAGTGGACCCTGTAATGCCTGGTATACTGCCTTCCTACAGGCAGATGATGGAGGCAGCGTGTGCTGTACAGTGGGCCCTGTAATGTCTGGTATACTGCCTTCCTACAGGCAGATGATGGAGGCAGCGTGTACTGTACAGTGGGCCCTGTAATGTCTGGTATACTGCCTTCCTACAGGCAGATGATGGGGGCAGCGTGTGCTGTACAGTGGGCCCTGTAATGTCTGGTATACTGCCTTCCTACAGGCAGATGATGGGGGCAGCGTGTGCTGTACAGTGGGCCCTGTAATGTCTGGTATACTGCCTTCCTACAGGCAGATGATGGAGGCAGCGTGTGCTGTACAGTGGGCCCTGTAATGCCTGGTATACTGCCTTCCTACACGCAGATGATGGAGGCAGCGTGTGCTGTACAGTGGGCTCTGTAATGCCTGGTATACTGCCTTCCTACAGGCAGATGATGGGGGCAGCGTGTGCTGTACAGTGGACCCTGTAATGTCTGGTATACTGCCTTCCTACAGGCAGATGATGGAGGCAGCGTGTGCTGTACAGTGGGCTCTGTAATGTCTGGTATACTGCCTTTCTACAGGCAGATGATGGAGGCAGCGTGTGCTGTACAGTGGACCCTGTAATGCCTGGTATACTGCCTTCCTACAGGCAGATGATGTAGGCAGCGTGTGCTGTACAGTGGGCTCTGTAATGTCTGGTATACTGCCTTCCTACAGGCAGATGATGGAGGCAGCGTGTGCTGTACAGTGGGTCCTGTAATGTCTGGTATACTGCCTTCCTACAGGCAGATGATGGGGGCAGCGTGTGCTGTACAGTGGACCCTGTAATGTCTGGTATACTGCCTTCCTACAGGCAGATGATGGAGGCAGCGTGTGCTGTACAGTGGGCCCTGTAATGTCTGGTATACTGCCTTCCTACAGGCAGATGATGGGGGCAGCGTGTGCTGTACAGTGGACCCTGTAATGTCTGGTATACTGCCTTCCTACAGGCAGATGATGGAGGCAGCGTGTGCTGTACAGTGGGCCCTGTAATGTCTGGTATACTGCCTTCCTACAGGCAGATGATGGGGGCAGCGTGTGCTGTACAGTGGGCTCTGTAATGCCTGGTATACTGCCTTCCTACAGGCAGATGATGGAGGCAGCGTGTGCTGTACAGTGGACCCTGTAATGTCTGGTATACTGCCTTCCTACAGGCAGATGATGGGGGCAGCGTGTGCTGTACAGTGGGCCCTGTAATGCCTGGTATACTGCCTTCCTACAGGCAGATGATGGGGGCAGCGTGTGCTGTACAGTGGGCCCTGTAATGTCTGGTATACTGCCTTCCTACAGGCAGATGATGGGGGCAGCGTGTGCTGTACAGTGGGCTCTGTAATGCCTGGTATACTGCCTTCCTACAGGCAGATGATGGGGGCAGCGTGTGCTGTACAGTGGGCCCTGTAATGTCTGGTATACTGCCTTCCTACAGGCAGATGATGGGGGCAGCGTGTGCTGTACAGTGGGCCCTGTAATGCCTGGTATACTGCCTTCCTACAGGCAGATGATGGAGGCAGCGTGTGCTGTACAGTGGGCCCTGTAATGTCTGGTATACTGCCTTCCTACAGGCAGATGATGGGGGCAGCGTGTGCTGTACAGTGGGTCCTGTAATGTCTGGTATACTGCCTTCCTACAGGCAGATGATGGGGGCAGCGTGTGCTGTACAGTGGGCCCTGTAATGCCTGGTATACTGCCTTCCTACAGGCAGATGATGTGGGCAGCGTGTGCTGTACAGTGGGCCCTGTAATGCCTGGTATACTGCCTTCCTACAGGCAGATGATGGGGGCAGCGTGTGCTGTACAGTGGACCCTGTAATGCCTGGTATACTGCCTTCCTACAGGCAGATGATGGGGGCAGCGTGTGCTGTACAGTGGGCCCTGTAATGTCTGGTATACTGCCTTCCTACAGGCAGATGATGGGGGCAGCGTGTGCTGTACAGTGGGCCCTGTAATGTCTGGTATACTGCCTTCCTACAGGCAGATGATGGAGGCAGCGTGTGCTGTACAGTGGGCCCTGTAATGTCTGGTATACTGCCTTCCTACAGGCAGATGATGGAGGCAGCGTGTGCTGTACAGTGGGCCCTGTAATGTCTGGTATACTGCCTTCCTACAGGCAGATGATGGGGGCAGCGTGTGCTGTACAGTGGGCCCTGTAATGTCTGGTATACTGCCTTCCTACAGGCAGATGATGGGGGCAGCGTGTGCTGTACAGTGGGCCCTGTAATGTCTGGTATACTGCCTTCCTACAGGCAGATGATGGAGGCAGCGTGTGCTGTACAGTGGGCCCTGTAATGCCTGGTATACTGCCTTCCTACAGGCAGATGATGGAGGCAGCGTGTGCTGTACAGTGGGCCCTGTAATGCCTGGTATACTGCCTTCCTATAGGCAGATGATGGGGGCAGCGTGTGCTGTACAGTGGGCCCTGTAATGTCTGGTATACTGCCTTCCTATAGGCAGATGATGGAGGCAGCGTGTGCTGTACAGTGGGCTCTGTAATGTCTGGTATACTGCCTTCCTACAGGCAGATGATGGGGGCAGCGTGTGCTGTACAGTGGGCCCTGTAATGTCTGGTATACTGCCTTCCTACAGGCAGATGATGGGGGCAGCGTGTGCTGTACAGTGGGCCCTGTAATGTCTGGTATACTGCCTTCCTACAGGCAGATGATGGAGGCAGCGTGTGCTGTACAGTGGGCCCTGTAATGTCTGGTATACTGCCTTCCTACAGGCAGATGATGGAGGCAGCGTGTGCTGTACAGTGGGCCCTGTAATGCCTGGTATACTGCCTTCCTACAGGCAGATGATGGAGGCAGCGTGTGCTGTACAGTGGGCCCTGTAATGCCTGGTATACTGCCTTCCTACAGGCAGATGATGGAGGCAGCGTGTGCTGTACAGTGGGCCCTGTAATGCCTGGTATACTGCCTTCCTACAGGCAGATGATGGAGGCAGCGTGTGCTGTACAGTGGGCCCTGTAATGCCTGGTATACTGCCTTCCTACAGGCAGATGATGGGGGCAGCGTGTGCTGTACAGTGGGTCCTGTAATGTCTGGTATACTGCCTTCCTACAGGCAGATGATGGAGGCAGCGTGTGCTGTACAGTGGGCCCTGTAATGCCTGGTATACTGCCTTCCTACAGGCAGATGATGGGGGCAGCGTGTGCTGTACAGTGGGCTCTGTAATGTCTGGTATACTGCCTTCCTACAGGCAGATGATGGGGGCAGCGTGTGCTGTACAGTGGACCCTGTAATGTCTGGTATACTGCCTTCCTACAGGCAGATGATGGGGGCAGCGTGTGCTGTACAGTGGGCTCTGTAATGTCTGGTATACTGCCTTCCTACAGGCAGATGATGGAGGCAGCGTGTGCTGTACAGTGGACCCTGTAATGTCTGGTATACTGCCTTCCTACAGGCAGATGATGGAGGCAGCGTGTGCTGTACAGTGGGCCCTGTAATGTCTGGTATACTGCCTTCCTACAGGCAGATGATGGAGGCAGCGTGTGCTGTACAGTGGGTTCTGTAATGTCTGGTATACTGCCTTCCTACAGGCAGATGATGGGGGCAGCGTGTGCTGTACAGTGGGCCCTGTAATAACTGGTATACTGCCTTCCTACAGGCAGATGATGGGGGCAGCGTGTGCTGTACAGTGGGTCCTGTAATGTCTGGTATACTGCCTTCCTACAGGCAGATGATGGAGGCAGTGTGTGCTGTACAGTGGGCCCTGTAATGTCTGGTATACTGCCTTCCTACAGGCAGATGATGGGGGCAGCGTGTGCTGTACAGTGGGCCCTGTAATGTCTGGTATACTGCCTTCCTACAGGCAGATGATGGAGGCAGCGTGTGCTGTACAGTGGGCCCTGTAATGTCTGGTATACTGCCTTCCTACAGGCAGATGATGGAGGCAGCGTGTGCTGTACAGTGGGCCCTGTAATGTCTGGTATACTGCCTTCCTACAGGCAGATGATGGAGGCAGCGTGTGCTGTACAGTGGGTTCTGTAATGTCTGGTATACTGCCTTCCTACAGGCAGATGATGGGGGCAGCGTGTGCTGTACAGTGGGCCCTGTAATAACTGGTATACTGCCTTCCTACAGGCAGATGATGGGGGCAGCGTGTGCTGTACAGTGGGTCCTGTAATGCCTGGTATACTGCCTTCCTATAGGCAGATGATGGAGGCAGCGTGTGCTGTACAGTGGACCCTGTAATGTCTGGTATACTGCCTTCCTACAGGCAGATGATGGGGGCAGCGTGTGCTGTACAGTGGGCCCTGTAATGTCTGGTATACTGCCTTCCTACAGGCAGATGATGGAGGCAGCGTGTGCTGTACAGTGGGCCCTGTAATGTCTGGTATACTGCCTTCCTACAGGCAGATGATGGAGGCAGCGTGTGCTGTACAGTGGGCCCTGTAATGCCTGGTATACTGCCTTCCTACAGGCAGATGATGGAGGCAGCGTGTGCTGTACAGTGGGCTCTGTAATGTCTGGTATACTGCCTTCCTACAGGCAGATGATGGGGGCAGCGTGTGCTGTACAGTGGACCCTGTAATGTCTGGTATACTGCCTTCCTACAGGCAGATGATGGAGGCAGCGTGTGCTGTACAGTGGGCCCTGTAATGCCTGGTATACTGCCTTCCTACAGGCAGATGATGGAGGCAGCGTGTGCTGTACAGTGGGCTCTGTAATGTCTGGTATACTGCCTTCCTACAGGCAGATGATGGGGGCAGCGTGTGCTGTACAGTGGACCCTGTAATGTCTGGTATACTGCCTTCCTACAGGCAGATGATGGAGGCAGCGTGTGCTGTACAGTGGGCCCTGTAATGTCTGGTATACTGCCTTCCTACAGGCAGATGATGGGGGCAGCGTGTGCTGTACAGTGGGCCCTGTAATGTCTGGTATACTGCCTTCCTACAGGCAGATGATGGGGGCAGCGTGTGCTGTACAGTGGGCCCTGTAATGTCTGGTATACTGCCTTCCTACAGGCAGATGATGGAGGCAGCGTGTGCTGTACAGTGGGCCCTGTAATGTCTGGTATACTGCCTTCCTACAGGCAGATGATGGGGGCAGCGTGTGCTGTGCAGTGGGCTCTGTAATGTCTGGTATACTGCCTTCCTACAGGCAGATGATGGAGGCAGCGTGTGCTGTACAGTGGGTTCTGTAATGTCTGGTATACTGCCTTCCTACAGGCAGATGATGGGGGCAGCGTGTGCTGTACAGTGGGCCCTGTAATGTCTGGTATACTGCCTTCCTACAGGCAGATGATGGAGGCAGCGTGTGCTGTACAGTGGACCCTGTAATGTCTGGTATACTGCCTTCCTACAGGCAGATGATGGAGGCAGCGTGTGCTGTACAGTGGGCCCTGTAATGTCTGGTATACTGCCTTCCTACAGGCAGATGATGGGGGCAGCGTGTGCTGTACAGTGGGCCCTGTAATGTCTGGTATACTGCCTTCCTACAGGCAGATGATGGGGGCAGCGTGTGCTGTACAGTGGGCCCTGTAATGTCTGGTATACTGCCTTCCTACAGGCAGATGATGGAGGCAGCGTGTGCTGTACAGTGGGCCCTGTAATGCCTGATATACTGCCTTCCTACAGGCAGATGATGGGGGCAGCGTGTGCTGTACAGTGGGCCCTGTAATGTCTGGTATACTGCCTTCCTACAGGCAGATGATGGGGGCAGCGTGTGCTGTACAGTGGGCTCTGTAATGCCTGGTATACTGCCTTCCTACACGCAGATGATGGGGGCAGCGTGTGCTGTACAGTGGGCCCTGTAATGTCTGGTATACTGCCTTCCTACAGGCAGATGATGGAGGCAGCGTGTGCTGTACAGTGGGCTCTGTAATGCCTGGTATACTGCCTTCCTACAGGCAGATGATGGGGGCAGCATGTGCTGTACAGTGGGCTCTGTAATGTCTGGTATACTGCCTTCCTACAGGCAGATGATGGGGGCAGCGTGTGCTGTACAGTGGGCTCTGTAATGTCTGGTATACTGCCTTCCTACAGGCAGATGATGGAGGCAGCGTGTGCTGTACAGTGGGCTCTGTAATGCCTGGTATACTGCCTTCCTACAGGCAGATGATGGGGGCAGCATGTGCTGTACAGTGGGCTCTGTAATGTCTGGTATACTGCCTTCCTACAGGCAGATGATGGAGGCAGCGTGTGCTGTACAGTGGGCTCTGTAATGTCTGGTATACTGCCTTCCTACAGGCAGATGATGGAGGCAGCGTGTGCTGTACAGTGGGCTCTGTAATGTCTGGTATACTGCCTTCCTACAGGCAGATGATGGGGGCAGCGTGTGCTGTACAGTGGGTCCTGTAATGTCTGGTATACTGCCTTCCTACAGGCAGATGATGGAGGCAGCGTGTGCTGTACAGTGGACCCTGTAATGTCTGGTATACTGCCTTCCTACAGGCAGATGATGGAGGCAGCGTGTGCTGTACAGTGGACCCTGTAATGTCTGGTATACTGCCTTCCTACAGGCAGATGATGGAGGCAGCGTGTGCTGTACAGTGGGCCCTGTAATGCCTGATATACTGCCTTCCTACAGGCAGATGATGGAGGCAGCGTGTGCTGTACAGTGGACCCTGTAATGTCTGGTATACTGCCTTCCTACAGGCAGATGATGGGGGCAGCGTGTGCTGTACAGTGGGCCCTGTAATGTCTGGTATACTGCCTTCCTACAGGCAGATGATGGGGGCAGCGTGTGCTGTACAGTGGGCCCTGTAATGCCTGATATACTGCCTTCCTACAGGCAGATGATGGGGGCAGCGTGTGCTGTACAGTGGGCCCTGTAATGTCTGGTATACTGCCTTCCTACAGGCAGATGATGGGGGCAGCGTGTGCTGTACAGTGGGCTCTGTAATGCCTGGTATACTGCCTTCCTACACGCAGATGATGGGGGCAGCGTGTGCTGTACAGTGGGCTCTGTAATGCCTGGTATACTGCCTTCCTACAGGCAGATGATGGGGGCAGCGTGTGCTGTACAGTGGGCTCTGTAATGTCTGGTATACTGCCTTCCTACAGGCAGATGATGGAGGCAGCGTGTGCTGTACAGTGGGCTCTGTAATGTCTGGTATACTGCCTTCCTACACGCAGATGATGGGGGCAGCGTGTGCTGTACAGTGGGCTCTGTAATGTCTGGTATACTGCCTTCCTACAGGCAGATGATGGAGGCAGCGTGTGCTGTACAGTGGGCCCTGTAATGCCTGGTATACTGCCTTCCTACAGGCAGATGATGGAGGCAGCGTGTGCTGTACAGTGGACCCTGTAATGTCTGGTATACTGCCTTCCTACAGGCAGATGATGGGGGCAGCGTGTGCTGTACAGTGGGCCCTGTAATGTCTGGTATACTGACTTCCTACAGGCAGATGATGGAGGCAGCGTGTGCTGTACAGTGGGCTCTGTAATGTCTGGTATACTGCCTTCCTACAGGCAGATGATGGGGGCAGCGTGTGCTGTACAGTGGGCCCTGTAATGTCTGGTATACTGCCTTCCTACAGGCAGATGATGGAGGCAGCGTGTGCTGTACAGTGGGCTCTGTAATGTCTGGTATACTGCCTTCCTACAGGCAGATGATGGGGGCAGCGTGTGCTGTACAGTGGGCTCTGTAATGTCTGGTATACTGCCTTCCTACAGGCAGATGATGGGGGCAGCGTGTGCTGTACAGTGGGCCCTGTAATGTCTGGTATACTGCCTTCCTACAGGCAGATGATGGGGGCAGCGTGTGCTGTACAGTGGACCCTGTAATGCCTGGTATACTGCCTTCCTACAGGCAGATGATGGAGGCAGCGTGTGCTGTACAGTGGGCTCTGTAATGTCTGGTATACTGCCTTCCTACAGGCAGATGATGGAGGCAGCGTGTGCTGTACAGTGGGCCCTGTAATGTCTGGTATACTGCCTTCCTACAGGCAGATGATGGGGGCAGCGTGTGCTGTACAGTGGGCTCTGTAATGTCTGGTATACTGCCTTCCTACAGGCAGATGATGGGGGCAGCGTGTGCTGTACAGTGGGCCCTGTAATGTCTGGTATACTGCCTTCCTACAGGCAGATGATGGGGGCAGCGTGTGCTGTACAGTGGGCCCTGTAATGTCTGGTATACTGCCTTCCTACAGGCAGATGATGGGGGCAGCGTGTGCTGTACAGTGGGCCCTGTAATGTCTGGTATACTGCCTTCCTACAGGCAGATGATGGGGGCAGCGTGTGCTGTACAGTGGGCCCTGTAATGTCTGGTATACTGCCTTCCTACAGGCAGATGATGGAGGCAGCGTGTGCTGTACAGTGGACCCTGTAATGTCTGGTATACTGCCTTCCTACAGGCAGATGATGGAGGCAGCGTGTGCTGTACAGTGGACCCTGTAATGTCTGGTATACTGCCTTCCTACAGGCAGATGATGGAGGCAGCGTGTGCTGTACAGTGGGCCCTGTAATGTCTGGTATACTGCCTTCCTACAGGCAGATGATGGAGGCAGCGTGTGCTGTACAGTGGGCTCTGTAATGCCTGGTATACTGCCTTCCTACAGGCAGATGATGGAGGCAGCGTGTGCTGTACAGTGGGCCCTGTAATGCCTGGTATACTGCCTTCCTACAGGCAGATGATGGGGGCAGCGTGTGCTGTACAGTGGGCTCTGTAATGTCTGGTATACTGCCTTCCTACAGGCAGATGATGGGGGCAGCGTGTGCTGTACAGTGGACCCTGTAATGTCTGGTATACTGCCTTCCTACAGGCAGATGATGGAGGCAGCGTGTGCTGTACAGTGGGCCCTGTAATGTCTGGTATACTGCCTTCCTACAGGCAGATGATGGAGGCAGCGTGTGCTGTACAGTGGGCTCTGTAATGCCTGGTATACTGCCTTCCTACAGGCAGATGATGGAGGCAGCGTGTGCTGTACAGTGGGCTCTGTAATGCCTGGTATACTGCCTTCCTACAGGCAGATGATGGGGGCAGCGTGTGCTGTACAGTGGACCCTGTAATGTCTGGTATACTGCCTTCCTACAGGCAGATGATGGAGGCAGCGTGTGCTGTACAGTGGGCCCTGTAATGTCTGGTATACTGCCTTCCTACAGGCAGATGATGGGGGCAGCGTGTGCTGTACAGTGGGCCCTGTAATGTCTGGTATACTGCCTTCCTACAGGCAGATGATGGGGGCAGCGTGTGCTGTACAGTGGGCTCTGTAATGCCTGGTATACTGCCTTCCTACACGCAGATGATGGGGGCAGCGTGTGCTGTACAGTGGGCCCTGTAATGTCTGGTATACTGCCTTCCTACAGGCAGATGATGGGGGCAGCGTGTGCTGTACAGTGGACCCTGTAATGTCTGGTATACTGCCTTCCTACAGGCAGATGATGGGGGCAGCGTGTGCTGTACAGTGGGCCCTGTAATGCCTGGTATACTGCCTTCCTACACGCAGATGATGGGGGCAGCGTGTGCTGTACAGTGGACCCTGTAATGCCTGGTATACTGCCTTCCTACAGGCAGATGATGGGGGCAGCGTGTGCTGTACAGTGGGCCCTGTAATGCCTGGTATACTGCCTTCCTACAGGCAAATGATGGAGGCAGCGTGTGCTGTACAGTGGGCTCTGTAATGCCTGGTATACTGCCTTTCTACAGGCAGATGATGGGGGCAGCGTGTGCTGTACAGTGGGCCCTGTAATGCCTGGTATACTGCCTTCCTACAGGCAGATGATGGAGGCAGCGTGTGCTGTACAGTGGGCCCTGTAATGTCTGGTATACTGCCTTCCTACAGGCAGATGATGGAGGCAGCGTGTGCTGTACAGTGGGCTCTGTAATGTCTGGTATACTGCCTTCCTACAGGCAGATGATGGGGGCAGCGTGTGCTGTACAGTGGGCCCTGTAATGCCTGGTATACTGCCTTCCTACAGGCAGATGATGGAGGCAGCGTGTGCTGTACAGTGGGCTCTGTAATGTCTGGTATACTGCCTTCCTACAGGCAGATGATGGGGGCAGCGTGTGCTGTACAGTGGGCCCTGTAATGCCTGGTATACTGCCTTCCTACAGGCAGATGATGGAGGCAGCGTGTGCTGTACAGTGGGCTCTGTAATGCCTGGTATACTGCCTTCCTACAGGCAGATGATGGAGGCAGCGTGTGCTGTACAGTGGGCCCTGTAATGTCTGGTATACTGCCTTCCTACAGGCAGATGATGGAGGCAGCGTGTGCTGTACAGTGGGCTCTGTAATGTCTGGTATACTGCCTTCCTACAGGCAGATGATGGAGGCAGCGTGTGCTGTACAGTGGGCCCTGTAATGTCTGGTATACTGCCTTCCTACAGGCAGATGATGGGGGCAGCGTGTGCTGTACAGTGGGCCCTGTAATGTCTGGTATACTGCCTTCCTACAGGCAGATGATGGGGGCAGCGTGTGCTGTACAGTGGACCCTGTAATAACTGGTATACTGCCTTCCTACAGGCAGATGATGGGGGCAGCGTGTGCTGTACAGTGGGCCCTGTAATGCCTGGTATACTGCCTTCCTACAGGCAGATGATGGGGGCAGAGTGTGCTGCACAGTGGGCCCTGTAATGCCTGGTATACTGCCTTCCTACAGGCAGATGATGGGGGCAGCGTGTGCTGTACAGTGGGCCCTGTAATGCCTGGTATACTGCCTTCCTACAGGCAGATGATGGAGGCAGCGTGTGCTGTACAGTGGGCTCTGTAATGTCTGGTATACTGCCTTCCTACAGGCAGATGATGGAGGTAGCGTGTGCTGTACAGTGGGCCCTGTAATGTCTGGTATACTGCCTTCCTACAGGCAGATGATGGGGGCAGCGTGTGCTGTACAGTGGGCCCTGTAATGTCTGGTATACTGCCTTCCTACAGGCAGATGATGGGGGCAGCGTGTGCTGTACAGTGGGCCCTGTAATGTCTGGTATACTGCCTTCCTACAGGCAGATGATGGGGGCAGCGTGTGCTGTACAGTGGGCTCTGTAATGTCTGGTATACTGCCTTCCTACAGGCAGATGATGGAGGCAGCGTGTGCTGTGCAGTGGGCTCTGTAATGCCTGGTATACTGCCTTCCTACAGGCAGATGATGGGGGCAGCGTGTGCTGTACAGTGGGCCCTGTAATGTCTGGTATACTGCCTTCCTACACGCAGATGATGGGGGCAGCGTGTGCTGTACAGTGGGTCCTGTAATGTCTGGTATACTGCCTTCCTACAGGCAGATGATGGGGGCAGAGTGTGCTGCACAGTGGGCCCTGTAATGTCTGGTATACTGCCTTCCTACAGGCAGATGATGGGGGCAGCGTGTGCTGTACAGTGGACCATGTAATGTCTGGTATACTGCCTTCCTACAGGCAGATGATGGAGGCAGCGTGTGCTGTGCAGTGGGCTCTGTAATGCCTGGTATACTGCCTTCCTACAGGCAGATGATGGGGGCAGCGTGTGCTGTACAGTGGACCATGTAATGTCTGGTATACTGCCTTCCTACAGGCAGATGATGGGGGCAGCGTGTGCTGTACAGTGGACCATGTAATGTCTGGTATACTGCCTTCCTACAGGCAGATGATGGAGGCAGCGTGTGCTGTACAGTGGGCCCTGTAATGCCTGGTATACTGCCTTCCTACAGGCAGATGATGGGGGCAGCGTGTGCTGTACAGTGGGCCCTGTAATGCCTGGTATACTGCCTTCCTACAGGCAGATGATGGGGGCAGCGTGTGCTGTACAGTGGGCCCTGTAATGTCTGGTATACTGCCTTCCTACAGGCAGATGATGGAGGCAGCGTGTGCTATACAGTGGGCCCTGTAATGTCTGGTATACTGCCTTCCTACAGGCTGATGATGGGGGCAGCGTGTGCTGTACAGTGGGTCCTGTAATGTCTGGTATACTGCCTTCCTACAGGCAGATGATGGAGGCAGCGTGTGCTGTACAGTGGGCCCTGTAATGCCTGGTATACTGCCTTCCTACACGCAGATGATGGAGGCAGCGTGTGCTGTACAGTGGACCCTGTAATGCCTGGTATACTGCCTTCCTACAGGCAGATGATGGAGGCAGCGTGTGCTGTACAGTGGATCCTGTAATGTCTGGTATACTGCCTTCCTACAGGCAGATGATGGAGGCAGCGTGTGCTGTACAGTGGGCGCTGTAATGTCTGGTATACTGCCTTCCTACAGGCAGATGATGGAGGCAGCGTGTGCTGTACAGTGGACCCTGTAATGTCTGGTATACTGCCTTCCTACAGGCAGATGATGGAGGCAGCGTGTGCTGTACAGTGGGCGCTGTAATGTCTGGTATACTGCCTTCCTACAGGCAGATGATGGAGGCAGCGTGTGCTGTACAGTGGACCCTGTAATGCCTGGTATACTGCCTTCCTACAGGCAGATGATGGGGGCAGCGTGTGCTGTACAGTGGACCCTGTAATGTCTATTATACTGCCTTCCTACAGGCAGATGATGGAGGCAGCGTGTGCTGTACAGTGGGCCCTGTAATGCCTGGTATACTGCCTTCCTACAGGCAGATGATGGAGGCAGCGTGTGCTGTACAGTGGGCGCTGTAATGTCTGGTATACTGCCTTCCTACAGGCAGATGATGGGGGCAGCGTGTGCTGTACAGTGGACCCTGTAATGTCTATTATACTGCCTTCCTACAGGCAGATCATGGGGGCAGCGTGTGCTGTACAGTGGGCCCTGTAATGCCTGGTATACTGCCTTCCTACAGGCAGATGATGGAGGCAGTGTGTGCTGTACAGTGGGCCCTGTAATGCCTGGTATACTGCCTTCCTACAGGCAGATGATGGAGGCAGCATGTGCTATACAGTGGGCCCTGTAATGCCTGGTATACTGCCTTCCTACAGGCAGATGATGGGGGCAGCGTGTGCTGTACAGTGGGCCCTGTAATGTCTGGTATACTGCCTTCCTACAGGCAGATGATGGAGGCAGCGTGTGCTGTACAGTGGGCCCTGTAATGCCTGGTATACTGCCTTCCTACAGGCAGATGATGGGGGCAGCGTGTGCTGTACAGTGGGCCCTGTAATGCCTGGTATACTGCCTTCCTACAGGCAGATGATGGAGGCAGCGTGTGCTGTACAGTGGGCCCTGTAATGCCTGGTATACTGCCTTCCTACAGGCAGATGATGGGGGCTGCATGTGCTGTACAGTGGGCCCTGTAATGCCTGGTATACTGCCTTCCTACAGGCAGATGATGGGGGCAGCGTGTGCTGTACAGTGGACCCTGTAATTTCTGGTATACTGCCTTCCTACAGGCAGATGATGGAGGCAGCGTGTGCTGTACAGTGGACCCTGTAATGCCTGGTATACTGCCTTCCTACAGGCAGATGATGGAGGCAGCGTGTGCTGTACAGTGGGCCCTGTAATGCCTGGTATACTGCCTTCCTACAGGCAGATGATGGAGGCAGCATGTGCTATACAGTGGGCCCTGTAATGCCTGCTATACTGCCTTCCTACAGGCAGATGATTGAGGCAGCGTGTGCTGTACAGTGGGCCCTGTAATGTCTGGTATACTGCCTTCCTACAGGCAGATGATGGGGGCAGCGTGTGCTGTACAGTGGGCCCTGTAATGCCTGGTATACTGCCTTCCTACAGGCAGATGATGGGGGCAGCGTGTGCTGTACAGTGGGCCCTGTAATGTCTGGTATACTGCCTTCCTACAGGCAGATGATGGAGGCAGCGTGTGCTGTACAGTGGGCCCTGTAATGCCTGGTATACTGCCTTCCTACAGGCAGATGATGGAGGCAGTGTGTGCTGTACAGTGGGCCCTGTAATGCTGGTATACTGCCTTCCTACAGGCAGATGATGGAGGCAGCGTGTGCTGTACAGTGGACCCTGTAATGTCTGGTATACTGCCTTCCTACAGGCAGATGATGGAGGCAGCGTGTGCTGTACAGTGGGCGCTGTAATGTCTGGTATACTGCCTTCCTACAGGCAGATGATGGAGGCAGCGTGTGCTGTACAGTGGGCCCTGTAATGTCTGGTATACTGCCTTCCTACAGGCAGATGATGGGGGCAGCGTGTGCTGTACAGTGGGCCCTGTAATGTCTGGTATACTGCCTTCCTACAGGCAGATGATGGGGGCAGCGTGTGCTGTACAGTGGGCCCTGTAATGCCTGGTATACTGCCTTCCTACACGCAGATGATGGAGGCAGTGTGTGCTGTACAGTGGGCCCTGTAATGCCTGGTATACTGCCTTCCTACAGGCAGATGATGGGGGCAGCGTGTGCTGTACAGTGGGCCCTGTAATGCCTGGTATACTGCCTTCCTACAGGCAGATGATGGAGGCAGCATGTGCTATACAGTGGGCCCTGTAATGCCTGGTATACTGCCTTCCTACAGGCAGATGATGGGGGCAGCGTGTGCTGTACAGTGGGCCCTGTAATGTCTGGTATACTGCCTTCCTACAGGCAAATGATGGAGGCAGCGTGTGCTGTACAGTGGACCCTGTAATGTCTGGTATACTGCCTTCCTACAGGCAGATGATGGGTGCAGCGTGTGCTGTACAGTGGGCCCTGTAATGCCTGGTATACTGCCTTCCTACAGGCAGATGATGGAGGCAGCGTGTGCTGTACAGTGGACCCTGTAATGTCTGGTATACTGCCTTCCTACACGCAGATGATGGGGGCAGCGTGTGCTGTACAGTGGACCCTGTAATGTCTGGTATACTGCCTTCCTACACGCAGATGATGGGGGCAGCGTGTGCTGTACAGTGGGCCCTGTAATGTCTGGTATACTGCCTTCCTACAGGCAGATGATGGAGGCAGCGTGTGCTGTACAGTGGGCTCTGTAATGTCTGGTATACTGCCTTCCTACAGGCATATGATGGGGGCAGCGTGTGCTGTACAGTGGGCTCTGTAATGTCTGGTATACTGCCTTCCTACAGGCAGATGATGGAGGCAGCGTGTGCTGTACAGTGGACCCTGTAATGCCTGGTATACTGCCTTCCTACAGGCAGATGATGGGGGCAGCGTGTGCTGTACAGTGGGCCCTGTAATGTCTGGTATACTGCCTTCCTACAGGCAGATGATGGGGGCAGCGTGTGCTGTACAGTGGACCCTGTAATGTCTGGTATACTGTCTTCCTACAGGCAGATGATGGGGGCAGCGTGTGCTGCACAGTGGGCCCTGTAATGCCTGGTATACTGCCTTACTACAGGCAGATGATGGAGGCAGCGTGTGCTGTACAGTGGACCCTGTAATGTCTGGTATACTGCCTTCCTACAGGCAGATGATGGAGGCAGCGTGTGCTGTACAGTGGACCCTGTAATGTCTGGTATACTGCCTTCCTACAGGCAGATGATGGGGGCAGCGTGTGCTGTACAGTGGGTCCTGTAATGCCTGGTATACTGCCTTCCTACAGGCAGATGATGGAGGCAGCGTGTGCTGTACAGTGGGCCCTGTAATGTCTGGTATACTGCCTTCCTACAGGCAGATGATGGGGGCAGCGTGTGCTGTACAGTGGGCTCTGTAATGCCTGGTATACTGCCTTCCTACAGGCAGATGATGGAGGCAGCGTGTGCTGTACAGTGGGCCCTGTAATGCCTGGTATACTGCCTTCCTACAGGCAGATGATGGGGGCAGCGTGTGCTGTACAGTGGGCCCTGTAATGCCTGGTATACTGCCTTCCTACAGGCAGATGATGGAGGCAGCGTGTGCTGTACAGTGGGCCCTGTAATGCCTGGTATACTGCCTTCCTACAGGCAGATGATGGGGGCAGCGTGTGCTGTACAGTGGGCTCTGTAATGCCTGGTATACTGCCTTCCTACAGGCAGATGATGGGGGTAGCGTGTGCTGTACAGTGGGCTCTGTAATGCCTGGTATACTGCCTTCCTACAGGCAGATGATGGGGGCAGCGTGTGCTGTACAGTGGGCCCTGTAATGTCTGGTATACTGCCTTCCTACAGGCAGATGATGGGGGCAGCGTGTGCTGTACAGTGGGCCCTGTAATGTCTGGTATACTGCCTTCCTACAGGCAGATGATGGGGGCAGCGTGTGCTGCACAGTGGGCCCTGTAATGCCTGGTATACTGCCTTACTACAGGCAGATGATGGAGGCAGCGTGTGCTGTACAGTGGACCCTGTAATGTCTGGTATACTGCCTTCCTACAGGCAGATGATGGAGGCAGCGTGTGCTGTACAGTGGACCCTGTAATGTCTGGTATACTGCCTTCCTACAGGCAGATGATGGGGGCAGCGTGTGCTGTACAGTGGGTCCTGTAATGCCTGGTATACTGCCTTCCTACAGGCAGATGATGGAGGCAGCGTGTGCTGTACAGTGGGCCCTGTAATGTCTGGTATACTGCCTTCCTACAGGCAGATGATGGGGGCAGCGTGTGCTGTACAGTGGGCTCTGTAATGCCTGGTATACTGCCTTCCTACAGGCAGATGATGGAGGCAGCGTGTGCTGTACAGTGGGCCCTGTAATGCCTGGTATACTGCCTTCCTACAGGCAGATGATGGGGGCAGCGTGTGCTGTACAGTGGGCCCTGTAATGCCTGGTATACTGCCTTCCTACAGGCAGATGATGGAGGCAGCGTGTGCTGTACAGTGGGCCCTGTAATGCCTGGTATACTGCCTTCCTACAGGCAGATGATGGGGGCAGCGTGTGCTGTACAGTGGGCTCTGTAATGCCTGGTATACTGCCTTCCTACAGGCAGATGATGGGGGCAGCGTGTGCTGTACAGTGGGCTCTGTAATGCCTGGTATACTGCCTTCCTACAGGCAGATGATGGGGGTAGCGTGTGCTGTACAGTGGGCTCTGTAATGCCTGGTATACTGCCTTCCTACAGGCAGATGATGGAGGCAGCGTGTGCTGTACAGTGGGCCCTGTAATGCCTGGTATACTGCCTTCCTACAGGCAGATGATGGGGGCAGCGTGTGCTGTACAGTGGGCTCTGTAATGTCTGGTATACTGCCTTCCTACAGGCAGAAGATGGAGGCAGCGTGTGCTGCAGAGTGGGTCCTGTAATGCCTGGTATAGTGCCTTCCTACAGGCAGATGATGGAGGCAGCGTGTGCTGTACAGTGGGCCCTGTAATGCCTGGTATACTGCCTTCCTACAGGCAGATGATGGAGGCAGCGTGTGCTGTACAGTGGGCCCTGTAATGCCTGGTATACTGCCTTCCTACAGGCAGATGATGGAGGCAGCGTGTGCTGTACAGTGGGCCCTGTAATGTCTGGTATACTGCCTTCCTACAGGCAGATGATGGGGGCAGCGTCTGCTGTACAGTGGGCCCTGTAATGCCTGGTATACTGCCTTCCTACAGGCAGATGATGGAGGCAGCGTGTGCTGTACAGTGGGCCCTGTAATGTCTGGTATACTGCCTTCCTACAGGCAGATGATGGAGGCAGCGTGTGCTGTACAGTGGGCCCTGTAATGTCTGGTATACTGCCTTCCTACAGGCAGATGATGGGGGCAGCGTGTGCTGTACAGTGGGCCCTGTAATGCCTGGTATACTGCCTTCCTACAGGCAGATGATGGAGGCAGCGTGTGCTGTACAGTGGGCCCTGTAATGCCTGGTATACTGCCTTCCTACAGGCAGATGATGGAGGCAGCGTGTGCTGTACAGTGGGCCCTGTAATGTCTGGTATACTGCCTTCCTACAGGCAGATGATGGAGGCAGCGTGTGCTGTACAGTGGGCCCTGTAATGCCTGGTATACTGCCTTCCTACAGGCAGATGATGGGGGCAGCGTGTGCTGTACAGTGGGCCCTGTAATGCCTGGTATACTGCCTTCCTACAGGCAGATGATGGGGGCAGCGTGTGCTGTACAGTGGGTCCTGTAATGCCTGGTATACTGCCTTCCTACAGGCAGATGATGGAGGCAGCGTGTGCTGTACAGTGGGCCCTGTAATGCCTGGTATACTGCCTTCCTACAGGCAGATGATGGGGGCAGCGTGTGCTGTACAGTGGGCCCTGTAATGCCTGGTATACTGCCTTCCTACAGGCAGATGATGGGGGCAGCGTGTGCTGTACAGTGGGCCCTGTAATGCCTGGTATACTGCCTTCCTACAGGCAGATGATGGGGGCAGCGTGTGCTTTACAGTGGGCCCTGTAATGTCTGGTATACTGCCTTCCTACAGGCAGATGATGGAGGCAGCGTGTGCTGTACAGTGGGCCCTGTAATGTCTGGTATACTGCCTTCCTACAGGCAGATGATGGGGGCAGCGTGTGCTTTACAGTGGACCCTGTAATGTCTGGTATACTGCCTTCCTACAGGCAGATGATGGAGGCAGCGTGTGCTGTACAGTGGGCCCTGTAATGTCTGGTATACTGCCTTCCTACAGGCAGATGATGGAGGCAGCGTGTGCTGTACAGTGGGCTCTGTAATGTCTGGTATACTGCCTTCCTACAGGCAGATGATGGAGGCAGCGTGTGCTGTACAGTGGGCCCTGTAATGTCTGGTATACTGCCTTCCTACAGGCAGATGATGGAGGCAGCGTGTGCTGTGCAGTGGGCTCTGTAATGTCTGGTATACTGCCTTCCTACAGGCAGATGATGGAGGCAGCGTGTGCTGTACAGTGGGCCCTGTAATGTCTGGTATACTGCCTTCCTACAGGCAGATGATGGAGGCAGCGTGTGCTGTACAGTGGGCCCTGTAATGCCTGGTATACTGCCTTCCTACAGGCAGATGATGGGGGCAGCGTGTGCTGTACAGTGGGCTCTGTAATGTCTGGTATACTGCCTTCCTACAGGCAGATGATGGGGGCAGCGTGTGCTTTACAGTGGACCCTGTAATGTCTGGTATACTGCCTTCCTACAGGCAGATGATGGAGGCAGCGTGTGCTTTACAGTGGACCCTGTAATGTCTGGTATACTGCCTTCCTACAGGCAGATGATGGGGGCAGCGTGTGCTTTACAGTGGACCCTGTAATGTCTGGTATACTGCCTTCCTACAGGCAGATGATGGAGGCAGCGTGTGCTGTACAGTGGGCCCTGTAATGTCTGGTATACTGCCTTCCTACAGGCAGATGATGGGGGCAGCGTGTGCTGTACAGTGGGCTCTGTAATGTCTGGTATACTGCCTTCCTACAGGCAGATGATGGGGGCAGCGTGTGCTGTACAGTGGACCCTGTAATGTCTGGTATACTGCCTTCCTACAGGCAGATGATGGAGGCAGCGTGTGCTTTACAGTGGACCCTGTAATGTCTGGTATACTGCCTTCCTACAGGCAGATGATGGAGGCAGCGTGTGCTGTACAGTGGGCTCTGTAATGTCTGGTATACTGCCTTCCTACAGGCAGATGATGGGGGCAGCGTGTGCTTTACAGTGGACCCTGTAATGTCTGGTATACTGCCTTCCTACAGGCAGATGATGGAGGCAGCGTGTGCTGTACAGTGGGCTCTGTAATGTCTGGTATACTGCCTTCCTACAGGCAGATGATGGAGGCAGCGTGTGCTGTACAGTGGGCCCTGTAATGTCTGGTATACTGCCTTCCTACAGGCAGATGATGGGGCAGCGTGTGCTTTACAGTGGACCCTGTAATCTCTGGTATACTGCCTTCCTACAGGCAGATGATGGAGGCAGCGTGTGCTGTACAGTGGGCTCTGTAATGTCTGGTATACTGCCTTCCTACAGGCAGATGATGGGGGCAGCGTGTGCTGTACAGTGGGCCCTGTAATGTCTGGTATACTGCCTTCCTACAGACAGATGATGGGGGCAGCGTGTGCTGTACAGTGGGCTCTGTAATGTCTGGTATACTGCCTTCCTACAGGCAGATGATGGGGGCAGCGTGTGCTGTACAGTGGGCTCTGTAATGTCTGGTATACTGCCTTCCTACAGGCAGATGATGGGGGCAGCGTGTGCTTTACAGTGGACCCTGTAATGTCTGGTATACTGCCTTCCTACAGGCAGATGATGGAGGCAGCGTGTGCTGTACAGTGGGCCCTGTAATGTCTGGTATACTGCCTTCCTACAGGCAGATGATGGGGGCAGCGTGTGCTGTACAGTGGGTTCTGTAATGTCTGGTATACTGCCTTCCTACAGGCAGATGATGGAGGCAGCGTGTGCTGTACAGTGGGCCCTGTAATGTCTGGTATACTGCCTTCCTACAGGCAGATGATGGAGGCAGCGTGTGCTGTACAGTGGGCCCTGTAATGTCTGGTATACTGCCTTCCTACAGGCAGATGATGGGGGCAGCGTGTGCTGTACAGTGGGCCCTGTAATGTCTGGTATACTGCCTTCCTACAGGCAGATGATGGAGGCAGCGTGTGCTGTACAGTGGGCCCTGTAATGTCTGGTATACTGCCTTCCTACAGGCAGATGATGGAGGCAGCGTGTGCTGTACAGTGGGCCCTGTAATGTCTGGTATACTGCCTTCCTACAGGCAGATGATGGGGGCAGCGTGTGCTGTACAGTGGGCCCTGTAATGTCTGGTATACTGCCTTCCTACAGGCAGATGATGGGGGCAGCGTGTGCTGTACAGTGGGCCCTGTAATGTCTGGTATACTGCCTTCCTACAGGCAGATGATGGGGGCAGCGTGTGCTGTACAGTGGGCCCTGTAATGTCTGGTATACTGCCTTCCTACAGGCAGATGATGGAGGCAGCGTGTGCTGTACAGTGGGCCCTGTAATGTCTGGTATACTGCCTTCCTACAGGCAGATGATGGAGGCAGCGTGTGCTGTACAGTGGGCCCTGTAATGTCTGGTATACTGCCTTCCTACAGGCAGATGATGGAGGCAGCGTGTGCTGTACAGTGGGCCCTGTAATGTCTGGTATACTGCCTTCCTACAGGCAGATGATGGGGGCAGCGTGTGCTGTACAGTGGGCCCTGTAATGTCTGGTATACTGCCTTCCTACAGGCAGATGATGGGGGCAGCGTGTGCTGTACAGTGGGCCCTGTAATGCCTGGTATACTGCCTTCCTACAGGCAGATGATGGAGGCAGCGTGTGCTGTACAGTGGGCCCTGTAATGTCTGGTATACTGCCTTCCTACAGGCAGATGATGGAGGCAGCGTGTGCTGTACAGTGGGTCCTGTAATGTCTGGTATACTGCCTTCCTACAGGCAGATGATGGAGGCAGCGTGTGCTGTACAGTGGGCCCTGTAATGTCTGGTATACTGCCTTCCTACAGGCAGATGATGGAGGCAGCGTGTGCTGTACAGTGGACTCTGTAATGTCTGGTATACTGCCTTCCTACAGGCTGATGATGGGGGCAGCGTGTACTGTACAGTGGGCTCTGTAATGTCTGGTATACTGCCTTCCTACAGGCAGATGATGGAGGCAGCGTGTGCTGTACAGTGGACTCTGTAATGTCTGGTATACTGCCTTCCTACAGGCTGATGATGGAGGCAGCGTGTGCTGTACAGTGGGCCCTGTAATGCCTGGTATACTGCCTTCCTACAGGCAGATGATGGAGGCAGCGTGTGCTGTACAGTGGACTCTGTAATGTCTGGTATACTGCCTTCCTACAGGCTGATGATGGAGGCAGCGTGTGCTGTACAGTGGGCCCTGTAATGCCTGGTATACTGCCTTCCTACAGGCAGATGATGGAGGCAGCGTGTGCTGTACAGTGGACTCTGTAATGTCTGGTATACTGCCTTCCTACAGGCAGATGATGGAGGCAGCGTGTGCTGTACAGTGGGCCCTGTAATGTCTGGTATACTGCCTTCCTACAGGCAGATGATGGAGGCAGCGTGTGCTGTACAGTGGACTCTGTAATGTCTGGTATACTGCCTTCCTACAGGCAGATGATGGAGGCAGCGTGTGCTGTACAGTGGGCCCTGTAATGCCTGGTATACTGCCTTCCTACAGGCAGATGATGGAGGCAGCGTGTGCTGTACAGTGGACTCTGTAATGTCTGGTATACTGCCTTCCTACAGGCTGATGATGGGGGCAGCGTGTACTGTACAGGGGGCTCTGTAATGTCTGGTATACTGCCTTCCTACAGGCAGATGATGGAGGCAGCGTGTGCTGTACAGTGGACTCTGTAATGTCTGGTATACTGCCTTCCTACAGGCTGATGATGGGGGCAGCGTGTACTGTACAGTGGGCTCTGTAATGTCTGGTATACTGCCTTCCTACAGGCAGATGATGGAGGCAGCGTGTGCTGTACAGTGGACTCTGTAATGTCTGGTATACTGCCTTCCTACAGGCTGATGATGGGGGCAGCGTGTGCTGTACAGTGGACTCTGTAATGTCTGGTATACTGCCTTCCTACAGGCAGATGATGGGGGCAGCGTGTACTGTACAGTGGGCTCTGTAATGTCTGGTATACTGCCTTCCTACAGGCAGATGATGGGGGCAGCGTGTGCTGTACAGTGGGTTCTGTAATGTCTGGTATACTGCCTTCCTACAGGCAGATGATGGGGGCAGCGTGTGCTGTACAGTGGGTTCTGTAATGCCTGGTATACTGCCTTCCTACAGGCAGATGATGGGGGCAGCGTGTGCTGTACAGTGGGCCCTGTAATGTCTGGTATACTGCCTTCCTACAGGCAGATGATGGGGGCAGCGTGTACTGTACAGTGGGCTCTGTAATGTCTGGTATACTGCCTTCCTACACGCAGATGATGGGGGCAGCGTGTGCTGTACAGTGGGTTCTGTAATGTCTGGTATACTGCCTTCCTACAG
This sequence comes from Phyllobates terribilis, assembly GCF_046119375.1. Lineage (NCBI taxonomy): Eukaryota > Metazoa > Chordata > Amphibia > Anura > Dendrobatidae > Phyllobates > Phyllobates terribilis. The sequence continues at coordinate 11,098,563 of NW_027362767.1, read as the reverse complement.
GCAGATGATGGGGGCAGCGTGTGCTGTACAGTGGACCCTGTAATGCCTGGTATACTGCCTTCCTACAGGCAGATGATGGGGGCAGCGTGTGCTGTACAGTGGGCCCTGTAATGTCTGGTATACTGCCTTCCTACAGGCAGATGATGGGGGCAGCGTGTACTGTACAGTGGGCTCTGTAATGCCTGGTATACTGCCTTCCTACACGCAGATGATGGGGGCAGCGTGTGCTGTACAGTGGGCTCTGTAATGTCTGGTATACTGCCTTCCTACACGCAGATGATGGGGGCAGCGTGTGCTGTACAGTGGGTTCTGTAATGTCTGGTATACTGCCTTCCTACACGCAGATGATGGGGGCAGCGTGTGCTGTACAGTGGGTTCTGTAATGTCTGGTATACTGCCTTCCTACACGCAGATGATGGGGGCAGCGTGTGCTGTACAGTGGGCCCTGTAATGCCTGGTATACTGCCTTCCTACAGGCAGATGATGGAGGCAGCGTGTGCTGTACAGTGGACTCTGTAATGTCTGGTATACTGCCTTCCTACAGGCTGATGATGGGGGCAGCGTGTACTGTACAGTGGGCTCTGTAATGTCTGGTATACTGCCTTCCTACAGGCTGATGATGGGGGCAGCGTGTACTGTACAGTGGGCTCTGTAATGTCTGGTATACTGCCTTCCTACAGGCAGATGATGGGGGCTGCGTGTACTGTACAGTGGGCTCTGTAATGTCTGGTATACTGCCTTCCTACAGGCAGATGATGGAGGCAGCGTGTGCTGTACAGTGGGCCCTGTAATGTCTGGTATACTGCCTTCCTACAGGCAGATGATGGGGGCAGCGTGTGCTGTACAGTGGGCCCTGTAATGTCTGGTATACTGCCTTCCTACAGGCAGATGATGGAGGCAGCGTGTGCTGTACAGTGGGCCCTGTAATGTCTGGTATACTGCCTTCCTACAGGCAGATGATGGAGGCAGCGTGTGCTGTACAGTGGGCCCTGTAATGCCTGGTATACTGCCTTCCTACAAGCAGATGATGGGGGCAGCGTGTGCTGTACAGTGGACCCTGTAATGCCTGGTATACTGCCTTCCTACAGGCAGATGATGGAGGCAGCGTGTGCTGTACAGTGGGCTCTGTATTGTCTGGTATACTGCCTTCCTACAGGCAGATGATGGGGGCAGCGTGTGCTGTACAGTGGGCCCTGTAATGCCTGGTATACTGCCTTCCTACAGGCAGATGATGGAGGCAGCGTGTGCTGTACAGTGGGCCCTGTAATGTCTGGTATACTGCCTTCCTACAGGCAGATGATGGAGGCAGCGTGTGCTGTACAGTGGGTCCTGTAATGCCTGGTATACTGCCTTCCTACAGGCAGATGATGGAGGCAGCGTGTGCTGTACAGTGGACTCTGTAATGTCTGGTATACTGCCTTCCTACAGGCTGATGATGGGGGCAGCGTGTACTGTACAGTGGGCTCTGTAATGTCTGGTATACTGCCTTCCTACAGGCAGATGATGGAGGCAGCGTGTGCTGTACAGTGGACTCTGTAATGTCTGGTATACTGCCTTCCTACAGGCTGATGATGGAGGCAGCGTGTGCTGTACAGTGGGCCCTGTAATGCCTGGTATACTGCCTTCCTACAGGCAGATGATGGAGGCAGCGTGTGCTGTACAGTGGACTCTGTAATGTCTGGTATACTGCCTTCCTACAGGCTGATGATGGAGGCAGCGTGTGCTGTACAGTGGGCCCTGTAATGCCTGGTATACTGCCTTCCTACAGGCAGATGATGGAGGCAGCGTGTGCTGTACAGTGGGCCCTGTAATGTCTGGTATACTGCCTTCCTACAGGCAGATGATGGAGGCAGCGTGTGCTGTACAGTGGACTCTGTAATGTCTGGTATACTGCCTTCCTACAGGCAGATGATGGAGGCAGCGTGTGCTGTACAATGGGCCCTGTAATGCCTGGTATACTGCCTTCCTACAGGCAGATGATGGAGGCAGCGTGTGCTGTACAGTGGACTCTGTAATGTCTGGTATACTGCCTTCCTACAGGCAGATGATGGAGGCAGCGTGTGCTGTACAGTGGGCCCTGTAATGTCTGGTATACTGCCTTCCTACAGGCTGATGATGGGGGCAGCGTGTACTGTACAGTGGGCTCTGTAATGTCTGGTATACTGCCTTCCTACAGGCAGATGATGGAGGCAGCGTGTGCTGTACAGTGGACTCTGTAATGTCTGGTATACTGCCTTCCTACAGGCTGATGATGGGGGCAGCGTGTACTGTACAGTGGGCTCTGTAATGTCTGGTATACTGCCTTCCTACAGGCAGATGATGGGGGCAGCGTGTACTGTACAGTGGGCTCTGTAATGTCTGGTATACTGCCTTCCTACACGCAGATGATGGGGGCAGCGTGTGCTGTACAGTGGGTTCTGTAATGTCTGGTATACTGCCTTCCTACACGCAGATGATGGGGGCAGCGTGTGCTGTACAGTGGGTTCTGTATTGTCTGGTATACTGCCTTCCTACAGGCAGATGATGGGGGCAGCGTGTGCTGTACAGTGGGCCCTGTAATGCCTGGTATACTGCCTTCCTACAGGCAGATGATGGGGGCAGCGTGTACTGTACAGTGGGCTCTGTAATGTCTGGTATACTGCCTTCCTACAGGCAGATGATGGAGGCAGCGTGTGCTGTACAGTGGGCCCTGTAATGTCTGGTATACTGCCTTCCTACAGGCAGATGATGGGGGCAGCGTGTGCTGTACAGTGGGCCCTGTAATGTCTGGTATACTGCCTTCCTACAGGCAGATGATGGAGGCAGCGTGTGCTGTACAGTGGACTCTGTAATGTCTGGTATACTGCCTTCCTACAGGCTGATGATGGGGGCAGCGTGTACTGTACAGTGGGCTCTGTAATGTCTGGTATACTGCCTTCCTACAGGCAGATGATGGGGGCAGCGTGTACTGTACAGTGGGCTCTGTAATGTCTGGTATACTGCCTTCCTACAGGCAGATGATGGAGGCAGCGTGTGCTGTACAGTGGGTTCTGTAATGTCTGGTATACTGCCTTCCTACACGCAGATGATGGAGGCAGCGTGTGCTGTACAGTGGGCCCTGTAATGTCTGGTATACTGCCTTCCTACACGCAGATGATGGAGGCAGCGTGTGCTGTACAGTGGGTCCTGTAATGTCTGGTATACTGCCTTCCTACACGCAGATGATGGAGGCAGCGTGTGCTGTACAGTGGGCTCTGTAATGTCTGGTATACTGCCTTCCTACACGCAGATGATGGAGGCAGCGTGTGCTGTACAGTGGGTTCTGTAATGTCTGGTATACTGCCTTCCTACACGCAGATGATGGAGGCAGCGTGTGCTGTACAGTGGGCCCTGTAATGTCTGGTATACTGCCTTCCTACACGCAGATGATGGAGGCAGCGTGTGCTGTACAGTGGGTCCTGTAATGTCTGGTATACTGCCTTCCTACACGCAGATGATGGAGGCAGCGTGTGCTGTACAGTGGGCCCTGTAATGTCTGGTATACTGCCTTCCTACACGCAGATGATGGAGGCAGCGTGTGCTGTACAGTGGGTCCTGTAATGTCTGGTATACTGCCTTCCTACAGGCAGATGATGGGGGCAGCGTGTGCTGTACAGTGGACTCTGTAATGCCTGGTATACTGCCTTCCTACAGGCAGATGATGGGGGCAGCGTGTACTGTACAGTGGGCTCTGTAATGTCTGGTATACTGCCTTCCTACAGGCAGATGATGGAGGCAGCGTGTGCTGTACAGTGGGCCCTGTAATGCCTGGTATACTGCCTTCCTACAGGCAGATGATGGGGGCAGCTTGTGCTGCATAGTGGGCCCTGTAATGTCTGGTATACTGCCTTCCTACAGGCAGATGATGGGGGCAGCGTGTCCTGTACAGTGGACCCTGTAATGCCTGGTATACTGCCTTCCTACAGGCAGATGATGGGGGCAGCGTGTGCTGTACAGTGGGCCCTGTAATGTCTGGTATACTGCCTTCCTACAGGCAGATGATGGAGGCAGCGTGTGCTGTACAGTGGGCCCTGTAATGTCTGGTATACTGCCTTCCTACAGGCAGATGATGGGGGCAGCGTGTCCTGTACAGTGGACCCTGTAATGCCTGGTATACTGCCTTCCTACAGGCAGATGATGGAGGCAGCGTGTGCTGTACAGTGGGCCCTGTAATGTCTGGTATACTGCCTTCCTACAGGCAGATGATGGAGGCAGCGTGTGCTGTACAGTGGGCCCTGTAATGTCTGGTATACTGCCTTCCTACAGGCAGATGATGGAGGCAGCGTGTGCTGCAGAGTGGGTCCTGTAATGCCTGGTATACTGCCTTCCTACAGGCAGATGATGGAGGCAGCGTGTGCTGTACAGTGGGCCCTGTAATGTCTGGTATACTGCCTTCCTACAGGCAGATGATGGGGGCAGCGTGTGCTGTACAGTGGGCCCTGTAATGTCTGGTATACTGCCTTCCTACAGGCAGATGATGGGGGCAGCGTGTACTGTACAGTGGGCTCTGTAATGTCTGGTATACTGCCTTCCTACAGGCAGATGATGGGGGCAGCGTGTGCTGTACAGTGGGCCCTGTATTGCCTGGTATACTGCCTTCCTACAGGCAGATGATGGGGGCAGCGTGTACTGTACAGTGGGCTCTGTAATGCCTGGTATACTGCCTTCCTACAGGCAGATGATGGGGGCAGCGTGTGCTGTACAGTGGACTCTGTAATGCCTGGTATACTGCCTTCCTAAAGGCAGGTGATGGAGGCAGCGTGTGCTGTACAGTGGGCTCTGTAATGTCTGGTATACTGCCTTCCTACAGGCAGATGATGGAGGCAGCGTGTGCTGTACAGTGGGCCCTGTAATGTCTGGTATACTGCCTTCCTACAGGCAGATGATGGAGCCAGCGTGTGCTGTACAGTGGGCCCTGTAATGTCTGGTATACTGCCTTCCTACAGGCAGATGATGGAGGCAGCGTGTGCTGCAGAGTGGGTCCTGTAATGCCTGGTATACTGCCTTCCTACAGGCAGATGATGGAGGCAGCGTGTGCTGTACAGTGGGCCCTGTAATGTCTGGTATACTGCCTTCCTACAGGCAGATGATGGGGGCAGCGTGTGCTGTACAGTGGGTCCTGTAATGCCTGGTATACTGCCTTCCTACAGGCAGATGATGGGGGCAGCGTGTACTGTACAGTGGGCTCTGTAATGTCTGGTATACTGCCTTCCTACAGGCAGATGATGGGGGCAGCGTGTGCTGTACAGTGGGCCCTGTATTGCCTGGTATACTGCCTTCCTACAGGCAGATGATGGGGGCAGCGTGTACTGTACAGTGGGCTCTGTAATGCCTGGTATACTGCCTTCCTACAGGCAGATGATGGGGGCAGCGTGTGCTGTACAGTGGACTCTGTAATGCCTGGTATACTGCCTTCCTAAAGGCAGGTGATGGAGGCAGCGTGTGCTGTACAGTGGGCTCTGTAATGTCTGGTATACTGCCTTCCTACAGGCAGATGATGGGGGCAGCGTGTGCTGTACAGTGGGCTCTGTAATGTCTGGTATACTGCCTTCCTACAGGCAGATGATGGAGGCAGCGTGTGCTGTACAGTGGGCCCTGTAATGCCTGGTATACTGCCTTCCTACAGGCAGATGATGGGGGCAGCGTGTGCTGTACAGTGGACCCTGTAATGTCTGGTATACTGCCTTCCTACAGGCAGATGATGGGGGCAGCGTGTGCTGTACAGTGGGCCCTGTAATGTCTGGTATACTGCCTTCCTACAGGCAGATGATGGGGGCAGCGTGTGCTGTACAGTGGGCCCTGTAATGTCTGGTATACTGCCTTCCTACAGGCAGATGATGAGGGCAGCGTGTGCTGTACAGTGGGCCCTGTAATGTCTGGTATACTGCCTTCCTACAGGCAGATGATGGAGGCAGCGTGTGCTGTACAGTGGGCTCTGTAATGTCTGGTATACTGCCTTCCTACAGGCAGATGATGGGGGCAGCGTGTGCTGTACAGTGGGCTCTCTAATGTCTGGTATACTGCCTTCCTACAGGCAGATGATGGGGGCAGCGTGTGCTGGACAGTGGGCCCTGTAATGTCTGGTATACTGCCTTCCTACAGGCAGATGATGGAGGCAGCGTGTGCTGTACAGTGGGCTCTGTAATGTCTGGTATACTGCCTTCCTACAGGCAGATGATGGGGGCATCTTGTGCTGTACAGTGGACCCTGTAATGTCTGGTATACTGCCTTCCTACAGGCAGATGATGGAGGCAGCGTGTGCTGTACAGTGGGCCCTGTAATGCCTGGTATACTGCCTTCCTACAGGCAGATGATGGAGGCAGCGTGTGCTGTACAGTGGGCTCTGTAATGTCTGGTATACTGCCTTCCTACAGGCAGATGATGGGGGCATCTTGTGCTGTACAGTGGGCTCTGTAATGCCTGGTATACTGCCTTCCTACAGGCAGATGATGGAGGCAGCGTGTGCTGTACAGTGGGCCCTGTAATGCCTGGTATACTACCTTCCTACAGGCAGATGATGGAGGCAGCGTGTGCTGTACAGTGGGCTCTGTAATGTCTGGTATACTGCCTTCCTACAGGCAGATGATGGAGGCAGCGTGTGCTGTACAGTGGGCTCTGTAATGCCTGGTATACTGCCTTCCTACAGGCAGATGATGGAGGCATCTTGTGCTGTACAGTGGGCTCTGTAATGCCTGGTATACTGCCTTCCTACAGGCAGATGATGGCGGCAGCGTGTGCTGTACAGTGGGCTCTGTAATGTCTGGTATACTGCCTTCCTACAGGCAGATGATGGAGGCAGCGTGTGCTGTACAGTGGGCTCTGTAATGCCTGGTATACTGCCTTCCTACAGGCAGATGATGGAGGCAGCGTGTGCTGTACAGTGGGCTCTGTAATGTCTGGTATACTGCCTTCCTACAGGCAGATGATGGAGGCAGCGTGTGCTGTACAGTGGGCTCTGTAATGTCTGGTATACTGCCTTCCTACAGGCAGATGATGGGGGCAGCGTGTGCTGTACAGTGGGCTCTGTAATGCCTGGTATACTGCCTTCCTACACGCAGATGATGGAGGCAGCGTGTGCTGTACAGTGGGCCCTGTAATGCCTGGTATACTGCCTTCCTACAGGCAGATGATGGGGGCAGCGTGTGCTGTACAGTGGGCCCTGTAATGTCTGGTATACTGCCTTCCTACAGGCAGATGATGGGGGCAGCGTGTGCTGTACAGTGGGCCCTGTAATGTCTGGTATACTGCCTTCCTACAGGCAGATGATGGGGGCAGCGTGTGCTGTACAGTGGGCCCTGTAATGTCTGGTATACTGCCTTCCTACAGGCAGATGATGGGGGCAGCGTGTGCTGTACAGTGGGCCCTGTAATGCCTGGTATACTGCCTTCCTACAGGCAGATGATGGGGGCAGCGTGTGCTGTACAGTGGGCCCTGTAATGTCTGGTATACTGCCTTCCTACAGGCAGATGATGGGGGCAGCGTGTGCTGTACAGTGGGCCCTGTAATGTCTGGTATACTGCCTTCCTACAGGCAGATGATGGAGGCAGCGTGTGCTGTACAGTGGACCCTGTAATGCCTGGTATACTGCCTTCCTACAGGCAGATGATGGGGGCAGCGTGTGCTGTACAGTGGACCCTGTAATGCCTGGTATACTGCCTTCCTACAGGCAGATGATGGGGGCAGCGTGTGCTGTACAGTGGACCCTGTAATGTCTGGTATACTGCCTTCCTACAGGCAGATGATGGGGGCAGCGTGTGCTGTACAGTGGGCTCTCTAATGTCTGGTATACTGCCTTCCTACAGGCAGATGATGGGGGCAGCGTGTGCTGTACAGTGGACCCTGTAATGCCTGGTATACTGCCTTCCTACAGGCAGATGATGGGGGCAGCGTGTGCTGTACAGTGGACCCTGTAATGTCTGGTATACTGCCTTCCTACAGGCAGATGATGGAGGCAGCGTGTGCTGTACAGTGGACCCTGTAATGCCTGGTATACTGCCTTCCTACAGGCAGATGATGGGGGCAGCGTGTGCTGTACAGTGGACCCTGTAATGTCTGGTATACTGCCTTCCTACAGGCAGATGATGGGGGCAGCGTGTGCTGTACAGTGGACCCTGTAATGTCTGGTATACTGCCTTCCTACAGGCAGATGATGGAGGCAGCGTGTGCTGTACAGTGGGCTCTGTAATGTCTGGTATACTGCCTTCCTACAGGCAGATGATGGAGGCAGCGTGTGCTGTACAGTGGGCCCTGTAATGTCTGGTATATTGCCTTCCTACAGGCAGATGATGGGGGCAGCGTGTGCTGTACAGTGGGCTCTGTAATGTCTGGTATACTGCCTTCCTACAGGCAGATGATGGGGGCAGCGTGTGCTGTACAGTGGACCCTGTAATGCCTGGTATACTGCCTTCCTACAGGCAGATGATGGAGGCAGCGTGTGCTGTACAGTGGGCTCTGTAATGTCTGGTATACTGCCTTCCTACAGGCAGATGATGGGGGCAGCGTGTGCTGTACAGTGGACCCTGTAATGCCTGGTATACTGCCTTCCTACAGGCAGATGATGGAGGCAGCGTGTGCTGTACAGTGGGCCCTGTAATGTCTGGTATACTGCCTTCCTACAGGCAGATGATGGAGGCAGCGTGTGCTGTACAGTGGGCTCTGTAATGCCTGGTATACTGCCTTCCTACAGGCAGATGATGGAGCCAGCGTGTGCTGTACAGTGGGCTCTGTAATGTCTGGTATACTGCCTTCCTACAGGCAGATGATGGAGGCAGCGTGTGCTGTACAGTGGGCTCTGTAATGTCTGGTATACTGCCTTCCTACAGGCAGATGATGGAGGCAGCGTGTGCTGTACAGTGGGCCCTGTAATGCCTGGTATACTGCCTTCCTACAGGCAGATGATGGGGGCAGCGTGTGCTGTACAGTGGGCCCTGTAATGTCTGGTATACTGCCTTCCTACAGGCAGATGATGGGGGCAGCGTGTGCTGTACAGTGGGCCCTGTAATGCCTGGTATACTGCCTTCCTACAGGCAGATGATGGAGGCAGCGTGTGCTGTACAGTGGGCCCTGTAATGTCTGGTATACTGCCTTCCTACAGGCAGATGATGGAGGCAGCGTGTGCTGTACAGTGGGCTCTGTAATGCCTGGTATACTGCCTTCCTACAGGCAGATGATGGGGGCAGCGTGTGCTGTGCAGTGGGCTCTGTAATGTCTGGTATACTGCCTTCCTACAGGCAGATGATGGAGGCAGCGTGTGCTGTACAGTGGGCCCTGTAATGTCTGGTATACTGCCTTCCTACAGGCAGATGATGGGGGCAGCGTGTGCTGTACAGTGGGCTCTGTAATGCCTGGTATACTGCCTTCCTACAGGCAGATGATGGAGGCAGCGTGTGCTGTACAGTGGGCCCTGTAATGTCTGGTATACTGCCTTCCTACAGGCAGATGATGGAGGCAGCGTGTGCTGTACAGTGGGTCCTGTAATGTCTGGTATACTGCCTTCCTACAGGCAGATGATGGGGGCAGCGTGTGCTGTACAGTGGGCTCTGTAATGCCTGGTATACTGCCTTCCTACAGGCAGATGATGGGGCAGCGTGTGCTGTACAGTGGGCTCTGTAATGCCTGGTATACTGCCTTCCTACAGGCAGATGATGGGGGCAGCGTGTGCTGTACAGTGGGCCCTGTAATGTCTGGTATACTGCCTTCCTACAGGCAGATGATGGAGGCAGCGTGTGCTGTACAGTGGGCCCTGTAATGTCTGGTATACTGCCTTCCTACAGGCAGATGATGGGGGCAGCGTGTGCTGTACAGTGGGCCCTGTAATGCCTGGTATACTGCCTTCCTACAGGCAGATGATGGGGGCAGCATGTGCTGTACAGTGGGCCCTGTAATGTCTGGTATACTGCCTTCCTACAGGCAGATGATGGGGGCAGCGTGTGCTGTACAGTGGGCCCTGTAATGCCTGGTATTCTGCCTTCCTACAGGCAGATGATGGGGGCAGCGTGTGCTGTACAGTGGGCCCTGTAATGCCTGGTATACTGCCTTCCTACAGGCAGATGATGGGGGCAGCGTGTGCTGTACAGTGGGCTCTGTAATGTCTGGTATACTGCCTTCCTACAGGCAGATGATGGGGGCAGCGTGTGCTGTACAGTGGGCCCTGTAATGCCTGGTATTCTGCCTTCCTACAGGCAGATGATGGGGGCAGCGTGTGCTGTACAGTGGGCCCTGTAATGCCTGGTATTCTGCCTTCCTACAGGCAGATGATGGGGGCAGCGTGTGCTGTACAGTGGGCTCTGTAATGTCTGGTATACTGCCTTCCTACAGGCAGATGATGGGGGCAGCGTGTGCTGTACAGTGGGCTCTGTAATGTCTGGTATACTGCCTTCCTACAGGCAGATGATGGAGGCAGCGTGTGCTGTACAGTGGGCCCTGTAATGCCTGGTATACTGCCTTCCTACAGGCAGATGATGGGGGCAGCGTGTGCTGTACAGTGGGCTCTGTAATGTCTGGTATACTGCCTTCCTACAGGCAGATGATGGGGGCAGCGTGTGCTGTACAGTGGGCTCTGTAATGCCTGGTATACTGCCTTCCTACAGGCAGATGATGGAGGCAGCGTGTGCTGTACAATGGGCTCTGTAATGTCTGGTATACTGCCTTCCTACAGGCAGATGATGGAGGCAGCGTGTGCTGTACAGTGGACTCTGTAATGTCTGGTATACTGCCTTCCTACAGGCAGATGATGGGGGCAGCGTGTGCTGTACAGTGGACCCTGTAATGTCTGGTATACTGCCTTCCTACAGGCAGATGATGGAGGCAGCGTGTGCTGTACAATGGGCTCTGTAATGTCTGGTATACTGCCTTCCTACAGGCAGATGATGGAGGCAGCGTGTGCTGTACAGTGGGCCCTGTAATGTCTGGTATACTGCCTTCCTACAGGCAGATGATGGGGGCAGCGTGTGCTGTACAGTGGGCCCTGTAATGCCTGGTATACTGCCTTCCTACAGGCAGATGATGGAGGCAGCGTGTGCTGTACAGTGGACCCTGTAATGTCTGGTATACTGCCTTCCTACAGGCAGATGATGGGGGCAGCGTGTGCTGTACAGTGGGCCCTGTAATGTCTGGTATACTGCCTTCCTACAGGCAGATGATGGGGGCAGCGTGTGCTGTACAGTGGGCCCTGTAATGCCTGGTATACTGCCTTCCTACAGGCAGATGATGGGGGCAGCGTGTGCTGTACAGTGGGCTCTGTAATGTCTGGTATACTGCCTTCCTACACGCAGATGATGGAGGCAGCGTGTGCTCTACAGTGGGCCCTGTAATGTCTGGTATACTGCCTTCCTACAGGCAGATGATGGGGGCAGCGTGTGCTGTACAGTGGGCCCTGTAATGTCTGGTATACTGCCTTCCTACAGGCAGATGATGGAGGCAGCGTGTGCTGTACAGTGGGCCCTGTAATGTCTGGTATACTGCCTTCCTACAGGCAGATGATGGGGGCAGCGTGTGCTGTACAGTGGGCCCTGTAATGTCTGGTATACTGCCTTCCTACAGGCAGATGATGGGGGCAGCGTGTGCTGTACAGTGGGCCCTGTAATGTCTGGTATACTGCCTTCCTACAGGCAGATGATGGGGGCAGCGTGTGCTGTACAGTGGGCCCTGTAATGTCTGGTATACTGCCTTCCTACAGGCAGATGATGGAGGCAGCGTGTGCTGTACAGTGGGCCCTGTAATGTCTGGTATACTGCCTTCCTACAGGCAGATGATGGGGGCAGCGTGTGCTGTACAGTGGACCCTGTAATGCCTGGTATACTGCCTTCCTACAGGCAGATGATGGGGGCAGCGTGTGCTGTACAGTGGGCCCTGTAATGCCTGGTATACTGCCTTCCTACAGGCAGATGATGGAGGCAGCGTGTGCTGTACAGTGGGCTCTGTAATGTCTGGTATACTGCCTTCCTACAGGCAGATGATGGAGGCAGCGTGTGCTGTACAGTGGGCCCTGTAATGTCTGGTATACTGCCTTCCTACAGGCAGATGATGGGGGCAGCGTGTGCTGTACAGTGGACCCTGTAATGTCTGGTATACTGCCTTCCTACAGGCAGATGATGGAGGCAGCGTGTGCTGTACAGTGGGCCCTGTAATGTCTGGTATACTGCCTTCCTACACGCAGATGATGGGGGCAGCGTGTGCTGTACAGTGGACCCTGTAATGTCTGGTATACTGCCTTCCTACAGGCAGATGATGGGGGCAGCGTGTGCTGTACAGTGGACCCTATAATGCCTGGTATACTGCCTTCCTACACGCAGATGATGGAGGCAGCGTGTGCTGTACAGTGGGCCCTGTAATGTCTGGTATACTGCCTTCCTACAGGCAGATGATGGAGGCAGCGTGTGCTGTACAGTGGACCCTGTAATGCCTGGTATACTGCCTTCCTACACGCAGATGATGGAGGCAGCGTGTGCTGTACAGTGGACCCTGTAATGTCTGGTATACTGCCTTCCTACAGGCAGATGATGGAGGCAGCGTGTGCTGTACAGTGGGCCCTGTAATGTCTGGTATACTGCCTTCCTACAGGCAGATGATGGGGGCAGCGTGTGCTGTACAGTGGGCCCTGTAATGTCTGGTATACTGCCTTCCTACAGGCAGATGATGGAGGCAGCGTGTGCTGTACAGTGGGCCCTGTAATGCCTGGTATACTGCCTTCCTACAGGCAGATGATGGAGGCAGCATGTGCTGTACAGTGGGCCCTGTAATGTCTGGTATACTGCCTTCCTACAGGCAGATGATGGGGGCAGCGTGTGCTGTACAGTGGGCCCTGTAATGTCTGGTATACTGCCTTCCTACAGGCAGATGATGGAGGCAGCGTGTGCTGCACAGTGGGCCCTGTAATGTCTGGTATACTGCCTTCCTACAGGCAGATGATGGAGGCAGCGTGTGCTGTACAGTGGACCCTCTAATGCCTGGTATACTGCCTTCCTACACGCAGATGATGGAGGCAGCGTGTGCTGTACAGTGGGCCCTGTAATGCCTGGTATACTGCCTTCCTACAGGCAGATGATGGGGGCAGCGTGTGCTGTACAGTGGGCCCTGTAATGTCTGGTATACTGCCTTCCTACAGGCAGATGATGGAGGCAGCGTGTGCTGTACAGTGGGCCCTGTAATGCCTGGTATACTGCCTTCCTACAGGCAGATGATGGAGGCAGCGTGTGCTGTACAGTGGGCTCTGTAATGTCTGGTATACTGCCTTCCTACAGGCAGATGATGGGGGCAGCGTGTGCTGTACAGTGGGCTCTGTAATGTCTGGTATACTGCCTTCCTACAGGCAGATGATGGAGGCAGCGTGTGCTGTACAGTGGGCTCTGTAATGTCTGGTATACTGCCTTCCTACAGGCAGATGATGGGGGCAGCGTGTGCTGTACAGTGGGCCCTGTAATGCCTGGTATACTGCCTTCCTACAGGCAGATGATGGAGGCAGCGTGTGCTGTACAGTGGGCTCTGTAATGTCTGGTATACTGCCTTCCTACAGGCAGATGATGGAGGCAGCGTGTGCTGTACAGTGGGCCCTGTAATGTCTGGTATACTGCCTTCCTACAGGCAGATGATGGGGGCAGCGTGTGCTGTACAGTGGACCCTGTAATGTCTGGTATACTGCCTTCCTACAGGCAGATGATGGAGGCAGCGTGTGCTGTACAGTGGGCCCTGTAATGTCTGGTATACTGCCTTCCTACACGCAGATGATGGGGGCAGCGTGTGCTGTACAGTGGACCCTGTAATGTCTGGTATACTGCCTTCCTACAGGCAGATGATGGGGGCAGCGTGTGCTGTACAGTGGACCCTATAATGCCTGGTATACTGCCTTCCTACACGCAGATGATGGAGGCAGCGTGTGCTGTACAGTGGGCCCTGTAATGTCTGGTATACTGCCTTCCTACAGGCAGATGATGGAGGCAGCGTGTGCTGTACAGTGGGCCCTGTAATGCCTGGTATACTGCCTTCCTACAGGCAGATGATGGAGGCAGCATGTGCTGTACAGTGGGCCCTGTAATGTCTGGTATACTGCCTTCCTACAGGCAGATGATGGGGGCAGCGTGTGCTGTACAGTGGGCCCTGTAATGTCTGGTATACTGCCTTCCTACAGGCAGATGATGGGGGCAGCGTGTGCTGTACAGTGGACCCTATAATGCCTGGTATACTGCCTTCCTACACGCAGATGATGGAGGCAGCGTGTGCTGTACAGTGGGCCCTGTAATGTCTGGTATACTGCCTTCCTACAGGCAGATGATGGAGGCAGCGTGTGCTGTACAGTGGGCCCTGTAATGCCTGGTATACTGCCTTCCTACAGGCAGATGATGGAGGCAGCATGTGCTGTACAGTGGGCCCTGTAATGTCTGGTATACTGCCTTCCTACAGGCAGATGATGGGGGCAGCGTGTGCTGTACAGTGGGCCCTGTAATGTCTGGTATACTGCCTTCCTACAGGCAGATGATGGAGGCAGCGTGTGCTGCACAGTGGGCCCTGTAATGTCTGGTATACTGCCTTCCTACAGGCAGATGATGGAGGCAGCGTGTGCTGTACAGTGGACGCTCTAATGCCTGGTATACTGCCTTCCTACACGCAGATGATGGAGGCAGCGTGTGCTGTACAGTGGGCCCTGTAATGCCTGGTATACTGCCTTCCTACAGGCAGATGATGGGGGCAGCGTGTGCTGTACAGTGGGCCCTGTAATGTCTGGTATACTGCCTTCCTACAGGCAGATGATGGAGGCAGCGTGTGCTGTACAGTGGGCTCTGTAATGTCTGGTATACTGCCTTCCTACAGGCAGATGATGGGGGCAGCGTGTGCTGTACAGTGGGCTCTGTAATGTCTGGTATACTGCCTTCCTACAGGCAGATGATGGAGGCAGCGTGTGCTGTACAGTGGGCTCTGTAATGTCTGGTATACTGCCTTCCTACAGGCAGATGATGGGGGCAGCGTGTGCTGTACAGTGGGCTCTGTAATGTCTGGTATACTGCCTTCCTACAGGCAGATGATGGAGGCAGCGTGTGCTGTACAGTGGGCTCTGTAATGTCTGGTATACTGCCTTCCTACAGGCAGATGATGGGGGCAGCGTGTGCTGTACAGTGGGCCCTGTAATGTCTGGTATACTGCCTTCCTACAGGCAGATGATGGAGGCAGCGTGTGCTGTACAGTGGGCTCTGTAATGTCTGGTATACTGCCTTCCTACAGGCAGATGATGGAGGCAGCGTGTGCTGTACAGTGGGCCCTGTAATGTCTGGTATACTGCCTTCCTACAGGCAGATGATGGGGGCAGCGTGTGCTGTACAGTGGGCTCTGTAATGTCTGGTATACTGCCTTCCTACAGGCAGATGATGGAGGCAGCGTGTGCTGTACAGTGGGCCCTGTAATGCCTGGTATACTGCCTTCCTACAGGCAGATGATGGGGGCAGCGTGTGCTGTACAGTGGGTCCTGTAATGTCTGGTATACTGCCTTCCTACAGGCAGATGATGGAGGCAGCGTGTGCTGTACAGTGGGCCCTGTAATGTCTGGTATACTGCCTTCCTACAGGCAGATGATGGAGGCAGCGTGTGCTGTACAGTGGGCTCTGTAATGTCTGGTATACTGCCTTCCTACAGGCAGATGATGGAGGCAGCGTGTGCTGTACAGTGGGCCCTGTAATGTCTGGTATACTGCCTTCCTACAGGCAGATGATGGGGGCAGCGTGTGCTGTACAGTGGGCCCTGTAATGCCTGATATACTGCCTTCCTACAGGCAGATGATGGGGGCAGCGTGTGCTGTACAGTGGGCCCTGTAATGCCTGGTATACTGCCTTCCTACAGGCAGATGATGGAGGCAGCGTGTGCTGTACAGTGGACCCTGTAATGCCTGGTATACTGCCTTCCTACAGGCAGATGATGGGGGCAGCGTGTGCTGTACAGTGGGCCCTGTAATGTCTGGTATACTGCCTTCCTACAGGCAGATGATGGGGGCAGCGTGTGCTGTACAGTGGGCCCTGTAATGCCTGGTATACTGCCTTCCTACACGCAGATGATGGGGGCAGCGTGTGCTGTACAGTGGACCCTGTAATGTCTGGTATACTGCCTTCCTACAGGCAGATGATGGGGGCAGCGTGTGCTGTACAGTGGACCCTGTAATGCCTGGTATACTGCCTTCCTACACGCAGATGATGGAGGCAGCGTGTGCTGTACAGTGGGCCCTGTAATGCCTGGTATACTGCCTTCCTACACGCAGATGATGGAGGCAGCGTGTGCTGTACAGTGGACCCTGTAATGTCTGGTATACTGCCTTCCTACAGGCAGATGATGGAGGCAGCGTGTGCTGTACAGTGGGTCCTGTAATGTCTGGTATACTGCCTTCCTACACGCAGATGATGGAGGCAGCGTGTGCTGTACAGTGGGCCCTGTAATGCCTGGTATACTGCCTTCCTACAGGCAGATGATGGAGGCAGCGTGTGCTGTACAGTGGGCCCTGTAATGTCTGGTATACTGCCTTCCTACAGGCAGATGATGGGGGCAGCGTGTGCTGTACAGTGGGCCCTGTAATGCCTGGTATACTGCCTTCCTACAGGCAGATGATGGAGGCAGCGTGTGCTGTACAGTGGGCCCTGTAATGTCTGGTATACTGCCTTCCTACAGGCAGATGATGGGGGCAGCGTGTGCTGTACAGTGGGCCCTGTAATGTCTGGTATACTGCCTTCCTACAGGCAGATGATGGAGGCAGCGTGTGCTGTACAGTGGACCCTGTAATGTCTGGTATACTGCCTTCCTACAGGCAGATGATGGGGGCAGCGTGTGCTGTATAGTGGGCTCTGTAATGTCTGGTATACTGCCTTTGACGCACCCCCTGGGCCATGTTCAAGGGGATACCCGGAGCCGGATCTGTATGGGGGTAGTAGTCCTTGTGGCGGTGACCCGGTCCGTGCCCAGGGTGTCAAACTAAGTGGCAGTCTATGGCAGTAGATGTTGTTAAGTGTCGACTACGCCACCCGTTGAGTGCGGCTTTGAAGCCGCCGCTGCAGAGCAGTCCGCTGAGGCCGGTGGTATATGCGCAGCAGTGATGGTATAACCCCCAACGGGAGGGGTATGGCCTCAGGGCAGCAGGTGTGGATGATGGGGGTTGTGATGGTGCAGTAAGGAGAGGCAGAGTCAGGAGATGCAGTTTCAGGGTTTTTACTCACTGATGTTGCTTTAGTCACTCTGGCCTTGAGTGACCACCCGAGCCGTGCTGCGTCCACCAGGTCCTGGACTCGGCCAACCCCCAGGCAATTCCGGAGCGTGGTCCTGAGCTCCTTTCTGACTCTCCCTTCCTCTGGCCGTTCCCACTAGGGATCCACTTTTGGCCGGCTCCCTCGGGTCTCTTGGTGGTCAAGCCTCCTCTGGGCTCCCTGACCCTATACTTGGTATGCCTTTCTAGTGGATTTGGTGAGGGTCGCGGCAGATCCTGACCACGACCTCCGGTTCCTGGCTAAGGTTTACTTCTGCCTCTGCCAGCTTGGGTTCCGGTACCCGTGTCCGCCAACCCCTCACCCTTCTGTCCTTATTCTGGGATCTTGGGGTTCCTTCTGACTCTTTCTCTGGGTCCTTCTTCTCTTCCTCTCTCCTCTGCTTCACTGCAGGCCTTGCTCTGGAGCTGGGCCCAGCCGGAGCCACAGCTCCCTGTCAGCCCTCCTGGCTGAGCTCCTCTGCTCTGCTTCTCCTCAGGCTCTCTGACCCTGATCTAAGATGGTGCCCACCTTATATACTCCCTCTATGTTTGAGCCCAGGTGACCAGCACCCAATGAGCTTCTAGCTTTACCCAGACTGCTCCCCCTATCTGCCCCTACACTACTGGGATGTTCCACCCCCCTCCCACTCCAGCCAGGGACAGACGCTGTCGTACCTGCACATATACTGGTGGGAGTACCGTTGTTCTGTCCCTCGGAAATGGGATGTATGTAGTGCATGCAGCCTACTAAGCTCAGTTCCACACTCCATCCTTACCCGGGAGTGGAATACCACACCTCTGGGTCGAGGTGCAATACCCCTGTAGCAGCCGAATCCTCAGGGTGCTACACCTTCCTACAGGCAGATGATGGGGGCAGCGTGTGCTGTACAGTGGGCTCTGTAATGCCTGGTATACTGCCTTCCTACAGGCAGATGATGGAGGCAGCGTGTGCTGTACAGTGGGCCCTGTAATGCCTGGTATACTGCCTTCCTACAGGCAGATGATGGGGTCAGCGTGTGCTGTACAGTGGGCCCTGTAATGTCTGGTATACTGCCTTCCTACAGACAGATGATGGGGGCAGCGTGTGCTGTACAGTGGACCCTGTAATGTCTGGTATACTGCCTTCCTACAAGCAGATGATGGAGGCAGCGTGTGCTGTACAGTGGGCTCTGTAATGTCTGGTATACTGCCTTCCTACACGCAGATGATGGAGGCAGCGTGTGCTGTACAGTGGGCCCTGTAATGTCTGGTATACTGCCTTCCTACAGGCAGATGATGGAGGCAGCGTGTGCTGTACAGTGGGCCCTGTAATGCCTGGTATACTGCCTTCCTACAGGCAGATGATGGGGGCAGCGTGTGCTGTACAGTGGACCCTGTAATGTCTGGTATACTGCCTTCCTACAGGCAGATGATGGAGGCAGCGTGTGCTGTACAGTGGGCTCTGTAATGCCTGGTATACTGCCTTCCTACAGGCAGATGATGGGGGCAGCGTGTGCTGTACAGTGGGCCCTGTAATGTCTGGTATACTGCCTTCCTACAGGCAGATGATGGGGGCAGCGTGTGCTGTACAGTGGGCCCTGTAATGTCTGGTATACTGCCTTCCTACAGGCAGATGATGGAGGCAGCGTGTGCTGTACAGTGGGCCCTGTAATGCCTGGTATACTGCCTTCCTACAGGCAGATGATGGAGGCAGCGTGTGCTGTACAGTGGACCCTGTAATGCCTGGTATACTGCCTTCCTACAGGCAGATGATGGGGCAGCGTGTGCTGTACAGTGGGCCCTGTAATGTCTGGTATACTGCCTTCCTACAGGCAGATGATGGGGGCAGCGTGTGCTGTATAGTGGGCTCTGTAATGTCTGGTATACTGCCTTTGACGCACCCCCTGGGCCATGTTCAAGGGGATACCCGGAGCCGGATCTGTATGGGGGTAGTAGTCCTTGTGGCGGTGACCCGGTCCGTGCCCAGGGTGTCAAACTAAGTGGCAGTCTATGGCAGTAGATGTTGTTAAGTGTCGACTACGCCACCCGTTGAGTGCGGCTTTGAAGCCGCCGCTGCAGAGCAGTCCGCTGAGGCCGGTGGTATATGCGCAGCAGTGATGGTATAACCCCCAACGGGAGGGGTATGGCCTCAGGGCAGCAGGTGTGGATGATGGGGGTTGTGATGGTGCAGTAAGGAGAGGCAGAGTCAGGAGATGCAGTTTCAGGGTTTTTACTCACTGATGTTGCTTTAGTCACTCTGGCCTTGAGTGACCACCCGAGCCGTGCTGCGTCCACCAGGTCCTGGACTCGGCCAACCCCCAGGCAATTCCGGAGCGTGGTCCTGAGCTCCTTTCTGACTCTCCCTTCCTCTGGCCGTTCCCACTAGGGATCCACTTTTGGCCGGCTCCCTCGGGTCTCTTGGTGGTCAAGCCTCCTCTGGGCTCCCTGACCCTATACTTGGTATGCCTTTCTAGTGGATTTGGTGAGGGTCGCGGCAGATCCTGACCACGACCTCCGGTTCCTGGCTAAGGTTTACTTCTGCCTCTGCCAGCTTGGGTTCCGGTACCCGTGTCCGCCAACCCCTCACCCTTCTGTCCTTATTCTGGGATCTTGGGGTTCCTTCTGACTCTTTCTCTGGGTCCTTCTTCTCTTCCTCTCTCCTCTGCTTCACTGCAGGCCTTGCTCTGGAGCTGGGCCCAGCCGGAGCCACAGCTCCCTGTCAGCCCTCCTGGCTGAGCTCCTCTGCTCTGCTTCTCCTCAGGCTCTCTGACCCTGATCTAAGATGGTGCCCACCTTATATACTCCCTCTATGTTTGAGCCCAGGTGACCAGCACCCAATGAGCTTCTAGCTTTACCCAGACTGCTCCCCCTATCTGCCCCTACACTACTGGGATGTTCCACCCCCCTCCCACTCCAGCCAGGGACAGACGCTGTCGTACCTGCACATATACTGGTGGGAGTACCGTTGTTCTGTCCCTCGGAAATGGGATGTATGTAGTGCATGCAGCCTACTAAGCTCCGTTCCACACTCCATCCTTACCCGGGAGTGGAATATCACACCTCTGGGTCGAGGTGCAATACCCCTGTAGCAGCCGAATCCTCAGGGTGCTACACCTTCCTACAGGCAGATGATGGAGGCAGCGTGTGCTGTACAGTGGGCTCTGTAATGTCTGGTATACTGCCTTCCTACAGGCAGATGATGGGGGCAGCGTGTGCTGTACAGTGGGCCCTGTAATGTCTGGTATACTGCCTTCCTACAGGCAGATGATGGGGGCAGCGTGTGCTGTACAGTGGACCCTGTAATGTCTGGTATACTGCCTTCCTACAAGCAGATGATGGAGGCAGCGTGTGCTGTACAGTGGGCTCTGTAATGCCTGGTATACTGCCTTCCTACAGGCAGATGATGGGGTCAGCGTGTGCTGTACAGTGGGCCCTGTAATGTCTGGTATACTGCCTTCCTACAGGCAGATGATGGAGGCAGCGTGTGCTGTACAGTGGGCCCTGTAATGCCTGGTATACTGCCTTCCTACAGGCAGATGATGGGGGCAGCGTGTGCTGTACAGTGGGCCCTGTAATGCCTGGTATACTGCCTTCCTACAAGCAGATGATGGAGGCAGCGTGTGCTGTACAGTGGGCTCTGTAATGCCTGGTATACTGCCTTCCTACAGGCAGATGATGGGGGCAGCGTGTGCTGTACAGTGGACCCTGTAATGTCTGGTATACTGCCTTCCTACAAGCAGATGATGGAGGCAGCGTGTGCTGTACAGTGGGCCCTGTAATGCCTGGTATACTGCCTTCCTACAGGCAGATGATGGGGGCAGCGTGTGCTGTACAGTGGACCCTGTAATGTCTGGTATACTGCCTTCCTACAGGCAGATGATGGGGGCAGCGTGTGCTGTACAGTGGGCCCTGTAATGCCTGGTATACTGCCTTCCTACAGGCAGGTGATGGGGGCAGCGTGTGCTGTACAGTGGGCCCTGTAATGCCTGGTATACTGCCTTCCTACAGGCAGATGATGGAGGCAGCGTGTGCTGTACAGTGGGCTCTGTAATGTCTGGTATACTGCCTTCCTACAGGCAGATGATGGGGGCAGCGTGTGCTGTACAGTGGGCCCTGTAATGCCTGGTATACTGCCTTCCTACAGGCAGATGATGGGGGCAGCGTGTGCTGTACAGTGGACCCTGTAATGTCTGGTATACTGCCTTCCTACAAGCAGATGATGGAGGCAGCGTGTGCTGTACAGTGGGCTCTGTAATGCCTGGTATACTGCCTTCCTACAGGCAGATGATGGGGTCAGCGTGTGCTGTACAGTGGGCCCTGTAATGTCTGGTATACTGCCTTCCTACAGGCAGATGATGGGGGCAGCGTGTGCTGTACAGTGGACCCTGTAATGTCTGGTATACTGCCTTCCTACAAGCAGATGATGGAGGCAGCGTGTGCTGTACAGTGGGCCCTGTAATGTCTGGTATACTGCCTTCCTACAGGCAGATGATGGAGGCAGCGTGTGCTGTACAGTGGGCCCTGTAATGTCTGGTATACTGCCTTCCTACAGGCAGATGATGGAGGCAGCGTGTGCTGTACAGTGGGCCCTGTAATGTCTGGTATACTGCCTTCCTACAGGCAGATGATGGGGGCAGCGTGTGCTGTACAGTGGGCCCTGTAATGTCTGGTATACTGCCTTCCTACAGGCAGATGATGGGGGCAGCGTGTGCTGTACAGTGGGCCCTGTAATGTCTGGTATACTGCCTTCCTACAGGCAGATGATGGGGGCAGCGTGTGCTGTACAGTGGACCCTCTAATGCCTGGTATACTGCCTTCCTACACGCAGATGATGGAGGCAGCGTGTGCTGTACAGTGGGCTCTGTAATGCCTGGTATACTGCCTTCCTACACGCAGATGATGGAGGCAGCGTGTGCTGTACAGTGGGTCCTGTAATGTCTGGTATACTGCCTTCCTACAGGCAGATGATGGGGGCAGCGTGTGCTGTACAGTGGGTCCTGTAATGCCTGGTATACTGCCTTCCTACAGGCAGATGATGGAGGCAGCGTGTGCTGTACAGTGGGCCCTGTAACGTCTGGTATACTGCCTTCCTACAGGCAGATGATGGAGGCAGCGTGTGCTGTACAGTGGGTCCTGTAATGCCTGGTATACTGCCTTCCTACAGGCAGATGATGGAGGCAGCGTGTGCTGTACAGTGGGCCCTGTAATGTCTGGTATACTGCCTTCCTACAGGCAGATGATGGGGGCAGCGTGTGCTGTACAGTGGGCCCTGTAATGCCTGGTATACTGCCTTCCTACAGGCAGATGATGGAGGCAGCGTGTGCTGTACAGTGGGCCCTGTAATGTCTGGTATACTGCCTTCCTACAGGCAGATGATGGGGGCAGCGTGTGCTGTACAGTGGGCCCTGTAATGCCTGGTATACTGCCTTCCTACAGGCAGATGATGGGGCAGCGTGTGCTGTACAGTGGGCCCTGTAATGTCTGGTATACTGCCTTCCTACAGGCAGATGATGGGGGCAGCGTGTGCTGTACAGTGGGCCCTGTAATGCCTGGTATACTGCCTTCCTACAGGCAGATGATGGGTCAGCGTGTGCTGTACAGTGGGCCCTGTAATGTCTGGTATACTGCCTTCCTACAGGCAGATGATGGGGGCAGCGTGTGCTGTACAGTGGACCCTGTAATGTCTGGTATACTGCCTTCCTACAAGCAGATGATGGAGGCAGCGTGTGCTGTACAGTGGGCCCTGTAATGCCTGGTATACTGCCTTCCTACAGGCAGATGATGGGGGCAGCGTGTGCTGTACAGTGGACCCTGTAATGCCTGGTATACTGCCTTACTACAGGCAGATGATGGAGGCAGCGTGTGCTGTACAGTGGACCCTGTAATGTCTGGTATACTGCCTTCCTACAGGCAGATGATGGGGGCAGCGTGTGCTGTACAGTGGGCCCTGTAATGCCTGGTATACTGCCTTCCTACAGGCAGATGATGGAGGCAGCGTGTGCTGTACAGTGGACCCTGTAATGTCTGGTATACTGCCTTCCTACAGGCAGATGATGGGGGCAGCGTGTGCTGTATAGTGGGCTCTGTAATGTCTGGTATACTGCCTTTGACGCACCCCCTGGGCCATGTTCAAGGGGATACCCGGAGCCGGATCTGTATGGGGGTAGTAGTCCTTGTGGCGGTGACCCGGTCCGTGCCCAGGGTGTCAAACTAAGTGGCAGTCTATGGCAGTAGATGTTGTTAAGTGTCGACTACGCCACCCGTTGAGTGCGGCTTTGAAGCCGCCGCTGCAGAGCAGTCCGCTGAGGCCGGTGGTATATGCGCAGCAGTGATGGTATAACCCCCAACGGGAGGGGTATGGCCTCAGGGCAGCAGGTGTGGATGATGGGGGTTGTGATGGTGCAGTAAGGAGAGGCAGAGTCAGGAGATGCAGTTTCAGGGTTTTTACTCACTGATGTTGCTTTAGTCACTCTGGCCTTGAGTGACCACCCGAGCCGTGCTGCGTCCACCAGGTCCTGGACTCGGCCAACCCCCAGGCAATTCCGGAGCGTGGTCCTGAGCTCCTTTCTGACTCTCCCTTCCTCTGGCCGTTCCCACTAGGGATCCACTTTTGGCCGGCTCCCTCGGGTCTCTTGGTGGTCAAGCCTCCTCTGGGCTCCCTGACCCTATACTTGGTATGCCTTTCTAGTGGATTTGGTGAGGGTCGCGGCAGATCCTGACCACGACCTCCGGTTCCTGGCTAAGGTTTACTTCTGCCTCTGCCAGCTTGGGTTCCGGTACCCGTGTCCGCCAACCCCTCACCCTTCTGTCCTTATTCTGGGATCTTGGGGTTCCTTCTGACTCTTTCTCTGGGTCCTTCTTCTCTTCCTCTCTCCTCTGCTTCACTGCAGGCCTTGCTCTGGAGCTGGGCCCAGCCGGAGCCACAGCTCCCTGTCAGCCCTCCTGGCTGAGCTCCTCTGCTCTGCTTCTCCTCAGGCTCTCTGACCCTGATCTAAGATGGTGCCCACCTTATATACTCCCTCTATGTTTGAGCCCAGGTGACCAGCACCCAATGAGCTTCTAGCTTTACCCAGACTGCTCCCCCTATCTGCCCCTACACTACTGGGATGTTCCACCCCCCTCCCACTCCAGCCAGGGACAGACGCTGTCGTACCTGCACATATACTGGTGGGAGTACCGTTGTTCTGTCCCTCGGAAATGGGATGTATGTAGTGCATGCAGCCTACTAAGCTCAGTTCCACACTCCATCCTTACCCGGGAGTGGAATATCACACCTCTGGGTCGAGGTGCAATACCCCTGTAGCAGCCGAATCCTCAGGGTGCTACACCTTCCTACAGGCAGATGATGGGGGCAGCGTGTGCTGTACAGTGGGCTCTGTAATGCCTGGTATACTGCCTTCCTACAGGCAGATGATGGAGGCAGCGTGTGCTGTACAGTGGGCTCTGTAATGTCTGGTATACTGCCTTCCTACAGGCAGATGATGGGGGCAGCGTGTGCTGTACAGTGGGCCCTGTAATGTCTGGTATACTGCCTTCCTACAGGCAGATGATGGGGGCAGCGTGTGCTGTACAGTGGGCCCTGTAATGTCTGGTATACTGCCTTCCTACAAGCAGATGATGGAGGCAGCGTGTGCTGTACAGTGGGCTCTGTAATGCCTGGTATACTGCCTTCCTACAGGCAGATGATGGGGTCAGCGTGTGCTGTACAGTGGACCCTGTAATGTCTGGTATACTGCCTTCCTACAGGCAGATGATGGGGGCAGCGTGTGCTGTACAGTGGGCCCTGTAATGCCTGGTATACTGCCTTCCTACAGGCAGGTGATGGGGGCAGCGTGTGCTGTACAGTGGGCCCTGTAATGCCTGGTATACTGCCTTCCTACAGGCAGATGATGGAGGCAGCGTGTGCTGTACAGTGGGCTCTGTAATGTCTGGTATACTGCCTTCCTACAGGCAGATGATGGGGGCAGCGTGTGCTGTACAGTGGACCCTGTAATGTCTGGTATACTGCCTTCCTACAGGCAGATGATGGGGGCAGCGTGTGCTGTACAGTGGGCCCTGTAATGTCTGGTATACTGCCTTCCTACAAGCAGATGATGGAGGCAGCGTGTGCTGTACAGTGGGCTCTGTAATGCCTGGTATACTGCCTTCCTACAGGCAGATGATGGGGGCAGCGTGTGCTGTACAGTGGGTCCTGTAATGCCTGGTATACTGCCTTCCTACAGGCAGATGATGGGGTCAGTGTGTGCTGTACAGTGGGCCCTGTAATGTCTGGTATACTGCCTTCCTACAGGCAGATGATGGGGGCAGCGTGTGCTGTACAGTGGACCCTGTAATGTCTGGTATACTGCCTTCCTACAAGCAGATGATGGAGGCAGCGTGTGCTGTACAGTGGGCCCTGTAATGCCTGGTATACTGCCTTCCTACAGGCAGATGATGGGGGCAGCGTGTGCTGTACAGTGGGCCCTGTAATGCCTGGTATACTGCCTTCCTACAGGCAGATGATGGAGGCAGCGTGTGCTGTACAGTGGGCTCTGTAATGTCTGGTATACTGCCTTCCTACAGGCAGATGATGGGGGCAGCGTGTGCTGTACAGTGGACCCTGTAATGTCTGGTATACTGCCTTCCTACAGGCAGATGATGGGGGCAGCGTGTGCTGTACAGTGGACCCTGTAATGTCTGGTATACTGCCTTCCTACAAGCAGATGATGGAGGCAGCGTGTGCTGTACAGTGGGCCCTGTAATGCCTGGTATACTGTCTTCCTACAGGCAGATGATGGGGGCAGCGTGTGCTGTACAGTGGACCCTGTAATGTCTGGTATACTGCCTTCCTACAGGCAGATGATGGGGGCAGCGTGTGCTGTACAGTGGGCTCTGTAATGCCTGGTATACTACCTTCCTACAGGCAGATGATGGGGGCAGCGTGTGCTGTACAGTGGGCTCTGTAATGCCTGGTATACTGCCTTCCTACAGGCAGATGATGGAGGCAGCGTGTGCTGTACAGTGGGCTCTGTAATGTCTGGTATACTGCCTTCCTACAGGCAGATGATGGGGGCAGCGTGTGCTGTACAGTGGGCCCTGTAATGTCTGGTATACTGCCTTCCTACAGGCAGATGATGGAGGCAGCGTGTGCTGTACAGTGGACTCTGTAATGTCTGGTATACTGCCTTCCTACAGGCAGATGATGGGTGCAGCGTGTGCTGTACAGTGGACCCTGTAATGTCTGGTATACTGCCTTCCTACAGGCAGATGATGGAGGCAGCGTGTGCTGTACAGTGGGCTCTGTAATGTCTGGTATACTGCCTTCCTACAGGCAGATGATGGGTGCAGCGTGTGCTGTACAGTGGACCCTGTAATGTCTGGTATACTGCCTTCCTACAGGCAGATGATGGGGGCAGCGTGTGCTGTACAGTGGGCTCTGTAATGTCTGGTATACTGCCTTCCTACAGGCAGATGGAGGCAGCGTGTGCTGTACAGTGGGCTCTGTAATGCCTGGTATACTACCTTCCTACAGGCAGATGATGGGGGCAGCGTGTGCTGTACAGTGGGCCCTGTAATGTCTGGTATACTGCCTTCCTACAGGCAGATGATGGGGGCAGCGTGTGCTGTACAGTGGGCCCTGTAATGCCTGGTATACTGCCTTCCTACAGGCAGATGATGGAGGCAGCGTGTGCTGTACAGTGGGCTCTGTAATGCCTGGTATACTGCCTTCCTACAGGCAGATGATGGAGGCAGCGTGTGCTGTACAGTGGGCTCTGTAATGCCTGGTATACTGCCTTCCTACAGGCAGATGATGGGGGCAGCGTGTGCTGTACAGTGGGCCCTGTAATGTCTGGTATACTGCCTTCCTACAGGCAGATGATGGGGGCAGCGTGTGCTGTACAGTGGGCCCTGTAATGTCTGGTATACTGCCTTCCTACAGGCAGATGATGGGGGCAGCGTGTGCTGTACAGTGGACCCTGTAATGCCTGGTATACTGCCTTCCTACAGGCAGATGATGGGGGCAGCGTGTGCTGTACAGTGGGCCCTGTAATGCCTGGTATACTGCCTTCCTACAGGCAGATGATGGAGGCAGCGTGTGCTGTACAGTGGGCCCTGTAATGTCTGGTATACTGCCTTCCTATAGGCAGATGATGGGGGCAGCGTGTGCTGTACAGTGGGCCCTGTAATGTCTGGTATACTGCCTTCCTACAGGCAGATGATGGAGGCAGCGTGTGCTGTACAGTGGACCCTGTAATGCCTGGTATACTGCCTTCCTACAGGCAGATGATGGAGGCAGCGTGTGCTGTACAGTGGGCCCTGTAATGTCTGGTATACTGCCTTCCTACAGGCAGATGATGGGGGCAGCGTGTGCTGTACAGTGGGCCCTGTAATGCCTGGTATACTGCCTTCCTACAGGCAGATGATGGAGGCAGCGTGTGCTGTACAGTGGGTCCTGTAATGTTTGGTATACTGCCTTCCTACAGGCAGATGATGGAGGCAGCGTGTGCTGTACAGTGGGCCCTGTAATGTCTGGTATACTGCCTTCCTACAGGCAGATGATGGGGGCAGCGTGTGCTGTACAGTGGGCCCTGTAATGTCTGGTATACTGCCTTCCTACAGGCAGATGATGGAGGCAGCGTGTGCTGTACAGTGGGCCCTGTAATGCCTGGTATACTGCCTTCCTACAGGCAGATGATGGGGGCAGCGTGTGCTGTACAGTGGACCCTGTAATGTCTGGTATACTGCCTTCCTACAGGCAGATGATGGGGGCAGCGTGTGCTGTACAGTGGGCCCTGTAATGTCTGGTATACTGCCTTCCTACAGGCAGATGATGGAAGCAGCGTGTGCTGTACAGTGGGCTCTGTAATGCCTGGTATACTGCCTTCCTACAGGCAGATGATGGGGGCAGCGTGTGCTGTACAGTGGGCCCTGTAATGCCTGGTATACTGCCTTCCTACAGGCAGATGATGGGGGCAGCGTGTGCTGTACAGTGGGCTCTGTAATGCCTGGTATACTACCTTCCTACAGGCAGATGATGGGGGCAGCGTGTGCTGTACAGTGGGCCCTGTAATGTCTGGTTTACTGCCTTCCTACAGGCAGATGATGGGGGCAGCGTGTGCTGTACAGTGGGCTCTGTAATGCCTGGTATACTACCTTCCTACAGGCAGATGATGGGGGCAGCGTGTGCTGTACAGTGGACCCTGTAATGTCTGGTATACTGCCTTCCTACAGGCAGATGATGGGGGCAGCGTGTGCTGTACAGTGGGTCCTGTAATGTCTGGTATACTGCCTTCCTACAGGCAGATGATGGAGGCAGCGTGTGCTGTACAGTGGGCTCTGTAATGCCTGGTATACTACCTTCCTACAGGCAGATGATGGGGGCAGCGTGTGCTGTACAGTGGGCCCTGTAATGCCTGGTATACTGCCTTCCTACAGGCAGATGATGGAGGCAGCGTGTGCTGTACAGTGGGCCCTGTAATGCCTGGTATACTGCCTTCCTACAGGCAGATGATGGAGGCAGCGTGTGCTGTACAGTGGGCCCTGTAATGTCTGGTATACTGCCTTCCTACAGGCAGATGATGGGGGCAGCGTGTGCTGTACAGTGGGCTCTGTAATGCCTGGTATACTACCTTCCTACAGGCAGATGATGGGGGCAGCGTGTGCTGTACAGTGGGCCCTGTAATTCCTGGTATACTGCCTTCCTACAGGCAGATGATGGAGGCAGCGTGTGCTGTACAGTGGGTCCTGTAATGTCTGGTATACTGCCTTCCTACAGGCAGATGATGGAGGCAGCGTGTGCTGTACAGTGGGCCCTGTAATGTCTGGTATACTGCCTTCCTACAGGCAGGTGATGGATGCAGCGTGTGCTGTACAGTGGGCTCTGTAATGTCTGGTATACTGCCTTCCTACAGGCAGATGATGGGGGCAGCGTGTGCTGTACAGTGGGCCCTGTAATGTCTGGTATACTGCCTTCCTACAGGCAGATGATGGGGGCAGCGTGTGCTGTACAGTGGGCCCTGTAATGTCTGGTATACTGCCTTCCTACAGGCAGATGATGGGGGCAGCGTGTGCTGTACAGTGGGCCCTGTAATGTCTGGTATACTGCCTTCCTACAGGCAGATGATGGAGGCAGCGTGTGCTGTACAGTGGGCTCTGTAATGTCTGGTATACTGCCTTCCTACAGGCAGATGATGGGGCAGCGTGTGCTGTACAGTGGGCTCTGTAATGCCTGGTATACTGCCTTCCTACTGGCAGATGATGGGGGCAGCGTGTGCTGTACAGTGGGCCCTGTAATGTCTGGTATACTGCCTTCCTACAGGCAGATGATGGGGGCAGCGTGTGCTGTACAGTGGGCTCTGTAATGTCTGGTATACTGCCTTCCTACAGGCAGATGATGGAGGCAGCGTGTGCTGTACAGTGGGTCCTGTAATGTCTGGTATACTGCCTTCCTACAGGCAGATGATGGAGGCAGCGTGTGCTGTACAGTGGGCCCTGTAATGTCTGGTATACTGCCTTCCTACAGGCAGATGATGGAGGCAGCGTGTGCTGTACAGTGGGCCCTGTAATGTCTGGTATACTGCCTTCCTACAGGCAGATGATGGAGGCAGCGTGTGCTGTACAGTGGGCCCTGTAATGTCTGGTATACTGCCTTCCTACAGGCAGATGATGGGGGCAGCGTGTGCTGTACAGTGGGCCCTGTAATGTCTGGTATACTGCCTTCCTACAGGCAGATGATGGGGGCAGCGTGTGCTGTACAGTGGGCCCTGTAATGCCTGGTATACTGCCTTCCTACAGGCAGATGATGGAGGCAGCGTGTGCTGTACAGTGGGCCCTGTAATGCCTGGTATACTGCCTTCCTACAGGCAGATGATGGAGGCAGCGTGTGCTGTACAGTGGGCTCTGTAATGTCTGGTATACTGCCTTCCTACAGGCAGATGATGGAGGCAGCGTGTGCTGTACAGTGGGCCCTGTAATGTCTGGTATACTGCCTTCCTACAGGCAGATGATGGGGGCAGCGTGTGCTGTACAGTGGGCCCTGTAATGTCTGGTATACTGCCTTCCTACAGGCAGATGATGGAGGCAGCGTGTGCTGTACAGTGGGCTCTGTAATGTCTGGTATACTGCCTTCCTACAGGCAGATGATGGAGGCAGCGTGTGCTGTACAGTGGGCCCTGTAATGTCTGGTATACTGCCTTCCTACAGGCAGATGATGGGGGCAGCGTGTGCTGTACAGTGGGCCCTGTTATGTCTGGTATACTGCCTTCCTACAGGCAGATGATGGGGGCAGCGTGTGCTGTACAGTGGGCCCTGTAATGCCTGGTATACTGCCTTCCTACAGGCAGATGATGGGGGCAGCGTGTGCTGTACAGTGGGCCCTGTAATGTCTGGTATACTGCCTTCCTACAGGCAGATGATGGAGGCAGCGTGTGCTATACAGTGGGCCCTGTAATGCCTGGTATACTGCCTTCCTACAGGCAGGTGATGGGGGCAGCGTGTGCTGTACAGTGGGCCCTGTAATGCCTGGTATACTGCCTTCCTACAGGCAGATGATGGGGGCAGAGTGTGCTGTACAGTGGGCCCTGTAATGTCTGGTATACTGCCTTCCTACAGGCAGATGATGGAGGCAGCGTGTGCTGTACAGTGGGCCCTGTAATGTCTGGTATACTGCCTTCCTACAGGCAGATGATGGAGGCAGCGTGTGCTGTACAGTGGGCCCTGTAATGTCTGGTATACTGCCTTCCTACAGGCAGATGATGGGGGCAGCGTGTGCTGTACAGTGGGCCCTGTAATGCCTGGTATACTGCCTTCCTACAGCCAGATGATGGAGGCAGCGTGTGCTGTACAGTGGGCTCTGTAATGCCTGGTATACTGCCTTCCTACAGGCAGATGATGGGGGCAGCGTGTGCTGTACAGTGGGCCCTGTAATGTCTGGTATACTGCCTTCCTACAGGCAGATGATGGAGGCAGCGTGTGCTGTACAGTGGGCCCTGTAATGTCTGGTATACTGCCTTCCTACAGGCAGATGATGGGGGCAGCGTGTGCTGTGCAGTGGGCTCTGTAATGCCTGGTATACTGCCTTCCTATACGCAGATGATGGAGGCAGCGTGTGCTGTACAGTGGGTCCTGTAATGTCTGGTATACTGCCTTCCTACAGGCAGATGATGGGGGCAGCGTGTGCTGTACAGTGGGTCCTGTAATGTCTGGTATACTGCCTTCCTACAGGCAGATGATGGGGGCAGCGTGTGCTGTACAGTGGACCCTGTAATGCCTGGTATACTGCCTTCCTACAGGCAGATGATGGGGGCAGCGTGTGCTGTACAGTGGACCCTGTAATGCCTGGTATACTGCCTTCCTACAGGCAGATGATGGGGGCAGCGTGTGCTGTACAGTGGACCCTGTAATGTCTGGTATAGTGCCTTCCTACAGGCAGATGATGGAGGCAGCGTGTGCTGTACAGTGGACCCTGTAATGCCTGGTATACTGCCTTCCTACACGCAGATGATGGAGGCAGCGTGTGCTGTACAGTGGGTCCTGTAATGTCTGGTATACTGCCTTCCTACAGGCAGATGATGGAGGCAGCGTGTGCTGTACAGTGGGCCCTGTAATGTCTGGTATACTGCCTTCCTACACGCAGATGATGGAGGCAGCGTGTGCTGTACAGTGGGCCCTGTAATGCCTGGTATACTGCCTTCCTACAGCCAGATGATGGAGGCAGCGTGTGCTGTACAGTGGGCTCTGTAATGCCTGGTATACTGCCTTCCTACAGGCAGATGTTGGCGGCAGCGTGTGCTGTACAGTGGACCCTGTAATGCCTGGTATACTGCCTTCCTACAGGCAGATGATGGAGGCAGCGTGTGCTGTACAGTGGGCCCTGTAATGTCTGGTATACTGCCTTCCTACAGGCAGATGATGGGGGCAGCGTGTGCTGTGCAGTGGGCTCTGTAATGCCTGGTATACTGCCTTCCTATACGCAGATGATGGAGGCAGCGTGTGCTGTACAGTGGGTCCTGTAATGTCTGGTATACTGCCTTCCTACAGGCAGATGATGGGGGCAGCGTGTGCTGTACAGTGGGTCCTGTAATGTCTGGTATACTGCCTTCCTACAGGCAGATGATGGAGGCAGCGTGTGCTGTACAGTGGGCCCTGTAATGCCTGGTATACTGCCTTCCTACAGGCAGATGATGGGGGCAGCGTGTGCTGTACAGTGGGCCCTGTAATGTCTGGTATACTGCCTTCCTACAGGCAGATGATGGGGGCAGCGTGTGCTGTACAGTGGGCCCCGTAATGTCTGGTTTACTGCCTTCCTACAGGCAGATGATGGAGGCAGCGTGTGCTGTACAGTGGGTCCTGTAATGTCTGGTATACTGCCTTCCTACAGGCAGATGATGGAGGCAGCGTGTGCTGTACAGTGGGCTCTGTAATGTCTGGTATACTGCCTTCCTACAGGCAGATGATGGGGGCAGCGTGTGCTGTACAGTGGGCTCTGTAATGTCTGGTATACTGCCTTCCTACAGGCAGATGATGGGAGCAGCGTGTGCTGTACAGTGGGTCCTGTAATGTCTGGTATACTGCCTTCCTACAGGCAGATGATGGAGGCAGCGTGTGCTGTATAGTGGGCCCTGTAATGCCTGGTATACTGCCTTCCTACAGGCAGATGATGGAGGCAGCGTGTGCTGTACAGTGGGCCCTGTAATGTCTGGTATACTGCCTTCCTACAGGCAGATGATGGAGGCAGCGTGTGCTGTACAGTGGGCCCTGTAATGTCTGGTATACTGCCTTCCTACAGGCAGATGATGGGGGCAGCGTGTGCTGTACAGTGGGTCCTGTAATGTCTGGTATACTGCCTTCCTACAGGCAGATGATGGAGGCAGCGTGTGCTGTACAGTGGGCCCTGTAATGTCTGGTATACTGCCTTCCTACAGGCAGATGATGGAGGCAGCGTGTGCTGTACAGTGGGTCCTGTAATGTCTGGTATACTGCCTTCCTACAGGCAGATGATGGAGGCAGCGTGTGCTGTACAGTGGGCTCTGTAATGTCTGGTATACTGCCTTCCTACAGGCAGATGATGGGGGCAGCGTGTGCTGTACAGTGGGCTCTGTAATGTCTGGTATACTGCCTTCCTACAGGCAGATGATGGAGGCAGCGTGTGCTGTACAGTGGACCCTGTAATGTCTGGTATACTGCCTTCCTACAGGCAGATGATGGGGGCAGCGTGTGCTGTACAGTGGGTCCTGTAATGTCTGGTATACTGCCTTCCTACAGGCAGATGATGGAGGCAGCGTGTGCTGTACAGTGGGCCCTGTAATGCCTGGTATACTGCCTTCCTACAGGCAGATGATGGAGGCAGCGTGTGCTGTACAGTGGGCCCTGTAATGTCTGGTATACTGCCTTCCTACAGGCAGATGATGGAGGCAGCGTGTGCTGTACAGTGGGCCCTGTAATGCCTGGTATACTGCCTTCCTACAGGCAGATGATGGGGGCAGCGTGTGCTGTACAGTGGACCCTGTAATGTCTGGTATACTGCCTTCCTACAGGCAGATGATGGAGGCAGCGTGTGCTGTACAGTGGGCCCTGTAATGTCTGGTATACTGCCTTCCTACAGGCAGATGATGGAGGCAGCGTGTGCTGTACAGTGGACCCTGTAATGTCTGGTATACTGCCTTCCTACACGCAGATGATGGAGGCAGCGTGTGCTGTACAGTGGGCCCTGTAATGTCTGGTATACTGCCTTCCTACAGGCAGATGATGGGGGCAGCGTGTGCTGTACAGTGGGCCCTGTAATGTCTGGTATACTGCCTTCCTACAGGCAGATGATGGAGGCAGCGTGTGCTGTACAGTGGGCCCTGTAATGTCTGGTATACTGCCTTCCTACAGGCAGATGATGGGGGCAGCGTGTGCTGTACAGTGGGCTCTGTAATGTCTGGTATACTGCCTTCCTACAGGCAGATGATGGGGGCAGCGTGTGCTGTACAGTGGGTCCTGTAATGTCTGGTATACTGCCTTCCTACAGGCAGATGATGGAGGCAGCGTGTGCTGTATAGTGGGCCCTGTAATGCCTGGTATACTGCCTTCCTACAGGCAGATGATGGAGGCAGCGTGTGCTGTACAGTGGGCCCTGTAATGTCTGGTATACTGCCTTCCTACAGGCAGATGATGGAGGCAGCGTGTGCTGTACAGTGGGCCCTGTAATGTCTGGTATACTGCCTTCCTACAGGCAGATGATGGGGGCAGCGTGTGCTGTACAGTGGGTCCTGTAATGTCTGGTATACTGCCTTCCTACAGGCAGATGATGGAGGCAGCGTGTGCTGTACAGTGGGCCCTGTAATGTCTGGTATACTGCCTTCCTACAGGCAGATGATGGAGGCAGCGTGTGCTGTACAGTGGGTCCTGTAATGTCTGGTATACTGCCTTCCTACAGGCAGATGATGGAGGCAGCGTGTGCTGTACAGTGGGCTCTGTAATGTCTGGTATACTGCCTTCCTACAGGCAGATGATGGGGGCAGCGTGTGCTGTACAGTGGGCTCTGTAATGTCTGGTATACTGCCTTCCTACAGGCAGATGATGGGGGCAGCGTGTGCTGTACAGTGGGTCCTGTAATGTCTGGTATACTGCCTTCCTACAGGCAGATGATGGAGGCAGCGTGTGCTGTACAGTGGGCCCTGTAATGCCTGGTATACTGCCTTCCTACAGGCAGATGATGGAGGCAGCGTGTGCTGTACAGTGGGCCCTGTAATGTCTGGTATACTGCCTTCCTACAGGCAGATGATGGAGGCAGCGTGTGCTGTACAGTGGGCCCTGTAATGCCTGGTATACTGCCTTCCTACAGGCAGATGATGGGGGCAGCGTGTGCTGTACAGTGGACCCTGTAATGTCTGGTATACTGCCTTCCTACAGGCAGATGATGGAGGCAGCGTGTGCTGTACAGTGGGCCCTGTAATGTCTGGTATACTGCCTTCCTACAGGCAGATGATGGAGGCAGCGTGTGCTGTACAGTGGACCCTGTAATGTCTGGTATACTGCCTTCCTACACGCAGATGATGGAGGCAGCGTGTGCTGTACAGTGGGCCCTGTAATGTCTGGTATACTGCCTTCCTACAGGCAGATGATGGGGGCAGCGTGTGCTGTACAGTGGGCTCTGTAATGCCTGGTATACTGCCTTCCTACAGGCAGATGATGGGGGCAGCGTGTGCTGTACAGTGGGCCCTGTAATGTCTGGTATACTGCCTTCCTACAGGCAGATGATGGAGGCAGCGTGTGCTGTACAGTGGGCCCTGTAATGTCTGGTATACTGCCTTCCTACAGGCAGATGATGGGGGCAGCGTGTGCTGTACAGTGGGCTCTGTAATGTCTGGTATACTGCCTTCCTACAGGCAGATGATGGGGGCAGCGTGTGCTGTACAGTGGGCCCTGTAATGCCTGGTATACTGCCTTCCTACAGGCAGATGATGGGGGCAGCGTGTGCTGTACAGTGGGCCCTGTAATGTCTGGTATACTGCCTTCCTACAGGCAGATGATGGAGGCAGCGTGTGCTGTACAGTGGGCCCTGTAATGTCTGGTATACTGCCTTCCTACAGGCAGATGATGGGGGCAGCGTGTGCTGTACAGTGGGCCCTGTAATGCCTGGTATACTGCCTTCCTACAGGCAGATGATGGAGGCAGCGTGTGCTGTACAGTGGGCCCTGTAATGTCTGGTATACTGCCTTCCTACAGGCAGATGATGGGGGCAGCGTGTGCTGTACAGTGGGCCCTGTAATGTCTGGTATACTGCCTTCCTACAGGCAGATGATGGAGGCAGCGTGTGCTGTACAGTGGGCCCTGTAATGCCTGGTATACTGCCTTCCTACAGGCAGATGATGGAGGCAGCGTGTGCTGTACAGTGGGCCCTGTAATGTCTGGTATACTGCCTTCCTACAGGCAGATGATGGGGGCAGCGTGTGCTGTACAGTGGGCCCTGTAATGCCTGGTATACTGCCTTCCTACAGGCAGATGATGGGGCAGCGTGTGCTGTACAGTGGGCCCTGTAATGCCTGGTATACTGCCTTCCTACAGGCAGATGATGGAGGCAGCGTGTGCTGTACAGTGGGTCCTGTAATGTCTGGTATACTGCCTTCCTACAGGCAGATGATGGGGGCAGCGTGTGCTGTACAGTGGGTCCTGTAATGTCTGGTATACTGCCTTCCTACAGGCAGATGATGGGGGCAGCGTGTGCTGTACAGTGGGCCCTGTAATGCCTGGTATACTGCCTTCCTACAGGCAGATGATGGAGGCAGCGTGTGCTGTACAGTGGGTCCTGTAATGCCTGGTATAGTGCCTTCCTACAGGCAGATGATGGAGGCAGCGTGTGCTGTGCAGTGGGCTCTGTAATGTCTGGTATACTGCCTTCCTACAGGCAGATGATGGGGGCAGCGTGTGCTGTACAGTGGGTCCTGTAATGTCTGGTATACTGCCTTCCTACAGGCAGATGATGGAGGCAGCGTGTGCTGTACAGTGGGCTCTGTAATGTCTGGTATACTGCCTTCCTACAGGCAGATGATGGGGGCAGCGTGTGCTGTACAGTGGGCTCTGTAATGTCTGGTATACTGCCTTCCTACAGGCAGATGATGGGAGCAGCGTGTGCTGTACAGTGGGTCCTGTAATGTCTGGTATACTGCCTTCCTACAGGCAGATGATGGAGGCAGCGTGTGCTGTATAGTGGGCCCTGTAATGCCTGGTATACTGCCTTCCTACAGGCAGATGATGGAGGCAGCGTGTGCTGTACAGTGGGCCCTGTAATGTCTGGTATACTGCCTACCTACAGGCAGATGATGGAGGCAGCGTGTGCTGTACAGTGGGCCCTGTAATGTCTGGTATACTGCCTTCCTACAGGCAGATGATGGGGGCAGCGTGTGCTGTACAGTGGGTCCTGTAATGTCTGGTATACTGCCTTCCTACAGGCAGATGATGGAGGCAGCGTGTGCTGTACAGTGGGCCCTGTAATGTCTGGTATACTGCCTTCCTACAGGCAGATGATGGAGGCAGCGTGTGCTGTACAGTGGGTCCTGTAATGTCTGGTATACTGCCTTCCTACAGGCAGATGATGGAGGCAGCGTGTGCTGTACAGTGGGCTCTGTAATGTCTGGTATACTGCCTTCCTACAGGCAGATGATGGGGGCAGCGTGTGCTGTACAGTGGGCTCTGTAATGTCTGGTATACTGCCTTCCTACAGGCAGATGATGGAGGCAGCGTGTGCTGTACTGTGGACCCTGTAATGTCTGGTATACTGCCTTCCTACAGGCAGATGATGGGGGCAGCGTGTGCTGTACAGTGGGTCCTGTAATGTCTGGTATACTGCCTTCCTACAGGCAGATGATGGAGGCAGCGTGTGCTGTACAGTGGGCCCTGTAATGCCTGGTATACTGCCTTCCTACAGGCAGATGATGGAGGCAGCGTGTGCTGTACAGTGGGCCCTGTAATGTCTGGTATACTGCCTTCCTACAGGCAGATGATGGAGGCAGCGTGTGCTGTACAGTGGGCCCTGTAATGCCTGGTATACTGCCTTCCTACAGGCAGATGATGGGGGCAGCGTGTGCTGTACAGTGGACCCTGTAATGTCTGGTATACTGCCTTCCTACAGGCAGATGATGGAGGCAGCGTGTGCTGTACAGTGGACCCTGTAATGTCTGGTATACTGCCTTCCTACTCGCAGATGATGGAGGCAGCGTGTGCTGTACAGTGGGCCCTGTAATGTCTTGTATACTGCCTTCCTACAGGCAGATGATGGGGGCAGCGTGTGCTGTACAGTGGGCTCTGTAATGCCTGGTATACTGCCTTCCTACAGGCAGATGATGGGGGCAGCGTGTGCTGTACAGTGGGCCCTGTAATGTCTGGTATACTGCCTTCCTACAGGCAGATGATGGAGGCAGCGTGTGCTGTACAGTGGGCCCTGTAATGTCTGGTATACTGCCTTCCTACAGGCAGATGATGGGGGCAGCGTGTGCTGTACAGTGGGCTCTGTAATGTCTGGTATACTGCCTTCCTACAGGCAGATGATGGGGGCAGCGTGTGCTGTACAGTGGGTCCTGTAATGTCTGGTATACTGCCTTCCTACAGGCAGATGATGGAGGCAGCGTGTGCTGTATAGTGGGCCCTGTAATGCCTGGTATACTGCCTTCCTACAGGCAGATGATGGAGGCAGCGTGTGCTGTACAGTGGGCCCTGTAATGTCTGGTATACTGCCTTCCTACAGGCAGATGATGGAGGCAGCGTGTGCTGTACAGTGGGCCCTGTAATGTCTGGTATACTGCCTTCCTACAGGCAGATGATGGGGGCAGCGTGTGCTGTACAGTGGGTCCTGTAATGTCTGGTATACTGCCTTCCTACAGGCAGATGATGGAGGCAGCGTGTGCTGTACAGTGGGCCCTGTAATGTCTGGTATACTGCCTTCCTACAGGCAGATGATGGAGGCAGCGTGTGCTGTACAGTGGGTCCTGTAATGTCTGGTATACTGCCTTCCTACAGGCAGATGATGGAGGCAGCGTGTGCTGTACAGTGGGCTCTGTAATGTCTGGTATACTGCCTTCCTACAGGCAGATGATGGGGGCAGCGTGTGCTGTACAGTGGGCTCTGTAATGTCTGGTATACTGCCTTCCTACAGGCAGATGATGGGGGCAGCGTGTGCTGTACAGTGGGTCCTGTAATGTCTGGTATACTGCCTTCCTACAGGCAGATGATGGAGGCAGCGTGTGCTGTACAGTGGGCCCTGTAATGCCTGGTATACTGCCTTCCTACAGGCAGATGATGGAGGCAGCGTGTGCTGTACAGTGGGCCCTGTAATGTCTGGTATACTGCCTTCCTACAGGCAGATGATGGAGGCAGCGTGTGCTGTACAGTGGGCCCTGTAATGTCTGGTATACTGCCTTCCTACAGGCAGATGATGGAGGCAGCGTGTGCTGTACAGTGGACCCTGTAATGTCTGGTATACTGCCTTCCTACACGCAGATGATGGAGGCAGCGTGTGCTGTACAGTGGGCCCTGTAATGTCTGGTATACTGCCTTCCTACAGGCAGATGATGGGGGCAGCGTGTGCTGTACAGTGGGCTCTGTAATGCCTGGTATACTGCCTTCCTACAGGCAGATGATGGGGGCAGCGTGTGCTGTACAGTGGACCCTGTAATGCCTGGTATACTGCCTTCCTACAGGCAGATGATGGGGGCAGCGTGTGCTGTACAGTGGGCCCTGTAATGTCTGGTATACTGCCTTCCTACAGGCAGATGATGGAGGCAGCGTGTGCTGTACAGTGGGCCCTGTAATGTCTGGTATACTGCCTTCCTACAGGCAGATGATGGAGGCAGCGTGTGCTGTACAGTGGGCCCTGTAATGTCTGGTATACTGCCTTCCTACAGGCAGATGATGGGGGCAGCGTGTGCTGTACAGTGGGCTCTGTAATGCCTGGTATACTGCCTTCCTACAGGCAGATGATGGAGGCAGCGTGTGCTGTACAGTGGGCCCTGTAATGTCTGGTATACTGCCTTCCTACAGGCAGATGATGGGGGCAGCGTGTGCTGTACAGTGGGCTCTGTAATGTCTGGTATACTGCCTTCCTACAGGCAGATGATGGGGGCAGCGTGTGCTGTACAGTGGGCCCTGTAATGCCTGGTATACTGCCTTCCTACAGGCAGATGATGGGGGCAGCGTGTGCTGTACAGTGGGCCCTGTAATGTCTGGTATACTGCCTTCCTACAGGCAGATGATGGAGGCAGCGTGTGCTGTACAGTGGGCCCTGTAATGTCTGGTATACTGCCTTCCTACAGGCAGATGATGGGGGCAGCGTGTGCTGTACAGTGGGCCC
Source organism: Phyllobates terribilis (assembly GCF_046119375.1). Lineage (NCBI taxonomy): Eukaryota > Metazoa > Chordata > Amphibia > Anura > Dendrobatidae > Phyllobates > Phyllobates terribilis. The sequence goes on along the minus strand of NW_027362767.1, from coordinate 11,058,550 downwards.
TGTAATGCCTGGTATACTGCCTTCCTACAGGCAGATGATGGAGGCAGCGTGTGCTGTACAGTGGGCCCTGTAATGTCTGGTATACTGCCTTCCTACAGGCAGATGATGGAGGCAGCGTGTGCTGTACAGTGGGCCCTGTAATGCCTGGTATACTGCCTTCCTACAGGCAGATGATGGAGGCAGCGTGTGCTGTACAGTGGGCCCTGTAATGTCTGGTATACTGCCTTCCTACAGGCAGATGATGGGGGCAGCGTGTGCTGTACAGTGGGCCCTGTAATGCCTGGTATACTGCCTTCCTACAGGCAGATGATGGGGCAGCGTGTGCTGTACAGTGGGCCCTGTAATGCCTGGTATACTGCCTTCCTACAGGCAGATGATGGAGGCAGCGTGTGCTGTACAGTGGGTCCTGTAATGTCTGGTATACTGCCTTCCTACAGGCAGATGATGGGGGCAGCGTGTGCTGTACAGTGGGCCCTGTAATGCCTGGTATACTGCCTTCCTACAGGCAGATGATGGGGGCAGCGTGTGCTGTACAGTGGGCCCTGTAATGCCTGGTATACTGCCTTCCTACAGGCAGATGATGGAGGCAGCGTGTGCTGTACAGTGGGTCCTGTAATGCCTGGTATAGTGCCTTCCTACAGGCAGATGATGGAGGCAGCGTGTGCTGTGCAGTGGGCTCTGTAATGTCTGGTATACTGCCTTCCTACAGGCAGATGATGGGGGCAGCGTGTGCTGTACAGTGGGCCCTGTAATGTCTGGTATACTGCCTTCCTACAGGCAGATGATGGGGGCAGTGTGTGCTGTACAGTGGGCCCTGTAATGCCTGGTATACTGCCTTCCTACAGGCAGATGATGGGGGCAGCGTGTGCTGTACAGTGGGCCCTGTAATGTCTGGTATACTGCCTTCCTACAGGCAGATGATGGGGGCAGTGTGTGCTGTACAGTGGGCCCTGTAATGCCTGGTATACTGCCTTCCTACAGGCAGATGATGGGGGCAGCGTGTGCTGTACAGTGGGCCCTGTAATGTCTGGTATACTGCCTTCCTACAGGCAGATGATGGAGGCAGCGTGTGCTGTACAGTGCGCCCTGTAATGTCTGGTATACTGCCTTCCTACACGCAGATGATGGGGGCAGCGTGTGCTGTACAGTGGGCCCTGTAATGTCTGGTATACTGCCTTCCTACAGGCAGATGATGGAGGCAGCGTGTGCTGTGCAGTGGGCTCTGTAATGTCTGGTATACTGCCTTCCTACAGGCAGATGATGGGGGCAGCGTGTGCTGTGCAGTGGGCTCTGTAATGTTTGGTATACTGCCTTCCTACAGGCAGATGATGGAGGCAGCGTGTGCTGTACAGTGGGCCCTGTAATGCCTGGTATACTGCCTTCCTACAGGCAGATGATGGGGGCAGCGTGTGCTGTACAGTGGGCTCTGTAATGCCTGGTATACTGCCTTCATACAGGCAGATGATGGGGGCAGCGTGTGCTGTACAGTGGGCCCTGTAATGCCTGGTATACTGCCTTCCTACAGGCAGATGATGGGGGCAGCGTGTGCTGTACAGTGGGCCCTGTAATGCCTGGTATACTGCCTTCCTACAGGCAGATGATGGGGGCAGCGTGTGCTGTACAGTGGACCCTGTAATGCCTGGTATACTGCCTTCCTACAGGCAGATGATGGGGGCAGCGTGTGCTGTGCAGTGGGCTCTGTAATGTCTGGTATACTGCCTTCCTACAGGCAGATGATGGGGGCAGCGTGTGCTGTGCAGTGGGCTCTGTAATGTCTGGTATACTGCCTTCCTACAGGCAGATGATGGGGGCAGCGTGTGCTGTACAGTGGGCCCTGTAATGCCTGGTATACTGCCTTCCTACAGGCAGATGATGGAGGCAGCGTGTGCTGTGCAGTGGGCTCTGTAATGCCTGGTATACTGCCTTCCTACAGGCAGATGATGGGGGCAGCGTGTGCTGTACAGTGGACCCTGTAATGCCTGGTATACTGCCTTCCTACAGGCAGATGATGGAGGCAGCGTGTGCTGTGCAGTGGGCTCTGTAATGCCTGGTATACTGCCTTCCTACAGGCAGATGATGGAGGCAGCGTGTGCTGTGCAGTGGGCTCTGTAATGCCTGGTATACTGCCTTCCTACAGGCAGATGATGGGGGCAGCGTGTGCTGTACAGTGGGCTCTGTAATGTCTGGTATACTGCCTTCCTACAGGCAGATGATGGGGGCAGCGTGTGCTGTGCAGTGGGCTCTGTAATGTCTGGTATACTGCCTTCCTACAGGCAGATGATGGGGGCAGCGTGTGCTGTGCAGTGGGCTCTGTAATGTCTGGTATACTGCCTTCCTACAGGCAGATGATGGGGGCAGCGTGTGCTGTACAGTGGGCCCTGTAATGCCTGGTATACTGCCTTCCTACAGGCAGATGATGGAGGCAGCGTGTGCTGTGCAGTGGGCTCTGTAATGCCTGGTATACTGCCTTCCTACAGGCAGATGATGGGGGCAGCGTGTGCTGTACAGTGGACCCTGTAATGCCTGGTATACTGCCTTCCTACAGGCAGATGATGGAGGCAGCGTGTGCTGTGCAGTGGGCTCTGTAATGCCTGGTATACTGCCTTCCTACAGGCAGATGATGGAGGCAGCGTGTGCTGTGCAGTGGGCTCTGTAATGCCTGGTATACTGCCTTCCTACAGGCAGATGATGGGGGCAGCGTGTGCTGTACAGTGGGCTCTGTAATGTCTGGTATACTGCCTTCCTACAGGCAGATGATGGGGGCAGCGTGTGCTGTGCAGTGGGCTCTGTAATGTCTGGTATACTGCCTTCCTACAGGCAGATGATGGGGGCAGCGTGTGCTGTGCAGTGGGCTCTGTAATGTCTGGTATACTGCCTTCCTACAGGCAGATGATGGGGGCAGCGTGTGCTGTACAGTGGGCCCTGTAATGCCTGGTATACTGCCTTCCTACAGGCAGATGATGGAGGCAGCGTGTGCTGTGCAGTGGGCTCTGTAATGCCTGGTATACTGCCTTCCTACAGGCAGATGATGGGGGCAGCGTGTGCTGTACAGTGGACCCTGTAATGCCTGGTATACTGCCTTCCTACAGGCAGATGATGGAGGCAGCGTGTGCTGTGCAGTGGGCTCTGTAATGCCTGGTATACTGCCTTCCTACAGGCAGATGATGGAGGCAGCGTGTGCTGTGCAGTGGGCTCTGTAATGCCTGGTATACTGCCTTCCTACAGGCAGATGATGGGGGCAGCGTGTGCTGTACAGTGGGCTCTGTAATGTCTGGTATACTGCCTTCCTACAGGCAGATGATGGGGGCAGCGTGTGCTGTGCAGTGGGCTCTGTAATGTCTGGTATACTGCCTTCCTACAGGCAGATGATGGGGGCAGCGTGTGCTGTGCAGTGGGCTCTGTAATGTCTGGTATACTGCCTTCCTACAGGCAGATGATGGGGGCAGCGTGTGCTGTACAGTGGGCCCTGTAATGCCTGGTATACTGCCTTCCTACAGGCAGATGATGGAGGCAGCGTGTGCTGTGCAGTGGGCTCTGTAATGCCTGGTATACTGCCTTCCTACAGGCAGATGATGGGGGCAGCGTGTGCTGTACAGTGGACCCTGTAATGCCTGGTATACTGCCTTCCTACAGGCAGATGATGGAGGCAGCGTGTGCTGTGCAGTGGGCTCTGTAATGCCTGGTATACTGCCTTCCTACAGGCAGATGATGGAGGCAGCGTGTGCTGTGCAGTGGGCTCTGTAATGCCTGGTATACTGCCTTCCTACAGGCAGATGATGGGGGCAGCGTGTGCTGTACAGTGGGCTCTGTAATGTCTGGTATACTGCCTTCCTACAGGCAGATGATGGGGGCAGCGTGTGCTGTGCAGTGGGCTCTGTAATGTCTGGTATACTGCCTTCCTACAGGCAGATGATGGGGGCAGCGTGTGCTGTGCAGTGGGCTCTGTAATGCCTGGTATACTGCCTTCCTACAGGCAGATGATGGGGGCAGCGTGTGCTGTACAGTGGACCCTGTAATGCCTGGTATACTGCCTTCCTACAGGCAGATGATGGAGGCAGCGTGTGCTGTGCAGTGGGCTCTGTAATGCCTGGTATACTGCCTTCCTACAGGCAGATGATGGAGGCAGCGTGTGCTGTGCAGTGGGCTCTGTAATGCCTGGTATACTGCCTTCCTACAGGCAGATGATGGGGGCAGCGTGTGCTGTACAGTGGGCTCTGTAATGTCTGGTATACTGCCTTCCTACAGGCAGATGATGGGGGCAGCGTGTGCTGTGCAGTGGGCTCTGTAATGTCTGGTATACTGCCTTCCTACAGGCAGATGATGGGGGCAGCGTGTGCTGTGCAGTGGGCTCTGTAATGTCTGGTATACTGCCTTCCTACAGGCAGATGATGGGGGCAGCGTGTGCTGTACAGTGGGCCCTGTAATGCCTGGTATACTGCCTTCCTACAGGCAGATGATGGAGGCAGCGTGTGCTGTGCAGTGGGCTCTGTAATGCCTGGTATACTGCCTTCCTACAGGCAGATGATGGGGGCAGCGTGTGCTGTACAGTGGACCCTGTAATGCCTGGTATACTGCCTTCCTACAGGCAGATGATGGAGGCAGCGTGTGCTGTGCAGTGGGCTCTGTAATGCCTGGTATACTGCCTTCCTACAGGCAGATGATGGAGGCAGCGTGTGCTGTGCAGTGGGCTCTGTAATGCCTGGTATACTGCCTTCCTACAGGCAGATGATGGGGGCAGCGTGTGCTGTACAGTGGGCTCTGTAATGTCTGGTATACTGCCTTCCTACAGGCAGATGATGGGGGCAGCGTGTGCTGTGCAGTGGGCTCTGTAATGTCTGGTATACTGCCTTCCTACAGGCAGATGATGGGGGCAGCGTGTGCTGTGCAGTGGGCTCTGTAATGTCTGGTATACTGCCTTCCTACAGGCAGATGATGGGGGCAGCGTGTGCTGTACAGTGGGCCCTGTAATGCCTGGTATACTGCCTTCCTACAGGCAGATGATGGAGGCAGCGTGTGCTGTGCAGTGGGCTCTGTAATGCCTGGTATACTGCCTTCCTACAGGCAGATGATGGGGGCAGCGTGTGCTGTACAGTGGACCCTGTAATGCCTGGTATACTGCCTTCCTACAGGCAGATGATGGAGGCAGCGTGTGCTGTGCAGTGGGCTCTGTAATGCCTGGTATACTGCCTTCCTACAGGCAGATGATGGAGGCAGCGTGTGCTGTGCAGTGGGCTCTGTAATGCCTGGTATACTGCCTTCCTACAGGCAGATGATGGGGGCAGCGTGTGCTGTACAGTGGGCTCTGTAATGTCTGGTATACTGCCTTCCTACAGGCAGATGATGGGGGCAGCGTGTGCTGTGCAGTGGGCTCTGTAATGTCTGGTATACTGCCTTCCTACAGGCAGATGATGGGGGCAGCGTGTGCTGTGCAGTGGGCTCTGTAATGTCTGGTATACTGCCTTCCTACAGGCAGATGATGGGGGCAGCGTGTGCTGTACAGTGGGCCCTGTAATGTCTGGTATACTGCCTTCCTACAGGCAGATGATGGAGGCAGCGTGTGCTGTGCAGTGGGCTCTGTAATGCCTGGTATACTGCCTTCCTACAGGCAGATGATGGGGGCAGCGTGTGCTGTACAGTGGACCCTGTAATGCCTGGTATACTGCCTTCCTACAGGCAGATGATGGAGGCAGCGTGTGCTGTGCAGTGGGCTCTGTAATGCCTGGTATACTGCCTTCCTACAGGCAGATGATGGAGGCAGCGTGTGCTGTGCAGTGGGCTCTGTAATGCCTGGTATACTGCCTTCCTACAGGCAGATGATGGGGGCAGCGTGTGCTGTACAGTGGGCTCTGTAATGTCTGGTATACTGCCTTCCTACAGGCAGATGATGGGGGCAGCGTGTGCTGTGCAGTGGGCTCTGTAATGTCTGGTATACTGCCTTCCTACAGGCAGATGATGGGGGCAGCGTGTGCTGTGCAGTGGGCCCTGTAATGCCTGGTATACTGCCTTCCTACAGGCAGATGATGGGGGCAGCGTGTGCTGTACAGTGGGCCCTGTAATGTCTGGTATACTGCCTTCCTACAGGCAGATGATGGGGGCAGCGTGTGCTGTACAGTGGGCTCTGTAATGTCTGGTATACTGCCTTCCTACAGGCAGATGATGGGGGCAGCGTGTGCTGTACAGTGGACCCTGTAATGTCTGGTATACTGCCTTCCTACAGGCAGATGATGGGGGCAGCGTGTGCTGTACAGTGGGCCCTGTAATGCCTGGTATACTGCCTTCCTACAGGCAGATGATGGGGGCAGCGTGTGCTGTGCAGTGGGCTCTGTAATGTCTGGTATACTGCCTTCCTACAGGCAGATGATGGGGGCAGCGTGTGCTGTACAGTGGACCCTGTAATGTCTGGTATACTGCCTTCCTACAGGCAGATGATGGGGGCAGCGTGTGCTGTACAGTGGGTCCTGTAATGTCTGGTATACTGCCTTCCTACAGGCAGATGATGGAGGCAGCGTGTGCTGTACAGTGGGCCCTGTAATGTCTGGTATACTGCCTTCCTACAGGCAGATGATGGAGGCAGCGTGTGCTGTACAGTGGGCCCTGTAATGCCTGGTATACTGCCTTCCTACAGGCAGATGATGGGGGCAGCGTGTGCTGTGCAGTGGGCTCTGTAATGTCTGGTATACTGCCTTCCTACAGGCAGATGATGGAGGCAGCGTGTGCTGTGCAGTGGGCTCTGTAATGTCTGGTATACTGCCTTCCTACAGGCAGATGATGGGGGCAGCGTGTGCTGTGCAGTGGGCTCTGTAATGTCTGGTATACTGCCTTCCTACAGGCAGATGATGGGGGCAGCGTGTACTGTACAGTGGGTCCTGTAATGTCTGGTATACTGCCTTCCTACAGGCAGATGATGGAGGCAGCGTGTGCTGTACAGTGGGCTCTGTAATGTCTGGTATACTGCCTTCCTACAGGCAGATGATGGGGGCAGCGTGTGCTGTGCAGTGGGCTCTGTAATGTCTGGTATACTGCCTTCCTACAGGCAGATGATGGGGGCAGCGTGTACTGTACAGTGGGTCCTGTAATGTCTGGTATACTGCCTTCCTACAGGCAGATGATGGGGGCAGCGTGTGCTGTACAGTGGGCTCTGTAATGTCTGGTATACTGCCTTCCTACAGGCAGATGATGGGGGCAGCGTGTGCTGTGCAGTGGGCTCTGTAATGCCTGGTATACTGCCTTCCTACAGGCAGATGATGGGGGCAGCGTGTGCTGTGCAGTGGGCTCTGTAATGTCTGGTATACTGCCTTCCTACAGGCAGATGATGGGGGCAGCGTGTGCTGTACAGTGGGCCCTGTAATGTCTGGTATACTGCCTTCCTACAGGCAGATGATGGGGGCAGCGTGTGCTGTACAGTGGGCCCTGTAATGTCTGGTATACTGCCTTCCTACAGGCAGATGATGGAGGCAGCGTGTGCTGTACAGTGGGCCCTGTAATGTCTGGTATACTGCCTTCCTACAGGCAGATGATGGGGGCAGCGTGTGCTGTACAATGGACCCTGTAATGCCTGGTATACTGCCTTCCTACAGGCAGATGATGGAGGCAGCGTGTGCTGTACAGTGGGCTCTGTAATGTCTGGTATACTGCCTTCCTACAGGCAGATGATGGGGGCAGCGTGTGCTGTACAGTGGACCCTGTGATGCCTGGTATACTGCCTTCCTACAGGCAGATGATGGAGGCAGCGTGTGCTGTACAGTGGGCCCTGTAATGTCTGGTATACTGCCTTCCTACAGGCAGATGATGGGGGCAGCGTGTGCTGTGCAGTGGGCTCTGTAATGTCTGGTATACTGCCTTCCTACACGCAGATGATGGGGGCAGCGTGTGCTGTACAGTGGGCCCTGTAATGTCTGGTATACTGCCTTCCTACAGGCAGATGATGGGGGCAGCGTGTGCTGTGCAGTGGGCTCTGTAATGTCTGGTATACTGCCTTCCTACAGGCAGATGATGGGGGCAGCGTGTGCTGTACAGTGGGCTCTGTAATGCCTGGTATACTGCCTTCCTACAGGCAGATGATGGAGGCAGCGTGTGCTGTACAGTGGGCTCTGTAATGCCTGGTATACTGCCTTCCTACAGGCAGATGATGGGGGCAGCGTGTGCTGTGCAGTGGGCTCTGTAATGTCTGGTATACTGCCTTCCTACAGGCAGATGATGGAGGCAGCGTGTGCTGTGCAGTGGGCTCTGTAATGTCTGGTATACTGCCTTCCTACAGGCAGATGATGGAGGCAGCGTGTGCTGTGCAGTGGGCTCTGTAATGTCTGGTATACTGCCTTCCTACAGGCAGATGATGGGGGCAGCGTGTGCTGTACAGTGGACCCTGTAATGCCTGGTATACTGCCTTCCTACAGGCAGATGATGGAGGCAGCGTGTGCTGTACAGTGGGCCCTGTAATGTCTGGTATACTGCCTTCCTACAGGCAGATGATGGAGGCAGCGTGTGCTGTACAGTGGGCTCTGTAATGTCTGGTATACTGCCTTCCTACAGGCAGATGATGGGGGCAGCGTGTGCTGTACAGTGGGCCCTGTAATGTCTGGTTTACTGCCTTCCTACAGGCAGATGATGGGGGCAGCGTGTGCTGTACAATGGACCCTGTAATGCCTGGTATACTGCCTTCCTACAGGCAGATGATGGAGGCAGCGTGTGCTGTACAGTGGGCTCTGTAATGTCTGGTATACTGCCTTCCTACAGGCAGATGATGGGGGCAGCGTGTGCTGTACAGTGGACCCTGTGATGCCTGGTATACTGCCTTCCTACAGGCAGATGATGGAGGCAGCGTGTGCTGTACAGTGGGCCCTGTAATGTCTGGTATACTGCCTTCCTACAGGCAGATGATGGGGGCAGCGTGTGCTGTACAGTGGGCTCTGTAATGTCTGGTTTACTGCCTTCCTACAGGCAGATGATGGAGGCAGCGTGTGCTGTACAGTGGGCTCTGTAATGTCTGGTATACTGCCTTCCTACAGGCAGATGATGGAGGCAGCGTGTGCTGTACAGTGGGCTCTGTAATGTCTGGTATACTGCCTTCCTACAGGCAGATGATGGGGGCAGCGTGTGCTGTACAGTGGACCCTGTAATGCCTGACATACTGCCTTCCTACAGGCAGATGATGGAGGCAGCGTGTGCTGTACAGTGGGCCCTGTAATGTCTGGTATACTGCCTTCCTACAGGCAGATGATGGGGGCAGCGTGTGCTGTACAGTGGGCTCTGTAATGTCTGGTATACTGCCTTCCTACAGGCAGATGATGGAGGCAGCGTGTGCTGTACAGTGGGCTCTGTAATGTCTGGTATACTGCCTTCCTACAGGCAGATGATGGGGGCAGCGTGTGCTGTACAGTGGGCCCTGTAATGTCTGGTATACTGCCTTCCTACAGGCAGATGATGGGGGCAGCGTGTGCTGTACAGTGGGCTCTGTAATGTCTGGTATACTGCCTTCCTACAGGCAGATGATGGAGGCAGCGTGTGCTGTACAGTGGGCCCTGTAATGTCTGGTATACTGCCTTCCTACAGGCAGATGATGGAGGCAGCGTGTGCTGTACAGTGGACCCTGTAATGTCTGGTATACTGCCTTCCTACAGGCAGATGATGGAGGCAGCGTGTGCTGTACAGTGGGCCCTGTAATGTCTGGTATACTGCCTTCCTACAGGCTGATGATGGGGGCAGCGTGTGCTGTACAGTGGGCCCTGTAATGTCTGGTATACTGCCTTCCTACACGCAGATGATGGAGGCAGCGTGTGCTGTACAGTGGACCCTGTAATGTCTGGTATACTGCCTTCCTACAGGCAGATGATGGAGGCAGCGTGTGCTGTACAGTGGGCCCTGTAATGCCTGGTATACTGCCTTCCTACAGGCAGATGATGGAGGCAGCGTGTGCTGTACAGTGGGCCCTGTAATGTCTGGTATACTGCCTTCCTACAGGCAGATGATAGGGGCAGCGTGTGCTGTACAGTGGGCTCTGTAATGTCTGGTATACTGCCTTCCTACAGGCAGATGATGGGGGCAGCGTGTGCTGTACAGTGGGCTCTGTAATGTCTGGTATACTGCCTTCCTACAGGCAGATGATGGGGGCAGCGTGTGCTGTACAGTGGGCTCTGTAATGTCTGGTATACTGCCTTCCTACAGGCAGATGATAGGGGCAGCGTGTGCTGTACAGTGGGCTCTGTAATGTCTGGTATACTGCCTTCCTACAGGCAGATGATGGAGGCAGCGTGTGCTGTACAGTGGGTCCTGTAATGCCTGGTATAGTGCCTTCCTACAGGCAGATGATGGGGGCAGCGTGTGCTGTACAGTGGGCCCTGTAATGTCTGGTATACTGCCTTCCTACAGGCAGATGATGGAGGCAGCGTGTGCTGTACAGTGGGCCCTGTAATGTCTGGTATACTGCCTTCCTACAGGCAGATGATGGAGGCAGCGTGTGCTGTACAGTGGGCCCTGTAATGTCTGGTATACTGCCTTCCTACAGGCAGATGATGGGGGCAGCGTGTGCTGTGCAGTGGGCTCTGTAATGTCTGGTATACTGCCTTCCTACAGGCAGATGATGGGGGCAGCGTGTGCTGTACAGTGGGCCCTGTAATGTCTGGTTTACTGCCTTCCTACAGGCAGATGATGGGGGCAGCGTGTGCTGTACAGTGGGCCCTGTAATGTCTGGTTTACTGCCTTCCTACAGGCAGATGATGGAGGCAGCGTGTGCTGTACAGTGGGCTCTGTAATGTCTGGTATACTGCCTTCCTACAGGCAGATGATGGGGGCAGCGTGTGCTGTACAGTGGGCCCTGTAATGTCTGGTTTACTGCCTTCCTACAGGCAGATGATGGGGGCAGCGTGTGCTGTACAATGGACCCTGTAATGCCTGGTATACTGCCTTCCTACAGGCAGATGATGGAGGCAGCGTGTGCTGTACAGTGGGCTCTGTAATGTCTGGTATACTGCCTTCCTACAGGCAGATGATGGGGGCAGCGTGTGCTGTACAGTGGACCCTGTGATGCCTGGTATACTGCCTTCCTACAGGCAGATGATGGAGGCAGCGTGTGCTGTGCAGTGGGCTCTGTAATGTCTGGTATACTGCCTTCCTACAGGCAGATGATGGAGGCAGCGTGTGCTGTACAGTGGGCCCTGTAATGTCTGGTATACTGCCTTCCTACAGGCAGATGATGGGGGCAGCGTGTGCTGTGCAGTGGGCTCTGTAATGTCTGGTATACTGCCTTCCTACACGCAGATGATGGGGGCAGCGTGTGCTGTACAGTGGGCCCTGTAATGTCTGGTATACTGCCTTCCTACAGGCAGATGATGGGGGCAGCGTGTGCTGTGCAGTGGGCTCTGTAATGTCTGGTATACTGCCTTCCTACAGGCAGATGATGGGGGCAGCGTGTGCTGTGCAGTGGGCTCTGTAATGTCTGGTATACTGCCTTCCTACAGGCAGATGATGGAGGCAGCGTGTGCTGTACAGTGGGCTCTGTAATGCCTGGTATACTGCCTTCCTACAGGCAGATGATGGAGGCAGCGTGTGCTGTGCAGTGGGCTCTGTAATGTCTGGTATACTGCCTTCCTACAGGCAGATGATGGGGGCAGCGTGTGCTGTACAGTGGACCCTGTAATGCCTGACATACTGCCTTCCTACAGGCAGATGATGGAGGCAGCGTGTGCTGTACAGTGGGCCCTGTAATGTCTGGTATACTGCCTTCCTACAGGCAGATGATGGGGGCAGCGTGTGCTGTACAGTGGGCTCTGTAATGTCTGGTATACTGCCTTCCTACAGGCAGATGATGGAGGCAGCGTGTGCTGTACAGTGGGCTCTGTAATGTCTGGTATACTGCCTTCCTACAGGCAGATGATGGGGGCAGCGTGTGCTGTACAGTGGGCTCTGTAATGTCTGGTATACTGCCTTCCTACAGGCAGATGATGGAGGCAGCGTGTGCTGTACAGTGGGCCCTGTAATGTCTGGTATACTGCCTTCCTACAGGCAGATGATGGAGGCAGCGTGTGCTGTACAGTGGACCCTGTAATGTCTGGTATACTGCCTTCCTACAGGCAGATGATGGAGGCAGCGTGTGCTGTACAGTGGGCCCTGTAATGTCTGGTATACTGCCTTCCTACAGGCTGATGATGGGGGCATCGTGTGCTGTACAGTGGGCCCTGTAATGTCTGGTATACTGCCTTCCTACACGCAGATGATGGAGGCAGCGTGTGCTGTACAGTGGGCCCTGTAATGTCTGGTATACTGCCTTCCTACAGGCAGATGATGGAGGCAGCGTGTGCTGTACAGTGGGCTCTGTAATGTCTGGTATACTGCCTTCCTACAGGCAGATGATGGAGGCAGCGTGTGCTGTACAGTGGGCCCTGTAATGTCTGGTATACTGCCTTCCTACAGGCAGATGATGGAGGCAGCGTGTGCTGTACAGTGGGCCCTGTAATGTCTGGTATACTGCCTTCCTACAGGCAGATGATGGGGGCAGCGTGTGCTGTGCAGTGGGCTCTGTAATGTCTGGTATACTGCCTTCCTACACGCAGATGATGGAGGCAGCGTGTGCTGTACAGTGGGCTCTGTAATGTCTGGTATACTGCCTTCCTACAGGCAGATGATGGGGGCAGCGTGTGCTGTACAGTGGGCCCTGTAATGTCTGGTTTACTGCCTTCCTACAGGCAGATGATGGGGGCAGCGTGTGCTGTACAATGGACCCTGTAATGCCTGGTATACTGCCTTCCTACAGGCAGATGATGGAGGCAGCGTGTGCTGTACAGTGGGCTCTGTAATGTCTGGTATACTGCCTTCCTACAGGCAGATGATGGGGGCAGCGTGTGCTGTACAGTGGACCCTGTGATGCCTGGTATACTGCCTTCCTACAGGCAGATGATGGAGGCAGCGTGTGCTGTGCAGTGGGCTCTGTAATGTCTGGTATACTGCCTTCCTACAGGCAGATGATGGAGGCAGCGTGTGCTGTACAGTGGGCCCTGTAATGTCTGGTATACTGCCTTCCTACAGGCAGATGATGGGGGCAGCGTGTGCTGTGCAGTGGGCTCTGTAATGTCTGGTATACTGCCTTCCTACACGCAGATGATGGGGGCAGCGTGTGCTGTACAGTGGGCCCTGTAATGTCTGGTATACTGCCTTCCTACAGGCAGATGATGGGGGCAGCGTGTGCTGTGCAGTGGGCTCTGTAATGTCTGGTATACTGCCTTCCTACAGGCAGATGATGGGGGCAGCGTGTGCTGTGCAGTGGGCTCTGTAATGTCTGGTATACTGCCTTCCTACAGGCAGATGATGGAGGCAGCGTGTGCTGTACAGTGGGCTCTGTAATGCCTGGTATACTGCCTTCCTACAGGCAGATGATGGAGGCAGCGTGTGCTGTACAGTGGGCCCTGTAATGTCTGGTATACTGCCTTCCTACAGGCAGATGATGGGGGCAGCGTGTGCTGTACAGTGGACCCTGTAATGCCTGACATACTGCCTTCCTACAGGCAGATGATGGAGGCAGCGTGTGCTGTACAGTGGGCCCTGTAATGTCTGGTATACTGCCTTCCTACAGGCAGATGATGGGGGCAGCGTGTGCTGTACAGTGGGCTCTGTAATGTCTGGTATACTGCCTTCCTACAGGCAGATGATGGAGGCAGCGTGTGCTGTACAGTGGGCTCTGTAATGTCTGGTATACTGCCTTCCTACAGGCAGATGATGGGGGCAGCGTGTGCTGTACAGTGGGCCCTGTAATGTCTGGTATACTGCCTTCCTACAGGCAGATGATGGGGGCAGCGTGTGCTGTACAGTGGGCTCTGTAATGTCTGGTATACTGCCTTCCTACAGGCAGATGATGGAGGCAGCGTGTGCTGTACAGTGGGCCCTGTAATGTCTGGTATACTGCCTTCCTACAGGCAGATGATGGAGGCAGCGTGTGCTGTACAGTGGACCCTGTAATGTCTGGTATACTGCCTTCCTACAGGCAGATGATGGAGGCAGCGTGTGCTGTACAGTGGGCCCTGTAATGTCTGGTATACTGCCTTCCTACAGGCAGATGATGGAGGCAGCGTGTGCTGTACAGTGGGCCCTGTAATGTCTGGTATACTGCCTTCCTACAGGCAGATGATGGAGGCAGCGTGTGCTGTACAGTGGGCCCTGTAATGTCTGGTATACTGCCTTCCTACAGGCAGATGATGGAGGCAGCGTGTGCTGTACAGTGGACCCTGTAATGTCTGGTATACTGCCTTCCTACAGGCAGATGATGGAGGCAGCGTGTGCTGTACAGTGGGCTCTGTAATGTCTGGTATACTGCCTTCCTACAGGCAGATGATGGAGGCAGCGTGTGCTGTACAGTGGGCTCTGTAATGTCTGGTATACTGCCTTCCTACAGGCAGATGATGGAGGCAGCGTGTGCTGTACAGTGGGCCCTGTAATGTCTGGTATACTGCCTTCCTACAGGCAGATGATGGGGGCAGCGTGTGCTGTACAGTGGGCCCTGTAATGTCTGGTATACTGCCTTCCTACAGGCAGATGATGGAGGCAGCGTGTGCTGTACAGTGGACCCTGTAATGCCTGGTATACTGCCTTCCTACAGGCAGATGATGGGGGCAGCGTGTGCTGTACAGTGGACCCTGTAATGCCTGACATACTGCCTTCCTACAGGCAGATGATGGAGGCAGCGTGTGCTGTACAGTGGGCCCTGTAATGTCTGGTATACTGCCTTCCTACAGGCAGATGATGGGGGCAGCGTGTGCTGTACAGTGGGCTCTGTAATGTCTGGTATACTGCCTTCCTACAGGCAGATGATGGAGGCAGCGTGTGCTGTACAGTGGGCTCTGTAATGCCTGGTATACTGCCTTCCTACAGGCTGATGATGGGGGCAGCGTGTGCTGTACAGTGGACCCTGTAATGTCTGGTATACTGCCTTCCTACAGGCTGATGATGGGGGCAGCGTGTGCTGTACAGTGGACCCTGTAATGTCTGGTATACTGCCTTCCTACAGGCAGATGATGGGGGCAGCGTGTGCTGTACAGTGGACCCTGTAATGTCTGGTATACTGCCTTCCTACAGGCAGATGATGGGGGCAGCGTGTGCTGTACAGTGGGTCCTGTAATGTCTGGTATACTGCCTTCCTACAGGCAGATGATGGGGGCAGCGTGTGCTGTACAGTGGGCTCTGTAATGCCTGGTATACTGCCTTCCTACAGGCAGATGATGGGGGCAGCGTGTGCTGTACAGTGGACCCTGTAATGTCTGGTATACTGCCTTCCTACAGGCAGATGATGGGGGCAGCGTGTGCTGTACAGTGGGCCCTGTAATGTCTGGTATACTGCCTTCCTACAGGCAGATGATGGAGGCAGCGTGTGCTGTACAGTGGGCCCTGTAATGTCTGGTATACTGCCTTCCTACAGGCAGATGATGGGGGCAGCGTGTGCTGTACAGTGGGTCCTGTAATGTCTGGTATACTGCCTTCCTACAGGCAGATGATGGAGGCAGCGTGTACTGTACAGTGGGCCCTGTAATGCCTGGTATACTGCCTTCCTACAGGCGCATGATAGTGACAACGTGTAATGCACAGACGGCCCCATATCCAGGGCAGTGGAGTCGGAAAGCCAAACCTCCGACTCCTCAATTTTCCTGACTTCCGACTCCAACTTCACAGCACTGCCTCACTACGGAGCGTGTACATAAAGTGCAGCACAGATTCATCTCAACTAAAAGCCCAGATCCTGAACTCAGGAATAGAACAGACATTCATAGGACATTTCACAACTTTCCCAAATTCTTTTGAAAACATTTAGGCTGCGTTTTCGCGTTCTTTTTTCCGCTTGGAAATGCACCAAAAACGCTAGGTAATCCGTGTGCCAGCTAATGCAATGACAATCCTGATGTGCAGTGCGCATTACCAGGAATTTTCCTGTCAGGATTGTCATTGTGTTTAAATCTGCAGCATGTGAATTATTTGTTCTTTTCTGCAGCGTTTTTCACCCATAGACTTGAATGGAGTCAGTCAAATTGACAGCAAAAATGCAGGTATAAAAATATTAGCGGACTTGTTGCTGCAGATGTTTGCTGCGTATTTGACTGACTCAAGTCAAGTAAGTGAGTCAAAAACGTGGCAAAAACGCGCAAAGAATTGCCCGTGGGAGACTACTCCTCCCATCATCTGACTGCCGCTCCTGCTGACAATAGTGGGAACAGGTGCGGCTGAGGGAAGAAGTAGTCTCCTCAGCCGGCGCCTGTGCGCTGTTAAAAAAATAAATAAAAATCAATCAATCAATATTAAAATAAAAAACACCTTATTCTCATCTGTGCGCTGTACCCAGAGTGTCCCATGGCGATCTGATCACCCAGCAATACACTGACGGGAGCGCGATCGCTCCCAGCAGTGTATAGCGCAGAGCTGCTGGGATGCAGTTCACCAGAGTTCATCAGCTGAGATCTTCGGCGACCTCACTTACGTGTGAATATTCTTACGCAACACTGAGGCAGTAAGTGAGGTCATCGAAGCTCTCAGCTGATGGAACTCAAGAGACCTCAGTCCTTCAGCTCAACACTATACAGTGATAGGAGTGATTACACTTATTTCAGTGTATACAGTGCTGTCTTCTACAGCAGTCACATCACTGATTGCTGATGCGGCTGCTGTAGAAGTGATCGTCGTTAGACACTGGGATTACATCATGACAGCGGACAGGTGAGGGATATGGTTGTTTTTTTTGTTTCTTACAGGAGACTAGGGCATCGGGGATTGGGCGTTTTAAATAAAAGATTAATCCATGTGGAATTTTATTTAACATAAAAAACTTTTTTCTAGCCGTGTCTTTATTTCAAAAACCTTACTACGGGGTTAGTAATGGGGGTGTCTTATAGATGCCCCCATTACTAACCTGGGCTTGATGTCAGCTGTCAATACAAGGCTGACATGAACCCCAACCCTATTACCCCACTTGCCACTGCACCAGGGCAATTGGGAAGAGCGGAGGCTAATCTCCAGATTTGGCACATCTTATGGATGCGCCAGTTCTGGGGCCTCTGAGACCTGATATTATTAGCCTCGGAGGGGCTAGTATCCATGGCTCCTTCCCTGGCTATTAATATCAGCCCGCAGCTGTCTGCCTAGCCTTTGCTGGTTAGATTTTATAGGGGGACCCTACTTCAATTTTTTTCTGGGGTCCCCCTGTAATCTAGCCAGTAAAGGCTAAGCAAACAGCTGAGCTACTAATATCAGCTCCCAGCAGTCGGTTTTCCCTCTACTGGTTATGAAAATGACGCGGGAGCCCACGCCATTTTTTTTTATTTTAGGCTCATTTGTGCCCATGATACAGACGTAACAGCACTTTGGACGCAGCATATTTTTTTTATTGAGCGCAGGTAAATCTACATGTGTTCACTGAACCATGTGGATTTACCGCATTCAATACATTTTAGTGTTCAAATTTCTGTTGCGGAGACTAGCCACTCCGCAAGTGAATTTGACATGCTGCAGTCCTGAAAGACGTGCCGGATGTCACTGTCCACGGGTGATCTGCAACCTCAGATGCACGCATAGTGGACATGGGATTTCTATGCTGTAACATCTGGCCGCTGCAGGTTTGACGCTTCATAAACACGCATCTTCAAACCCGCCGCATTTCCTGATCGTGGGCACATACCCAAACCCATCCGCAGCATGTCAATTTCTGTAGCGTGCTGCAGATTTTGACCGATTTGAAATGTCATTACATCCGGTGGATGCGCATGTATTGACAAAACAAGTACAGCATTAGAACACAGCTAAAATACGCTGTGTCCAAAGCGCTGCTGATTGCTGATCGTGGGGATGTAGCGGCTAACCAGACAGCTGTGAGCTGTTATTAATAGCCAGGGAACATGTTGGCCTAATGAGCCTTTCCTAGGCTAAAAATAGCAACTCTCAGCTGCCCCAGAAATGACATGAATGGGAATTAATACTAATTGGATTAGGGTTTACGAGATTTGTTGTCGTTGACACCAAGCCCTTTGTTTAGTGATGAAAAGGTGTCAACCAAACACCCTCATTACTAAACAAACCTGTAAGTAAAGAGTTAGATAAACACACAGAGTAAAACACTTTATTTGAAATACAACAGACACCTTCTTTAATAATTTAAATTAACCAGTATACTCACCCCAGGTCTGACGGTAATCCAAGGGTTAAAGGGATGTCCCAGGTTTTGGTTTTTTTTTTTCAAATATGTTTATTGAGATCCAAAAGTGCATTCATTGCTGTACAAAATCGCATCAAAATCGCGATAAAACACACATTTTTGCAGCAGCGTGTTTGCTGCCAAGAGATGCAGAAATTTCTGCAATCAAATCCTGAACATGCGCACATACCCTTACAGCACATTCTGCATTGAACTACTGAACCCACGTTATTATATACACTGCTCAAAAAAATAAAGAGAACACTCAAATAACACATCCTAGATCTGAATGATGAAATCTTCTCATTGAATACTTTGTTCTGTAGAAAGCTGAATGTGCTGACAACAAAATTACACAAAAATCATCAATGGAAATCACATTTATTAACCAATGGGGGCCTGGATTTGGAGTCACCCCCAAAATTAAAGTGGAAAAACACTCTACAGGCTGATCCAACTTTGATGTAATGTCCTTAAAACAAGTCAAAATGAGGCTCAGTATTGTGTGTGGCCTCCACGTGCCTGTATGACCTCCCTACAACACCTGGGCATGCTCCTGATGAGGCTGAGTATTGTGTGTGGCCTCCACGTGCCTGTATGACCTCCCTACAACACCTGGGCATGCTCCTGATGAGGCTGAGTATTGTGTGTGGCCTCCACATGCCTGTATGACTTCCCTACAACGCCTGGGCATGCTCCTGATGAGGCTGAGTATTGTGTGTGGCCTCCACGTGCCTGTATGACCTCCCTACAACGCCTGGGCATGCTCCTGATGAGGCTGAGTATTGTGTGTGGCCTCCACGTGCCTGTATGACCTCCCTACAACGCCTGGGCATGCTCCTGACGAGGCTGAGTATTGTGTGTGGCCTCCACGTGCCTGTATGACCTCCCTACAACACCTGGGCATGCTCCTGATGAGGCTGAGTATTGTGTGTGGCCTCCACGTGCCTGTATGACCTCCCTACAACGCCTGGGCATGCTCCTGATGAGGTTGCGGATGATCTCCTGTGGGATCTCCTCCCAGACCTGGACTAAAGCATCCGCCAACTCCTGGACAGTCTGTGGTGCAACGTGACGTTGGTGGATGGAGCGAGACATGATGTCCCAGATGTGCTCAATCGGATTCAGGTCTGGGGAGCGGGCGGGCCAGTCCATAGCTTCAATGCCTTCATCTTGCAGGAGCTGCTGACACACTCCAGCCACATGAGGTCTGGCATTGTCCTGCATTAGGAGGAACCCAGGGCCAACCGCACCAGCATATGGTCTCACAAGGGGTCTGAGGATCTCATCTCGGTACCTAATGGCAGTCAGGCTACCTCTGGCGAGCACATGGAGGGCTGTGCGGCCCTCCAAAGAAATGCGACCCCACACCATTACTGACCCACTGCCAAACAGGTCATGCTGAAGGATGTTGCAGGCAGCAGATCGCTCTCCACGGCGTCTCCAGACTCTGTCACATCTGTCACATGTGCTCAGTGGGAACCTGCTTTCATCTGTGAAGAGCACAGGGCGCCAGTGGTGACTTTGCCAATCCTGGTGTTCTGTGGCAAATGTCAAGCGTCCTGCACTGTGTTGGGCTGTGAGCACAACCCCCATCTGTGGACGTCGGGCCCTCATACCACCCTCATGGAGCCGGTTTCTAACAGTTTGTGCAGACACATGCATATTTGTGGCCTGCTGGAGGTCATTTTGCAGGGCACTGGCAGTGCTCCTCCTGTTTCTACTTGCACAAAGGTGGAGGTAGTGGTCCTGCTGCTGGGTTGTTGCCCTCCTACGGCCCCCTCCACGTCTCCTGGTGTACTGGCCTGTCTCCTGGTAGCGCCTCCAGCCTCTGGACACTGCGCTGACAGACACAGCAAACCTTCTTGCCACAGCTCGCATTGATGTTCCATCCTGGAAGAGCTGCACTACCTGAGCAACTTCTGTGGGTTGTAGAGTCCGTCTCATGCTACCACGAGTGTGAAAGCACAACCAACATTCAAAAGTGACCAAAACATCAGCCAGAAAGCATTGGTACTGTGATGTGGTCTGTGGTCCCCACCTGCAGAACCCCTCCTTTATTGAGTGTGTCTTGATAATTGCCAATAATTTCCATCTATTGTCTATTCCATTTGCACAACAGCATGTGAAATTGATTGTCAATCAGTGTTGCTTCCTAAGTGGACAGTTTGATTTCACAGAAGTTTGATTTACTTGGAGTTATTTTCTGTTGTTTAAGTGTTCCCTATATTTTTTTGAGCAGTGTATTTTAGAAGTCAGCCCATTTTATCCCGGCTTCAACTCCACCAAAATGGTCACCGACTCCACAGCCCTACCCGTAACGCCTGGTATACTGCCGTTCTACAGGTGGACGATGGGGCAGTGTGCGCAGCACAGAAAGCCCCGTAACATCTGTCACCCAGACTCATCTACCTACACGTGGGAACCAGTAGTGTAAAACATTAATAATATGTTCTGCATTGATGAGAGCTCTGGCCTCAGCCTTAATACACGGAATTATATCCGCACAGTTGGAGCCAATTAAAGGCCACGTTTCCACGTCCACAGCTAATAATAAGACTATTGTGGAGAGAAACGGCTCAGACTATTGCCAATACAGAACACAGACACACGCAGCAGAGATTTAATAGCAGTCTGACAGATGAGCGGCGGCCACCTACCCCACTGACATACACACTGACCCATGATCAGCGGCAGCCTACCCCACTGACATACACACTGACCCATGATCAGCGGCAGCCTATCCCACTGAAATACACACTGAACCATGATCAGCGGCAGCCTACCCCACTGACATACACACTGACCCATGATCGGCGGCTGCCTACCCCACTGACATACACACTGACCAATGATCAGCGGCAGCCTACCCCACTGACATACACACTGACCCATGATCAGCGGCAGCCTACCCCACTGAAATACACACTGAACCATGATCAACGGCAGCCTACCCCACTGACATACACACTTATGATCAGTGGCAGCCTAACCCACTGACATACACACTGACGGATGATCAGCAGCAGCCTACACCACTGACATACACACTGATCCATGATCGGCGGCTGCCTACCCCACTGACATACACACTGACCCATGAACAGCGTCAGCCTACCCCACTGACATACTGACCCATGGTCAGTGGCAGCCTACCCCACTGACATACACTGACCCATGGTCAGTGGCAGCCTACCCCACTGACATACACTGACCCATGATCAGCGGCAGCCTACCCCACTGACATACACACTGACCCATGGTCAGCGGCAGCCTACCCCACTGACATACACTGACCCATGATCAGCGGCAGCCTACCCCACCGACATACACTGACCCATGATCAGTGGCAGCCTACCCCACTGACATACACTGACCCATGGTCAGTGGCAGCCTACCCCACTGACATACACACTGACCCATGGTCAGTGGCAGCCTACCCCACTGAGATACACTGACCCATGATCAGCGGCAGCCTACCCCACTGACATACACTGACCCATGGTCAGTGGAAGCCTACCCCACTGACATACACTGACCCATGATCAGCGGCAGCCTACCCCACTGACATACACTGACCCATAGTCAGCGGCAGCCTACCCCACTGACATACACTGACCCATGGTCAGCGGCAGCCTACCCCACTGACATACACTGACCCATGGTCAGCGGCAGCCTACCCCACTGACATACACTGACCCATGGTCAGCGGCAGCCTACCCCACTGACATACACACTTATGATCAGTGGCAGCCTAACCCACTGACATACACACTGACGGATGATCAGCGGCAGCCTACCCCACTGACATACACACAGGATAAAGGCCGTCACAGATCTCACCTGGAGCCACTTATCCCCAGAAGGAACAAAATATTTGATGTTTTTTACCTGCCACATTAGAGAGCATTTGATTTGCACAATCCTCTTAAGAATTGGTGACCTGTTCATTTATCTGATTGGTGGGGTGGCAGCCCCCCACATACCTGAAATTGATGGCCTTTCCTATGGATCCGTCAGCGGACGAATAGGCGCCATGTACAGAGTGCAGTTTAGAAGCCACTGATTGTTTTGTGGCCGCTGCCACGTACGGCTGTATATCAGCCATACAAGTGATTATCTGACTGATGGGATTCTTCTGATGGCTGGGTCCCAGGCAGCGATCGGCTGCACCCTGACATGACTGAAATGCTTAAAGCGCCTGTCAGCAGGATTGTGCTCAGTAAACCACATACACTGTCAGGTGGGTGACATTACACTGATTAATATGATACCTTGGTTGATGAAATCCGTCCTGTGGTTCTTGTGTAATCTTTACTTTCAGTTTGGAGATAATGATATGCTCGTGCTCCGGGGTGACCTGTGGGGGGCGCTCTATCTGATGCTCCGGGGTGGCCTGTGAGGGGCGCTCTATCTGATGCTCCGGGGTGACCTGTGGTGGGCGCTCTATCTGGTGCTCCGGGGTGACCTGTGGGGGGCGCTCTATCTGATGCTCCGGGGCGGCCTGTGGGGGGCGCTCTATCTGGTGCTCTGCTTACATATTCATCTGCATGCTGTTATGGCAGCTCACTGATCGTTCACTGACCTGCCTCCTATTACCTAGCCCTGCACTACTAAATGAATTATGTAAAATTAAGAGGCCGGTCAGTGAACGATCAGTGAGCTGTCATAAGAGTATACAGATGAATATGTAAGCAGAGCACCAGATAGAACGCCGCAATGAAGCATGAGCATATCATTATTTCCAAACTGAAAGTAAAGATTACACAAAAACCACAGGACAGATTTCATCAATCAAGGCATCATATTCATCAGTGAAATGTCGCCCACCAGACAGTGTATGTGGTTTACTGAGCACAATCCTGCTGACAGGTGCGCTTTAAATATGATTCAGGAGCAGGGTCGGACTGGCCTGGCGGGGTACCGGGGAAATCCCCAGTGGGCCCTTTCTGCAGAGGAGAGGGGAAAGAAGAGATGTAAAAAAAAAAAAAGCCTGCGGTTTTAAGGAGCATGGGCCCTTTAAAAGCGCAGGCAGAGTATATGCAGGGACGCACGCACAGGGCGTTCATTGCTGAACTGCCGCGGCGCATGTCCCCCTGAAGCTCAGCTCAGCTGAGTGTCCAACGTCGCTGGTGTATGACGTCATCGTCTTGCGCCTGCTGCGAACGGCGCACGCAAGTCAGCTGCCAGCCTCTGCTACGAGCGCGCACGATCTAAGTAGAGGACACCCCACAGCGCCGGGAGTGCAGGAAGGTAAGAGGAATGTTTTTTGTTTTCTTTTCTGTGTAAATGCAGAATGGAATGGGGGCCTGGATGGACACATGGGGGGGCTTGGATCACGGACACATGGGGGGGGGCCTGGATGGACACATGGGGGAGCCTGGATAGACACATGGGGGGACCTGGATCATGGACACAAGGGGGAGCCTGGATGGACAAATGGGGGGCCTGGATCATGGGGAGCCTGAATGGACACATGGGGGGGCCTGGATGGACACATGGGGGTGCCTGAATCATGGACACAATGGGGGGAAATATGGGAGTGGGGGGCTGGACACATGGGGACCTGGATGGATACATGGGGTCCTGGACGGATATATGGGGGGGCAAGCTGGACACATGGGGGCCTGGATGGATATTTTGGGGGGGCAGGCTTGGACATTGGGGCCATGATGGATATATGGGGGGGCAGGCTGGACACAGGGGGGGCCAGAATAGATATTTAGGGGGGGGGGGCAGGATGGACACATGGGGGGCTAGGGTGGATATATGGGGGGCAGGATTGATATATGAAGGGGAGCAGGATGGATATATTGATGGGGGGCTAGGATGGATATATGGGGGGCAGGATGGATATATTGATGGGGGACTAGGATGGATATATGTGGGGGCAGGCTGGACACATGGGGGGGCAGGCTGGACACATGGGGGGCTAGGATGGATATATGGGGGGCAGGATGGATATATTGATGGGGGCTAGGATGGATATATTGATGGGGGGCTAGGATGGATATATTGATGGGGGGCTAGGATGGATATATGGGGGGCAGGATGGATATATTGATGGGGGACTAGGATGGATATATGGGGGGCAGGATGGATATATGGGGGGCAGGATGGACACATGGGGGACTAGGATGGATATATGGGGGGCAGGATGGATATGGGGGGCAGGATGGACACATGGGGGGCTAGGATGGATATATGGGGGGCAGGATGGATATATGGGGGGGCAGGCTGGACACATGGGGGGCTAGGATGGATATATGGGGGCAGAATGGATATATGGGGGGCAGGATGGATATATGGGGGGGCAGGCTGGACACATGGGGGGCTAGGATGGATATATGGGGGCAGGATGGATATATGGGGTGGCAGGATGAATATATTGGTGGGGGGGCAGGATGGATATATGGGGGCAAGATGAATATATTGGTGGGGGGGCAGGCTGGACACATGGAGGGCTAGGATGGATACATTGGGGGGCAGGATGGATATATGGGGGCAGGATGAATATATTGGTGGGGGGGCAGGCTGGACACATGGAGGGCTAGGATGGATACATTGGGGGGCAGGATGGATATATTGGGGGGGCAGGCTGGACACATGGGGGGCTAGGATGGATATAGGGGGGGCAGGATGGATATATTGGTGGGGGGGCAGGCTGGACACATGGGGGGCCAGGATAGATATAATAGGGGGCAGGTTGGACACATGGGGAGCTAGGATGGATATATTGGTGGGGGGGCTAGGATGGATATCTTGGTATGGGGGCCAGGATTGATATATGAAGGGGGGCAGGATGGATATATTGATGGGGGGCTAGGATGGATATATTGATGGGGGGCTAGGATGGATATATGAGGGGGCAGGATGGATATATTGGGGGGCAGGCTGGACACATGGGAGGCTAGGATGGATATATGGGGGCTACGATGGACATATTGTTGGGGGGGCAGGATGGACAGATGGGGGCCAAGATGGATATATGGGGGGCCAGGATGGATATATGGGGGGCAGGCTGGACACATGGGGGCCAGGATGGATATATTTTATACCGACTCCACCAAAATGGACACCAACTCCACGACTCTGACTCCACAGCCCTGCCAGACACGCTAGTCCGACCCTGTTCAGGAGTGAAGTGTTCATATAAAACTTAACTACAATCACTAGGGAGGCACAATGTAAAACTGGTGAGAGGGAAGAATAGATGCAACCTCCAAAATATAAATGTACTAAAAGAGTAGTATTGATAGAAATCTATCCTAAGATGAAAAAGGAAAGAGAATAAGGGCTGCGGCGCTTCTCTTGCCCTCAGTCTTCCAGGTTGTTATCTTGTACTGTCATTTGCATTCACCTTTTTGTTCCTCAGTTTCTTCTACCTTTACACTACATGTTACTGACGGTCATCACTTCTCTCATTTTCTGTAGGTGAAGTTAGGAGGAGACGCACCAAACTCCAGTGTCATCCATGTGTCCAGCAAGAAAGCAAGTAGCGTCTCGGCAAAACCAGGGGCACCATGCAACCTTCTAGACTTTGCCAGCTCTGAGCGCCCCTTGGTGGTCAATTTTGGATCAGCCACATGACCCCCCTTCATAAGCCAGCTGTCAGTCTTCAGCAAGCTGGTGGAGGAGTTTTCCAATGTAGCAGATTTCCTTCTGGTCTACATTGATGAAGCTCATCCCTCTGATGGCTGGGCTGCTCCCGGTGTGGGCTCTTATGAAGTAAAAAAACACAGAAACCAAGAAGACCGATGTGCTGCAGCTAACAAACTCCAGGAAAAATACTCCCTCCCGCCACAGTGCCAGGTGGTTGCTGACTGTATGGACAATAATGCCAATGTTGCCTATGGTGTCTCCTTTGAAAGAGTATGCATCGTGCAAAGGCAAAAAATTGTATATCTTGGAGGTAAAGGACCTTTCTTCTATAACCTCCACGAAGTGCAGCAGTGGCTGGAACAGACGTTTGGGGACAGAAGGCTGAACGGTTAAGTGGTCACGGCGGCTGAAGAAACCATTCCGGAGGATGACCCGATGCACGGCCATTTGTGGAACACTCGTTGACGCGATATTTCAGACATTTGACTTGGGAAATGAACACATGAAAACGACCACACTACAAGAAGTCACAATCCAGATGTGTGACATTAGCCTCACTGTGACCCCATCTCTGGCAGACCTCAAACCGCTGATCCCTCCTGTTCTACAGCAATACACAGCAGTATCAGCAGAACAGAGGAAGGCAAGAAGGGAAAGACATCAAAGAAGCCCCATCTGACAGCTGTTGTAGAGACGAGTGGCCTTCCCATGTTCCTGGAAAACAGCGACATCGAGAAGGAAGAGGGAGAAGCAGCAGGAGCCTCCTATCGAGTATTTATGACTTCACTCTTCAGGTGGACCTCATCCAGCCTATTTCAGATAATTTATTGTGTTTTCATGAGTCGGCAGCATCCACACAGTTACCTCACGACGTATGCGCTCCCAGGAGCAATGATCTGCACGCTCCTCGCTGGTAGTTTATTATTATTTTGGAGGAAGTTGGAGTCTTACTAATTGTTAGTGTGGAACATGTTAGGTACACCGCCATAAATAACCTCCCATGTGCTCTGATTCCCACAAGATGACATTTCCGCCACCAATTAAGACACCACCATTAGGCAAGGTTTTGACAGGTGATGTTGAGATTAAACACTGGTCCTATCTTAATGGCCCGGGTTTAGTACTGAGGGCTCACACATAGGGCTGCACAGATCTCAGGGGCCCTGGCAGATAGAAATAAAAATGACAACATGCAGATTTACATCATAGACTTCCATTTCTGCAAACGTATTAATGGTCGGGGTTCAATGTCACATCTTAAAACAAGTCTGTAAAGCAGGGATCAAAAGCAGCTGATATACCCTCCTTTGTGAGGTTTCACCTTTTGTTGAGCCTTTAAAATACTATCAAGTGACCCCCACAGAGCGACTGCATTAAAGGGAATCTGTCCGTGATCGTCCCTCCTGAGCCGTCTATATGGCATGTAGGTCCTAGGAAGCTGAATAAAGTGACACCTTCATATCTGCGATCTGATGTCTTATTCCAGAGGAATCCACATTTTTCTTAATGTAAATGAAGTGCTAGGATCGATGGGCCGGACCATAGATCTTCCTGAGATTCTACCTCCAAAGCTTATTTTAAATGAAAGGGGGCGTTACCAGTGTGAGACATGCAATGACTGACAGTCCACTCTCCTTATTTACATGTCTCACCCTGGTAACGCCCCCTCAGGGAGATCTATGTCCGGCCCATAGATCTTAACACTTCATTTACATATTAAGAAAAATGTGGATTCCTCTGGAATAAGACATTGGCTCACAAATACAGTGGGGAAAATAACTATTAGATCCACTGCCGATTTTGCAAGTTTTCCCACCTACAAAGAATGGAGAGATCTGTAATTTTTATCGTAGGTCGCTTCACCTGTGAGAGACAGAATCTAAAAAATAAAATCCAGAAAACCTCATTGTATGATTTTTACATAATTAATTTGCATTTTATTGCATGAAATAAGTATTTGATACAATAGAAAAAAATAAGTTAATATTTGGTGCAGAAACCTTTGTTTGCAATTCCAGAGGTCAGACGTTTCCTGTAGTTCTTGACCCGGTTTGGACACACTGCGGCAGGGATTTTGGCCTCCTCCTCCATACAGATCTTCACCAGATCATTCAGGTTTCGGGGCTGTCGCTGGGCAACATTGAGTTTCAGCTCTCTCCAAAGGTTTTCTATTAATTCAGGTCTGGAGACTGGCTAGGCCACTCCAGGGCCTTGAAATGATTCTTACGGAGCCATTCCTTAGTTGTCCTAGCTGTGTGTTTTGGATGATTGTCATGATTGAACCAGCCACGACCCTTCTTCAATGCTCTTAATGTGGGAAGGAGGTTGTGGCCAAAATCTTGCGATACATGACCCCATCCATCCTTCCTTCAACATGTTGCAATCGTCCTGTCCCCTTTGCAGAAAAACACCATCAAAGTATGACGGTCTCCCCCACCATGCTTCACGGTTGGGACAGTGTTCTTGGGGTTGTACTTATCCTTCTTCTTCCTCTAAACACGTTGAGTGGAGTTGATACCAAAAAGTTCTATTTTGGTCTCATCTGACCACTTGACCTTCTCCCATGCCTCCTCTGGATCATCCACATGGTCATTGGCAAACTTCAAACGGGCCTGGACATGTGCTGGCGTGAGCAGGGGGACCTTACGTGCCCTGCAGGATTTTAATCCATGACAGCGTAGTGTGTTACTAATGGTAATGTTTGAGACTGTTGTCCCAGCTCTCTTCAGGTCATTGACCAGGCACTGCTGTGTAGTTCTGGGCTAATTCTTGACCTTTGTTAGAACCATCCTTACCCCACGAGGCGAGATCCTGCATAGAGCCCCAGACTGAAGAAGATTGACAGTCATCTTGTGCTTCTCCGATTTTCTAATAATTGTGGCAACTGTTGTTGCCTTCTCACAAAGCTGCTTGCCTATTGTCCTGTAGCCCATCCAAGGCTTGTGCAGGTCTACAATTTTGTCCCTGGTGTTCTTAGACAGCTGTTTGGTCTTGGCCATGGTGGAGAGGTTGAAGTGTGATTGATTGTGTTGACAGGTGTCTTTTATACAGGTAACGAGGTCAAACTTCTGCAAATAATACAGGTAATGAGTGCAGAGTTGGAGGGCTTCTTAAAGTAAAACTAGCAGGTCTGTGAGAGCCAGAATTCTTGCTGGTTGTTAGGTGATCAAATACTTATTTCATGCAATAAAATGCAAATTAATTATGTAAAAATCATACAATGGGATTTTCTGGATTTTATTTTTTAGATTGTCTCTCACAGGTGAAGTGACCTACATTAAAAATTACAGACCTCTCCATTCTTTGTAGGTGGGAAAACTTACAGAATCGGCAGTGGATCTAATACTTATTTTCCCCAGTGTATTAAGGTGCCATTTTATTCAGCTTCGTATGGCCTGTGGCCATATAGACGACTCAAGAGGGATGCTCACTGACATCCCTTTAATGACATGGCTGCATGGTATTAGATGGGAGTATGTGATACTGGACCTCTAGAATCATCTGGTGGAGCGAGGAGAGACACAGTGGTAACGTAGGGCAATGTAATACATCTGTGCTGAGCTGCCATTAGCTATGTGATATAATGAGCTGTTCAGAGTTTGCTTCATTCAGTCTCATCGCCCTCCAGGAATTGACATGATAGTGGACTATAAACTCTTCATTATGAATGATAATACATAGCTTTACATTGCTTGCCAATGACAGGAGCATAGTGCCTAGTCTGAAGATGATGGATTACTTCTGCAGGTTACTAATCCCATGCTTCCCGACCATGGTTCCTTGTAATTTGCAAAAGCTTCGGGAACGCTTAGATAGGGCAGGATCAGCAAGGAATGGCTGGTCCTAATGAAGAGGGAAGTCTTATTCCACATTATAACAAGTACCTCAGCAATGCATGTGCCCACCGAGGGTAAAAGAGTGGAAAGAAATGAGTGGTGGGTGGAGGAAAGGAGTGAGCTCCCGTGTAGACGCCAGGCACTCACCTCCATGTTCTACAGCTCGATCTCATGCTTGCAGATAATTCCCAGCCATCCTGACATGATCCTTCTTTCTGCCTCATCCTTCTCACCCTGCAGACAGATATGGAGGGGTGACTGCTCTATACAGTGGGGGGTGACAGCCGCACTGCCTCATTGTATGTGACTACTGCAGATCATGTACTGTAGCTCATTCTCAGCGTATACACTTTCCATCCAGGGATAAAGGCTTTTTGTTTGCTGCCCGGTGATATCAGCAGTTACTGACTCTCTGTGCCGTATATTGTGCTGTATTCATATTCTGTTGTACTGTAGCGCGACATGTCAGCTCTCTATCCATATACCTGCGCAAGGTGGATGGACGGAGAAACACGGAAGCCTGGCTGTTACAGGTGCAGGACTGAAGGAAAACTATGTGGATTTGTGCCTGGAAGTGATGAGCATGCTCACATGGATGTACTTCGTCATTTACAGTTTTATACGACATTTTGATGTCACTTGAACCTGGTATGATGTAATCACCAAAGGTGTCTTGATACGTAACAGTCACATCGGCTGCGGCCTGCAGCACCAGTGCCACCATCACCAGTGCCTCCAGCATCGGTGCTACCATCACCAGTGCCACCATCACTAGTGCCTCCAGCACCAATGCCACTAGCACCAGTGCCACCATCACCAGTGCCGCCAGCATCGGTGCTACCATCACCAGTGCCACCATCACTAGTGCCACTAGCACCAGTGCCTCCAGTGCCACCATCACCAGTGCCACCATCTCCAGTGCCTCCAGCACCAATGCCACCATCACCAGTGCCACCATCACCAGTGCCTCCAGCACCAATGCCACCATCACCAGTGCCACCATCACCAGTGCCTTCAGCACCAATGCCACTATCACCAGTGCCTCCAGCACCAGTGCCACCATCACCAGTGCCTACAGCACTAGTGCCTCCAGCACCGGTGCTACCATCACCAGTGCCACCATCACTAGTGCCTTCAGCACCAATGCCACCATCACCAGTGCCACCATCACCAGTGCCTTCAGCACCAATGCCACTATCACCAGTGCCACCATCTCCAGTGCCACCATCTCCAGTGCCACCATCACCAGTGCCTCCAGCACCAGTGCCACCATCACCAGTGCCTCCAGCACCAGTGCCTCCAGCACCAGTGCCACCATCACCAGTGCCTTCAGCACCAATGCCACCATCACCAGTGCCACCATCACCAGTGCCACCATCACCAGTGCCTCCAGCACCAGTGCTACCATCACCAGTGCCACCATCACCAGTGCCACCATCACCGGTGCCTCCAGCACCGGTGCTACCATCACCAGTGCCACCATCACTAGTGCCTTCAGCACCAATGCCACCATCACCAGTGCCACCATCACCAGTGCCTTCAGCACCAATGCCACTATCACCAGTGCCACCATCTCCAGTGCCACCATCTCCAGTGCCACCATCACCAGTGCCTCCAGCACCAGTGCCACCATCACCAGTGCCTCCAGCACCAGTGCCTCCAGCACCAGTGCCACCATCACCAGTGCCTTCAGCACCAATGCCACCATCACCAGTGCCACCATCACCAGTGCCACCATCACCAGTGCCTCCAGCACCAATGCTATCACCGTGCTCATTTGTTTCCTTAACTTCTGGCAGACAATTATCTACGAGTATGTATATTTTATATCATTTTTTTATAATTATCCACTTTGATAGAAGACTCTTTATTTTGCTCTGTGTGGTATCACTTTATCTTTTGTTTTATATAATGCACCAGCAATCGGCCACTGGCAAACAGGTGTCCTACTACTGTGCCAGCCAAGATATTACCAATACAAGTATACAGGGTAATGAAACGTGAGCGATAAGCCAAACGTGAGCCGAGAGGGGAGGAGACCATGCTCCTGATGGCGGGCGGCTGTGATGTGGGTATGATGGGCACCATTGAAAGAGACCAGCTCTCTGTTGCTGCCTGGATGGAGTCACATCATTGCTGCCCTCGACAGGCATTGTCTTCTCCCCTTCAGACCTGCTGGCTTCATTACTCATCTTCACCTCAATAATAGACAACCAGAACCCAACCTCTCTATAATATGGTGCTTCAGCAAGTATCAGTTAGCCATTGTCTTACTTGTATTTTAATAAAAAAATGGAGGAAAGCCCAAGGGTTGTTTTTTTATATTAATTCACACATTTACAGTTAACCATCAAGCAGACGTCATTGTCAGAGGAGACAAGTAACCGACATTATCCGCCTCATGGAAAAACAAAAAGGAAAAGAAGGAACAAGTAAGGAAAGCACGGTTTTGCAGCCATGGGTCACTCATCAGTGCCTGAAAATTACATTGTGGCATGAAAACAGGCAGAAACTAGATTATAAATGAAGGAGGCCAAATCTGTATATCCCTCCACAACCGAGGAACGTTCTTTATGTATAAAAGTGAGAGAAGCTCTGGAGATGTCACGACTAGAGATGAGAGATCCCAAAGTTCAGGGTTTGGGTGCTAAACTCCAAACACTCCGGAAGTCCACATTACTGGTCGAAGTTTTGGGGGAAAGAGAGAGAGAGAGAGTTTTCCAGCTCCAAAGTTCGGGTCTCCATTGTGTTCAATGGGGTCTGAGTTCAAGTTTGGGTACAGTTCTGGTACCTGAACTGAACTTTGGACTAAAGTTAGGGTCGGGTACCAGAACCCAAACTTCCACAGGTCCGCTCATAACTAGACACAACGCGTTTCATGGTGGCGAATTGCGGGGGTTGTCGCAATTGTTAGCAGTACAGGTAATAATAAGTCTTGTACTTTGAAGGTGCAGAAACATAAACTATGGCCTCGGCCAGGTGTCCGCTATTATTTCCACCGTTTCTCAACACCACTCTTTCCACAACTGGGGAGAATAGTAGATGGGTTTAGGCAGAAGAAGTGGGGCGCACAGATGTACCCTCACTTAGCACGGAGCTGTTATATTGTAGAATGGGGATGACATTCAGCCGAGGATGAGCTAAAGGTAAAAACAGCGAAACACAAATCTCTCCACCAGCAGAAACAATGATTTTATAAAACTGGAGGGTTACTTTAAAACTTGTAGGGAATAAGAACAACATGACTCTTTCTTCCAGAAACCACATGTTGTGTCTAGTATTGCAGCTCACCTCCTTAGAAGATAATGGGGCAATGCCAGACACAACCTTTGAGCAGGGGTGGCGCTGTTTCCAGTCTAGCTCATCAATTATATGGCGGCCTGTGAACCATCTAGTCACTATAGTGATAGTGTTGGAGCCCAGACATCCTCTCCTTTTCTTGTTCCTGGCAGCCTTATGCAGCAGTGACTGCTCCCCTCAGTGTCGCAAGGTCTCTCACATATTTCAGACCCCAGCCCACTAATTAATCATTGATGATCATTGCGATGCAGCAGCTGGAAGCGCGTCGGTGCTAATGTGAGATGTGTGCACACATGACGGCCGTCACACACCTGCATCCGTCTCCTCAGGTGTCTACACCATGAAGAATTAGCCAACAGCAGGGGAGGCTCGCGGGCGCTGCAACAATGCAAGATCTTATCAGACAAATATGACTTTAATCCAGATCCTGAACATGATGAATGGGGGTGCAGAGCAGGGACAGTGATGAAATCAATTGATATCACAAGGTACACATGAGAGGAAGGTCAGAAGATTAATCACATGCTTTATGGCGTATAACCCCGGCCACCTAGGGGGAAAAGGAGAACCTGGAGAGAGTTACAAAGTTTAGCTCTTAAGGGTTAATTATCTATAGTTTTTCTGGGGGTTACCGTGCCATTAAGGGGTCACTATGAGACTGCAGACTGATGAGAGTGTGCAATGAGTACACTGACGGCTCCTCTGTACTCGCAGCAAAGACGGGCGGTCACACGACCGCATGAAAACAATGGAAATACCTACAGTAACCTTTCAACTAGAGTCCCCTGATTGAGAGAAGAGACTGAGACTCGTCAGCATGTGACTGCAATCCGGTTATGTGACCACCAACTTGAGCTGCAGATATAGGGAAATCGTGACCGTGTGCACATTGCAAGATGATCAGCAGTGAACAGTCTACGTTAGTCAGACCAGTCACGCTTCCCTGTGCGCACAACAACCCTTATTATGATTGTTTTTGTGCATAGAATATCATAGTTCTTGGCAGCACATGTCCTGTATGAACACAAGATGAAGTGCTGCCTAGAAGGATAAATGGCCTCTAATAACAGGGGCGGACACAGACTGTAGTGGGCCCCTGTGCAAGAATTTTTTGAGGCCCCCCTGCCCTTCATAGGGGACATGAAGGGCCCCCCCCCGTGCATCTCTCATCCCCCCGTGCATCTCTGATTCCCCCCACTCCTAGTTAATTAATTGTATTTAAAAAAAAACAAAAACTTGTTATACTTACCCCCAGGGTCGGCTCCAGGTTTTTGTGGGCCCCGGGCGACAGAGTCTCAGTGGCCCCTTTAACACATACCATGATTCATGATGCACAGATACCGCAGAGAAATATATATATAGTACAATGCCGAAGATTTCACTTACTACATTACATGAGCGATATCTATTGTAAATTCTACAATAGCTCAGAAACCGGAGAATCCTCGCAGCGCACAGTGCAGACCGGACAGTATAGTCCTCCATACAGTATTATGGGCACCATATCATGCTCCATACAGGATACTGACCCCCTTATAATGCTCCATACAGGATACTGACCCCCTTATAATGCTCCATACAGGATACTGACCCCCTTATAATGCTCCATACAGGATACTGACCCCCTTATAATGCTCCATACAGGATACTGGTCCCCATATAACGCTCCATACAGGATACTGTCCCCCATATAACGCTCCATACAGAATACTGACCCCCATATAACACTCCATACAGAATATTCCCCCCATGTAATGCTCCATGCAGGCTGTTTCCCACTTATAATGCCCCATGCAGGATGACACCCCCCTTTTAATGCCCTATGCAGGATGTCACCTCTACCCCCCTCAAAATGCCCCATGCAGGATGTCACCTCTCCCCCCCATATAATGCCCCTTGCAGGATGTCACTTCCCCCCTTTTCAATGCCCCATGCAGGATGTCAGACCACCCCCTCCCTTATAATGCCCCATGCAGGAGGTCACCCCCCCTCCTTATAATGCCCCATGCAGTATGTCACACACCCATCCTCCTTATAATGCCCCATGCAGGATGTTAATTCCCCCCTCCCCCTCTTATAATGCCCCATGCAGGATGTCACACCCCCCTCCCTTATAATGCCCCATGCAGGATGTCATGCCCCCCCCCTCCCTTATAATGCCCCATGCAGGATGTTACTTCCCCTCTTATAATGCCCCATGCAGGATGTCACTTCCCCCCTTCCCCTCTTATAATGCCTCATGCAGGATGTCACTTCCCCCCTTCCCCTCTTATAATGCCCCAAGCAGGATGTCACACTGCCCCCCACCCCCATATAATGCCCCCATGCAGAATGTCAATTCCCCCCTCCCCCATATAATGCCCCATGCAGGATGTCAATTCCCCCCTCCCCCTCATATAATGCCCCATGCAGGATGTCACCCCCCCTCCCTTATAATGCCCCATGCAGGATGTTACTTCCCCCCTTCCCCTCTTATAATGCCCCATGCAGGATGTCACTTCCCCTCTTATAATGCCCCATGCAGGATGTCACTTCCCCCCTTCCCCTCTTATAATGTCCCATGCAGGATGTCACACACCCCCCACCCCCATATAATGCCCCGATGCAGGATGTCAATTCCCCCCTCCCCCATATAATGCCCCATGCAGGATGTCAATTCCCCCCTCCCCCTCTTATAATGCTCCATGCAGGATGTCACTTCCCCCTTTCCCCTCTTATAATGCCCCATGCAGTATGTCACCCCCCCATATAATGCCCCATGCAGTATGTCACACCTCCCCCCATATAATGCCCATGCAGGATGTCACACCCCCCTCCCTTATAATTCCGCATGCAGGATGTCACCCCCCCTCCCATATAATGCCCCATGCAGGATGTCAATTCGCCCCTCCCCCTCTTATAATGCCCCATGCAGTATGTCACACTCCCCCCCACCCCCATATAATTCCGCATGCAGGATGTCACCCCCCCCTCCCATATAATGCCCCATGCAGGATGTCAATTCGCCCCTCCCCCTCTTATAATGCCCCATGCAGTATGTCACACTCCCCCCCACCCCCATATAATGCCCCCATGCAGAATGTCAATTCCCCCCTCCCCCATATAATGCCCCATGCAGGATGTCAATTCCCCCCTCCCCCTCTTATAATGCCCCATGCAGGATGTCACACCCCCCCTCCCTTATAATGCCCCATGCAGGATGTCACTTCCCCCCTTCCCCTCTTATAATGCCCCATGCAGGATTTCACACACCCCCCATCCCCATATAATGCCCCCATGCAGGATGTCAATTCCCCCCTCTTATAATGCCCCATGCAGGACGTCACTTCCCCCTTTCCCCTCTTATAATGCCCCATGCAGTATGTCACCCCCCCATATAATGCCCCATGCGGTATGTCACCCCCCCATATAATGCCCCATGCAGGATGTCACGCCCACTCTCCCCCCACCATATAATGCCCCATGCCCCCATACATAAAAAAAAAAATCAAATACTCACCTCACTTCTCTCCTGATGCTGATCTGGACTCCAGCATCGCCCGCGTCTTCCCGCTGTGACAGCTCAGGAGAGAGCGCGTGCGGTGTAAACATATCACCGCGCCCTCTGACCTGAGACGTCACAGTCAGAGGACGCGGAAGACGCTGCGGAGGCACGGGGAGGGGTAAGTATTGTGCCGGCGCCATCACATGACCGGAGATGTCCCTGCGCTCAGTTTGGGGCCGGGGGCCCATGCTGAGTGCAGGGACATCTCCGGTCATGTGACGGCGGGGGGGTCATGTGACGGCGGGGGGGGTGCTGCGGGGGGGGGGCCCATGAGGAGACGCACAAGAGGGGGGCCCCAACGGGGCTCCGAGGGGGCCCCGACCGGCCGGGCCCCATGCT
This sequence comes from Phyllobates terribilis, assembly GCF_046119375.1. Lineage (NCBI taxonomy): Eukaryota > Metazoa > Chordata > Amphibia > Anura > Dendrobatidae > Phyllobates > Phyllobates terribilis. The sequence goes on along the minus strand of NW_027362767.1, from coordinate 11,021,775 downwards.
GGAGTCAGGGCAGTCATGCCCTGATGGCGGCCCTGCTGGAGGCTGGAAGGGCCCCCTCTCCCTCGGTAGGTCCGCCCCTGTCTAATAAGGTATCGACCAGGAACTGAATGGGCCCAAAAAATCAAGGCAGCATGTATGTTTCGGGTCCGAATCACAGATCAAAATTACTATGGGTCCGTGAATATCACGAACAGCACGCGGATGACGCCAGATAGCACGAGCGACGCCAGGGAACACGGACGACGCCAGGTAGCACGGGGTGACGCCAGGGAACACGGACGACGCCAGGTAGCACGGGGGTGACGCCAGGGAGCACGAACGGAGCCAGGCAGCACAGAGGACGCCAGGGAACACGGACGACGCCAGGGAGCACGAACGACGCCAGGGAGCACGGACGGCGCCAGGGAACACGGATGACGTCAGGGAGCACGGACGACGTCAGGGAGCACGGGGGTGACGCAAGGTAGCACGGGCAATGCCAGGGAACACAGACGACGCAAGGTAGCACGGGGGTGACGCCAGGTAGCACGGGCAACGCCAGGGAACACGGACGACGCCAGGTAGCACGGACGACGTCAGGGAGCACGGACGACGTCAGGGAGCACGGACGACACCAGGGAGCACGAACGGAGCCAGGCAGCACGGACGACGCCAGGGAGCACGGATGACGTCAGGGAGCACGGACGACACCAGGTAGCACGGGGGTGACGCCAGGGAACACGGACGACGCCAGGTAGCACGGGGGTGACGCCAGGGAACACGGACGACGCCAGGGAGCACGAACGGAGCCAGGCAGCACAGAGGACGCCAGGGAACACGGACGGAGCCAGGCAGCACGAACGGAGCCAGGCAGCACGGACGACGCCAGGGAGCACGAACGGAGCCAGGCAGCACGGACGACGCCAGGGAGCACGGACGGCTCCAGGGAACACGGACGACGTCAGGGAGCACGGACGACGTCAGGGAGCACGGACGACGTCAGGGAGCACGGACGACGTCAGGGAGCACGGACGACACCAGGTAGCACGAACGGAGCCAGGCAGCACGGACGACGCCAGGGAGCACGGACGACGTCAGGGAGCACGGACGACGTCAGGGAACACGGACGACGCCAGGGAGCACGGACGACGTCAGGGAGCACGGACGACGTCAGGGAGCACGGACGACACCAGGGAGCACGAACAGAGCCAGGCAGCACGGACGACGCCAGGGAGCACGGATGACGTCAGGGAGCACGGACGACACCAGGTAGCACGGGGGTGACGCCAGGGAACACGGACGACGCCAGGTAGCACGGGGGTGACGCCAGGGAACACGGACGACGCCAGGGAGCACGAACGGAGCCAGGCAGCACAGAGGACGCCAGGGAACACGGACGGAGCCAGGCAGCACGAGCGGAGCCAGGTAGCACGGACGACGCCAGGGAGCACGAACGGAGCCAGGCAGCACGGACGACGCCAGGGAGCACGGACGGCTCCAGGGAACACGGACGACGTCAGGGAGCACGGACGACGTCAGGGAGCACGGACGACACCAGGTAGCACGGGGGTGACGCAAGGTAGCACGGGCAATGCCAGGGAACACAGACGACGCAAGGTAGCACGGGGGTGACGCCAGGTAGCACGGGCAACGCCAGGGAACACGGACGACGCCAGGTAGCACGGGGGTGACGCCAGGGAACATGGACGACACCAGGGAGCACGAACGGAGCCAGGCAGCACAGACGACACCAGGGAACACGGACGACGCCAGGGAGCACGAACGGAGCCAGGCAGCACGGACGACGCCAGGGAACATGGACGTGCCAGGGAGCACGGACGGTGCCAGGGAGCACAGACGACGCCAGGGAACACGGACGGCACCAGGGAGCACGGACGGCACCAGGCAGCACGGACGACGCCAGGCAGCACGGACGACGCCAGGCAGCACGGACGACGTCAGGGAGTACGGACGACGCCAGGTAGCACGGGGGCGATGCCAGGGAACACGGACGACCCCAGGGAGCACGAATGGAGCCAGGCAGCACGGACGACGCCAGGGAACACGGATGATCCTAAGAAACACGGATGACGCCAGGGAACACTGCGTGTGCTGTCCGTGATTAACACTGATGTTTGCTGCGCAATTTTTTTTTATCTGTGGAAATCACTAATGAAACACTGATGGTAAAAAACTGACATACTGACCAAAAACTGCTAAAAGTCTGATCCAAAACACTGATGAGCAACATATCGGGTTTTTACGTACAAGAAAAGTCATGGATTTCTGAATGATGCCTTAAGGATCAAATTATTTATTGGAAAAAGATTTTTATGTCTGAAGAAATAGTGACTAGTCTAAACAAAAAAGTTCATGAGTTGATGAAAAAATGCACATCTGCAAATGTAGAAACTAGAAACAGCGGGGGTAGGTGAACTGGTCGGGAATAGTTTACCGAAGACTTTAACAGGGCACTGAGTTGAACAGGCATTGTTTATTTTCAAACATTTGTTGGGCATTGACTTGGTTGGGTACTGTTTATTTTCACACATTGGTCGGGCATCGAGTTGGTTGGGCATTGTTTATTTTCACACATTGTGCGCATTGCGTTGGTCGGGCATTGTTTATTTTCACACATTCTTCGCATTGCGTTGGTCGGGCATTCTTTATTTTCACACATTGGTTGGGCATTGAGTTGGTCGGGCACTGTTTGTTTTCACACATATAACTAATTTAATTACACTGTACTAATCCTACCATCCAGGCTCATGTGAGGACACCAAGACCATTTTATTTTAACTTGGGAAAATCACAATAATAAATGGATTTCACATCCACCTGTTTTCACTAAAAACGCAGCAAAAACTGATGGCAACGTTTTTTGCTGCATTTTTGCACTTACTCATTGCTTTCTATGGGTGAAAAAATGCTTCAAAACCACTGAAAGAATTGATTACTGCAGTTTTCAAAAATGCAGCAGTTTTCCATTTCAGTCAGCAGCAAAAAAAAACAATGTGTGTGCATGAGATTTCTGAAATCTCATGGCTTTTGCTGGTACAGTAGAAAGCAGCTTTAAATTTGCATAAAAAATGCAGCAAAAATGCAACGTGTGAACACAGCCTTAATGTGGATTACTTTGGACTCCATTCTTAATCCATGGCTCCATTGGGGGTCACATCTGAACTCTGTTTTTGAGCTATTGGGACGTTAACATAAACATACTGCAAATGGTAATGTGATCAGGCCCTTACATGTCGTTTTTTATTTGCTCCCCTAAGGAATAAACTGAAGAGCATGTCTGCTTCTGATTCCATCTATCTACTCTCATTTTTCCTAGTGCGCTCCAGCCCGTGATCGACAGTACATGGAGACAGCTGGGACAGTGGGTTTAGCTCACAGCTCAGAAACAAGAGGGGCTCAACAGTTCATGTGTTACATTGAGAAGACCCCTGCCTCAGCCCCCTCTGCAGATAATAAGTGACCGGCCTGGAATCAGGGGCTTCTTTCCTTTTTCATGCAGCCGCCGATCAGGCTACATAAACGTGGGATCAGATTCCCTTTAATAAACTAAGTGTTTCATCCTGAAATGTGGGCAGAGTAAGTGGAAGAGGCTGATGCCATAGAGGGTTGTGATCCGCAGATTGGGTGCACTCGTACATCAGAGCACCTCACAGAGCACTACCTGACCTCCTTACCTTGGCAGCACGCATGCTCTGTGGGGTCTCACCATGGAGGTTAACAGACCCTCAGTGTTTGGGCAGACATTGTTCAAGATGTTTATGGTTAGCCATCATTTTCTGCTTTCTTATGAGGGGTGACTATCTGCAGATAAGAAGAGAATGCAATGTTTGTTACCTGCAGCCGCCACAGATTCATCACATGATAATCCTACAAGTGATTATCGATCCCGACACAGAAGCGGGGGCTCTGGCCGTCCTATAGCATCCTGGAGCCGCTGACCCCTGCCGCAGTCTGCCACGACTGCCAAGGTGAGTGAGCATAGGACACAACCCCTTTTGAACATGGTTTCTTTCACTTGGAAAATTTGTGAATGCTGCAGCCAATCAGTGGCTGCTGATTGGCTGCAGTAGTCATATGACTCCTCCCCACCAGATGTTAATTTCAGGTGACCGGCGGGGGACTACAGAGGAGAGTGTTCCTTCATTTCCCTAGTAAGTTGTGTGACGCTCTGCCCATAGTGACCACCCCTGAGTACATCACTGAGCTACTGCTATTACGTGGCAAGCACCCCCCCCCTCCCCGTATTCAGAATCCGAGAAGGCCAGGCAGGATAACCCCTGATTGTGGAGGATCTAACCAGATCATTAACCCCTTTAGGTACCAGGTCCTGTGTGCAATCTCAGCAGATGCTGCAGATACAAGATTAACGTGCAGAAGACATTACACAGCGCTACAACCACCAGATCCAGACTCTGAACTGTGAACATGGGGTGGGAAGGTGCTCGCCCTGTAAGCTGTCACTCACCCTACTGTAGATTGATGGAGCTTATGGGGGAGGGGTCCTCGTTAGTAAGCACCATTATAATAGCCCAGGGCCAGAGACATTTACAATTTTCCCCTCCCTTTAGGATATTCTTCTTATTTCATCAGTTGGCAATCATACAAACATTCTACTTCATCTTTTTAATTACTCAATATATAGAAAGCCAAAGTTAATTGCTGCTATAAAGTAGTTTATGGCAATGTGCAGAACTTCTTGGGGCAAGCATGGAGCTGTAATCCAGATGTGCCTGCTGACGGCAGGTTACACAACAGCTACCTGCCTGCTGACGGCAGGTTACACAACAGCTACCTGCCTGCTGACGGCAGGTTACACAACTGCTACCTGCCTGCTGACAGCAGGTTACACAACTGCTACCTGCCTGCTGACGGCAGGTTACACAACTGCTACCTGCCTGCTGACGGCAGGTTACACAACTGCTACCTGCCTGCTGACGGCAGGTTACACAACTGCTACCTGCCTGCTGACAGCAGGTTACACAACTGCTACCTGCCTGCTGACGGCAGGTTACACAACTGCTACCTGCCTGCTGACGGCAGGTTACACAACTGCTACCTGCCTGCTGACGGCAGGTTACACAACTGCTACCTGCCTGCTGACGGCAGGTTACACAACTGCTACCTGCCTGCTGACGGCAGGGTACACAACAGCTACCTGCCTGCTGACGGCAGGTTACACAACTGCTACCTGCTGCTGACGGCAGGTTACACAACTGCTACCTGCTGCTGACGGCAGGTTACACAACAGCTACCTGCCTGCTGACGGCAGGTTACACAACAGCTACCTGCCTGCTGACGGCAGGTTACACAACTGCTACCTGCCTGCTGACGGCAGGTTACACAACTGCTACCTGCCTGCTGACGGCAGGTTACACAACTGCTACCTGCCTGCTGACGGCAGGTTACACAACTGCTACCTGCCTGCTGACGGCAGGGTACACAACAGCTACCTGCCTGCTGACGGCAGGTTACACAACTGCTACCTGCCTGCTGACGGCAGGTTACACAACAGCTACCTGCCTGCTGACGGCAGGGTACACAACAGCTACCTGCCTGCTGACGGCAGGTTACACAACTGCTACCTGCCTGCTGACGGCAGGTTACACAACTGCTACCTGCCTGCTGACGGCAGGGTACACAACAGCTACCTGCCTGCTGACGGCAGGTTACACAACAGCTACCTGCCTGCTGACGGCAGGTTACACAACAGCTACCTGCCTGCTGACGGCAGGTTACACAACTGCTACCTGCCTGCTGACGGCAGGTTACACAACTGCTACCTGCCTGCTGACGGCAGGGTACACAACAGCTACCTGCCTGCTGACGGCAGGTTACACAACAGCTACCTGCCTGCTGACGGCAGGTTACACAACAGCTACCTGCCTGCTGACGGCAGGTTACACAACTGCTACCTGCCTGCTGACGGCAGGGTACACAACAGCTACCTGCCTGCTGACGGCAGGTTACACAACAGCTACCTGCCTGCTGACGGCAGGGTACACAACAGCTACCTGCCTGCTGACGGCAGGTTACACAACTGCTACCTGCCTGCTGACGGCAGGTTACACAACTGCTACCTGCCTGCTGACGGCAGGTTACACAACTGCTACCTGCCTGCTGACGGCAGGGTACACAACAGCTACCTGCCTGCTGACGGCAGGTTACACAACAGCTACCTGCCTGCTGACGGCAGGGTACACAACAGCTACCTGCCTGCTGACGGCAGGGTACACAACAGCTACCTGCCTGCTGACGGCAGGTTACACAACAGCTACCTGCCTGCTGACGGCAGGTTACACAACTGCTACCTGCCTGCTGACGGCAGGTTACACAACAGCTACCTGCCTGCTGACGGCAGGTTACACAACTGCTACCTGCTGCTGACGGCAGGTTACACAACTGCTACCTGCCTGCTGACGGCAGGTTACACAACTGCTACCTGCTGCTGACGGCAGGTTACACAACAGCTACCTGCCTGCTGACGGCAGGTTACACAACTGCTACCTGCTTCTGACGGCAGGTTACACAACTGCTACCTGCCTGCTGACGGCAGGTTACACAACAGCTACCTGCCTGCTGACGGCAGGTTACACAACTGCTACCTGCCTGCTGACGGCAGGTTACACAACAGCTACCTGCCTTCTGCCCCCATCTCCCCGACACTTTGGCCAGGGTGCGACGAGCGAGCACTACAAGACAGGGAGTTCACAACAACCCGATCAATGCAAAGACTAAAACTGCTAACATCCCAAGCAATTATATACAATAAGAAAATACAGAAATATTAGCTTAAAATAAGGCAACCAATTAGTGGTAATGTTCTAAAGATGTCCAAAGAAGCTCCTAATATATATTTCAGTATGAAACCGTTTGACAAATAAGGTGCAGTCTAATGTACACACTAACTAATAGGGCTCATTCACATGGCCAGTTTTCACATACAGTTGCTATGCATGGTTTTTACAGATAGCATTCATACCTGTGATAGTCTATGGGGCCAATCACATGTCCGCGATTTTTCACAGGTCTACAGAAAATCGCAGAGACATGTCCGATTTTGATCCGAGAGTCAGATCAGAATCAGCAGTGCAAGTCTATGGGTCCGTGAGAAAATCGTGCTGAACTCGGATGCCATTGTGGCACCCCAGGTCTGGTCGCCACAGTGGCAGCAATGTCATGTCTGAGAGCAGGTGGGAGGTTCCTTGGTTGGGGACAATTAGCCAGCAGCACCTCCTGCCTCAGTCCAGGGAGGGGAGAAATCTGCCCTTTATAAACTGGATTTGGGGCGGGGTTAGAGAGACCAGTTAGAGACAAGGTTCCAGTGAAGTTGCAGATAGGGACAGGTCAGCAGCAGGCTGAGGAGTCCCTGTAGGCAGAGGAGGAACACAAGGCCAGGAGGGGAGCTAGCAGAGCTCATCCTGGCTAGAGACTTACAAAGCCGGACACTGGAGTCCGAGGCTGTGAGGGTTATAAGCCCAGCAGCAGAAAACCACCACGCAGGGGACTTCAAGTCCTCTGGCCCAAGGAAGCCCGGAGGCTCAGCCACACGAGAGGGACCACTACTACCCCGGAGGGGTAAGAAGTACGGAAGGCCCGAGTCGCCAGTCATATGGGCGAGAACAGCACGGTACACTCAGAGACGTGGGCTACCTACATGACTACAGCAGGGTAGCCAGAAAGAGTGAAGTCAGCACGGTAGGCCTACAAACTCCCCCTGACCAGCGGGACTTCCCCAGTTGCTCTCAGACTGACCAGGCCTTCATTGTTAACCTGTATTCCGGATGGGTCCCTTAATACCACCAACAGTAAAGACCCTGAATTGCATGACAGACTCCGTGTGGTTACTGCTGCTCCCCCGCACCATCACCACCAACATCCCTATTTACTGCCCTGAGGCTATACTCCTCCCGTGGGGAGTTATACTACCCTCAGCTGCACCCACAGCACCAGCCTCAGCGGTCTGCCCTGCAGCGGCGGTTCACTCTGACCGCAATCCACGGGTGGCGTAGTCGGACATTCAGCATATAGACCGCCATTTGGGTTGACCACCCTGAGCCACGGGACCGGGTCCCCGCCACACAAGGACTACAATCCCCAGCATCCACAAAAGGTCCGGTTCCGGGTATCCCCACACACACACGGCCCAGGGGGCGCGTCACCATCACGGGGTGGTATGACTTTCACAGACTGTCACATAGGAGAAGGTGAAGAAACTTATTTTTTTCCTCCCATGTACGACAAAAGTTGATCGCACACTCTGACCGCACACATCAGTCTGTTTTTCTCGTAGATGAGAAAATTAGACATGTGAATGAGCCCTTAGAAAGGATTAGACCATCCACATTTGGCTTTTTCCATAACCTTGAATCTGGCCGGGACCTAGAATCAGTTATTCCCGGTCGTGTAACCATATTTGCAGTAGAATGGATGCATGACCACGGTGCTATTACTACCACTTCTCACTGCCCATATAGAATTTGTAGGAAACTGCCAATAGGTTTTTGAACCCTAAACCATTAACATGTTCTTTACATTGTTGGTGTGTAGGGTATAAAACATGCCGCTTTCAAAGTTTTCATTTTACATTGAGGTACAGGATGTGTTGTAATGCTTTACCTACAGCGAACCTGACGGCTGGTGACTGTTTTAGACACTGAAAAATAGTCTTATAAATGAGCAGCAAACCAGGCAGTTTCTTTCTATCTGGTACCTGTATAGTCTTCTGGCAAAGACTGCATGTTCTTGGTCAATATGCTGCAATCATCTAAATTAGGAAATCAACATCTGCCGAAGCCAACAGGACCTTCCTCCACTGTTGTGACTTTGAGCCGGTGGACCTGTTGGGATGCATAATGGCTAGGTACCCAGGAGGGACAATGCCCTTCTTAATACCTGAGGATTTAAGGACCGCTTTGAGACTCAATTCCAAACCATGACCAGGTGCTCACTACAAGATTTCACCATAAACCGACCACAATCAGGTGCTCCATGCAAGATTTCTTCATAAATCGGCTACGACCAGTTGCTCACCGCAAGATTTCAGCATAAACCGGCCAGGACCAGGTGCTCCCAGCAAGATTTCACCATAAACTGGCCATGATCAGGTGCTCCCCACAGGATTTCACCATAAACCGGCCACGACCAGGTGCTCCCCTCAAGATTACACCATAAAATGGCCATGGCCAGGTGCTCCCCTGCAAGATTTCACCATAAACTGGCCATGATCAGGTGCTCCCTGCAAGATTTCACCATAAACCAGCCATGACCAGGTGCTCATGGCAAGATTTCACCATAAACTGGCCATGATCAGGTGCTCCCTGCAAGATTTCACCATAAACTGGCCACGACCAGGTGTTCGCTACAAGATTTCACTATAAGCCAGCCACGGCCAGGTGCTCCCCTGCAAGATTTCACCATAAACCGGCCACAACCAGGTGCTCCCCGCAAGATTTCACCATAAACCGGCCACAACCAGGTGCTCCCCGCAAGATTTCAGAGAGAAGACTGAAAAGAATTATCAGAAGAGTTGTCCAGAGCCACGGACCACCTGTGAAGAGCTACAGAAAGACCTCGAATCAGCAGGTAACATTGTTTCACGGAAAACTATAAAGTAATGCACTCAACCTCCAGGCACGCTCACCATGCAGTCTCCATGGCCTGTATGCACGCTCACCACGCAACCTCCATGGCCTGTATGCACTCTCACCATGCAACCGCCATGGCATGTATGCGCGCTTGCCATGGAAGACTCCATGGCCTGTATGCACACTCCCCACGCAACCTCCAAGGCCTTTATGCACGGTCACCACGCAAGATTCCATGGCTTGTATGAACGCTCACCACGCAACCTCCATGGCCTGCATGTATGCTCACCACGCAACCTCCATGGCCTGTATGCACGCTCACCATGCAGCCTCCATGTCCTGTATGCACGCTCACCACGCAACCTCCATGGCCTGTCTGCACGCTCACCACACAACTTCCATGACCTGTATGCTCGCTCACCACACAACCTCCATGGCTGTATGCATGCTCACCAAGCAATCTCCATGGCCTGTATGCATGCTCACCAAGCAATCTCCATGGCCTGTACGCACGATAACCACACAACCTCCTTGGCCTGTATGCACGCTCACCGCGCAACCTCCATGGCCTGTATGCATGCTCACCACAGAACCTCCATGGCCTGTATGCACGCTCACCACAGAACCTCCATGGCCTGTCTGCACGCTCACCACAGAACCTCCATGGCCTGTATGCACGCTCACCACAGAACCTCCATGGCCTGTATGCACGCTCACCAAGCAATCTCTATGACCTGTATGCACGCTAACCACACAACCTCCATGGCCTGTATGAACACTCACCATACAAGACTCTATTGCTGAACAAAAAGCATGATCAAGCACGTTTACAGTTTGCTCAACAACATTTATTCAAGCCTGTGAAATCCTGGGAGAAGAGAGTCTGGTCAGCTGAGACCAAAATTGAGCTCTTTGTACGCCATAATACACACCATGTTTGCAGGCCAAAAGGCAACTGCATATCACTCCAAAAACACCCTACAACAGTGAAGTGTAGAGGTGGGAACATCATGGTGTGGGGCTGATTTTCAGCAGACGGCACTGGCAAACTTCAATTGATTGAAGGAAGGATCAATGGACAAATGTACAGAGACATTCCTGATAAAAATCTGCTGCCATCTACCAGAATGATGAAGATGAAACGAGGGTGGACATTTCAGCAAGACAATGATCCATCATAGAAAATATTAAAAATCTCTGAAGTCACTCACCCCTCCTCCCTCCTTTTTCTTATCACACAGATTTCCAGTAAGGCTAGAGTTGGCAATCTAGTTGACACTCTTAGAAACAGATTTACAATGGGCATAAAGAAGTAGGAAATTAAAATGCGAGGTTGTCCTTTTGAAGCCAAGTGCTAAGGAGGATGTCTTTTGGCGCACAGACAAAGATTTAAAATAGACAGGAGAACTATTTTCAAAGAGCTGGACAACAAAAGGTGACGTGTTTACACATAAACAGGGCAGTGGAAGCCCTTTTGTCCACAGGAGATGCAGGTTGGATTCAAGTAACACTGTGGTTTCCTGCAAGGGAAATGTTACAATCAGGGCTGTGGAGTCGGTAAGTCAAACCTCCGACTCCAACTCCGACTTCTCAATTTCCATGACACCGACTCCACGACTCCGACTCCCTCATACTCGGCTCATGTTTAAGTGATAAATTTACGGTAGCACAGATTCATCTCAGCTAAAAGTCCAGACCCTGAGATCAGGAATAGGACAGACATTTATGGGACATTTCATAACTTTCCCAAATTCTTATGAAAAAATATTCCCCACAAACTGCATTGAACTACTGTACCCAATTTATTATATATTTTAGGAGTTGGAGTCAGTCCATTTTATACCGCCTCCGATTCCGACTCCACCAAAATGGACACCGACTCCACAGCCCTGGTTACAATAAGCTAGCTCAAACTTAATGTTTCCGAATGGAAATATTGAATATCGAAATTTGTATAAATCTGATATTGATCAACATGCAGTACATTTTCAGCACTGGGGCTAATAGGGGAAGAAGACACATAATTGTAATAACTGTAACCCCTGCCTATAAGCCACAAATCCCCTGTGGAAGATAACTGGCAACAGTTATGCCATGTTTACTATCTATGGAAAGGTAAAATCCCAATGGAAAATATGGCGACAATCTCGAACTTCTCTGACCATCAAGAGTGAAGTTATCGCATAAGTTGGGAAATTCATAAAATCCTTAAAGGCTGAGGACATCCCACAACTCAGCCCCCGTGAGGTCATCACGGGGAGGGTATGTGGATGGAACTCAGGGGCTGATAAAAGATCAAGGCAAATTATGATCTGTGTTCAATGCTGAGGAAGATACATGTCAGTATAATCTTGATCCCATTAAACAGACACTTTCAACTGGATTGCTTCCGTCCGTTATCTGACTCGTCTCTGCGATCGGCGTAGTACGTTTCTTTTGTTTCATCCCTTTTATTTTATGTAACTATATATGCTGTATTGTTTTGTCCCTTTGTAAAATTTTTGTATATTTCTTTATAAACCCTGCCTCATTTTGGATTTAATATAAAATGTAATAATTCTGTTCCTTTTGTTCTGTAACTTTGCCTCGATGCCATACGCTACGCCTTTAAAAATGACTGTTGGTTGCAGCTAATAATCTTTCTGGGATTATTGTGAAGTTGACGTTGATCGTACGGGGGTATATACATATATTCCATGTGTTGGAATCGGCAGTGTATATACCATACACTCACTGTTAGTTTCCCAATAACTGGCCTATTAGTGCGAACAGCCTGTGGCCTCCTCCATCATTTGTCGGACACTCTTGTAATTGTCCGGACAATAGGGGACAGCAGAGAGCTGTTCGCACCAGAGATCACAGCAGGTGGTTCTCGTGACCTTCCCAGGCTGTAGTAATCTTGACAATCCCAAACACCCGGCCAAGGAAACTCTCAACTGGTGTCAGAGGAAGAAAATAAAGCTGCCGAGCCGATCACCGGACCTGAATCCTATAGAAAATGTAAGGAAGGAATAAAGCTCCGAGATCATTGAAGGAGCAACCGAAGCTTCAGAATGAGAATAGTGTTTGTGTGGAAGAATGGGACAACATCACAGCTGGGCAATGCCTGCGACTAGTTTCTCCATACAGGACGCGTGGTGAAGCTTCATCACCAACAAAGGCTTTGTACAAAGTATTAATCACATCAGTAATGTGGTCAGTATGTTTAATGTCACCGCTGTATATAATCCACCAGATCCACAGATCACCATAATCCTAGAACCACACTGAAGCGGACCCTGTGCACAGCTTTGTGTTTCACTAGTTAATCTATTATTCCCATGCACTGACAGTGAGCAGAGATAGACCAGGACACAGAGGAATGGCCGCACTTCACATCAGCTCTAGTAATGTGACAGAGCCATGACTGGAGCTCGGTGAGGCTGCCGCCATGACAGGACATAACGTCATAAGGCCGCCGTTCATTTACCTCAGGCTGTGACGCATCGTCCTCCCGCCATTTTCTCTCAGCTTCCCACGCAGAGCGTGACGTCACCCGGCCCAGTGGGAGCGGTCACCTCAGAGGTTTGGGCGGGAAATGTCAGCGCCGCCGCTGTGCGCCCAGTCGCCATTGTATGTTCCTGTCAGGTGTGTGCGGGTGTGACCGGACGTCAGTGCCGGAGACAGCCTTGTACCTGACTGCACTGGGAGAGTATCCTGTGCAGTGACAGCTGAGTGTCTCCATGAGCACACAATTACGGCCGGGATTTGTCTGGGGAAAATGTACTGATAGTAGGAAAATGTTCCCTTTTATCTCGGACTATGTCACATTGCCCCACGGTCCAGGCGTCATCATATAACCGTCAGCCTGAGGCCAAAATGTGCAAAAAGAACCCGAAGCAAGATCGGGGCATTATCCACCAACACATATGCGCCATTATATTCAGTGTTCTGCTGCGTCATAGGACCGCAGAGGGGAGCAGGATCCTGCCCGGTGGTCCAAAAGCCACCTTCTACCTGCGAGATCAACACCCCTGCTCACCCAGACCCCCGCCTCCTACCTGCGAGATCCACACCCCTGCTCACCCAGGACCCCGCCTCCTACCTGCGAGATCCACACCCCTGCTCACTGAGGCCCCCGCCTCCTACCTGCCGAGATTCGCACCCCTGTTCACCCAGGCCCCCGCCTCCTACCTGCGAGATCCACACCCCTGCTCACCCAGGCCCCCGCCTCCTACCTGCCGAGATCCGCACTTCTGTTCACCCAGACCCCCGCTTCCTACCTGCCGAGATCCGCACCCCTGCTCACCCAGACCCCCGCCTCCTACCTGCCAAGATCCACACCCCTGCTCACCCAGGCCCCCGCCTCCTACCTGCGAGATCAACACCCAGGCCCCTGCCAACTACCAGCCAAGATCCGCACCCAGGCCCCCGCCTCCTAGCTGCCGCAATCTGCACCCCTGGTCACCCAGGCGCCCGGCTCCTACCTGCGAGATCCGCACCCCTGCTCACCCAGACCCCCGCCTCCTCCTACCTGCCAAGATCCACACCCCTGCTCACCCAGGCCCCCGCCTCCTACCTGCGAGATCAACACCCAGGCCCCTGCCAACTACCAGCCAAGATCCGCACCCAGGCCCCCGCCTCCTAGCTGCCGCGATCTGCACCTCAGTTTACCCAGGACCCCGGCTCCTACCTACGAGATCCGCACCCCTGCTCACCCAGACCCCCGCCTCCTACCTGCGAGATCCGCACCCCTGCTCACCCAGGCCCCCGCCTCCTACCTGCGAGATCCGCACCCCTGCACACCCAGACCCCCGCCTCCTACCTGCCGAGATCCGCACTCCTCCTCACCCAAGCCCCCGCCTCCTACCTGCTGAGATCCACACCCCTGCTCACCCAGGCCCCCGCCTCCTACCTGCGAGATCCGCACCCCTGCTCACCCAGACCCCCGCCTCCTACCTTCCGAGATCCGGGCCCCTGCCCACCTAGACCCCCGCATCCTACCTGCCGAGATCCGCGCCCCTGGTCACCCAGGCCCCCGCCTCCTACCTGCCGAGACCAGCACCCCTGTTCACCCAGACCCCCGCCTCCTACCTGCCGAGATCCACACCCCTGCTCACCCATGGCCCTGTCTCCTACCTGCCGAGATCCACACCCCGGCTCACCCAGGCCCCCGCCTCGTACCTGCGAGATCCACACCCCTCCTCACCCAGGCCCCCGCCTTCTACCTGCTGAGATCCACACACCTGCTCACCCAGGCCCCCGCCTCCTACCTGCTGAGATACACACCCCTGCTCACCCAGGCCCCCACCTCCTACCTGCTGAGATACACACCCCTGCTCACCCAGGCCCCGCCTCCTACCTGCCGAGATCCACACCCCTGCTCACCCAGGCCCCCGCCTCCTACCTGCCGAGATCCACACCCCTCCTCACCCAGGCCCCTGCCTCCTACCTGCCGAGATCCACACCCCTCCTCACCCAGGCCCCCGCCTCCTACCTGCCGAGATCCACACCCCTGCTCACCCAGGCCCCGGCCTCCTACCTGCCGAAATCCACACCCCTGCTCTCCCAGGCCCCCGCCTCCTAACTGCCGAGATCCACACCCCTGCTCACCCAGGCCCCCGCCTCCTACCTGCCGAGATCTGCACCCCTCCTCTCCCAAGCCCCTCCTCCTACCTGCTGAGATCCACACCCCTGCTCACCCAGGCCCCCGCCTCCTACCTGTGAGATCCACAACCCTGCTCACCCAGACCCCCGCCTCCTACCTGCCGAGATCCGCGCCCCTGGTCACCCAGGCCCCCGTCTACTACCTGCCGAAATCCGCACCCCTGTTCACCCAGACCCCCGCCTCCTACCTGCCGAGATCCGCACCCTTGCTCATGACGCGACCCCTGGGCCAGTGCTGTTTGGGGATTACCCGGAGCCGGATCAGATGGGGGTTGTAGTCTCCGAGTGGCGGTGACCCGGTCCGTGCCCAGGGTTTCAAACTCAGTGTGTGGCAGTCTTTACAGATGTTGTTAAAGGTCCTTAATGTCGACTACGCCACCCGTTGATTTGCGGTCAAAAGGCCGCCGCTGCAGAAGGGTCCGCTGAGGCTGGTGGTGTGTGTGCAGCTCTGGTAGTATAACCCCCAACGGGAGGGGTATAGCCTCAGGGGGTCAGGTGTAGAGGATGGTGGTTGTGCAGGTGCAGGATGAATCAGCAAGAAGACTCAGAGTCGGGCTGTGCAGTTCAGGGGTTTTTACTTACGGGTGTTCTTATGGTCACTCTGGCCTGAAGCGACCACCCGAGCCGTGCTGCGTCCACCAGGTCCTGGACTCGGCCAACCCCCAAGTAAGTCTGGAGCGTGGTCCTGAGCTCCTGTCTGACTTTCCCTCTCTTCTGGCCGTTCTCACCAGGGATCCACCTATGTCCGGCTCCCTCGGGTCTCTTGGTGGGTACACCTCTTCTGGGTTCCCTGACCCTATACTTGGTCTGCCTTCCTGGTGGATTTAGTGAGGGTCGTGGCAGATCCTGCCCACGACCTCCGGTCTCTGGCTAAGGTGTGCTTTGTCCTCTGCCAGCTTGGGATCCGGTACCCTGGGTGCCAACCCTTCACCCTGTTGTTTGTATTCTGGGGTCTTGGGGTTCCTTCTTCTTCTCTCTGGGTCCTTCTGACTCCTCTCTCTCTCTCTCAGACTTGGCCTTGGAGCTGGGCCCAGCCGGAACCACAACTCCCTGTCAGCCCTTCTGGCTGAGCTTCTCTGCTCTGCTCCTCTGACTAAACTCTGACAGACTGACTAGTAGCTGTCTGCCTGTCTGACCCTGATCTAAGATGGTTCCCACCTTATATACTCCCTCTATGTGTGAGCTCAGGTGACCAGCACCCAATGAGCTCCTAGCTTTACCCAGACTGCTCCCCCTATCTGCCCCTACACTACTGGGATGTTCCACCTCCCTCCCACTCCAGCCAGGGACAGACACTATCGTACCTGCACATAAACTGGTGGGAGTACCGTCGATCTGTCCCCCGGAAATGGGATGTATGTAGTGTATGCAGCCTACTGAGCTCAGTTCCACACTCCATCCTTACCCGGGAGTGGAATACCACACCTCTGGCTTGAGGTGTAATACCCCTGTAGCAGCCGAATCCTCAGGGTGCTACATTCCCTCCTGGTAAATCACAGCACGTCCTCGGGCTGTAAGAGAATAAACATCCAAAACATACAAATTTTTATTCATAAAACATAAACATATAAAACAATATATATATCAGCATAAACTTTTCATAAATAACATTCTTGTTCCTCCGGCCACGGTGCAACTTGTGACCGGGTAAAGTGCGACAGTCTCTTCAAGAAAAACAACAGTTTCCTATAAAACCAGTAGGGGGCGCCTTAGAAAGCGCAACTATATACAGGGGGAAAGTGGCCGCTCTCAGTCCTCGACCAGTAGGGAAGAGGGATGGCTGCTCACAGTCCTCAGCCTGTGGGGAGATGGGACACACTGGAACAGTTCAATTTGCTGGTCCCAACGGGGACTATATTTTAACTAGCAGCAGTAACAGTTCACTGTACCCCGACGGGTAACTATTTACAGTCTCTTTACCGTACTTTAACGACGGCGTCCTCCTGCTCCTTCTTTATCTTCAGACCCGTCCGGGTCCTCTTGCTCCTCCTCACACCGCAGCTCCTCCTCCGTCAGGCGATGCACATGGAGGGCGTAGGGTCCTTTGGCACACTTGTGCCGTGTGAACGTGACCTCGTCCCCTACGTACAGGTCACGACCTCTGTGTCCCTCCGGCAGATGGCTTTCTACGTCTCTGCGGGTTACAAAGACGTCGCCGGGGGTATGATGGTCTCTTATGAAGCCCCACCCATGCTGCAGGTTGAATTTAATCACAGTCCCGGTGGTACGGGGACCATGAGCTGCACGGGGGTTCCTCCTGGTCCGGCTCTTCTGCCCTGCGCTCTGTTCCTGCAGCCGCTGCTCATGGATCCGCCTCTCTTTCCGCTCTTGCTCGAAGGCTGCCAACTGCTGGCGGCAGCACTCCACTCGCTCTGCTGCGGCTGCCCGCGTTTCTTGAGTGAACCCCATGAGATCTCCTCCGGTGGGGTCACACTCGAATTGTGCTTCTTCTAGCGGGAGCGGGGTTCTCCTGACGGGCTTCGGAGCCGGAATCAGGGGCTCGCACAGGGGCCTTGCTCTTTGGAGTTCCAGTTGGTAGTACTCCTGGGGCCATACAAAGGGCTGCCCATCCGGGCACGTGTGCTGGGCAAATAGATCTTCGCCCAGGTGCGGCACTCGAGATGTTGAGGGCGCGTTGATGGTAGCGGCGCCCGGGTTGACCAGGCCTTGCGACCAGGCTTGGGGCACCCTAAAGGTAAAGGGCACCGTAAGGACGGCGGCGCCCGGGGTTACTCGGCCCTGCGACCAGGCCGGTGGCTCCGCGGAGGTAGGGGGCGCTGTTGGAATTGCGGCGCCCGGAGGTACTAGACCTTGCGACCAGGCCGATGGTATTTCCTGTTTGGTCGCGCTCAGGGTCGAGGCGTGTGACGTCACAGGGGTCGCGGCCGCGGCTTCTGCTTGAGGCCTAGTCCGGCACGGTGACGATGCAGCGACGGGCACGGCAGGGGGAATTTCGGGCTCTGCGACGGGGAGCTGGGACAGGTACACGGTTTCTCGGCTCGGGGTAGAGACGTCCCCTTTACCTGCCTCCGTCCGTTCAGCTCCCTCCTCGGCGCCGTCTCCGGCCTTCACTCCTCCTGCACCATCCTCAGAGGCGGTCTGTCTCCTCGTCTCGGGTGGCGTGCTCCGCTGACGGGTTCCGGTCTGCTGGGCCATCTCACGGCTCCACTCCGTCAGCGTGTCTTGCTGCACCTGGGCCATCCTCCGTGCGAGGCCCTCCAGCGCGGTCTGTGCACACTCCCGGTCTCGGGGGAGCTGTGCCAGGATTTCCACTAAGCCTAGTGGGGTTGTTGCTTGCAGCAGGCTCCTGACCACTGGGTCGGTGCTGCCTGTCTCTCCCTCCATCTCCGGGTACGCTTTCTCCGGAGTCCTCTCCAGACTTCTTGTCTCCGGGTGCGCTCTCTCCAGACTCCTCCAGGCTGCACCCATCTTCGTTCTTTTGTTCAGTCTCCGCCCACATTGAAGGTGGTCCCGGGGCAACTTAGTGATTGTCAGTTCCAGGGGCAGTTCTCTTACGCTGATGGACACTTCCAGCACCACAGTCTCTGTTGGTGGGCGCGGTTTCCGCTTTTGGCGCCATTCTTCGACCTGGCCCACGATGGGAGGTGACCTCTTGCCACCCTCTGGCACGCCCATAATGGTGTCTGCTCTTCCAAGGCGGGAAATCTTCTGGAAATGGCGGGAATCGTCTCCCAGTGGCGGGAAACTCCGTGGATGGCGGGAAAAAGCTGCAGATGGCGGGCAACCGGCGGGAAACGATCCGTGATGGCGTCCCATGGCGGGGACCCTCTGGAACCGGCGGGAGACTTCTTCTTAAGGTAAATTTGAACTTCTCTTCAGGCACGCAGTACCCGGTGGTTGTGGGCACGAAATCCTGCCGACTACGCCAAAGTTGACGCGCCCCCTGGGCCAGTGCTGTTTGGGGATTACCCGGAGCCGGATCAGATGGGGGTTGTAGTCTCCGAGTGGCGGTGACCCGGTCTGTGCCCAGGGTTTCAAACTCAGTGTGTGGCAGTCTTTACAGATGTTGTTAAAGGTCCTTAATGTCGACTACGCCACCCGTTGATTTGCGGTCAAAAGGCCGCCGCTGCAGAAGGGTCCGCTGAGGCTGGTGGTGTGTGTGCAGCTCTGGTAGTATAACCCCCAACGGGAGGGGTATAGCCTCAGGGGGTCAGGTGTAGAGGATGGTGGTTGTGCAGGTGCAGGATGAATCAGCAAGAAGACTCAGAGTCGGGCTGTGCAGTTCAGGGGTTTTTACTTACGGGTGTTCTTATGGTCACTCTGGCCTGAAGCGACCACCCGAGCCGTGCTGCGTCCACCAGGTCCTGGACTCGGCCAACCCCCAAGTAAGTCTGGAGCGTGGTCCTGAGCTCCTGTCTGACTTTCCCTCTCTTCTGGCCATTCTCACCAGGGATCCACCTATGTCCGGCTCCCTCGGGTCTCTTGGTGGGTACACCTCTTCTGGGTTCCCTGACCCTATACTTGGTCTGCCTTCCTGGTGGATTTAGTGAGGGTCGTGGCAGATCCTGCCCACGACCTCCGGTCTCTGGCTAAGGTGTGCTTTGTCCTCTGCCAGCTTGGGATCCGGTACCCTGGGTGCCAACCCTTCACCCTGTTGTTTGTATTCTGGGGTCTTGGGGTTCCTTCTTCTTCTCTCTGGGTCCTTCTGACTCCTCTCTCTCTCTCTCAGACTTGGCCTTGGAGCTGGGCCCAGCCGGAACCACAACTCCCTGTCAGCCCTTCTGGCTGAGCTTCTCTGCTCTGCTCCTCTGACTAAACTCTGACAGACTGACTAGTAGCTGTCTGCCTGTCTGACCCTGATCTAAGATGGTTCCCACCTTATATACTCCCTCTATGTGTGAGCTCAGGTGACCAGCACCCAATGAGCTCCTAGCTTTACCCAGACTGCTCCCCCTATCTGCCCCTACACTACTGGGATGTTCCACCCCCCTCCCACTCCAGCCAGGGACAGACACTATCGTACCTGCACATAAACTGGTGGGAGTACCGTCGATCTGTCCCCCGGAAATGGGATGTATGTAGTGTATGCAGCCTACTGAGCTCAGTTCCACACTCCATCCTTACCCGGGAGTGGAATACCACACCTCTGGATTGAGGTGTAATACCCCTGTAGCAGCCGAATCCTCAGGGTGCTACACTCACCCATGGCCCCCGCCTCCTATCTGCCGAGATCCACACCCCTCCTCACCCAGGCCCCCGCCTCCTACCTGCCAAGATCCACACACCTCCTTACCCAGGCCCCCGCCTCCTACCTGCTGAAATCCGCACCCCTGTTCACCCAGACCCCGCCTCCTACCTGCCGAGATCCGCACCCTTGCTCACCCATGACCCCCGCCTCCTACCTGCCGAGATCCACACCCCTCCTCATCCAGGCCCCCGCCTCCTACCTGCCGAGATCCACATCCCTCCTAACCCAGGCCCCCGCCTCCTACCTGCCGAGATCCACACCCCTGTTCACCCAGTCCCCCGCCTCCTACCTGCCGAGATCCGCACCCCTGTTCACTCAGGCCCCCGCCTCCTACCTGCCGAGATCCACACCCTTGCTCACCCAGGCCCCCGCCTCCTACTTGCGAGATCCGCACCCCTGCTCACCCAGACCCCCGCCTCCTACCTGCCGAGATCCGGGCCCCTGCCCACCTAGACCCCCGCCTCCTACCTGAAGAGATCCACGCCACTGGTCACTCAGGCCCCCGCCTCCTTCCTGCCGAGACCAGCACCCCTGTTCACCCAGACCCCCGCCTCCTACCTGCCGAGATCCACACCCCTGCTCACCCATGGCCCTGCCTCCTACCTGCCGAGATCCACACCCCGGCTCACCCAGGCCCCCGCCTCCTCCCTGCGAGATCCACACCCCTCCTCACACAGGCCCCCGCCTTCTACCTGCTGAGATCCACACACCTGCTCACCCAGGCCCCCGCCTCCTACCTGCTGAGATACACACCCCTGCTCACCCAGGCCCCCACCTCCTACCTGCTGAGATACACACCCCTGCTAACCCAGGCCCCGCCTCCTACCTG
Organism: Phyllobates terribilis; assembly: GCF_046119375.1. Classification (NCBI taxonomy): domain Eukaryota; kingdom Metazoa; phylum Chordata; class Amphibia; order Anura; family Dendrobatidae; genus Phyllobates; species Phyllobates terribilis. Next base: position 11,000,507 of record NW_027362767.1, on the reverse strand, counting down.
CCGAGATCCACACCCCTGCTCACCCAGGCCCCCGCCTCCTACCTGCCGAGATCCACACCCCTCCTCACCCAGGCCCCTGCCTCCTACCTGCCGAGATCCACACCCCTCCTCACCCAGGCCCCCGCCTCCTACCTGCCGAGATCCACACCCCTGCTCACCCAGGCCCCGGCCTCCTACCTGCCGAGATCCACACCCCTGCTCTCCCAGGCCCCCGCCTCCTAACTGCCGAGATCCACACCCCTGCTCACCCAGGCCCCCGCCTCCTACCTGCCGAGATCTGCACCCCTCCTCTCCCAAGCACCTCCTCCTACCTGCTGAGATCCACACCCCTGCTCACCCAGGCCCCCGCCTCCTACCTGTGAGATCCGCAACCCTGCTCACCCAGACCCCCGCCTCCTACCTGCCGAGATCCGCACCCCTGGTCACTCAGGCCCCCGTCTACTACCTGCCGAAATCCGCACCCCTGTTCACCCAGACCCCCGCCTCCTACCTGCCGAGATCCGCACCCTTGCTCACCCATGGCCCCCGCCTCCTACCTGCCGAGATCCACACCCCTCCTCACCCAGGCCCCCGCCTCCTACCTGCCAAGATCCACACACCTCCTTACCCAGGCCCCCGCCTCCTACCTGCCGAAATCCGCACCCCTGTTCACCCAGATCCCCGCCTCCTACCTGCCGAGATCCGCGCCCCTAGTCACCCAGGCCCCCATCTCCTACCTGCCGAAATCCGCACCCCTGTTCACCCAGACCCCCGCCTCCTACCTGCCGAGATCCGCACCCTTACTCACCCATGGCCCCCGCCTCCTACCTGCCGAGATCCACACCCCTCCTCATCCAGGCCCCCGCCTCCTACCTGCCAAGATCCACACACCTCCTTACCCAGGCCCCCGCCTCCTACCTGCCGAAATCCGCACCCCTGTTCACCCAGATCCCCGCCTCCTACCTGCCGAGATCCGCATCCTTGCTCACCCATGGCCCCCGCCTCCTACCTGCCGAGATCCACACCTCTGCTCACCCAGGCCCCCGCCTCCTACCTGCCAAGATCCACACCCCTCCTTACCCAGGCCCCCGCCTCCTACCTGCCGAGATCCACACCCCTGCTCACCCAGGCCCCTGCCTCCTACCTGCCGAGATCCACACCCCTGCTCACACAGGCCCCCGCCTCCTACCTGCGAGATCCGCACCCCTGCTCACCCAGAGCCCTGCCTCCTACCTGCCGAGATCCGCGCCCCTGCTCACCTAGACCACCGCCTCCTACCTGCCGAGATCCGCGCCCCTGGTCACCCAGGCCCCCGCCTCCTACCTGCCGAGACCCGCACCCCTGTTCACCCAGACCCCCGACTCCTACCTGCCGAGATCTGCACCCCTGCTCACCCATGGCCCTGCCTCCTACCTGCCGAGATCCACACCCCTGCTCACCCAGGCCCCGGCCTCCTACCTGCGAGATCCACACCCCTGCTCACCCAGGCCCCCGCCTTCTACCTGCCGAGATCCACACCCCTGCTCACCCAGGCCCCCGCCCCCTACCTGCTGATATACACACCCCTGCTCACCCAGGCCCCCGCCTCCTACCTGCCGAGATCCACACCCCTGCTCACCCAGGCCCCCGCCTCCTACCTGCCGAGATCCACACCCCTCCTCACCCAGGCCCCCGCCTCCTACCTGCCGAAATCCACACCCCTGCTCACCCAGGCCCCCGCCTCCTACCTGCCGAGATCCACACCCCTGCTCACCCAGGCCCCGGCCTCCTACCTTCCGAGATCCACACCCCTGCTCACCCAGGCCCCCGCCTCCTAACTGCCGAGATCCACACCCCTGCTCACCCAGGCCCCCGCCTCCTACCTGCCGAGATCCGCACCCCTCCTCACCCAAGCCCCCCCTGCTACCTGCTGAGATCCACACCCCTGCTCACCCAGACCCCCGCCTCCTACCTGTGAGGTCCACAACCCTGCTCACCCAGACCCCCGTCTCCTACCTGCCGAGATCCGCACCGCTGCTCACCCAGAACCCCGCCTCCTACCTGCCGAGATCCACACCCCTCCTTACCCAGGCCCCCGCCTCCTACCTGCCGAGATCCACACCCTTGTTCACCCAGTCCCCCGCCTCCTACCTGCCGAGATCCGCACCCCTGTTCACCCAGGCCCCCGCCTCCTACCTGCCGAGATCCACAGCCCTGCTCACCCATGCCCCTGCCTCCTACCTGCCGAGATCCACACCCCTGCTCACCCAGGCCCCCGCCTCCTACCTGCCGAGATCCACACCTCTGCTCACCCAGGCCCCCGCCTCCTACCTGCCGAGATCCGCACTCCTCCTCACCCAGGCCCCCTCCTCCTACCTGCTGAGATCCACACCCTTGCTCACCCAGACCCCCGCCTCCTACTTGCGAGATCCGCACCCCTGCTCACCCAGACCCCCGCCTCCTACCTGCCGAGATCCGGGCCCCTGCCCACCTAGACCCCCGCCTCCTACCTGCCGAGATCCACGCCCCTGGTCACTCAGGCCCCCGCCTCCTTCCTGCCGAGACCAGCACCCCTGTTCACCCAGACCCCCGCCTCCTACCTGCCGAGATCCACACGCCTGCTCACCCATGGCCCTGCCTCCTACCTGCCGAGATCCACACCCCTGCTCACCCAGGCCCCCGCCTCGTACTTGCGAGATCCACACCCCTGCTCACCCAGGCCCCCGCCTTCTACCTGCCGAGATCCACACCCCTGCTCACCCAGGCCCCCGCCTCCTACCTGCTGAGATACACAACCCTGATCACCCAGGCCCCCGCCTCCTACCTGCTGAGATACACAGCCCTGCTCACCCAGGCCCCCGCCTCCTACCTGCCGAGATCCACACCCCTGCTCACCCAGGCCCCCGCCTCCTACCTGCCGAGATCCACACCCCTCCTCACCCAGGCCCCCGCCTCCTACCTGCCGAGATCCACACCTCTGCTCACCCAGGCCCCGCCTCCTACCTGCCAAGATCCACACCCCTCCTTACCCAGGCCCAAGCCTCCTACCTGCCGAGATCCACACCCCTGCTCACCCAGTCCCCCGCCTCCTACCTGCCGAGATCCGCACCCCTGTTCACCCAAACCCCCGCCTCCTACCTGCCGAGATCCACAGCCCTGCTCACCCAGGCCCCTGCCTCCTACCTGCCGAGATCCACACCCCTGCTCACACAGGCCCCCGCCTCCTACCTGCGAGATCCGCACCCCTGCTCACCCAGAGCCCTGCCTCCTACCTGCCGAGATCCGCGCCCCTGCTCACCTAGACCACCGCCTCCTACCTGCCGAGATCCATGCCCCTGGTCACCCAGGCCCCCGCCTCCTACCTGCCGAGACCCGCACCCCTGTTCACCCAGACCCCCGACTCCTACCTGCCGAGATCCACACCCCTGCTCACCCAGGCCCCCGCCCCCTACCTGCTGATATACACACCCCTGCTCACCCAGGCCCCCGCCTCCTACCTGCCGAGATCCACACCCCTGCTCACCCAGGCCCCCGCCTCCTACCTGCCGAGATCCACACCCCTCCTCACCCAGGCCCCCGCCTCCTACCTGCCGAAATCCACACCCCTGCTCACCCAGGCCCCCGCCTCCTACCTGCCGAGATCCACACCCCTGCTCACCCAGGCCCCGGCCTCCTACCTTCCGAGATCCACACCCCTGCTCACCCAGGCCCCCGCCTCCTAACTGCCGAGATCCACACCCCTGCTCACCCAGGCCCCCGCCTCCTACCTGCCGAGATCCGCACCCCTCCTCACCCAAGCCCCCCCTGCTACCTGCTGAGATCCACACCCCTGCTCACCCAGACCCCCGCCTCCTACCTGTGAGGTCCACAACCCTGCTCACCCAGACCCCCGTCTCCTACCTGCCGAGATCCGCACCGCTGCTCACCCAGAACCCCGCCTCCTACCTGCCGAGATCCACACCCCTCCTTACCCAGGCCCCCGCCTCCTACCTGCCGAGATCCACACCCTTGTTCACCCAGTCCCCCGCCTCCTACCTGCCGAGATCCGCACCCCTGTTCACCCAGGCCCCCGCCTCCTACCTGCCGAGATCCACAGCCCTGCTCACCCATGCCCCTGCCTCCTACCTGCCGAGATCCACACCCCTGCTCACCCAGGCCCCCGCCTCCTACCTGCCGAGATCCACACCTCTGCTCACCCAGGCCCCCGCCTCCTACCTGCCGAGATCCGCACTCCTCCTCACCCAGGCCCCCTCCTCCTACCTGCTGAGATCCACACCCTTGCTCACCCAGACCCCCGCCTCCTACTTGCGAGATCCGCACCCCTGCTCACCCAGACCCCCGCCTCCTACCTGCCGAGTTCCGGGCCCCTGCCCACCTAGACCCCCGCCTCCTACCTGCCGAGATCCATGCCCCTGGTCACTCAGGCCCCCGCCTCCTTCCTGCCGAGACCAGCACCCCTGTTCACCCAGACCCCCGCCTCCTACCTGCCGAGATCCACACGCCTGCTCACCCATGGCCCTGCCTCCTACCTGCCGAGATCCACACCCCTGCTCACCCAGGCCCCCGCCTCGCACCTGCGAGATCCACACCCCTGCTCACCCAGGCCCCCGCCTTCTACCTGCCGAGATCCACACCCCTGCTCACCCAGGCCCCCGCCTCCTACCTGCTGAGATACACAACCCTGATCACCCAGGCCCCCGCCTCCTACCTGCTGAGATACACAGCCCTGCTCACCCAGGCCCCCGCCTCCTACCTGCCGAGATCCACACCCCTGCTCACCCAGGCCCCCGCCTCCTACCTGCCGAGATCCACACCCCTCCTCACCCAGGCCCCCGCCTCCTACCTGCCGAGATCCACACCTCTGCTCACCCAGGCCCCGCCTCCTACCTGCCAAGATCCACACCCCTCCTTACCCAGGCCCAAGCCTCCTACCTGCCGAGATCCACACCCCTGCTCACCCAGTCCCCCGCCTCCTACCTGCCGAGATCCGCACCCCTGTTCACCCAAGCCCCCGCCTCCTACCTGCCGAGATCCACAGCCCTGCTCACCCAGGCCCCTGCCTCCTACCTGCCGAGATCCACACCCCTGCTCACACAGGCCCCCGCCTCCTACCTGCGAGATCCGCACCCCTGCTCACCCAGAGCCCTGCCTCCTACCTGCCGAGATCCGCGCCCCTGCTCACCTAGACCACCGCCTCCTACCTGCCGAGATCCACGCCCCTGGTCACCCAGGCCCCCGCCTCCTACCTGCCGAGACCCGCACCCCTGTTCACCCAGACCCCCGACTCCTACCTGCCGAGATCTGCACCCCTGCTAACCCATGGCCCTGCCTCCTACCTGCTGAGATCCACACCCCTGCTCACCCAGGCCCCCGCCTCCTACCTGCGAGATCCACACCCCTGCTCACCCAGGCCCCCGCCTTCTACCTGCCGAGATCCACACCCCTGCTCACCCAGGCCCCCGCCCCCTACCTGCTGATATACACACCCCTGCTCACCCAGGCCCCCGCCTCCTACCTGCCGAGATCCACACCCCTGCTCACCCAGGCCCCCGCCTCCTACCTGCCGAGATCCACACCCCTCCTCACCCAGGCCCCCGCCTCCTACCTGCCGAAATCCACACCCCTGCTCACCCAGGCCCCCGCCTCCTACCTGCCGAGATCCACACCCCTGCTCACCCAGGCCCCGGCCTCCTACCTTCCGAGATCCACACCCCTGCTCACCCAGGCCCCCGCCTCCTAACTGCCGAGATCCACACCCCTGCTCACCCAGGCCCCCGCCTCCTACCTGCCGAGATCCGCACCCCTCCTCACCCAAGCCCCCCCTGCTACCTGCTGAGATCCACACCCCTGCTCACCCAGACCCCCGCCTCCTACCTGTGAGGTCCACAACCCTGCTCACCCAGACCCCCGTCTCCTACCTGCCAAGATCCGCACCGCTGCTCACCCAGAACCCCGCCTCCTACCTGCCGAGATCCACACCCCTCCTTACCCAGGCCCCCGCCTCCTACCTGCCGATATCCACACCCTTGTTCACCCAGTCCCCCGCCTCCTACCTGCCAAGATCCGCACCCCTGTTCACCCAGGCCCCCGCCTCCTACCTGCCGAGATCCACAGCCCTGCTCACCCACGCCCCTGCCTCCTACCTGCCGAGATCCACACCCCTGCTCACCCAGGCCCCCGCCTCCTACCTGCCGAGATCCACACCTCTGCTCACCCAGGCCCCCGCCTCCTACCTGCCGAGATCCGCACTCCTCCTCACCCAGGCCCCCTCCTCCTACCTGCTGAGATCCACACCCTTGCTCACCCAGACCCCCGCCTCCTACTTGCGAGATCCGCACCCCTGCTCACCCAGACCCCCGCCTCCTACCTGCCGAGATCCGGGCCCCTGCCCACCTAGACCCCTGCCTCCTACCTGCCGAGATCCACGCCCCTGGTCACTCAGGCCCCCGCCTCCTTCCTGCCGAGACCAGCACCCCTGTTCACCCAGACCCCCGCCTCCTACCTGCCGAGATCCACACGCCTGCTCACCCATGGCCCTGCCTCCTACCTGCCGAGATCCACACCCCTGCTCACCCAGGACCCCGCCTCGTACCTGCGAGATCCACACCCCTGCTCACCCAGGCCCCCGCCTTCTACCTGCCGAGATCCACACCCCTGCTCACCCAGGCCCCCGCCTCCTACCTGCTGAGATACACACATACACACCCCTGATCACCCAGGCCCCCGCCTCCTACCTGCTGAGATACACAGCCCTGCTCACCCAGGCCCCCGCCTCCTACCTGCCGAGATCCACACCCCTGCTCACCCAGGCCCCCGCCTCCTACCTGCCGAGATCCACACCCCTCCTCACCCAGGCCCCCGCCTCCTACCTGCCGAGATCCACACCCCTCCTCACCCAGGCCCCCGCCTCCTACTTGCCGAGATCCACACCCCTGCTCACCCAGGCCCCGGCCTCCTACCTGCCGAGATCCACACCCCTGCTCTCCCAGGCCCCTGCCTCCTAACTGCCGAGATCCATACCCCTGCTCACCCAGGCCCCCGCCTCCTACCTGCCGAGATCCGCACCCCTCCTCTCCCAAGCCCCCCCTCCTACCTGCTGAGATCCACACCCCTGCTCACCCAGGCCCCCGCCTCCTACCTGTGAGATCCGCAACCCTGCTCACCCAGACCCCCGTCTCCTACCTGCCGAGATCCGCACCCCTGCTCACCCAGACCCCCGCCTCGTACCTGCCGAGATCCGCGCCCCTGGTCACCCAGGCCCCCGCCTCCTACCTGCCGAGATCCGCACCCTTGCTCATCCATGGCCCCCGCCTCCTACCTGCCGAGATCCACACCCCTCCTCACCCAGGCCCCCGCCTCCTACCTGCCGAGATCCACACACCTCCTTACTCAGGCCCCCGCCTCCTACCTGCCGAAATCCGCACCCCTGTTCACCCAGACCCCGCCTCCTACCTGCCGAGATCCGCACCCTTGCTCACCCATGGCCCCCGCCTCCTACCTGCCGAGATCCACACCCCTCCTCATCCAGGCCCCCGCCTCCTACCTGCCGAGATCCACATCCCTCCTAACCCAGGCCCCCGCCTCCTACCTGCCGAGATCCACACCCCTGTTCACCCAGTCCCCCGCCTCCTACCTGCCGAGATCCGCACCCCTGTTCATTCAGGCCCCCGCCTCCTACCTGCCGAGATCCACACCCTTGCTCACCCAGGCCCCCGCCTCCTACTTGCGAGATCCGCACCCCTGCTCACCCAGACCCCCGCCTCCTACCTGCCGAGATCCGGGCCCCTGCCCACCTAGACCCCCGCCTCCTACCTGCCGAGATCCACGCCCCTGGTCACTCAGGCCCCCGCCTCCTTCCTGCCGAGACCAGCACCCCTGTTCACCCAGACCCCCGCCTCCTACCTGCCGAGATCCACACGCCTGCTCACCCATGGCCCTGCCTCCTACCTGCCGAGATCCACACCCCTTCTCACCCAGGCCCCCGCCTCGTACCTGCGAGATCCACACCCCTGCTCACCCAGGCCCCCGCCTTCTACCTGCCGAGATCCACACCCCTGCTCACCCAGGCCCCCGCCTCCTACCTGTGAGATCCGCAACCCTGCTCACCCTGACCCCCGTCTCCTACCTGCCGAGATCCGCACCCCTGCTCACCCAGACCCCCGCCTCCTACCTGCCGAGATCCGCGCCCCTGGTCACCCAGGCCCCCGCCTCCTACGTGCCGAGATCCGCACCCTTGCTCATCCATGGCCCCCGCCTCCTACCTGCCGAGATCCACACCCCTCCTCACCCAGGCCCCCGCCTCCTACCTGCCGAGATCCACACACCTCCTTACTCAGGCCCCCGCCTCCTACCTGCCGAAATCCGCACCCCTGTTCACCCAGACCCCGCCTCCTACCTGCCGAGATCCGCACCCTTGCTCACCCATGGCCCCCGCCTCCTACCTGCCGAGATCCACACCCCTCCTCATCCAGGCCCCCGCCTCCTACCTGCCGAGATCCACATCCCTCCTAACCCAGGCCCCCGCCTCCTACCTGCCGAGATCCACACCCCTGTTCACCCAGTCCCCCGCCTCCTACCTGCCGAGATCCGCACCCCTGTTCACTCAGGCCCCCGCCTCCTACCTGCCGAGATCCACACCCTTGCTCACCCAGACCCCCGCCTCCTACTTGCGAGATCCGCACCCCTGCTCACCCAGACCCCCGCCTCCTACCTGCCGAGATCCGGGCCCCTGCCCACCTAGACCCCTGCCTCCTACCTGCCGAGATCCACGCCCCTGGTCACTCAGGCCCCCGCCTCCTTCCTGCCGAGACCAGCACCCCTGTTCACCCAGACCCCCGCCTCCTACCTGCCGAGATCCACACGCCTGCTCACCCATGGCCCTGCCTCCTACCTGCCGAGATCCACACCCCTGCTCACCCAGGCGCCCGCCTCGTACCTGCGAGATCCACACCCCTGCTCACCCAGGCCCCCGCCTTCTACCTGCCGAGATCCACACCCCTGCTCACCCAGGCCCCCGCCTCCTACCTGCTGAGATACACACCCCTGATCACCCAGGCCCCCGCCTCCTACCTGCTGAGATACACAGCCCTGCTCACCCAGGCCCCCGCCTCCTACCTGCCGAGATCCACACCCCTGCTCACCCAGGCCCCCGCCTCCTACCTGCCGAAATCCACACCCCTCCTCACCAAGGCCCCCGCCTCCTACCTGCCGAGATCCACACCCCTCCTCACCCAGGCACCTGCCTCCTACCTGCCGAGATCCACACCCCTGCTCACCCAGGCCCCGGCCTCCTACCTGCCGAGATCCACACCCCTGCTCTCCCAGGCCCCCGCCTCCTAACTGCCGAGATCCATACCCCTGCTCACCCAGGCCCCCGCCTCCTACCTGCCGAGATCCGCACCCCTCCTCTCCCAAGCCCCCCTCCTACCTGCTGAGATCCACACCCCTGCTCACCCAGGCCCCCGCCTCCTACCTGTGAGATCCGCAACCCTGCTCACCCAGACCCCCGTCTCCTACCTGCCGAGATCCGCACCCCTGCTCACCTAGACCCCCGCCTCCTACCTGCCGAGATCTGCGCCCCTGGTCACCCAGGCCCCCGCCTCCTACCTGCCGAGATCCGCACCCTTGCTCATCCATGGCCCCCGCCTCCTACCTGCCGAGATCCACACCCCTCCTCACCCAGGCCACCGCCTCCTACCTGCCGAGATCCACACACCTCCTTACTCAGGCCCCCGCCTCCTACCTGCCGAAATCCGCACCCCTGTTCACCCAGACCCCGCCTCCTACCTGCCGAGATCCGCACCCTTGCTCACCCATGGCCCCCGCCTCCTACCTGCCGAGATCCACACCCCTCCTCATCCAGGCCCCCGCCTCCTACCTGCCGAGATCCACATCCCTCCTAACCCAGGCTCCCGCCTCCTACCTGCCGAGATCCACACCCCTGTTCACCCAGTCCCCCGCCTCCTACCTGCCGAGATCCGCACCCCTGTTCACTCAGGCCACCGCCTCCTACCTGCCGAGATCCACAGCCCTGCTCACCCAGGCCCCTGCCTCCTACCTGCGAGATCCGCACCCCTGCTCACCCAGAGCCCCGCCTCCTACCTGCCGAGATCCGCGCCCCTGCTCACCTAGACCCCCGCCTCCTACCTGCTGAGATCCGCGCCCCTGGACACCCAGACCCCCGCCTCCTACCTGCCGAGATCCGCGCCCCTGGTCACCCAGGACCCCGCCTCCTACCTGCCGAGATCCGCACCCTTGCTCATCCATGGCCCCCGCCTCCTACCTGCCGAGATCCACACCCCTCCTCCCCCAATCCCCCGCCTCCTACCTGCCGAGATCCACACACCTCCTTACCCAGGCCCCCGCCTCCTACCTGCCGAAATCCGCACCACTGTACACCCAGACCCCTGCCTCCTACCTGCCGAGATCCGCACCCTTGCTCACCCATGGCCCCCGCCTCCTACCTGCCGAGATCCACACCCCTCCTCACCCAGGCCCCCGCCTCCTACCTGCCGAGATCCACATCCCTCCTAACCCAGGCCCCCGCCTCCTACCTGCCGAGATCCACACCCCTGTTCACCCAGTCCCCCGCCTCCTACCTGCCGAGATCCGCACCCCTGTTCACCCAGGCCCCCGCCTCCTACCTGCCGAGATCCACAGACCTGCTCACCCAGGCCCCTGCCTCCTACCTGCGAGATCCGCACCCCTGCTCACCCAGAGCCCCGCCTCCTACCTGCCGAGATCCGCGCCCCTGCTCACCTAGACCCCCGCCTCCTACCTGCTGAGATCCGCGCCCCTGGTCACCCAGGCCCCCGCCTCCTACCTGCCGAGACCCGCACCCCTGTTCACCCAGACCCCCGCCTCCTACCTGCCGAGATCTGCACCCCTGCTCACCCAGGCCCCCGCCTCCTACCTGCGAGATCCACACCCCTGCTCACCCAGGCCCCCGCCTTCTACCTGCCGGGATCCACACCCCTGCTCACCCACCCAGGCCCCCGCCCCCTACCTGCTGATATACACACCCCTCCTCACTCCGGCCCCCGCCTCCTACCTGCCGAGATCCACACCCCTGCTCACCCAGGCCCCCGCCTCCTACCTGCCGAGATCCACACCCCTCCTCACCCAGGCCCCCGCCTCCTACCTGCCAAGATCCACACCCCTGCTCACCCAGGCCCCCGCCTCCTACCTGCCAAGATCCACACCCCTGCTCACCCAGGCCCCGGCCTCCTACCTTCCGAGATCCACACCCCTGCACACCCAGGCCCCCGCCTCCTAACTGCCGAGATCCACACCCCTGCTCACCCAGGCCCCCGCCTCCTACCTGCCGAGATCCGCACCCCTCCTCACCCAAGCCCCCCCTGCTACCTGCCGAGATCCACACCCCTGCTCACCCAGGCCCCGCCTCCTACCTGTGAGGTCCGACCCCTGCTCACCCAGGCCCCCGCCTCCTACCTGCCGAGACCCGCACCCCTGTTCACCCAGACCCCCGCCTCCTACCTGCCGAGATCTGCACCCCTGCTCACCCAGGCCCCCGCCTCCTACCTGCGAGATCCACACCCCTGCTCACCCAGGCCCCCGCCTTCTACCTGCCGGGATCCACACCCCTGCTCACCCACCCAGGCCCCCGCCCCCTACCTGCTGATATACACACCCCTGCTCACTCCGGCCCCCGCCTCCTACCTGCCGAGATCCACACCCCTGCTCACCCAGGCCCCCGCCTCCTACCTGCCGAGATCCACACCCCTCCTCACCCAGGCCCCCGCCTCCTACCTGCCAAGATCCACACCCCTGCTCACCCAGGCCCCCGCCTCCTACCTGCCAAGATCCACACCCCTGCTCACCCAGGCCCCGGCCTCCTACCTTCCGAGATCCACACCCCTGCACACCCAGGCCCCCGCCTCCTAACTGCCGAGATCCACACCCCTGCTCACCCAGGCCCCCGCCTCCTACCTGCCGAGATCCGCACCCCTCCTCACCCAAGCCCCCCCTGCTACCTGCCGAGATCCACACCCCTGCTCACCCAGGCCCCGCCTCCTACCTGTGAGGTCCGACCCCTGCTCACCCAGGCCCCCGCCTTCTACCTGCCGGGATCCACACCCCTGCTCACCCAGGCCCCCGCCCCCTACCTGCTGATATACACACCCCTGCTCACCCCGGCCCCCGCCTCCTACCTGCCGAGATCCACACCCCTGCTCACCCAGGCCCCCGCCTCCTACCTGCCGAGATCCACACTCCTCCTCACCCAGGCCCCCACCTCCTACCTGCCGAGATCCACACCCCTGCTCACCCAGGCCCCCGCCTCCTACCTGCTGAGATACACAGCCCTGCTCACCCAGGCCCCCGCCTCCTACCTGCCGAGATCCACACCCCTGCTCACCCAGGCCCCCGCCTCCTACCTGCCGAGATCCACACCCCTCCTCACCCAGGCCCCCGCCTCCTACCTGCCGAGATCCACACCTCTGCTCACCCAGGCCCCGCCTCCTACCTGCCAAGATCCACACCCCTCCTTACCCAGGCCCAAGCCTCCTACCTGCCGAGATCCACACCCCTGCTCACCCAGTCCCCCGCCTCCTACCTGCCGAGATCCGCACCCCTGTTCACCCAAGCCCCCGCCTCCTACCTGCCCAGATCCACAGCCCTGCTCACCCAGGCCCCTGCCTCCTACCTGCCGAGATCCACACCCCTGCTCACACAGGCCCCCGCCTCCTACTTGCGACATCCGCACCCCTGCTCACCCAGACCCCCGCCTCCTACCTGCCGAGATCCGGGCCCCTGCCCACCTAGACCCCCACCTCCTACCTGCCGAGATCCACGCCCCTGGTCACTCAGGCCCCCGCATCCTTCCTGCCGAGACCAGCACCCCTGTTCACCCAGACCCCCGCCTGCTACCTGCCGAGATCCACACGCCTGCTCACCCATGGCCCTGCCTCCTATCTGCCGAGATCCACACCCCTGCTCACCCAGGCCCCCGCCTCGTACCTGCGAGATCCACACCCCTGCTCACCCAGGCCCCCGCCTTCTACCTGCCGAGATCCACACCCCTGCTCACCCAGGCCCCCGCCTCCTACCTGCTGAGATACACACATACACACCCCTGATCACCCAGGCCCCCGCCTCCTACCTGCTGAGATACACAGCCCTGCTCACCCAGGCCCCCGCCTCCTACCTGCCGAGATCCACACCCCTGCTCACCCAGGCCCCCGCCTCCTACCTGCCGAGATCCACACCCCTCCTCACCCAGGCCCCCGCCTCCTACCTGCCGAGATCCACACCCCTCCTCACCCAGGCCCCCGCCTCCTACTTGCCGAGATCCACACCCCTGCTCACCCAGGCCCCGGCCTCCTACCTGCCGAGATCCACACCCCTGCTCTCCCAGGCCCCCGCCTCCTAACTGCCGAGATCCATACCCCTGCTCACCCAGGCCCCCGCCTCCTACCTGCCGAGATCCGCACCCCTCCTCTCCCAAGCCCCCCCTCCTACCTGCTGAGATCCACACCCCTGCTCACCCAGGCCCCCGCCTCCTACCTGTGAGATCCGCAACCCTGCTCACCCAGACCCCCGTCTCCTACCTGCCGAGATCCGCACCCCTGCTCACCCAGACCCCCGCCTCGTACCTGCCGAGATCCGCGCCCCTGGTCACCCAGGCCCCCGCCTCCTACCTGCCGAGATCCGCACCCTTGCTCATCCATGGCCCCCGCCTCCTACCTGCCGAGATCCACACCCCTCCTCACCCAGGCCCCCGCCTCCTACCTGCCGAGATCCACACACCTCCTTACTCAGGCCCCCGCCTCCTACCTGCCGAAATCCGCACCCCTGTTCACCCAGACCCCGCCTCCTACCTGCCGAGATCCGCACCCTTGCTCAGCCATGGCCCCCGCCTCCTACCTGCCGAGATCCACACCCCTCCTCATCCAGGCCCCCGCCTCCTACCTGCCGAGATCCACATCCCTCCTAACCCAGGCCCCCGCCTCCTACCTGCCGAGATCCACACCCCTGTTCACCCAGTCCCCCGCCTCCTACCTGACGAGATCCGCACCCCTGTTCACTCAGGCCCCCGCCTCCTACCTGCCGAGATCCACACCCTTGCTCACCCAGGCCCCCGCCTCCTACTTGCGAGATCCGCACCCCTGCTCACCCAGACCCCCGCCTCCTACCTGCCGAGATCCGGGCCCCTGCCCACCTAGACCCCCGCCTCCTACCTGCCGAGATCCACGCCCCTGGTCACTCAGGCCCCCGCCTCCTTCCTGCCGAGACCAGCACCCCTGTTCACCCAGACCCCCGCCTCCTACCTGCCGAGATCCACACGCCTGCTCACCCATGGCCCTGCCTCCTACCTGCCGAGATCCACACCCCTTCTCACCCAGGCCCCCGCCTCGTACCTGCGAGATCCACACCCCTGCTCACCCAGGCCCCCGCCTTCTACCTGCCGAGATCCACACCCCTGCTCACCCAGGCCCCCGCCTCCTACCTGTGAGATCCGCAACCCTGCTCACCCAGACCCCCGTCTCCTACCTGCCGAGATCCGCACCCCTGCTCACCCAGACCCCCGCCTCCTACCTGCCGAGATCCGCGCCCCTGGTCACCCAGGCCCCCGCCTCCTACGTGCCGAGATCCGCACCCTTGCTCATCCATGGCCCCCGCCTCCTACCTGCCGAGATCCACACCCCTCCTCACCCAGGCCCCCGCCTCCTACCTGCCGAGATCCACACACCTCCTTACTCAGGCCCCCGCCTCCTACCTGCCGAAATCCGCACCCCTGTTCACCCAGACCCCGCCTCCTACCTGCCGAGATCCGCACCCTTGCTCACCCATGGCCCCCGCCTCCTACCTGCCGAGATCCACACCCCTCCTCATCCAGGCCCCCGCCTCCTACCTGCTGAGATCCACATCCCTCCTAACCCAGGCCCCCGCCTCCTACCTGCCGAGATCCACACCCCTGTTCACCCAGTCCCCCGCCTCCTACCTGCCGAGATCCGCACCCCTGTTCACTCAGGCCCCCGCCTCCTACCTGCCGAGATCCACACCCTTGCTCACCCAGGCCCCCGCCTCCTACTTGCGAGATCCGCACCCCTGCTCACCCAGACCCCCGCCTCCTACCTGCCGAGATCCGGGCCCCTGCCCACCTAGACCCCCGCCTCCTACCTGCCGAGATCCACGCCCCTGGTCACTCAGGCCCCCGCCTCCTTCCTGCCGAGACCAGCACCCCTGTTCACCCAGACCCCCGCCTCCTACCTGCCGAGATCCACACGCCTGCTCACCCATGGCCCTGCCTCCTACCTGCCGAGATCCACACCCCTGCTCACCCAGGCGCCCGCCTCGTACCTGCGAGATCCACACCCCTGCTCACCCAGGCCCCCGCCTTCTACCTGCCGAGATCCACACCCCTGCTCACCCAGGCCCCCGCCTCCTACCTGCTGAGATACACACCCCTGATCACCCAGGCCCCCGCCTCCTACCTGCTAAGATACACAGCCCTGCTCACCCATGCCCCCGCCTCCTACCTGCCGAGATCCACACCCCTGCTCACCCAGGCCCCCGCCTCCTACCTGCCGAGATCCACACCCCTCCTCACCCAGGCCCCCGCCTCCTACCTGCCGAGATCCACACCCCTCCTCACCCAGGCACCTGCCTCCTACCTGCCGAGATCCACACCCCTGCTCACCCAGGCCCCGGCCTCCTACCTGCCGAGATCCACACCCCTGCTCTCCCAGGCCCCCGCCTCCTAACTGCCGAGATCCATACCCCTGCTCACCCAGGCCCCCGCCTCCTACCTGCCGAGATCCGCACCCCTCCTCTCCCAAGCCCCCCCTCCTACCTGCTGAGATCCACACCCCTGCTCACCCAGGCCCCCGCCTCCTACCTGTGAGATCCGCAACCCTGCTCACCCAGACCCCCGTCTCCTACCTGCCGAGATCCGCACCCCTGGTCACCTAGACCCCCGCCTCCTACCTGCCGAGATCCGCGCCCCTGGTCACCCAGGCCCCCGCCTCCTACCTGCCGAGATCCGCACCCTTGCTCATCCATGGCCCCCGCCTCCTACCTGCCGAGATCCACACCCCTCCTCACCCAGGCCCCCGCCTCCTACCTGCCGAGATCCACACACCTCCTTACTCAGGCCCCCGCCTCCTACCTGCCGAAATCCGCACCCCTGTTCACCCAGACCCCGCCTCCTACCTGCCGAGATCCGCACCCTTGCTCACCCATGGCCCCCGCCTCCTACCTGCCGAGATCCACACCCCTCCTCATCCAGGCCCCCGCCTCCTACCTGCCGAGATCCACATCCCTCCTAACCCAGGCCCCCGCCTCCTACCTGCCGAGATCCACACCCCTGTTCACCCAGTCCCCCGCCTCCTACCTGCCGAGATCCGCACCCCTGTTCACTCAGGCCACCGCCTCCTACCTGCCGAGATCCACAGCCCTGCTCACCCAGGCCCCTGCCTCCTACCTGCGAGATCCGCACCCCTGCTCACCCAGAGCCCCGCCTCCTACCTGCCGAGATCCGCGCCCCTGCTCACCTAGACCCCCGCCTCCTACCTGCTGAGATCCGCGCCCCTGGACACCCAGACCCCCGCCTCCTACCTGCCGAGATCCGAGCCCCTGGTCACCCAGGCCCCCGCCTCCTACCTGCCGAGATCCGCACCCTTGCTCATCCATGGCCCCCGCCTCCTACCTGCCGAGATCCACACCCCTCCTCACCCAGGCCCCCGCCTCCTACCTGCCTAGATCCACACACCTCCTTACCCAGGCCCCCGCCTCCTTCCTGCCGAAATCCGCACCACTGTACACCCAGACCCCTGCCTCCTACCTGCCGAGATCCGCACCCTTGCTCACCCATGGCCCCCGCCTCCTACCTGCCGAGATCCACACCCCTCCTCACCCAGGCCCCCGCCTCCTACCTGCCGAGATCCACATCCCTCCTAACCCAGGCCCCCGCCTCCTACCTGCCGAGATCCACACCCCTGTTCACCCAGTCCCCCACCTCCTACCTGTCGAGATCCGCACCCCTGTTCACCCAGGCCCCCGCCTCCTACCTGCCGAGATCCACAGACCTGCTCACCCAGGCCCCTGCCTCCTACCTGCGAGATCCGCACCCCTGCTCACCCAGAGCCCCGCCTCCTACCTGCTGAGATCCGCGCCCCTGGTCACCCAGGCCCCCGCCTCCTACCTGCCGAGACCCGCACCCCTGTTCACCCAGACCCCCGCCTCCTACCTGCCGAGATCTGCACCCCTGCTCACCCAGGCCCCCGCCTCCTACCTGCGAGATCCACACCCCTGCTCACCCAGGCCCCCGCCTTCTACCTGCCGGGATCCACACCCCTGCTCACCCAGGCCCCCGCCCCCTACCTGCTGATATACACACCCCTGCTCACCCCAGCCCCCGCCTCCTACCTGCCGAGGTCCACACCCCTGCTCACCCAGGCCCCCGCCTCCTACCTGCCGAGATCCACACCCCTCCTCACCCAGGCCCCCGCCTCCTACCTGCCAAGATCCACACCCCTGCTCACCCAGGCCCCCGCCTCCTACCTGCCAAGATCCACACCCCTGCTCACCCAGGCCCCGGCCTCCTACCTTCCGAGATCCACACCCCTGCTCACCCAGGCCCCCGCCTCCTAACTGCCGAGATCCACACCCCTGCTCACCCAGGCCCCCGCCTCCTACCTGCCGAGATCCGCACCCCTCCTCAACCAAGCCCCCCCTGCTACCTGCTGACATCCACACCCCTGCTCACCCAGGCCCCGCCTCCTACCTTTGAGGTCCGACCCCTGCTCACCCAGGCCCCCGCCTTCTACCTGCCGGGATCCACACCCCTGCTCACCCAGGCCCCCGCCCCCTACCTGCTGATATACACACCCCTGCTCACCCCGGCCCCCACCTCCTACCTGCCGAGATCCACACCCCTGCTCACCCAGGCCCCCGCCTCCTACCTGCCGAGATCCACACCCCTCCTCACCCAGGTCCCCCGCCTCCTACCTGCCGAGATCCACACCCCTGCTCACCCAGGCCCCCGCCTCCTACCTGCCAAGATCCACACCACTGCTCACCCAGGCCCCGGCCTCCTACCTTCCGAGATCCACACCCCTGCTCACCCAGTCCACCGCCTCCTACCTGCCGAGATCCACACCACTGCTCACCCAGGCTCCCACCTCCTACCTGCCAAGATCCGCGCCCCTGGTCACCCAGGCCCCCGCCTCCTACCTGCCGAAATCAGCACCCCTGTTCACCCAGACCCCCGCCTCCTACCTGCCGAGATCCGCACCCTTGCTCACCCATGGCCCCCGCCTCCTACCTGCCGAGATCCACACTCCTGCTCACCCAGGCCCCCACCACCTTCCTGCGAGATCCACACCCCTGCTCACCCAGGCCCCCGCCTCCTACCTGCCGAGATCCACACCCCTGCTCACCCAAGCCCCCACCTCCTACCTGCGAGATCCACACCCCTGCTCACCCAGGTCCCCGCCTCGTACCTGCCGAGATCCACACCCCTGCTCATCCACGCCCCCTGCCTCCTACCTGCCAAGATCCACACCCCTGCTCACTCAGGCCCCCGCCTCCTACCTGCCGAGATCCACACCCCTGATCACCCAGGCCCCCACCTCCTACTTGCCGAGATCCACACCCTTGCTCACCCAGGCACGCGCCTCCTACCTGCGAGATCCGCACCCCTGCTCACCCACATCCCGCCTCCTACCTTCCAAGATCCGCGCCCCTCCTCACCCAGGCCCCTACCTCCTACCTGCCGAGATCCACACCCCTGCTCACCCAGGCCCCTGCCTCCTACCTGTGAGATCCGCACCCCTGCTCACCCAGACCCCGCCTCCTACCTGCCGAGATCCTCGCCCGTCCTCACCCAAGCCCCTGCCTCCTACCTGCCGAGATCCACACCCCTGCTCACCCAGGCCCCCGCCTCCTACCTGCGAGATCCACACCCCTGCTCACCCAGGCCCCCGCCTCGTACCTGCCGAGATCCACACCCCTGCTCACCCAGGCCCCCGCCTCCTACCTGCCAAGATCCACACCCCTGCTCACTCAGGCCCCCGCCTCCTACCTGCCGAGATCCACACCCCTGATCACCCAGGCCCCCCACCTCCTACTTGCCGAGATCCACACCCCTCCTCACCCAGGCCCCCGCCTCCTACCTGCCGAGATCCACACCCCTGCTCACCCAGGCCCCCGCCTCCTACCTGCCAAGATCCACACCCCTGCTCACCCTGGCCCCGGCCTCCTACCTTCCGAGATCCACACCCCTGCTCACCCAGGCCCCCGCCTCCTAACTGCCGAGATCCACATCCCTGCTCACCCAGGACCCCGCCTCCTACCTGCCAAGATCCGCGCCCCTGGTCACCCAGGCCCCCGCCTCCTACCTGCCGAAATCCGCACCCCTGTTCACCCAGACCCCCGCCTCCTACCTGCCGAGATCCGCACCCTTGCTCACCCATGGCCCCCGCCTCCTACCTGCCGAGATCCACACTCCTGCTCACCCAGGCCCCCACCACCTTCCTGCGAGATCCACACCCCTGCTCACCCAGGCCCCCGCCTCCTACCTGCCGAGATCCACACCCCTGCTCACCCAGGCCCCCGTCTCCTACCTGCGAGATCCACACCCCTGCTCACCCAGGCCCCCGCCTCGTACCTGCCGAGATCCACACCCCTGCTCACCCAGGCCCCCGCCTCCTACCTGCCGAGATCCACACCCTTGCTCACCCAGACCCCCGCCTCCTACTTGCGAGATCCGCACCCCTGCTCACCCAGACCCCCGCCTCCTACCTGCCGAGATCCGGGCCCCTGCCCACCTAGACCCCTGCCTCCTACCTGCCGAGATCCACGCCCCTGGTCACTCAGGCCCCCGCCTCCTTCCTGCCGAGACCAGCACCCCTGTTCACCCAGACCCCCGCCTCCTACCTGCCGAGATCCACACGCCTGCTCACCCATGGCCCTGCCTCCTACCTGCCGAGATCCACACCCCTGCTCACCCAGGCGCCCGCCTCGTACCTGCGAGATCCACACCCCTGCTCACCCAGGCCCCCGCCTTCTACCTGCCGAGATCCACACCCCTGCTCACCCAGGCCCCCGCCTCCTACCTGCTGAGATACACACCCCTGATCACCCAGGCCCCCGCCTCCTACCTGCTGAGATACACAGCCCTGCTCACCCAGGCCCCCGCCTCCTACCTGCCGAGATCCACACCCCTGCTCACCCAGGCCCCCGCCTCCTACCTGCCGAAATCCACACCCCTCCTCACCCAGGCCCCCGCCTCCTACCTGCCGAGATCCACACCCCTCCTCACCCAGGCACCTGCCTCCTACCTGCCGAGATCCACACCCCTGCTCACCCAGGCCCCGGCCTCCTACCTGCCGAGATCCACACCCCTGCTGTCCCAGGCCCCCGCCTCCTAACTGCCGAGATCCATACCCCTGCTCACCCAGGCCCCCGCCTCCTACCTGCCGAGATCCGCACCCCTCCTCTCCCAAGCCCCCCCTCCTACCTGCTGAGATCCACACCCCTGCTCACCCAGGCCCCCGCCTCCTACCTGTGAGATCCGCAACCCTGCTCACCCAGACCCCCGTCTCCTACCTGCCGAGATCCGCACCCCTGCTCACCTAGACCCCCGCCTCCTACCTGCCGAGATCTGCGCCCCTGGTCACCCAGGCCCCCGCCTCCTACCTGCCGAGATCCGCACCCTTGCTCATCCATGGCCCCCGCCTCCTACCTGCCGAGATCCACACCCCTCCTCACCCAGGCCACCGCCTCCTACCTGCCGAGATCCACACACCTCCTTACTCAGGCCCCCGCCTCCTACCTGCCGAAATCCGCACCCCTGTTCACCCAGACCCCGCCTCCTACCTGCCGAGATCCGCACCCTTGCTCACCCATGGCCCCCGCCTCCTACCTGCCGAGATCCACACCCCTCCTCATCCAGGCCCCCGCCTCCTACCTGCCGAGATCCACATCCCTCCTAACCCAGGCTCCCGCCTCCTACCTGCCGAGATCCACACCCCTGTTCACCCAGTCCCCCGCCTCCTACCTGCCGAGATCCGCACCCCTGTTCACTCAGGCCACCGCCTCCTACCTGCCGAGATCCACAGCCCTGCTCACCCAGGCCCCTGCCTCCTACCTGCGAGATCCGCACCCCTGCTCACCCAGAGCCCCGCCTCCTACCTGCCGAGATCCGCGCCCCTGCTCACCTAGACCCCCGCCTCCTACCTGCTGAGATCCGCGCCCCTGGACACCCAGACCCCCGCCTCCTACCTGCCGAGATCCGCGCCCCTGGTCACCCAGGACCCCGCCTCCTACCTGCCGAGATCCGCACCCTTGCTCATCCATGGCCCCCGCCTCCTACCTGCCGAGATCCACACCCCTCCTCCCCCAATCCCCCGCCTCCTACCTGCCGAGATCCACACACCTCCTTACCCAGGCCCCCGCCTCCTACCTGCCGAAATCCGCACCACTGTACACCCAGACCCCTGCCTCCTACCTGCCGAGATCCGCACCCTTGCTCACCCATGGCCCCCGCCTCCTACCTGCCGAGATCCACACCCCTCCTCACCCAGGCCCCCGCCTCCTACCTGCCGAGATCCACATCCCTCCTAACCCAGGCCCCCGCCTCCTACCTGCCGAGATCCACACCCCTGTTCACCCAGTCCCCCGCCTCCTACCTGCCGAGATCCGCACCCCTGTTCACCCAGGCCCCCGCCTCCTACCTGCCGAGATCCACAGACCTGCTCACCCAGGCCCCTGCCTCCTACCTGCGAGATCCGCACCCCTGCTCACCCAGAGCCCCGCCTCCTACCTGCCGAGATCCGCGCCCCTGCTCACCTAGACCCCCGCCTCCTACCTGCTGAGATCCGCGCCCCTGGTCACCCAGGCCCCCGCCTCCTACCTGCCGAGACCCGCACCCCTGTTCACCCAGACCCCCGCCTCCTACCTGCCGAGATCTGCACCCCTGCTCACCCAGGCCCCCGCCTCCTACCTGCGAGATCCACACCCCTGCTCACCCAGGCCCCCGCCTTCTACCTGCCGGGATCCACACCCCTGCTCACCCACCCAGGCCCCCGCCCCCTACCTGCTGATATACACACCCCTGCTCACTCCGGCCCCCGCCTCCTACCTGCCGAGATCCACACCCCTGCTCACCCAGGCCCCCGCCTCCTACCTGCCGAGATCCACACCCCTCCTCACCCAGGCCCCCGCCTCCTACCTGCCAAGATCCACACCCCTGCTCACCCAGGCCCCCGCCTCCTACCTGCCAAGATCCACACCCCTGCTCACCCAGGCCCCGGCCTCCTACCTTCCGAGATCCACACCCCTGCACACCCAGGCCCCCGCCTCCTAACTGCCGAGATCCACACCCCTGCTCACCCAGGCCCCCGCCTCCTACCTGCCGAGATCCGCACCCCTCCTCACCCAAGCCCCCCCTGCTACCTGCCGAGATCCACACCCCTGCTCACCCAGGCCCCGCCTCCTACCTGTGAGGTCTGACCCCTGCTCACCCAGGCCCCCGCCTTCTACCTGCCGGGATCCACACCCCTGCTCACCCAGGCCCCCGCCCCCTACCTGCTGATATACACACCCCTGCTCACCCCGGCCCCCGCCTCCTACCTGCCGAGATCCACACCCCTGCTCACCCAGGCCCCCGCCTCCTACCTGCCGAGATCCACACTCCTCCTCACCCAGGCCCCCACCTCCTACCTGCCGAGATCCACACCCCTGCTCACCCAGGCCCCCGCCTCCTACCTGCTGAGATACACAGCCCTGCTCACCCAGGCCCCCGCCTCCTACCTGCCGAGATCCACACCCCTGCTCACCCAGGCCCCCGCCTCCTACCTGCCGAGATCCACACCCCTCCTCACCCAGGCCCCCGCCTCCTACCTGCCGAGATCCACACCTCTGCTCACCCAGGCCCCGCCTCCTACCTGCCAAGATCCACACCCCTCCTTACCCAGGCCCAAGCCTCCTACCTGCCGAGATCCACACCCCTGCTCACCCAGTCCCCCGCCTCCTACCTGCCGAGATCCGCACCCCTGTTCACCCAAGCCCCCGCCTCCTACCTGCCCAGATCCACAGCCCTGCTCACCCAGGCCCCTGCCTCCTACCTGCCGAGATCCACACCCCTGCTCACACAGGCCCCCGCCTCCTACTTGCGACATCCGCACCCCTGCTCACCCAGACCCCCGCCTCCTACCTGCCGAGATCCGGGCCCCTGCCCACCTAGACCCCCACCTCCTACCTGCCGAGATCCACGCCCCTGGTCACTCAGGCCCCCGCATCCTTCCTGCCGAGACCAGCACCCCTGTTCACCCAGACCCCCGCCTGCTACCTGCCGAGATCCACACGCCTGCTCACCCATGGCCCTGCCTCCTATCTGCCGAGATCCACACCCCTGCTCACCCAGGCCCCCGCCTCGTACCTGCGAGATCCACACCCCTGCTCACCCAGGCCCCCGCCTTCTACCTGCCGAGATCCACACCCCTGCTCACCCAGGCCCCCGCCTCCTACCTGCTGAGATACACACATACACACCCCTGATCACCCAGGCCCCCGCCTCCTACCTGCTGAGATACACAGCCCTGCTCACCCAGGCCCCCGCCTCCTACCTGCCGAGATCCACACCCCTGCTCACCCAGGCCCCCGCCTCCTACCTGCCGAGATCCACACCCCTCCTCACCCAGGCCCCCGCCTCCTACCTGCCGAGATCCACACCCCTCCTCACCCAGGCCCCCGCCTCCTACTTGCCGAGATCCACACCCCTGCTCACCCAGGCCCCGGCCTCCTACCTGCCGAGATCCACACCCCTGCTCTCCCAGGCCCCCGCCTCCTAACTGCCGAGATCCATACCCCTGCTCACCCAGGCCCCCGCCTCCTACCTGCCGAGATCCGCACCCCTCCTCTCCCAAGCCCCCCCTCCTACCTGCTGAGATCCACACCCCTGCTCACCCAGGCCCCCGCCTCCTACCTGTGAGATCCGCAACCCTGCTCACCCAGACCCCCGTCTCCTACCTGCCGAGATCCGCACCCCTGCTCACCCAGACCCCCGCCTCGTACCTGCCGAGATCCGCGCCCCTGGTCACCCAGGCCCCCGCCTCCTACCTGCCGAGATCCGCACCCTTGCTCATCCATGGCCCCCGCCTCCTACCTGCCGAGATCCACACCCCTCCTCACCCAGGCCCCCGCCTCCTACCTGCCGAGATCCACACACCTCCTTACTCAGGCCCCCGCCTCCTACCTGCCGAAATCCGCACCCCTGTTCACCCAGACCCCGCCTCCTACCTGCCGAAATCCGCACCCCTGTTCACCCAGACCCCGCCTCCTACCTGCCGAGATCCACACCCCTCCTCATCCAGGCCCCCGCCTCCTACCTGCCGAGATCCACATCCCTCCTAACCCAGGCCCCCGCCTCCTACCTGCCGAGATCCACACCCCTGTTCACCCAGTCCCCCGCCTCCTACCTGACGAGATCCGCACCCCTGTTCACTCAGGCCCCCGCCTCCTACCTGCCGAGATCCACACCCTTGCTCACCCAGGCCCCCGCCTCCTACTTGCGAGATCCGCACCCCTGCTCACCCAGACCCCCGCCTCCTACCTGCCGAGATCCGGGCCCCTGCCCACCTAGACCCCCGCCTCCTACCTGCCGAGATCCACGCCCCTGGTCACTCAGGCCCCCGCCTCCTTCCTGCCGAGACCAGCACCCCTGTTCACCCAGACCCCCGCCTCCTACCTGCCGAGATCCACACGCCTGCTCACCCATGGCCCTGCCTCCTACCTGCCGAGATCCACACCCCTTCTCACCCAGGCCCCCGCCTCGTACCTGCGAGATCCACACCCCTGCTCACCCAGGCCCCCGCCTTCTACCTGCCGAGATCCACACCCCTGCTCACCCAGGCCCCCGCCTCCTACCTGTGAGATCCGCAACCCTGCTCACCCAGACCCCCGTCTCCTACCTGCCGAGATCCGCACCCCTGCTCACCCAGACCCCCGCCTCCTACCTGCCGAGATCCGCGCCCCTGGTCACCCAGGCCCCCGCCTCCTACGTGCCGAGATCCGCACCCTTGCTCATCCATGGCCCCCGCCTCCTACCTGCCGAGATCCACACCCCTCCTCACCCAGGCCCCCGCCTCCTACCTGCCGAGATCCACACACCTCCTTACTCAGGCCCCCGCCTCCTACCTGCCGAAATCCGCACCCCTGTTCACCCAGACCCCGCCTCCTACCTGCCGAGATCCGCACCCTTGCTCACCCATGGCCCCCGCCTCCTACCTGCCGAGATCCACACCCCTCCTCATCCAGGCCCCCGCCTCCTACCTGCCGAGATCCACATCCCTCCTAACCCAGGCCCCCGCCTCCTACCTGCCGAGATCCACACCCCTGTTCACCCAGTCCCCCGCCTCCTACCTGCCGAGATCCGCACCCCTGTTCACTCAGGCCCCCGCCTCCTACCTGCCGAGATCCACACCCTTGCTCACCCAGGCCCCCGCCTCCTACTTGCGAGATCCGCACCCCTGCTCACCCAGACCCCCGCCTCCTACCTGCCGAGATCCGGGCCCCTGCCCACCTAGACCCCCGCCTCCTACCTGCCGAGATCCACGCCCCTGGTCACTCAGGCCCCCGCCTCCTTCCTGCCGAGACCAGCACCCCTGTTCACCCAGACCCCCGCCTCCTACCTGCCGAGATCCACACGCCTGCTCACCCATGGCCCTGCCTCCTACCTGCCGAGATCCACACCCCTGCTCACCCAGGCGCCCGCCTCGTACCTGCGAGATCCACACCCCTGCTCACCCAGGCCCCCGCCTTCTACCTGCCGAGATCCACACCCCTGCTCACCCAGGCCCCCGCCTCCTACCTGCTGAGATACACACCCCTGATCACCCAGGCCCCCGCCTCCTACCTGCTAAGATACACAGCCCTGCTCACCCATGCCCCCGCCTCCTACCTGCCGAGATCCACACCCCTGCTCACCCAGGCCCCCGCCTCCTACCTGCCGAGATCCACACCCCTCCTCACCCAGGCCCCCGCCTCCTACCTGCCGAGATCCACACCCCTCCTCACCCAGGCACCTGCCTCCTACCTGCCGAGATCCACACCCCTGCTCACCCAGGCCCCGGCCTCCTACCTGCCGAGATCCACACCCCTGCTCTCCCAGGCCCCCGCCTCCTAACTGCCGAGATCCATACCCCTGCTCACCCAGGCCCCCGCCTCCTACCTGCCGAGATCCGCACCCCTCCTCTCCCAAGCCCCCCCTCCTACCTGCTGAGATCCACACCCCTGCTCACCCAGGCCCCCGCCTCCTACCTGTGAGATCCGCAACCCTGCTCACCCAGACCCCCGTCTCCTACCTGCCGAGATCCGCACCCCTGGTCACCTAGACCCCCGCCTCCTACCTGCCGAGATCCGCGCCCCTGGTCACCCAGGCCCCCGCCTCCTACCTGCCGAGATCCGCACCCTTGCTCATCCATGGCCCCCGCCTCCTACCTGCCGAGATCCACACCCCTCCTCACCCAGGCCCCCGCCTCCTACCTGCCGAGATCCACACACCTCCTTACTCAGGCCCCCGCCTCCTACCTGCCGAAATCCGCACCCCTGTTCACCCAGACCCCGCCTCCTACCTGCCGAGATCCGCACCCTTGCTCACCCATGGCCCCCGCCTCCTACCTGCCGAGATCCACACCCCTCCTCATCCAGGCCCCCGCCTCCTACCTGCCGAGATCCACATCCCTCCTAACCCAGGCCCCCGCCTCCTACCTGCCGAGATCCACACCCCTGTTCACCCAGTCCCCCGCCTCCTACCTGCCGAGATCCGCACCCCTGTTCACTCAGGCCACCGCCTCCTACCTGCCGAGATCCACAGCCCTGCTCACCCAGGCCCCTGCCTCCTACCTGCGAGATCCGCACCCCTGCTCACCCAGAGCCCCGCCTCCTACCTGCCGAGATCCGCGCCCCTGCTCACCTAGACCCCCGCCTCCTACCTGCTGAGATCCGCGCCCCTGGACACCCAGACCCCCGCCTCCTACCTGCCGAGATCCGAGCCCCTGGTCACCCAGGCCCCCGCCTCCTACCTGCCGAGATCCGCACCCTTGCTCATCCATGGCCCCCGCCTCCTACCTGCCGAGATCCACACCCCTCCTCACCCAGGCCCCCGCCTCCTACCTGCCTAGATCCACACACCTCCTTACCCAGGCCCCCGCCTCCTTCCTGCCGAAATCCGCACCACTGTACACCCAGACCCCTGCCTCCTACCTGCCGAGATCCGCACCCTTGCTCACCCATGGCCCCCGCCTCCTACCTGCCAAGATCCACACCCCTCCTCACCCAGGCCCCCGCCTCCTACCTGCCGAGATCCACATCCCTCCTAACCCAGGCCCCCGCCTCCTACCTGCCGAGATCCACACCCCTGTTCACCCAGTCCCCCACCTCCTACCTGTCGAGATCCGCACCCCTGTTCACCCAGGCCCCCGCCTCCTACCTGCCGAGATCCACAGACCTGCTCACCCAGGCCCCTGCCTCCTACCTGCGAGATCCGCACCCCTGCTCACCCAGAGCCCCGCCTCCTACCTGCTGAGATCCGCGCCCCTGGTCACCCAGGCCCCCGCCTCCTACCTGCCGAGACCCGCACCCCTGTTCACCCAGACCCCCGCCTCCTACCTGCCGAGATCTGCACCCCTGCTCACCCAGGCCCCCGCCTCCTACCTGCGAGATCCACACCCCTGCTCACCCAGGCCCCCGCCTTCTACCTGCCGGGATCCACACCCCTGCTCACCCAGGCCCCCGCCCCCTACCTGCTGATATACACACCCCTGCTCACCCCAGCCCCCGCCTCCTACCTGCCGAGGTCCACACCCCTGCTCACCCAGGCCCCCGCCTCCTACCTGCCGAGATCCACACCCCTCCTCACCCAGGCCCCCGCCTCCTACCTGCCAAGATCCACACCCCTGCTCACCCAGGCCCCCGCCTCCTACCTGCCAAGATCCACACCCCTGCTCACCCAGGCCCCGGCCTCCTACCTTCCGAGATCCACACCCCTGCTCACCCAGGCCCCCGCCTCCTAACTGCCGAGATCCACACCCCTGCTCACCCAGGCCCCCGCCTCCTACCTGCCGAGATCCGCACCCCTCCTCAACCAAGCCCCCCCTGCTACCTGCTGAGATCCACACCCCTGCTCACCCAGGCCCCGCCTCCTACCTTTGAGGTCCGACCCCTGCTCACCCAGGCCCCCGCCTTCTACCTGCCGGGATCCACACCCCTGCTCACCCAGGCCCCCGCCCCCTACCTGCTGATATACACACCCCTGCTCACCCCGGCCCCCACCTCCTACCTGCCGAGATCCACACCCCTGCTCACCCAGGCCCCCGCCTCCTACCTGCCGAGATCCACACCCCTCCTCACCCAGGTCCCCCGCCTCCTACCTGCCGAGATCCACACCCCTGCTCACCCAGGCCCCCGCCTCCTACCTGCCAAGATCCACACCACTGCTCACCCAGGCCCCGGCCTCCTACCTTCCGAGATCCACACCCCTGCTCACCCAGTCCACCGCCTCCTACCTGCCGAGATCCACACCACTGCTCACCCAGGCTCCCACCTCCTACCTGCCAAGATCCGCGCCCCTGGTCACCCAGGCCCCCGCCTCCTACCTGCCGAAATCAGCACCCCTGTTCACCCAGACCCCCGCCTCCTACCTGCCGAGATCCGCACCCTTGCTCACCCATGGCCCCCGCCTCCTACCTGCCGAGATCCACACTCCTGCTCACCCAGGCCCCCACCACCTTCCTGCGAGATCCACACCCCTGCTCACCCAGGCCCCCGCCTCCTACCTGCCGAGATCCACACCCCTGCTCACCCAAGCCCCCACCTCCTACCTGCGAGATCCACACCCCTGCTCACCCAGGTCCCCGCCTCGTACCTGCCGAGATCCACACCCCTGCTCATCCAGGCCCCCGCCTCCTACCTGCCAAGATCCACACCCCTGCTCACTCAGGCCCCCGCCTCCTACCTGCCGAGATCCACACCCCTGATCACCCAGGCCCCCACCTCCTACTTGCCGAGATCCACACCCTTGCTCACCCAGGCACGCGCCTCCTACCTGCGAGATCCGCACCCCTGCTCACCCACATCCCGCCTCCTACCTTCCAAGATCCGCGCCCCTCCTCACCCAGGCCCCTACCTCCTACCTGCCGAGATCCACACCCCTGCTCACCCAGGCCCCTGCCTCCTACCTGTGAGATCCGCACCCCTGCTCACCCAGACCCCGCCTCCTACCTGCCGAGATCCTCGCCCGTCCTCACCCAAGCCCCTGCCTCCTACCTGCCGAGATCCACACCCCTGCTCACCCAGGCCCCCGCCTCCTACCTGCGAGATCCACACCCCTGCTCACCCAGGCCCCCGCCTCGTACCTGCCGAGATCCACACCCCTGCTCACCCAGGCCCCCGCCTCCTACCTGCCAAGATCCACACCCCTGCTCACTCAGGCCCCCGCCTCCTACCTGCCGAGATCCACACCCCTGATCACCCAGGCCCCCCACCTCCTACTTGCCGAGATCCACACCCCTCCTCACCCAGGCCCCCGCCTCCTACCTGCCGAGATCCACACCCCTGCTCACCCAGACCCCGCCTCCTACCTGCCAAGATCCACACCCCTGCTCACCCTGGCCCCGGCCTCCTACCTTCCGAGATCCACACCCCTGCTCACCCAGGCCCCCGCCTCCTAACTGCCGAGATCCACATCCCTGCTCACCCAGGACCCCGCCTCCTACCTGCCAAGATCCGCGCCCCTGGTCACCCAGGCCCCCGCCTCCTACCTGCCGAAATCCGCACCCCTGTTCACCCAGACCCCCGCCTCCTACCTGCCGAGATCCGCACCCTTGCTCACCCATGGCCCCCGCCTCCTACCTGCCGAGATCCACACTCCTGCTCACCCAGGCCCCCACCACCTTCCTGCGAGATCCACACCCCTGCTCACCCAGGCCCCCGCCTCCTACCTGCCGAGATCCACACCCCTGCTCACCCAGGCCCCCGTCTCCTACCTGCGAGATCCACACCCCTGCTCACCCAGGCCCCCGCCTCGTACCTGCCGAGATCCACACCCCTGCTCACCCAGGCCCCCGCCTCCTACCTGCCAAGATCCACACCCCTGCTCACTCAGGCCCCCGCCTCCTACCTGCCGAGATCCACACCCCTGATCACAAAGGCCCCCACCTCCTACTTGCCGAGATCCACACCCTTGCTCAGCCAGGCACGCGCCTCCTACCTGCGAGATCCGCACCCATGCTCACCCAGACCCCCGCCTCCTACCTGCCGAGATCCACACCCCTGCTCACCCACATCCCGCCTCCTACCTTCCGAGATCCGCGCCCCTCCTCACCCAGGCCCCTACCTCCTACCTGCCAAGATCCACACCCCTGCTCACCCAGACCCCTGCCTCCTACCTGTGAGATCCGCACCCCTGCTCACCCAGACCCCCGCCTCCTACCTGCCGAGATCCTCGCCCGTCTTCACCCAAGCCCCTGCCTCATACCTGCCGAGATCCACACCCCTGCTCACCCAGGCCCCCGCCTCCTACCTGCGAGATCCACACCCCTGCTCACCCAGGCCCCCGCCTCCTACCTGCCAAGATCCACACCCCTGCTCACTCAGGCCCCCGCCTCCTACCTGCCGAGATCCACACCCCTGATCACCCAGGCCCCCACCTCCTACTTGCCGAGATCCACACCCTTGCTCACCCAGGCACGCGCCTCCTACCTGCGAGATCTGCACCCCTGCTCAGCCAGACCCCCGCCTCCTACCTGCCGAGATCCACACCCCTGCTCACCCACATCCCGCCTCCTACCTTCCGAGATCCGCGCCCCTCCTCACCCAGTCCCCTACCTCCTACCTGCCGAGATCCACACCCCTGCTCACCCAGGCCCCTGCCTACTACCTGTGAGATCCGCACCCCTGCTCACCCAGACCCCCGCCTCCTACCTGCCGAGATCCTCGCCCCTCCTCACCCAAGCCCCTGCCTCCTACCTGCCGAGATCCACACCCCTGCTCACCCAGGCCCCCGCCTCGTACCTGCCGAGATCCACACCCCTGCTCACCCAGGCCCCCGCCTCCTACCTGCCAAGATCCACACCCCTGCTCACTCAGGCCCCCGCCTCCTACCTGCCGAGATCCACACCCCTGATCACCCAGGCCCCCACCTCCTACTTGCCGAGATCCACACCCTTGCTCACCCAGGCACGCGCCTCCTACCTGCGAGATCCGCACCCTTGCTCACCCAGACCCCCGCCTCCTACCTGCCGAGATCCACACCCCTGCTCACCCAGGCCCCCACCTCCTACCTGCCGAGATCCACACCCCTGCTCACCCAGGCCCCTGCCTCCTACCTGTGAGATCCGCACCCCTGCTCACCCAGACCCCCGCCTCCGACCTGCCGAGATCCTCGCCCCTCCTCACCCAAGCCCCTGCCTCCTACCTGCTGAGATCCACTCCCCTGGTCAACCAGGAGCCCGCCTCCAACCTGCCGAGATCCACACCCCTGCTCACCCAGGCCCCCGCCTCCTACCTGCCAAGATCCACACCCCTGCTCACTCAGGCCCCCGCCTCCTACCTGCCGAGATCCACACCCCTGATCACCCAGGCCCCCACCTCCTACTTGCCGAGATCCACACCCTTGCTCACCCAGGCACGCGCCTCCTACCTGCGAGATCCGCACCCCTGCTCACCCAGACCCCCGCCTCCTACCTGCCGAGATCCACACCCCTGCTCACCCACATCCCGCCTCCTACCTTCCGAGATCCGCGCCCCTCCTCACCCAGGCCCCTACCTCCTACCTGCCGAGATCCACACCCCTGCTCACCCAGGCCCCTGCCTCCTACCTGTGAGATCCGCACCCCTGCTCACCCAGACCCCCGCCTCCTACCTGCCGAGATCCTCGCCCGTCTTCACCCAAGCCCCTGCCTCCTACCTGCCGAGATCCACACCCCTGCTCACCCAGGCCCCCGCCTCCTACCTGCGAGATCCACACCCCTGCTCACCCAGGCCCCCGCCTCATACCTGCCGAGATCCACACCCCTGCTCACCCAGGCCCCCGCCTCCTACCTGCCAAGATCCACACCCCTGCTCACTCAGGCCCCCGCCTCCTACCTGCCGAGATCCACACCCCTGATCACCCAGGCCCCCACCTCCTACTTGCCGAGATCCACACCCTTGCTCACCCAGGCACGCGCCTCCTACCTGCGAGATCTGCACCCCTGCTCAGCCAGACCCCCGCCTCCTACCTGCCGAGATCCACACCCCTGCTCACCCACATCCCGCCTCCTACCTTCCGAGATCCGCGCCCCTCCTCACCCAGTCCCCTACCTCCTACCTGCCGAGATCCACACCCCTGCTCACCCAGGCCCCTGCCTACTACCTGTGAGATCCGCACCCCTGCTCACCCAAACCCCCGCCTCCTACCTGCCGAGATCCTCGCCCCTCCTCACCCAAGCCCCTGCCTCCTACCTGCCGAGATCCACACCCCTGCTCACCCAGGCCCCCGCCTCGTACCTGCCGAGATCCACACCCCTGCTCACCCAGGCCCCCGCCTCCTACCTGCCAAGATCCACACCCCTGCTCACTCAGGCCCCCGCCTCCTACCTGCCGAGATCCACACCCCTGATCACCCAGGCCCCCACCTCCTACTTGCCGAGATCCACACCCTTGCTCACCCAGGCACGCGCCTCCTACCTGCGAGATCCGCACCCTTGCTCACCCAGACCCCCGCCTCCTACCTGCCGAGATCCACACCCCTGCTCACCCACACCCCGCCTCCTACCTTCCGAGATCCTCGCTCCTCCTCACCCAGGCCCCCACCTCCTACCTGCCGAGATCCACACCCCTGCTCACCCAGGCCCCTGCCTCCTACCTGTGAGATCCGCACCCCTGCTCACCCAGACCCCCACCTCCTACCTGCCGAGATCCTCGCCCCTCCTCACCCAAGCCCCTGCCTCCTACCTGCTGAGATCCACTCCCCTGGTCAACCAGGAGCCCGCCTCCAACCTGCCGAGATCCACACCCCTGCTCACCCAGGCCCCCGCCTCCTACCTGCGAGATCCGCACCCCTGCTCACCCAGACCCCGCCTCCTACCTGCCGAGATCCGCAACCCTGCTCACCCAGACCCCCACCTCCTACTTGCCGAGATCCACACCCCTGGTCACCCAGGCCCCCGCCTCCTACCTGCCGAGATCCACACCTCTGCTCACCCAGACCCCCGCCTCCTACCTGCCGAGATCCGCACCCCTCCTCACCCAGGCCCCCGCCTCCTACCTACCGAGATCCACACCCCTGCTCACCCAGTCCCCCACCTCCTACCTGCGAGATCTGCACCCCTGCTCACCCAGACCCCTGCCTCCTACCTGCTGAGATCCTCACCCCTGCTTACCCAGACCCCGCCTCCTACCTGCCGAGATCCACACCCCTGGTCACCCAGGCCCCTGCCTCCTACCTGCCGAGATCCACACCCCTGCTCACCTAGGCCCCCGCCTCCTACCTGCCGAGATCCACACCCCTGCTCACCCAGGCTCCCACCTCCTACCTGCTGAGATCCACACCCCTGCTCACCCAGGCCCCTGCCTCCTACCTGCCGAGATCCACACCCCTGCTCACCCAGGCCCCCGCCTCTTACCTGCCGAGATCCGCACCCCTCCTCGCCCAGCCCCCCCTCCTACCTGCCGAGATCCACACCCCTGCTCACCCAGGCCCCCGCCTCCTACCTGCCGAGATCCGCGCCCCTGCTCACCCAGGCCCCCACCTCCTACCTGCTGAGATCCACACCCCTGCTCACCCAGGCCCCTGCCTCCTACCTGCCGAGATCCACACCCCTGCTCACCCAGGCCCCCGCCTCTTACCTGCCGAGATCCGCACCCCTCCTCGCCCAGCCCCCCCTCCTACCTGCCGAGATCCGCACCCCTGTTCACCCAGACCCCCGCCTCCTACCTGCGAGATCCGCACCCCTGCTCACCCAGGCCCCCGCCTCCTACCTGCCAAGATCCACACCCCTGCTCACCCAGGCCCCCACCTCCTACCTGCTGAGATCCACACCCCTGCTCACCCTGGCCCTTGCCTCCTACCTGCCGAGATCCACACCCCTGCTCACCCAGGCCCCTGCCTCCTACCTGCCGAGATTTACACCCATGCTCACCCAGGCCCCCGCCTCCTACCTGCCGAGATCCGCACCCCTCCTCGCCCAGCCCCCCCTCCTACCTGCCGAGATCCACACCCCTGCTCACCCAGGCCCCTGCCTCCTACCTGCCGAGGTCCGCGCCCCTGCTCACCCAGGCCCCCGCCTCCTACCTGACGAAATCCGCACCCCTGTTCACCCAGACCCCCGCCTCCTACCTGCGAGATCCGCACCCCTGCTCACCCAGGCCCCCGCCTCCTACCTGCCGAGATCCGCACCCCTGCTCACCCAGGCCCCCGCCTTCTACCTGCCGAGATCCACACCTCTCCTCACCCAGGCCCCCGCCTCCTACCTGCCGAGATCCCACCCCTCCTTACCCAGGCCCCCGCCTCCTACCTGCCGAGATCCACACCCCTGCTCACCCAGGCCCCCGCCTCCTACCTGCCGAGATCCGCACCCCTGCTCCCCCAGGCCCCCGCCTCCTACCTGCCGAGATCCACACCTCTGCTCACCCAGGCCCCGCCTCCTACCTGCCGAGATCTGCACCCCTCCTCACCCAGGCCCCCACCTCCTACCTGCCAAGATCCACACCCCTGCTCACCCAGGCCCCTGCCTCCTACCTGCGAGATCCGCACCCCTGCTCACCCAGACCCCTGCCTCCTACCTGCAGAGATCCGCACCCCTGCTCACCCCGACCCTTGCCTCCTACCTGCTGAGATCCGCACCCCTGGTCACCCATGGCCCTGCCTCCTACCTGCCGAGATCCTCACCCCTGCTCACCCATGGCCCTGCCTCCTACCTGCCGAGATCCACACCCCTGCTCACCCAGGCCCCCGCCTCCTACCTGCCGAGATCCGCATCCCTGCTCACCCAGACCCCGCCTCCTACCTGCCAAAATCCTCACCTCACCCCGCCTATGCGGCCCCCGCCTTCTACGTGCTGAGATCCGCACCCCTGCTCACACAGGCCCCCGCCTCCTACCTACCGAGATCTGTGCCCCTGCTCACCCAAGCCCCCGCCTCCTATCTGCCGAGATCCGCGCCCCTTCTTACCCGCGGCCCTGCCCCCTACCAGTCGAGATCTGCGCCCCTACTCATCCGCGGCCCTGCCCCCTACCTACCTCCGCTCATGCACGGCCCCCACCTCTGCTCACATGCTGCCCCCCGCCTCTTACCTGCCGAGATCCGCACCTCCGCTCACGCACGACTCCCGCCTCTGCTCACAGGCGGCCCCCTACCATTGACCTGCCGAGATCCACAACTCCGCTCACGTACGGCTCCTGCCTCCTCTCACACGCGGCCCCCGTGTGGCGTCATGTCCATGACGTGATAAAATTGGGACGTCGCACTGAATGTTTTCAAAATATATTAAAAAACCCTGAGAATTTGAATTTACCAATTAAAAAAAAAACAGTGTCCTAAAAGGGGTTTTCCCACGAACTTTTACTTTTCCCCCCCTGCCCAGGAGATGTGGTATGATCAGACCATGTCCCTGTATGGTCAGACACGACCACTACACAGTACACAGCAGGGGACATGTATAAGATTATCTCAGCACAGGAACATTTTATTTAAATACATCTAATTGTGGAAATTATTATTATTCCAAGATATATTGATTAAAATCAACTTTTGTTCGTGGGAAAAAACCTTTAAACTTCTGACCTGTCAAGGTATAAAATGACTTATCCTGCACATTGTACAGCAGGAAGGAAAAAAATCAGAATGTCACCATTACAGGTTTTTTTGGGGGGTCCCACACTTCTCCCAAATAATGCAAAAAAATCATTATATCTCTGAAATTTTATCACTAAAACTACATCTCAGTGCGCAAAAAGCACGGTGTGACAGCGCCATTGACTGGAACACAACGCTGCGGCCTCAGGATACAGACACAACACTAGTCGTTGTTGTTTGCTTTTACACAGTTCTGAAAATTTTTTAATTACTAAACTAATAATTGCAATAACCCGGACTTCTTGTCGCTGGTTCATTTGTGACCAACAATGAGCCCCGTCCAGGAAATTTTGGCAGAATTGATTTATTTTACTTTTTATTGTGTTTTGAATTTTTTCCCTTTTTTCAGTTTTATATCATGAATAGTGTCATTCAACAATACAGCTCGTCTCGTAAAAATACAAGCCCTCATACGGGTACAGTGGCGGAAAATAAAAAATTACTGAGCTTTGAAGAAAGGGATCAAAATACGAAGAAAATAAATTAATTGATCTGTCCTGCGATGCTGAACTCATCCACTAGGTTAAATTAACCCGATCTATCCAAAAGAGTTATTTTGGCTGCCTGGTACATATCGCTGCACCCCAAAAATCCAGGAATGGAACAGAGTTGTAGAGTTTGCAATAAAACAAAAACAAATCCGCTTCTCCGAGTCAGGTCTGCGCCTGCTTTGGAGCTCCTCTTTCAGATTCAGTCAAAAAAGCTTAAAAGGTCAGCATAGAACGACTGTTCACACAAAGCACAGGCACTCGGGTCATCATAGCGGCCAGACAGTTCAGTGCAGCTTCCCACCTGCTGGTTTACTTTCATCTTCACCCTTCCTGGCGCTGTGAAGCTGCAGCTGTCAATCAAAGAAGAAGAGGGCGGATATAAAGGGTGGGAGGCTGCACTGAACTGTCTGACCACCATGATGCTCTGTGCCCCTGTGCTTGGTTTGAACAGTCATTCTGTGCTGACAGAGCCCCTTTAAATTAATACTTTTTACTCTTATGTGATAGAAAAACTAAATTGAGAAAGCAAATGTGAAAGGCTTATACATTAAGCGGAGGCAATAACGAGGGGTTGTTTCAGTTACATAAATGGGTAAAATTGCAAAGTGCTTGTAAAGACAAGGAACTTTGAAATTTACCCCTCAGGGTATGTTCACACAGTCTTTTTGCTGCATTTTCAGGATTTTGGAGCGTTTTTGCAGTTTCTGCTGCATAAACTCCATAAAAAAAACCTCAGTGTGAACACACCTGTGATGATACAGCCTATAATCTTAATCAACCAGACAATTAGATTTGTTAAGCCAAGGGAAATACACTATCGTGTTTGTGTTGACTCGTAAATGTATGTGTATTTCTGTGGCTGGTCAAGAAGGTCATACTAATTGTATAACCATGAATGTTGACTTCGTTTGGAAAGAATGATCTTTGTTAATTTATTGTACTAAACTGGCTAGATGTTTATTTACAAGAGCCCCCTCTCTCCTATACCAACTATGTAAATAGATTAGCTCAAACAATGAGACCTAAGCCCTGTGAGTAATGCCCTCCCTAACCTCTTACCTGTGAATGTGTACTTGAAAGGACAACTATAACTATTTTAAGACACATGTGCCTCTGTTACAGAGAGATTTTGAAACAGAGATTCGAAAGAGACTTTACAAGGAGAATCAAAGATCAGAGACTCTCTCAGACCATCAGCTTGGTAACATGGCTTTAACCAAAGAGACACAGATTTGGATTCTACAGGATTCCGGCCTAAGGGTATATAGCCCTGACTGGAAAGATACGGATCTGCTCCATTGACCATCAGAGAATCCAAGGATACATATGGGGAAACCAGGTTGAGATGATGAGGTCGCCTGGCCCCATGGATATGTTGTTTGGGGTTGCCAGATGGGACCCTCCGGTCTCCTGGAACCCATTGAGACATTCGGAGAAGCCAGATTGGGACCCGCCAGTCTTCTGGCCCCATGGAAACTCTCGGAGAGGCCAGGGTGGGATCCTGGGGTCTCCTGGCCTTGTGCCTCGATGGACTGTCAGCTTCCTAAGCTACCTTCTCTCTGTGGGGCCCGCCAGAAGCGGCCTCTGGTTGAAGTAGTTAGCCCTGGAAGTCCCAAAGTCGCAGTTGTTCTATCCCAGGTGGGCCAGCGGAAGTGTGAGACTGTGTAATGTTGCACCATCTTGGGTATTTCCTGGGACTGTTCTATGTGTTTATTGTCCGCTTTGTGGTTCAATAAAATATTGCCACACTGTTTTACCCTCACCCTGTGTTGTCTGAGTAGTGTTATGCTCACAGAAGACCCCGGGTCTTCACAACACCCTTATTAAAAGTCTTCTTTCTCAAGAGCAGAAGGATTTTTACATTTATAGTGTACAGCTGGTTGCCTAGGTTACTGGCCACCATGCCTGGCCAGATACTTAAAGGGGTATTCCGATCTCAAAAATCTTATCCCAATGTGTATTAGGTGTAATTATAATAATATTTTTAGCAAATACCTCCAATTAGAAATGTATAGTTCTTTTGATTCATCATGTCGCTTACCCCATGTGCAGTAGCTTAGGTATCCATAGTTACGACCACTAACAACTAACTGTCACTATATGAGTGGTCGTAACCAAGAACACTTAAGCTACTGAAATGCCCTGCACATGGGGAGAGGATCTTGGAAATGGGAATACCTGTAACATCCTTGGCGGCATGCTTGCATAGTGAACCACCTCCCACCATGCAAGACCGCAATCTTACCCATCACTCCAGCCTGCAAACCTTGCTCCAGTTCATGCTGTGGGCATGTCTCTTGTCTGACTGCTTAGGGCGGCAGCCCGGTTACTTCCTGATTCTTATAGCTGCTGTGGGCGCATCCCTAATGCATCTCCAGCCTATTGCTGTGAGTCACTGGATATTTAAACCCCCTCCACCCAGAAGGAAGGGCCTGAGCAACACTATCTTTCAGTGTGCTCCTTGCCTCTGAGTTGCCAGGTCTTGTCCTGTATCTTGTCTGTTTCAGCCACCCTGGGGGCGGTATACCCAGGCCTGTTATCTCTGACTTCTAGTCTGTTTCTGCCACCCTGGGGGCTGCATACCCAGGCCTGTTATCTGTGACTTCTAGTCCATTTCCGCCACCCTGGGGGCTGTATACCCAGGCTCGTTCCTGTATCTCGTTGCAGTATCAGTTCCTGTCTGAACTGTCTCCTAGCCTGTTACCTGTTTGTCTCTATGTCTGTACCCTCCCTTTTCCTGCAGTGTCTGAACCTGCACCTAACTCCAACTCGTTGTCTCTGTACTTCTGTTTGTGAATTTTGTGTCCACTCGCTACTTCATTGTAAGTACCTTGTGTGTATCTGGTTCTGCTTGTCCCTTTTCCCTTCCTCCGTATCTACCTCCTGTGTTCTAGCCATCTTCCTGTATCTTTCAGTCTGTTCCATGTGAACAGAGCCCTGTCCTCTCTGCCTGCACCATCAGCCCTGTTCTGCTCTGCTTGCTCACCGCTCCGGCGGTTCCTCTCTGCTCTGCCTAGCCCACCGCTCCGGCGGTTCCTCTCTGCTCTGCCTAGCCCACCGCTCCGGCGGCTCCTCTCTGCTCTGCCTTATCCACCGCACCTGTGGTTTCGCTCTGCCCTGCCTTGTCCACCGCTCCGGCGGTTCCTCTCTGCTCTGCCTTGTCCACCGCACCTGCGGTTTTGTTCTGTTCTGCTTGCTCACCGTGCCAGCGGTTTCTCTCTGCTCTGCCTTTCCCACCGCTCCAGCGGTTCTTCTCTGCTATGTCTTGTCCACCGCACCTGCGGTTTTGCTCCGCTATGCCTTGTCCACCGCTCCGGCGGTTCCTCTCTGCTCTGCCTTGTCCACCGCTCTGGCGGTTTCGCTCTGCTCTGCCTTGTCCACCGCACCTGTGGTTTCGCTCCGTTCTGCTTGCTCACCGCTCCGGCGGTTTCGCACTGCTCTGCCTTGTCCACCGCACCTGCGGTTCCGCTTTGCTCTGCCTAGTCCTCCGCTCCGACGGTTTCGCTTTACTCTGCTTGTCTACCGCATCTGCGGCTCTGTTCCTGTCTCCCAGTCTGTACTGGACCCTATCCAGCCTGCGCTCCAACCTGCTAGTACCTGCCTGTCTGCACTCCAGCCGTGCTTGCCAGTATCTCCCTGTCTGCACTCCAGCCGTGCTTGCCAGTACCCACCTGTCTGCATGCCAGCCATGCTTGTCAGTACCCACCTGTCTGCATACCAGCCGTGCTTACCAGTACCCACCTGTCTGCATACCAGCCGTACCTGCCAATACCCACCTGTCTGCATACCAGCCGTGCCTGCCAATACCCACCTGTCTGTATGCCAGTCTTACCTGCCTGTTCCTGCATTCCCCGGTGTGGGTCAACAGCTGTGTCCGGGGTCTGACCTGGAGTAGCACCTGGTCCCTCTGCTCGGTTCCTCCTTGGTTCACGGAGTCGACTGAGCCGCCGTGCGACCTTGGTCGGATCGGGTTGATACTTAGTTACGCCCCTCCAGGCTCTCCTCGGCTCATGGTACAGTGGGATCACTAATCACGCTCAAGCCAGTCAGTCCGGGCGCGAGCGTAACAATACCCCTTCAATTTTGGAGCTTGCAGCATGCACAGACTCTTCTTTACAGCCCTCACACGCCGCTCTGCAGCTGACTGGATGGCTGGACCTGGTAGCTTCCATCACCCGGAACTTTTCTTATGCCTCTGCTAACAGCTTGGTAAAGCGCTCAGTTTTGGACCTGTGGAGCAATCTTGCCGCTCTAAACTGTCAATCATTAAAATCACACTGCCCCTCGATATTTCTCGGCAAAACAAGAAGCTGGGGGCAGGGAGTAATGGAGGAGCATCTTCAGACAAGTTCTTTAAGTCCAGGACTTTGATATTAAGGGTTATCCAATCTCCATAAATGAGTTTTGTCGGGTAACGCTTGTTACTTCTCACAATTTTCAGCTGTTCTTGAGGTATTATCATTTTTCTTCTGTTTACAGCTTGTTGCCTTGGAGACCGACCACCACTGAGAACCACCTTTAATTTAATGGCATCCACTGGCTCCTCTTTTGATTAGCCTGGCACGACATCATTGCGCTGTACGTGTTGCATCTCGCAATGCCGGCTAATTAAAACGTGCAGCGGCGGCCGTCAGGTATGAGGCCGATCACATCCATCCAGCAGCCACAGATTACTGGTGTGACAAAGCATGTCCTCTGAATCGATTCTCACCAAATCTTCTTGTTATCGCTGTTTTGAGGCTGGCCAGGGCTGATGAAGTGCTTGTCTCTAATCTTGGCCACCTTCAATGCAGTGCTTACAAGCTGGACAGCAGCGGTGGCCAGTCTCCGAGGCAACAAGATGAAAACCGTTGTAACATACCTGGTGGCGTTCTTGCATAGTGCTCCATCCCCCACTATGCAAGATCGCAAACTTGATCATCAGTCCAGTCTGCTAGCCTGGCTTCCCTCCATGCTGTCTGTTTGCCTCTGTTCTGGCTGCTTAAGGGCGGCGCCCGATCACTTCCTGTTTCTTGTAGCTGCTGTGGGCACACCCCTAATGCGTCCTCAGCCTATTGCTGTCAGTCACTGGATATTTAAACCAGCTTCACCTGGAAGCTGGTGCCTGAGCACTCTATTATTCAGTGTGCTCCTTGACTCTGAATGTGCCAGGTCCTGTTCTGTTTTCTCCTGCCTGTCCGCCTTCCTGGAGGCTGTATTTCCAGGCCTGTCTGAACACGCTCCTAGCCTGTTCATCCCGCCTTCTAGGGGCCGCATACCTAGATCTGTTATCTGTGTTTTCTTGCCTGTCTGTCCGCCTTCCTGGAGGCTGTATTTCCAGGCCAGTCTGAACACGCTCCTAGCCTGTTCGTCCCGCCTTCTAGGGGCCGCATACCTAGACCCGCTCCTGTATCTCGCTGCAGTGTCAGTTCCTGTCTGAACACTCAGTTCCTGTCTGAACAGTCTCCTAGTCTGTTACCTGTTTTTCTCTATGTCCGTACCTTCCCTTTTCCTGCAGAGTCTGAACCCGCACCTAACTCCTACTCGTTGTCACTGTACTTCCGTTTGTGAGTTTAGAGTCCACTCACTACTTCATTGCAAGTACCTTGTGTGTATCTGGTTCTGCCTTTCCCTTCCAGTCTGTTCCGTGTGAACAGAGCCCTGTCTTCTCTGCTGTGACTTGTCTACCGCTCCGGTGGTTTCTCTCTTCTCTGACTTGCCCACCGCTCCTGCGGTTTCTCTCTGCTCTGCTTGCCCTCCGCTCCGACGGCTTCTCTCTGCTCTGACTTGCCCATCGCTCTGGCGGTTCCTTCCTGCTCTGCCTTGCTCTCCGCTCCTGCGGTTTCCGCTCTGCTCTGCCTTGCTCACCGCTCTGGCGGCTCCTTCCTGCTCTGCCTTGCTCACCGCTCCGGCCGTTCCTTTCTGCTCTGCCTTGTCCACCGCACCTGCGGTTTAGTTCTGCTCTGCTTTGCTCACCGCTCCAGGCGGTCTCGCTCTGCTCTGCCTTTGCTCACCGCTCCAGGCGGTCTCGCTCTGCTCTTTCTTTGCTCACCGCTCCAGGCAGTCTTGCTCTGCTCTGCCTTTGCTCACCACTCCAGGCGTTCTCGCTCTGCTCTGCCTTTGCTCACCGCTCCAGGCGATTTCGCTCTGCTCTGCTCTAGTTCACCGCTCCAGGCGGCCTCGCTCTGCTCTGCCTTTGCTCACCGCTCCAGGCGGTCTCGCTCTGCTCTGCCTTTGCTCACCGCTCCAGGCGGTCTCGCTCTGCTCTGCCTTTGCTCACCACTCCAGGCGGTCTCACCCTGCTTTGCTATTGCTCACGCTTCCGGCGGCCTCGCCCTGCTCTGCTCTTGCTCACCGCTCCGGCGGCCTCGCTCTGCTCTGCTTGTCTACCGCATCTGCGATTCTGTTCCTGAGTCCCAGTCTGTATTGGACCTTATCCCGTCTGTGCTCCAACCTGCTAGAGCCTCCCTGTCTGCACTCCAGCCGAGCTTGCCAGTACCCCCTGCCTGCATACCAGGCGTGCTTTCCAGTGCGCGCCTGCCTGCATACCAGTCGTGCCTGCCTATACCCACCAGTCAGTGTGCCAGCCGAACCTGCCTGTTCCTGTATTCCCCCTTGTGGGTCAACAGCCGTGTCCGGGGTCTGACCTGGAGTAGCACCTGGTCCCTCTGCTCGGTTCCTCCCTGGTGCACAGGCGTCGTTAGCCGTCGTGCGACCTTGGTCGGATCGGGCAGATACTTAGTTACGCCCCTCCAGGCACTCTCCGGTTCAAGGTCCAGTGGGATCACTAAACACGCGCACGCCAGTCAGTCCGGGCGTGTGCATAACAACCGTTAATATCTCGAGAATGACTGCAAATTTTAATAAGGAGTAAATTGCAAAAGTGCTCGTTTTTACACGCACTATCCAGTAATATCTATCTAGGAAGATGTGAAGAACCCTTTAAGATAGGTTATCATAATGCTTTCTGTGGGGTCTGAATTTAATCACCTCAATGGTCACCATGGCAACTAGAATGTAAACAAAAACACATTTTTAAGTTTGATTTTTACCACATGTCCAAAAATTGCAAAATGGAAAGATGGGATAAAACTCCGTGCTGCCCACGGTCTGAAAAGTGTGAGCCCTCCTAGGAGTGGGCTATCTTCCCACAGTGCTCCTGGCTGTGACGGCTCATCTGGGCCGGCTGTCACTGTATAAGAGGTCCCGTGAGCCTTTATCGCCTGGGCTAACAAGGGGAGTGTGGTGGCCACCGGTGACCATGTACATATGGCTCTCCGGTATGTGGCCACCGGTGACCATGTACAGATGGCTCTCCGGTATGTGGCCACCGGTGACCATGTACAGATGGCTCTCCGGTATGTGGCCACCGGTGACCATGTACAGATGGCTCTCCGGTATCTCATCCCACCAGCATTTCTTCTCCCAGGGAAGCAGACCTTGGCTGCCTGAGATCTGCAGGATATGTTGCAGCCGTGACACATGTGCCTCTCGGGGGCCAGCTGCATAAGCCAAACACGATTTCCACACCTGGGTCCAATGATAAATGAGATGGCTTCTCATTCATCATTCCTGGGAAACGTTTCATCTGATCGGCAGCAGCAGATACGTAGGAATGTCCAGACTTGTAGAATGGAAGAAAAATTCCGATTTGAGTGTCTGTCACCCCAGCAGCTGCAGGCTCGTCTCTCCTCCTCCTCCTCAGGACACTTCATGGATGTGTGACTGGAAATGATCTGGGCTCAACCAGCGGCCATCTACTGTAATGTGTAGAAAGTTCTATCCACTACTTAGATAGACACAGTAATGGACACCATAGACCTCTGCACACTTATAGAAGACAGCCATGGAGCTTATTCCATTTTCGCAGTTTACCTTGCAGCAAATACTAACGCCATGTTTTTTCTTTTCTAGATAATATCTACAGTTCTCTAATAGAATGGTACAATCAGCATGAAGACTTCTCAGGACAGTGGAGGTCGGTCCGGCAGGAAGGAGACCATACACATCAAACATCGGGGATAATGTTAGTTTAAGCCCTTAGCGGAAATAGACGACCAGAACCTCCATACAGGGGTCCGCATGTGTGGAGGGGACTCAGGAGCTGAACCTGCTCCACATGTGGGAGATGCCGGCTGTGTCACACTACCGTCACCTGTCTCTGGCTTCCGTCGCTGCCATTGAACAATTTAGATGCTGTAGCATTTAAAGGGAGAGATGGCTTACCATGGCAAATGGAGGCCCGCTGAAGGAACCTATGGCAGCCATCTTTGTACTGCTGAAATGGGCTTGAAGTAATAAAGGAGAAAAAACGGAGTCTCCTGGCACAATAACCTCAAGATGGGCTCGTAACCCCAGGCTAG
The DNA here is from genome assembly GCF_046119375.1 of Phyllobates terribilis. NCBI lineage: Eukaryota > Metazoa > Chordata > Amphibia > Anura > Dendrobatidae > Phyllobates > Phyllobates terribilis. The sequence continues at coordinate 10,955,856 of NW_027362767.1, read as the reverse complement.
TGGAAACCCACCGCAGAACTCCTCGCCCTAGGATGTTGTGCAGGGAGCAGGCACAACACTAGGGGTCCGCGTATGGCATTGTGCAGGGAGCAGGCACAACACTAGGGGTCTGCATAAGGCATTTTGCATGGACCAGGCACAACACTAGGGATAAGCATATTGCGTTGTGCAGGGAGCAGGCACAACACTAGGGGTCCGCATATGGCGTTGTGCAGGGAGCAGGTGTGGCGCCCCTGCAGGTTCAGTCGCCACAGAGGTACTGCATCTCACCCAGAGGTGTGGTATCCCACTCTCAGGTAAGGATAGAGTGCTGCCCGGGACCTTAACACCTGCATCCAACACATCACTTCAGTAGGGAAGGGCGAGATTGCTCCTATGGGAGAGCACAGTCCCTGGTCCCTGGCTGGAGTGCAGGGGAACCTAGTGAAGGGGAACCATGTAGTGGGTGTGGGTGGAGGACGTAGATCAGGGGAGCACTTGTGAGGGAGTGATGTATAAGAGGGAACCATATTGAAAGTTCAGATCAGTCAGTGGAGGAAAAGTGAAAGGAGCAGAGGCTCTGCAGGAGCTCTGCTCGGGAGGCGGGCCTAGCCCGAGAGGCCCAGGACTGAGAGAGGAGAGGGAGCAGGAGAAAGGCTCCAGGAACAGAAGGGATCCCAGGGGTACAGCAAGTGCTGGAGGCCACCCGTACGCCCAAATCTGCCAGGCGGTGGAGGGAGCGAGCCGCAGAGGGGACCGGCCCCTAAACTAGTGGAGAACTTCAAGGCTCAGCTAGAAACCGGAGGCTGCTGTACTTGCAAGGTGCAGTGGCCACAACCACAATTATGTTGCCGAGAAGGTGGCCACAGAGGGTCCAGGGGACTGCAGGTCGCCCGACAAGACCCGAGGCTACCGGATTGGGACACTGATTGTGAGGCGCAGGGCAGGAGGGCGAGAGCCAGCGCAGGAAGACCACTGAGGAAGGCACACAGAAAGGGGTCCTGTCAGGCACTCTTGAACTACCTGAGGGATTGCTGAACCCCGGCCTGGTGAACGCAGCACGACGTGGGAGGTTGGAGTCCGGAACCTGTAACCTGGGGAACTTAACAACTGTGAGTAAACTCGGAAGACTGCACCCCACTGTCTCTGTGATTATTATCCGCGCCATCACCCCTGCACTACAACGCCCAGCATCACATATAACATCTACACTGCCCTGGAGCTAAGCTCTACCTGTGGAGATCCACACCATCCCTGCTGCAGTAACATCAGCTCCAGAGGATCTGCTCCGCAGCGGCTGCTCCACATAGCCGCATACCACAGGTGGCGTCACGAACTTTGTACATAAATCCTCTATAAAAATCCCCTTTTGAATGACCGCCCTGGGTCACTGCCACTGTGACATCTCCCCTAGCAACAACCGGCCCGGCACCGAGTACCCCACCGCCCAGGGGGCGCGTCACAGGCACAACACTAGGGGTCCACATATAGCGTTGTGCAGGGAGCAGGCACAACAATAGGGGGTCCGCATATGGAGTTGTGCAGGGAGCAGGCACAACACTAGGGGTCCGCATATGGCATTGTGCAGGGGGCAGGCACAACACTAGGGGTCCGCATATGGCGTTGTGCAGGGAGCAGGCACAACACAAGGGGTCCACATATGGCGTTGTGCAGGGAGCAGGCACAACACTAGGGATCCGCATATGGCGTTGTGCAGGGAGCAGGCACAACGCTAGAGGTCCGCATATGGCGTTGTGCAGGAGCAGGCACAACACTAGGGGTCCGCATATGGCGTTGTGCAGGAGCAGGCACAACACTAGGGGTCCACATATGGCGTTGTGCAGGGAGCAGGCACAACGCTAGAGGTCCGCATATGGCGTTGTGCAGGAGCAGGCACAACACTAGGGGTCCACATATGGCGTTGTGCAGGGAGCAGGCACAACGCTAGAGGTCCGCATATGGCGTTGTGCAGGAGCAGGCACAACACTAGGGGTCCGCATATGGCGTTGTGCAGGAGCAGGCACAACACTAGGGGTCCGCATATGGCCTTGAACCGGAAGCAGGCACAACACTAGGGGTCCGCATATGGCGTTGTGCAGGGAGCAGACACAACACTAGAGGTCCGCATATGGCATTGTGCAGGGAGCAGGCTCAACACTAGGGGTCCGCATATGGCCTTGTACAGGGAGCAGGCACAACACTAGGGGTCCACATATGGCGTTGTGCAGGGAGCAGGCTCAACATTAGGGGTCCGCATATGGCCTTGTACAGGAAGCAGGCACAACACTAGGGGTCCACATATGGCGTTGTGCAGGGAGCAGGCTCAACATTAGGGGTCCGCATATGGCCTTGTACAGGAAGCAGGCACAACACTAGGGGTCCACATATGGCGTTGTGCAGGGAGCAGGCACAACACTAGGGGTCCGCATATGCCCTTGTACAGGAAGCAGGCACAACACTAGGGGTCCGCATATGGCGTTGTGCACGGAGAAGGCACAACACTAAGGGTCCGCATATGGCGTTGTGCAGGAGCAGGCACAAAACTAGGGGTCCGCATATGGTCTTGTACAGGAAGCAGGCACAAAACTAGGGGTCCACATATGGCGTTGTGCAGGGAGCAGGCACAGCACTAGGTGTCCACATATGGTCTTGTACAGGAAGCAGGCACAACACTAGGGGTCCACATATGGCCTTGTACTGGAAGCAGGCACAACACTAGGGGTCCGCATACGGCGTTGTGCAGGGAGCAGGCACAGCACTAGGGGTCCGCATATGGCGTTGTGCAGGGAGCAGGCACAACACTAGGGGTCCACATATGGCGTTATGCTGGGAGCAGGCACAACACTAGGGGTCCGCATATGGCGTTGTGCAGGGAGCAGGCACAACACTAGGGGTCCACTTATGGCATTGTGCAGGGAGCAGGCACAACACTAGGGGTCCACATATGGCGTTGTGCAGGGAGCAGGCACAACACTAGGGGTCCACATATGGCGTTGTGCAGGGAGCAGGCACAACGCTAGGGGTCCGCATATGGTGTTGTGCAGGAGCAGGCACAACACTAGGGGTCCACATATGGCCTTGTACAGGAAGCAGGCACAACACTAGGGATCCACAGGGAGCAGGCACAACACTAGGGGTCCGCATATGGCATTGTGCAGGGAGCAGGCTCAACACTAGGGGTCCGCATATGGCCTTGTACAGGAAGCAGGCACAACACTAGGGGTCCGCATATGGCGTTGTGCACGGAGAAAGCACAACACTAAGGGTCCGCATATGGCGTTGTGCAGGAGCAGGCACAACACTAGGGGGCAGCATATGGTCTTGTACAGGAAGCAGGCACAACACTAGGGGTCCACATATGGCGTTGTGCAGGGAGCAGGCACAGCACTAGGGGTCCACATATGGTCTTGTACAGGTAGCAGGCACAACACTAGGGGTCCGCATATGGCGTTATGCAGGGAGCAGGCACAACACTAGGGGTCCGCATATGGCGTTGTGCAGGCAGCAGGCACAGCACTAGGGGTCCGCAAATGGCGTTGTGCAGGGAGCAGGCACAACACTAGGGGTCCGCATATGGCGTTGTGCAGGAGCAGGCACAACACTAGGGGTCCGCATATGGCCTTGTACAGGAAGCAGGCACAACACTAGGGGTCCGCATATGGCATTGTGCAGGAACAGGCACAACACTAGGGGTCCGTATATGGTCTTGTACAAGAAGCAGGCACAACACTAGGGGTCCACATATGGCGTTGTGCAGGGAGCAGGCACAGCACTAGGGGTCCGCATATGGCGTTGTGCAGGGAGCAGGCACAGCACTAGGGGTCCGCATATGGCGTTATGCAGGAAGCAGGTACAACACTACGGGTCCGCATATGGCGTTATGCAGGGAGCAGGCACAACACTAGGGGTCCGCATATGGCGTTGTGCAGGAGCAGGCACAACACTAGGGGTCCACATATGGCGTTGTGCACGGAGAAGGCACAACACTAAGGGTCCGCATATGGCGTTGTGCAGGGAGCAGGCACAACACTAGGGGTCCGCATATGGCGTTGTGCAGGGAGCAGGCACAACACTAAGGGTCCGCATATGGCGTTGTGCAGGGAGCAGGCACAACACTAGGGGTCCGCATATGGCGTTGTGCAGGGAGCAGGCACAACACTAGGGGTCCGCATATGGCGTTATGCAGGGAGCAGGCACAACACTAGGGGTCCGCATATGGCGTTGTGCACGGAGAAGGCACAACACTAAGGGTCCGCATATGGCGTTGTGCAGGGAGCAGGCACAACACTAAGGGTCCGCATATGGCATTGTGCAGAAGCAGGCACAACACTAGGGGTCCGCATATGGCGTTGTGCAGGAACAGGCACAACACTAGGAGTCCGCATATGGTCTTGTACAGGAAGCAGGCACAACACTAAGGGTCCGCATATGGCGTTGTGCAGGGAGCAGGCACAACACTAGGGGTCCGCATATGGCGTTGTGCAGGGAGCAGGCACAACACTAGGGGTCCGCATATGGCGTTGTACAGGGAGCAGGCACAGCACTAGGGGTCCACATATGGTCTTGTACAGGAAGCAGGCACAACACTAGGGGTCCGCATATGGCGTTGTGCAGGGAGCAGGCACAGCACTAGGGGTCAGCATATGGCATTATGCAGAGAGCAGGCACAACACTAGGGGTCCGCATATGGCGTTGTGCAGGAGCAGGCACAACACTAGGGGTCTGCATATGGCGTTATGCAGGGAGCAGGCACAACACTTGGGGTCCGCATATGGCGTTATGCAGGGAGCAGGCACAACACTAGGGGTCCGCATATGGCGTTGTGCAGGAGCAGGCACAACACTAGGGGTCTGCATATGGCGTTGTGCAGGAGCAGGCACAACACTAGGGGTAAGCATATGGCGTTGTGCAGGAATAGGCACAACACTAGGGGTCCGCATATGGTCTTGTGCAGGAAGCAGGCACAACACTAGGGGTCCGCATATGGCGTTGTGCAGGGAGCAGGCACAGTGCTAGTGGTCCACATATGGTCTTGTACAGGAAGCAGGCACAACACTAGGGGTCCACATATGGCCTTGTAAAGGAAGCGGGCACAACACTAGGGGTCCGCATATGGCGTTGTGCAGGGAGCAGGCACAGCACTAGGGGTCCGCATATGGCATTATGCAGAGAGCAGGCACAACACTAGGGGTCCGCATATGGCGTTGTGCAGGAGCAGGCACAACACTAGGGGTCTGCATATGGCGTTATGCAGGGAGCAGGCACAACACTTGGGGTCCGCATATGGCGTTATGCAGGGAGCAGGCACAACACTAGGGGTCCGCATATGGTCTTGTACAGGAAGCAGGCACAACACTAGGGGTCCACATATGGCCTTGTACAGGAAGCAGGCACAACACTAGGGGTCCGCATATGGCGTTGTGCAGGGAGCAGGCACAGCACTAGGGGTCCGCATATGGCATTATGCAGAGAGCAGGCACAACACTAGGGGTCCGCATATGGTCTTGTACAGGAAGCAGGCACAACACTAGGGGTCCACATATGGCCTTGTACAGGAAGCAGGCACAACACTAGGGGTCCGCATATGGCGTTGTGCAGGGAGCAGGCACAGCACTAGGGGTCCGCATATGGCATTATGCAGAGAGCAGGCACAACACTAGGGGTCCGCATATGGCGTTGTGCAGGAGCAGGCACAACACTAGGGGTCTGCATATGGCGTTATGCAGGGAGCAGGCACAACACTTGGGGTCCGCATATGGCGTTATGCAGGGAGCAGGCACAACACTAGGGGTCCGCATATGGCGTTGTGCAGGAGCAGGCACAACACTAGGGGTCTGCATATGGCGTTGTGCAGGAGCAGGCACAACACTAGGGGTAAGCATATGGCGTTGTGCAGGAATAGGCACAACACTAGGGGTCCACATATGGCCTTGTACAGGAAGTGGGCACAACACTAGGGGTCCGCATATGGCGTTGTGCAGGGAGCAGGCACAGCACTAGGGGTCCGCATATGGCATTATGCAGAGAGCAGGCACAACACTAGGGGTCCGCATATGGCGTTGTGCAGGAGCAGGCACAACACTAGGGGTCTGCATATGGCGTTATGCAAGGAGCAGGCACAACACTTGGGGTCCGCATATGGCGTTATGCAGGGAGCAGGCACAACACTAGGGGTCCGCATATGGCGTTGTGCAGGAGCAGGCACAACACTAGGGGTCTGCATATGGCGTTGTGCAGGAGCAGGCACAACACTAGGTGTAAGCATATGGCGTTGTGCAGGAATAGGCACAACACTAGGGGTCCGCATATGGTCTTGTGCAGGAAGGAGGCACAACACTAGGGGTCCGCATATGGCGTTGTGCAGGGAGCAGGCACATTGCTAGGGGTCCACATATGGCCTTGTACAGGAAGCAGGTACAACACTAGGGGTCTGCATATGGCGTTGTGCAGGAGCAGGCACAACACTAGGGGTCCGCATATGGCGTTGTGCAGGAATAGGCACAACACTAGGGGTCCGCATATGGCATTGTGCAGGGAGCAGGCACAACACTAGGGGTCCGCATATGGCGTTGTGCAGGGAACAGGCACAGCACTAGGGGTCCGCATATGGCGCTGTGCAGGGAGCAGGCACAGCACTAGGGGTCCGCATATGGCGTTGTGCAGGGAGCAGGCACAATGCTAGGGGTTCGCATATGGCATTATGCAGGGAGCAGGCACAACACTAGGGGTCCGCATATGGCGTTGTGCAGGAGCAGGCACAACACTAGGGGTTCGCATATGGCATTATGCAGGGAGCAGGCACAACACTAGGGGTCCGCATATGGCGTTGTGCAGGAGCAGGCACAACACTAGGGGTCCGCATATGGCGTTGTGCAGGAGCAGGCACAACACTAGGGGTTCGCATATGGCATTATGTAGGGAGCAGGCACAACACTAGGGGTCCGCATATGGCGTTGTGCAGGAGGAGGCACAACACTAGGGGTCCGCATATGGCGTTGTGCAGGAGCAGGCACAACACTAGGGGTTCGCATATGGCATTATGCAGGGAGCAGGCACAACATTAGGGGTCCCCATATGGCGTTGTGCAGGGAGCAGGCACAACACTAGGGGTCCGCATATGGCGTTGTGCAGGAGCAGGCACAATGCTAGGGGTCCCCATATGGCGTTGTGCAGGGAGCAGGCACAACACTAGGAGTCCGCATATGGCGTTGTGCAGGGAGTAGGCACAACACTACGGGTCCGCATATGGCGTTGTGCAGGGAGCAGGCACAACACTAGGGGTCCGCATATGGCGTTGTGCAGGGAGCAGGCACAACACTAGGGGTCCGCATATGGCGTTGTGCAGGGAGCAGGCACAACACTAGGGGTCCACATATGGCGTTATGCAGGGAGCAGGCACAACACTAGGGGTCCACTTATGGCATTGTGTAGGGAGCAGGCACAACACTAGGGGTCCGCATATGGCGTTGTGCAGGGAGCAGGCACAATGCTAGGGGTCCGCATATGGCATTGTGCAGGGAGCAGGCACAACACTAGGGGTCCACATATGGCGTTATGCAGGGAGCAGGCACAACACTAGGGGTCCACTTATGGAATTGTGCAGGGAGCAGGCACAACACTAGGGGTCCGCATATGGCGTTGTGCAGGAAGCAGGCACAACACTAGGGGTCCGCATATGGCATTGTGCAGGAGCAGGCACAACACTAGGGGTCCGCATATGGCGTTGTGCAGGGAGCAGGCACAACACTAGGGGTCCACATATGGCATTGTGCAGGAAGCAGGCACAACACTAGGGGTCCGCATATGGCATTGTGCAGGGAGCAGGCACAACGCCAGGGGTCTGCATATGGCATTGTGCAGGGAGCAGGCACAACACTACGGGTCCGCATATGGCGTTGTGCAGGGAGCAGGCACAACACTAAGGGTCCGCATATGGCCTTGTACAGGAAGCAGGCACAACACTAAGGGTCCGCATATGGCGTTGTGCAGGGAGCAGGCATAACGCCAGGGGTCCGCATATTTTTGTGCAGGGAGCAGGCACAACACTAGGGGTCCGCATATGGCCTTGTACAGGAAGCAGGCACAACACTAGGGGTCCGCATATGGCGTTGTGCAGGAAGCAGGCACAACACTAAGGGTCCGCATATGGCGTTGTGCAGGGAGCAGGCACAGCACTAGGGGTCCGCATATGGCGTTGTGCACGGAGCAGGCACAACACTAGGGGTCCACATATGGCGTTGTGCAGGAGCAGGCACAACACTAGGGGTCCGCATATGGCGTTGTGCAGGAAGCAGGCACAACACTAGGGGTCCGCATATGGCGTTGTGCAGGGAGCAGGCACAGCACTAGGGGTCCACATAAGGCCTTCTACAGGAAGCAGGCACTACACAAGGGGTCCACATATGGCGTTGTGCAGGGAGCAGGCACAACACTAGGGGCCCGAATATGGCGTTGTGCAGGGAGCAGGCACAGCACTAGGGGTCCGTGACGCACCCCTGGGCCTGTGTCGCGCAGCGTTGCGCACGCGGGAGCTTACCCGGAGCCGGATCCGTTGAGGGTTGTAGTCTCGTGGCGGTGACCCGGTCCGTGCCCAGGGAGTCAGACTAAGTGGCGCTGTATTAGTGGTAGATGTTGTAGGACTACGCCACCCGTTGAATGCAGCGAAGGAGCTGCCGCTGCAGGGCAGACCGCTGAGGCCGGTGGTAGGATTGTGCAGCGTGATAGTATCACCCCCAACGGGAGGGGTATGGCCTCAGGGCAGCCGACGTGGATGATGGGGGTAGCAGGAACCACTCGGAGACGGTACGGTGTAGTTCAGGGTCTTTACTGGTGACAAAGATAGACCCTCCCGGAGTACTGGCTAGCGATTGGGGCCTGGTCAGTCCTTGAGCAGATGGGATCTCCCCTGGCCAGGCGGAGTTGTAGGCCTCCCAAACTAACTGTACTCTTCTGGCTACCTTGCTAGAGGCGGGTATAAGTAGCCCACGTCCCTGAGTGTACCGTGTGGTGCTCACCCGTATGGCCGGTGACTCGGGGCCTTCTAGTAGCTTCCGCTCCACGACGGCGGTGCTGGTCCCACGCGTGTGACCGTGCCTTCGGGTTTCTTGGCCAGAGAACCTGAATTCCCCTGCCGGTCGGTTTCTGCTGCTGGATAGGAGTTAGTCCCCACAGCCTCGGACTCCGGGTCCGGTGATAACTTCTCAGTCAGGGCGAGCTCTGCAGCTGCCAGCCCCTGACTCTTTGTAGTACTGCTCCCACAGAGCTCCTGTTGTTTCTTCCTATGCTGCTTCTCTTCTCTGTCTCTACTTCTTCTCTACTCACTAACCCTGCCTCAGCCCTAGGTTTATATAGGGGAAGTTCTTCCCCTCCCAGGACGGGGCAGGAGGTGTGGCATGCACAGGATCCCTGACCAAGAGACCTCCCGCCTCCTCTCAGACATAACATTGCCGTTACTGTGGAAACCAGACCCCTGGGGTGCCACATTCCCCCCTAGTGAAATTTAGTACTCCGGGACTAAACATATTTTTAGAAAAACATAACAAGGTATAAACAATAATAATACAATAAGAAAAACACATAAAGATGGTTACGGCATGTCCGCAACCGGGTGCAGTCTTTGAAGAAAAGCAAGGTGTCCATTTCACCAAAACAGGGAGACGTAACCAGGTAGGGGTCTGTCCTGCCCCGAGTCCTTAACAGTCTTTAGTCCATTCCTAGGTTACGCTCCAACCATGTACAAGGATTCCCGGTAAATCCACCAAGGACTCCTATAAATAACTAGAAACACATAATTATACACAAGCAACAAGAAAAACAGGTAACCACAAATAAAACAATTTATACACTTCAAATCCTCCAACGTGCGGGTAACTGGCCTCTAGTGGCCCTAGTGGACCTACGGAGCTGACTGTCTAGCCCTGAACTACAGGGTGTAGGAGCTGTCAAGGGTAAACTGGGCAGCTGTCTACCGGCTCTTTGGCTCACTAGGGGTACAGCAGGCTCACTATAAGCAGAGGGTTGATCCTCCTGTTCTGCTTGTGTGGAGTCTTCTGCCTCCTGGACCGGCTGCTCTTCCAGCTCTACCTGTTGCTCCGTAGGCACTTGGGATGCTGGTTGGAGGAACGTGAGGACGGGTACCACAACTGCACCATTGACTTGAGTCCAGGACCGAGGGAAGTCTCCGAGCACAGTACTAACCATATCCTCCCTTTCCTCTACGGGTCGATGGTCTTCTTGTTCCTCTTCAGGGTTCCGTAGCTGTTCAGGACACTTCTTCAGGTGATCCCGGGATACAATGGCTATGGTCTCCCCTCCGTCTTTACTGATGGTACAGACTTTCGGGTTCTCGTGGCTTGAGGGCAGTACGGTGTACGGGTCCTTCTCCCACTGGTCGTCCAACTTGTGGAGCCGTCTTTTCCTCTTCAAGACCTGCTCTCCGGGTACCAGGGGAACAGCGGGAGCATACTGGTTGTAAGTTTTCTCTTGTCTTTCCCTAGCCTGACAGAGACTTCGCTCCACGCTCTCCTGTACTTTCCGGTACTGCTGCTGCCTCTCTGTGTCCCAGTCTGCTTCTGGTGAAGTGTCCTCGGGTGTCAGGACTCCCATTTCCAGGTCAACAGGTAACTTACCAGGTCTCGCCCTCATTAGGTAAGCCGGGGTACAGTTGGTGGAACCTACCGGGATGTGGTTGTATAGGTCCACCAGATCGGGCAGCTTCTCAGGCCACAGACTGCGTTCTTCCAGGGGCAACGTTTTCAGGAGATCCATTACCACCTGGTTCATTTTCTCACAAAGTCCATTAGTTTGCGGATGATAGGGTGTCGTCCTTATCTTCCGGCAGCCATACAGATTGCAGAATTCCTGGAAGACCTCCGCTTCAAAGGCAGGTCCCTGGTCCGTCAGCACTTGGTCCGGGTACCCGTGTGGACGGCAGAAGTGCTGCTGGAAGGCTCTAGCTGCTGTTTGAGCCGTTAAGTCCCTAACGGGGACGACAACCAAGAACCGGGAGTAATGATCCACAATGGTTAACGCGTAGACGTAGCCACTTCTGCTTGGGGTCAGTTTTACATGATCCAAGGCTACCAGTTCCAACGGCTGCCGGGTGACGATGGACTGCAGGGGAGTCTTCTGGCTGGCACGGTCCTTCCTTCTTAGGTTGCACGGGCCACAGTCTCTGCACCACCTCTCGATGGTTCCCCTCATGCCTACCCAGTGGAACCGCCCACGCAGCAGGAACTCCAGCTTCTTCCATCCGAAGTGTCCAGCCCCGTCGTGGTATGCCTCCATCACCATGGCTGCGTCTCTCCGTGGCACCACTACTTGCCAGATTAGTTCATGCGTCCGGGAGTTAACCATTCTGCGGCACAACTTCCCCTTGTAAAGGAACAGTCGACTCTTCTCAGCCCACAGTTGCTTGGCTTCCTCCGGAGCGTCTGGGTCAAGGCGAGCCTCTGGCCGAGTCAGTATCTCCTTTACCAGCCGGACGGCAGGGTCACTGTCTTGCGTTTCCTCCCAGTTGTAGTGAGGCAAGGGGTTAAACGTAGCGGCTTGCTTACTCCTTACCCGATGGGAATACTGGATAGTCCCATGACGGTGGAACGTGGGGAGTTCGACTTCTTCCAGTCCCTCTGGATCTTCTCCTACGTCCGGTAGGTTTGGCATCCTGGACAGGGCGTCCGCGTTGGTATTGGAGCGTCCTGCCCGGTATTTGATTGTGAACTCGTAGTTGGACAGACGGGCCATCCATCTCTGCTCTAGGGCACCGAGTCTTGCCGTGTCCAGGTGTGTCAACGGGTTGTTATCCGTGTACACGGTGAACCGGGAAGAAGCGAGGTAGTGCTTAAAGCGTTCGGTGACTGCCCACACCACTGCCAGGAACTCTAGCTTAAATGAGCTGTAATTCTCAGGGTTTCTTTCGGTGGGTCGCAGTTTTCGGCTAGCGTAAGCGATTACTCGTTCTTTCCCCTGCTGGATCTGGGACAGTACGGCTCCTAGCCCGATGTTACTTGCGTCGGTGTAGAGGATAAAGGGCTGGCTGTAATCAGGGTACGCCAGGATTTCATCCCCCGTGAGGGCCATCTTCAGCTGGCGGAAGGACTCTTCTTCTAACTTCTCCCATTTGAAGGGCGGCTTCTGGTTCTTGGCCTTCCGGGACTGGCCTATCAGGAGGTCCTGCATAGGAGCTGCCTTTTTGGTGAAACCAGGGATGAATCTGCGGTAATAGCCTACCAACCCGAGGAACTGCCGCACTTCCTTTACACTGGAGGGACTTGGCCATTCCTTAATTGCGGTGATCTTATCAGGGTCGGGAGCCACTCCGTCAGCGCTCACCACGTGTCCCAGGTACTGCACCTTTGGTTTCAAGAGGTGACACTTGGAGGGTTTTACCTTTAAGCCGTAGCTTGCCAGAGCTTCGAACACTTCCGCCAGGTGTTTCAGGTGGTCCTCATAAGTCTTGGAATATACGATGACATCGTCCAGGTACAACAGGACCGTCTCGAAGTTTCTGTGGCCCAGACAGCACTCCATTAATCGTTGGAAGGTTCCCGGTGCGTTGCAGAGTCCGAACGGCATACAGGTAAACTCGCTAAGTCCCATCGGGGTGGTGAATGCGGTCTTCTCCCGGTCCGCCTCTGCTACAGGAACCTGCCAGTACCCGCTAGTGAGATCCAAGGTAGAGAAGAAGTTAGCAGATCTTAAAGCAGCCAAAGACTCCTCTATCCTTGGTAAGGGGTACGCATCCTTGTGTGTGATACGGTTAATTTTCCGGTAATCTACACACATCCTCATGGTGTTGTCTTTCTTTTTGACTAAGACTAGTGGAGCTGCCCAGGGGCTACAGCTATCCCTGATCACCCCAGCCTCCTTCATGTCCCTAAGCATCCCCTTGGCGTGTTGGTAGTGTGCAGGGGGTACGGGTCGATACCTCTCTTTTATGGGAAGATGGTCTCCCGTGGGGATGTGGTTTTCTACCCCCTTTACTCGCCCGAAGTCTAACGGGTGTTTACTAAACACTCTCTCGTACTCTTGAACCACCCGATAGACTCCCTGTTTCTGGTGTGAGGGAGTGGAGTCAGTACCCAAATGTAGTTGCTGACACCAGTCCTCCATTGTTTCTTTAGAGCCGTTACCTTCCTCCGGGGAAGATGGAGGCAAGGGTTCTACGGACTGTATGGAATTTTGATTGATGGTATACAATTTGGCTAGCGTGGCATACCGGGGCAGGTACACTTCCCTCTTCCCGATATTTATTATGCGAACGGGCACCCTCCCATGGCGTACATTAACCACCCCCCGTGCTGTCAAAATGGTGGGCCTACTGTCTGAGTAAACTGGTTCTACCATTGCCTGGTAATCTCTACCTCTCAGACCAATAGCTGCCCGGCACCAAATCATCATTTCACTTTTTGGGGGCATGGCAATAGGGAAAGGGTCACACATTCTCACGCTACCAATCTCACCACCGGAGAGTTCTATCTGTTGCCGTCGCATCAGTGCCCGGATCTCTTTCTGGAGCACTCGCTGCTCGCCGGAGCTGGCGTTCTTGGCAACCTGTTGTAAAAGGAAAATCACCTCTGCAAGACAATTTTCAATTACATTAGTTCCTAGAGTTATCTTTGGGTGACTCTCGTGTTTGTCAATGTCTACAATGATCAGTCCCTGTGCTGCCAGTTCGACTCTACCGATTTTAATGGTCACCTCTTTAAATCCAATCTGTGGCACGGGCTGACCATTGCTGGCGATGATACTCAAGTCGTCATCAGGGTAGCGGGTGATATCCGAGTCATTCCAGTACTGCTTGAAGAGCACGTACGGGATGGTGGTGACCTGTGACCCGGTGTCCAATAGGGCACTCATAGGGATGCCATCCAGTACCACAGGCAAGACTGGACGTCCTCCCACATATCTGTCGCGCCAGTTCGATGGGCCTGATGATCTTTTTCCTGGGGTTTGGCCCTCTACCCCAGGTTGTGCCAGTTTAAAGGACAGTACCTTGCCATATGTCCGGGTTGATTGCAGCGGCGGCAGATGGGTTGTCCGTCCTCGTTGTATCGGTCGCTGGGTCTTCCTCTGGCCGGTGGGGTCCTCCTTGGTCGACGCCACGGGATGTCCTCCGGTCCGGATGCCAGCTGGATCTTCCCTGGAGTGGAAACCTGTAAAGACTGCACAGTTCGGGTTAGCGCGGCAACGCTTTTAGCTAGCTCTTGGACCTGATGGTGCTGGTCTGGAGCCGGGTCATTGTTCAAAGCCTGCGCATCAGCTCCCACAGGCCCTGCCGACAAGGGTGCCGCCTCCTGGTGGTAAGTGGTAGTGGGGCGTCTGTGGGTCACAACGCCACCTGGTGCCGGTTCTCGGAGCACCCGGATGGCTCTGTCCTTGAACTGTGCAAATCCCAGATGAGGGTCCTGTAAGGCCATTGCCCGCAACTGGGTTCGGTGGGCATTGCAATATAAACCCTCTATAAATTGTTCAGTCAACAGCCGGTCCTCGTCTCCCACGCCGTCAGGGTCGGTCTGCTTAATGGCTCTCAGGGCCTCTTGTAGGTTCAGGGCATAGTCCCTTATACTCTCATGTGCCCGCTGTTTGCACCCGTAGAATCTAAGCTTGATCTCGGCTGAGGTGCGGGTATCAAAGGTGTCCCTCAGCCGGGTTAGTATCTCTGCGACAGTCCTCCTCCCAGGTGGCCAGGACTTTACCTCCCTTTGGGCTGCCCCGGTTAATTGGGCCACCAGGATGCTCACTTTTTGCTCCTCTGTGAGGGGATACACCTGGAAGAGGCTATCCAGCTTTTCTCTAAAGTCATGCAGGGTATGTGACTCCCCTGAGTACTGGGGTAACCAGGCTGCCCCCGGGATATAGGGCATGGTGAAAGGCATGACCGCAACGGCGGTGGCGCTGGCGGGGGTTGAAGCGGTGAAGCTCTCCTCCGTATCCGACATCCTTCTCCCCCCTAGTGGACCGTGGCCTACCTTGCGATGATCCTCTTCCGTAGGACGCGGCTCCGCAGTGGATCGTCAGGGTTGAGGACCTTCCGTCGCGCTCCTGTGACGTCAGCGTCTGCTGGGCTCCTTCCAGGACCTTACGCGACGTCTGGACGTGAGGCGGGGCTTCAGTTCTCGCGCGCTTTTGGAGTCCACGCCCCTCTTCTTCCCGCGCGGCGTCTTCAAGATGGCGTCCAACGGCGGGAAAACTCCACGGAAGGCGGGAAGAAGGCTGAAAATGGCGCCGGATGGCGGGAATCTTCACCGATGGCGGGAGGAAGGCTGAAGATGGCGCCGGATGTCGGGAATCTTCACCACTGGTAAGTTTGAACAGTCTTTTTTCAGGCACGCAGTACCCGGTGGTTGCGGGCACGAAATCCTGCCGACTACGCCAAAAGTTGACGCACCCCTTGGCCTGTGTCGCGCAGCGTTGCGCACGCGGGAGCTTACCCGGAGCCGGATCTGTTGAGGGTTGTAGTCTCGTGGCGGTGACCCGGTCCGTGCCCAGGGAGTCAGACTAAGTGGCGCTGTATTAGTGGTAGATGTTGTACGACTACGCCACCCATTGAATGCAGCGAAGGAGCTGCAGCTGCAGGGCAGACCGCTGAGGCCGGTGGTAGGATTGTGCAGCGTGATAGTATCACCCCCAACGGGAGGGGTATGGCCTCAGGGCAGCCGACGTGGATGATGGGGGTAGCAGGAACCACTCGGAGACGGTACGGTGTAGTTCAGGGTCTTTACTGGTGACAAAGATAGACCCTCCCGGAGTACTGGCTAGCGATTGGGGCCTGGTCAGTCCTTGAGCAGATGGGATCTCCCCTGGCCAGGCGGAGTTGTAGGCCTCCCAAACTAACTGTACTCTTCTGGCTACCTTGCTAGAGGCGGGTATAAGTAGCCTACGTCCCTGAGTGTACCGTGTGGTGCTCACCCGTATGGCCGGTGACTCGGGGCCTTCTAGTAGCTTCCGCTCCACGACGGCGGTGCTGGTCCCACGCGTGTGACCGTGCCTTCGGGTTTCTTGGCCAGAGGACCTGAATTCCCCTGCCGGTCGGTTTCTGCTGCTGGATAGGAGTTAGTCCCCACAGCCTCGGACTCCGGGTCCGGTGATAACTTCTCAGTCAGGGCGAGCTCTGCAGCTGCCAGCCCCTGACTCTTTGTAGTACTGCTCCCACAGAGCTCCTGTTGTTTCTTCCTATGCTGCTTCTCTGTCTCTACTTCTTCTCTACTCACTAACCCTGCCTCAGCCCTAGGTTTATATAGGGGAAGTTCTTCCCCTCCCAGGACTGGGCAGGAGGTGTGGCATGCACAGGATCCCTGACCAAGAGACCTCCCACCTGCTCTCAGACATAACATTGCCGTTACTGTGGAAACCAGACCCCTGGGGTGCCACATCCGCATACGGCGTTGTGCAGGAGCAGGCACAACACTAGGGGTCCGCATATGGCGTTGTGCAGGAGCAGGCACAACACTAAGGGTCCGCATATGGCTTTGTGCAGGAAGCAGGCACAGCACTAGGGGTCCGCATATGGCGTTGTGCAGGAGCAGGCACAACACTAGGGGCCCGCATATGGCGCTGTGCAGGGAGCAGGCACAACACTAGGGGTCCGCATATGGCGTTGTGCAGGGAGCAGGCACAACACTAGGGGTCCGCATCTGGCTTTGTGCAGGGAGCAGGCACAACACTAGGGGTCCACTTATGGCATTGTGCAGGGAGCAGGCACAACACTAGGGGTCCGCATATGGCATTGTGCAGGGAGCAGGTACAACACTAGGGGTCCGCATATGGCGTAGATCCCAGTTCACGAGGATCCATCTGCTGCAGCTGCTCAGGACCTTGCGATGTCGGGGTAACCACGCAAAATACTTAAAATACATTCTGGAGGAAAGCACTGAGCCTTGGCCAGAGGAAAGCACTGAGCCTTGGCCAGAGGAAAGCACTGAGCCTTGGCCAGAGGAAAGCACTGAGCCTTGGCCAGTGCGGGTTGAGGAAATCCGGATGGAATAAAGAGTGGAACCAACATTGTGATTGTTTCATAGTTAAAAATGACTCAAAAGGTAAAAAAAAAAAAGGCCTGAATTGGGAGGTAAGGAGTCCGTGCAACGAGCTTCAATGCCCCTACAAGTAGGCACCTAAACAGGAAAGGGTTCTTTACAGTCAGAGCAGTCAGACTGAGGAATGCCGACCACAAGAGGTAGAGATGGCCGACAATATAACAGCTTTATACAAGGGCCGACACTATAACAGCTTTATACAGGGGCCGACACTATAACAGCTTTATACAGGGGCCGACACTATAACGGCTTTATACAGGGGCCGACACTATAACAGCTTTATACAGAGGCCGACACTATAACAGCTTTATACAGGGGCCGACACTGTAACAGCTTTATACAGGGGCCGACACTATAACAGCTTTATACAGGGGCCGACACTATAACAGCTTTATACAGGGGCCGACACTGTAACAGCTTTATACGGGGGCCGACACTATAACAGCTTTATACAAGGGCCAACACTGTAACAGCTTTATACAGGGGCCGACACTGTAACAGCTTTATATAGGGCTGACACTGTAACAGCTTTATACAGGGGCTGACACTATAACAGCTTTATACAGGGGCCGACACTATAACAGCTTTATACAGGGGCCGACACTATTACAGCTTTATACAGGGGCCGACACTGTAACAGCTTTATACAGGGGCCGACACTATAACAGCTTTATACAGGGGCCGACACTATAACAGCTTTATACAGGGGCCGACACTATAACAGTTTTATACAAGGGCCGACACTATAACAGCTTTATACAGGGGCCGACACTATAACAGCTTTATACAGGGGTCGACACTATAACAGCTTTATACAGGAGCCGGCACTATAACAGCTTTATACAGGGGCCGACACTATAACAGCTTTATACAGGGGCCGACACTATAACAGCTTTATACAGGGGCCGACACTGTAACAGCTTTATACAGGGGCCGACACTATAACAGCTTTACACAGGGGCCGACACTATAACAGCTTTATACAAGGGCCGACACTATAACAGCTTTATACAGGGGCTGACACTGTAACAGCTTTATACAGGGGCCGACACTATAACAGCTTTATACAAGGGCCGACAATATAGCAGCTTTCATAGAATCATAGAATGGTAGAGTTGGAAGGGACCTCCTGGGTCATCTGGTCCAACCCCCTGCTCAAAGCAGGATTCACTAGATCATCTCAGACAGATGTCTGTCCAGCCTCTGTTTGAAGACGTCCATTGAAGGGGAACTCACCACCTCTCGTGGCAGCCTGTTCCACTCATTAATCACCCTAACTGTCAAAAAGTTTTTTCTAATATCTAATCTGTGTCTCCTCCCATTTAGTTTCATCCCATTGCTTCTAGTCTTTCCTTGTGCAAATGAGAATAAAGATGATCCTTCTACAATGTGACAGCCCTTGACATATTTGTAGACAGCTATTAAGTCTCCTCTCAGTCTTCTTTTTTGCAAGCTAAACATTCCCAAATCCTGCAACCGTTCCTCATAGGACATGGTTTGCAGACCAGTCACCATTCTGGTCGCTCTTCTCTGAACTTGCTCCAGTTTGTCTATGTCTTTTTTAAAATGTGGTGCCCAAAACTGTACACAGTATTCCAGATGAGGTCTGACCAAAGAGGAGTAAAGACCGATAATGACTTCACGTGATCTAGACTGTATGCTTCTGTTAATACATCCCAGAATTGTATTTGCCTTTTTTGCTGCTGCATCACACTGTTGACTCATGTTCAGTCTATGATCTATTAGTATACCTAAGTCTTTTTCACATGTACTGTTGCTTAGCTCTATTCCTCCCATTCTGTATATGCTTTTTTCATTTTTATTGCCCAGATGTAGTACTTTGCATTTTTCCCTGTTAAAAACCATTCTGTTGGTTGCTGCCCACTGCTCCAGTTTATTTACGTCTTTTTGAATCTTCCCTCTCTCTTCTCTAGTATTAGCTATCCCTCCTAGCTTTGTGTCATCAGCAAATTTAATCAGTTTACCCTCAATTCCTTCATCTAAATCATTGATAAAGATGTTGAACAATACAGGTCCCAGGACGGAGCCCTGTGGTACCCCACTTGAGACATTCATCCAACTGGATGTTAAGCTTTATACAGGGGCCGTCACTATAACAGCTTTATACAAGAGCCGGCACTATAACAGCTTTATACAGGGGCCGACACTATAACAGCTTTATACAAGGGCCGACTCTATAACGGCTTCATACTGGGGCCAACACTATAACAGCTTTATACAGGGGCCGACACTATAACAGCTTTATACAGGGGCCGACACTATAACAGCTTTATACAGGGGCCGGCACTATAACAGCTTTATACAGGAGCTGACACTATAACAGCTTTATACAGGGGCCGACACTATAACAGCTTTATACAAGGGCCGACTCTATAACGGCTTCATACTGGGGCCAACACTATAACGGCTTTATACAGGGTCCGACACTATAACAGCTTTATACAGGGGCCGACACTATAACAGCTTTATACAGGGGCCGACACTATAACAGCTTTATACAGGGGCCGGGGGCCGACACTATAACAGCTTTATACAGGGCTGACACTGTAACAGCTTTATACAGGGGCTGACACTATAACAGCTTTATACAGGGGCCGACACTATAACAGCTTTATACAGGGGCCGACACTATAACAGCTTTATACAGGGGCCGACACTATAACAGCTTTATACAGGGGCCGACACTATAACAGCACAGGGGCCGAAGCTATAACAGCTTTATACAGGGGCTGGCACTATAACAGCTTTACACAGGGGCCGACACTATAACAGCTTTATACAGGGTCCGACACTATAACAGCTTTATACAGGGGCCGACACTATAACAGCTTTATACAGGGGCCGACACTATAACAGCTTTATACAAGGGCCGACACTATAACAGCTTTATACAGGGGCCGACACTATAACAGCTTTATACAAGGGCCGACACTATAACAGCTTTATACAGGGGCCGACACTGTAACAGCTTTATACAGGGGCCGACACTATAACAGCTTTATACAGGGGACGACACTATAACAGCTTTATACAAGGGCCGACACTATAACAGCTTTATACAGGGGCCGACACTATAACAGCTTTATACAAGGGTCGACACTATAACAGCTTTATACAGGGGCTGACACTATAACAGCTTTATACAAGGGCTGACACTATAACAGCTTTATACAAGGGCCGACAATATAACAGCTTTATACAGGGGCCGACACTATAACCGCTTTATACAAGGGCTGACACTATAACAGCTTTATACAAGGGCCGACACTATAACAGCTTTATACAGGGGCCGACACTGTAACAGCTTTATACAGGGGCCGACACTATAACAGCTTTATACAAGGGCTGACACTATAACAGCTTTATACAAGGGCCGACACTATAACAGCTTTATACAGGGGCCGACACTATAACAGCTTTATACAAGGGCCGACACTATAACAGCTTTATACAGGGGCCGACACTATAACAGCTTTATACAGAGGCCGACACTATAACAGCTTTATACAGGGGCCGACACTATAACAGCTTTATACAGGGGCCGACACTATAACAGCTTTATACAAGGGCTGACACTATAACAGCTTTATACAAGGGCCGACACTATAACAGCTTTATACAGGGGCCGAAGCTATAACAGCTTTATACAGGGGCCGACACTATAACAGCTTTATACAAGGGCCGACACTGTAACAGCTTTATACAGGGGCCGACACTGTAACAGCTTTATATAGGGCTGACACTGTAACAGCTTTATACAGGGGCTGACACTATAACAGCTTTATACAGGGGCCGACACTATAACAGCTTTATACAAGGGCCGACACTATAACAGCTTTATACAGGGGCCGACACTATAACAGCTTTATACAAGGGTCGACACTATAACAGCTTTATACAGGGGCCGACACTATAACAGCTTTATACAGGGGCCGACACGATAACAGCTTTATACACGGGCCGACACTATAACAGCTTTATACAGAGGCCGACACTATAACAGCTTTATACACGGGCTGACACTATAACAGCTTTATACAAGGGCCGACACTATAACAGCTTTATACAGGGGCCGACACTATAACAGCTTTATACAAGGGCTAACACTATAACAGCTTTATACAAGGGCCAACACTATAACAGCTTTATACAGGGGCCGAAGCTATAACAGCTTTATACAGGGTCCGACACTATAACAGCTTTATACAAGGGCCGACACGATAACAGCTTTATACAGGGGCCGAAGCTATAACAGCTTTATACAGGGGCCGACACTATAACAGCTTTATACAGGGGCCGACACTATAACATCTTTACACAGGGGCCGACACTATAACAGCTTTATACAGGGGCCGATACTATAACAGCTTTATACAAGGGCCGACACTATAACAGCTTTATACAGTAGCCGACACTATAACAGCTTTATACAAAGGCCGACACTATAACAGCTTTATACAGGGGCTGACACTATAACAGCTTTATACAGGGGCTGACACTATAACAGCTTTATACAGGGGCCGACACTATAACAGCTTTATACAAGGGCCGACACTATAACAGCTTTATACAGGGGCCGACACTATAACAGCTTTATACAGGGGCCGACACTATAACAGCTTTATACAAGGGCCGACACTATAACAGCTTTATACAGGGGCCGAAGCTATAACAGCTTTATACAGAGGCTGACACTATAACAGCTTTATACAGGGGCTGACACTATAACAGCTTTATACAAGGGCCGACACTATAACAGCTTTATACAGGGGCCCCACCGATACCTCTGTGGCGACCGAACCCTCAGGGGCGCCACACACCCCCCTGATAAAACACAGCACGTCCGCGGGCTGGAACAGAGCAAAAGACAGGGTAAATTAGGACATGCAAATTTTAGAATTCATTCACATATATAACATTATGGATATTTTTTTCAAGGACATTTCTTTTTACACATGTAAGACATTTTTAATATAAACATTCATCATTTCAACACATTTTCAAGTAAAACTTTTGGTCAACCGGTCACAGTAATGCTTGCAACCAGGTGTCCATTTTTCGGTAAGGTGCAAACTGGTAAACACGTATATGAGAGACCCGTCCCAAACCCTCAACGGAGGCCCTGGGGTGGCTGCAGGGCTTAGATGATCCAGATGCTGGACCTCGTCTTCGGCCACCTCCAACAGGTTTTTGTTCCGAGGTCACTCGTTGTGGTTCTTATAAAACCAATAAGGGGCACCTCAAGAGGTGCAACTATTTACAAGAAGCAGCTGCTCCCAGTCCTCAGCCGGTCAGTCTTTGGACCCATTACGGGTAACTAAATAAACGGGTAACAACACAAACATTAACTGGCAGTGTCCATTCTGCATGGGTACTGGTTACTACTTGCAGTCCTTAGTAGTATTGCTCCCTCCGGGGAGGTTCTAGTTCATGGTAAGCTGACCCAGCCGGGTCTTCAGCTTCATACTGGTAGAAGCCGTGCTCTTCTTCCACCTTGTGGACATTTAAGGCGTACCAGCCTCTGACTCCTTTGTGACGGGTATAGGTCACGATGTCTCCGGGGTAGAGGTCCCTATCAGGGTGACCTGCTTTTAGGTGGGACTCCATGTCCCTCCTGTTGACGAACAGATCAATGTCCGTCTGCGGGACCCAGATGAATCCCCATCCGGCCTCTAAGTTAAATTTAACTACAGTCCCCTCTTCTCTGGGACCGTGGGTGGCTCTGTTGGACTGACGGGCCCGGGCTTTCTCCTGCATATTCTGGGCCTCTAGTTTCTCCCACCGCATGCGACGTGAGCTGCGTTCTTTTTCAAATTGGACCAGCTGCTGG
Organism: Phyllobates terribilis; assembly: GCF_046119375.1. NCBI lineage: Eukaryota > Metazoa > Chordata > Amphibia > Anura > Dendrobatidae > Phyllobates > Phyllobates terribilis. The sequence continues at coordinate 10,932,993 of NW_027362767.1, read as the reverse complement.
TGGCAGAACTCCTTGCGGCGGGCTGCGGCTGCCTTGGTCTCTTGAGAGAACCCCATCAGATCCTCCCCAGCAGGGTCCCACTCGAACTGGGCCTCGTCCTCCGGTATTTGGGAGATGTCGGCCGGCTGCGAGGCGGGCAGGAGCGAGGGGCACTGGTCTTCTACCTCCGCGGACCAGTCCCACCGGCGGCGGCGGTACATCCTCTCAGCTGGCGGGGGAGACGGCTCCTGTAGGGGGCCCAGAAGCTGGCTGGATGCTTCCGGGATCTGGGGAGCATGCTGGGCGGATGCGGCCGGGGCTTGTAGGCCTTGCGGCGGGGCCTGGAGAGGGCCGCTGCTGATGATGCCCGGCGTCAGAGGGCGCGGCTTTGGGACTGGGCGTGGGCTGGTGGTAGTAGCGCCAGGGGCAGGAGGGCTTGATCTTGGGCTTGGGCGCGGGCTGGTGGTAGTAGCGCCCGGGGTCAGAGGACTTGGCTGCGGGGCTTGCTGTGGGATCAGGAACAGGCCGGTGCTGGCAGCGCCCGAGAACGCTGGCAGCGCCCGGGACAGGGAGACTCCTCCTACCTGCTCCCGCGGCCGCTCCTGCGTCACGCGTCGCCTCCTGGCGCTGGTCGGGATCCGTGATGGCTGCGGCACCGCCGGTGCTGGGCAGCGTCTTCTGCTGCTGGTCCGCCATCCTCTGCTCCATCTCCCTCTTCCATCCGGCGATGGCGTCACGCTGGGCCTTCTCCATCCTCCGGCCCAGGTCTTCCATCCTGGAACGGAGGAACTCTGAGTCCTCCTGGGGCAGCTTTGCCACGAGCTCCTCCAGGGTGTAGGGTGCTACAGCCTGCAGCAGGTCGCTGACTGGGGCTCCGGTACTGCCGTCCTCCATCTTCTCCACCGGGTGCGGTCTGTCTAGACTGATCCAGACCACTCCCTGTCTGCCAGTTTTCCTCTCTCCCCTCCCCTGCTGGGGGCGGTCCCAGGGCTATTTTCTGCGGTCACATGGCAGCCTGCTGTCGGTCACCTTCAGGGTCATCCCCTGCACAGAAACATCTATAACATCACCACTTCCTGCCCTGGAGCTAAGCTCTGCCTGTGGAGAGCTGAACCAACTCTGCTGCGTCATCATCAGCACCAGAGGATCTGCACCGCAGCGGCGGCCCCATATAGCCGCATACCACAGGTGGCGTCACGAACATTATATATAGAAACTCTATTCCCTTTTCTTTAAAACCCCTTTTATTGACCGCCCTGGGTCACAGACCAGGTCACCGCCACTGTGACATCCCCCATGTCAGGAAAGACACACTTGGTCAGACCTTGCAGCCCTCTGGCGCCCCCTTATCCTGCTGGTCAAACACGGTATTGACCGAGGATAAGCAACAGGGCGCAGCTGCTCTAATTTATGTCGACTATTGTGGCAAGTGATGTGACAGGACGTATATATACCACCAGATCCTTCCAGGAACGTATATATATACCTCCGTCCAGCCATCCGCAAACCACAATATCACATAAATACTGGTATACTGCCACCACCGATCTCTTAACAGGTGGATCGGGTACCCGTTAGGTAACGTGAATTAGCGGGTGAGGGACGTGTTTGCTCGACATAGGACAAGAAGAACGAAGCTGGTAAATAATAATGATTTACTCCCGAAAGTGGGCAGTGTTTACAAAAGATATACAAGATATTATAAAAGAGACAATTTTCATATATGCATAAAACAGTTATTAAAATAAAAGGGATAAGTGATAGCAAAACCTGCGCCACGAGGTGATGGTCTCAGATTCTGTGGGGGGGGGCGGCTCCCCGGAAACTAGGTGTGATTCCTCCACGCAGCGAGGAGTGCTTGCGTCTGACGTCCCGGGGTAAGAATTAAGTAAAATGTCCGTTCTGGTTTTTAGTAAGGGGCCAAAACACTAAGAGACACCCATGTTGTTTACCTCACACGGGGGCTCGGTTTTGTGAACCCACCCAGCTGCATAAGACATAAAAATTCTTCAGATTTCATATCTTGGTATGGGGGGTCCCATATCCAAGATGGAGACATCAGGTTTGTTGTCACCAATATTCATGAAGATGGATATCAAATATGATATCTCTATGACGCTCAGAAGCTCAGAACCCATTTCCCGGGTTTCCGGTGGTTTCTCAGTTATGCAAGATATACTATTATAATTGGAAAAAGGTGAACATTCCAAAAATGTGGTCCCTGTGTTTGTGACAGTCATGGGCATTATTAAAATCGACATTAAAAGTTTGTACAGTTGAACAATAGATTGGAGGGAAAATCTAGTGTATACCAGTATGCTTGCTGACGTTTTATGGTGGTAATAAAAATTCCTTGTTAGGGGGAAAGCAAAAGTATTTTCTATGTAGCCTCTTCCAAATGAGCAGGGGGTGGAGATTTAAGACATCTCTCATTTTTAAAAGTAGGACAAAAATACATTTTGCCTGACACCTCCCCCTTTTAGACTGCGCTATGGAGGTAGGACCTTCTAGTTGTATCTCTGGAGGCTCCCCTCGCCGGGACAACCCATCGGCATTGCCATGCTCATTGCCTTTGCGGTGTTGAACGGTAAAGTCGTACTGCTGGAGGGTGAGGCTCCAGCATAACAACCTTCCGTCGGCACTGGACATGGTGTGCAGCCAACTCAGGGGGCTGTGATCAGTAACGTCAGTGAAGGGGCGCCCGTACAAGTAAGGATATAAGCGGTGCAGGGCCCTTTCAATGGCCAGGCACTCCTTCTCTATGGTGGAATAGGCCACTTCCCTCGGCAGCAGTTTCCGGCTTAGGTACAACACGGGGTGTTCTTGGTTCCCCGAGTCGACCTGGCTGAGTACAGCACCGAGGCCAAACTCACGGGCGTCGGTCTGTACAAAGAGTGGCCGTGTGCCGTCGACCGCCTTTAGCACAGGAGAGCTGCTCAGGGCAGTCTTCAAAGCCCAAAAGGCCACCTCGCATTCCTCTGTCCATTTGACTGAATGGGGTAGGCTCCTCCTGGTGAGGTCTGTCAAGGGCTTCGCAAGGCTACTATAGTCTTGTACAAAGCGTCTATAGTACCCTGCGGTGCCCAAGAAGGACTGCACCTGCTTCTTGGTCCTGGGGGTGGGCCAGGACACGATAGCGTCCATCTTCCCAGGCTCTGGCTTCAGAGTACCCCCACCTACCCGGTGCTCCAGGTAGTGGACCTCGTTCATGCCCATCTGGCACTTTCCTGGCTTGATGGTCAAGCCCGCCTGGTGAATGCCCCTGAGCACCTGCTGCAGATGCTCGAGGTGATCCTCCCAGGTGGGACTGAAGACGGCAATGTCATCCAGGTACGCCACGGTGTACCTCTCCAGTCCCTGGAGCTGGTGGTTGACCATTCGCTGGAAAGTGGCAGGGGCATTTTTCATGCCAAAGGGCATGACCGTGGATTCATACAATCCGAAGGAGGTGATAAAGGCGGACTTCTCCTGGGCCCCAGGGCTCAAGGGAATCTGCCAATATCCCCGACTCAGATCCATAATGGAGAGATAGCGCGCGCTGGCTAACCGCTCCAGCAGCTCCTCAATGCGTGGCATTGGTTGTGCATCAGAGGCTGTGATAGCTTTGAGCCCCCTGTAGTCCACACAGAACCGGGTGGTCCGGTCCTTCTTTGGCACCAGGACTACAGGTGAGGCCCACGCGATCTTGGACCGCTTAATCACCCCCAACTTCAGCATCTCCTCGACCTCCTGGCGCATGACATGCTGCACCTCGTCGAAGATTCGATAGGCTGTCCGTCGGAGTGGGGCATGATTCCCGGTGTCCACTTCATGGACTGCCACTTCAGTCCTGCCAGGCAGGTTGGTGAACACTGCTTGGAAGGGTTTCAGCACTGCTAGCATCTGAGACCTCTGGTCTGCGGATAGCAAGGCGCTTATCTCTACATCCTCTAGGGACCTGCTGGCCTTCGCTTGGGCTTGGATGTCCAAGAGGGGGTCGTCCTCCCCATCCTCAGGCAGGCTGCAGACCGGTAGGACGCAGGCTCCACGTTCTTGATGAGCCTTCATCATATTAACGTGAAAAGCCTTCCGCCTACCCCGCGCGTGGTCAAGAGTGATCACGTAGGTGACCGGGTTGAGCTGTTGGTGAATGACGTACGGGCTTTCCCAGGCCCCCTGAAGCTTGTCCTTTGGTACGGGGACCAGCACCCACATCTTCTGACCCACCTGGTAGGTCCGCTCTCGGGCGTTCTGGTCGTACCAATGCTTCTGGTCAGCCTGGGCTGGCGCCATGTTGTCATGCACCAACTGCGTCAAGGTCTGCATCTTGTCACGGAAGCGAATTGACATACTCCACGATGGACACTCCTGGGGAGCTCAGCTCTTCCCAGAATTCCCTTATCAACCCAAGGGGTCCTCGGACACGCCTGCCATACAGGAGCTCAAAGGGGGAGAACCCCGTCGAGGCCTGTGGAACCTCTCTGTAAGCAAATAACAGGTGTGGGAGGTAACGCTCCCAGTCGGCGTCCCTGGGTCTCAACCAGCATTTTTAACATCTGTTTGAGGGTACCGTTGAATCGCTCACACAAACCATTGGTTTGGGGATGATACGCGCTCGATACCAGATGCTGCACCTGCATTTTCTTACATAGGGCCTCCATTAAGCGAGACATGAACTGGGTCCCCTGGTCGGTAAGCATCTCCCTGGGAAAGCCTACTCGCGAAAAGATGGCCAAGAGGGAGTCCGTCACCTTATCCGCCCTAATTGAGGACAGAGCTACTGCCTCCGGATACCGGGTAGCATAGTCTACCACGGTAAGGATGAAACGTTTTCCAGAGCTGCTGGGTATGGCCAGTGGTCCCACAATGTCCACTGCAATCCTCTGGAAAGGCTCCTCTATCACTGGCAAAGAGATCAGGGGGGCTTTGGGAGCCGGCCCTGACTTTCCCACTCTTTGACACGTGGTACAGGAGCGACAGTAGTTCATCACATCCGTCCTCATTTTGGGCCAATAAAAGTGGTGAGACAGCCGGGCCTTGGTTTTGCTGATCCCCAAGTGTCCAACGTGTGGAATCTCATGGGCGATCCGCAACAACTCATCCCTGAATTGGTAGGGGACGACCAGCTGTCTTTCCCTCAGCCACTCCTGTTGGGGTGTACAGGGAACTGTCTCCCGGTACAACCTCCCTTGGTCCCAGAATACCCTCTCCTTATCCAACTCGGAGGTGGGTTTCTCAGCGAGGCTCCTTAATGTCTCTAGGCTAGCATCTGAGTGCAGAGCTGCCTGAAACTCCTGGCTGGAGGAAGCCAGAAGTGAGGTTAAGGCCACGTCCTCATTGGGACCCTCTGGGACCGGCTCTGGGTCCATACCTGATTATGTTATTCCTCTGTCCGAGGAGAGTCCAGAAGGCAGGGCGTTACTTGCGTTCTTGGCACTCTGACTGCGGGTAACAGCGGCTATATAGGCCATCTCCCCGGGGAATAACACCATCCCATCAGCCTGCGTGGCTATGAGTACTACTTCCCCATCCTCCTCCATTACCTCAGGCACAGTGCTACGTATGTGGCAGCTACCATCAGCAAGGTCACCATCTGTTGTGACACTGGTCGCTGGCACAGCACCACCTGCTTCATAGTCCCCGTGCCTCTCCCCATTACCCTTAGCACTGACATTTGCTCCTGCTAGGGGATCCTCAGCAATATCACCCCGCAGCGTGACATGGCTGAGTTCTCCTGTACCTTCCAATGCATCATCATCATCATTATCAGCATCATCATCATCATTATCATCATCATCAGCAGCAGCAGTTAAAGCATTGACATTCACATTATCAGCATTAACCTTACCAACCGTATTAGAGGGGGAGGGGTGTCAGGGACATAATAAGCAAACATCCTCCCCAAATCTGTTCCCAACAAAACATTTGCAGGTAGGTTTTTGGATACTCCCACTTCCTTCACCCCACTCCCCGCACCCCAATCAATAAAAACCCGGGCCATGGGCAAGGGGCATCGGACGCCCCCAATCCCGGTGACAGTCAGGGTCTTTCCTGGAATAAGCTCTTCAGCGGACACCAGTTCGGGTCGGATGAGGGTTCATTCGGCCCCAGTGTCCTTGAGGCCTACAGTGACAGTGTTCCCCACCATGACAGACTGCAAGTTTTCACAGGCCCTCCCAACCGGCCCACCCACCAAAAGAACTGATGCATTAGGCCGTGGTGCCTTGGATGGGGGGGTTCTTCCTCTGCTTCTCTGGGCAAGTGGCGCTGAGATGACCAGTCTGGTTGCAGAAATAACACCTGCGGGCATCAGATGCAGGCCGGGCATTGGTAACGGGGAAAAGGCCTCCGGAAGGTCGGTTGGCAGGGATGGTGGTTGATGGCTTACCCCCTTTCCAGCTGGCGACGACCGGCTTCCGCACCTCCGGCCTCCGGTTGGCCTCGTAGGTGTCTGCGATCTGCGTTGCTTTATTGGCATCTGGTGGCTCCCGATCCATCACGAACTGCCGTACCTCAGTCGGACACAGATGCAGGAACTGGTCTTTCACCATCAGATCCTTTAGCTGCTCAAAGGTGGTTGCTGACAGTCCTTGGATCCACTGCTCAAAGTTGGTTCTGAGCCCATGCACCACATTGCTGTCACTATCATGCGGTCCATGTTGGAGGTTCCGGAACTTTTTACGGTACACCTCAGGAGTCAGTTGGAACTTCTGGATTAGGGCCTGCTTAATGGCATCATAGTTCCCATTGAGGCTCGGAGGAAGAGCCACAAACACCCCCAGAGCTTTGCCTCGCAGCGCTGCAGTTAAGTATCGGGCTCACTGGCCCTCAGGCAGCTGGTATTGTCTGCAAGTCTTTTCAAAACCCCTCAGAAAGGTGTCGAGGTCGCTGTCCTTTTCCATCACAGGAAAATGCTCTGGACGGGGCTTAAACAGGGTCGCATTGTTGGACTCACCGTTCCGTGAGGTGGATGCTGGGATCCCGAGTTGGGCCATCTGCAGTTCATGGGCCCTCTGAGCTTGGGCCTCCACTCGACGCTCGGCAGCCTCTCGCTGGGCTCGCCCGGCCTCTCGCTGGGCTCTCTCGGCCTCTCGCTGGGCTTGGGCCTCCGCTCGCCGCTCGGCAGCCTCCTGGTGCTGCTGATTGACTTTCAGCCGTCCTTCATGATCCTCTGCAGGAAGTTGCTGTAGATAGGGGTCCACGCTGCCCTGGTCGCTGACACGGCGTGTGTCTACAGGTGGGACCCCTGCAGTAGTACTGTCCATATCTCGGCTGACCCCTGGCCTTGCTGAGGTCTGGAGACGGGCTTGCTCGGCCTCCAGTTGCGCCAGTGCAGCAACCATTAGTTCTTTGTTTTTGCCGAGGGGGTCAATGCCTTTGGTTATACATATTCCAGTAAGAGTGTCCTTTTTCTGCTGGCTGTACCAGAGCTCCCCAACTATGACCATGATCACCAAAATACAGATAGAAAAGAAAAAACGAAGAAGGGTAGGGGTAACTGCTACACATACAGTATTGTCTCAGATCTAATAAACACTGAGTTCGATCTTCAAAACTTTTGTGCAGGGTCCAGGTAAGAACCGTGCAAGTTTTTAGTGAAAGGACTGATTGCTCAAACCAGATCACTAATGTCCTATGATCCCACCACTTGCAACCAATTGTCAGGAAAAACACACTTGGTCAGACCTTGCAGCCCTCTGGCGCCCCCTTATCCTGCTGGTCAAACACGGCATTGACCGAGGATAAGCAACAGGGCGCAGCTGCTCTAATTTATGTAGACTATTGTGGCAAGTGATTTGACAGGACGTATATATGCCACCAGTTCCTTCCAGGAACGTATATATACCTCCGTCCAGCCACCCTCAAACCACAATATCACATAAATACTGGTATACTGCCACCACCGATCGCTTAACAGGTGGATCGGGTACCCGTTAGGTAATGTGAATTAGCGGGTGAGGAACGTGTTTGCTCGACATAGGACAAGAAGAACGAAGCTGGTAAATAATAATGATTTACTCCCGAAAGTGGGCAGTGTTTACAAAAGATATACAAGATATTATAAAAGAGACAATTTACATATATGCATAAAACAGTTCTTAAAGTAAAAGGGATAAGTGATAGCAAAACCTGCGCCACGAGGTGATGGTCTCAGATTCTGTGGGGGGGACGGCTCCCCGGAAACTAGGTGTGATTCCTCCACGCAGCGAGGAGTGCTTGCGTCTGACGTCCCGGGGTAAGAATGAAGTAAAATGGCCGTTCTGGTTTTTAGTAAGGGGCCAAAACACTAAGAGACACCCATGTTGTTTACCTCACACGGGGGCTTGGTTTTGTGAACCCACCCAGCTGCATAAGACATAAAAATCCTTCAGATTTCATATCTTGGTATGGGGGGGTCCCACATCCAAGATGGAGACATCAGGTTTGCCGTCACCAATATTCATGAAGATGGATATCAAATATGATATCTCTATGACGCTCAGAAGCTCAGAACCCATTTCCCGGGTTTCCGGTGGTTTCTCAGTTATGCAAGATATATTATTATAATTGGAAAAAGGTGAACATCCCAAAAATGTGGTCCCTGTGTTTGTGACAGTCATGGGCATTATTAAAATCGACATTAAAAGTTTGTACAGTTAAACAATAGGATTGGAGGGAAAATCCAGGGCATACCAGTATGCTTGCTGATGTTTTATGGTGGTAATAAAAATTCCTTGTTAGGGGGAGCAAAAATGAGTTCTATGTAGCCTCTTCCAAATGAGCAGGGGGTGGAGATTTAAGACATCTCTCATTTTTAAAACTAGGACAAAAATACATTTTGCCTGACACCCCAGCATCGACCGGCCCGGCTACCGAGTACCCCACGGCCCAGGGGGCGCGTCATGTTTAATGACCTGTTCACACGCGCTTCAGATGCACAGTGCACAACTTGTAAGATCCTGCAGAGCGCAGAGGCGGCCATTGTTCTCGGCAGGTCCTGGTTACACACGATGATCTGTTCTGCAAACCGAAAGATTATTTCACCTGAAGAGTGAGCGTTTCGCTCAGTTTTCGGGTCATTGACAGCATGAAATGGGCGTTTGTGGGGTCGCTTGGTCACAATTATCGTGCTGTGTAACTGCCCCCTTAGGTGCATTACATATAAAACAGGTTTACAATTGGGGACTAATGATTTTCTGGCTTGTGGCTGTTGGTGACAGAGATGTGCGGTGGGATCATCTGGTCTCATTCATGAGTCCATGCTTTCACATCCCAGACTACTGGGTATCCATTGTAAACTTCCAGGAGAGGAAAACTCATTGATTCTTCTGGCAGGGTTATTGTCTGGTAAATTACAGCGTGCCTCCATGTGAACAGGGCTTTATTCTAATAATCAGGTGTGATAGCTCATCTCACCAAGATTCCTGCCGAGCTGATGGGTGAAATGCAAGCAAACGACTTAAAAGCACCTTCCTAATATCACCTCCACCAATCCAGTAGCTGTGGTAACCATCCACAATAATACAGGGCTTCCTACACGTTAGTTTCCTGGAACTGGGTTGAACTTTCAGGGAAGTTGGAGGTTTTATCATTTTGTTTCTGTATTTTTCATTTTCTCGGCCCCATCAACGGTCATATACCCACTATCTTTTTAGATTGTTCATTATTTTTCATTAGGGTCATCAAGGATGATGGGAGTGAGCTATTGTTTGTGATATGAGGAAAGTAGATTGTGAGATCTTATGTGCAGGTGTGATGACATTATGGGCAAATTAGTAATACTAGCACCCTATACCCTATATACCAGGGTCTTGCAGGATGTCTCTCCTGTGTATGCACTATATTTTCAATAAGGGGTGCTTATTGATGAATGTGACACAGGTTACATACAATGTAGAGTAAGACTAACAGTCACGGATTTGTACTCCCATAGACCTCGGAGGCCAGGCTTACTTTTTTGGAGACCGCTGAGGCCAGGCTTGCTTTTTTTGGAGACCGCTGAGGCCAAGCTTGCTTTTTTTTTGGAGACCTCGGAGGCCAGGCTTGCTTTTTTTAGAGACCGCTGAGGCCAAGCTTGCTTTTTTGGAGACCGCTGAGGCCAGGCTTGCTTTTTTTTTTGGAGACCTCGGAGGCCAGGCTTGCTTTTTTAGAGACTGCTGAGGCCAGGCTTGCTTTTTTTGTAGACTGCTGAGGCCAAGCTTGCTTTTTTTTTTGAGACTTCGGAGGCCAGGCTTGCTTTTTTTGGAGACCGCTGAGTCCAAGCTTGCTTTTTTTTAGGAGACTTCGGAGGCCAGGCTTGCTTTTTTTGGAGATCGCTGAGGCCAGGCTTGCTTTTTTTTTTGGAGACCTCGGAGGCCAGGCTTGCTTTTTTGGAGACCACTGAGGCCAGGCTTGCTTTTTTTTGGAGACCGCTGAGGCCAGACTTGCTTTTTTTGTGGAGACCTCGGAGGCCAGGCTTGCTTTTATTTTTTTGGAGACCTCGGAGGCCAAGCTTGCTTTTTTTGGAGACCGCTGAGGCCAAGCTTGCTTTTTTTTTGGAGACTGCTGAGGCCAGGCTTGCTTTGTTTGGAGACCTCTGAGGCCAAGCCTGCTTTTTTTTGGAGACCTTGGTGGTCAGGCTTACATTTTTGGTGTGTTACGCTATGTTCACACATCATGTTTTTTTCAGCATTTTTTGATGCGTTTTATTTTAATGCAAATTTCCAGCTGCGTTTCACAGCACCAGAGAAGTCTATGAGATTCCAGAAACCTTATACACGCATCATGTTTTTTTTGTTCACGATTTTGTGCTTTGCATGTTTTATTTGCAAAATAGGGCATGTCACTTCTTTCAGCGTTTTTTTCACCCATTTCACCATAGATGGTGAAAAAAACGCTGAAAAACGTGACACCTGCATTTTTGGTGTGTTTTTTCAGCGTTTTTTTCAATGCACCAAAAATGCAGGTGTCACGTTTTTCAGCGTTTTTTTGTGCCAAAACCAGAATGATGTTTTTTTTTTCACTGAACTTTATGTACATGCATAAAAGAGACAAAAGGACAGTGAAAAAAACACTGAAAAAAATGCACCAAAAAACAAGCAAAAAAGCAAGAAAAATCCTGAACAACCTTCTGGCAAGAGATCAGGTTTTGCTGCAGAAAAAAAACAATGAAAAAACCATGATGTGTGAACATAGCCTTAAAGAAAGTGTTAAAGCTTCATAAATGTAACAAATGTAACACCTCAAAGCCCCAATGGCTGCCTCTGTATTTACCCTGTGTGAACTTGCTCATTGTGCTTAGGATCAGTACATTAGATTGTGAGCTTCTGGGGACAGGGATGAGCTTGGTCGCCTGGAGTTAACCCTTGCACTCCATGCCGTCTCCGCTGACCTCTACATGTGGGCATCTGGCTGTGTCCTGAATATTTCACCCCCTTTTCCGTGTGTGTGATTCTGTCCCCGATACATTGGAGATCTATCAGGGCCGGCCTTACAGTGTACATTGCTCCGCTCTACAGGACCATTCAGGGCAGTCCTTTCAGGATCTGGTCTTGCGATGCGGTTTTCGGCCTGGTCACAGACCGCTTTGCCCTCGATCAGAGGGCGTATTTGGTTTGGTGACTAAAATGCTGCTGTGAGATTTTTTTGTTCTTAAGATAATACGTAGAAGCCATATTTCTTCGCGCCTTTCCACCTGACACACATGTAATGAAGGTGTCTGGGTGATTTAAGCCTCTTTCCGAATCTCAAACGACCTCATCCCGCACGGCTCGTTGTTGTGTTTGTGCTGGTGCGGGCACAGGTAAATAGATAAGGAAAAGCCATTACCAAGCTCGTTTGGTCCGGGTCATTACCCAGAATGCTTGCTACGGTATTTGATCATGCTCGCTCTATTAAAGTGTCATTATGTTGCATTCACCACTCAGTGATGTGTGAGCGGTAAATTAGGCGTCTTGGCAGCCGGATAGTAACTTCTCATGTCACCACCTCCGGCACATCACTGCCTTCACCCATTGCTTGCCACAGAGGTGCAGCTCTCCGTATAGCACAAGTTTAAGACTTTTATGGCTTTTTTTCCCTAAGAAAACCACTGGTAATTCACTTGCTGGGTGCGATTAGGCCATGCGTGGCCCTAGTGTGACAGTGTTTGGGTCCCTGTATGGCGGGATGACAGGTGCACATTATTTGGGTAGTGTATACCAGTATTACCTGGCCACTAAATGTTTTACATGACACAGAATGCCACTTTCATGTTTTATAACCTTTATAAATCAGAATCAATAATGGCCACATCATAGAAAAGAAAATTCTATTTGTAATGAAAATACAAAAGCTAAAAAATAAAGCCACCATGTGTATAAGCAGAGACCCCTGAGCACCCAGCGATGACATTTGATGGCGGAGAGTGCCCAGCGATGACATGTGATGGCGGGGAGCACCCAGCAATGACAAGTGATGGCGGAGAGCGCCCAGCGATGACATGTGATGGCGGGGAGCACCCAGCTATAACATGGGTGGCGGGGAGCACCCAGCGATGATATGTGATGGCGCAAAGCACCCAGAAATGACATGGGTGCCGGGGAGCTCCCAACGATGAAATGTGAAGGTGGGGAGCACCCAGCGATGACATGTGATGGCGAGGAGCACCCATCAATGACAGGTGATGGCGGGGAGCACCCAGCAATGATATGTGGCGGCGGGGAGCACCCAGCGATGACATGAGGTGGCGGGGAGCACCCAGCGAATACATGAGGTGGCGGGGAGCACCCAGCGATGACCTGTGATGGCGAGGAGCACCCAACAATGAAATGTGATGGCGGGGAGCACCCAGCAATGACATGTGATGGCGGGGAACACCCAGCAATGATATGTGGCGGCGGGGAGCACCCAGCGATGACATGAGGTGGCGGGGAGCACCCAGCGAATACATGAGGTGGCGGGGAGCACCCAGCGATGACCTGTGATGGCGAGGAGCACCCAACAATGAAATGTGATGGCGGGGAGCACCCAGCAATGACATGTGATGGCGGGGAACACCCAGCAATGACATGCATGTCAGGGAGCACCCAGCAATGACATGTGATGGCGAGGAGCACCCAGCAATGACATGTGATGGCGCGGAGCACCCAGCAATGACATGGGGTGGCGGGAACACCCAGCGATGATGTGACGCCTCTTACTCGAAAAAGCCCTTTATTTTACCTTGGGTGATGGGGGACTCGGAGTCGGGTCCTGTGATGGAGAGATGGGGTGCAGCCGTGGCCCGGACCCGACCCGTGCTCAGGGCCGTCACATTAAAAAGGATGGTGTGGGCTCATCCGGGTTGAGTGGCTGATTTATGACTACGCCACCTGTGGCACCTGGTGAAGGCATGGTGTTATGGCGGCCAAAGTTATTACTACTCCCCACAGGCGGAGCAAGGCCTCAGGACAGAGGGACAGGATGGAGGGGGTAGTAGTAGAGGATAACGGATGCCGCATCGTGCGGTGTGGCGCAGAATAAACAGTCCGGAGGCCATAGGGGTGAACTTCCAAGGCTTTACTCACTTTAGAGATGGCAGAAGAAAGGCGACTCCCTGCTACCCACGGAGTCCTGAGGTCACCAGGGACGGGGGTCTGACAACCTCCGAGTCGGGACCCTACACCAGAGTGTTCCTGAACTACAGACCGAATCGTTTCCTGTCCGTGTGTGTGCAAATAGGCCGGGACTCCCTCTGAGCTCCTCTCAGAACAAGGGCACGGGTGGCAGCTCCGCTCCGTCCGATACCCGGTGGGATCCTCTGGGCCTACCGGGCTTTCCCAACCAGGACATAGAGTAGCAAGGTCGGGTGTCGGGGGCCGGTACCCCTCTTGCGGCTGGACTCCCTCTGAATATATCAGCATGGCGAGGACAGGTGGCGTACACCGCTCCGTCTGCATCCTGCCTGGGATCCATTTGCTATGGAGCCACACTCTTAAGCTCCGGGCCTTCTTGGTCCTGGTCATTGGACGGGTTGAGACATTCCCCGTCTGCAACCTGCCTCTCCTCCCAAGGCCGGGGTACGAAGGCCGTGTCTTCCTCCCCTGCAGGTCCACACAGGATCCACGCTCAGGGTGGGAGGTCACAGTAGCACACAGTATTTGACAGCACAAAGACCCAGACCAAAGATAGCATTTTATTAAATATGAAATTTAAAGTGTAACTAACTTGTAAGTCTTCCACCCTCACCCACTAACTGGTTCCCCTAACTCTTGGTTCCCCAGTCTCCCTGTAACCAGGGGAGTTGCACCAAGTGCATATCAGCTCCCTCTGGTGGAGAAATGTGGTGTTGGATGCAAAGGTTAGGTCCCGACTATCACACTGTTCTTACCTCAGAGGAGGAACACTACACTCCATTAGAGAAGTGCAGCATCCCTGTGGCGGTCGAACCCTCAGGGGCGCCACATTCCCCCCTGATAAAACACAGCACGTCCGCGGGCTGCAAAAGAAGTAACGCCCAGGAAATTTTCTTTTTAATATTAACATGAACTATCTTCCCTTTATGGGAGGCACATCTTCTTAAACATTGCATAGCAGGTTATACAGTACAAAAATACAAAAGTATAAAATTATAAAAGTGCTAGAATTTTTCCAGAGACATATTGTGCAAACAGACGGGTTAAGGTGCAAAGACGCAGAGTCAGTTCAGAAGTGCGAGGGACCTGTCCTAAACCCTCAACGTGGGCCCTTGGGTGGCTGCAGGGCATGAAGATCCCGAGTTGGACCTCCCAGAGAGCCACCCTGACAGGTTTTCCTTCAGAGGTCTTGAGGTAGAAATATCCGCGGTTTTTGTATAAAATCAATATGGAGCACCTAAAGAGATGCAAACTATTTACAATAGAAAGAGTCTGTCTGCTGCCAGTCCGCAGGGACACATGTCTCTAGAAAACCGGGGATAGAAAATAAGCAAAAATGGAAAAGTCAACACACATTAACTTGTAAACGAAAACTGCAACAGCCGGTGTCTGCTTTAGACTTTGGGCACTCTCCCGGGAAAAGGCTCGTTCCTCCGGACGGAGGCTAACCGGTCCCCTGAGGCTGAGCACGGGGTGGCGTCGCTCCCGGACACTTTGTGTACGTCCAGGGCGTACCACCCTCGCACCCCCTGGTGGCGATAAAAGGTCACTGTATCGCCCAGGAAGAGGTTCCGGCCAGGGTGTCTCTTCTTCAGACGCGGCTCGACGTCCCGCTGGCTGAGAAACACATCGTCCTGGTACTGGGGACTTCGGATGAACCCCCACCCCGCCTCATGGTGGAAGCGGACTTGCCCTTCCACTCAGGGACTGGGACGGGTGGCCTCTTCCTGACGAGCCCGGGATTTGGCAGCTCTGGCCCGTACCTCTAGACGTTCACAGCGGAGCTCCTGTTGACATTGCTCCCGAGCGAGCTGGAAGATCTGGTCGCTGCACCACTGGCTCCTCCTCCGCGCTTAAGCCCGGGTCTCCTGGGGGAAGCCCATTAAGTCCCCGCCTTTGTTGTCCCAGGCCCACTCCTCAGCCTCGGGCCAGGTTACTGCTGGTGCAGGTAGCGGGGTCAACACAGGTTGCTGCGGGTCCTCTACAGGCGCGGACCAGTCCGGATTGGAGCCGGTGGATTCCTCCGCAGTTTCAGGCACCTCCGTTTCAGGGTTAGGGCGGCATCGCAGGTCCCCACTCATAGCTGCCGCTTGCATCTCCGGAGCCATAGCCTGCTCCCAGGTGGCCGCATGGGGTATTAAATACTCCATCATGAGGTCCAGGATTGTTACGGTAGGCTCTGCAGCCGGGGCAGGGGTTGCACACTTACCCGCCGCTGGGCCGCCCTCGACCTCTGTCACCACGTCTCCTTGTCCTGAGACCTCAACTTCTTGGCGGCGGGCCCGGATACGTAGCATCATCTCTTCCCGCCACGCAGCCGTCGCCGCCTCCTGGGCCTCTCTCTGTCTTTGCAAGAGACCCGGAGCTTACTGCCGGAGAAATTCAAAATCTCCCGATGTGAGGATACTGCTGCCTCGCTCTCTGCCGGGTGAAGGGCCTGAATCGGGTTCAGAAGGTGCGTTGGTTTGCTCTCCAGAAGCGTCCATGTCTGCATCTGACGAATGCCAAGCTGCGACTGCAATTCTTCTTCCTCCTCTTTCAGGGCGGTTCCTGGGCGGGATGCTGACAGGCCCGCCTTCGCTCAGCCCATCCGGTTTGACGGGCATTACCCCGCTTACAATCTCTGATGGAAGGGGCAGTCCACATTTTTGGCGCCAAGCGGGAGCCAAGCCCACAATGGGAGGCATTCAAAGACAGTCTTTTCACAGCATTATGGCACCTGTTCTTCTTGGGCGGGCGCCATTTTAAGTGTAAAACGACAGTTTAAGGTGTAAGGCACACAGTACCTGGTAGCAATGGGTACTTCCTTCCTTTGCTGCGGGCACGCGATCCTGCCAACTACACCAGGTTGTGAGGCCTCTTACTCGAAAAAGCCCTTTATTTTACCCTGTGGCGGTCGAACCCTCAGGGGCGCCACATTGACATGGGGTGGCGGGAGCACCCAGCGATGACATGGGGTAGCGGGGAGCACACAGCAATGACATAAGGTGGCGGGAGCACCCAGCGATGACATGGGGTAGCGGGGAGAACCCAACAATGACATGAGGTGGCGGGGAGCACCCAGCGATGACATGTGATTGCGGGGAGCACCCAGCAATAACATGTGATGGCGGGGAGCACCCAGCAATGACATGTGATGGAGGAGAGCACCCAGCGATGACATGTGATGGTGGGGAACACCCAGCGATGACATGTGGTGGCGGGGAGCACCCAGCAATGACATGTGATGGTGGGGAGCACCCAGCGATGACATGTGATGGCAGGGAGCTCCAAGCGATGACATTGAGTGGCGGGGAGCATCCAGCAATGACATGGAGAACACCGAGCGATGACATGGGGTGGCAGAGAGTACCCAGCAATGACATGGGTGGCGGGGAGCACCCAGATATATGTGATGGCGGGGAGCACCCAGCAATGAAATGGGTGGCGGGGAGCACCCAGCGATGACATGGGGTGACGGTGAAGCACCCAGCAATGACATGGGGTGGCGGGAAGCACCCAGTGATGACATGGGTGGCAGGGAGCACCCAGCGATGACATGTGGTAGCGGGGAGCACCCAGCGATGACAAGTGATGACGGGGAGCACCCAGCAATGACATGTAATGGCAGGGAGCACCCAGAAATGACATGGGTGGCGGGGAGCACCCAGTGATGACATGTGGTGGTGGGGAGCGCCCAGCTATGATATGTGATGGCGTAGAGCACCCAGCAATGAAATGGGGTGGCGGGGAGCACCTAGCAATGACATGGGTGGCAGGGAGCACCCAGCGATGACATGTGGTGGCGGGGAGCACCCAGCGATGACATTGAGTGGCAGGGAGCATCCAGCAATGACATGGAGAACATCCAGCGATGACATGGGGTGGCGGGGAGCACCCAGCAATGACATGGGTGGCGGGGAGCACCCAGATATATGTGATGGCGAGGAGCACCCAGCAAAGAAATTGGGTGGCAGGGAGCATCCAGCGATGACATGGGGTGACGGGGAGCACACAGCAATGACATGGGGTGGCGGGAAGCACCCAGCAATGAAATGAGTGGCAGGGAGCACCCAGCGATGACATGTGGTGGCGGGGAGCACCCAGCGATGACAAGTGATGACGGGGAGCACCCAGCAATGACACGTAATGGCGGGGAGCACCCAGAAATGACATGGGTGGCGGGGAGCACCCAGTGATGACATGTGGTGGCGGGGAGCACCCAGCTATGATATGTGATGGCGTAGAGCACCCAGCAATGAAATGGGGTGGCGGGGAGCACCTAGGGATGACATGGGTGGCGGGGAGCACCCAGGGATGACATGGGGTGGCGGAGAGCACCCAGTGATGACATGGTGTTGCGGGGAGCAAACAGCGAAGACATGAGGTGGCAGGTAGCACCCAGAAATGACATGTGATGCCAGGGAGCACCCAGCGATGACATGTGATGGCGGAGAGCACCCAGCTATGACATGTGATGGCTTGGAGCACCCAGCGATGACATGGGGTGGCGGTGGGGAACTCAGCAATGACAAGGGTTGGCGGGGAGCACCCAGCGATGACATTGGGTGGCGGGGAGCATCCAGCGATGACATGAATGGTGGGGAGCACCCAGCGATGACATGTGATGGCGGAGAGCACCCAGCTATGACATATGATGGCGAGAAGCACCCAGCAATGACATGTGATGGCGGGGAGCACCCAGCAATGACTTGAGTAGCGGGGAGCCCCCAGCGATGACATGTGATGGCGGGGAGCACCCAGCAATGACATGTGATGGCGGGGAGCACCGAGCAATAACATAGGTGGCGGGGAGCACCCAGCGATGACATGTGATGGCGGAGAGCGCTCAGCAATGACATGCAGTAGCGGGTAGCACACAGCAATGACATAAGGTGGCAGGGGCACCCAGCGATGATATGTGATGGCGGGGAGCTCCCAGCAATGATATGTGATGGCGGAGAGCACCCAGCGATGACATGTGATTGTGGGGAGCACCCAGCAATAACATGTGATGGCGGGGAGCACCCAGCAATGACATGTGATGGCGGAGAGAACCCAGCGATGATATGTGATGGCGCAGAGCACCCAGAAATGACATGGGTGCCAGGGAGCTCCCAGCGATGATATGTGATGGTGGGGAGCACCCAGCGATGACATTTGGTGGCAGGGAGCACCCAACGATGACCTGTGATGGCGAGGAGCACCCATCAATGACATGTGATGGCGGGGAGCACCCAGCAATGACATGGGTGTCGGGGAGCACCCAGCAATGACATGTGATGGCGGGGAGCTCCCAGTGATGACATGTGATGGCGGGGAGCACCCAGCGATGACATGTGATGGCGGGGAGCTCCCAGCAATGACATATGATGGCGGGGAGCACCCAGCTATAACATTTGATGGAGAGGAGCACCCAGCAATGACATGTGATGGCGGGGAGCACCCAGCAATGACATGAGTAGCGGGGAGCACCCAGCGATGACATGTGATGGCGGGGAGCACCCAGCAATGACATGTGATGGCGGGGAGCACCCAGCAATGACATAGGTGGCGGGGAGCACCCAGCGATGACAGGTGATAGCGGGGAGCACCCAGCAATGACATGTGATGGCGGAGAGCACCCAGCTATGACATGTGATGGCGGGGAGCACCCAGCAATGACATAGGTGGCGGGGAGCACACAGCGATGACATGTGATGGCGGAGAGCACCCAGCTATGACATGTGATAGCGGGGGGCACCCAGCAATGACATAGGTGGCGGGGAGCACCCAGCGATGACATGTGATAGCGGGGAGCACCCAGCGATGACATGTGATGGCGGAGAGCACCCAGCAATGACATGTGATGGCGGGGACTACCCAGCAATGACATGTGATGGCGGGGAGCACCCAGCAATGACTTAAGTGGCGGGGATAACCCAGCGATGACATGTGATGGCGGAGAGCACCCAGATATGACATGTGATGGCGAGAAGCACCCAGCAATGACATGTGATGGCGGGGAGCACCAAGCAATGACATGTGATGAAGGGGAGCACCCAGCAATAACATGTGATGGCAGGGAACACTCAGAAATGACATGGGTGGCGGGGAGCACCCAGCGATGACATGTGATGGCAGGGAACACCCAGCAATGACATGGGTGGCGGGGAGTACTCAGCGATGACATGTGACGGCGGGGAGCACCCAGCTATGACATGTGATGGCGGGGAGCACCCAGCAATAACATAGGTGGCGGGGAGCACCCAGCGATGACATGTGATGGCGGAGAGCACCCAGCAATGACATGCAGTAGCGGGGAGCACAGAGCAATGACATAAGTTGGCGGGGGCACCCAGCGATGACATGGGGTAGCGGGGAGAAAACAGCAATGACATGAGGTTGCGGGGAGCACCCAGCGATGATATGTGATGGCGGGGAGCTCCCAGCGATGATATGTGATGGCGGAGAGCACCCAGCGATGACATGTGATTGCGGGGAGCACCCAGCAATAACATGTGATGGCGGGGAGCACCGAGCACTGACATGTGATGGCCGAGAGCACCTAGCGATAATATGTGATGGCGCAGAGCACCTAGAAATGACATGGGTGCCGGGGAGCTCCCAGCGATGATATGTGATGGTGGGGAGCACCCAGCAATGACATGTGGTGGCAGGGAGCACCCAACGATGACTTGTGATGGCGAGGAGCACCCATCAATGACATGTGATATCGGGGAGCACCCATCAATGACATGGGTGTCGGGGAGCACCCAGCAATGACATGTGATGGCGGGGAGCTTCCAGTGATGACATGTGATGGCGGGGAGCACCCAGCGATGACATGTGATGGCGGGGAGATCCCAGTGATGACATGTGATGGCGGGAAGCACCCAGCGATGACATGTTATGGCGGGGAGCACCCACCAATGACATGTGATGGCGGGGAGCACTCAGCAATGACATGTGATGGCGGGGAGCACCCAGCAATGACATGTGATGGCGGGGAACACCCAGCAATGACATGCATGTCAGGGAGCACCCAGCAATGACATGTGATGGCGAGGAGCACCCAGCAATGACATGTGATGGCGCGGAGCACCCAGCAATGACATGGGGTGGCGGGAACACCCAGCGATGATGTGACGCCTCTTACTCGAAAAAGCCCTTTATTTTACCTTGGGTGATGGGGGACTCGGAGTCGGGTCCTGTGATGGAGAGATGGGGTGCAGCCGTGGCCCGGACCCGACCCGTGCTCAGGGCCGTCACATTAAAAAGGATGGTGTGGACTCATCCGGGTTGAGTGGCTGATTTATGACTACGCCACCTGTGGCACCTGGTGAAGGCCACCGCTGAGGCATGGTGTTATGGTGGCCAAAGTTATTACTACTCCCCACAGGCGGAGCAAGGCCTCAGGACAGAGGGACAGGATGGAGGGGGTAGTAGTAGAGGATAACGGATGCCGCATCGTGCGGTGTGGCGCAGAATAAACAGTCCGGAGGCCATAGGGGTGAACTTCCAAGGCTTTACTCACTTTAGAGATGGCAGAAGGAAGGCGACTCCCTGCTACCCACGGAGTCCTGAGGTCACCAGGGACGGGGGTCTGACAACCTCCGAGTCGGGACCCTACACCAGAGTGTTCCTGAACTACAGACCGAATCCTTTCCTGTCCGTGTGTGTGCAAATAGGCCGGGACTCCCTCTGAGCTCCTCTCAGAACAAGGGCACGGGTGGCAGCTCCGCTCCGTCTGATACCCGGTGGGATCCTCTGGGCCTACCGGGCTTTCCCAACCAGGACATAGAGTAGCAAGGTCGGGTGTCGGGGGCCGGTACCCCTCTTGCGGCTGGACTCCCTCTGAATATATCAGCATGGCGAGGACAGGTGGCGTACACCGCTCCGTCTGCATCCTGCCTGGGATCCATTTGCTATGGAGCCACACTCTTAAGCTCCGGGCCTTCTTGGTCCTGGTCATTGGACGGGTTGAGACATTCCCCGTCTGCAACCTGCCTCTCCTCCCAAGGCCGGGGTACGAAGGCCGTGTCTTCCTCCCCTGCAGGTCCACACAGGATCCACGCTCAGGGTGGGAGGTCACAGTAACACACAGTATTTGACAGCACAAAGACCCAGACCAAAGATAGCTTTTTATTAAATATGAAATTTAAAGTGTAACTAACTTGTAAGTCCTCCACCCTCACCCACTGACTGGTTCCCCTAACTCTTGGTTCCCCAGTCTCCCTGTAACCAGGGGAGTTGCACCAAGTGCATATCAGCTCCCTCTGGTGGAGAAATGTGGTGTTGGATGCAAAGGTTAGGTCCCGACTATCACACTGTTCTTACCTCAGAGGAGGAACACTACACTCCATTAGAGAAGTGCAGCATCCCTGTGGCGGTCGAACCCTCAGGGGCGCCACATTCCCCCCTGGTAAAACACAGCACGTCCGCGGGCTTCAAAAGAAGTAACGCCCAGGAAATTTTCTTTTTAATATTAACATGAACTATCTTCCCTTTATGGGAGGCACATCTTCTTAAACATTGCATAGCAGGTTATACAGTACAAAAATACAAAAGTATAAAATTATAAAAGTGCTAGCATTTTTCCAGAGACATATTGTGCAAACAGACGGGTTAAGGTGCAAAGACGCAGAGTCAGTTCAGAAGTGCGAGGGACCTGTCCTAAACCCTCAACGTGGGCCCTTGGGTGGCTGCAGGGCATGAAGATCCCGAGTTGGACGTCCCAGAAAGCCACCCTGACAGGTTTTCCTTCAGAGGTAGAAATATCCGCGGTGTTTGTATAAAATCAATATGGAGCACCTAAAGAGATGCAAACTATTTACAATAGAAAGAGTCTGTCTGCTGCCAGTCCGCAGGGACACATGTCTCTAGAAAACCGGGGATAGAAAATAAGCAAAAATGGAAAAGTCAACACACATTAACTTGTAAACGAAAACTGCAACAGCCGGTGTCTGCTTTAGACTTTGGGCACTCTCCCGGGAAAAGGCTCGTTCCTCCGGACGGAGGCTAACCGGTCCCCTGAGGCTGAGCACGGGGTGGCGTCGCTCCCGGACACTTTGTGTACGTCCAGGGCGTACCACCCTCGCACCCCCTGGTGGCGATAAAAGGTCACTGTATCGCCCAGGAAGAGGTTCCGGCCAGGGTGTCTCTTCTTCAGACGCGGCTCGAC
The DNA here is from genome assembly GCF_046119375.1 of Phyllobates terribilis. NCBI lineage: Eukaryota > Metazoa > Chordata > Amphibia > Anura > Dendrobatidae > Phyllobates > Phyllobates terribilis. The sequence goes on along the minus strand of NW_027362767.1, from coordinate 10,910,340 downwards.
GTCCCGCTGGCTGAGAAACACATCGTCCTGGTACTGGGGACTTCGGATGAACCCCCACCCCGCCTCATGGTGGAAGCGGACTTGCCCTTCCACTCAGGGACTGGGACGGGTGGCCTCTTCCTGACGAGCCCGGGATTTGGCAGCTCTGGCCCGTACCTCTAGACGTTCACAGCGGAGCTCCCGTTGACATTGCTCCCGAGCGAGCTGGAAGATCTGGTCGCTGCACCACTGGCTCCTCCTCCGCGCTTAAGCCCGGGTCTCCTGGGGGAAGCCCATTAAGTCCCCGCCTTTGTTGTCCCAGGCCCACTCCTCAGCCTCGGGCCAGGTTACTGCTGGTGCAGGTAGCGGGGTCAACACAGGTTGCTGCGGGTCCTCTACAGGCGCGGACCAGTCCGGATTGGAGCCGGTGGATTCCTCCGCAGTTTCAGGCACCTCCGTTTCAGGGTTAGGGCGGCATCGCAGGTCCCCACTCATAGCTGCCGCTTGCATCTCCGGAGCCATAGCCTGCTCCCAGGTGGCCGCATGGGGTATTAAATACTCCATCATGAGGTCCAGGATTGTTACGGTAGGCTCTGCAGCCGGGGCAGGGGTTGCACACTTACCCGCCGCTGGGCCGCCCTCGACCTCTGTCACCACGTCTCCTTGTCCTGAGACCTCAACTTCTTGGCGGCGGGCCCGGATACGTAGCATCATCTCTTCCCGCCACGCAGCCGTCGCCGCCTCCTGGGCCTCTCTCTGTCTTTGCAAGAGACCCGGAGCTTCCTGCCGGAGAAATTCAAAATCTCCCGATGTGAGGATACTGCTGCCTCGCTCTCTGCCGGGTGAAGGGCCTGAACCGGGTTCAGAAGGTGCGTTGGTTTGCTCTCCAGAAGCGTCCATGTCTGCATCTGACGAATGCCAAGCTGCGACTGCAATGGCCGCACCTTGTTGCTTTTCTTCTTCCTCCTCTTTCGGGGCGGTTCCTGGGCGGGATGCTGACAGGCCCGCCTTCGCTCAGCCCATCCGGTTTGACGGGCATTACCCCGCTTACAGTCTCTGACGGAAGGGGCAGTCCACATTTTTGGCGCCAAGCGGGAGCCAAGCCCACAATGGGAGGCATTCAAAGACAGTCTTTTCACAGCATTATGGCGCCTGTTCTTCTTGGGCGGGCGCCATTTTAAGTGTAAAACGACAGTTTAAGGTGTAAGGCACACAGTACCTGGTAGCAATGGGTACTTCCTTCCTTTGCTGCGGGCACGCGATCCTGCCAACTACACCAGGTTGTGAGGCCTCTTACTCGAAAAAGCCCTTTATTTTACCCTGTGGCGGTCGAACCCTCAGGGGCGCCACATTGACATGGGGTGGCGGGAGCACCCAGCGATGACATGGGGTAGCGGGGAGCACACAGCAATGACATAAGGTGGCGGGAGCACCCAGCGATGACATGGGGTAGCGGGGAGAACCCAACAATGACATGAGGTGGCGGGGAGCACCCAGCGATGACATGTGATTGCGGGGAGCACCCAGCAATAACATGTGATGGCGGGGAGCACCCAGCAATGACATGTGATGGAGGAGAGCACCCAGCGATGACATGTGATGGTGGGGAACACCCAGCGATGACATGTGGTGGCGGGGAGCACCCAGCAATGACATGTGATGGTGGGGAGCACCCAGCGATGACATGTGATGGCAGGGAGCTCCAAGCGATGACATTGAGTGGCGGGGAGCATCCAGCAATGACATGGAGAACACCAAGCGATGACATGGGGTGGCAGGGAGTACCCAGCAATGACATGGGTGGCGGGGAGCACCCAGATATATGTGATGGCGGGGAGCACCCAGCAATGAAATGGGTGGCGGGGAGCACCCAGCGATGACATGGGGTGACGGTGAAGCACCCAGCAATGACATGGGGTGGCGGGAAGCACCCAGTGATGACATGGGTGGCAGGGAGCACCCAGCGATGACATGTGGTAGCGGGGAGCACCCAGCGATGACAAGTGATGACGGGGAGCACCCAGCAATGACATGTAATGGCAGGGAGCACCCAGAAATGACATGGGTGGCGGGGAGCACCCAGTGATTACATGTGGTGGTGGGGAGCGCCCAGCTATGATATGTGATGGCGTAGAGCACCCAGCAATGAAATGGGGTGGCGGGGAGCACCTAGCAATGACATGGGTGGCAGGGAGCACCCAGCGATGACATGTGGTGGCGGGGAGCACCCAGCGATGACATTGAGTGGCAGGGAGCATCCAGCAATGACATGGAGAACACCCAGCGATGACATGGGGTGGCGGGGAGCACCCAGCAATGACATGGGTGGCGGGGAGCACCCAGATATATGTGATGGCGAGGAGCACCCAGCAAAGAAATTGGGTGGCAGGGAGCATCCAGCGATGACATGGGGTGACGGGGAGCACACAGCAATGACATGGGGTGGCGGGAAGCACCCAGCAATGAAATGAGTGGCAGGGAGCACCCAGCGATGACATGTGGTGGCGGGGAGCACCCAGCGATGACAAGTGATGACGGGGAGCACCCAGCAATGACACGTAATGGCGGGGAGCACCCAGAAATGACATGGGTGGCGGGGAGCACCCAGTGATGACATGTGGTGGCGGGGGAGCACCCAGCTATGATATGTGATGGCGTAGAGCACCCAGCAATGAAATGGGGTGGCGGGGAGCACCTAGGGATGACATGGGGTGGCGGAGAGCACCCAGTGATGACATGGTGTTGCGGGGAGCAAACAGCGAAGACATGAGGTGGCAGGTAGCACCCAGAAATGACATGTGATGCCAGGGAGCACCCAGCGATGACATGTGATGGCGGAGAGCACCCAGCTATGACATGTGATGGCTTGGAGCACCCAGCGATGACATGGGGTGGCGGTGGGGAACTCAGCAATGACAAGGGTTGGCGGGGAGCACCCAGCGATGACATTGGGTGGCGGGGAGCATCCAGCGATGACATGAATGGTGGGGAGCACCCAGCGATGACATGTGATGGCGGAGAGCACCCAGCTATGACATATGATGGCGAGAAGCACCCAGCAATGACATGTGATGGCGGGGAGCACCCAGCAATGACTTGAGTAGCGGGGAGCCCCCAGCGATGACATGTGATGGCGGGGAGCACCCAGCAATGACATGTGATGGCGGGGAGCACCCAGCAATAACATAGGTGGCGGGGAGCACCCAGCGATGACATGTGATGGCGGAGAGCGATCAGCAATGACATGCAGTAGCGGGTAGCACACAGCAATGACATAAGGTGGCAGGGGCACCCAGCGATGATATGTGATGGCGGGGAGCTCCCAGCGATGATATGTGATGGCGGAGAGCACCCAGCGATGACATGTGATTGTGGGGAGCACCCAGCAATAACATGTGATGGCGGGGAGCACCCAGCAATGACATGTGATGGCGGAGAGAACCCAGCGATGATATGTGATGGCGCAGAGCACCCAGAAATGACATGGGTGCCAGGGAGCTCCCAGCGATGATATGTGATGGTGGGGAGCACCCAGCGATGACATTTGGTGGCAGGGAGCACCCAACGATGACCTGTGATGGCGAGGAGCACCCATCAATGACATGTGATGGCGGGGAGCACCCAGCAATGACATGGGTGTCGGGGAGCACCCAGCAATGACATGTGATGGCGGGGAACTCCCAGTGATGACATGTGATGGCGGGGAGCACCCAGCGATGACATGTGATGGCGGGGAGCTCCCAGCAATGACATATGATGGCGGGGAGCACCCAGCTATAACATTTGATGGAGAGGAGCACCCAGCAATGACATGTGATGGTGGGGAGCACCCAGCTATGACATGTGATAGCGGGGGGCACCCAGCAATGACATAGGTGGCGGGGAGCACCCAGCGATGACATGTGATAGCGGGGAGCACCCAGCGATGACATGTGATGGCGGAGAGCACCCAGCAATGAGATGTGATGGCGGGGAATGCCCAGCAATGACATGTGATGGCGGGGAGCACCCAGCAATGACTTAAGTGGCGGGGATAACCCAGCGATGACATGTGATGGCGGAGAGCACCCAGATATGACATGTGATGGCGAGGAGCACCCAGCAATGACATGTGATGGCGGGGAGCACCAAGCAATGACATGTGATGAAGGGGAGCACCCAGCAATGACATGTGATGGCAGGGAACACTCAGCAATGACATGGGTGGCGGGGAGCACCCAGCGATGACATGTGATGGCAGGGAACACCGAGCAATGACATGGGTGGCGGGGAGTGCTCAGCGATGACATGTGATGGCGGGGAGCACCCAGCAATGACATGTGATGGCGGGGAGCACCCAGCAATAACATAGGTGGCGGGGAGCACCCAGCGATGACATGTGATGGCGGAGAGCACCCAGCAATGACATGCAGTAGCGGGGAGCACAGAGCAATGACATAAGTTGGCGGGGGCACCCAGCGATGACATGGGGTAGCGGGGAGAAAACAGCAATGACATGAGGTTGCGGGGAGCACCCAGCGATGATATGTGATGGCGGGGAGCTCCCAGCGATGATATGTGATGGCGGAGAGCACCCAGTGATGACATGTGATTGCGGGGAGCACCCAGCAATAACATGTGATGGCGGGGAGCACCGAGCACTGACATGTGATGACCGAGAGCACCTAGCGATAATATGTGATGGCGCAGAGCACCTAGAAATGACATGGGTGCCGGGGAGCTCCCAGCGATGATATGTGATGGTGGGGAGCACCCAGCAATGACATGTGGTGGCAGGGAGCACCCAACGATGACTTGTGATGGCGAGGAGTACCCATCAATGACATGTGATATCGGGGAGCACCCAGCAATGACATGGGTGTCGGGGAGCACCCAGCAATGACATGTGATGGCGGGGAGCTTCCAGTGATGACATGTGATGGCGGGGAGCATCCAGCGATGACATGTGATGGCGGGGAGATCCCAGTGATGACATGTGATGGCGGGAAGCACCCAGCGATGACATGTTATGGCGGGGAGCACCCACCAATGACATGTGATGGCGGGGAGCACTCAGCAATGACATGTGATGGCGGGGAGCACCCAGCAATGACATGAGTAGCGGGGAGCACCCAGCGATGACATGTGATGGCGGGGAGCACCCAGCAATGACATGTGGTGGCGGGGAGCACCCAGCAATAACATAGGTGGCGGGGAGCACCCTGCAATGACAAGTGATGGCGGAGAGCACCCAGCGATGATATGTGATGGCGCAGAGCACCCAGAAATGACATGGGTGCCGGGGAGCTCCCAGCGATGATATGTGATGGTGGGGAGCACCCAGCGATGACATTTGGTGGCAGGGAGCACCCAACGATGACCTGTGATGGCGAGGAGCACCCATCAATGACATGTGATGGCGGGGAGCACCCAGAAATGACATTGGTGTCGGGGAGCTCCCAGTGATGACATGTGATGGCGGGGAGCACCCAGCGATGACATGTGATGGCGGGGAGCTCCCAGTGATGACATGTGATGGCGGGAAGCACCCAGCGGTGACATGTGATGGCGGGGAGCACCCAGCAATGACATGTGATGGCGGGGAGCATCCAGCAATGACATGTGATGGCGGGGAGCACCCAGCTATAACATTTGATGGAGAGGAGCACCCAGCAATGACATGTGATGGCGGGGAGCACCCAGCAATGACATGAGTAGCGGGGAGCACCCAGCGATGACATGTGATGGCGGGGAGCACTCAGCAATGACATGTGATGGCGGGGAGCACCCAGCAATGACATAGGTGGCGGTGAGCACCAGCGATGACATGTGATAGCGGGGAGCACCCAGCAATGACATGTGATGGCGGAGAGCACCCAGCTATGACATGTGATGACAGGGAGCACCCAGCAATGACATAGGTGGCGGGGAGCACACAGCGATGACATGTGATGGCGGAGAGCATCCAGTTATGACATGTGATAGCGGGGAGCACCCAGCAATGACATAGGTGGCGGGGAGCACCCAGCGATGACATGTGATAGCGGGGAGCACCCAGCAATGACATGTGATGGCGGGGAGCACACAGCAATGACATGTGATGGCGGGGACTACCCAGCGATGACATGTGATGGCGGGGAGCACACAGCAATGACATGTGATGGCGGGGACTACCCAGCAATGACATTTGATGGCGGGGAGCACCCAGAAATGACATGGGTGGCTGGGAGCACCCAGTGATGACATATGGTGGTGGGGAGCACCCAGCTATGATATGTGATGGCGTAGAGCACCCAGCAATGAAATGGGGTGGCGGGGAGCACCTAGCAATGACATAGGTGGCAGGGAGCACCCAGCGATGACATTGAGTGGCGGGGAGCATCCAGCAATGACATGGAGAACACCCAGCGATGACATGGGGTGGCGGGGAGCACCCAGCAATGACATGTGGTGGCGGGGAGCACCCAGCGATGACAAGTGATGACGGGGAGCACCCAGCAATGACACGTAATGGCAGGAAGCACCCAGACATGACATGGGTGGTGGGGAGCACCCAGTGATGACATGTGGTGGCGGGGAGCACCCAGCTATGATATGTGATGGCGTAGAGCACCCAGCAATGAAATGGGGTTGGTTGAGGGGAGCACCTAGCGATGACATGGGTGGCAGGGAGCACCCAGCGATGACATGTGGTGGCGGGGAGCACCCAGCGATGACAAGTGATGACGGGGAGCACCCAGCAATGACATGTAATGGCTGGGAGCACCCAGAAATGACATGGGTGGCAGGGAGCACCCAGTGATGATATGTGGTGGTGGGAGCACCCAGCTATGATATGTGATGGCGTAGAGCACCCAGCAATGAAATTGGGTGGCGGGGATCACCTAGCGATGACATGGGTGGCGGGGAGCACCCAGCGATGACAAGGGGTGGCGGAGAGCACACAGTGATGACATGGTGTTGCGGGGAGCAAACAGCGATGACATGAGGTGGCGGGTAGCACCCAGCAATGACATGTGATGCCGGGGAGCACCCAGCAATAACATGTGATGGCGGAGAGCACCCAGCTATGACATGTGATGGCTTGGAGCACCCAGCGTTGACATGGGGTGGCATTGGGGAACCCAGCGATGACATGGGTTGGCGGGGAAAACCCAGCGATGACATTGGGTGGCGGGGAGCACCCAGCGATGACATGGATGGTGGGGAGAACCCAGCGATGACATGTGATGGCGGAGAGCACCCAGCTATGACATGTGATGGCGAGGATCACCCAGCGATGACATGTGATGGGGGGGAGCACCCAGCAATGAATTGAGTAGCGGGGAGCACCCAGCGATGACATGTGATGGCGGGGAGCACCCAGCAATAACATAGGTGGCGGGGAGCACCCAGCGATGACATGTGATGGCGGAGAGCACCCAGCGATGACATGCGGTATCGGGGAGCACACAGCAATGACAAAAGGTGGCGGGGGGCACCCAGCGATGACATGGGGTAGCGGGGAGAACCCAGCAATAACATGAGGTTGCGGGGAGCACCCAGCGATGATATGTGATGGCGGGGAGCTCCCAGCGATGATATGTGATGGCGGAGAGCACCCAGCGATGACATCTGATTGCGGGGAGCACCCAGCAATAACATGTGATGGCGGGGAGCACCCAGCAATGACATGTGATGTCCGAGAGTACCTAGCGATAATATGTGATGGCGCAGAGCACCCAGAAATGACATGGGTGACGGGGAGCTCCCATCGATGATATGTGATGGTGGGGAGCACCCAGCGATAACATGTGGTGGCAGGGAGCACCCAATGATGACTTGTGATGGCGAGGAGCACCCATCAATGACATGTGATGGCGGGGAGCACCCAGCAATGACATGGGTGTCGGGGAGCACCCAGCGATGACATGTGATGGCGGGGAGCTCCCAGTGATGACATGTGATGGAGGGGAGCACCCAGCGATGACATGTGATGGTGGGGAGATCCCAGTGATGACATGTGATGGCGGGAAGCACCCAGCGATGACATGTTATGGCGGGGAGCACCCACCAATGACATGTGATGGCGGGGAGCACCCAGCAATGGCATGTGATGGCTGGGAGCACCCAGCAATGATATGTGATGGCGGAGAGCACCCAGCTATGATATTTGATGGAGAGGAGCACTCAGCAATGACATGTGATGGCAGGGAGCACCCAGCAATGACATGAGTAGCGGGGAGCACTCAGCGATGAAATGTGATGGCGAGGAGCTCCCAGCAATGACATGTGATGGCGGGGAGCACCCAGCAATGACATAGGTGGCGGGGAGCACCCAGCAATGACATGTGATGGCGGAGAGCACCCAGCGATGATATGTGATGGCGCAGAGCACCCAGAAATGACATGGGTGCCGGGGAGCTCCCAGCGATGATATGTGATGGTGGGGAGCACCCAGCGATGACATTTGGTGGCAGGGAGCACCCAACGATGACCTGTGATGGCGAGGAGCACCCATCAATGACAAGTGATGGCGGGGAGCACCCAGCAATGACATGGGTGTCGGGGAGCACCCAGCGATGACATGTGATGGCGGGGAGCTCCCAGTGATGACATGTGATGGCGGAGAGCACCCAGCTATAACATTTGATGGAGAGCAGCACCCAGCAATGAAATGTGATGGTGGGGAGCACCCAGCAATGACATGAGTAGCGGGGATCACCCAGCGATGACATGTGTTGGCGGGGAGCACCCAGCAATGACATGTGATGGCGGGGAGCACCCAGCGATGACATGTGATAGCGGGGAGTACCCAGCAATGACATAGGTGGCGGGGAGCACCCAGCGATGACATGTGATGGCGGGGAGCACCCAGCGATGACATGTGATCGCGGGGAGCACCCAGCGATGACATGTGATGGCGGGGAGCACCCAGCAATGACATGTGATGGCGTAGAGCACCCAGCTATGACATGTGATGGCGGGGAGTACCCAGCAATGACATAGGTGACGGGGAGTACACAGCGATAACATGTGCTGGCGGAGAGCACCCAGCTATGACATGTAATAGCGGGGAGCACCCAGCAATGACATAGGTGGCGGGGAGCACCCAGCAATGACATGTGATGGCGGGGAGCACCCAGCAATGACATAAGTGGCGGGGAGAACCCAGCGATGACATGTGATGGCGGAGAGCACCCAGCGATGACATGTGATGGCGAGTAGCACCCAGCAATCACATGTGATGGCGGGGAGCACCCAGCAATGACATGTGATGACGGGGAGCACCCAGCAATGACATGTGATGGCAGGGAACACTCAGCAATGACATGGGTGGTGTGGAGCACCCAGCGATGACATGTGATGGCAGGGAACACCCAGCAATGACATGGGTGGCGGGGAGCACTCAGTGATGACATGTGATGGCGGGTAACACCCAGCTATGACATGTGGTGGCGAGGAGCACCCAGCAATGACATGTGATGGCGGGGAGCACCCAGCAATGACATGGGTGGCGGGGAGCAGCCAGTGATGACATGTCATGGTGGGGAACACCCATCGATGACATGTGGTGGCGGGGAGCACCCAGCAATGACATGTGATGGTGGGGAGCACCCAGCGATGACATGTGATGGCGGGGAGCACCCAGCAATGACATTCAGTGGCGGGGAGCATCCAGCAATGACATGGGGAGCACCCAGTAATGACATGGGTGGCGGGGAGCACCCAGATATATGTGATGGCGGGGAGCACCCAGCAATGACATTGGGCAGCGGGGAGCACCCAGCGATGACATGTGGTGGCGGGGAGCACCCAGCAATTACATGGGTGGTGGGGAGCACCCAGATATATGTGATGGCGGGGAGGACCCACCAATGACATTGGGTGGCGGGGAGCACCCAGCGATGACATGGGGTGGCGGGAAGCACCCAGCAATGACAAGGGGTGGAGGGAAGCACCCAGCGATGACATGGGTGTCAGGGAGCACCCAGCGATGACAAGTGATGACGGGGAGCACCCAGCGATGACAAGTGATGACGGGGAGCACCCAGCAATGACATGTAATGGCGGGGAGCACCCAGAAATGACATGGGTGGCGGGGAGCACCCAGTGATGACATGTGGTGGCGGGGAGCACCCAGCTATGATATGTGATGGCGTAGAGCACCCAGTAATGAAATGGGGTGGCGGGGAGCACCCAGCAATGACATGTGGTGGCGGGGAGCACCCAGCGATGACAAGTGATGATGGGGAGCACCCAACAATGACATGTAATGGCGGGGTGCACTCAAAAATGACATGGGGTGGCGGTGAGCCCCCAGTGATGACATGTTGTGGCGGGGAGCACCCAGCGATGACATGTGATGGCGGGGAGCTCCCAGTGATGACATGTGATGGCGGAGAGCACCCAGCTATAACATTTGATGGAGAGCAGCACCCAGCAATGAAATGTGATGGTGGGGAGCACCCAGCAATGACATGAGTAGCGGGGATCACCCAGCGATGACATGTGTTGGCGGGGAGCACCCAGCAATGACATGTGATGGCGTGGAGCATCCAGCGATGACATGTGATAGCGGGGAGTACCCAGCAATGACATAGGTGGCGGGGAGCACCCAGCGATGACATGTGATGGCAGGGAGCACCCAGCGATGACATGTGATAGCGGGGAGCACCCAGCGATGACATGTGATGGCGGGGAGCACCCAGCGATGACATGTGATAGCGGGGAGCACCCAGCGATGACATGGGTGGCAGGGAGCACCCAGCGATGACATGTGGTGGCGGGGAGCACCCAGCGATGACAAGTGATGATGGGGAGCACCCAACAATGACATGTAATGGCGGGGTGCACTCAGAAATGACATGGGTGGCGGTGAGCCCCCAGTGATGACATGTTGTGGCGGGGAGCACCCAGCGATGACATGTGATGGCGGGGAGCACCGAGTGATGACATGTGATGGCGGAGAGCACCCAGCTATAACATTTGATGGAGAGCAGCACCCAGCAATGAAATGTGATGGTGGGGAGCACCCAGCAATGACATGAGTAGTGGGGATCACCCAGCGATGACATGTGTTGGCGGGGAGCACCCAGCAATGACATGTGATGGCGGGGAGCACCCAGCGATGACATGTGATAGCGGGGAGTACCCAGCAATGACATAGGTGGCGGGGAGCACCCAGCGATGACATGTGATGGCGGGGAGCACTCAGCGATGACATGTGATAGCGGGAAGCACCCAGCGATGACATGTGATGGCGGGGAGCACCCAGCAATGACATGTGATGGCGTAGAGCACCCAGCTATGACATGTGATGGCGGGGAGTACCCAGCAATGACATAGGTGGCGGGGAGCACACAGCGATAACATGTGATGGCGGAGAGCACCCAGCTATGACATGTAATAGCGGGGAGCACCCAGCAATGACATAGGTGGCGGGGAGCACCCAGCGATGACATGTGATAGCGGGTAGCACCCAGCGATGACATGTGATGGCGGGTAGTACCCAGCAATGACATGTGATGGCGGGGACCACCCAGCAATGACATGTGATGGCGGGGAGCACCCAGCAATGACATAAGTAGCGGGGAGAACCCAGCGATGACATGTGATGGCGAGTAGCACCCAGAAATGACATGTGATGGCGGGGAGCACCCAGCAATGACATGTGATGACGGGGAGCACCCAGCAATGACATGTGATGGCAGGGAACACTCAGCAATGACATGGGTGGCGTGGAGCACCCAGCGATGACATGTGATGGCAGGGAACACCCAGCAATGACATGGGTGGCGGGGAGCACTCAGTAATGACATGTGATGGCGGGTAACACCCAGCTATGACATGTGGTGGCGAGGAGCACCCAGCAATGACATGTGATGGTGGGGAGCACCCAGCGATGACATGTGATGGCGGGGAGCACCCAGCAATGACATGGGTGGTGGGGAGCAGCCAGTGATGACATGTCATGGTGGGGAACACCCATGGATGACATGTGGTGGCGGGGAGCACCCAGCAATGACATGTGATGGTGGGGAGCACCCAGCGATGACATGTGATGGCGGGGAGCACCCAGCAATGACATTCAGTGGCGGGGAGCATCCAGCAATGACATGGGGAGCACCCAGTAATGACATGGGTGGCGGGGAGCACCCAGATATATGTGATGGCGGGGAGCACCCAGCAATAACATTGGGTAGCGGGGAGCACCCAGCGATGACATGTGGTGGCGGGGAGCACCCAGCAATTACATGGGTGGTGGGGAGCACCCAGATATATGTGATGGCGGGGAGGACCCACCAATGACATTGGGTGGCGGGGAGCACCCAGCGATGACATGGGGTGGCGGGGAGCACCCAGCAATGACAAGGGGTGGAGGGAAGCACCCAGCGATGACATGGGTGTCAGGGTGCACCCAGCGATGACAAGTGATGACGGGGAGCACCCAGCGATGACAAGTAATGACGGGGAGCACCCAGCAATGACATGTAATGGCGGGGAGCACCCAGAAATGACATGGGTGGCGGGGAGCACCCAGTGATGACATGTGGTGGCGGGGAGCACCCAGCTATGATATGTGATGGCGTAGAGCACCCAGCAATGAAATGGGGTGGCGGGGAGCACCTAGCGATGACATGGGTGGCAGGGAGCACCCAGCGATGACATGTGGTGGCGGGGAGCACCCAGCGATGACAAGTGATGATGGGGAGCACCCAACAATGACATGTAATGGCGGGGTGCACTCAGAAATGACATGGGTGGCGGTGAGCCCCCAGTGATGACATGTTGTGGCGGGGAGCACCCAACTATGATATGTGATGGCGTAGAGCACCCAGCAATGAAATGGGGTGGCGGGGAGCACCTAGCGATGACATGGGTGGCGGGGAGCACCAAGCGATGACATGGGGTGGCGGAGAGCACCCAGTGATGACATGGGTTTGCGAGAATCAAACAGCGATCACATGAGGTGGTGGGTAGCACCCAGCGATGACATGTGATGCTGGGAAGCACCCAGCGATGACATGAGTAGCGGGGATCACCCAGCGATGACATGTGTTGGCGGGGAGCACCCAGCAATGACATGTGATGGCGTGGAGCACCCAGCGATGACATGTGATAGCGGGGAGTACCCAGCAATGACATAGGTGGCGGGGAGCACCCAGCGATGACATGTGATGGCAGGGAGCACCCAGCGATGACATGTGATAGCGGGGAGCACCCAGCGATGACATGTGATGGCGGGGAGCACCCAGCGATGACATGTGATAGCGGGGAGCACCCAGCGATGACATGGGTGGCAGGGAGCACCCAGCGATGACATGTGGTGGCGGGGAGCACCCAGCGATGACAAGTGATGATGGGGAGCACCCAACAATGACATGTAATGGCGGGGTGCACTCAGAAATGACATGGGTGGCGGTGAGCCCCCAGTGATGACATGTTGTGGCGGGGAGCACCCAGCGATGACATGTGATGGCGGGGAGCACCGAGTGATGACATGTGATGGCGGAGAGCACCCAGCTATAACATTTGATGGAGAGCAGCACCCAGCAATGAAATGTGATGGTGGGGAGCACCCAGCAATGACATGAGTAGTGGGGATCACCCAGCGATGACATGTGTTGGCGGGGAGCACCCAGCAATGACATGTGATGGCGGGGAGCACCCAGCGATGACATGTGATAGCGGGGAGTACCCAGCAATGACATAGGTGGCGGGGAGCACCCAGCGATGACATGTGATGGCGGGGAGCACTCAGCGATGACATGTGATAGCGGGAAGCACCCAGCGATGACATGTGATGGCGGGGAGCACCCAGCAATGACATGTGATGGCGTAGAGCACCCAGCTATGACATGTGATGGCGGGGAGTACCCAGCAATGACATAGGTGGCGGGGAGCACACAGCGATAACATGTGATGGCGGAGAGCACCCAGCTATGACATGTAATAGCGGGGAGCACCCAGCAATGACATAGGTGGCGGGGAGCACCCAGCGATGACATGTGATAGCGGGTAGCACCCAGCGATGACATGTGATGGCGGGTAGCACCCAGCAATGACATGTGATGGCGGGGACCACCCAGCAATGACATGTGATGGCGGGGAGCACCCAGCAATGACATAAGTAGCGGGGAGAACCCAGCGATGACATGTGATGGCGGAGAGCACCCAGCGATGACATGTGATGGCGAGTAGCACCCAGAAATGACATGTGATGGCGGGGAGCACCCAGCAATGACATGTGATGACGGGGAGCACCCAGCAATGACATGTGATGGCAGGGAACACTCAGCAATGACATGGGTGGCGTGGAGCACCCAGCGATGACATGTGATGGCAGGGAACACCCAGCAATGACATGGGTGGCGGGGAGCACTCAGTAATGACATGTGATGGCGGGTAACACCCAGCTATGACATGTGGTGGCGAGGAGCACCCAGCAATGACATGTGATGGTGGGGAGCACCCAGCGATGACATGTGATGGCGGGGAGCACCCAGCAATGACATGGGTGGCGGGGAGCAGCCAGTGATGACATGTCATGGTGGGGAACACCCATGGATGACATGTGGTGGCGGGGAGCACCCAGCAATGACATGTGATGGTGGGGAGCACCCAGCGATGACATGTGATGGCGGGGAGCACCCAGCAATGACATTCAGTGGCGGGGAGCATCCAGCAATGACATGGGGAGCACCCAGTAATGACATGGGTGGCGGGGAGCACCCAGATATATGTGATGGCGGGGAGCACCCAGCAATAACATTGGGTAGCGGGGAGCACCCAGCGATGACATGTGGTGGCGGGGAGCACCCAGCAATTACATGGGTGGTGGGGAGCACCCAGATATATGTGATGGCGGGGAGGACCCACCAATGACATTGGGTGGCGGGGAGCACCCAGCGATGACATGGGGTGGCGGGGAGCACCCAGCAATGACAAGGGGTGGAGGGAAGCACCCAGCGATGACATGGGTGTCAGGGTGCACCCAGCGATGACAAGTGATGACGGGGAGCACCCAGCGATGACAAGTAATGACGGGGAGCACCCAGCAATGACATGTAATGGCGGGGAGCACCCAGAAATGACATGGGTGGCGGGGAGCACCCAGTGATGACATGTGGTGGCGGGGAGCACCCAGCTATGATATGTGATGGCGTAGAGCACCCAGCAATGAAATGGGGTGGCGGGGAGCACCTAGCGATGACATGGGTGGCAGGGAGCACCCAGCGATGACATGTGGTGGCGGGGAGCACCCAGCGATGACAAGTGATGATGGGGAGCACCCAACAATGACATGTAATGGCGGGGTGCACTCAGAAATGACATGGGTGGCGGTGAGCCCCCAGTGATGACATGTTGTGGCGGGGAGCACCCAACTATGATATGTGATGGCGTAGAGCACCCAGCAATGAAATGGGGTGGCGGGGAGCACCTAGCGATGACATGGGTGGCGGGGAGCACCAAGCGATGACATGGGGTGGCGGAGAGCACCCAGTGATGACATGGGTTTGCGAGAATCAAACAGCGATCACATGAGGTGGTGGGTAGCACCCAGCGATGACATGTGATGCTGGGAAGCACCCAGCGATGACATGTGATGGCGGGGAGCACCCAGCTATGATATGTGATGGTGGGGAGCACCCAGCGATGACATTTGGTGGCAGGGAGCACCCAACGATGACCTGTGATGGCGAGGAGCACCCATCAATGACAAGTGATGGCGGGGAGCACCCAGCAATGACATGGGTGTCGGGGAGCACCCAGCGATGACATGTGATGGCGGGGAGCTCCCAGTGATGACATGTGATGGCGGAGAGCACCCAGCTATAACATTTGATGGAGAGCAGCACCCAGCAATGAAATGTGATGGTGGGGAGCACCCAGCAATGACATGAGTAGCAGGGATCACCCAGCGATGACATGTGTTGGCGGGGAGCACCCAGCAATGACATGTGATGGCGGGGAGCACCCAGCGATGACATGTGATAGCGGGGAGTACCCAGCAATGACATAAGTGGCGGGGAGCACCCAGCGATGACATGTGATGGTGGGGAGCACCAAGCGATGACATGTGATAGCGGGGAGCACCCAGCGATGACATGTGATGGCGGGGAGCACCCAACAATGACATGTGATGGCGTAGAGCACCCAGCTATGACATGTGATGGCGGGGAGTACCCAGCAATGACATAGCTGGCGGGGAGCACACAGCGATAACATGTGATGGCGGAGAGCACCCAGCTATGACATGTAATAGCGGGGAGCACCCAGCAATGACATAGGTGGCGGGGAGCTCCCAGCGATGACATGTGATAGCGGGTAGCACCCAGCGATGACATGTGATGGCGGGTAGCACCCAGCAATGACATGTGATGGCGGGGACCACCCAGCAAAGACATGTGATGGCGGGGAGCACCCAGCAATGACATAAGTGGCGGGGAGAACCCAGCGATGACATGTGATGGCGGAGAGCACCCAGCGATGACATGTGATGGCGAGTAGCACCCAGCAATGACATGTGATGGCGGGGAGCACCCAGCAATGACATGTGATGACGGGGAGCACCCAGCAATGACATGTGATGGCAGGGAACACTCAGCAATGACATGGGTGGCGTGGAGCACCCAGCGATGACATGTGATGGCAGGGAACACCCAGCAATGACATGGGTGGCGGGGAGCACTCAGTGATGACATGTGATAGCGGGTAACACCCAGCTATGACATGTGGTGGCAAGGAGCACCCAGCAATGACATGTGATGGTGGGGAGCACCCAGCGATGACATGTGATGGCGGGGAGCACCCAGAAATGACATGGGTGGCGGGGAGCAGCCAGTGATGACATGTCATGGTGGGGAACACCCAGCGATGACATGAGGTGGCGGGTAGCACCCAGCGATAATATGAGGTGGCAGGGAGCACCCAGCAATGACATGTGATGGTGGGGAGCACCCAGCTATGACATGTGATGGTAGGGAGCACACAGCGATGATATGGGGTGGCGGTAGCACCCAGCGATGACTTGGGGTAGCGGGCAGCACCCAGCAATGACATGAGGTGGCGGGGAGCACCCAGCGATGACATGTGATGGCGGGGAGCACCCAGTGATGACATGTGATGGCGGGGAGCACTCAGCGATGACATGTGATTTCAGGGAGCACCCAGTGATAACATGTGATGGCGGGGAGCATCCAGTGATGACATGTGATGGCGGGAAGCACTTAGCTATGACATGTGATGGCGGGGAGCTCCCAGCGATGACATGTGGTGGCGGGGAGCACCCAGTGATGACATTTGGTGGCGGGGAGCACCCAGTGATGACATGGGTGGTGGGGAGCACCCAGCGATGACATGTCATGGCGGGGAGCACCCAGCGATGATATGGGTGGCGGAGAGCACCCAGCGATGACATGTAGTGGCAGGGATCACCCAGCGATGACATGGGTGGTGGAGAGCACCCAGCGATGAGAAGTATTGGCAGGGAGCACCCAGCGATGACATGAGGTGGCGGGGAGCACCCAGCGATAATATGTGGTGGCGGGGAGCACCCAGCAATAACATGAGGTGGCGGGAAGCACCCAGCAATGACATGAGGTGGCAGGGAGCAAACAGCGATGACATGAGGTGGCAGGGAGCACCCAGCAATGACATGGGGTAGCGGGGAGCACCCAGCAATGACATGATGTGGCGGGGAGCACCCAGCGATGACATGTGATGGCGGGGAGCACCCAGCGATGACATGTGATGGCGGGGAGCACCAAGCGATGACATGTGATTTTAGGGAGCACCCAGTTATAGCATGTGATGGCGGGGAGCATCCAGTGATGACATGTGGTGGCGGGAAGCACCTAGCTATGACATGTGATGGCGGGGAGCACCCAGCAATGACATGGGTGGTGGGGAGCACCCATCGATGACATGTGATGGCAGGGAGCACCCAGCGATGACATTGGGTGGCGGAGAGCACCCAGCGATGACATGTAGTGGCAGGGAGCACCCAGTGATGACATGAGGTGGTGGGTAGCACCCAGCGATAATATGAGGTGGCAGGGAGCACCCAGCAATGACATGTGATGGTGGGGAGCACCCAGCTATGACATGTGATGGTAGGGAGCACACAGCGATGATATGGGGTGGCGGTAGCACCCAGCGATGACTTGGGGTAGCGGGCAGCACCCAGCAATGACATGAGGTGGCGGGGAGCACCCAGCGATGACATGTGATGGCGGGGAGCACCCAGTAATGACATGTGATGGCGGGGAGCACCCAGCGATGACATGTGATTTCAGGGAGCACCCAGTGATAACATGTGATGGCGGGGAGCATCCAGTAATGACATGTGATGGCGGGAAGCACTTAGCTATGACATGTGATGGCGGGGAGCTCCCAGCGATGACATATGGTGGCGGGGAGCACCCAGTGATGACATTGGGTGGCGGGGAGCACCCAGTGATGACATGGGTGGTGGGGAGCACCCAGCGATGACATGTCATGGCGGGGAGCACCCAGCGATGACATGTAGTGGCAGGGATCACCCAGCGATGACATGGGTGGCGGAGAGCACCCAGCGATGAGATGTATTGGCAGGGAGCACCCAGCGATGACATGAGGTGGCGGGGAGCACCCAGCGATAATATGTGGTGGCGGGGAGCACCCAGCAATAACATGAGGTGGCGGGAAGCACCCAGCAATGACATGAGGTGGCGGGAAGCACCCAGCAATGACATGAGGTGGCAGGGAGCAAACAGCGATGACATGAGGTGGCAGGGAGCACCCAGCAATAACATGTGGTGGCAGGGAGCACCCAGCGATGACATGAGGTGGTGGGGAATATCCAGCGATGACTTGTGGTGGCGGGGAGCACCCAGCGATGACATGTGCAATGACATTTGGTGGCGGGGAGCACCCAGCAATGACATGTAGTGGCGGGGACCACCCAGCAATGACGTGATGGCGGGGAGCACCCAGCGATGACATGTGATGGTGGGGAGCACCCAGTGATGACATGAAGTGGCGGGGAGCACCCAGCGATGACATGGGGTGACATGGAGCACCTAGCGATGACATGGGTGGTGAGGACCACCCAGCGATGATATGGGGTGGCGGACAGCACCCAGTGATGACATGGGGTAGCGGGGAGCAACTAACGATGATATGAGGCGGCGGGGAGCACCCAGCGATGACATGGGGTGGCGGGAGCACACAGCGATGACATGAGGTGGCGGGGAGCACCCAGCTATAACATGAGGTGGCGGGGAGCATCCAGCGATAACATGTGATGGCGGGGAGCATCCAGTGATGACATGTGATGGCGGGAAGCACCTAGCTATGACATGTGATGGCGGGGAGCTCCCAGCGATGACATGTGGTGGCAGGGAGCACCCAGTGATGACATCGGGTGGCGGGGAGCACCCAGTGATGACATGGGTGGTGGGGAGCACCCAGCGATGACATGTGATGGCGGAGATCACCCAGCGATGACATGGGTGGCGGAGAGCACCCAGCGATGACATGTAGTGGCAGGGATCACCCAGCGATGACATGGGTGGCGGAGAGCACCCAGCGATGACATGTATTGGCAGGGAGCACCCAGCGATGACATGAGGTGGCGGGGAGCACCCAGCGATAATATGTGGTGGCGGGGAGCACCCAGCAATAACATGAGGTGGCGGGAAGCACCCAGCAATGACATGAGGTGGCAGGGAGCAAACAGCGATGACATGAGGTGGCAGGGAGCACACATCAATAACATGTGGTGGCAGGGAGCACCCAGCGATGACATGAGGTGGTGGGGAATACCCAGCGATGACTTGTGGTGGCGGGGAGCACCCAGCGAAGACATGTGCAATGACATGTGGTGGCGGGAAGCACCCAGCAATGACATGTAGTGGCGGGGACCACCCAGCAATGACGTGATGGCGGGGAGCACCCAGCGATGACATGTGATGGTGGGGAGCACCCAGTGATGACATGAAGTGGCGGGGAGCACCCTGCGATGACATGGGGTGACAGGGAGCACCTAGCGATGGCATGGGTGGTGGGGAGCACCCAGCGATGACATGGGGTGGCGGGCAGCACCCAGTGATGACATGGGGTAGCGGGGAGCAACTAGCGATGATATGAGGCGGCGGGGAGCACCCAGCGATGACATGGGGTGGCGGGAGCACACAGCGATGACATGGGGTAGCGGGGAGCACCCAGCAATGACATCAGGTGGCGGGGAGCACCCAGCTATAACATGAGGTGGCGGGGAGCATCCAGTGATAACATGGGGTGGCGGGAAGCACCCAGCGATGACATGAGGTGGTGGGGAGCACCCAGCGATGACATGAGGTGGCGGGGAGCAACCAGCAATGGCATGTGGTGTCAGGGAGCACCCAGCGATAACATGAGGTGGTGGGGAACACCCAGCGATGACATGTGGCGGCGGGGAGCACCCAGCGATGACATGTGCAATGACATATGGTGGCAGGGAGCACCCAGCAATGACATGTGGTGGTGGGGACCACCCAGCAATGACATGTGATGATGGGGAGCACCCAGCAATGATATGTGATGGCGGGGAGCACCCAGCAATGACATGTGATGGCGGGGAGCACCCAGCAATGACATGGGTGGCAGGGAGCACCCAGCGATGACATGAGGTGGTAGGGAATACCCAGCGATGACTTGTGGTGGCGGGGAGCACCCAGCGATGACATGTGCAATGACATGTGGTGGTGGGGAGCACCCAGCAATGACATGTAGTGGCGGGGACCACCCAGCAATGACGTGATGGCGGGGAGCACCCAACAATGACATGTGATGGTGGGGAGCACCCAGTGATGACATGAAGTGGCGGGGAGCATCCAGCGATGACATGGGGTGACAGGGAGAAACTAGCGATGACATGGGTGGTGGGGAGCACCCAGCGATGACATGGGGTGGCGGACAGCACCCAGTGATGACATGGGGTAGCGGGAAGCAACCAGCGATGATATGAGGCGGCGGGGAGAACCCAGCGATGACATGTCATGGCGCGGAGCACCCAGCGATGACATGGGGTGGCGGGAGCACCCAGCGATGACATGAGGTAGCGGGGAGCACCCAGCAATGACTTGAGGTGGCGGGAAGCACCCAGCGATAACATGAGGTGGCTGGAAGCACCCAGCGGTGACATGAGGTGGCGGGGAGCACCCAGCAATGACATGAGGTGGCGGGGAGCACCCAGCAATGGCATGTGGTGTCAGGGAGCACCCAGCGATAACATGAGGTGGTGGGGAACACCCAGCGATGACATGTGGCGGCGGGGAGCACCCAGCGATGACATGTGCAATGACATGTGGTGGCAGGGAGCACCCAGCAATGACATGTGGTGGTGGGGACCACCCAGCAATGACATGTGATGACGGGGAGCACCCAGCAATGATATGTGATGGCGGGGAGCACCTAGCAATGACATGTGATGGCGGGGAGCACCCAGCAATGACATGGGTGGCGGGGAGCACCCAGCAATGACATGAGGTGGTGGGGAATACCCAGCGATGACTTGTGGTGGAGGGGAGCACCCAGCGATGACATGTGCAATGACATGTGGTGGTGGGGAGCACCCAGCAATGACATGTAGTGGCGGGGACAACCCAGCAATGACGTGATGGCGGGGAGCACCCAGCGATGACATGTGATGGTGTGGAGCACCCAGTGTTGACATGAAGTGGCGGGGAGCATCCAGCGATGACATGGGGTGACAGGGAGCACCTAGCGATGACATGGGTGGTGGGGAGCACCCAGCGATGACATGGGGTGGCGGAGAGCACCCAGTTATGACATGGGGTAGCGGGGAGCAACTAGCGATGATATGAGGCGGCTGGGAGAACCCAGCGATGACATGTCATGGCGCGGAGCACCCAGCGATGACATGGGGTGGCGGTGAGCACCCAGTGATAACATGAGGTGGCGGTAAGCACCCAGCGATGACATGAGGTGGCGGGGAGCACCCAGCGATGACATGGGGCAGCGGGGAGCACCCAGCGGTGACATGAGGTGGCGGGGAGCACCCAGCGATAACATGAGGTGGCGGGGAGCACCCAGCGATGACATGAGGTGGCGGGGAGCACCCAGCAATGGCATGTGGTGTCAGGGAGCACCCAGCGATAACATGAGGTCATGGGGAACACCCAGCGATGACATGTGGCGGCAGGGAGCACCCAGCGATGGCATGTGCAATGACATGTATTGGCAGGGAGCACCCAGCAATGACATGTGGTGGTGGGGACCACCCAGCAATGACATGTGATGACGGGGAGCACTTAGCAATGATATGTGATGGCGGGGAGCACCCAGCAATGACATGTGATGGCGGGGAGCACCCAGCAATCACATGGGTGGCGGGGAGCACCCAGCGATGACATGTAATGGCGAGGATCACCCAGCTATGTCATGTGATGGCAGGGAGCACCCAGCAATAACGTGATGATGAGGAGCACCCAGCGATGGCATTGTGTGGCGGGGAGCACCCATCGTTAACATGGGGAGGCGGGGAGCACCCATCGATGACATTGGGTGGCGGATAGCACCCAGCGATGACATGGGTGGCGGGGAGCATCCAGCTATGACTTATGATGGCGGGGAGCACCCAGCGATGACATGGGTGGCGGGGAGCACCCAGATATGACATGTGATGGCGGGGAGCATCCAGCTATGACATGTGATGGTGGGGAGCACCCAGCGATGACATTGGATGGCGGGGAGCACCCAGCGATGACATGGGGTGGTGGGGAGCACCCAGCAATGACATGGGGTGGTGGGGAGCACCCAGCGATGACATGGGGCGGCAGGGAGCACCCAGCAATGACATGGGGTGGCGGGGAGCACCCAGCGATAACATGAGGTGGCGCGGAGCACCCAGCGAAAACATGAGGTGGCGGGAAGCACCCAGCGATGACATGTGGTGGCAAGGAGCACCCAGCGATGACATGAGGTGGTGGGGAACACCCAGCGATGACATGTGGTGGCGCGGAGCACCCAGCGAAAACATGAGGTGGCGCGGAGCACCCAGCGAAAACATGAGGTGGCGGGAAGCACCCAGCGATGACATGTGGTGGCAGGGAGCACCCAGCGATGACATGAGGTGGTGGGGAACACCCAGCGATGACATGTGGTGCCGAGGAGCACCCAGCGATGACATGTGCAATGATATGTGGTAGCAGGGAGCACCCAGCAATGACATATGGTGGCGGGGAGCACCCAGCAATGACATGTGATGACGGGGAGCACCCAGCAATGATATGTGATGGCGGGGAGCACCCAGCAATGACATGTGATGGCGGGGAGCACCCAGCAATGACATGGGTGGTGGGGAGCACCCAGTGATGACATGTAATGGCGGGGATCACCCAGCTATGTCATGTGATGGCGGGGAGCACCCATCAATGACATGAGGTTGTTGGGGAGCACCCAGCTATGACATGTGATGGCGTGGAGCACCCAACAATGACATGTGATGATGAGGAGCACCCAGCGATGGCATTGGGTGGCGGCGAGCACCCAGCAATGACATGGGGTGGTGGGGAGCACCCAGCGATGTCATGGGGTGGCGGGGAGCACCCAGCGATGACATGGGGTGGCAGGGAGCACCCAGCAATGACATGGGGTGGCGGGGAGCACCCAGCGATAACATGAGGTGGCGGGGAGCACCCAGCGATAACATGAGGTGGCGGGAAGCATCCAGCGATGACATGTGGTGGCGGGGAGCACCCATGGATAACATGGGGTGGCAGGGAGCACCCAGCGATGACATGGGGTGGCGGGGAGCACCCAGCGATAACATGAGGTTACGGGGAGCACCCAGCGATAACATGAGTTGGCGGGGAGCACCCAGCGATGACATGGAGTGGCAGGGAGCACCCAGCGATGACATGAAGTGGTGGGGAACACCCAGCGATGACATGTGCAATGACATGTGGTGGCAGGGAGCACCCAGCAATGACAAGTGGTGGTGGGGAGAACCCAGTGATAACATGAGGTGACGGGGAGCACCCAGTGATAACTTGGGGTGGTGGGGAGCACCCAACAATGACATGTGGTCGCGGGGAGCACCCATGGATGACATGAGGTGGCGGGGAGCACCCAGTGATGACTTGGGGTGGTGGGGAGCACCCAGCAATGACATGTGGTGGCGGGGAGCACCCATGGATGACATTAGGTGGCGGGGAGCACCCAGCAATGACATGAGGTGGCAGGGAGCACCCAGTGATGACATGATGGGGCAGAGAGCACCCAGCAATGACATATGGCAGGGAGCACCCAGCAATGACATGAGGTGGCGGGGAGCACCCAGCAATGACATGTGATGGGGGGAGAACCCAGCAATGACCTTTGGTGGCGGGGAGCACCCAGCAATGACAAGTGGTGGTGGGGAGAACCCAGTGATAACATGAGGTGGCGGGGAGCACCCAGTGATGACATGGGGTGGCGGGGAGCACCCAACAATGATATCTGGCAGGGAGCACCCAGCAATGACATGTGGTGGCGGGGAGCACCCATGGATGACATGAGGTGGCGGGGAGCACCCAGCAATGACATGGGGTGGCAGGTAGCACCCAGTGATGACATGATGGGGCGGGGAGCACCCAGCAATGACATGAGGTGGCGGGGAGCACCCAGCGATGACATGTGATGGCAGGGAGCACCCAGCAATGTCATGTGATGGCAGAGATCACCCAACAATGACATGTGGTGGCGGGGTACACCCAGTGATGGCAGGGAGCACCCAGCTATGACATGTGATGGCGGGGAGCACTCAGCGATGACATGGGGTGGCAGGGAGCACCCAGCGCTGACATGTGCAATGACTTGGCGACCTGCTAATCAGAATAGGCGTCAGGGATGTGGCCGGTAGCACCAGACTCGCATTTAGTGGCCACAACCAGTACGGCCATTGGCCAGGACCTGCAAATCTTATTACTCCATTCTAATTAATACCGAATCTAAATTAACATCCTCAAAATTTTCCAGACCTATTTGGCCCCTCACCTGCCTAGAATACTAAGACTTAATAAATACGTTCTCATGTACATATATTTTCCCTCCCACCATCAATACGTGAATCTCGTCCATTACTCCATTATGGATCTATGTAGGGTGCATGGACCAATTCGACCAAATCTCCAACCTCCTTCTCACCTCCTAAATATCTACGCTTAATGTTAATCGCACAAATCAAAGTGTCCACTGAATATCATAATGCCACGTTTTGTGCCACCTGATTATTATCATTTCACACACACTGCCCCTATAATTATGCAGTGCTCCCTGACTATAACAGTGGCACACAGCGCCGTGTAATTCCTGCCACATAACGTGCCCAAAAATTACAGTGCCACACATCGTGCCCTCACAAAATGATGATGCTACGTGGGTGATGAAAGTAAAATAATGTCACAATCAACTCCCCCTCACCCCCGAAAAAAAATATTTAATTCTATATATACAGTGGGGGAAATAAGTATTTGATCCCTTGTTGTTTTTGTAAGTTTGCCCACTGACAAAGACATGAACAGTCTATAATTTTAAGGGTAAGTTAATTTGAACATTGAGAGATAGAATATAAAAAAAAAATCAAGAAAATCACATTGTATGAATTAGATAAATGTATTTGCATTTTGCAGTGAGAAATAAGTATTTGATCCCTCTGGCAAACAACACTTAATACTTGGTGGCAAAACCCTTGTTGGCAAGCACAGCAGTCAGACGTTGTTTGTAGTTGATGATGAGATTTGCGCACATCTCAGGAGGAGTTTTGGTCCACTCCTCTTTGCTGATCATCTCTAAATCATTCAGATTTTGAGGCTGTCGCTTTGCAACTCGGAGCTTCAACTCCCTCCATAAGTTTTCTATGGGATTAAGGTCTGGAGACTGGCTTGGCCACTCCAGGACCTTACTGTGCTTCTTTTTGAGCCACTCCTTTGTTGCCTTGACTGTATGTTTTGGGTCATTGTCTTGCTGGAAGTCCCAGCCACGACACATCTTCAATGCTCTTACTGAGGGAAGGAGGTTGTTGGTCAAAATCTCGCGATACATGACCCCATCCATCTTCCCTTCACTACGGTGTAGTCGTCATGTCCCCTTTGCAGAAAAGCACCTCCAAAGTATAATGTTTCCCCCACCATGCTTCACGGTTGGGACGTTGTTCTTAGGGTTGTACTCATCTTTCTTCTTCCTCCAAACACGGCGAGTTGAGTTAATGCCAAAGAGCTCAATTTTTGTCTCATCTGACCACAGCACCTTCTCCCAATAACTCACAGAATCATCCAGGTGTTCATTGGCAAACTTCAGACGGGCCTGCACATGTGCCTTCTTGAGCAGGAGGACCTTGCGGTAACTGCAGGATTTTAAACCTTTAAGGTGTAATGTGTTACCAATGGTTTTCTTGGTGACTGTGGTCCCAGCTACCTGGAGATCATTAACAAGTTACCCCCTTGCAGTTTTAGGCTGATCTCTCACCTTCCTCATGATCAAGGATACCCCACGAGGTGAGATTTTGCATGGTGCCCCAGATTGATGTCGATTGACAGTCATTTTGTATTTCTTCCATATTCTTACTATTGCACCAACCGTTGTCTCCTTCTCACCCAGCGTCTTACTTATGGTTTTGTAGCACACTCCAGTTTTGTGCAGGTCTATGATCTTGTTCCTGACATCCTTAGAAAGCTGTTTGGTCTTGCCCATGTTGTAGAGGTTAGAGTCTGACTGATTAATTGAGTTTGTGGACAGGAGTCTTTTATACAGGTGACTATGTAAGACAGCTGCCTTTAATGCAGGTAACGAGTTGATTAGGAGCATCTAACTGTTCTGTAGGAGCCAGAACTCGTAATGGTTCGTAGGGGGATCAAATACTTATTTCTCACTGCAAAATGCAAATAAATTTATCTAATTTATACAATGTGATTTTCTTGATTTTTGGGGGGATATTCTATCTCTCAATGTTAAAATTAACCTACCCTTAAAATTATAAACTGTTCATGTCTTTGTCAGTGGGCAAACTTACAAAAACAGCAAGGGATCAAATACTTATTTCCCCACTGTATATACAGGTGCATCTCACTAAATTAGAATATCATCAAAAAGTTAATTTATTTCAGTTCTTCAATACAAAAAGTGAAGCTCCTATATTATATAGAGTCATTACACACAGAGGGATCTATTATATAGAGTCATTACACACAGAGGGATCTATTATATAGAGTCATTACACACAGAGGGATCTATTATATAGAGTCATTACACACAGAGGGATCTATTATATAGAGTCATTACACACAGAGCGATCTATTATATAGAGTCATTACACACAGAGGGATCTATTATATAGAGTCATTACACACAGAGGGATCTATTATATAGAGTCATTACACACAGAGGGATCTATTATATAGAGTCATTACACACAGAGGGATCTATTATATAGAGTCATTACACACAGAGGGGTCTATTATGTAGAGTCATTACACACAGAGGGATCTATTATATAGAGTCATTACACACAGAGGGATCTATTATATAGAGTCATTACACACAGAGGGATCTATTATATAGAGTCATTACACGCAGAGGGATCTATTATTTAAAGTCATTACATGCAGAGTGATCTATTATATAGAGTCATTACACACAGAGTGATCTATTATATAGAGTCATTACACACAGAGGGATCTATTATATAGAGTCATTACACACAGAGGGATCTATTATATAGAGTCATTACACGCAGAGGGATCTATTATTTAGAGTCATTACATGCAGAGTGATCTATTATATAGAGTCATTACACACTGAGGGATCTATTATATAGAGTCATTACACACAGAGGGATCTATTATATAGAGTCATTACACACAGAGGGATCTATTATATAGAGTCATTACACATAGAGTGATCTATTATATAGAGTCATTACACACAGAGGGATCTATTATATAGGGTCATTACACACAGAGGATCTATTATATAGAGTCATTACACACAGAGGGATCTATTATTTAGAGTCATTACACACAGAGGGATCTATTATATAGGGTCATTACACACAGAGGGATCTATCATATAGAGTCATTACACGCAGAGGGATCTATTATATAGAGTCATTACACACAGAGGGATCTATTATATAGAGTCATTACACACAGAGGGATCTATTATATAGAGTCATTACACACAGAGGGATCTATTATATAGAGTCATTACACACAGAGGGATCTATCATATAGAGTCATTACACACAGAGGGATCTATTATATAGAGTCATTACACACAGAGCGATCTATTATATAGAGTCATTACACACAGAGCAATCTATTATATAGAGTCATTACACACAGAGGGATCTATTATATAGAGTCATTACACACAGAGGGATCTATTATATAGAGTCATTACACACAGAGGGATCTATTATATAGAGTCATTACACAGAGGGATCTATTATATAGAGTCATTACATGCAGAGGGATCTATTATATAGAGTCATTACACACAGAGGGATCTATTTTATAGAGTCATTACACACAGAGGGCTCTATTATATAGAGTCATTACACACAGAGGGGTCTATTATATAGAGTCATTACACACAGAGGGATCTATTATATAGAGTCATTACACAGAGGGATCTATTATATAGAGTCATTACACACAGAGGGATCTATTATATAGAGTCATTACACACAGAGGGATCTATTATATAGAGTCATTACACACAGAGGGATCTATTATATAGGGTCATTACACACAGAGGGATCTATTATATAGAGTCATTACACGCAGAGGGATCTATTATATAGAGTCATTACACGCAGAGGGATCTATTATATAGAGTCATTACACGCAGAGGGATCTATTATATAGAGTCATTACACGCAGAGGGATCTATTATATAGAGTCATTACACAGAGGGATCTATTATATAGAGTCATTACACGCAGAGGGATCTATTATATAGAGTCATTACACACAGAGGGATCTATTATATAGAGTCATTACACACAGAGGGGTCTATTATATAGAGTCATTACACAGAGGGATCTATTATATAGAGTCATTACACGCAGAGGGATCTATTATATAGAGTCATTACACAGAGGGATCTATTTCACGTGTTTATTTCTGTTAATGTTGATTATGGCTTACAGCCAATGAAAACACAAAAGTCATTATCTCAGTAAATTAGAATACTTTATAACAACAGCTTGAAAAATGATTTTAAAATCCGAAATGTCTATTCAGTAAATGCCTCAATACTTGGTCGGGCTCCTTTTGCATCAGTTACTGCATCAATGCGGCAATGTGGCATGGAGGGATCAGCCTGTGGCATGGAGGGATCAGCCTCTGGCCCTGCTGAGGTGTTATGGAAGCCCAGGTGGCTTTGATAGCAGCCTTCAGCTCGTCTGCATTGTTGGCTCTGGGGTCTCTCATCTTCCTCTTGACAATACCCCATAGATTTTCTATGGGGTTAAGGTCAGGCGAGTTTGCTGACAATCAAGCACAGTGATACTGTTGTGTGTAAACCAGGTATTGGTACTTTTGGCCGTGTGGACAGGGGCCAAGTCCTGCTGGAGAATGACATTTCCATCTCAAAAACGCTTGTCGGCAGAGGGAAGCATGAAGGGCTCTAAAATGTCCTGGTAGACGGCGGCGCTGACTTTGGTCTTGATAAAACACAGTGGACCTACACCAGCAGATGACATGGCCCCCCAAACCATCAATGATCGTGGAACCTTCACACTAGACCTCCAGCAGCTTGGATTGTGGCCTCTCCACTCTTCCTCCAGACTCTGGGACCTTGTGGAGTGTGTCAATGACTGCCTTCTGGACATCTGTCAAGTCAGCAGTCTTCCCCATGATTGTGGAGCCTACTGAAACAGACTAAGGGAACTTTTAAGACGCTTAGGAAGCCTTTGCAGGTGTTTTTGTTAATTATTTTAATTTACTGATATTATGACTTTTGTGTTTTCATTGGCTGCAATCCATAATCATCAACATTAACAGAAATAAACACTTGAAATAGATCACTCTGTGTGTAATGACTCTATATAATATATGAGTTTCACTTTTTGCATTGAAGAACTAAAATAAATTAACTTTCTGATGATATTCTAATTTAGCGGGATGCACCTGTATATACAGTACAGACCAAAAGTTTGGACACACCGTCTCATTTAAAGATTTTTCTGTATTTTCATGACTTTGAAAATTGTACATTCACACTGAAGGCATCAAAACTATGAATTACCACATGTGGAATTATATACTTAACAAAAAAGTGTAAAACAACTGAAAATATGTCTTATATTCTAGGTTCTTCAAAGTAGCCACATTTTGCTTTGATGACTGCTTTGCACACTCTTGGCATTCTCTTGATGAGCTTCAAGAGGTAGTCACCGGAAATGGTCTTCCAACAATAGTATATACTGACTATTGAGCCCTTTCTACGCACGTGTGGCATTTTTATTGGTATATGGTCCCCCATGCTGGTATGTGCTGCCCCCATCCTGGTATTTGTGCTTCCCAATCCTGTTCCCCAATCCTGTTATGTGCAGCCCTCATCCCTGTCCTGGTATGCATGGCACGCCTCATCCCTTTCCTGGTATGCATAGCACCCCTCACCTCCATTCCTGGTATGCATGGCACCCCTCACCCTCAATCCTGGTATGCATGGTACCCCTCATCCCTATCCTGGTATACATGGTACCCCTCATCCCTATCCTGGTATGCATGGCCCCTCATCCGAATCCTGATATGCATGCCCCCCCCCAGATTCCTATCCTGGTATGTATGGTACCCCTCATCCCCCAATCCTGGTATGCATGGTACCCCTCATCCCCCAATCCTGGTATGCATGGTACCCCTCACCCCTGGTATGCATGGTACCCCTCACACCTCAATCCTGGTATGCATGGCACCCCTCTTCCCCCAATCCTGGTATGCATGGGACCCCTCATCCCCAATCCTGGTATGCATGGCACCCCACCATCCCCAATCCTGGTATGCATGGCACCCCCCATCACCAAACCTGGTATGCATGGCACCCATCATTTCAAATCTGGTATACATGGCACCCCTCATCCCAATCCTGGTATGCATGGCACCCCATCTCTCATCCTGGTATGCATGGCACCCCTCATCCCAATCCTGGCATGTATGGCACCCCTCATCCCCCAATCCTGGTATGCATGGCATCCCCGTCCCCCAATCCTGGTATGTATGGTACCCAATCCCTCATCCTGGTATGCATGGCTTTCTCATCCCCAATTCTGGTATGTATGGTCCCCTCATCCCTATCCTGGTATGCATGGCACTCCTCATCCCCCAATCCTGGTATGCATGGTACCCCTCATCCCCCAATCCTGGTATGCATGGTACCCCTCATCCCCCAATCCTGGTATGCGTGGTACCCCTCATCCCCCAATCCTGGTATGCATGGTACCCTCACCGACAATCCTGGTATGCATGGGCCCCTCACCCCCAATCCTGGTAAGCATGGCACCCCTCATCCCCCAATCCTGGTATGTGTGGTCCCCTCACCCCCAATCCTGGTATGCATGGCCCCACTCATCCCCCCAATCCTGGTATGTGTGGTCCCCTCACCCCCAATCCTGGTATACATGGCCACCCTCATCCCCCAATCCTGGTATGCATAGTACCCATCATCCCCCAATCCTGGTATACATGGTCCCCTCATCCCCAATCCTGGTATGCATGGCACCACTCATCCCCCAATTCTGGTATGTGTGGTCCCCTCACCCCAATACTGGTATGCATGGCCCCCCTCATCCCCCAATCCTGGTATGCATGGTACCCCTCATCCCCCAATCCTGGTATGTATGGTATCCCTCCTCTCCCAATCCTGGTAAACGTGGCCCCCTCATCCTTCAATCCTGGTATGCATGGTCCCCTCACCCCCAATCCTGGTATGCATGATCCCCTCATCCCCCAATCCTGGTATGCATGGTCTCCTTACCCCCCAATCCTGGTATGTATGTTACTCCTCATCCCCCAATCCTGATATGCATGGTCCCCTCATCCCCAATCCTGGTATGCATGGCACCCCTCATCCCCCAATCCTGGTATGTGTGGTCCCCTCACCCCCAATCCTGGTATGCATGGCCCCCCTCATCCCCCAATCCTGGTATGCATGGTACCCTTCATCCCCCAATCCTGGTATGTATGGTATCCCTCCTCTCCCAATCCTGGTATACGTGGCTCCCTCATCCCTCAATCCTGTTATGCATTGTCCCCTCACCCCCAATCCTGGTATGCATGGTCCCCTCATCCCCCAATCCTGGTATGCATGGTCCCCTTACCCCCCAATCCTGGTATGTATGGTACCCCTCATCCCCCAATCCTGGTATGTATAGTACCTCTCATCCCCCAATCCTGGTATGCATGGTCCCCTCATCCCCTTTCTTCCCTGTGCTCTAGCGCTGCTGTGTCCTGTTCTGCGGGAGGCCTGGGCAGGAGTGCGGCACCGGAGCACTGCGCTGTCTGGCGCCATTTTGCTGATGACACACTGTAAATGTGTCTTCAGTAAAATGGCGCTGGATAGTGCTATGCGCCAAATCCGACGCCTTCACTCCGCCCCCGGTCTCTGGCGAGAAGAGAGGCGCCGCGGCAATGCTCCTCCCAGTCAGGTAAGTATGTAAGTATGGCGCCGGAGATCGCAGTATACGTTCAGTGTCAACGCATACCGCAATCTCTGGCGCCATACACTCCTCTTACCTGTAACAGCTCCAAGCGTTCTTCTGTCTGGAGCCAGACTGCGCGCTGCGCATGCACAGTCTATAAAGGCTTCAGACAGAGGGACGCTTGGCCGATTATATTATAGATGTGTATATCTACTTTGTGCTTGACAAAGACCATGTTGTGAGGTCGAAACGTTGCACCACTTGGTGCTGGATTAAAGTCCACAATTTTTCCTT
This sequence comes from Phyllobates terribilis, assembly GCF_046119375.1. NCBI lineage: Eukaryota > Metazoa > Chordata > Amphibia > Anura > Dendrobatidae > Phyllobates > Phyllobates terribilis. Next base: position 10,877,438 of record NW_027362767.1, on the reverse strand, counting down.
GAACTGGAGTGCTGCCTGAGTTTTTCCATATATATATATATATACCGCAGGTTCGGTAGATGAGCAGAGCAGAGCAAAACCCACAGGTGCGGTAGACAAGCAGAGCAGAGCAAAACCCGCAGGTGCGGTAGACAAGCAGAGCAGAGCAAAACCCGCAGGTTCGGTAGACAAGCAGAGCAGAGCAAAACCCGCAGGTGCGGTAGACAAGCAGAGCAGAGCAAAACCCGCAGGTGCGGTAGACAAGCAGAGCAGAGCAAAACCCGCAGGTGCGGTAGACAAGCAGAGCAGAGCAAAACCCGCAGGTGCGGTAGACAAGCAGAGCAGAGCAAAACCCGCAGGTGCGGAAGACAAGCAGAACAGAGCAAAACCCGCAGGTGCGGTAGACAAGCAGAGCAGAGCAAAATCCGCAGGTGCGGTAGACAAGCAGAGCAGAGCAAAACCCGCAGGTGCGGAAGACAAGCAGAACAGAGCAAAACCCGCAGGTGCGGTAGACAAGCAGAGCAGAGCAAAACCCGCAGGTGCGGTAGACAAGCAGAGCAGAGCAAAACCCGCAGGTGCGGTAAACAAGCAGAGCAGAGCAAACCCGCAGGTGCGGTAGACAAGCAGAGCAGAGCAAAACCCGCAGGTGCGGTAAACAAGCAAAGCAGAGCAAAACCCACAGGTGCGGTAGACAAGCAGAGCACAGCAAAACCCACAGGTGCGGTAGACAAGCAGAGCAGAGCAAAACCCGCAGGTGCGGTAGACAAGCAGAGCAGAGCAAAACCCGCAGGTGCAGTAGACAAGCAGAGCAGAGCAAAACCCGCAAGTGCGGAAGACAAGCAGAGCAGAGCAAATACACACAAGGTACTTACAATGAAGTAGCGAGTGGACAGTAAACTCACAAACAGAAGTACAGAGACAATGGGTTGGAGTTAGGTGCAGGTTCAGACACTGCAGGAAAAAGGAAGATACGGACATAGAGACAAACAAGTAAAGGGCTAGGACACTGTTCAGACAGGAACAAGATACAGGAGCAAGCCTGGGAACTCAGTCCCCAGGGTGGCGGAAACAGACTAGAAGTCACAGATACAGGTAACAGGCCTGGGTATGCAGCCCCCAGGGTGGCAGAACAGACTAGAAGTCACAGATACAGGTAACAGGCCTGGGTATACAGCCCCCAGGGTGGTGGAAACAGACTAGATACAGGACAGGACCTGGCAACTCAGTTGCACAGAACACACTGAAAGAAAGTGTTGCTCAGGCACCTCCTACTGGGTGGAGGGGGTTTAAGTATCCAGTGGACTCACAGCGATAGGCTGGGGATGCATTAGGACTGTGCACACAGTAACTATAAGAAACAGGCAGTAAACGCGCTTCCGCCCTAAGCAATCAGACACGAGATATGCACACAGCAGGTACTAGAGCAAAGTGTGCAGCCTGGACTGATAGGTAAGATGGCGGTCTTGCATGGTGGGAGGTGGTAAACCATGGCAGCACGCCGCCAGGGATGTTACACTGACCCTCATGTCTCCACAGATGCCATCATCGTGGTGCCTGCATCCAATAGACACAAAGATGCCATCATTGTGGTGTCTGCATTCAGTAGACACAGACATCATCGTGGTGCCTGCATCCAGTAGACACAAAGACGGCATCATGGTGGTGCCAGCATATAGTAGACACAGATGCCATCATTGTGGTGCCTGCATCCAGTAGACACAAAGATGCCATCATCTTGGTGCCTGCATACAGTAGACACAAAGACGCCATCATCGTGGTGCCTGCATCCAGTAGACACAAAGACGCCATCATGGTGGTGCCTGTATGCAGTAGACACAAAGAAACCATCATCTTGGTGCCTGCATACAGTAGACACAAAGATGCCATCATCGTGGTGCCTGCATCCAGTAGACACAAAGATGCCATCATTGTGGTGTCTGCATCCAGTAGACACAGACATCATCGTGGTGCGTGCATCCAGTAGACACAAAGACGCCATCATGGTGGTGCTAGCATACAGTAGACACAGACGCCATCACTGTGGTGCCTGCATCCAGTAGACACAAAGACGACATCATCTTGGTGCCTGCATACAGTAGACACAAAGACACCATCATCGTGGTGCCTGCATGCAGTAGACACAAAGACACCATCATGGTGGTGCCTGTATGCAGTAGACACAGACGCCATCTTGGTGGTGCCTGTATCCAGGAGACACAAAGATGCCATCATCATGGTGCCTTCATCCAGTAGACACAAAGATGCCATCATTGTGGCGCCCGTATGCAGTAGACACAAAGATGCTATCATCGTGGTGCCTATATCCAGTAGACACAAAGATGCTATCATCGTAGTGCCTGTATGCAGTAGACACTGATGCCATCATGGTGGTGCCTGTATGCAGTAGACACAGACGCCATCATGGTGGTGCCTGTATCCAGGAGACACAAAGTCGCCATCATCATGGTGCCTGCATCCAGGAGAAACAAAGATGCCATCATTGTGGTGCCCGAATGTAGTAGACACAAAGATGCTATCATCGTGGTGCCAGTATGCAATAGACACAGACGCCATCATTGTGGTGTCTGCATCCAGTAGACACAAAGACCCATCATGGAGGTGGCAGCATCCAGTAGACACAGACGCCATCATTGTGGTGCCAGTATGCAGTAGACACAGATGCCATCATCATGGTGTCTGCATCCAGTAGACACAAAGACCCATCATGGTGGTGCCAGCATCCAGTAGACACAGACGCCATCATCATGGTGCCTGTATGCAGTAGACACAAAGATGCCATCATTGTGGTGCCTGTATGCAGTAGACACAGACGCCATCATTGTGTTGCCTGTATGCAGTAGACACAAAGACGCTATCATCGTGGTGCCTGCTTCTAGTAGACGCAGACGCCATCATTGTGGTGTTGGAATGCAGTAGACACAGATACCATCATGGTGGTGCCTGTATCCAATAGACACAAAGATGCCATCATTGTGGTGCCTGCATCCAGGAGACACAAAGATGCCATCATCGTGGTGCCTGTATCCAATAGACACAAAGACGCCATCATTGTGGTGCCTGCATCCAGGAGACACAAAGACGCCATCATCGTGGTGCCTGCATCCAGGAGACACAAAGACGCCATCATCGTGGTGCCTGCATCCAGGAGACACAAAGACGCCATCATCGTGGTGCCAGCATCCAGCAGACACAGACGGCTTCATCGTAGTGCCTGGATGCTGTAGACACAAAGATGACATCATGGTGGTGCCTGAATTTTTTTTTGGCCTATATTTCATGCTCGTTGGGATACATAGTTCAAGAAACATTTTGGAGTGGGGAGTTACCTGTTGGTGCATTATTTCCTCTGATAAGCTGCGTTCCCTCTACCAGGATTACGGTATATGTTTAATTCTTTCAGGGGGTGTTCTTAAGTTAGTTATCTCCTATCCTAGGGGACAGGGCGTGGACAGCCTTTGTAAGTCATTGTCAGCATCTTGAGCTGAATCCTCCGGGTAGCCAGTGAGGGGTTGGCAGAGGGGCAATGAGGGAAGCAATGGATTAATGGGGAAGCAAAATTGAACATGGATTGGAGTTAGATTGGAAGCGACAGAGAAAGATATTGCCGCAATCTCGGTGCGATATGATGAGGCCATGCACTAGAATTTTTGTTCATTTTGTGTTATTTTATGTCATTTTATGTCCCTTTACTGTCCATTTGTAAACCAGGCAGCATTCAAGCTGCACATGGCCCAATGTGCGTCAGTGGGTAGTTCAGTCTTTAATGTGCCGCTCTCGTCCATTTTCTGGATCAGACTCTCTCATTATTTCGATGGACATGATGGAAGAGCAGATGCCTTACCGACCATCTTACGGTGTCAGCTTTTTACAGATCCAATTCAATTATTAACATAGAAAACTGAATTTGGCCTTTTTTTTTTATATTGTTGAGTTTTAACCCCTTTACCCCCGAAGGTGGTTTGCACGTTAATTTTTACAATTCTGACCACTAACACTTTATGAGGTAATTACTCTGGAACGCTTCAACAGATCCCACTGATTCTGAGATTATTTTTTCATGACATATTGTACTTCATGATAGTGGTAAAATTTCTTCGATATCACTTGCGTTTATTTGTGAAAAAATCGGAAATTTGGCGAAAATTTAGCAATTTCCAAAATTTGAATTTTCATGCCCTTAAATCAGAGAGACATGTCACACAAAATAGTTAATAAATAACATTTCCCACATGTCTACTTTACATCAACACAATTTTGGAACCAAAATTTTTTTTTGTTAAGAAGTTATAAGGGTTAAAAGTTGACCAGCGATTCCTCATTTTTCCAACAAAATTTACAAAACCATTTTTTAGGGACCATATCACATTTGAAGTGACTTTGAGGGGCCTTTATGAGAGAAAATACCCAAAAGTGACACTATTCTAAAAACCACACCCCTCAAGGTGCTCAAAACCACATTCAAAAAGTTAATTAGCCCTTCAGGTGCTTCACATGAATTTTTGGAATACGGAAGAAAAAAATGAACATTTAACTTTTTTCACAAAAATGTTACTTTGACACAATTTTTTTTTTTTCGCAATTGTAACAGGAAAAAATGGACCACAATTTTTTTTGTGCAATTTCTCCTGAGTACACCAATACCCCATATGTGGGGGAAAACCACTGTTTGGGCGCATGGCAGAGGTCGGAAGGTTAGGTGCACCATTTGACTTTTTGAATGTAAAATTTGCTTGAATAATTAGCGGACGCCATGTTGCATTTGGGGGGCCCCTGATGTGCCTAAACTGTGAAAAACACCCACAAGTGACACCATTTTGGAAACTAGACCCCTCAGGGAACTTATCTAGATGTGTGGTGAGCACCTTGAACCCCCAGGTGCTTCACAGAAGTTCATAACATTGAGCCGTAAAAATAAAATGTTCCCATTTTTACCACAAAAATGTTTTTCAACCCCCAATTTTGCATTTTCATAAGGGTAACAGAAGAAATTGCACCATGCAATTTGTTGTGCAATTTCTCCTGAGTAAGCCGATACCCCATATGTGGGAGAAAACCACTGTTTGGGCACAAGGCAGGATTCGGAAGGGAAGGAGCACCATTTGACTTTTTGAATGTAAAATTTGCTTGAATAATTAGCGGACGCCATGTCGCGTTTGGAGAGCCCCTGATGTGCATAAACAGTGGAAACCCCCCACAGCTGACCCCATTTTGGAAACTAGACCCCTCAATGAACTTATTTAGATGTGTAGTGAGCACCCTGAACCCCCAGGTGCATCACAGAAGTTTATAACGTAGATCCGTGAAAATAAAAAAATCGAACTTTTTCCACAAAAATGATCTTTTAGCCCCAATTTTTTTATTTTCACAAGGGTAAGAGGAGAAAATGGACCCCAAAAACTGTTGTGCAATTTCTCCTGAGTACGCAGATACCCCATATGTGGGGCAAAAACACTGTTTGGGCGCACGGCATTGTTCAGAAGGGAAGGAGCACTGTGTGACTTTTTGTACGCAAAACTGGCTAAAATTGAGAGCGGACGTCATGTCGCGTTTGGAGAGCCCCTGATGCGCCTAAACAGTGGAAACCCCCCCACAAGTGACCCCATTTTTGAAACTAGACCCCTCAAGGATTTTATCAAGGGGTATAGTGAACATTTTGAACCCAGAGGTACGACACCGAATTTGATAACATTAGGTCATCATATTGAATATGTTGTCATTAGTCTTGAGAGCTCACTACTTGAGCTTGCATCGGGTACTCCGGTATGCATCAAGTATCGCGGGTGTTCGAGTGACATGCTCGAGTCCCTGCCCCGCATGTTTCACGTTTGTTGGCAGGCAATTCCCGCATGTTTTTTTTGGCTGTATAACAGTGGCGAAACACATGGGGCAGAGACTCGATCATGTCATTCGAGCACTCAAGTAGCGAGCACTTGCGCTCAACACTAGTCGCCATATCGTCATCATTTTTTTTCTCTACTTTGAAAAAATCTCAGCCCTAACCGTAACACTAACCCTAGCACAAGCCTAACCCTAGTACAATCCCAACCCTAGCGTTTATTTTTTACGCCATTCCTCATGCGGTATAAGTGATTAGATGACTTTATTCTTCGGGTCGGTGCGATTACAGAGATACCAGATTCAAATCGGGTTTTTATGTTTGGCAGCTGTCACACACTAAAAGACGCCTTTTTTGCAAAGACTAGTTTTTGCAATCATTTTTCCATGTTTCGGCCGACAGAGTCATGTAAGGGCTTGTTTTTTGCAGGACAAGTTAACGTTTTTATTGGTATCATTTTCTGGCACGTGAAATTTATTGATCGCTTTCTATTCCAATTTTTGGGAGGCAGAATAAACAAAAAACAAAACTTCAGGAATTGTTTTTTGTTTGTTTTTTTATGCCGTTCTGCGTGTGGTAAAATTGATCAGGCAGCTTTATTCTTCGGGTCAGTACGTTTACAGTGATACCACATTTATATAATTTTTTTATGTTTTGGCGCTTTTACACAAAAACTATTTTATAGAAAAAATACATTTTTTTGCATCGCTTTATTCTGAGAGCTATAACTTTTTTATTTTTCGGCTGATGGAGCTGTATGTCGGCTTGTTTTTTGCGGGACAAGATGACTTTTTCAGTGGCACCATTTTTATTTACATTTGTCTTTTTGATCGCGTTTTATTCCATTTTTTGCTTAGCGGTATGATGATTTTTTTTTTACCGTGTTCACTAAAGGGGTTAACAAGTGGGACCGTTTTATAGGTCAGGTTGTTCTGGATGCGGCGATACAAAATATGTGTACTTTTATTGTTTTTTTCATAATATTTATTATACAGTATATTTTTATGGATTATTTTTTCATTTTTCATTTTTTTTTAAATCTTACTATTTTTTTTTTTTCACTTTCTGACACTTTCTTTCACTTTTACACTTTGTCCCACTATGGGACTTTCATTTTTTGCAGGCTGATCGCTTGCATAGCTGTCAGCCCTGCACTGGCACAAGTTAGATAGATCGTGCACTGCGTACAATCTATCTAACTTACTAATGTCTGGTAAGCTGGATGTCATCATAACAACATTGAGTCACCATGCAACGATTGGAACCCCGCAACATAGCGCGGGGTCTCCGATCCAAGGTAAGAGGGGCGCTCTTACCTCTGCCTGCCCCAGAAATGCTTAGATCGCAGCATTTCAGGGGTTAATGTGCCGGGAGCGGTGCTGTCAAAATCAGCTGACACCCGGCGGCGATCGCGCCCGCACAGCCTGTGCGTAATAGTACGTACCTGGTCCATAAGTACCAGGGCACAGGGACGTACTATTACTGACAATGTCAATAAGGGGTTAAAACTGATGCCAAATGTGAAAAATAGACTTATGGGTGACATACGGACCTGCACATGGATGTGAAATTGTTAGTTTTTCAGAAAATAACTAATAATTTTACATGTGCCCGTCTGAACCAGCCTTAGACAAAGACCACTTGAGAAATACTCAGGGCATCGAGGGCTGATAGGGCCAGGACTTCAGCTCACAAATGTATTCTTTTCTCCAGATTTTCACATGAAGTTTGGCTTCTTACCTCCCATTCTTAGCCTGGCTGTTCTGCATACAGTAAGTCGCTCATATTTACGAGACCTTATCATATATCTATAAGACGCATGAGTAGTTAATTAATGAAATTGTATTTAATGTAAATGTAGCAGCGTTCGGAGCGAGTCACAGGACAGCGTGTTATACCCGGTTACACACTGCTGGAAACATCGCTTTCACTCACTGTTCTTTTTTTCTTCTCCAGAGGAAGGAGAAGAGATCAATGTTGTTAGGATTGTAAAGACTGTGTGCAACGCTCCTTTATCTGTCAGCCCCATAGGCGTTAAATGTAGCAGCAGGGACATGGGTGACTTTAGACACTAGGGTCCGAGTCGCGGGGTGCACAGCCATCCTTCATTTATCACCTTTCATGTGGATAATTCTTTTCATGTCAAACTCTCATTAATATAAGATACTTATTTCATTATTCTTAATGAAAACCTGTTCATATGATTTGTTAAACTGAATAAAATGAGAAAAATAGTGTAAAAAAAACAAATAGCAAAAGGATTTATATACATTTCTGGAATTTGAGTGTGTCACTTTGGATAACGCTATTAATCGGCAGATACAGGGTTAGGGATTGTTCACACTGGCGTATAATACAGAGGAGGGCAATATGAGAAAACATCTGACACTCTGACCAGTGTTATCCAATGAGGCAGAGCAGATCAGCGATTTTTTTTCTCATGCCGATTCAGGATGCTGCGATTGGCAGAGTATCTCGCACGACGTGCACCTACATGTCTATGAGTGCATGCAAAACATCGGACTGCACTCGGATGTCATCCGAGTGCAGACCGATATACGCTGAGACAAGCAACGGAGAAAATGGAGAGGTTAATCTCTCCTCCTCCACACCAGTGATCAGATTCTCGCATGCGAGAGGACCGGAGCACAGCGCACTAACACTCGGATCACGCTCGCAGCAAAGTCTGAGCCGAGTCTCATTAGCATATCGCATCTGATGCTTTACAGTAATGTGACCCCGGCCTTAATGTAAGAGTTAATAGCGTTATGATGGTGCCCAGCTGCTGTACTGGAAGTGCGGCTCTCGGGTGATAATTAATGTTATTCCTCCTGGGAGCCGCCGGCTTTCAGTCATACAGTCACCGCTCAGTATACTGTCAGCAGCGACTGCAGGCACGCCCCGCCACTGATTGACAGCTGGCTCTGTACTGATGCACTACTGCGAGAGCTGTCAGTCAGTGCCGGGGCATCCTTACAGTGATGGAAGTGGCGCCAGCCTGCATGACTGAAAGCCGGCAACTCCCGGGAGCAATAAAGTTAATTTTCTCCCCGGTCTGCATGTTCAGTACAGCGGCCAGGCACTTTCATAACACTATTGAACAGCAGATTAACCCCGTTCCTGCAGGTTAATAGCGTTATCTGATGTGACAGGTTCCCTTTAAATTGAATAGTGTCAACCAGCGCCAGAAGCTGCTGAAATAACGAATAAGATCACGTGATGCATCAGAAGACAGTTTCAAGGAAAACCGACCCTTTACCAGAATGAACTGCAAGATTTAACCGGCTTCATGCAAAGATTAATCTGACAGATTTTACAGCATTCATCCATGCAGTTTGGAAAAGGGGTTAATGGGGTATATAAAAAGGACAGTTACTTTCAGGAGTCCCCATTGTGACATGCATCATTTGTTAGCAGTAAAATATGATGACGATCATCTTACAAATCTCTGCGGACCGTGCGGAAGATTTACAGTGAGGATTCTGTTTTTCCTAGCGTGCACCATCGCCATGAACTAAGGGAAATGAATCTGAAAGCTGCATGGCTGTTCTAGTTCACACTGGGTTCTTTACTATGTCAATCACTTCATCTTTTGGATCCGCACTGATGGTTTCCGTTCACAGTCTTTCCCAAAACCAGGATGGAACTCAGCTGATAAAGGAATATGTTCCTCTCTGCTATCATGGATGTAGTTCAGCTCATGTTAATCCTAGGAAATTGCACTGTGTGACCAAGGCCTTGTAAGCATCGTGTAATCGGTTACAGTGTAAGTCAGGGGTCTCGAACGCTTGGGGACCCGAGATTATCACGATCCTGTCCTGGGAGGAAGAGGACCCCCGACACCTGCGCTTTTTCTTTTTAGTTTAATGTGTGTCCTCAGATGCTCATTCAGTTGAAATGCATTGTGTACCAGCTATCAGATTCCAGGCTATCAGATACCAACAGCCATCGTCAGTGTGACCATCGCAGGCAACCCTTGACGTCACTGCCATATGGAGAAAGAAGAGGGCGTTGTTCGCCGTGGGAGCGAGGACTGGTGAGTAGTGATGAGCGAGCATACTCGCAAGTACTCGGTACTCACCCGAGCATCTCAGTACTCGAGATGCTCGGACCTCGCCAAGTACTTGCGAGATGCTCGGGCGGATGCTCGGGTTCCCTCCCTGCATGTTTGGCGCTCTTTAGAGAGCCAATGAACATGCAGGGATTGCCTGCCACTCACTGTAATGCCGTAGCCATGTTGGTTGTGGCATTACAGTGGTTGGCTGGCGCACAGCGTCATCAGGTCTATATCAGACATGGCGCCGCTGTTCTCGTCAGTCTGCTCCGCAATCAGGCAGTGTAGGGAGAGGTGCTGCTGTGTCAGGGAGAGATTTGACTGTGTATTAGGTAGTGTAGGGAGAAAAACCGTACATTACACATATCCATCTCAACAAACAGTCCTTCTGAGGACTAATCCATCTGCAGAGATATCAGGCAGGCAGTGTATATAGCAGACTGCAGTGCATATAGCACAAGAGGCTCCATTCCAGTTCTGTCTTCTGCTGCTGTTAGACATTACTCCACCTCCTCCTTGTTAGCGCTGTAGCCGTGTTTGCATGGGGTGTCCATCAACCAGCCATCCTCCACTCCATCCATCTGGACCATCGAGATCATTTCATGCATGATAATGCCCCGTCTCATGCTGCACATAACACATCTGCATCTCTGGCTGCTATGGGCATAAAAGGGGACAAACTTATGGTGTGGCCCCCATGCTCCCCTGACCTCAACCCCATTGAGAACCTCTGGAGCATCATCAAAAGGAGTGTCTATGATGGCGGGAGGCAGTTCACATCTAAGCAACAGCTCTGGGAGGGTATTCTGTCCTCATGCAAAACAATTGAAGCAGAAACCATCCAAAACCTGACAAATTCAGTGGACGAGACAGTTCAGAAGCTCCTTTCAAACAAGCGGTCCTATGTGCAAATGTAACATCACCTAGAATAAAGTTTAGAGTTGAAAGCTGTTTGATTTCAGTGTGTAATAACCTGCTAATGCTTAGAATTTCACAAATCACCATTTTTTTGTTCTTTATTAAAATGAAAAGGTTGAAAACTCTGCTGTGCATAATAATTTGGAACATGCATTTTGAGTGCAGTTTGAGTGTTTTATTTTTTTTAAAAATATACTGTTATCATAGGAAGTTTGTACAAAAACCTTTCAATTGTACTCTAATAGTTATTTGACTGGAAAATTACAATGACTGCAATTCATATAGGGAATTTGGGAAAATCTGAGAAAATATTATTTGCATAATAATTTGGAACACAGTGTAGACAAAGGCCCAGGTCTCAGGGGCCAGGAATAATTTTTTTGGGATCTTAATCCTCATTATTTGCTTAAAAAGCAATCCAGAGAACACTGATTTTCCGCGCTATTTCCTTGTTGGCACTGCAGAATACAGCCAGGCCCTTTCCATATTACAGTGCTAAAAATCCAGGTATTTAAAACTGTGGTTTGTCCGGCACACTGATCACATATAAGTGCACTGAAAATACTGCCATTTTTGGCCTCCATTCTAATTTTTTTTCAGTGTGTCAGCAAAGTTTTTGACACCGGTTTGCTGTTCAAAATAGTTACCTACAGGCCAGGTATTTAAAACTGTGGTTTCTTCATCACACGGATTACATATAACTTCGCTCCAAATTCAGACATTTGTAGTGAGCACCTTGCCCATTTTAAATGGGCAAGGCGCGTGGCGAGGGACGGGGAACTGGACTTGATGGTGATGGTGCATGCAGAGGCCGAGGCCATGGGCAAGCTGAAATTGTGCCACTACAAATACCCACATCTTCTCGCCCGACCTTCCTGTCCCAATTCCTAGGGGACCGCAGCAGACCACTATTGAACCCAGAGCAGTGTCAAAAGGTTGTTGGTTGGATAGCGGATGCTTGCAGTCACTTAGCCACCACCTTGTCTTCCACACTGTCAAGTCTCAGTAGCCGTGAGTCTGGACTGCATATTTCTCACCTTGATCCTCCTTCCTCCCACCATGCTGAGTACCCAGAGACAACTGATCTCACACTTAGACACTCTGAAGAGCTGTTCACTTTTCCATTTATAGATTGGGGCCTCTTGCCCGGTCCACTTGAAGTGGGGCAAGAGGAGATCGCATGTAGCAATGCCCAAATATTTGAGCAGCCACGGTCACACGAAGGCGACGGTGGGAAAGTGTCACAAGAGGTGGATGATGATGAGACACAATTGCCAGAAAGTCAGGAGGAGGACCATGGTGCGGAAGTGGAAGACGAGGTGGTGGATGATATCGTAACCTGGCAGGAGGACATGCAGAGCGAGGACAGCAGCACACAGGGGGAGGGAGGCAGAGCACCCCAACAGGCAGGAATAAGCAGTGTGATGGCCGCAGACAGAAGGCAGGCAACTGTTCCCTGTAACACCAACACGAAGGAAGTTGCCAATACAACTGTTAGGTCTTCCCAAGTCTGGTTGTTTTCTAAACACTGCCGATAACCCCAAAAAGGCCATTTGCACCACCTGCCAGGCTAGCATCAGCAGGGGTGGCAAAACTAGCAACCTGACCACCACCAGCATGATCAGGCACATGGCAGCAAATCTCCCGACTTTGTGGGCCGAACCCCTGGGTCCAGGAACAGGGTCTGCGGGTGACACCATTGCTTCTTCCGCTGTTGTGCATGCAAGCCAATCCCCTGTCCATGGTGCATGCGAAGATGACTCCTGCCCTGCACCTGTCGTTGCACACTCTCAAGTAGCAGCATCAGGAAGCACGTCCACGTCATTGTCCCAGCACAGCGTTCAGTTGTCCATACCCCAGTCATTGGAACGCAAGCGCAAATACGCAGCCAACGCCCCACAGGCCACACTATTAAATTCCCACATTTCACGACTGCTTGCGCTTGAAATGTTGCCTTTTAGGCTCGTGGAGACGGAAGCATTCCGCAACCTGATGGCGGCGGCCATCCCTCTCTACTCAGTCCCCAGCCACCACTATTTCTCCCGGTGTGCTGTCCCAGCATTACACAAGCACGTGTCCCAAAACATTAGCCGTGCCCTCAACAGCGCAGTTACCGGGAAAGTCCACCTAACCACGGACACATGGACAAGTGCTTGTGGGCAGGGACGGTACATCTCGCTGACGGCACACTGGGTTAATGATGCACCCCAAGGGCCGTGGGGTACTCGGCAGCCGGGCCTCTGGTTACTGGGGGATATCACGGTGGCTGGCCCGGTTCGTGACCCAGGGCGGTCAATCAAAAGGGGGAATATTATATTATTTATAGGGGATTTGGAAAGTGTTCGTGAACCCACCTGTGGATTGCGGCAAAAGGGTGCCGCCACTGCGGAGCAGTCCTCTGGATCTGGTGTTGTGGCAGCAGGGATGGTGTGGCTCTCCACAGGTAGAGCTAGCTCCAGGGCAGTGTAGATAGCGTAGGTTGTGCTGGGCGTTGTAGTGTCGGGAGGGAGAGATGGCGCAGATGAAAGAAGGGACGGAGGCAGTGCGGTGCAGTCATCCGAGTTTTTACTCACAGTTTCTTATGCCAGTTCCACTGATGCACTGTCAGCTTACAGCCTCCCATGTCGCGCTGCGCTCACCAGGCAGGGGTTCAGCACTTCCTCAGGCAGATTAGGAGTACCTGACAGAACCCCACTTTCTTGTGTTCCTAGCTAGACCGTCTTCACGCTGGGTCTTTCTCCCACCTGCCCTGCACTTCCCACTCTCAATCCTGCTCGGGTGCTCTGAAGTCCCTCCTGTCTTGTTGGAGTTCCCGGACCTGCTTGACCCTCACCGGGATTAGAATGAGGCTTCGGCAACTGACTATATAAGCCAGAAGCCTCCGGTTACTCTAAGCCAAGACTTAGAGTAACACGGCTGGACCAGGGGCCGGTCCCCTTCTTGCGGCCTACGATCCCTCTGTCTTCTGACAGATGCGGGGCGTACGGGTGCCGTCCTGCACTTGCCGTACCCCCTGGGATTCCTTCTTTAGAACGGCGCTTACTCCTCTGCTCCCCTCCTGGGCCTCTAGGACTGGGCCCTACTTGTGGAGCAGAGTTCCTAAAGAGACTCTGCTCCCTGACCATTCTCCACTGATTAACCTCTCTGTTCTGCCACCCTAAGATGGCTTCCCTTTATATATCTCACTCTATAGTGCTCCCTTAAACTGCTTCCTCCACCCACACCTACTACTGGTTCCCCCTACCTTTGGTTCCCCCCACTCCAGCCAGGGACAGGGCTCAGCAGGAAAACACATTGCATCTTGCCCTTCCAGCCGCCCTGGAGCAGTGTAGTGTTGGATGCAGGTGTTGGGGTTTCGAGCAGCACTCCCTCCTTACCTGAGAGAAGGAGATACCACACCTCTGGGTGACGCCACCTCAGGGGCGCCACATTAACATAGTGGAAGCCGGGACCCAATCAGACCTTGGGACGGAACACGTCCTCCCGACACCAAGGATTGCAGGCCCTAGGTCAATGAGGGTCGCCGCCATAGCCTACAGCTCCTGCACCTCATCCTCCTTAGCCTCCTCCTCCTCTTCAGCCTCCATCTCCGAAATGACAACATCAGTCACAAGCTGTAAGCACTGCAGCACTGCCTCGGCCAAGCGGCAACAGGCTGTGCTGAAGCTAATATGCTTAGGTGACAAGCCGCACAATGCTGAAGAGTTGTGGACAGCTCTGAAATAGCAGGCAGATCTGTGGCTCACATCGCTGAACCTACAGCCAGGCATGGTCGTGTGTGACAATGGCCGGAACCTGGTGGCAGCTCTGAGGCGAGGCGAGCTCACACACGTACCATGCCTGGTCCATGTGCTTAACCTCGTGGTTCAGCAGTTTCTCAAATCCTACCCGGAGCTGCCGGATCTGCTTGTTAAAGTACGCTGCCTGTGTGTCCATTTTAGAAAGTCACCTACAGCTTCCACCGCCCTTGCAGTGTTTCAGAAGCATTTGCAGCGTCCGGCTTACAGACTGGTGTGTGATGTCCCCATGCGTTGGAACTCTACACTGCAGATGTTGGGAAGGATTTGTGAGCAGTAGAGGGCAGTTGTTGAGTACCAGCATTAACAAGGCCGTCAGTATTCAGTTCAGACTCCACACATAAGACCTCAGGAGTGGACATGGATGTCAGACATATGTACCATCCTCCAAAACTTTGAGGACCCCAACAAGATGGTGAGCGGCGATGACGCCATAATTAGCCATTCCGCTTCTCTGTCTTCTGAAATGCTCTCTGCTCACAATCAAAGAGGATGCATTGCAGGCGGAGCACGATGAGATGGAGCAAGGAACCATACAGGGTGATTACACACAGCCCAGCCTCATTTCATCCCAACGTGGATTGGGTGACAATTGTTAGAACCTTGCTGTTAGGTTTTTTTTCCTTTGCTGGTCACATGACCTTGTTGGCCTATTTAATCCTGCTCCGCCCTTCTGGCTTTGCTGGACTTCATTGTATATCTACTTTCTAGCTAGCCTGTGCTCTGTATCTAACTCTGTTAGTTTGCTTGGTCTACGGACCTCTAGGTTCTATCTATTTTGTTTGTTCGTCTGTCTGCTACTATTTCTGTTAGGAGGTGTCCCATATTCCTCCCAGTCCTTAGTACTTGTAGGGATTCCCTCCCCAAATCTATAGGTCTCCGTACAGACTAGATTAGGACTTTAGCAGGTCTGATCGCAGGATCAGGTTCCCTGTTACATCGTAGGGATTCAGCTGAGTCTTATAGTAGGGACAGATCTCCTCTCTTTCCTTAGCTTTGGTAGCAGAACATAACAGTAAGTCCAGCCTGTAAATTCTCTAAGGAAAGATTTTTTTTTTGTTCCATCATGGTGTCGGTTCAGGATTTGGCTAAACACCTGCAGGGACTCTCTCTGGAAGTGGCCGAGCTCCGTCAGCACGTGAGTAACTGTCCTGGAGCATATTTCTTGGAGCCTAAGGTATGTTTGCCGGATTTATTTTTTGGTGAACATCGAGAATTTTTTTCATTTAAAAATGCTTGCTTATTGTATTTTCGTTTGAGACCCAAGTCCTCTGGGGATGAATCCCAGCGCGTAGGGTTCATAATGTCACTTTTGCGCAAAGAGCCTCAGGAGTGGGCCTTTTCTTTGCAACCTAGTGATACATGCTTCAGATCAGTGGATAGTTTTTTTTCTGCTTTGGGACTATTATATGATGATCCTGACCGTGTGGCATCAGCTGAGACTGAGTTGAGACGTTTAAAACAAGGATCAGGTAATATGGAAAAATATTGTACACATTTTCGTCGTTGGTCCACTCAAACAGGGTGGAACGATTCTGCTCTGAAAAGTCTATTTCTTGCTGGGCTCAGTGAAAAGGTTAAAGACCTGCTAATTGCTTATCCTACACCTGAGGATTTGCAACAGGCTATGCAATTAGCTATACGGGTGGACAGAAGACTGCGTGCTAGGGTTAATGAGAGCAAATCCTCTGCTATGTCAGTTTCTGGTTATGATAATGTGTGTACTAACAGTGGTGAACCGATGGAGATTGGATCGGTGGCACCTCGCTCTCAAGAAAAACACCGTCGTTTTTCAGAAGGCTTGTGTTTCTATTGCGGGAAATCTGGTCATTTGATTAAAGGCTGTGAGCTTCGTATGAAGAAAGAAAAAAAAATGGTCAGTCACGCCCGTATTGCCTGTTTAAATTCCAAGGGTATATTTTTAGCTGCTTCCACGATTGCTCAGGAAAAATTAATGGAATTTCGGGTGTTTGTTGATTGCGGGTCTACACTGAATGTAATTGATGGGGGATTCGTGGAAAAACTCAATTTAAAACCTGAACCTTTATCATCCCCCATTGCTGTGGTTTCTGTGGATGGCTCCCCTTTGAAGAATATTACTCTCAAGGTCAGTGAATTTCCTCTCACTATTAATGGTGTTCACCATGAGAAATTGGATTTGGTAGTGTTGAATAACTTGCCTTCTCCAGTAATATTGGGTTTGCCCTGGTTAAAATTTCACAATCCTGTACTGGATTGGTCTACCAGTGAAATTAAATCCTGGAGCCATAAATGTTATGACAAGTGTTGTAACGGGCGTATTGCAGCTTTGGATAGGGGAGAATTGCCTGTTCCTATTCAGGATTTTTGGAGAGTTTTTTCTGAGGAGGAGTCGCAGGTTTTGCCTCCCCATAGAGACTATGATTGTTCTATTGAATTTGTCCCTGGAGCGACTCTTCCTAAAAGTCGTTTATTTAACCTTACTATTCCTGAGAGGAAGGCTTTGGAGGAATACATACAGACAAGTTTGGCCGCCGGTCACATTAGGCCCTCTAAGTCTCCTGTGGCGGTTGGATTTTTTTTTGTAAAAAAAAAGGACGGCGGTTTACGTCCTTGTCTGGATTTTCGTGAGATTAACAAAATTACGGTACGCAATCCTTACCCACTGCCATTGATTCCTGATCTGTTTAACCAGTTATTGGGGGCCAAGTGGTTCTCTAAAATTGACCTTAAGGGGGCATACAATCTGTTGCGCATGAAGGAGGGTGATGAATGGAAGACTGCTTTTAACACTCCTGTGGGTCATTTTGAGAATCTGGTTATGCCTTTTGGTCTTACTAATGCTCCTGCATTTTTTCAGAATCTGATTAATGACATCCTTAGACCTTTGATCGGTAAAAATGTGGTTGTGTATTTGGATGACATTTTGATTTATTCGCCAGATCTGGAGTCTCATTGGCGGAGCGTGCGTGAGGTATTACAGTTATTAATGGACAATTCGCTTTTTGCTAAGCTGGAGAAATGTGAGTTCGCTGTACAGAGAATTAGTTTTTTGGGCTACATTATCTCCAGCGAAGGTTTTGAGATGGATCCGGTTAAGGTTCAGGCTGTGCAGGAATGGCCTAGGCCTATTGGTTTGAAATCAATACAGAGGTTTTTGGGTTTCGCCAATTACTATAGAAAATTCATAAAAAATTTTTCTAGTATTGTCAAACCTCTGACTGATCTCACCAGGAAAGGTGCTGATGCGGTTCAGTGGTCTTCTGAGGCCATTGAAGCTTTTGTGTATCTCAAGGAGAGGTTCACCTCTGCTCCCATCCTTATGCAGCCTGATGTTACTAGGCCGTTTTTGGTTGAGGTTGATGCTTCCTCTGTGGGGGTCGGTGCGGTGTTGTCTCAGGATAACGGGGATGGATTACATCCCTGTGCATTTTTTTCAAAAAAATTTTCGGAGACTGAATTGAATTACGATATTGGTAATCGGGAATTATTGGCTATTAAACTCGCATTTGAACACTGGCGCCACTTCTTGGAAGGTGCGGAATTTCCCGTTCAGGTTCTTACGGATCATAAAAATCTGATATATCTTGACGCTGCCAAGCGCCTGAATGCCCGTCAGGCTAGGTGGGCACTGTTTTTCTCGCGGTTTAATTTCTCCGTTACTTACATCCCTGGTACTAAGAATGTTAAGGCGGATGCCTTGTCTCGCAGTTTTTCTCCCATAGTCGGTGCTGAGAAAGAGGAAAACATTTTACAAGAAGGTGTTGTGATAGCTGCTTTAGACTCCGTTTTGGAAGATGAGATTCTTAAAGCTCAGGAGAATGCCCCATCTAACACTCCTCATGGGAGGTTGTTTGTGCCTGGGACCTTTAGGAGAGATTTGTTTGTTGAGTGTCACGAATCTCGGTTGGCAGGTCATCCCGGAATCTCTGAGACCAAGAGACTGGTGGGTCGCAGTTTTTGGTGGCCTGGATGGCAGAAGGAAGTCATTAAGTGGGTGCGCCAATGTACTATATGTGCTAGATCTAAGTCCTCACATACTCCTGCTGCGGGGTTGCTTTGTCCTTTGGAGGTCCCCAGTGCTCCTTGGACACATTTGGCTATGGACTTTATAACTGACCTTCCCCCCTCTGAGGGTTTTACTGTCATCTGGGTGGTCGTGGACCGTTTTAGCAAGATGTGTCACTTGGTTCCCTTCGTCAAACTGCCCTGCGCTAAAACTTTCGCTAAGGCCTTTGTCAAGGAAATTGTCAGACTTCATGGCGTTCCTACTGACATTGTTTCTGATAGGGGTCCTCAGTTCGTGGCTCGTTTTTGGCGTGCCTTTTGTGACAGGTTGGGAATTCATTTGTCGTTTTCGTCCGGATATCATCCTGAATCTAATGGCCAGACAGAAAGGAAAAACCAGGATGTTGAGCAGTTCTTGCGTTGTTTTGTGGCAGACAATCAAGAGGGGTGGTCTGAGTTTCTGCCACTTGCCGAATTTGCTCTGAACAATCATACATCTTCTTCTGCTGGTTGTTCGCCTTTTTTTTGTTGTTCTGGGAGACATCCGTCGTTTGGGTCGTTCTCCAAGTTGGGATCTGCCGTGCCTGAGGAGGAGAATTTTTCCGGTGATTTGGAAAGAGTTTGGACGGATGTGCGTGGTAATCTTCAGGAGGCCAACAGAAAATCTAAAGACTACTTTGATAGGAAACGACAGGAGGTTTTGTTCGCTGTTGGTGACATGGTTTGGTTGTCCTCTAGGAATCTGCGGTTGAGGATTCCTTCTAAGAAATTGGGTCCCAAGTTTGTAGGGCCCTTTAAGGTGCTTCAGGTTGTCAACCAATCTGCTGTTAGGTTGGAGGTTCCTACCTCCTGGAGAATTAATCCGGTCTTTCATGTCTCTCTGTTAAAAAAAGCTGTTGTGTCGGATGGTGACGCCTCTGCCTCTGTTCCTCCGGTGGTGGAGGACGGGGAATATGAAATTTCTCGCATCCTTGACTCTAGACGGTATAGAGGTAGTTTGCAGTATCTTGTGGCCTGGAAAGGTTTCGGACCCGAGGATAACTCTTGGGTGAGGTCAGATGATGTTTCCGCGTCCAGACTTATCAGAGCGTTTCACAGGAGATTTCCTGATAAGCCTGGTCCTAGGGGATCCGGAGGATCCTCTTAGAAGGGGGGGTACTGTTAGAACCTTGCTGTTAGGTTTTTTTTCCTTTGCTGGTCACATGACCTTGTTGGCCTATTTAATCCTGCTCCGCCCTTCTGGCTTTGCTGGACTTCATTGTATATCTACTTTCTAGCTAGCCTGTGCTCTGTATCTAACTCTGTTAGTTTGCTTGGTCTACGGACCTCTAGGTTCTATCTATTTTGTTTGTTCGTCTGTCTGCTACTATTTCTGTTAGGAGGTGTCCCATATTCCTCCCAGTCCTTAGTACTTGTAGGGATTCCCTCCCCAAATCTATAGGTCTCCGTACAGACTAGATTAGGACTTTAGCAGGTCTGATCGCAGGATCAGGTTCCCTGTTACATCGTAGGGATTCAGCTGAGTCTTATAGTAGGGACAGATCTCCTCTCTTTCCTTAGCTTTGGTAGCAGAACATAACAACAATGAGGAAGAGGAGGAGGAATAACAGGAGCTAGTTTCATGCGCTATAGACGGTACTACCTGCACAACTGTCATACCGTCTGTTCAGCGTGGATGGCCAGAGGACAGAGAGGAGGAGGAGGAGAGCATGGTCAGTCATCCTCTTGGTGAGGACACGGAAGTCTTGCCTGTTAGCAGTCTACCACGCATGGCTGAGTTTATGTTACGCTGCCTTTCCCATGACCCTCGTGTTCTTAAAATTTTGGGTGACAGTCATTACTGGTTGGTGACACTTCTAGACCCATGCTACAAGGAGAACTTTATATCTCTTATTCCTGAGGCGGACAGGTCTACAAAAATGGGGCAGTACCAGAAGGCCGTTGTTGCGGAACTATTAAAAAAATTCCCATCTGAAAACGCTGGCGGAAGAGGTCACAGTTCGTTGGACAACCAAGGAGTACATGCGAGAGAGACTCAACTTCAATCCAGCAGAGGGAGGGGAACACTGTCAAAGTTCTGGGAGAATTTTCTCAGCCCCTCCCATCGCACAGGCCCTGAGGCGCGGAGTACTCTCACAAGGAGTGCAAAGTTTGGGAAAATGCTGAGTGAGTACCTTGCCGACCGTATCAACGTCCTCCGTGATTCCTCTGTGCCTTATAATTATTGGGTATCCATGCAGGATACGTGGAATGAACTGGCTCTCTACGCCTTGGAGGTCCTGCCTGCTCTGCCGCTAGCGTTTTATCAGAGCGGATTTTTAGCACCGCTGGTGGAATTATAACTGATAAGCGCATCCACCTGTCAACTGAAAATGCTGACAGGATGACTCTTATAAAAATGAACAAGGGCTGGATTGGGCCAGACTTCTCAACACCACCGAATGATAGCAGTGTAACATAAACTCAAATCCAGTGTCTTTTCTTGGGAGGTGTATTCCCATGCACCTCTTCACACCCACACATGGGTATATGCTTCCTGATTTTGGCTATTTGCTCTGGTCCTCCTCCTTCTCCTCATCCTCCACCACCATATCACCAGGGTGACCGTGGTCCGTGATGCAACACCCAATAATTTTTTTAAAGGGTGTTTATGATGCCCGTAAAAAAAATTTTTATACAGTATGTTCATGTAAACCCCCCCATGGGTAAATGTTGTCAGCCCATACACTTAGAGCATGGGCATTACAAGTATAGGAGACCCACTCCTTTCTAATGGGAATATTTTTTATGAGGCCCTCCTCCACGTCTCTTCCAAGGGGCATTGGAGTGCCTCCCAATTTTTGGCAGCCCTTGCATTCACTGCTTAGGCCAACACTATGGGAGACCCACTTCCTAATAATGGGAACATTTTTTTTCAGGAGGCCCTCCTCTACGTCTCTTCCAAGGGGCATTGGAGTGCCTCCCAATTTTTGGCAACCTTTGCATTCACTGCATAGTGTAACATACCTGGTGGCAGGCTTGCATGGTGCACCATCTCTCACTATGCAAGATCGCAAACTTGATCTTCAGTCCAGTCTGCTAACCTGGCTTCTATTCATGCTGTCTGTTTGTCTCTGTTCTGACTGCTTAGGGCAGCGGCCCGGTTACTTCCTGTTTTTTGTAGCTGCTGTGGGCACACCCCTAATGTGTCCTCAGCCTATTGCTGTCTGTCACTGGATATTTAAACCAGCTCCACCTTGAAGCTGGGGCCTGAGCAACTCTTACCTTCAGAGGGCTCCTTGCCTCTGATGTGCCAGGTCCCGTTCTGTTCTTGCCTGTCCGCCTTCCTGGAGGCTGTATTCCCAGGCCTGTCTGAACACGCTCCTAGCCTGTTCGTCCCGCCTTCTGGGGGCCCCATACCCAGACCTGTTATCTGTGTCTTCAAGCCTGTTTGTCCGCCATTCTGGGGGCCGCATACCCAGACTCGCTCCTGTATATCGCTGCAGTGTCAGTTCCTGTCTGAACACTCAGTTCCTGTCTGAACACTCTCCTAGCCTGTTACCTGTTTTTCTCTATGTCCGTGCCTTCCCTTTTTCTGCAGAGTCTGAACCTGCACCTAACTCCTACTCATTGTCGCTGTACTTCCGTTTGTGAGTTTAGAGTCCACTCGCTACTTCATTGCAAGTATCTTGTGTGTATCTGGTTCTGCCTTTCCCTTCCAGTCTGTTCCGTGTGAACAGAGCCCTGTCCCCTCTGCTCTGCCTTTGCTCACCGCTCTGGCGGTTTATCTCTGCTCTGCCTTACTCACCGCTCCGGCGGTTCCTGCCCGCTCTGCCTTGTTCACCCCTCCGGCGGTTTCTCCCTGCTCTGCTTGCTCACCGCTCCGGTGGCACCTCTCTGCTCCGCCTTGCCCACCGCTCCGGCTGTTCCTCTCTGCTCTGCTTGTCTACCGCATCTGCGGTTCTGTTCCTGAATCCCAGTCTGTACTGGACCCTATCCAGCCTGTGCTCCAACCTGCTAGTACCTCCCCATCTGCACGCCAGCTGTACTTGTCAGTACCCTACTGTCTGCATACCAGCCGTGCCTGCCAGTATCCTCCTGTCTGCACTCCAGCCATGCCTGCCAGTGCCCACCTGTCTGCATGCCAGCCGTGCCTGCCAATACCCACCTGTCTGTGTGCCAGCCTAACCTGCCTGTTCCTGTATTCCCCGGTGTGGGTCAACAGCCGTGTCCGGGTTCTGGTCTGGAGTAGCACCTGGTCCCTCTGCTCGGTTCCTCCCTGGTGCACAGCGTCGTTAGCCGTCGTGCGACCTTGGTCGGATCGGGTTGATACTTAGTTACGCCCCTCCAGGCACTCTCCGGTTCATGGCACAGTAGAATCACTAAATCACGCACACGCCAGTCAGCCCGGGCGTGTGCATAACAGTTTGCTCAGGCCATGGTTCCCGTTGAGCCCCATGGCCCTTCGCTCTCAGAGACATTTTGAATCCGTGTCCAGCGAATACGTGCATTAAAAAAAAAAAAAAAAAAAAAATTCTCTAGCTATGGCCCAGGCGATGTACGCACCAGCCCAAATGGAGCTTTCTGCACCCATTCCTGCGGATTCGCAACGGTACTATGGGGATCCTAAACAAAGCCGTGCATTTGTGGAGCAATGCATGCTGCATTTCAAGTTCTACCCTCTCTATTTTCCTACCGATTGGGCTAAAGTGGCATTTATGATATCCTACCTAGCGGGTGATGCCTTGAAATGGATCACCCCCCTATGGGAAGCATGGGATCCTATCGTCCTTGACTTGCAGGCCTTCCTGGTGGCCTTTCTAATGGTCTTCGATGACCCCAATCCTGAAGCCTCTGCTAAAGCTTCCCTTCCCAATATCCCGGAGCAGCCCCGATGGGTTATGTGTGTGGGTAACTCACCAGTTCTCCAGCCTGGAGAGACTGCTGCCCTCCCAGAATCCTCACAGGATGACTACGCTCCACAGAATACTTCTCGTCCCAACCTCAAGAGGCAGTCCAGACGTGCTAGGCGTAAAGGCAAGCCATCACGCCAGGTTCTGTCCTCCCAAAGACCTCCTGTTCCCCAGCCTGTAGAAGCAGCTACCCGCACGGAATCCATGAAAGTTGGCCATGTTCGGCAGGCAAAGCAGAGGCCGGAACTCAGTCACGAAATCGGATTGCAGTCCCGCTGCGGTTGTTTGGGACCCCTTGATGGTCTTTGTCCAGTGAAGGTTGGAGAATCCCAAGACATTAGGCCTGTAGGAGAGGCTGCCCTGGGCGTTAGTGTTTCCTCTCCACAGATGACCATGACTGTCTCCGTGGCAAGTAAAAGCCTCGGATTAATCGGAAGTTTCGGGCTTAAAGCCTTGAAGAGTCAGTGTCTGATTCCCATCCGAAAACTCCAGAAGCCGGTTTGGCCATTGTCAGCAGAAGGACGAGCCCTACTCAGAAACAGTCAAAAGATGTCTGTACAAATTAAGCTCCAGATTGGAGCATTACACTTGACGAAGCTTTCCTTTCAGGTGCTGACTGGTTTACCCACAAGTCGTCCAGAGCCGAGAGATCTAGTGCCCGCTCAGGTCTGGAGACCTTGCATGGTATATCTTGGGGGACTGTTAAGGTACAAGGGGTGTCCAGTCCCCATATCTTCAGGACAGTCAGCAATTGTCTTCTTCTTCTTCACCAGATCTGCTAGTCGCTGACTCGCTGTGCGCTGAAGTCTCCGAAGGAAGAGAAGCGGAGGCAATGTCCCCACACAGTCTCGACGATTGTACCAATGATCTGGCTTCAGGTACCGTCCCGCCTCACAGACATGTCATCTCTGAAACCAGTTTGAGGATGGTCCTAAAGCATGGACCCTCCATCTCTAATAAATCTGGCCTTGCGTCCATCGAGGCGGTGGATACCCCCAAGTCTCTGCACCCCTCTAACCAGGCGGAGGACCTCCAGTTGCCTCCTGAATCCTCGAGGGTGCTACCTGATAACAAATGGAGAGAGACTTTCCTACACCCTGTACCTGATACCTCGCCCGCTTCATCCAATGAGCTTGACCAAATGTACTCCGAAGCTATGGTTACCCCCGAGTCTCTGCTCTCCTCCAACCAGGC
Organism: Phyllobates terribilis; assembly: GCF_046119375.1. Lineage (NCBI taxonomy): Eukaryota > Metazoa > Chordata > Amphibia > Anura > Dendrobatidae > Phyllobates > Phyllobates terribilis. Next base: position 10,852,760 of record NW_027362767.1, on the reverse strand, counting down.
GGAGGACCTCCAGTTGTCTCCTGAACCCTTCGGGGTGCTACCTGATAACAATTGGACAGAGACTTTCTTACACCCTGTACCTGGTACTTCACCCACTTCATCCGTTGCTGAGGATGGCTTGATGGGAGGAAGCATCCTAGTTACCAAGATGATGGGACCAGTTTCGTTTCCTCTAGTGGACAGAAGAGGTAATCCTCTTGAAGAGAAGGATTGGCCTCCCAATTCTCTGCGGAACACTCTTGCAGGCTTGAAGAAGAGGGGGCGTAAGGGGGGAGGGGTACTGTGACATACCTGGTGGCGGGCTTGCATGGTGCACCATCTCTCACTATGCAAGATCGCAAACTTGATCTTCAGTCCAGTCCGCTAGCCTGGCTTCTATTCATGCTGTCTGTTTGTCTCTGTTCTGACTGCTTAGGGCGGCGGCCCGGTTACTTCCTGTTTTTTGTAGCTGCTGTGGGCACACCCCTAATGTGTCCTCAGCCTATTGCTGTCTGTCACTAGATATTTAAACCAGCTCCACCTTGAAGCTGGGGCCTGAGCAACTCTTACCTTCAGAGGGCTCCTTGCCTCTGATGTGCCAGGTCCCGTACCGTTCTTGCCTGTCCGCCTTCCTGGAGGCTGTATTCCCAGGTCTGTCTGAACACGCTCCTAGCCTGTTTGTCCCGCCTTCTGGGGGCCGCATACCCAGACCTGTTATCTGTGTCTTCTAGCCTGTTAGTCCGCCATTCTGGGGGCCGCATACCCAGACTCGCTCCTGTACCTCGCTGCAGTGTCAGTTCCTGTCTGAACACTCAGTTCCTGTCTGAACACTCTCCTAGCCTGTTACCTGTTTTTCTCTATGTCCGTACCTTCCCTTTTTCTGCAGAGTCTGAACCTGCACCTAACTCCTACTCGTTATCGCTGTACTTCCGTTTGTGAGTTTAGAGTCCACTCGCTACTTCATTGCAAGTATCTTGTGTGTATCTGGTTCTGCCTTTCCCTTCCAGTCTGTTCCGTGTGAACAGAGCCCTGTCCCCTCTGCTCTGCCTTTGCTCACCGCTCCCGCGGTTTATCTCTGCTCTGCCTTACTCACCGCTCCGGCGGTTCCTGCCCGCTCTGCCTTGTTCACCGCTCCGGCGGTTTCTGCCCGCTCTGCCTTGCTCACCGATCCGGCGGTTTCTCTCTGCTCTGCCTTGCTCACCGCTCCGGCGGTTCTTGCCTGCTCTGCCTTGCTCACCGCTCCAGCGTTTCCTGCCTGCTCTGCCTTGCTCACCGCTCCGGCGGTTCCTGCCTGCTCTGCTTTGCTCACTGCTCCGGCGGTTCCTGTCTGCTCTGCCTTGCTCACCGCTCTGGCGGTTTCTCCCTGCTCTGCTTGCTCACCGCTCCGGCGGTTTCTCCCTGCTCCGCCTTGCCCACCGCTCCGGCGGTTCCTCTCTGCTCTGCTTGTCTACCGCATCTGCGGTTCTGTTCCTGAATCCCAGTCTGTACTGGATCCTATCCAGCCTGTGCTCCAACCTGCTAGTACCTCCCCGTCTGCACGTCAGCCATATTTGTCAGTACCCTCCTGTCTGCATACCAGCCGTGCCTGCCAGTATCCTCCTGTCTGCACTCCAGCCATGCCTGCCAGTGCCCACCTGTCTGCATGCCAGCCGTGCCTGCCAATACCCACCTGTCTGTGTGCCAGCCTAACCTGCCTGTTCCTGTATTCCCCAGTGTGGGTCAACAGCCATGTCCGGGGTCTGGCCTGGAGTAGCACCTGGTCCCTCTGCTCGGTTCCTCCCTGGTGCACGGCGTCGTTATCCGTCGTGCGACCTTGGTCGGATCGGGTTGATACTTAGTTACACCCCTCCAGGTACTCTCCGGTTCATGGCACAATGGAATCACTAAATCACGCACATGCTAGTCAGCCCGGGCGTGTGCATAACATATAGGCAAACACAATGGGAGACCCACTTCCTAATAATTGGAACATTGTTTTCAGGAGGCTCTCTGACCTCTACATCTCTTCCAAGGGGCATTGGAGTGCCACCAAATTTTTGGCAACCCTTACATTCACTGCATAGGCAAACACTATGGGGGACCCACTTCCTAATATTGGGAACATTGTTTTCAGGAGGCCCTCTGACGTCCACATCTCTTCCAAGGAGCATTGGAGTGCCTCCAAATTTTTGGCAACCCTTGCATTCTCTGCATAGGCAAACACAATGGGAGACCCACTTCCTAATAATGGGAACATTGTTTTCAGGAGGCTCTCTGACCTCCACATCTCTTCCAAGGGGCATTGGAGTACCACCAAATTTTTGGCAACCCTTACATTCACTGCATAGGCAAACACTATGGGGGACCCACTTCCTAATATTGGGAACATTGTTTTCAGGAGGCCCTCTGACGTCCACATCTCTTCCAAGGAGCATTGGAGTGCCTCCAAATTTTTGGCATCCCTTGCATTCACTGCATAGGCAAACGCAATGGGAGACCTACTTCCTAATAAAGGGAACATTGTTTTTTTCAGGAGGCCCTCCTCTAAGTCTCTTCAAAGGGGTATTGGGGTGCGTCCAAATTTTGGGCAGCCCTGCCACTCACTGCATACGCAATAATAGTATAGGAGACCCACTCTTTAGTAATGGGAACAATAAAACATAGCCGGCTGATGGCTCTCTAAGAATAGTGAGGGCCGACTGCTGGCCCTTTAAGAATAGTAAAGGCCGCCTGATGGCCCTATAAAAATAGGCTTTGTGACTTTCAGAGTCCATCCTTCTTAAATGAAACACGATGTGTCTGATGATATCTCACACACCACATGGCCAGATAAGGTTGTAAAATGTTAAAATGACATTTCCTGGTGAATGCATTTGTCACGGTTGAAAGCAATGCAAAATTGCAAAAACGCAGCAAAAACGCTAAGTGTGAACATAGCCCAAGGTGTGGAGGAGTAGTTTTGTTTTGGTTATTTATTTTGCTTTATATACAAGTCATTACCCTGGAAAGGATGTTCCTTAACATATTTCCCAGGAAAATCCATTTTGGTTTCGTTTTTGTATGTTTTATTGTGAGTCCGTAAAAGTGGTATAATACCTCTGACAACGTTGTTGACAGACGTGACCTGGGAGTCAGAAATGCTTCCAGGGGTCTTCCCCATGCTGTTCCCATGTAATTTGAGCACTGTTCCCATCGATTTGAGCAATTTTTAGGCCCTCTGCAGACCGCTGGGGTAGCCGCCAGAAAAATGCTCGAGTTTCCCATAGACTTACATTGGGCTCGTTGCTTGGGTCGAGCACCCGAGTATTCCAATGTGCTGGACCCGAGCAATGAGTACCCGAGTATTTTAGTGCTCGCCCATCACTTCCGGTGATATGAATATTTTTTGTATTTTCTTTCATGTGTATGTGAAGACTGGCAGGATGGGGACATTACTACAAGCTGGAGGCCTGGGTGGGGGACGTTTTTACAGGATGGCGATAATTATTACAAGACGAGGGACATTACAGAAAGGGGGCCAGAATTACTATGTGGTGCCAGTTATAAGACAATATTATTATATGGGGCTGAGAAGACGCAGGGTCTTCCGTGGTGATAATACTACTCAGACAACACAAGGTGAGGGTAAAACAGCGTGGCAAAACCACCAAACGGACAATAAACACATACAGCAGTCCCAGCAAATACACAGTCTCACCTTTCTGGTGGCCCAATGGGAATAGAGCAGCTGTAACTTTGGGACTTCCAGGGCCAACTACCTCAACCAGTGGCCCCCCGCTTTGGCGGGCCCCCACAGAGGGGAGGTAGCAGCAAGATTAGGAAGCTGACAGTCCATCGAAGTACAAGGTCAAGAGACCTGAGGGTCCTACCCTGGCCTCCCCGAGAGTTTCCATTGGGCCAGATTACCGGCTGGTCACAATCTGGCTTCTCCGAATGTCTCCATGGGTTCCAGGCGACCGGAGGGTCCCACCGGGCAACTCCAAACAACATATCCATGTAGCCAGGTGAATTCATCCCAACCTGGTCTCCCCAAATGTATCCATGTGTTCTCTGATGGTCAAGGGAGCAGATCTGTATCGTATCCTTCCAGTCAGGGCCATATACCCTTAGGCTGGAATCATGTAGAATACAAATCTGTGTCTCTCTGGATTGAGACATGCTACAGAGTTGCTGTTCTGAAGAGTGTCTCTCTGATTCTCTGTGATTCACCTTGCAGCAGGATAGAAAATCCTTTAAATATTTACATAGGTGGCTAAGGTTATCAGTCACAGGTCAGAGGTAAAGGTGCAGGGCTCACTCAGGTCTCATTGTTTGAGCTAATCCCCCTGCTTTTGTAGATAAACTAGTATGTTTAGTACAATATGCAATTAGCATAGTAACAAACATCATTGTTCCCAAACACTGAGTGACTGTCCTTCTTGACCAGCCAAAGAAACACATACATTCAAAGGTCAACACAAAGATAATAGTGTATCTCTTGGCTTAACAAATCTAGACGTCTGGCTGATTAAACTGGTTTGTCACTGGGGACAAGAAAGGAAAAAAAAATTGTAAAAATTAAAAACAAAATTCGTAATAAAATTTGAAAAATAACAGAAAAAGGTTTTACCACTAAAAATGTGCACATGTGGTATTGCCGCATGTGGAACGGCCCAAGCTATAAAACTGCACCATGATCCATACGATAAAAAACATTAAAAAATAAATAAAAAATACACCAAAAAAATGTAAAAAAAAAACTTATCAGAAAGTCGTATATCACTGAAAACGTCATCTCGTCCCACAAAGAATGTGGCCGTCAAATTAATATTTTTTCTATGTGCGGCTTTTTTACCCGGCCATATTTGAGCCCCCCAGTATACATGGTGGTGAGAGGGTCACGGTCTCAGTAGTGTGCAGGTTGGATGGTGAAGTATAAGGATCATGTTTCTATGTCTGTGCTGATTTTTTATATCATTATGGCAATGGTGCCTGTGTTCATGCGATAAGTCATTTTATCCCTCTTGGGAAGACCTCCAGATGTCTTGCAGATTATTCTGATGTACATACACATGAGTTGAAAAGTCCACCTGTTTATCTGTCCTCTAGAAATATAGCCCCATAGCCCCCGAGCGGCACCCACACATGACAAGTCTCCACTCTGTCCTCACCTTATAAATCATGTGTAATTAAATATGCCCGCCCAATTCCCAATAAATCCAGAATGCTGGCTATGAGCCTGAAATGAAATGGATTAACCACAAGACAAGGTAATAAAATGATGTCCTGTAACCCGTTCCTGCCTGCTAATCATTCTGCCGATGGTCACAGTATGATGTGTGGTGGGGGAGATGATTGTAGACAGTGTGTGCTGACAGTGGGGTCCTTACCTGGGAAGGAAGGATAAGGCGGGATCATCATGCCTTCTAACCACTTTATTTCTACTACAGATTTGTGTCTTTTATTTTCTTTTCTACAGTCCTGACTTCTGGAATGTGGACAAGTCAGAAAACCATCTGGGTTCGTTTACTGAACCTTTTGCATCTTGCTGGTAGCTCTTATGCTGAATGCAGTTTCTGGTATTGTGCAGAAGAAGTGGGCACCTCAGGGTTAGCAAAAAATACATCCACCTTTTAGGGTATGTGCGGTCTGAGTTTTTCAAAGACGTTTTGGAGGGGAATCTGTGTGAAAACTCCAAGTCCTTCTCAAAAATGCAAACTTTGATTTTCTGCCCAAAAATCCGCTCTAAAATCTCAGCAAAAAGACTCAGTGTACACATACCCTAATGAGGCACAATATCAATGTATGTTTGGCCTATGTTTGTAATCCTTGTGACGAAATAGCTTCTAATCTTTATCAGCCAGACATCTAGATTTGTTCGGCCAAGAGAAATGCACTATTGTGTTTGTGTTAACTTTAGAACTTGTGTGTGTTTCTTTGGTGGGTCACGAAGGACAGACCAGTATTTGTATAACCCTGAATGTTGTCTTCTCTTGGTTCTGAAACAACGATGTTTTGGACTATACTAATTGCATATTATACTAAAGCCAGGTAGATGTTTATTTACAAGAGCCCACTGCTATACCAACTATGTAAATTGATTAAATGCTCAAACAATGAGACCTGAGCCCTGTGGAATAATATCCTCCCTAACCCATGCACTGTGGATATGTACTTGGAAGGACAAATGTGAACTATTTAAGGAGGCAGCAGGCAGATATGAAACAGAGAATTGAAAGAGACTTTACAACGAGAATCAAAGATCAGACTCTCTTCAGAACATCAGCTTAATAGCTTAATGGCTTTATCCCAAGAGACACAGATTTGGATTATCCATGATTCCAGCCTAAGGGTGTATGGCCCTGACTGGAAATATATGGATCTGCTCCATTGACCATCAGAGAATCCAAGGATACATTTGGGGAGACCAGGATGGGATGATGAAGTCACCTGGCCCCATGGATATGTTGTTTGGGGTTGCCAAGTGGGACCCTTCGGTCGCCTGGAACCCATGGAGACATTCGGAGAAGCCAAATTGGGACCAGCCTGTCATCTGGCCCCATGGAAACTCTCAGAAAGGCCAGGATGGGACCCTCGGGTCTCCTGGCCTAGTACTTCGATGGACTGTCAGCTTCCTAAGCTTGCTGCTACCTTCTCTCTGTGGGGGCCGCCAAAAGCGGGGGGCCGCTGGTGGAGGTAGTTGGTCCTGGATGTCCAAATTCGCAGCTGTTCTATCCCAGGTGGTCCAGCGGAAGGGTGAGACTGTGTAATGTTGCACCATCTTGGGTATTTGCTGTGACTGTTCTATGTGTTTATTGTCCGTTTGGTGGTTCAATAAAGTATTGCCACACTGTTTTACCCGCACTCTGTGTTGTCTTATTAGTATTACGCCCATGGAAGACAATCACAATCCTCTTAAAAGAATATGCATCTATCATCTTTCACATTTTTGGGCCAACCCCAGCCATGTGCCTGAATTGTAAACGTAGGACAGTTGCATTGATCTTGAGTTTGGTATCTGTGTAAGGAGGTCAAGACATGTATGTTGTTGTAATGCATTATGACATTTATTAATCATTCAATCTGTTTATATAGTGATAGGTTGTGTTCTGCCCACCAGCAGGGAGTTAATAGAGAGAGATAGGGTTAACAGTTGGAACTAGCCCAGAATGGAAAGGGCTAGGTAAGGAGACAGTGGAGAGTTTCCTGTAGGAACGTCAAACAGGGACGAGCCTGCATGAGTAGCAGACCTGCATGAAGTGAGTGTCCCTGTTGCAAGAGGGAGACAAAGGAGCCAGATAGTAAGACCTTGTAGAGAAGAGACCCCTGGAAGAAAAGTGAGTAGCAGTCTGAAGTCGGGATAGAAATAGTGAGAAATCGAAGGAGGAAGGGCCTGGGGCAGGAAGCCGAGCTGGATGGTACAGAATTATCCGCCAGAAAGCCAATGGAACGAAAAGGGAAAGTGAAGCAAGACGAAGAGAAAATGCACCACGTGGTAGTCCGAAGGCGTCAGTAGAAAAGGAAGATGAGAAGCCCCCATATTGGCACAGAAAATTCTCCTACGGAGAAAAGGACACAGAGCTGCGGGTTGGAGTATAGGACCCTTGCTTACTGGCTGTAGTGGCGTTATTGAGAATGAGGGAAGATTTTGAAATAGTGTGCTGGGCTGTGCAAAGAGTAAAGAAAGTAACCGAGAAAGAAAGTGTTTCCAGGAAAGGAGAAAACATGTGTGATGATGTCACTTGTTGTTAAAGTAACAAGGGCCTATTCCAAAAAGGGCCAGACCAACCCAATGGACTGGTGCCGGGATATAAGGACTTGGTTGGTTGCAGTTCCGGGCTCCTTGCAGAGAGATACAATCATCAATTTCTTAAAGGTAAAAAGAAAGAAAATAAATTAATATTTAAGGACACTGGTTCTAAAAGGTTTGAAGTTATCTCTCATGCATACTACTAGTTGTTTTTTAAAAGTGTTTTTGGTTACCAAATCTGGAGTTGTAGTTACCTCTGCATTTGTTGACTCAGGTTCCGACTTAGATCTCACTGACTGTGATTTTGTTTTTGAGTGTGGGTACACAGATTCAACTCTCGGTCATCCTATTCAAGTATCCAAAATTGATAATTCTCCCCTTACCCAAAGTCTATTACTTCTAAGGTTGAGAATGCATGCATGAGAGTGGGAGTGTTACACACGGAATCTATTTCATTCATGGTGTCTTCTTCCATACCAGTTAAAGTTGTGTTGGGTATGTGACGCGCGCCTTGGGCCGTGGGGTACTCGGTGCCGGGCCGGTTGATGCTGGGAGATGTCATAGTGGCGGTGACCCGGTCCGTAACTCAGGGCGGTCAATAAAAGGAGATATTTACAGGGGATTTATGGTTTTTATATACGGTTCGTGACGCCACCTGTGGTATGCGGCTATATGGAGCCGCCGCTGCGGTGCAGATCCTCTGGAGCCGTTGTTAGTGCAGCAGAGTTAGTTCAGCTCTCCACAGGCAGAGCTTAGCTCCAGGGCAGGAAGTAGTGATTTTATAGATGTTGCTGTGTAGTGTAGTGCAGGGGATGGCGCAGTTAATAATCAGTCCACAACTTAATGGCGGTTTCCTCTTATCTTTACTTGAGGTGGTTAGGCAGACCGGGGCACGGGTACCAGCTGGTAGTAGAGGTCCGGGCGGCCTGGAAGCAAGTTGGGGGATCCACCTAGCCAGGTGGAGTTGTAGGCCTTTCCTTTGCGCTACCTCTTTGGCCCTGCTGTGTATAGCTATGCTGTGGCCCTCGTCCCTGAGTAAAACGTCTCTGTGCTCACCTGTATGGCAGGCAGCTCGGGCCTTCCTGGAGTGTCGCTCCCAGGTGGCGGTGCTGGGCCCTATCATGCTGCTGAGCCTCCGGGCGTCTGATGGGGCCAGGAGACCTGCAGTCTCCTGCCCTCCGGTTTCTGCTGCTGGGCCTTCGGTGCCCCACCACCTCGGACTCCTTTGTCCGGTTCCTCTGCGCTGCCCCTGGGGTGAGCTGCCGTGCAGCTCCACTCTCTAGGTCCTTCCTCGTCAAGGTCCTGACTTCAACTCCTGTCTGTTCTCCTCAGACTAACTAACCCTGCCTACAGATCCCTGTTGCTAAGGGGAGGAGCTCCCCTTGCTGGTCTAGAGCCAGGAACATGTTGCATGCCAGTATACCTGACTAGGGGACCCCTGCTTGCTTCCAGGCATGGCATCACCCCCTTGTGAGGGAGGCAATGCCACTGTCGCAACCGGACTCCTGGGGTGCCACATATGCCCTGGTTGGTGAAACAATCCTACCATCAATTGGGAGACTTGCAAGGTTAAATCTTGGGAGAATTTTTGTTTTTCCAGTTTATCTAAATCCCTAGCATCTATAAAATCTCTTCTTCCAGATTTTATTCAGGATTTTGTGGTTGTTTTTTCTGAGACTGAATGTGATGTTCTTCCCCCGCATAGGTTATATGATTGTGCCATCGAATTTATCCCAGGGGCCAAAATCTGCCTAAATTTGCCTAAATCTCGTCTGTTTAACCTCTCTCTTCCTGAAAGAGATGCCTTGAAAGAGTACATTCAAAAGAGTCTCTCCATGGCCTTCCACCTCACCAGTCGCGGTGGAATTTTTCTTTGTTAAGAAAGTAGATGGAGGTTTGGATTTTAGAGAGACAAGTGACGCGCCCCTGGGCCTTCTGTGTCGTGCGGCATCGCGTGCACGGGGGCTTACCCGGAGCCGGATCAGATGGGGGTAGTAGTCTCGTGGCGGTGACCCGGTCCGTGCCCAGGGAGTCAAACTAAGTGGCGAGTCTACTAGCAGTAGATGTTGGATGACTACGCCACCCGTTGAATGCAGCTTTGGAGCTGCCGCTGCAGGGCAGACCGCTGAGGCCGGTGGAAGGATGGTGCAGCGGGGATGGTATAACCCCCAACGGGAGGGGTATGGCCTCAGGGCAGCCGACGTGGATGATGGGGGTAGCAGGAACCACTCAGAGACGATGCGTGTAGTTCAGGGTCTTTACTGGTGACAAAGATAGACCCTCCCGGAGTACTTGCTAGCGATCGGGGCCTGGTCAGTCCTTGAGCAGATGGGATCTCCCCTGGCCAGGCGGAGTTGTAGGCCTTCCCAGCTAACTGTACTCTTCTGGCTACCTTGCTAGAGGCGGGTAAAAGTAGCCCACGTCCCTGAGTGTACCGTGTGGTGCTCACCCGTATGGCCAGTGACTCGGGGCCTTCTAATGGCTTCCGCTCCACGATGCCGGTGCTGGTTCCACGCGTGTGACCGTGCCTTCGGGTTTCTGGGCCAGAGGACCTGCAATCCCCTGCCGGTCGGTTTCTGCTGCTGGGTAAGGATTAGTCCCCACAGCCTCGGACTCCGGGTCCGGTGATAACTTCTCAGTCAGGGCGAGCTCTGCAGCTGCCAGCCCCTGACTCCTTGTAGCACTGCTCCCACAGAGCTCCTGTTGTTTCTTCCTATGCTGCTCTACTCTTGTTCTCTCTCTCCTAACCCTGCCTCAGCCCCAGGTTTATATAGGGGAAGTTCTTCCCCTCCCAGGACTGGGCAGGAGGTGTGGCATGCATAAGATCCCTGACCAAGAGACCTCCCACCTGCTCTCAGACATAATATTGCTATTATTGTGGAGACCAGACCCCTGGGGTGCCACATTCTCCCCTAGTGAAATTTAGTACTCCGGGACTAAACATATTTTACAAAAACATAACAGGGTATAACAACAACAATAAAATACAATAAGGAAACACATAAAGATGGTCATGGTGTGTCCGCAACCGGGTGCAGTCTTTGAAGAAAACAAAGGTGTCCATTTCACCAAAACAGGGAGACGTAACCAGGTAGGGGTCTGTCCTGCCCCGAGTCCTTAACAGTCTTTAGTCCGTCCTGGGTTACGCTCCAACTATACACAAAGGATTCCCGGTAAATCCACCAAAGACTCCTGTAAATAACTAGAAACACAAAATTATACACAAGCAACAATAACAGATAAACATTAATAAAATAACTTAAACACTTAGATCCTCCACCGTACGGGCAGCTGGCCTCTAGTGACCCTAGTGGACCTACGAAGCTGGTTGACTGGTCCTGAGCTACAGGGTATAGGAGCTGTCAAGGGTAAACTGGGCAGCCGTCTACGGACCCTTTGGCTCACTAGGGGTATGGCAGGCTCACTATAAGCAGAGGGTTGATCCTCCTGGTCTGCTTGTGTGGAGTCTTCTGCCTCCTGGACCGGCTGTTCTTCCAGCTCTACCGGCTGCTCTGTAAGTACTTGGGATTCTGGTTGGAGGAACGTGAGGACGGGTACCACAACTGCACCATTGACTTGAGTCCAGGACCGAGGAAAGTCTCCGAGCACAGTACTAACCATATCTTTCCCTTCCTCTACGGGTCGAGGGTCTTCTTGTTCCTCTTCAGGGTTCCGTAGCTGTTCGGGACACTTCTTCAGGTGATCCCGGGATACAATGGTTGTGGTTTCCCCTCCGTCTTTGCTGATGGTACAGACCTTCGGGTTGTCGTGGCTTGAGGGCAGTACGGTGTACGGGTCCTTCTCCCACTGGTCGTCCAACTTATGGAGCCGTCTTTTCCTCTTCAAGACCTGCTCTCCGGGCACCAGGGGAACAGCGGGAGCATACTGGTTGTAAGTTTTCTCTTGTCTTTCCCTTGCTTGACAGAGACTACGCTCCACGATCTCCTGTACCTTCCGGTACTGCTGCTGCCTCTCTGTGTCCCAGTCTGCTTCTGGTGAAGTGTCCTCGGGTGTCAGGGCTCCCATCTCCAGGTCAACAGGTAGCTTACCAGGTCTTGCCCTCATCAGGTAAGCCGGGGTACAGTTAGTGGAACCTACCGGGATGTGGTTGTATAGGTCCACTAGGTCGGGCAACCTCTCGGGCCACAGACTGCGTTCTTCCAGGGGCAATGTTTTTAGAAGATCTATCACCACCTGGTTCATTTTCTCACAAAGTCCATTAGTTTGCGGATGATAGGGTGTCGTCCTTATCTTCCGGCAGCCATACAGAGTGCAGAATTCTTGGAAGACCTCCGCTTCAAAGGCAGGTCCCTGATCCGTCAACACTTGGTCCGGGTACCCGTGTGGATGGCAGAAATGCTGCTGGAAGGCTCTAGCTGCTGTTCGAGCTGTTAAGTCCTTGACGGGGACGACAACCAAGAACCGGGAGTAGTGATCCACGATGGTTAGTGCGTAGACGTAGCCACTTCTGCTTGGGGTCAGTTTTACATGATCCAAGGCTACCAGTTCCAACGGCTGCCGGGTGACGATGGACTGCAGGGGAGTCTTCTGGCTGGCACGGTCCTTCCTTCTTAGGTTGCACGGGCCACAGTCTCTGCACCACCTCTCGATGGTTCCTCTCATGCCCACCCAATGGAACCGCCCGCGCAGCAGGAACTCCAGCTTCTTCCATCCGAAGTGCCCAGCTCCGTCGTGGTATGCCTCCATCACCATAGCTGCGTCTCTTCTTGGCACCACTACTTGCCAGATTAATTCATGCGTCCGGGAGTTAACCATTCTGCGGCACAACTTCCCCTTGTAAAGGAACAGCCGACTCTTCTCAGCCCACAGTTGCTTGGCTTCCTCCGGAGCGTCTGGGTCAAGGCGTGCATCTGGCCGAGTCAGCATCTCCTTTACCAGTCGGACGGCAGGGTCACTGTCTTGCGTCTCCGCCCAGTTGTAATGAGGTAAAGGGTTGAACGTAGCGGATTTACTCCTTACACGGTGGGAATACTGGATAGTCCCATGACGGTGGAATGCGGGGAGTTCAACTTCTTCCAGTCCCTCTGAGTCTTCCCCTACGTCCGGTAGATTTGGCATCCTGGACAGGGCGTCCGCGTTGGTATTGGAGCGTCCTGCCCGGTATTTGATTGTAAACTCATAGTTGGACAAACGGGCCATCCATCTCTGCTCTAGGGCACCGAGTCTTGCTGTGTCCAGGTGTGTCAACGGGTTGTTATCCGTGTACACGGTGAACCGGGAAGAAGCGAGGTAGTGCTTAAAGCGTTCGGTGACTGCCCACACCACTGCCAGGAATTCTAGCTTAAATGAGCTGTAATTTTCAGGGTTTCTTTCGGTGGGTCGCAGTTTTCGGCTGGCGTAAGCAATTACCCGTTCTTTCCCCTGCTGAATCTGGGACAGTACGGCTCCTAGCCCGATGTTACTGGCGTCGGTGTAGAGGATAAAGGGCTGGCCATAATCAGGGTATGCCAGGATTTCATCCCCCGTGAGGGCCATCTTCAGCTGGCGGAAGGACTCTTCTTCCAGCTTCTCCCATCTGAAGGGTGGCTTCTGGTTCTTGGCCTTCCTGGACTGGCCTATCAGGAGGTCCTGCATAGGAGCTGCCTTTCTGGTGAAACCGGGAATAAACCTTCGGTAGTAGCCTACCAACCCGAGGAACTGCCTCACTTCCTTTACGCTGGAGGGGCTTGGCCGTTCCTTAATTGCGGTGATCTTATCAGGGTCGGGAGCCACTCCGTCAGCACTCACCACGTGTCCCAGGTACTGCACCTTTGGCTTCAGGAGGTGACACTTAGAGGGTTTCACCTTCAGGCCATAACTTGCCAGGGCTTCGAACACTTCCGCCAGGTGTTTCAGGTGGTCCTCATAAGTCTTGGAATATACGATGACATCGTCCAGGTACAGCAGGACCGTCTCGAAGTTTCTGTGTCCCAGACAGCACTCCATTAATCGTTGGAAGGTTCCTGGTGCATTGCAGAGTCAGAACGGCATACAAGTAAACTCGCTAAGTCCCATCGGGGTGGTGAATGCGGTCTTCTCCCGGTCCGCCTCTGCTACAGGAACCTGCCAGTACCCGCTAGTGAGATCCAAGGTAGAGAAGAAGTTAGCAGATTTTAAAGCAGCCAAAGACTCCTCTATCCTTGGTAAGGGGTACGCATCCTTGTGTGTGATTCGGTTGATTTTCCGGTAATCTACACACATTCTCATGGTGTTGTCTTTCTTTTTGACTAAGACTAGTGGGGCTGCCCAGGGGCTACAGCTATCCTTGATCACCCCAGCCTCCTTCATGTCTCTAAGCATCCCCTTGGCGTGTTGGTAGTGTGCAGGGGGTACGGGTCGATACCTCTCTTTTATGGGAGGATGGTCTCCCGTGGGGATGTGGTGTTCCACCCCCTTGACTCGCCTGAAGTCTAACGGGTGTTTACTAAACACTCTCTCGTACTCTTGAACCACCCGATAGACTCCCTGTTTCTGATGGGAGGGAGTGGAGTCAGTACCCAAATGTAGTTGCTGACACCAATCCTCCATTATTTTCTTAGAGCCGTTACCTTCCTCCGGGTGAGATGGAGGCAAGGGTTCCACAGACTGTATAGAATTTTGGTTGATGGTGTATAATTTGGCTAGCGTGGCATACCGGGGTAGGTACACTTCCCCCTTCCCGATATTTATTATGCGAACGGGCACCCTCCCATGGCGTACATCAACCACCCCCCGGGCTGTCAAAATGGTGGGCCTACTGTCTGAATAGGCTGGTTCTACCATTGCTTGGTAATCTCTACCTCTCAGACCAATAGCTGCCCGGCACCAAATCATCATTTCACTTTTCGGGGGCATGGCAATAGGGAAAGGGTCACACATTCTTACGCTACCAATCTCACCGCCGGAGAGTTCCACCTGTTGCCGTCGCATCAGTGCCCGGATCTCTTTCTGGAGCACTCGCTGCTGGCCGGAGCTGGCGTTCTTGGCAACCTGCTGTAAAATGAAAATCACCTCTGCAAGACAATTTTCAATCACATTAGTTCCTAGAGTTATCTTTGGGTGACTCTCACGCTTGTCAATGTCTACAATGATCAGTCCCTGTGCTGCCAGTTCGACTCTACCGATTTTAATGGTCATCTCTTTAAATCCGATCTGCGGCACGGGTTGACCATTGCTGGCGATGATACTCAAGTCGTCGTCAGGGTAGCGGGTTATATCCGAGTCATTCCAGTACTGCTTGAAGAGCACGTACGGGATGGTGGTGACCTGTGACCCGGTGTCAAGTAGGGCACTCATAGGAATGCCATCCAGTACCACAGGCAAGACTGGACGTCCTCCCACATATCTGTCGCGCCAGTTCGATGGGCCTGGTGATCTTTTTCCTGGGGGTTGGCCCTCTACCCCAGGTTGTGCCAGTTTAAAGGACAGTACCTTGCCATATGTCCGGGTTGATTGCAGCGGCGGCAGATGGGTTGTCCGTCCTCGTTGTATCGGTCGCTGGGTCTTCCTCTGGCCGGTGGGGTCCTCCTTGGTCGGCGCCACGGGATGTCCTCCGGTCCGGATGCCAGCTGGATCTTCCCTGGAGTGGAAACCTGTAAAGACTGCACAGTTCGGGTTAGCGCAGCAACGCTTTTAGCTAGCTCTTGGACCTGATGGTGCAGGTCTGGAGCCGGGTCATTGTTCAAAGCCTGCGCATCAGCCCCCACAGGCCCTGCCGACAAGGGCGCCGCCTCCTGTTGGTAAGTGATAGCTGGGCGCCTGTGGGTCACAACGCCACCCGGTGCCGGTTCTCGGAGCACCCGGATGGCTCTGTCCTTGAACAGTGCAAAGTCCAGATGAGGATCCTGTAAGGCTATGGCCCGCAACTGGGTTCGGTGGACATTGCTATATAGTCCCTCTATAAATTGTTCGGTCAACAGCCTGTCCTCGTTTCCCACGCTGTCGGGGTCGGTCTGCTTAATGGCTGTCAGGGCCTCTTGTAGGTTTAGTGCATAGTCCCTTATACTCTCATGTGCTCGCTGCTTGCACCCATAGAATTTAAGCTTAATCTCGGCTGAGGTGCGGGTATCAAAGGTGTCCCTCAGCCGGGTTAGTATCCCTGCGACAGTCCTCCTCCCAGGTGGCCAGGACTATACCTCCCTTTGGGCTGCCCCGGTTAGTTGGGCCACCAGGATGCTCACTTTTTGCTCTTCTGTGAGGGGGTACACCTGGAAGAGGCTATCCAGCTTTTCTCTAAAGTCATTCAGGGTATGTGACTCCCCTGAGTATTGGGGTAGCCAGGCTGCTCCCGGGATATAGGACATGGTGAAAGGCATGACTGCAGCAGCGCTGGCGCTGGCGGGGGTTGAGGCAGTGAAGCTCTCCTCCGTATCCGACATCTTCCTCCCCCCTAGTGGACCGTGGCCTACCTTGCGATGATCCTCTTCCGTAGGCCGCGGCTCCGCAGTGGATCGTCAGGGTCGAGGACCTTCCGTCGCGCTCCTGTGACGTCGGCGTCTGCTGGGCTCCTTCCAGGACCTTACGCAACGCCCGGACGTGAGGCGGGGCTTCAGTTCTCGCGCGCCTTCGGAGTCCACGTCCCTCTTCTTCCCGCGCGGCGTCTTCAAGATGGCGTCCAACGGCGAGAAAACTCCACGGATGGCGGGAAGAAGGCAAAAGATGGCGCCGGATGGCGGGAAACTTGACCACTGGTAAGTTTGAACAGTCTTTTTCAGGCACGCAGTACCCGGTGGTTGCGGGCACGTGATACTGCCGACTACGCCAAAAGTTGACGCGCCCCTGGGCCTTCTGTGTCGTGCGGCATCGCGTGCACGGGGGCTTACCCGGAGCCGGATCAGATGGGGGTAGTAGTCTCGTGGCGGTGACCCGGTCCGTGCCCAGGGAGTCAAACTAAGTGGCGAGTCTACTAGCAGTAGATGTTGGATGACTACGCCACCCGTTGAATGCAGCTTTGGAGCTGCCGCTGCAGGGCAGACCGCTGAGGCCGGTGGAAGGATGGTGCAGCGGGGATGGTATAACCCCCAACGGGAGGGGTATGGCCTCAGGGTAGCCGACGTGGATGATGGGGGTAGCAGGAACCACTCAGAGACGATGCGTGTAGTTCAGGGTCTTTACTGGTGACAAAGATAGACCCTCCCGGAGTACTTGCTAGCGATCGGGGCCTGGTCAGTCCTTGAGCAGATGGGATCTCCCCTGGCCAGGCGGAGTTGTAGGCCTTCCCAGCTAACTGTACTCTTCTGGCTACCTTGCTAGAGGCGGGTAAAAGTAGCCCACGTCCCTGAGTGTACCGTGTGGTGCTCACCCGTATGGCCGGTGACTCTGGGCCTTCTAATGGCTTCCGCTCCACGATGGCGGTGCTGGTCCCACGCGTGTGACCGTGCCTTCGGGTTTCTGGGCCAGAGGACCTGCAATCCCCTGCCGGTCGGTTTCTGCTGCTGGGTAAGGATTAGTCCCCACAGCCTCGGACTCCGGGTCCGGTGATAACTTCTCAGTCAGGGCGAGCTCTGCAGCTGCCAGCCCCTGACTCCTTGTAGCACTGCTCCCACAGAGCTCCTGTTGTTTCTTCCTATGCTGCTTCTCTTCTCTACTCTTGTTCTCTCTCTCCTAACCCTGCCTCAGCCCCAGGTTTATATAGGGGAAGTTCTTCCCCTCCCAGGACTGGGCAGGAGGTGTGGCATGCATAAGATCCCTGACCAAGAGACTTCCCACCTGCTCTCAGACATAATATTGCTATTATTGTGGAGACCAGACCCCTGGGGTGCCACACAAGATTCATGTACGCAATCTATACCCATTACCTCTTATTCCTGATCTGTTTAACTAGCGGGGGCCAAGTGGTTTTCTAATCTGTATCTGAGAAGGACATATAATCTTATACGTGTTCGCCAAGGTGATGAGTGGAAGACTACCTTCAATACACTCGAGAGTCACTTTGAAAATTTGGTGATGCCATATGGTTTGACCAATGCTCCAGCAGTGTTTCAGAACTTCATAAATTACAGTGGGTATGGAAAGTATTCAGACCCCTTTACATTTTTCACTCTGTTTCATTGCAGCCATTTGATAAATTCTAAAAAGTTATTTTTTTTTCTCATTAAAGTACACTCTGCACCCCATCTTGACTGAAAAAAAAACAGAAATGTAGAACTCTGGCTGAGTTCACTCTCAATAACCACACCTCCACTGCTACCAAAACCTTAACCTTTTTTTGTTATAAGGGTTTTCATCCAGTTTTTGGAAATTTTTCTGGTTTGCATTATGCAGTCCGAGAGGAGGAAAGAGATTGTTCTCGTTTGATTAAGGTCTGGAGTGAAGTTGAAAAAGGGTCTTTTGATAACTTGCAATTGGACCAAGAGAACTGCGAACCGCAGACATAGGAGTGCCTCTGTCTTTAAGGTGGAAAATTTTGTTTGGCTATCCTCAAAAAAATGTTCATCTTAAAAGTTCCATCAAGAAAATTTGCTCCTAAATTTGTTGGTCCATATAAAGAAAATTAAGACCATTAATCCTGTGACGATCAAGCTTCAACTCCTAGTTGCGCGGAGGATTAATAATTCCTTCCATTCCTCTCTTCTTAAAAAGTTTGAGGGGACATCGGGTCCTCAGGACATCATTGAGGTTGACTTGGAGGAGGAGAAGCAATATAAGGTGGAACGAGCTTTGGGTTCCAGACGTGTCAGATGTCAACTACAATATCTTGTTAAATAGAAAGGTTTCGGTCCGGAGGATATTTCCTGGGTTGAGGCAGAAGATTTGCATGCAGATTGCCTAGTGAGGAAGTTCTGTCAGCGGTTGGGGATCTCAGTGGGTCCAGTGGCCCTTTGTAGAAAGGGGGGTACTGTCATGCATCTGGGTTCAAACCCTTGAACCTGTGCTGTGTGGTCAGCTTGTCTGTTCACCGAGCCACAGCAGATACACCTTTTCTCTGGCTGTTTGGTTTCTGTTATCCTTGCTTCTGTCTTTTTAGGGTAACCGGTGTTTTCATCTATTCATTTGTCTTCCCTATCATCTTTTGTGTGTGGCTTTATATACTTTCCCCCTGATGGGATTTCCTGCTGGTGATAGTCTCATTTGGATGTCCAGCCATGCTGCTGTAGTTTAAGCCAGTCAGTGAAAGACCAGCTAGGGTTTATCTCTCTGCTGTGTATGTTCTTTACCCTGCACCTATTTTCTGTTTCTTTTTAGGAAGTAGGCGGCATATTCTAATAGTACGTACTTAGTTAGTTAGGAGGAACGTGAAGAGCTCGACGGCCTTTCAGGCAGCATAGGACCGAGTTGCCATTGTCTAATCTGTGGCTAGGGCCATCTCAGCTCATGCAGGAACCACTAGGGACTGTGGGGTCAGGAACATTAGTCTGTAGACGAAGAGCAAATGCCCCGTGGTGTCAGTTGGAAAGGAAGCTGAGTAGCCGCCGTATTGGCACAGAAATTCTCCTACGGAGAAAAGGACGCGAAGCCACAGGTTGGAGTATAGGACTCAGGACTCTTGCCTACAGGACTGTAGTGACATTATTGAGAATGAGGGAAGATTCTGAAGTAGTGTGCTTTGCTGTGCAAAGAGTAATAGAAGTAACCGATGAAGATAGAGTGATTCCAGGAAAGAAAACGTATGTGATGATGTCGCTTGCTGTTAAAATACCATCCTTGAAGATAAATGTCTACCATCTGCTGTATATAGTTCATACCAAGTTATTCTTCAGTAAATATATGTTTATTTTGAACTTTGGTTTCCCTCGCTGGTGCTGGTCGGCCAAATACATCGGCACCATGCGATCTGCAAGGGAGTATCGCCACCACAGCTAAAGTCCACACAGACAGGACCTCCATTTTCATGTAGCATGCTGGGCGTGAAGCACGAGTGACTCGCCCACGGCTACTGCCCCGGACCACTTTACATCTGTACAAAACTTTGTGGGGTGCAGGGATTTTTTTCAAGTCTACTCTTAAGTCTTCTCAAAAGGAACAATATCTGAAGGAAAATTTAAAAACGGAGCAAAAAGTATATATCCAAAACCCTCCAGCTCCTTCCCTGAGCATCCGTCTATTATTCACAGTACTGGGGATATGGCATTTACAGTCAGAAGACAATCTCCCATATATGGGGGCACTTTTGCACCTGTGTGATGGCTGCAAATACCGGATCTGATCGCAGCACAATCAGGACCATAAAAATTTCAGCACGTGTGTGTGAACATGCCTAATGGCGTCATAGTGGGGCTGCATGTGAACATGACCTATGGCGACATAGTGGGGGCTGCATTTGAACATGCCCAGTGGCGTCATAGTGGGGGCTGCATGTGAACATGCCCAATGACGTCATAGTGGGGGCTGCATGTGAACATACCCAATGGCGTCATAGTGGGGGCTGCATGTGAACATACCCAATGGCGTCATAGTGGGGGCTGCATTTGAACATGTCCAGTGGTGTCATAGTGAAGGCTGCATGTGATCATGCCCAATGGCGTCATAGTGGGGCTGCATGTGAACATACCCAATGGCGTCATAGTGGGGGCTGCATGTGAACATACCCAATGGCGTCATAGTGGGGGCTGCATGTAAACATACCCAATGGCGTCATAGTGGGGGCTGCATTTGAACATGTCCAGTGGTGTCATAGTGAAGGCTGCATGTGATCATGCCCAATGGCATCATAGTGGGGCTGCATGTGAACATGCCCAATGGCGTCATAGTGGGGGCTGCATGTGAACATACCCAATGGTGTCATAGTAGGGGCTGCATGTGAACATGCCCAATGGCATCATAGTGGGGGCTGCATTTGAACATGCCCAGTGGAGTCATAGTGGGGGCTGCATGTGAACATGCCCAGTGGTGTCATAGTGGGGGCTGCATGTGAACATGCCCAGTGGTGTCATAGTGGGAGCTGCAGGTGAACATGCCCAGTGGTGTCATAGTGGGGGCTGCATGTGAACATGCCCAGTGGTGTCATAGTGGGAGCTGCAGGTGAACATGCCCAGTGGTGTCATAGTGGGGGCTGCATGTGAACATGCCCAGTGGTGTCATAGTGGGGGCTGCATGTGAACATGCCCAGTGGTGTCATAGTGAAGGCTGCATGTGATCATGCCCAATGGCGTCACAGTGGGGGCCGCATGTGAACATGCTCAGTGGTGTCATAGTGGGAGCTGCATGTGAACATGCCCAAAGGCGTCATAGTGGGGGCTGCATGTGAACATGCCCAATAGTGTCATAGTGGGGGCTGCATGTGAACATTCCCAATGGCGTCACAGTGGGGGCTGCATGTGAACATACCCAATGGCGTCATAGTGGGGGCTGCATTTGAACATGTCCAGTGGTGTCATAGTGAAGGCTGCATGTGATCATGCCCAATGGCGTCATAGTGGGGCTGCATGTGAACATACCCAATGGCGTCATAGTGGGGGCTGCATGTGAACATACCCAATGGCGTCATAGTGGGGGCTGCATGTGAACATACCCAATGGCGTCATAGTGGGGGCTGCATTTGAACATGTCCAGTGGTGTCATAGTGAAGGCTGCATGTGATCATGCCCAATGGCATCATAGTGGGGCTGCATGTGAACATGCCCAATGGCGTCATAGTGGGGGCTGCATGTGAACATACCCAATGGTGTCATAGTAGGGGCTGCATGTGAACATGCCCAATGGCATCATAGTGGGGGCTGCATGTGAACATGCCCAGTGGAGTTATAGTGGGGGCTGCATGTGAACATGCCCAGTGGTGTCATAGTGGGGGCTGCATGTGAACATGCCCAGTGGTGTCATAGTGGGAGCTGCAGGTGAACATGCCCAGTGGTGTCATAGTGGGGGCTGCATGTGAACATGCCCAGTGGTGTCATAGTGGGAGCTGCAGGTGAACATGCCCAGTGGTGTCATAGTGGGGGCTGCATGTGAACATGCCCAGTGGTGTCATAGTGGGAGCTGCAGGTGAACATGCCCAGTGGTGTCATAGTGGGGGCTGCATGTGAACATGCCCAGTGGTGTCATAGTGGGGGCTGCATGTGAACATGCCCAGTGGTGTCATAGTGGGAGCTGCAGGTGAAAAAGCCCAATGGCGTCATAGTGGGGCTGCATGTGAACATGCCCAATGGCGCCATAGTGGGGGCTGCATGTGAACATGCCCAATAGTGTCATAGTGGGGGCTGCATGTGAACATTCCCAATGGCGTCACAGTGGGGGCCGCATGTGAACATGCCCAATAGTGTCATAGTGGGGGCTGCATGTGAACATGCCCAATGGCGTCACAGTGGGGGCCGCATGTGAACATGCCCAAAGGCGTCATAGTGGGGGCTGCATGTGAACATGTTCAATGGTGTTATAGTGGGGGCCGAATGTGAACATGCCCAGTGGTGTCATAGTGGGGGCTGCATAATAAGTATAAAGCAAAGGCAATGATGGCACACCTACAGTAGAACCTAGTTCAGACCAATGGCCAACAGATATCCCATAACCTCCCTCATCTTTGCGTTGGCCATTTTTCCAAGACTTTTTCTATATGATGAACTTCTCCCCATAGAATTTATAAATCTGTACAATGTTATGTCCCGCACAGACTGGCGCCAATAATATACACTCCTCTTCATGCATACAAACTGTGGCGATAATTCAATTCCAAATAAAAAAAAAAAAAAAGTGAAAAATCCTCTAATATATAAGAAAAGTATGGGCCCGTGCACTGGTAATGGACGCAGTATCTCAGGAAAACACCCGAGGATTGAAACTATTTCCTGTGCCTCAGGGTCTGGAATATTGACTTTGGAGGGGGGTCAGCCATTGCTCAGACCGGAAGCTAAATAAACATTTATCTTCTGGGTTCCATAAAGAAAAATGAGGCCAGTGTCACCAAAATCCATGTGTGTGAGAAGCAGGGGGGCTGGCGGGAAGCCAAGGCAAATCCTGATCCCCATTTATAATACAACATGCTGGCTCCTCTGGCTCAGAGTTCTCCTTTCGACCCCCCTTGTGTCACCGCAATGATTCTGCTGATCCATCAGAAGCCATCACTTCACCGTAGCTCCTCACACGTGGTCGCATATCCCCAGTGATGGGCGAATCTTAATGAAAAGCAAAACGTTCTTTAGATGATGCACCATAACCCCCATGTACCTGGCGCTGCGCTCTCCATGGTACAAGGGAACTTTGTCCCCACTTTGTCCTTTCCTCTGGACTGAGTCTTCGCTTTATCGCCCCCCAAGAAGAGGCCTGGACCCTGGTGGGTCCCATTGGATTCTATGACGGTGAGTGATTGATTACACCGTCCAATAGTTGTAGAAATATTGTGTTCTGTCAGTGATGGACGGTATTAGATCGCGGTCTGTGAGGAGTAACGGGCTGTTCTTTTTGAGGAAAGGTGCAAATAGAAAACTGGGGTCTCCAGCAGCCTCTGGGACCAGGCCAGCGCTAGAATATGGGAGAAACTGTTCTGCACAGAGTGACGTACACCCCAAGAGCAGACTCGCTGCCTCACACTGGCTTCTTTTCACTGGAGCCCATTAAAGTATTTTGTGGTTTTAGCTAAAAAAAAACGTGAATAATGACTGGTCCAATAATCTTGTTAAAGACTGTCTATATGTAAGATCTCTGCATGCGGACAGTAAATGGAAACCTCCTTGTTATATACAGAGACTACAACCCATCCTGGTCATATTCAACTCAACGATAAGCCGTGCACTTGACTAATGTACGGTGCGACGGCCTGCGGATCTACGGTGCGACGGCCTGCGGATCTACGGTGCGTCGGCCTGCGGATCTACAGCATGAGTGTGTCTACTTACTTTTAATAACCATTATTGTGACAGAATGAACACACACTAATAAATTATATATATATATATATATATATATATATATATACAGTATATATCTGGCATATGTATACACACACACATTTATGTATTAGAGGAGCTGTTTGTTGTACATGTTTGTCCATTATCTAAGCTTTCCAGCCTTCGGCGCCTCTGTCTCCAGGTTTTGTGTAGTGAGGGGGGCGTGCGGTTCCCTTATTGCAGGGTCTTGTTCGCCTCTGGATTAATCCAGCTTCTCTTCATCTGCCGTTACTCATGTTTCAGGATCAGATTTCTTGTACACTGGTATTGGCTTCAAAGGTAGATTTGGGCGATTCTGAACAAGTGTAAATTGTCCCCTTTACTGTACATATCCTGGGGGCAGGCGACACGCAGTCTGTGTTCTTGATGCAGAATCCCTGCCGCAGTCTGCTGAATGAGTTTCCTTTAATCTTCCTGCTCTTTATTAGGCAGGTGCACGCGGCTATGGCGGTCATTATTGGTTCTTTGCAGTGCTAGCACCCTAGCTGTTGTGCATCTATATCTTCTATCGCTGTTATGGTGGAGTTAGTGTAGCGCTAATAGGTCATCATTCTTGCTGGATATATTACAAGCGCTCATAGCTGAATATACCATAGTTTATCAGATAAAATATATATTGATCGCTGATGAATGCGGAGGAGCAGGAAGGTCTGATGGGGACAGATTGTGAGGAGTTCAGGTGAGCCAGGTGCAGCACAGTAAGAGTGGCGCTTTCTCCAGATTTTCACCAGAGATGGAGTTTTGTCCTGATATGAGGACCACTGGATGCGCTTCACTTTTGCTGCTTTAGGCTCTTTTTCTTTGTTGCTTTGAACAGTGACGCTGAGAGCTTTAAAGGGAAAGTAAGTCTGCAGCAATAATGAGGCTGCGCAGCAATAATGAGGCTGCGCAGCACCATCCCTCTGTGCTGTTTTGTACATACTTACTGAAGATCTTGCACTATTAATTTGACAACTGTTTGTGCAGAGCATGACCTTGAATGATTGCCCCATTCTCTGGCTAAATGATGCATTACATAACACTGGACGTCAGGGCGCTTTGTTAGGTTAATCACTTGGTTGTGCATTGTGCTGTACAATGCCCCCACTCCTGCTTCTGAGGGGACCGGCTGCCAGCAGGCGCTTAGTCTGAGAGGCACAGGGCTGGGAACAAACTCCGCTTCTTTCTCCAAAGGACCTGTATCCTAGCACATTTCAAAAGATGACCAGGGTGTGACCTGCAAGTATCCTGGAGTATCCAACCCCACCTAACCACAGGGAACGATGCTCCCCGGACACTTTGGAGGCGAATACTTGGCATTTCTATATGCCATGTCGTTTCTCGCCTGAAAGGGTTAATTGGCGGGAAATGCTTTCCCGCCAAAACGTTTTTGTCTCCATACCCCTAGGCTAACTTGCCCAGGGCATGCTGGTTGGCTAGAAGGATGATCCAGTCATGATCCATCACTGAGAGAGAAGTCTTCTCCCCTGGTGATGGTTGGTGATTGGTTGAAGGAGTTTGGTAAATATGTGCTGTGTGGGCATAAGAAGGTGGCGGCGCTGAGGATCTGTGTCTGACCATCAGCATTTGATTCCTGGAGCTGCTGCGGTATCCGGAAGTTGGAAGGCCTCCTAGAACAGCTGTGGATCCAGATGGGAGAAGTCTGTTATCTGCAACGAATCCTGAAACCCCCTTCAGAAGCTGCTGGCAGTCCGGATACAGTTGAGCGATGATGACGCGCCCCCTGGGCCGTGGGGTACCCGGTACCGGGCCGGTAGAAGCTGGGGGTGATATCACGGTGGCTGGCCCAGTCCGTGGCCCAGGGCGGTCAACAAAAAGGGATATTTATAGGGGATTTATAGTAAGTTCGTGACGCCACCTGTGGAATGCGGCTAACGGGAGCCGCCGCTGCGGAGCAGTCCTCTGGAGCTGGTGTTACGGCAGCAGGGATGGTGTGTCTCTCCACAGGTAGAGCTAGCTCCAGGGCAGTGTAGGGGTAGATGGTGGATGCTGGTGAGAGATGGTAGGACGGTCCCGGAGGAAGGACGGACACTCACACGGGGGTAAGCTTCAGTACCTTTACTGGTGATGATGCAAGCATGGTCCAGGGTACTCCGGGCGAAGGGTGCACTTTTGGACTCTCCCCAGTGAGCGGGTGTAGGGCCTCCTGATCCGTTGCATCCTCTTGCTAAGCTTCTGACCTGCCTGGAGCTTGGCCTAGCTTGGTCACTGTCTCGCTCTTGCACCTGCTGACCTGGTGGTAGGGCCTTCTCTTGGAGATCACTCTCCCTGGACGCTGGGGCCTCCGTGACTCCTAGCCATGGTACTGTAGTCAGCGTTTGGTAAACCTGGGACCTGTAGTCCTCCAGGTGTCCAGTGGTCCCTACTGGGTATAAAGGGACCCCGTAGGCACGGACCCGGTGTCCGGTATATATCTCGGGGTGAGCCTGGTATGCTCCTCTGCCCCCTCGCTACTTCTTCCTTCTCCTCTCGCCTTCGGCCACACTTAGGGCCCTCACTAGGCTTCACCTCGTGCTGTAGGCCTTGGCTCGCCTAAGCATGGCAGCCAGCGTGCTGCCTCTTCACTGCTCTCTGAGCGTCAGCACGCTCTCTGCTCACAGACTGAACTATGACTGAGCTCCAAACTAAACTGAAACTGAGCTGCCTGGCTCCACCCTCCCTATATATATCCCTATCAGGGCTCCCTCTGCTGGTCTGAGGTGGTAAGGTGGAGGTGTGTGAATGTGTGAGGGCCTCTTGTGGAGAAGTCCATCCATGCACCCTTCTGGGTTCTGTGGCACCAGTGCGTAGCAGGGCGCCACATTCCCCCCTAGTAAAACTCAGTACTCCTGGACTGAAGCATTTTTTTTCTCAAAACAGGTTAAACAATAACATTTCTTCCCTTTATGGGAGGCACTTTTCTTTAACGTTACAGTTAACATTATAATACAATAATATAAAGCATCTTCAGAGTCTCTCAAATCAGTTCCAGTGAGATCCCAACAGGGTATCCCTCTCACTGGTTAAAGTGCAAAGGTAGCTTGAGGGACCTGTCCATAAACCCTCCACGTAGGCCCTGGGCGTGGCTGCAGGGCACAGGTGATCCGGCGTCGGACCAAGACTTCTGCCACGCCAAACAGGTTTTTGTTCTGAGGTCGCTTAAAAGGCACTCCAGGGAGTGCAACTATGTACATGACAGTTTTGGGCTGCTCACAGTCCTCAGCCACCGAGTCCTTTATATATATACCCTTACGGGTAACTAAATGCAATGAGAAGTGTCCATGTCACATAAATTGTCCATTAGCAAGGCAAAATAAATCAATAAATAAATACATGAAATTATTAAAAGAACACACCCTACGGGGTAACTATTTATACTGTCAGTGTTTCTCTATTTACTCTCTATACCTGACAGGAGTCTGGCCTGTTGTGCTACGCGATGACCTACGTAGTACTGGGATGCGTGTAGTATGGATGCTTGCGCTATTTTCCACTCTATCAGCTCTATGTGTTGGTGGACTGCAAGACTGCCTTAACCTCTCTACGGGACTGGCAAGTACACTGGTTACTGGGCCTACTGGCTCTGCTTCTACCGGTGATCTTTCTTCCGGGGATTCTTCCTGAGCAGGCTCTTCCGGGGCTCTTACAGGTCTTACTTGCAGTGGAGAGTCTTCTGGCTGTTGGTAGAAGTGCATCACAGGTATTATTACAGCTCCACCTAGTTGAGACCAATCTGCCGGGAAATCTCCTAAGTCAGTATGGAATACTTCTTCTTTAGGCTCCTCCGGTAAGGTGAGAGGCACTTCCTCCTGGGGCTTCAACAGACTTGGGCACAACTTCAGATGGTCTCTCGATACCGTTGCAGTTGTTCTTCCTCCGTCTTTGCTAATTAGACAGGTTTTCCTATTGTCGAATCTGGAATTCGACACAGTGTAAGGTTCTCTTTCCCACTGGTTGTCAAGTTTGTGGTTTCTCCTTTTTCGTTTTAGCACAACTTCTCCAGGTGTCAAGGGTTCTGCTGGTGCACTCTTGTTGTACTGTGCTTCCTCCTTATCTCTCACCCTATTTAGACTGTCTTCGACACAGGCCTGTACTCTCTTGTACTGCTCCTGTCGAGTCGTATCCCAGTCTTCAGTGGACATATCTGCTTCTGGCTCTACCACTCCAAGCTCCAGGTCCATGGGCAACTTTCCGGGTCTTGCTCTCATGAGGTACGCTGGAGTACAATTGGTGGAACTCACAGGTATGTGATTGTACAGATCTACCAGGTCAGGTAGTTTGTCTGGCCACTGATTTCTCTCCTCTAGCGGTAATGTCTTCAACAGGTCGATGACTATGTTATTCATCTTTTCACATAACCCATTGGTTTGGGGGTGGTACGGTGTAGTCCGTATCTTCTTACACCCGTACAGATGGCAGAACTCCTTGAACAATTCGGCTTCAAAGGCAGGGCCTTGATCCATCAGCACCTGCTCCGGGTATCCATGGGGCCTGCAGAAGTACGCTTGAAACGTCTTTGCCGCAGTCTCTGCCGTCAGATCCTTGACGGGGGCGACCACCAGGAACCGGGAGTAGTGATCCACCATGGTCAAGGCATAGGAGTATCCTGACCTGCTGGGTGACAGCTTGACGTAATCCAAGGCAACGAACTCCAAAGGTCGAGTTGTCTTGATGGGCTGCAGGGGTGCCTTCTGGCTGCTGTAGTCTTTTCTTCTGAGGCTACAGGGTCCACAATCCCGGCACCATCTCTCTATGGAACTGCGCATAAAACCGA
This sequence comes from Phyllobates terribilis, assembly GCF_046119375.1. Lineage (NCBI taxonomy): Eukaryota > Metazoa > Chordata > Amphibia > Anura > Dendrobatidae > Phyllobates > Phyllobates terribilis. The sequence continues at coordinate 10,824,523 of NW_027362767.1, read as the reverse complement.
CCCTTCAGCAGGGTTTCTAGCTTCTTCCAGCCAAAGTGCCCCTCTTGATCGTGGTAGGCCTCCAACACCATCTGGATGTCTGTCCTGGGCACTACTATCTGCCATACCATCTCATGGGTCCTGGGGTTGACATACCTTCGGCACAGCTTCTCTCTATAGATGAACAGCCGGCTTCTCTCATTCCACAGTAGCTTGGCTTGCGGAGGAGCGTCCTTCTCCAGGGAGGAACCTTCCTGGGTTATCAGTTCTTTAATACGGCTGACAACTGGGTCGCTGTCCAGGGTCTCCTTCCAACTGTGATGAGGTAAAGGGTTTAGTGTCTTACTATGATACCTCCTGGAGGTGCGCTGCTTGTGGACCATCCCATTTCAGTGGAGGGCAGGTAGCTCAATCTCCTCCAGGTCATCCACTTCTTCTTCAGTGTCCGACTGGTGAGGCATTCTGGATAGGGCATCGGCGTTGGCGTTCTTGTGGCCTGCCCGGTACTTGATGGTGAACTGATAGTTTGACAGTCGGGCCATCCAACGCTGTTCCATGGCTCCCAACTTGGCTGTCTCTAGATCCGTCAAGGAGTTGTTGTCAGTATAGACCGTGAACTTAGTGGAGGCCAGGTAGTGCTTGAATCGTTCAGTGATGGCCCAGACCAAGGCCAGGAACTCCAACTTGAAGGAGCTATAGTTTTCTGGATTCCTCTCGGTAGGACGAAGCTTCCTGCTGGCATAGGCAATCACCTTCTCTTTGCCATGCTGCTTCTGACTCAACACAGCTCCTAGTCCCTCGTTGCTGGCATCAGTGTACAGCAGGAAAGGTTGGCTGTAGTCAGGGTAGGCCAGGATTTCTTCGCCAGTCAGGATCTCTTTAATCACTGCAAAGGACTCAGCCTGTTCTTTACCCCACTGGAAGGGGGGGTTTTGCCTCTGTTGGACTGTCCTACCAGGAGATCTTGCAAAGGCGCAGCCTTCTTGGTGTAGTCCTTTACAAATCTCCGGTAATACCCGACCAGTCCCAGGAACTGATGTACCTCCTTGAGATTCTTCGGTTCCAGCCATTTCTGGATGGCAGTGACCTTCTCTGGGTCTGGTGCTACTCCTTCTGGACTGATGATGTGCCCCAGGTACTGAACCTTCTGTTTGAGCAGGTGGCACTTGGAAGGCTTCAATTTCATCCCATACCGGGACAACGACTCAAATACCTCTGCCAGGTGCTTCAAATGGTCCTCATATGTCTTGGAGTACACTATCACATCATCCAGGTATAGCAGCACGGTCTCGAAGTTACGGTGTCCCAAACAGCACTCCATCAATCTCTGGAACGTTCCAGGGGTGTTGCAGAGTCTGAACGGCATCCTGTTGAACTCGCAGAGTCCCATCGGGGTAGTGAAGGCCGTCTTCTCCCGGTCCTACTCAGCAACTGCTACTTGCCAGGACCCACTAGTGAGGTCAAGGGTAGAGAAGTAATTTGCAGACTTTAGTGTAGCCAGGGATTCCTCTATACGGGGCAAAGGGTATGCATCTTTATGTGTTATGCGATTAATCTGTCTGTAATCTACACACGTCCTCATGCTTCCATCCTTTTTCCTGACCAGGACCAGGGGAGCTGCCCATGGGGCTACAGCTATCTCTTATTACCCCTGCCTTCTTCATGTCATGCAACAATTCCTTCGCTTTCTGGTAGTGTTCTGGTGGTATGGGCCTGTAACGTTCTTTGATGGGTGGATGGTCACCTGTGGGTATATGGTGTTGTACCTCTTTAATCCTCCCAAAATCAAGTGGGTGTTTGCTGAATACCTGTTCGTATTCCTGAACCACCCTGTATACACCTTGTTTCTGATGGACAGGAGTGGCGTCAGTCCCAACATGGAGCTGTTGACACCAATCCCCCACCTGGGTTTCCGAGTCGTTATCCTCCACTCTGTCTGGTGAGGTTAAGGACTCCATTGTGTGGATAGCGTTGTTATTTACAGTGTACAATCTGGCAACAGGGGCATATCGTGGTAATTTGACTTCATCCTCTCCATAGTTTAGGAGGCGTACGGGCACCCTCCCATTGCGTACATCCACTACCCCTCTGGCAGTTAAGAGTGTAGGTCTATGTTCCGAGCTAAGGGGCTCTACTACCGCCTGGTAGCTCTGTCCTCTGAGACCTATTGCTGCTCTACACCAAATCAGCATTTCACTCATCAGGGGAATCACAATGGGTATCGGTTCTGTCACCCGTACATTACCAATTTAACCACCTGTTAGCTTTACCTGTTGCTGGTACATAAGGGCTCGTATCTCTTTCTGGAGCACCCTCCTCTGCCCTGGTTTGGCAGTGTCAGCTATCTGTTGGAACAAGAACAACACTTCTCCCAAACAGTTACCAACAATATTTGTGCCAAGTACCATATACAAGTCTGTATCACCAGGATTAGTCTCTACTACAATTAGTCCCTGGTCCTTCAGTTCCACTCTTCCCACCTTTACTGCCACATCCTTAACCCCGACTAGGTTAAGGGGAAGTCCACTGGAGGCATACACGGAAAGGTTTGGATCTGGCGGGTGAAGTTCGTCTATGGACCAGAACCATTTGTAGAGGACATCAGGCATGATGGTTACCTGAGATCCAGTGTCCAGCAGGGCAGGTGTCGCGATGCCGTCCAGCACAATGGACAGGAAAGGTCTTCCTCGCACGAATCGGTGGTACCAGTTTGATGGGCCTGGTTGGTCTACCCCTGGGTGTCGGCCCTCGGCCCCAGGGTTTTCTCGTTTAAAGGAAAGGTCCAGGCAACGTGGCCCGCCTTGTGGCAACGGTAGCAGACGAGTTCCTTTGGAGGGCGGCGTTGGTCGCTGGTCCTCCCACGGGGTGGCGTTGCTCTCCTTCTTCTCCTCATCCAGGGGACATCCTCCAGGCTGTCGACTAGCAGGATCCTTCCTTCTGTCTCGGTCTCCGTCCGTAGCTGCAGGGCGCTCATGACAGTGGTTAGAGTTTTGCTTAACTGACACACTTCAGAGCGCAGGCTGTCCAGCTCACTAGGGGGCGCTGCTTGCACCTTGGCTTCAGAGGTCAACGAGGGAACGGTGGACGCTGCGGGCACTGGGGTGGCCCCACCCTGATAACCTTGGATAGGAGTATCTGTTGTTTCCAGGGGCTGCAGCCCCTTTATAGCCATGTTCTTAAGGGTGTCGAAGGTGGCATCTGGATGATCTAAGGCCCACCACCGTACAGTTCTGCTCTCCTCCTGGGACCTCAACCCCCGGATGAACTGTTCCGACAGCATTTTATTTTCATTTTGTATGCTGGCTGGACTAACCTGTTTCAGGGCCCGCAGGGCTTCCTGTAAGCGCCAGGCGTAGTCCCGGACACTGTCCTCAGTGCTAGAACCTCAGTGGTAGAACCTCATCCGGAGATCTGTCTTAGTGCGGTTTTCAAACACAGTTTGCAGTTTTTTAAATATTGCGGATACTGACTCTTGGTCTGCAGCTGACCAGGTTTCAACTTCCTGCTCTGCAGCACCAGTCAATTGTCCAAGTACAACAGTGGCTTTCTGTTTGCCTGTCATCGAGTACATGTCCAGCACACCGCATATTCTCCTTTTAAATCCGGACAGTATCTGGTCTGCCGCTGTACTGGGGGAGCCACTTCGCTCCAGGGATGTACGGTAGGGCCATGGGTATGACAGGGATTACAGGCCCTGCTGGTGGAGCGGCTGCTTCAGCCTGCTCAGCGCCGAGCGCAAGTGGAACATTGGGGCCGTTACCGGTACTCCGGCGTTCTGCCGGGCTTCGGACATCGTTGGGCTTCCCTAGTAAACCGCAGCCTACCTTCTTCACTTCTTATCAGGTAGGCCGCAGCTCCGCGGGCGACAGTCTTCTTCCAGGACCTTGCGTCGCTCACGTCTGACGTCAGAGCGTTCACTGGGCTCCTTCAAGGACCTGACGCTTCCTGGTTCGACGTCGAGGCGTGGGGCGTGTCCTGGGCTTCGCGCGCTTTAGCAGTTACGCCTCCCAGGTTCCCGCGGTTACGCCCTTCTTCTTCCCGCGCTGCAGCCCGATAATGGCGGCGATCCTCACCGCAGTTTAACACACAGTTCAGTTCAATAAAGGCGCACAGTACCCGGTGGCAGCGGGCACGCAATCCTGTTCGTGACGCCAAGTTTGACGCGCCCCCCTGGGCCGTGGGGTACCTGGTGCCGGGCTGGGGGTGATATCACGGTGGCTGGCCCGGTCCGTGGCCCAGGGCGGTCAACAAAAAGGGGATATTTATAGGGGATTTATAGTAAGTTCGTGACGCCACCTGTGGAATGTGGCTAACGGGAGCTGCCGCTGCGGAGCAGTCCTCTGGAGCTGGTGTTACGGCAGCAGGGATGGTGTGGCTTTCCACAGATAGAGCTAGCTCCAGGGCAGTGTAGGGGTAGATGGTGGATGCTGGTGAGAGACGGCAGGACGGTCCAGGAGGAAAGACGGACACTCACACGGGGGTAAGCTTCAGTACCTTTACTGGTGATGATGCAAGCACGGTCCAGGGTACTCCGGGCGAAGGGTGCACTTTTGGACTCTCCCCAGTGAGCGGGTGTAGGGTCTCCTGATCCGTTGCTTCCTCTTGCTAAGCTTCTGACCTGCCTGGAGCTTGGCCTAGCTTTGTTACTGTCTCTCTCTTGCACCTGCTGACCTGGTGGTAGGGCCTTCTCTTGGAGATCACTCAATCTGGACGCTGGGGCCTCCGTGACTCCTAGCCATGGTACTGTAGTCAGCGTTTGGTAAACCTGGGACCTGTAGTCCTCCAGGTGTCCGGTGGTCCCTACTGGGTATAAAGGGACCCCGCAGGCACGGACCCGGTGTCCGGTATATATCTCGGGGTGAGCCTGGTATGCTCCTCTGCCCCCTCGCTACTTCTTCCTTCTCCTCTCGCCTTCGGCCACACTTAGGGCCCTCACTAGGCTTCACCTCGTGCTGTAGGCCTTGGCTCGCCTAAGCATGGCAGCCAGCGTGCTGCCTCTTCGCTGCTCTTTGATCGTCAGCACGCTCTCTGCTCACAGACTGAACTCTGACTGAGCTCCAAACTAAACTGAAACTGAGCTGCCTGGCTCCACCCCCCCTATATATATCCCTATCAGGGCTCCCTCTGCTGGTCTGAGGTGGTAGGGTGGAGGTGTGTGAATGTGTGAGGGCCTCTTGTGGAGAAGTCCATCCATGCAACCTTCTGGGTTCTGTGGCACCAGTGCGTAGCAGGGCGCCACAATGACACAAAAGTAGACGTCACAGAGGTAGCGCCAGAGGTCGCGATCACATCATCGGAGGGCGTGGGTGAAGAAAAGAACAATACTATATTCCCCATCCCCAGTTCGTGGACCGAGCACCCTAGGACGTCGCTGAAGAAGACGAGGTGCGGCCCGTGTAGCATCCTAGCTGCCTGCTAACCAGGGCTCGGTCGACCACCGGTCAAGTAGGGCTGTTTATAACACTAGAGAACAAATGGAAGTCAGCTCACCCTCCATGGATTTCAGCGTGTCGAAGCCAGGAACAATGTGTGGTCACACGTGGAAACAATGCAAAAAAGAAGTGAAAAATTCCAGCTCCAAAAAGTTATATTAAAAAATTCCAAGTTTTTATTACATCATTTTTAAATCTGATGAGGTCAAAAGGTACATGGAAATTCACAGAGCAACGAGTTTCCAACGCCAACCAGCGTTCTTTGTCAAGCTGCATGACAAAGAACGCTGGTTGGCGTTGGAAACGCATTACTATGTGAATTTCCATGTACCTTGTGACCTCATCAGATTTTAAAATGATGTAATAAAAACTTGGAATTTTTTAATATAACTTTTTGGAGCTGGAATTTTTCACTTCTTTTTTTGCAAGTAGGGCTGTTGTTGGTCCTGAGGTCAAGGTGTATGTGACGCGCCCCCTGGGCTGTGTGTGTGTGGGGAAACCCGGAACCGGACCGTTTTGTGGATGCTGGGGGTTGTAGTCCTTGCGTGGCGGGGACCCGGTCCCGTGGCTCAGGGTGGTCAACCCAAATGGCGGTCTATTTATAAGGGTTTGTGATTAAATGTCCGACTACGCCACCCGTGGATTGCGGTCAGAATGAACCGCCGCTGCAGGGCAGACCGCTGAGGCTGGTGTTGTAGGTGCAGCTGAGAGTAGTATAACTCCCCACGGGAAGAGTATAGCCTCAGGGCAGTAAATAGGGATGTTGGTGGTGATGGTGCGCGGGAGCAGCAGTAACCACACGGAGTCTGTCATGCAATTCAGGGTCTTTACTGTTGGTGGTATTAAGGGACCCGTCTGGAATACAGGTTAACAATGGAGGCCTGGTCAGTCTGAGAGCAACTGGGGAAGTCCCGCTGGTCAGGGGAAGTTTGTAGGCCTACCGTGCTGACTTCACTCTTTCTGGCTACCCTGCTGTAGTCGTGTAGGTAGCCCACGTCTCTGAGTGTACCGTGTTGTTCTCGCCCGTATGACTGGCGACTCGGGCCTTCCGTACTTCTCACCCCTCCGGGGCAGTAGTGGTCCCTCTCGTGTGGCTGAGCCTTCGGGCTTCCTTGGGCCAGAGGACTTGAAGTCCCCTGCGTGGTGGTTTTCTGCTGCTGGGCTTATAACCCTCACAGCCTCGGACTCCAGTGTCCAGCTTTGCAAGTCTCTAGCCAGGATGAGCTCTGCTGGCTCCCCTCCTGGCCTTGTGTTCCTCCTCTGCCTACAGGGACTCCTCAGCCTGCTGCTGACCTGTCCCTATCTGCAACTTCACTGGAACCTCTCTGGAACTTGACTGTCTAACCCCGCCCCAGATCCAGCTTATAAAGGGCAGGTTTCTCCCCTCCCTGGACTGAGGCAGGAGGTGCTGCATGCTAATTGTCCCCAACCAGGGAACCTCCCACCTGCTCTCAGACATGACATTGCTGCCACTGTGGCGACCAGACCTGGGGTGCCACATATGCAGCAGATGGGCGAAAGGAGAACCAGCCCAACAGGAGGATCAACCCTACAGGAGAATAGTACAGTATTTTCCATGCCCAACTACCTGCTGTCCTGTCCCAATTATTACTTTTAGCAGGGCCTTTTTTCTTGTAGAACAGATCCCTCAGTATGTTGTGGCCATACGCCCCGGGTCCCAGAGGTGTCCGAGATATGGAGGACACTTAGACAAAGCAGTGGAGGGGCTAGAAGTAGGGGATCAGGAGTCCGTGGTCACCCCTGTAGCTGCAAAGGTTAAAGGGGCAGGGAGGCCTGCTACTTACATGTCCCTTACATGCCCTTACATGTCCTATTTCGCCATTAGTCTTTCATCTAGCTACTTCAGTTAAATAAATAATTTGGCATAATGAATTTTTAGATTTACTGTCATTGTTGCCAGCTACTAGGCAGTTGTGGGGAATCTTTTTTCTGCCAAGGGCGATTTTGATATTTATACTATCCTTTGGGGGCCGTCGAAATTGCATGCTAACTCTGCCCACAAAGTCCGTCCTGAAGCTGGCACTGGTGTCAGGACGTAATCATTCATTGCACGCGCTTCAGCGCTTAGTAGTGAGCACTGCGTGCGCATGCTTACAGAGCAAGAAGAAATTAATGGGCCGGTGGCCGCCAAAATACAGCTGCCGGACCAAGCATTGCAGTCCCCGAAAATCTGCCCAGGGGCCGGATAAAAAGTTATCGAGGGCCATAAATGGCCTGCGGTTCCCCACCCCAGCTCTAAGGAGTTTCTGGCCAAATTAGATAAAGTTTCAGATGACGACAGACGTTGCCCTATTCCTAGATCGTTTACTATGTCAAAAGTTATGTTACGTATGTCAAAAGTAAAAGAAAAGTCAAAGATGCTATAGGATTTTTACAGGATGAAAATGGAGAAATGGTAAGAGAGGATGTTGAGAAGGCCGAACTTTTTAATTCCTATTTTGCATCTGTTTTCTCTCAGAAAGAAAATGTAACATCAACTGATCTTCACTGTCCTATTAAAGGAATAGAAGAATCCAAGTTACCTGTAAACAGAAAGATTGTGAGGGAATATTTAGCTAACATAAATGAGTTCAAGTTTCCAGGTCCAGATGAATTGCACCCCAGAGTACTGAAGGAGATCGTAGAAGAAATTTTAGAACCACTCTCCATAATCTTTGAAAATTCTTGGAGAACAGGAGAAGTCCCAGAAGACTGGAGAAGGGCAAATGTTGTTCCTATCTTCAAAAAGGGGAAGAAGGTGGACCCAGGGAACTATAGGCCGGTGAGTCTGACTTCTATACCAGGAAAGATCTTTGAACAAATTATTAAACAACATGTATGTAAGTACCTGGATAAGAATGAAGTGATTAACCAGAGTCAGCATGGGTTTGTAAATAACAAGTCATGTCAGACTAACTTAATTTCCTTCTATGACAGAATCACTGACTGGGTGGATCAGGGAAATGCTGTAGATATAGTATATCTTGACTTCAGCAAAGCATTTGACAAAGTATCTCACACCATCCTTTTTGAAAAAATTACCAAGTATGGAATGGACAAGGCAACTGTTAGGTGGATTCATAACTGGCTTAGTGATCGGAGTCAAAGAGTGGTCGTAAATGGCTTCACATCCAGTTGGATGAATGTCTCAAGTGGGGTACCACAGGGCTCTGTCCTGGGACCTTTATTGTTCAACATCTTTATCAATGACTTAGATGATGGAATTGAGGGTAAACTGATTAAATTTGCTGATGACACAAAGCTAGGAGGGATAGCCAATACTAGAGAAGAGAGAGAGAGAGGATTCAAAAAGACCTAAATAAACTGGAGCAGTGGGCAGCAAACAACAGAATGATTTTTAACAGGGAAAAATGCAAAGTCCTACATCTGGGCAATAAAAATGAAAAAAGCATATACAAAATGGGAGGAATAGAGCTAAGCAACAGTACATGTGAAAAAGACTTAGGTATACTAATAGATCATAGACTGCACAGGAGTCAACAGTGTGATGCAGCAGCAAAAAAGGCAAATACAATTCTGGGATGTATTAACAGAAGCATACAGTCTAGATCACGTGAAGTCATTATCGCACTTTACTCCTCTTTGGTCAGACCTCATCTGGAATACTGTGTACAGTTTTGGGCACCACATTTTAAAAAAGACATCGACAAACTGGAGCAAGTTCAGAGAAGAGTGACCAGAATGGTGACCGGTCTGCAAACCATGTCCTATGAGGAACGGTTACAGGATTTGGGAATGTTTAGCAACAGAGAAGACTGAGAGGAGACTTAATAGCTGCGTACAAATATCTGAAGGGCTGTCACATTGTAGAAGGATCATCTTTATTCTCATTTGCACAAGGAAAGACTAGAAGCAATGGGATGAAACTAAATGGGAGGAGACACAGATTAGATATTAGAAAAAACTTTTTGACAGTTAGGGTGATCAATGAGATGAACAGGCGGCCACGAGAGGTGGAGAGTTCTCCTTCAATGGACGTCTTCAAACAGAGGCTGGACAGACATCTGTCTGAGATGATCTAGTGAATCCTGCTTTGAGCAGGGGGTTGGACCAGATGACCCAGAAGGTCCCCTCCAACTCGAACATTCTATGATTCTATGACTAATCGGCTGCAGGCATCCTGTATATACGCTAGTATAATGGAAGAAAAATTTCCTGAAAAATGTTCAGGACTATTTAAACACATAGATATAATACTAGAAGCATATAAAAAAACTTTAGAGGTTAGAACTTGTATTTTAATGATGAAAACTTTTGTTAGAAACCGGCAGTTTTTCCACCCTTGAAATGCTTGCTAAGGAGGCTGGGCTCTGGCTTAACCTGATGGTAGATGGGGCACAGCATAGGGTAGGTGGTGCATAGTGTAGGGTAGATGGTAGGTGGGGCACAGCATAGGGTAGGTGGTGCATAGCGTAGGGTAGATGGTAGGTGGGGCACAGCATAGGGTAGGTGGTGCATAGCGTAGGGTAGATGGTAGGTGGGGCACAGCATAGGGTAAGTGGTGCATAGTGTAGGGTAGATGGTAGGTGGGGCACAGCATAGGGTAGGTGGTGCATAGCGTAGGGTAGATGGTAGGTGGGGCACAGCATAGGGTAGGTGGTGCATAGTGTAGGGTAGATGGTAGGTGGGGCACAGCATAGGGTAGGTGGTGCATAGCGTAGGGTAGATGGTAGGTGGGGCACAGCATAGGGTAAGTGGTGCATAGCGTAGGGTAGATGGTAGGTGGGGCACAGCATAGGGTAGGTGGTGCATAGCGTAGGGTAGATGGTAGGTGGGGCACAGCATAGGGTAGGTGGTGCATAGCGTAGGGTAGATGGTAGGTGGGGCACAGCATAGGGTAGGTGGTGCATAGCGTAGGGTAGATGGTAGGTGGGGCACAGCATAGGGTAGGTTGTGTATAGCGTAGGGTAGATGGTAGGTGGGGCACAGCATAGGGTAGGTGGTGCATAGTGTAGGGTAGATGGTAGGTGGGGCACAGCATAGGGTAAGTGGTGCATAGCGTAGGGTAGATGGTAGGTGGGGCACAGCATAGGGTAGGTTGTGCATAGCGTAGGGTAGATGGTAGGTGGGGCACAGCATAGGGTAGGTGGTGCATAGCGTAGGGTAGATGGTAGGTGGGGCACAGCATAGGGTAGGTGGTGCATAGCGTAGGGTAGATGGTAGGTGGGGCACAGCATAGGGTAGGTTGTGCATAGCGTAGGGTAGATGGTAGGTGGGGCACAGCATAGGGTAGGTTGTGCATAGCGTAGGGTAGATGGTAGGTGGGGCACAGCATAGGGTAGGTGGTGCATAGCGTAGGGTAGATGGTAGGTGGGGCACAGCATAGGGTAGGTGGTGCATAGCGTAGGGTAGATGGTAGGTGGGGCACAGCATAGGGTAGGTGGTGCATAGCGTAGGGTAGATGGTAGGTGGGGCACAGCATAGGGTAGGTGGTGCATAGCGTAGGGTAGATGGTAGGTGGGGCACAGCATAGGGTAGGTGGTGCATAGCGTAGGGTAGATGGTAGGTGGGGCACAGCATAGGGTAGGTGGTGCATAGCGTAGGGTAGATGGTAGGTGGGGCACAGCATAGGGTAGGTGGTGCATAGCGTAGGGTAGATGGTAGGTGGGGCACAGCATAGGGTAAGTGGTGCATAGCGTAGGGTAGATGGTAGGTGGGGCACAGCATAGGGTAGGTGGTGCATAGCGTAGGGTAGATGGTAGGTGGGGCACAGCATAGGGTAGGTTGTGCATAGCGTAGGGTAGATGGTAGGTGGGGCACAGCATAGGGTAGGTTGTGCATAGCGTAGGGTAGATGGTAGGTGGGGCACAGCATAGGGTAGGTGGTGCATAGCGTAGGGTAGATGGTAGGTGGGGCACAGCATAGGGTAGGTTGTGCATAGCGTAGGGTAGATGGTAGGTGGGGCACAGCATAGGGTAGGTTGTGCATAGCGTAGGGTAGATGGTAGGTGGGGCACAGCATAGGGTAGGTTGTGCATAGCGTAGGGTAGATGGTAGGTGGGGCACAGCATAGGGTAGGTGGTGCATAGCGTAGGGTAGATGGTAGGTGGGGCACAGCATAGGGTAGGTGGTGCATAGCGTAGGGTAGATGGTAGGTGGGGCACAGCATAGGGTAGGTTGTGCATAGCGTAGGGTAGATGGTAGGTGGGGCACAGCATAGGGTAGGTGGTGCATAGCATAGGGTAGATGGTAGGTGGGGCACAGCATAGGGTAGGTTGTGCATAGCGTAGGGTAGATGGTAGGTGGGGCACAGCATAGGGTAGGTGGTGCATAGCGTAGGGTAGATGGTAGGTGGGGCACAGCATAGGGTAGGTTGTGCATAGCGTAGGGTAGATGGTAGGTGGGGCACAGCATAGGGTAGGTTGTGCATAGCGTAGGGTAGATGGTAGGTGGGGCACAGCATAGGGTAGGTTGTGCATAGCGTAGGGTAGATGGTAGGTGGGGCACAGCATAGGGTAGGTGGTGCATAGCGTAGGGTAGATGGTAGGTGGGGCACAGCATAGGGTAGGTGGTGCATAGCGTAGGGTAGATGGTAGGTGGGGCACAGCATAGGGTAGGTTGTGCATAGCGTAGGGTAGATGGTAGGTGGGGCACAGCATAGGGTAGGTGGTGCATAGCATAGGGTAGATGGTAGGTGGGGCACAGCATAGGGTAGGTGGTGCATAGCGTAGGGTAGATGGTAGGTGGGGCACAGCATAGGGTAGGTGGTGCATAGCATAGGGTAGATGGTAGGTGGGGCACAGCGTCCTTCCCCTCAGAGTAGCTTTAAAAAAGGAATATGCTTTGCCCTTAATGAATCGCAATGTGATTGGTCAAACACATGCAAGTACAAACACGAGTGTGCCTTTTGTGGAGAAACGCACCCCATGGCAAGAGGTTTAAAAAAAGCGAGCTTGCCCGGCCACCCTCAACAAACAAATATTTTAACAAAAGCATCGACGCCAGGAAAACGCGGGGGAACATGCTAGCATGGCTAGTGCTGTGTCCAAACTACTAATTGAAGGTTTTGCTAATGGTTTTCGTGTTCTCCCTTTACTGGCGTTGGTTGCAAATGGGTTAAGAATCTCAAATCGGTAGAGCTCCACCCGGAGGTTGTATGCCTCCTTTTTTACAAAAAACCTGGTCTTGTTAGGGCTGTTTCCAGCGGTGTCATTGGCGCTGTGGGGCCGCCGTATTGACAACAATTGTATTTTGTTGCGATCTGACAATAAAGGTTGTAGTCTTTGCTGTGAACAGTTTGTCATCTAAATGCAGTTTAGTGGTGAATTTATTAAAACGTTTAATCTTACAATGCTTACAATTAAATATATGGCGCAAAGACGTGCACCTTTCGGGTAAGAGAAACTCTGTGGCTGACTCACTTTCAGTTCAACAAATTCTTCAACCTGGTGCCATGGGCAGAACCAGCAGGAGAAGAGTGCCCGGACTATTTATGGGGATTGATTTGGTCGGAATTCTGAATGTATTACAGCAATCAATAGTGTTGGCTATTTAGAAAGGTTACGTATCGGCATGGGACTAGTCATCGAAGTTCTGTGCAGGTGGACAGTTTGACAGCTTCGGAGCAGGCCGCCTTGATATTTTGAGCGCATTTATTTGAGAAAGGGCTGGCCTATTCCGTTTGGATTCTGGGACTCTGCTTCATACATTGGGCCGAGAATAGGGCGCAGCAACGCTATTATGGTCCGAATTTATCCTGGTCACTGGATCAAGTAAGGGTCGGCTGCCAGGGATCAACGTTGGGATGGAATGATATACCAGTCGTTCAGGATGAGCGACAGCTTTCTGGATCCCGACGTCTTCATTATTTATCTTGGAGGGAATGATATTGTCACAGGTGTGTCAGAGGTGACAGACGGTTGCCCTGCAGTTGATTGCAAGAGATCTCTACGTTTGGCATGACAGACTTCTTAGAGGCTGGCTGTCTCTAGGACCCAGCGGCTACCTCCCTCTGGCTAATTAGCTCCCTGGCCTGGGTGTATAAATACCTTGTGTGTCTGAGAGGGAGGTGCCGGCCACAGGAGCGGACACAGACTGTAGTGGGCCCCTGTGCAAGAAATTTTTTGGGCCCCCCCCCCCTGCGCTTCATAAGGCAACAAAGTTATGTAAACATAACCCCCCCATGTGCATCTCTCGCCCCCCCATGTGCAGCTCTCATCCCCCCCATGTGCAGCTCACCCCCCCGATACATCTCTCATCCCCCCCGTGCATCTCTCACCCCCCATGTGCATCTCTCACCCCCCCATGTGCATCCCTCACCCCCCCATGTGTATCTCTCACCCCCCCATGTGCATCTCTCACCCCCCCCATGTGCATCTCTTACCCCCCCATGTGCATCTCTCACCCCCCCATGTGCATCTCTCACCCCCCCATGTGCATCTCTCATCCCCCCATGTGCATCTCTCATCTCCCCCATGTGCATCTCTCATCCCCCCCATGTGCATCTCTCATCCCCCCCATGTGCATCTCTCATCCCCCCCATGTGCATCTCTCACCCCCCCATGTGCATCTCTCACCCCCCCGTGCATCTCTCACCCCCCCATGTGCATCTCTCAACCCCCCATGTGCATCTCTCACCCCCCCGTGCATCTCTCATCCCCCCCATGTGCATCTCTCACCCCCCCATGTGCATCTCTCACCCCCCCGTGCATCTCTCACCCCCCCGTGCATCTCTCATCCCCCCCATGTGCATCTCTCACCCCCCCATGTGCATCTCTCACCCCCCCCGTGCATCTCTCACCCCCCCGTGCATCTCTCATCCCCCATGTGCATCTCTCATCCCCCCCATGTGCATCTCTCATCCCCCCCATGTGCATCTCTCATCCCCCCCATGTGCATCTCTCATCCCCCCATGTGCATCTCTCACCCCCCCGTGCATCTCTCACCCCCCCGTGCATCTCTCACCCCCCCATGTGCATCTCTCACCCCCCCGTGCATCTCTTATCCCCCCATGTGCATCTCTCATCCCCCCATGTGCATCTCTCATCCCCCCATGTGCATCTCTCATCCCCCCCATGTGCATCTCTCATCCCCCCATGTGCATCTCTCATCCCCCCATGTGCATCTCTCATCCCCCCCATGTGCATCTCTCACCCCCCCATGTGCATCTCTCACCCCCCCGTGCATCTCTCACCCCCCATGTGCATCTCTCACCCCCCCATGTGCATCTCTCATCCCCCCATGTGCATCTCTCATCCCCCCCATGTGCATCTCTCACCCCCCCATGTGCATCTCTCACCCCTCCGTGCATCTCTCACCCCCCATGTGCATCTCTCACCCCCCCATGTGCATCTCTCACCCCCCCGTACATCTCTCATCCCCCCCATGTGCATCTCTCACCCCCCATGTGCATCTCTCACCCCCCCCGTGCATCTCTCATCCCCCCATGTGCATCTCTCACCCCCCCATGTGCATCTCTCACCACCCCCCATGTGCATCTCTCACCCCCCCGTGCATCTCTCATCCCCCCATGTGCATCTCTCATCCCCCCATGTGCATCTCTCACCCCCCCCGTGCATCTCTCATCCCCCCATGTGCATCTCTCATCCCCCCATGTGCATCTCTCACCCCCCCATGTGCATCTCTCACCCCCCCGTGCATCTCTCATCCCCCATGTGCATCTCTCATCCCCCCATGTGCATCTCTCATCCCCCCATGTGCATCTCTCATCCCCATAATGTGCATCTCTCATCCCCCCCATGTGCATCTCTCATCCCCCCATGTGCATCTCTCATCCCCCCATGTGCATCTCTCATCCCCCCATGTGCATCTCTCATCCCCCCCATGTGCATCTCTCATCCCCCCCATGTGCATCTCTCATCCCCCCCATGTGCATCTCTCATCCCCCCCATGTGCATCTCTCATCCCCATAATGTGCATCTCTCATCCCCCCCATGTGCATCTCTCATCCCCCCCATGTGCATCTCTCAACCCCCCCCATGTGCATCTCTCATCCCCCCCATGTGCATCTCTCATCCCCCCCATGTGCATCTCTCACCCCCCCGTGCATCTCTCATCCCCCCATGTGCATCTCTCACCCCCCCATGTGCATCTCTCACCCCCCCGTGCATCTCTCACCCCCCCGTGCATCTCTCATCCCCCCATGTGCATCTCTCATCCCCCCCATGTGCATCTCTCACCCCCCCATGTGCATCTCTCATCCCCCCCATGTGCATCTCTCATCCCCCCCATGTGCATCTCTCATCCCCCCCACTCCTAGTTAATTAATTGTATTTAAGAAAAATAAAACTTGTTATACTTACCCCCATGCGATCCCTGCAGAATCCTGGCGCTCGTCCACGTCGCTGCCACCAGGCTCTCCTGACGTTCGGCCATGTGACGGTGCCACATACATAGCCAACAGCTTTTGTTTTGGCCAAAAGATTTTTAAAGCCGCCACCACGATAAGGTAGACTCTTCTGGCCGGGCCCTACTCTAACCTATTAAAATTTTCTTAAAATATCCAATACTCTTTTTAGATATATTTTTATTTAGTTTTCTTTAAGGGAATGTGTCATATACATTTTTTTTTAAAATGACCAATAATACCACATACAGGGAATACCGCCACACCATCACCAGACCACATATTACCACAACATAGTGACCGAATAATACCACACAGAAGGGAGAAAAACTGCCACACCATGACCAGACCACATATTACCACCACATTACTAATATTACCACCACATTACTAATATTACTGACGCACCCCCTGGGCCAGTGTTGTTTGGGGGATACCCGGAGCCGGATCAGATGGGGGTTGTAGTCTCCGAGTGGCTGTGACCCGGTCCGTGCCCAGGGTGTCAAGCTCAGTGTGTGGCAGTCCTTATGATGTTACTAGATGTTCTTTTGTGTCGACTACGCCACCCGTTGATTTGCGGTCAATACGGCCGCCGCTGCAGCAGGGTCCGCTGAGGCTGGTGATGTATGTGCAGCTCAGGTAGTATAACCCCCAACGGGAGGGGTATAGCCTCAGGGGGTCAGTTGCAGAGGATGGGGGTTGTGGTGGTGCAGCGAGGATGGAAATGAGACTCAGAGTCGGGCTGTGCAGTTCAGGGTTTTTACTTACTGCAGTTGTTCTGGTCACTCCGGCCTTGAGTGACCACCCGAGCCGTGCTGCGTCCACCAGGTCCTGGACTCGGCCAACCCCCAGGTGATTCTGGAGCGTGGTCCTGAGCTCCCTTTCTGTCCTGTCCTCTTCTCTGGCCTTCCCCACCAGGGATCCACCT
This sequence comes from Phyllobates terribilis, assembly GCF_046119375.1. Taxonomy (NCBI): domain Eukaryota; kingdom Metazoa; phylum Chordata; class Amphibia; order Anura; family Dendrobatidae; genus Phyllobates; species Phyllobates terribilis. Next base: position 10,807,858 of record NW_027362767.1, on the reverse strand, counting down.
ATGTCCGGCTCCCTCGGGCCTCTTGGTGGTAAACCCTTGTCTCTGGGTTCCCTGACCCTATTCCTGGTCTGCCTTCCGGGTGGATTTAGTGGGTGGTCGTGGCAGATCCTGCCCACGACCTCCGGTCTCTGGCTGAGGATTAGTGCCCTCCACCAGCTTGGGATCCGGTACCCTTGTGCCAACTCTTCACCCTCTGGTCTAATTTGGGCTCTTGGAGTTCCTTCTTTCTCCCCCTCTCTCTCTTGGCCTTGGAGCTGCTCTTCTCCTCTGCTCTGCTCCTCAGGTTACACTCTGACAGACTGACCTCACTCTACAAAAGACCCTGATCTAAGATGGTTCCCACCTTATATACTCCCTCTATGTGTGAGCTCAGGTGACCAGCACCCAATGAGCTCCTAACTTTACCCAGGCTGCTCCCCCTATCTGCCCCTACACTACTGGGATGTTCCACCCCCCTCCCACTCCAGCCAGGAACAGACACTGTCGTACCTGCACATTTCTCTAGTGGGAGTACCATCGGTCTGTTCCCCGGAAATGGGATGTGTGTAGTGCATGCAGCCTACTAGCTCAGTTCCACACTCCATCCTTACCCGGGAGTGGAATATCACACCTCTGGCTTGAGGTGCAATACCCCTGTAGCAGCCGAATCCTCAGGGTGCTACATTCCCCCCTGGTAAATCACAGCACGTCCTCGGGCTGTTAAAGATAAAAACATCCAAAACATACAATTATTTTTCATAAACATCAACATATAAACATATAAAACATCATATATATATCAGCAATAAAACGTTTTCATAAATAACATTTTTGTAAACATTCCTGTCTCTGGTTCCTCCGGTCACGGTGCAACTTGTGACCGGGTAAAGTGCGACAGTCTCTTGAAGAAACACGGTTTTCCTATAAAACCAGTAGGGGGCGCTTTAGGAAGCGCAACTATATACAAAGGGAAGGTATGGCCGCTCTCAGTCCTCGGCCAGGTAATGGGAATAGGGACACACGGGGTTAACAGTTCACTCTTGTCCCAACGTGGACATATTTAAATCAGCAACAGTTCTTGGTACCCCGACGGGCAACTTTATACAGTCTCTCTCTACCGTACTTCAACGACGGCGTCCTCCTGCTCTTTCTTGTTGGTTGGTTTCAGTTTCAGACCCATCCGGGTCCTCTTGCTCCTCCTCACACCGCAGCTCCTCCTCCGTCAGGCGATGCACATGGAGGGCGTAGGGTCCTTTGGCACACTTGTGCCGGGTGAAGGTGACCTCGTCCCCTACATACAGGTCACGACCTCTGTGTCCCTCCGGCAGATGGCTTTCTACGTCTCTGCGGGTCACAAAGACGTCGCCGGGGGTATGATGGTCTCTGATAAAGCCCCATCCGTGCTGCATATTAAATTTTATCACAGTCCCGGTGGCACGGGGACCATGAGCTGCACGGGGTTTCCTCCTGGTCCGGCTCTTCTGCTCCGCGCTCCTTATCTGTGCTTGCTGTTCCCGGACCCGCCTCTCTCTCCGCTCCCTCTCGAAGACCTCGAGCTGCTGCCGGCAGCACTCTGCACGCTCCGCTGCGGCCGCCCTAGTCTCCTGAGTGAACCCCATGAGGTCTTCTCCAGTGGGGTCCCACTCAAACTGTGCCTCCTCCAGCGGGGGCGAGGTCCTCTTTACAGGCTTCGGAGCCGGAATCAGGGGCTCGCACATGGGCCTTGCTCTCTGGAGTTCTAGCTGAATGTACTCCTGGGGCCAGATGAAGGGCTGCCCATCCGGGCACGTATGCTGGGCGAATAGATTTTCACCCAGGTGCGGCACTCGAGATGTTGAGGGCGCGTTGATGGTAGCGGCGCCCGGGTTAACCAGGCCTTGCGACCAGGCCTGGGGCACCTTAAAGGCAAAGGGCACCGTAAGAACGGCGGCGCCCTGGGTTATTCGGCCCTGCGACCAGGCCGGTGGCTCCGCGGAGGTAGGGGGCGCTGTTGGAATAGCGGCGCCCGGGGGTACTAGGCCTTGCGACCAGGCCGGTGGTATTTCCTGCTTGGCCACGCTCGAGGTCGAGGCGTGTGACGTCACAGGGGTCGCGGCCGCGGTTTCCGGTTGAGGCCTAGTCGGCGGCGGTGACGATGCAGCGACGGGCACGGCAGGGGGAATTTCGGGCTCTGCGACGGGGAGCTGGGGCAGGCACGCGGTTTCCCGGCTCGGGGTATAGACGTCCCCTTTACCTGCCTCCTTTCGTTCGGCTCCCTTCTCTGCGCCGTCTCCGGCCTTCAGTCCTCCTGCGCCATCCTCAGAGGCGGTCTGTCTCCTCGTCTCGGGCGGCGTGCTCCGCTGACGGGTTCCGGTCTGCTGGGCCATCTCTCGGCTCCACTCCGCCAACGTCTCTCGCTGCACCCGGGCCATCCTCCGTGCGAGGCCCTCCAGCGCGGTCTGTGCACACTCCCGGTCTCAGGGGAGCTGTGCTAGGATCTCCAGCAGGCCTTCTGGAGTGGCGACCTGCAACAGGCTCCTGACCACTGGGTCGGTGCTGCCTGACTCTCCCTCCATCTCCGGGTAGGCTCTCTCTGGACTCTCTTCCAGACGTCTTGTCTCCGGGTGCGCTCTCTCCAGACTGCTCCAGGCGACACCCATCTTTGTTCTCCTGTTCTGTCTCCGCCCACATTGAGGGTGGTCCCGGGGCAACTTAGTGATTGTCAGTTACAGGGGCAGTTCTCTTACGCTGATGGACACTTCCAGCATCACAGTCTCTGTTGGTGGGCGCGGTTTCCGCTTTTGGCGCCATTCTTCGACCTGGCCCACGATGGGAGGTGACCTCTTGCCACCCTCTGGCACGCCCATAATGGCGTCCGCTCTTCCAAGGCGGGACATCTTTGGAAATGGCGGGAATCGTCTCCCAGTGGCGGGAAACTCCATGGATGGCGGGAAAAAGCTGCAAATGGCGGACAACCGGCGGGAAACGACCTGTGATGGGGTCCGTTGGCGGGGACCCTCCGGAACCGGCAGGAGACTTCTTTTTGAGGTAACGGTGAACTTTTCTTCAGGCACGCAGTACCCGGTTGTTGCGGGCACGTTATCCTGCCGACTACGCCAAAGTTGACGCGCCCCCTGGGCCAGTGTTGTTTGGGGGATACCCGGAGCCGGATCAGATGGGGGTTGTAGTCTCCGAGTGGCTGTGACCCGGTCCGTGCCCAGGGTGTCAAGCTCAGTGTGTGGCAGTCCTTATGATGTTACTAGATGTTCTTTTGTGTCGACTACGCCACCCGTTGATTTGCGGTCAATACGGCCGCCGCTGCAGCAGGGTCCGCTGAGGCTGGTGATGTATGTGCAGCTCAGGTAGTATAACCCCCAACGGGAGGGGTATAGCCTCAGGGGGTCAGTTGCAGAGGATGGGGGTTGTGGTGGTGCAGCGAGGATGGAAATGAGACTCAGAGTCGGGCTGTGCAGTTCAGGGTTTTTACTTACTGCAGTTGTTCTGGTCACTCCGGCCTTGAGTGACCACCCGAGCCGTGCTGCGTCCACCAGGTCCTGGACTCGGCCAACCCCCAGGTGATTCTGGAGCGTGGTCCTGAGCTCCCTTTCTGTCCTGTCCTCTTCTCTGGCCTTCCCCACCAGGGATCCACCTATGTCCGGCTCCCTCGGGCCTCTTGGTGGTAAACCCTTGTCTCTGGGTTCCCTGACCCTATTCCTGGTCTGCCTTCCGGGTGGATTTAGTGGGTGGTCGTGGCAGATCCTGCCCACGACCTCCGGTCTCTGGCTGAGGATTAGTGCCCTCCACCAGCTTGGGATCCGGTACCCTTGTGCCAACTCTTCACCCTCTGGTCTAATTTGGGCTCTTGGAGTTCCTTCTTTCTCCCCCTCTCTCTCTTGGCCTTGGAGCTGCTCTTCTCCTCTGCTCTGCTCCTCAGGTTACACTCTGACAGACTGACCTCACTCTACAAAAGACCCTGATCTAAGATGGTTCCCACCTTATATACTCCCTCTATGTGTGAGCTCAGGTGACCAGCACCCAATGAGCTCCTAACTTTACCCAGGCTGCTCCCCCTATCTGCCCCTACACTACTGGGATGTTCCACCCCCCTCCCACTCCAGCCAGGAACAGACACTGTCGTACCTGCACATTTCTCTAGTGGGAGTACCATCGGTCTGTTCCCCGGAAATGGGATGTGTGTAGTGCATGCAGCCTACTAGCTCAGTTCCACACTCCATCCTTACCCGGGAGTGGAATATCACACCTCTGGCTTGAGGTGCAATACCCCTGTAGCAGCCGAATCCTCAGGGTGCTACATTACCATAAGTGTCATTATACACGGGAGCTCTATACATGGTATGTATAATGTAAGTGTCCAGGTAATCTAGTGATCACCAGTGACATTATACACAGGAGCTCTGTATATAGTGTCAGTGTACAGGTAATACAGTGATCACCAGTGACATTATACACAGGAGCTCTGTATATAGTGTACAGGTAATACAGGGATCACCAGTGACATTATACACAGGAGCTCTGTATATAGTGTACAGGTAATACAGGGATCACCAGTGACATTATACACAGGAGCTCTGTATATATTGTCAGTGTACAGGTAATACAGTGATCACTAGTGACATTATACACAGGAGCTCTGTATATAGTGTCAGTGTACAGGTAATACAGTGATCACCAGTGACATTATACACAGGAGCTCTGTATATAGTGTACAGGTAATACAGTGATCACCAGTGACATTATACACAGGAGCCCGGTACATAGTATATAGTGTAAGTGTACATGTAATGCACTGACTCACTGGTGACGTCTCTAGGTGAAGTCCTTCAGCTACGCTTTTCTCCTTCATCCAGCACAGACCGCCATCACGTCTTCCAGCCAGGACTCGTCTCTGCATAAAATAACACAGTTATCTAGAGCACATTCCCCAACTTCTACATTACGCAGCTGAATACAGACGTGCATCCACCATCAATATATGGTTAGTTATTATGCAACCTACCATTCCAAATATAAATTGTAATCCACCACGGTGCCCCCATTAACTGTAAATAGGCACTTAATATAATTTAATTAGAACCTCTACTCTATACTTCCTGCTCTCCGCATTCATTATTTACATGCACCCCCTGCCCCAATTCATTATATCATGTCCGTGCTCTCCCCACCCCATCGTCATTTATCATTTACTCTCCCCCACCCCACATTCATTATGTGCAGCTCATTATCCCCCTACTCCTAATTCCCCCATGTGCAGCTCATTTTCTCCCAATTCCCCCATGTGCAGCTCTCACCCCCATGAGCAGCTCTCACCACCCCCCCATGTGCACATCTCTCATCCCCCTCCCCATGTGCCCCTCTCTCATCCCCCCCATGTACAGCTCTCACCACCCCCCCATGTGCACCTCTCTCACCCCCCCATGTGCCCCTCTCTCATCCCCCTCCCCCACATGTGCCCCTCTCTCATCCCCCTCCCCCACATGTGCCCCTCTCTCATCCCCCTCCCCCACATGTGCCCCTCTCTCATCCCCCCCATGTGTACCTCTCTCACCCCCCCAATGTGCACCTCTCTCACCCCCCCACATGTGCACATCTCTCATCCCCCTCCCCCACATGTGCCCCTCTCTCATCCCCCTCCCCCCCATGTGCATCTCTCATCCACCCACATGTGCAGCTCTCACCACCCCCTCCATGTGCACCTCTCTCATCCCCCCCACATGTGCACGTCTCTCATCCCCCTCCCCCACATGTGCACCTCTCTCACCCCCCCCATGTGCATCTCTTATCTCCCCCCATGTGCATCTCTCTCATCCCCCCATGTGCATCTCTTATCTCCCCCCATGTGCATCTCTTATCCCCCTCCCCCATGTGCATCTCTTATCCCCCTCCCACATGTGCATCTCTTATTCCCCCATGTGCATCTCTTATCCCCCCCATGTGCATCTCTTATCTCCCCTCATGTGCATCTCTTATCTCCCCCCATGTGCATCTCTCTCATCCCCCCCATGTGCATCTCTTATCTCCCCCATGTGCATCTCTTATCCCCCTCCCCCATGTGCATCTCTTATCCCCCTCCCCCATGTGCATCTCTTATCCCCCTCCCCCATGTGCATCTCTTATCCCCCCCATGTGCATCTCTTATCCCCCCATGTGCATCTCTTATCTCCCCCCCATGTGCATCTCTTATCTCCCCCCACATGTGCACCTCTCTCATCCCCCTCCCCCCACATGTGCACCTCTCTCATCCCCCCCACCCCATGTGCACCTCTCTCATCCCCCCCACCCCATGTGCACCTCTCTCATCCCCCCCCACCCCATGTGCATCTTTTATCATCCCCCCCATGTGCATCTCTTATCTCCCCCCCCATGTGCATCTCTTATCTCCCCCCCCATGTGCATCTCTTATCTCCCCCCCCCCCACACACACACACACATGTGCATCTCCCATTCCCCCCACTCCTAGTAAATTGTATTTTGAAAAAAACAAAACTTGTTATACTTACCCCCATGCGATCCCTGCAGAATCCTGGCACTCGTCCAAATCGCTGACACCAGGTTCTCCTGACTTCCGGCCATGTGACGGCGCCGTCACATGACCGGAAGTCAGGGGAATCATGAAGGCGCTGCCGCAGCAGCGCAGCGCAGCGCTGAGATGTTTCCGGACCCGGTGCTTAGCATGGGGCCGGGGGCCCCATGAGGAGAGAGACTCACAAGAGGAGGGCCCCTACAGGCTGGGCCCCATACTGGAGTCAGGGCAGACATGCCCTGATGGCGGCCCTGCTTGAGGCTGGAGGGGCCCCCTCTCCCTCGGGGCCCCCGTTCAATGAACCGGCTGCACGGGCGGTAGTTCCGCCCCTGGCCGGCCATATTCGTTACTACTTGTGAAGGCTTTAGCAAGAGAAGTACTTCTCCTCTCTGGAGCTTGAGGCTGTATGCGCATTTGTCTAAAGTCGTCTAAAGCTAAGCAATCCCCCCCTGTTTGTCTACCCTTGTTGTCTATAAAGTTTAGTGGAGATCGACTAGTGCTCATCTCCTCCCTTCCCTAGCCCTAGCCATACACCAGGGAAAGTCATGGCGAGGCACGCGTGCGGTGATTGGTTAAGAGCCAATATAGGGACGGTAGTTGAGACAGGGTGACACTAGACCAGACTAGGAGGTCTCCACTCCCCCCTTTCCGTAGTGTCTGGGCTCCCTTTCCCTCTTCCCTCTGTGTTGCTCTAAGTGTTTCCCACACCTTGCGTGACATTATCGTCGGCCGAGTACGTTTTGAAAAGAGAAAAAAACAAAAAACCTGACATTTTGCTTTTTTTTTCTCTGTGTGTTTTTGGGCGTGGACCTTTTTTTTTTCCCTTTCTCCCTATGGTATGGGTTCAGTTGCAGAGCTTGCAGAGCAGTTCCGCCGTCTGTCTCTGGAGGTGAATGACCTCCGCGGTGAGGTACAGCAGCAGCATCAGCGGCTATAGGCCGCCAATGTGGGGGTCTCTGCAGGTAGGCCTGTCCAGCCTGAACCCAAGGTTGCTCTCCCGGACAGGTTTTCAGGAGGTAGGGACAATTTTTTTGTGTTTGAGGAGGCCTGCAAATTGTATTTCAAACTTCGTCCTTATTCCTCCGATAATGAGGAGCAACGGGTTGGTATTGTGATCTCTCTACTGCAGGGCGATCCTCAGTCATGGGCGTTTTCGTTACCGCAGGACTCGGTTTGTCTCCTGTCTGTGGAGGGATTTTTCGGGGCTCTGGCCCTCATCTATGATGACACTGACCGAGTCGCCTTGGCTGAGTCTGGACTGCATCCCCTTCAGCAGGGAAATCGGTCAGTGGAGACATACAGTTCGTAATTCCATAGATGGGCAACGGATTCCAAATGGAATGACTCAGCCCTTAGAAGTCAATTTTGTGAGGGTCTTACTGAAAGGTTGAAAGATGCCTTGGCAGTATATGAAACCTCTCAGTCCTTGGAGGCTGCCATGTCGTTGGCCATACGTTTTGATAGACATCTTCGGGATAGACAGGTGAGACTAAATTCTCCAGGGCTTTCTTGTCTGGGTTGTGTACCAGGGGAGCGGTCTGGGGGTGAACCAGTACTGGAGGAGGTGGAGGAACCCTTGCAGTTAGGGGGTGTCACTACATCATACATCTCCCCAGAGATTCGCAAGAGAAAAGGCGTATTTTTTTTGTGGGAAAATGGGACATTCTGTTGGAACCTATCCTTCAATTCCTAAACAAAAGGAGACTCGATTAACTCTTGGTAGACTGGAGTTGGAAAAACAAAGGGTGCATTTGTGGCCAAGCTGCAGTTCCCGCTTTGTCCTGACAGCAGAGGTGGAGCTAGAGAGCAAAACCGAGAAAATTTCTGTGTTTGTTGACAGTGGAGCCGGAGTCAGCATGGGGGATGCTGAGTTTGTGAAAACTCATGGTCTTGCTTGCTGTACTTTAGATAAACCGATTTCCATTTTTGCCATCGACTCAACACCACTTGCTCTGAAAGCATTTACTCAGATTGTACATAATGTAAAACTGAGGGTGGGGTCAGTTCATTTTGAAATAATCCCTTGCTATGTTTTGGACAATCTTCCCACACCGATTATCTTGGGTATCCCTTGGATTGCTAAACATAATCCGTTGGTGGATTGGCAAACCGGAGAGATCATTGAATGGGGAGATTACTGCCATGAGAACTGTTTAGATATTTCCCTTGCTACTGTCTCTACGGAAATATTACCTACCTTTCTGTCTGGTTTTGAGGATGTTTTTTCTGAGAGGGGGTGTCAGGATTTGCTTCCTCATCATGCTTATGACTGTCCTATTAACCTGACCCCCAGTTCTAAACTACCTGAGAGACAAGCCATGAAGGATTTCATTGCGGAAAGTCTGGAGAAGGGACATATCAGACCCTCATCTTCGCCCGTGGCAGCAGGGTTCTTCTTTGTGAAGAAAAAAGATGGTGGTCTACGTCCCTGTTTAGATTTCCAGGAATTAAATCAAATTACCATCCGAGATCCATACCCTCTGTAACATACCTGGCGGCGTGCTTGCATAGTGCACCATCTCCCACTATGCAAGATCGCAATCTTAACTTTCAGTCCAGTCTGCTAGTCTTGCTCCTGTTCATACTGTGTGCTTGCCTCTGGTCTGACTGCTTAGGGCGGCGGCCCGGTTACTTCCTGTTTCTTATAGCTGCTGTGGGCACACTCCTAATGCGTCCCCAGCCTATTGCTGTGAGTCACTGGATATTTAAACCCACTCCACCCTGTAGGAGATGCCTGAGCAACTCTAACATTCAGTGTGCTCCTTTACTCTGAATGTGCCAGGTCCCGTTCTGTTTCTTGCCTGTCCTCCAACCTGGGGGCTGTATTCCCAGGCCTGTCTGAACTATCTCTTAGCCTGTTTGTCCACCATACTGGGGGCCGTATACCCAGACTCGCTCCTGTATCTTGTTGCAGTGTCAGTTCCTGTCTGAACACTCTCTTAGCCTGTTTGTCCGCCATACTGGGGGCCGTATACCCAGACTCGCTCCTGTATCTTGTTGCAGTGTCAGTTCCTGTCTGAACACTCTCCTAGCCTGTTTGTCCACCATACTGGGGGCCGTATACCCAGACTCGCTCCTGTATCTTGTTGCAGTGTCAGTTCCTGTCTGTACACTCTCCTAGCCTGTTTGTCTCTGTGTCCATACCTTCCCTTTTCCCGCAGTCTCTGAACCTGCACCTAACTCCTACTCATTGTCTCTGTACTTCTGTTGTGAGTTTAGAGTCCACTCGCTACTTCATTGCAAGTACCTTGTGTGTATCTGGTTCTGCTTGTCCCTTCCAGTCTGTTCAGTGTGAGCAGAGCCCTGTCCTCTCTGCTCTGCCTTGTTCACCGCTCCGGCGGTTCCTTCCTGCTCTGCCTTGCTCACCGCTCTGGCGGTTCCTCTCGGCTCTGCCTTGTTCACCGCTCCTGGAAAACAAAAACAGTAGGAGAGCCAATGGTGAAGAGCCTGAGGTTTGGGGGGGGGGGATGAAGGGGGAGGATGTTGTGACCACTCACAACCACGCTCTCTAACGCCACTGTGGCGTTAGAGCGCTTACTAAACAATAAAAGGTTTGTGTGTTATAACCTAATCACCTGTCTAGTTGTTCTAGCGCTTCACTAACACCGCACAATTCCTTCTTTCTTGTTCACCGCTCCGGCGGTTCCTCTCTGCTCTGCCTTGTCCACCGCTCCGGCGGTTTCGTCCTGCTCTGCCTTGTTCACCGCTCTGGCGGTTCCTCTCTGCTCTGCCTTGCTCACCGCTCCGGCGGTTCCTCTCTGCTCTGCCTTGTCCACCACTCCGGTGGTTTCACCCTGTTCTGCCATGCTCACCGCTCCGGCGGTATCTCTCTGCTCTGCTTTGCCCACCGCTCCAGCGGTTCCTCTCTGCTCTGCTTGTCTACCGCATCTGCGGTTCTGTTCCTGAATCCCAGTCTGTACTGGACCCTATCAAGCCTGCGCTCCAACCTGCTAGTGCCTCCCTGTCTGCACTCCAGCCGTGCTTGCCAGTACCCCCCCCTTGTCTGCATACCAGCCGTGCTTGCCAGTATCCTCCTGTCTGCACTCCAGCCGTGCCTGCCAATACCCACCTGCCTGTATGCCAGTCTAACCTGCCTGTTCCTGCATTCCCCGGTGTGGGTCAACAACTGTGACCGGGGTCTGACCTGGAGTCGCACCTGGTCCCTCTGCTCGGTTCCTCCTTGGTCCACGGAGTCGACTAAGCCGCCGTGCGACCTTGGTCGGATCGGGTTGATACTTAGTTACACCCCTCCAGGCACTCCTCGGTTCATGGTACAGTGGGATCACTAATCACGCTCACGCCAGTCAGTCCGGGCGCGAGCGTAACACCCTCTTCCTCTGATTCCTGATTTGTTCAGCCTGGTTGTGGGAGATAAGGTATTCTCCAAGTTGGATTTAAGGGGAGCCTACAACCTGGTTAGAATCAGAGAAGGAGACGAATGGAAAACAGCATTCAACTCCCCCGAAAGGACATTTTGAGAGCCTGGTTATGCCTTTCGGTCTGACCAATGCACCTGCGGTATTCCAGCATTTCATAAATGATATTTTCCATCATTTGGTGGGGAGGTTTGTGGTGGTCTATCTGGACGATATTTTGGTTTACTCACCTGATTTTGAGACTCATCGGGGGCATGTTAAGCAGGTGCTCCTGATATTAAGGGATAACAAACTTTATGCCAAACTAGAAAAATGTGTTTTCGCTGTTCAGGAGGTGCAGTTTTTGGGGTACTTGTTGTCATCTTCGGGTTTTCAGATGGATCCAGAGAAGATCCGTGCAGTCCTTGACTGAGAACATCCCGAGAACCTGAAGGCTCTACAACGTTTTCTGGGCTTTACTAATTTTTACTATAAATGTATTCAAAATTACTCTGTTATAGTGAAACCCTTTACTGACATGACTAAGAAGGGGTCTGATTCTTCCAAATGGTCGGAGGCTTCCCTCCAGGCTTTTTCTTCCTTAAAGAATCATTTTGCCACTGCACCTATACTCAGTCAACCCGATGTTTCTCAACCCTTTATTGTGGAGGTTGATGCATCGGATGTTGGGGTTGGGGCAGTGTTGTCTCAGGGTTCGTTCTCTGGTAAATGTCATCCATGCACCTTCTTTTCTAAAAAATTGTCTTCGGTTGAGAGAAATTATGACGTGGGTAATAGGGAGCTTTTGGCGATCAAATTGGTGTTCGAGGAATAGCAACATTGGTTGGTAGGGGCTGTCCATCCTATTACTGTTATTCCTAACCATAAGAACTTGTCATATCTCCAGTCAGCTAAACCCTAGGCAAGCCAGATGGTCCCTGTTTTTTACTAGGTTCAATTGTGTTGTGTTGTCACTTTTCATCAAGGGGTCAAAAATGTCAAGGCTGCTGCTTTGTACCTGAGCTTCCCTGGTGATGGTGATCATGAGAACCCTGCCCCGATATTACAGAAAGGGGTAGTCATTTCGGTACTTTATCCTGAACTGGAAGGTGAGGTATTGGAGGCACAGGAGGACGCCCCTGCCTCATGCCCTTCAGGAAAGTTATTTGTACCATCTAATCTGCGCCGCAAAGTAATTAAGGAACATCATAACTCTGTGCTTGCTGGGCATCCAGGTGGTAAGGCAACCACAGACCTCCTCTCTCGTCGTTTTTGGTGGTCGGGGTTGCATCGGGATGTAATTGAACACTTAGCTGCTTGTAGTATTTGCACGCGTTCTAAGGTTTCGCATACCCGTCCGTCTGTTATTCTTCTTCCGCTACCTATCCCTAGTAGGCCATGGACACACTTGTCCTTGGATTTTATTACTGACCTACCGGTTTCTGCAGGCAAAAAGGTGGTTTTGGTGGTTGTAGATAGGTTCAGTAAAATGGTTCATTTTGTCGCATTGCCTGCACTTTCAAATGCTAAGACACTTGCTCAGGTGTTCATAAATGAGATTGTGAGGCTTCACGGGGTTCCCTCCGATGTGGTGTCAGATCGGGGGACCCAGTTTGTCTCCAAGTTCTGAAAGGCATTCTGTTCTCGACTGGGGTTGCAGCTGCCTTCCACCCTCAGTCGAATGGTCAGACCGAGTCTGTCAATCAGAATTTGGAGTCCTATGTCAGGTGTTTCGTCTCCGAAAATCAGGAGGATTGAGCATCCTACCTACCGCTGGCAGAATTTGCCATTAATAATCATCGTCAAGAATCCACTGGTAGGTCACCGTTCTTCGGTGCATACGGTTATCACCCACAGTTTGGTACCTTTAGTGGGGGAGGAGCCTCAGGAGTTCCTGAGGAGGAACAGTTTGCTTCGTCGCTCTCCTTGATATGGCAGGGTGTGCTGATTAATTTAAAGATCATGGGAGACAGGTATAAACGTATGTCTGACAGAAAACGCTTGCCAGGTCCAGACCTGAATGTGAATGACTTTGTGTGGTTGTCTACCAGGAATATAAGAGTAAAAGTTCCTTCTTGGAAGCTGAGACCTAGGTTTATTGGTCCCTATAAAATAACTGCCGTCATTAACCCAGCAGCTTTTCGTCTTGAACTTCCTCAGGCCCTTAAAGTCCACAACGTGTTCCACAGGTCCTTACTTAAAAAATATGTGGAACCTCTTGAGCCCTCGCCTCTACCACCGCCCCCAGTAATGGATGATGGTAATTTGGAGTTCCAGATTTCGAGGATTGTAGATCCTCATCTCCAATGTCTTTCTCTACAATACTTGGTACACTTGAAAGGCTATGGTCCGGAGGAGAGGATGTGGGTTTCAGCGTCAGAGGTGAACACTCCCAGATTGGTTCGCTCATTTCACACCTCTTTTCCTGAGAAACCCGGTCCTGAGTGTCCGGAGACCACTCGTAGAGGGGGGGGGGGGGTTCTGTCACAGGTGTGTCAGAGGTGACAGACAGTTGCCCTGCAGTTGGTTGTAGGAGAGCTCTACATTTGGGATAACAGACTACTTCTTGGAGACTGGCTGTCTCTAGGACCCAGTGGCTACCTCCCTCTGGCTAATTTGCTCCCTGGCCTGGGTGTATAAATACCTGGTGTGTCTGAGAGGGAGGTGTCGGCGATATTCATTACTACTTGTGAGGCTTTAGCAAGAGCAGTACTTTGTCCTCTCTGGAGCTTGAGGCCGTGTGCGCATTTGTCTGGAGTCATCTAAAGCTAAGCAATCCCCCCCTGTTTGTCTACCCTTGTTATCTATAGAGTTTAGTGGAGAATGACTAGCGCTCATCTCCTCCCTTCCCTAGCCTTAGCCATACGCCAGGGAAAGTCAGGGCGAGGCATGCGTGCGGCGATTGGTTAAGAACCAATATAGGGCTGGTAGTTGAGACAGGGTGACACTAGACCAGAGTAGGAGGTCTCCACTCCCCCTTTCCCTAGTGTCTGGGCTCCCTTTGCCTCTGTGTTGCACTAAGTCTTTCCCACACTTTACGTGACAGATATTGGGGAAAATAGGAACGCTAGAACTGCTATTTCAGATAAGAGCCTCTCAGAGGTGAAGGAGTTGTGTCCTAGGTCTAAAGTTGTTTTCTCTGAAATAATATGCTGGTTGTTGTGAGTTAAGTCTAATGAGCTTAAATTTTGTGAAAAAATAAGGAGACATTTGAACAGGAGTCTGTGTACATTTATGCAGTCTTCTGGGGTCTTTCTTTTAGACACGTTGATTTAGAAGGTGGCGTGCCCGGCTTTTACTGTGACGACATGGTGCATTTATCGGATATAGGGAACAATATTTTGATTAACAGGCTACGGTTGAGTTGTATTATTAAAGGCAAGATGGCTGGTTGGGTTAGTCATCCAGGTAATGGATGGACAGGGGCTCTGATGGTAAACGGACTGGAGCGTATGGTGCTCACCTGCATTTGAAAGTTGTAGAATTATATTTATAGTTCTATCTATTGTTACACGCACTCTGTTAGGTTCAAATAGGGACGAGACAGGTCACATGAATTCTTTGGAATGCTGGGGTAACCATTACTTAGGGCGACCATAGACCATGTGCTGAAGCTTCTCTCAGGCACACAGGGGTATTGAACCTCAGGCACAGACACGTAGGTTGTTTCACTTGCTGACCAGACACACTTGACAAGAGTCCTCATAAACGGTAGAACAGTAGCATTTAATAAGAAGCCGCACAGCCAGTGCAAGTTAAGTCTTATGAGCAACAGGCTCCAGTGACAAACAGTACAGTTTCCTTAGCAGCACAGCAGTTCACAGTCTTCCCAGTAGTACAGGACAGCACAGCTCTAATGCAAAGGAACATTAATGAACACAGCATTCTTTACTGCACAGTGAGATGGAGGTGGGGAGGGGGGTTGCTGAGGGAGAAGATCCCTGTGACACCATTTCTTACAGTCCTTATCTTTCTGCTTGACAATACTCTGCACTGCTAGTTCAGGAACTCTACCTGTCCTGTGCTTAGCTTCACTCCTGACTTGAATCCTTTTCATTTGCAGGGGCGCTTCTGTCAGAAGCAGAACACACACACCACCTTTCTCTTTGGCTCCAGCCAGACAGTAAACAACTTCCCCACAATCCCTCTGGGACTCTGCTAAAACACTCCCCTTCTCCTGTGACTGTATTAACCCCTCTAGTTTCTGGATACTTCTAGAGCACAACACTTCCTGTCTCCTGTGCTTGTGTTACTTCTAATAGTTGCTGAATGCCTTTAAAGCAACAGCACTACTTCTGCATGTCACATTATGGTTGTATTATGGATTTAATGAAGACTAATTTACAGTGGGTACGGAAAGTATTCAGACCCCTTTAAAATTTTCACTCTTTGTTTCATTGCAGCCATTTGGTAAATTCCAAAAAGTTCATTTTTTTCTCATTAATGTACACTCTGCACCCCATCTTGACTGAAAAAAAAGAAATGTAGACATTTTTGCAAATTTATTAAAAAAGAAAAACTGAAATATCACATGGTCATAAGTATGCAGACCCTTTGCTCAGACACTCATATTTAAGTCACATGCTGTCCATTTCCTTGTGATCCTCCTTGAGATGGTTCTACTCCTTCATTGGAGTCCAGCTGTGTTTAATTAAACTGATAGGACTTGATTTGGAAAGGCACACACCTGTCTATATAAGACCTCACAGCTCACAGTGCATGTCAGACCAAAGGAGAATCATCAGCTCAAAGGAACTGCCCAAGGAGCTCAGAGACAGAATTGTGGCAAGGTACAGATCTGGTCAAGGTTACAAAAGAATTTCTGCATTACTCAAGGTTCCTAAGAGCACAGTGGCCTCCATAATTCTTAAATGGAAGAAGTTTGGGACCACCAGAAGTCTTCCTAGACCTGGCCGTCCAGCCAAACTGAGCAATCGTGGGAGAAGAGCCTTGGTGAGAGAGGTAAAAATGAACCCCAAGATCACTGAGGCTGAGCTCCAGAGATGCAGTAGGGAGATGGGAGAAAGTACCACAAAGTCAACTATCAATGCAGCCCTCCACCAGTCGCGCCTTTATGGCAGAGTGGCCAGACGGAAGCCTCTCCTCAGTGCAAGACATATGAAAACCTGCATAGAGTTTGCTCAAAAACACATGAAGGGCTCCAAGACTATGAGAAATAAGATTCTCTGGTCTGATGAGACAAAGATAGAACTTTTTGGTGATAATTCTAAGCGGTATGTTTGGAGAAAACCAGGCACTGCTCATCACCTGCCCAATACAATCCCAACAGTAAAACATGGTGGTGGCAGCATCATGCTATGGGGGTGCTTTTCAGCTGCAGGGACGACTGGTTGCAATTGAAGGAAACATGAATGCCGCCAAGTACAGAGATATCCTGGATGAAAACCTCTTCCAGAGTGCTCTGGACCTCATACTTGGCCGAAGGTTCACCTTCCAACAAGACAATGACCCTAAGCACACAGCTAAAATAACAAAGGAGTGGCTTCAGAACAACTCTGTGACCATTCTTGACTGGCCTAGCCAGAGCGCTGACCAAAACCCAATTGAGCATCCCTGGAGAGACCTAAAAATGGCCGTCCACCAACGTTCACCATCCAACCTGACGGAACTGGAGAGGATCTGCCAGGAAGAATGGCCGAGGATCCCCAAATCCAGGTGTGAAAACTTGTTGCATCATTCCCAAGAAGACTCATGGCTGTACTAGCTCAAAAGGGGGCTTCTACTCAATACTGAGCAAAGGGTCTGAATACTTATGACCATGTGATATTTCAGCTTTTCTTTTTTAATAAATTTGCAAAAAAATCTACATTTCTGTTTTTTTTCAGTGAAGATGGGGTGCAGAGTGGACTTTAATGAGAAAAAAATGAACTTTTTAGAATTTACCAAACGGCTGCAATGAAACAAAGAGTGAACAATTTAAAGGGGTCTGAATACTTTCCGTACCCACTGCATATTGTCGTTATGGTTACAGATTTAAGTTTAATAAAGGCCGTGGCCAATATATCCACCAAGCTTCATGTACATATTAATATGGTTTATTATTAATATTGGTTATTAGAAGTATGAAGGGTATTGTAGCATGTAATGCCATAATGTTGGTCCAATATCGGTGTCTATGATGCTTGGTGCCAGCAGTTTCTTCCAGTACAGACCTGTACAGTCATGGCCAAAAGTTTTGAGAATGACACCAAAATTTTCCCATGATCTGCTGGCCTCTGGTTTTTATTAGTGTTTGTCTGATGTTTATATCACATACAGAAATATAATTGCAATCATATTATGAGGACCAATAGGTTATATTGACAGTTAGAATGAGTTAATGCAGCAAGTCAATATTTGCAGTGTTGCCCCTTCTTCTTCAAGACCTCTGTAATTCTCCCTGGCATGCTCTCAATCAACTTTTGGACCAAATCCTGACTGATAGCAGTCCATTCTTGCATAATCAATGCTTGCATTTTGCCAGAATTTGTTGTTTTTTGTTTGTCCACCCGTCTCTTGATGATTGACCACAAGTTCTCAATGGGATTAAGATCTGGGGAGTTTCCAGGCCATGGACCCAAAATCTCTATGTTTTGTTCCATGAGCCATTTAGTTATCACCTTTGCTTTATGGCAAGGTGCTCCATCATGCTGGAAAAGGCATTGTTGGGCGCCAAACTGCTCTTGGACGGTTGGGAGAAGTTGCTCTTGGAGGACATTCTGGTACCATTCTTTATTCATGGCTGTGTTTTTAGGCAAGACTGTGAGTGAGCCGATTCCCTTGGCTGAGAAGCAACCCCACACATGACTGGTTTCAGGATGCTTTACAGTTGGCATGAGACAAGACTGGTGGTAGCGCTCACCTCTTCTTCTCCGAATAAGCTGTTTTCCAGATGTCCCAAACAATCGAAAAGGGGATTCATCAGAGAAAATGACTTTGCCCCAGTCCTCAGCAGTCCACTCCCTGTACCTTTTGCAGAATATCAGTCGGTCCCTGACGTTTTTTCTGGAGAGAAGTGGCTTCTTTGCTGCCCTCCTTGAAACCAGCCCTTGCTCAAAGAGTCTCCGCCTCACAGTGCGTGCAGAAGCACTCACACCAGCCTGCTGCCATTCCTGAGCAAGCTCGGCACTGCTGGTAGTCCCATCCCGCAGCTGAAACAGTTTTAAGATACGGTCCTGGCGCTTGCTGGTCTTTCTTGGGCGCCCTGGAGCCTTTTTGACAACAATGGAAGCTCTCTCCTTGAAGTTCTTGATGATGCGATAGATTGTTGACTGAGGTGCAATCTTTGTAGCTGCGATACTCTTCCCTGTTAGGCCATTTTTGTGCAGTGCAATGATGGCTGCACGTGTTTTTTTAGAGATAACCATGGTTAACGGAAGAGAAACAATGATACCAAGAACCAGCCTCCTTTTAAAGTGTCCAGTGATGTCATTCTTACTTAATCATGACTGATTGATCGCCAGCCCTGTCCTCATCAACACCCACACCTGTGTTAATGGATCAATCACTAAAACTGCAATGATGGCAGGACTGCAATGATGTTGAAATGTGTTTTGGGGGTTAAAGTTCATTTTCTGGGCAAATATTGACTTTGCAAGTACAGTAATTGCTGTTAAGCTGATCACTCTTTGACATTCAGGAGTATATGCAGATTGCCATTACAAAAAATGAAGCAGTAAACTTTGGAAAAATTACTATTTGTCTCATTCTCAATACTTTTGGCCATGACTGTAGATACGCACTGTGAAGTCCTGAACTCGGGCGACACGCTTTTTTGGCCCCCTGACGAAGCTTGGGCGAAACGTGCGTTGGGGCACAAAGGAACACTGGTTATATCACACTCTTTGCCATGTAAGTATCACTTTGCATTTTTTTTTGCTCTGCCATAAGGCCAAAACACTGTTATTAAACAGCGCATTTCACATGTATGAGCATTTGGCATGCTAGAGAGCAAATCAAATTAGATATACCAAAAAATAATAGTAACATCATAGTATATTGCTTGTTGTTCAATATAGAATAATTCTGTTTTTGCATGTATTTATTTAAAATCTTTTTTTAATAAAGGTTACATTTTATGAGACTTTATGCACCTGTTTTGTTCTTTTTGATGGAATTAGAAGTCCTGAGCTTGTGGAAGGTCAAGCTCTGTTCACACTGTATGTAGGAGAGCACCTTCCCATGTTCTCATCACTGTCAGATAACTTGACCTTATTTAATAGATAATCTGATCATCACTTTATCTACATTATGCGGTCTGACCCCTGAGTAATCAATGTCCGGCCTCAGACACCATGATGGGTGGAGATTGGTGCGCGGCAATGTGAGGGAGCACTCACACACGAGCGACTGATAACCTTCTCTGTCTTATGAGTAGACCAGCTGCGACATTCTGGTTGGTCCATTACCGTGTGGCCAGACCAAGAGAGGGAGCGGACTGTGCAGGTCACCATGTACTGAGAGTTACCGGCCCTGAGGAGGTGCTACGCATTTTATGGCCCCAATGACCCTGAAGCAGTGAATCTAAAGGAACATGTGAGGAGTGCTGGGGTAGATACTCCAGGAGCCGCTGTTATTGGTCTGATGGTCAGCCATATCAGGTTCTGGACTAATCAAGAAGCCTTGCGTCCTTGTGGAAGAGCCTGTTACTGAGGCTACATTCACACATCCGTTGTCTACATCCGTGCACTGTCTCCATAGAGCTTCAGTGATTCATATACACATCCATGGTGTCTGATACGAGAGTCTCGGCCTGTCCTATGCTCAGATTAAGTCACATTAGACTTGACCATTAGAGTCTATGGGGATGCATTAAACACGGATGAAACCTGAAGAATCAATAGAGAGAAGCTCTGACAGCCCACCTTCCAGATACGAGAACAATGGTCCCTTCTAGTGTTGAGCGAGTATGTTCTATTAACCCTTTCGCCGAGTATGCTCGGGCCGAGCTCCGAGTATTTACAGCTGCTCGGTTATATGGTTGAATCGCTCCCCATGATTTGCAACTGTTTGACAGCTTTAATGCATGTGAGGAATGTCTATTTCTTACACATTCCTCACATGTAATAAAGCTGTCAAACAGTTGCAAATCATGCACACGGGAGCGATTCAACCATAACACCGAGCAGCTGTAAATACTCAGAGCTCGGCCCGAGCATACTCAGAACATACTCGCTCAACACTAGTCCCTTCCACACAGGTGTAAAAATTGACACAGATGTGTTATGGTAGCTTTAAAGGAAATCTATCACCAGGTTTTCCTCCCCCATCTGAGAGCAGAATGATGTAGGGTCAGAGACCCCGATTCCAGCAAGGTACTGGGCTATTTGCTGCAGTTTTGATAAAATGACTGTTTTATCTGCTGCAGATCTACCAGTTTTCTAAATTCTTTGTTCTCATAGGGTGCACTTAGATAGTACCGGGCAGCCCACCTAATCTAATAGTATGGGCATAACTAATAGGCTGTAAGCCAGATACTAGCCAGGTGTCAACAGCGCCCCATACAAGCCTTTTTGTGTGCAATTTTAATACTAAGCCATCACCCCCTCCATGAAATGGTCGGTTGTGAGTGATTGTCTCATCAGTATTTTGCACCTGTGTTGCCGCCATCTTTATTATATGGGATTGCTGCGTTCTGAGATCTGGCAGGTAGACACTCTTGCCTTTTTTGCTGTGTTTTTTTCTTGAATCTTGGGGGAATTTTTAATTCTTCTTATTGTGGCTTTGCTTTGAGTTTTCTAAATTCAGAGTCCTGTATAATCCCACTCACACCACTGATGCCTTTCCACCTACACTGTGCATAGACAGAAAGCTGTCAATCATTGCTGGAGACGGGGCTATACAGAGCTAATATGCAAGACTACATGGCAGCAGATTTACTAGTCCTCTAATGATAAAATCACTTTCATCAGCAGGAGATTATCCAAACTACAGCAAGCAGTGCAGTACGTGACATGTCACTGGAATCCGAATCTCTATCTCTACATTATGCTTCTCTGGTCTTTTTTCAACAAACTATAACTACATGTAGTTTATTATTGTATTTTTTTAAAATGCGGTTTATCCCAGGACTCAAACTCACAACCTGCAGCATGGCAGGCAGCGGCTTCAGCCGGGCACCACAGGCTGCACTTCTAAGAATAGATTTTTTTTCTGTCTAAAGAGCTAAATAGTATCCTTCTACTTTACAGGTATAATGAACCGGTACATGGATATACATCTTTATATACCAGTGCATCTTTATATAGCTATAATGCAATAATATTTACTGCAAAATTACAAAAAAAAAAGAATTAAAAACAGTTACAATAATCACATTTTAAAAATAAACATCTGTCATCAGTAAATGACACGTTTGCCATCCCTGTAATTATATTTGCGATGTTTATGGTGATCAGTAAATAACCTAAAAATGTGATTTTTTTTTTTTCAAAATATTTATTATATTCATAAAAAGTGAATACAATTGTAACGCTGATATACAGGTTGTGCAGAGTGTAGCTGTGCTTTTGTGCAGGATTGTGCCCAATGGATTGTATTGTGCCTAATGTGAATATGCACCCATACTCTGGACCCGTACAGGGGTCCCTCACTGTCGGGTGGGCTCCTGCCTCTTATTATCGTTCAGGTGCTGGAGACATAACTGAAGCAATGAGATTACAGCCCTACGTGGCTCTATTAGACGTCATCTCTGGCAAGTTTCCAGGCTCCACCAGAGCTAAACGTTTGAATTTCGAATGAAGTGACAGAAATGCTCATGTTTCTGCCGTTCATTAATTAATAAGATTAGATGAACATTAATATCATTAGTGCATAGGCACATTACAGGATGGTGTAATTATACAGTCCCTCTCATTAATGCAGATGGATACATTAGAATTGGGCGCCCCCCGGTGGTCAGTGTTCACACTGTAAAGCTCCAGATGTGCCAGGATGAAAGGACTCATCAGCATCTTGGATTTGCATAAAAACAGTGGAGTTGACATTTCCACTTTGTTAAAATTTAGTGACAGTTCGTGTAGATTTCTATTAGAAGTTTAGGACATGAATCCTTCCAGGAGCAGATGCCAGTCATCATTCAATGAGCAGATGCCAGTCATCCTTCAGATTTTATTTATTTATTTAACTCATTTATAGTAACATAGTTTGTAAAGCCGAATAAAGACTTGCGTCCATCAAGTTCGACCTGTTAGTTCTGTAATTGCTAAAGTTGATCCAGAGGAGGCAAAAACCCCAAATGATTTGGCCAATCTTCACCTGAAGAAAAATTCCCTCCCGACTCTGGAACCAGCAGTCAGAATAAATCCCTGTATCAACCTACTATTTTATTCTATTTTTAAGTATACGCTGAAATCTGCCTGGTATCTAGAAATGCATCCAGTCCCCGCTTGAACTGGTTTAGTGAATCCGACATTACCGTCTCCTCACTCAGTGAATTCCATATTCTCACTGCTCTTACCGTAAAGAACCCCTTCCTATGCTGGAGCTGAAACCTTTTCTCTTCCAGTCTTAGTGAGTGCCCTCTTGTTACCGTAATATCCCTCCTTTTGAACAAATCCCGGGCAAGGTCTCTATACTGTCCCCTAACATATTTGTACACATTTATTATGTCCCCCCTCAACCTTCTCTTTTCCAGGCTGAATAGTCCTAGTTTTGCCAACCTCTCTGGGTATTGCAGTCCCTCCATTCCCTTTATTAATTTTGTTGCCCTCCTTTGTACCTTTTCAAGCTCATTTATATCCTTTCTATATATTGGGGCCCATAACTGAGCACAGTATTCCAAGTGTGGTCTGACCAGTGCTTTGTACAGTGGAAGAACAATGTTCTCAGCCTTTGCAGCTATACCTCTTCTGATACATCCCATTACCCTGTTTGCCCTTACAGCAGCCGCCTGACTTTGGGCACTCCAATTTAGTTTGCTATCAATCAAGATGCCCAAGTCCTTCTCCATCTCTGAATTCCCCAATGATTTCCCATTCAGTGAGTACTGGTGACTTCCATTTTTCCTTCCCATATGTATGACCTTACATTTCTCCTCGTTAAACCTCATTTGCCATTTAATGCTCCACCTACCCAGCTTATCCAAATCCCTCTGTAGGTCTGCACTGTCCTCTTTTGTATTAATTGTTTTACATAACTTTGTGTCATCTGCAAATATTGATATTTTACTATTTATCCCATTGAATATGTCGTTAATAAAGATATTAAATAACATTGGGCCTAGTACAGACCCCTGTGGTACCCCACTAGTGACGCTTACCCAATCTGAGTATATTCCATTTATAACCACCCTCTGCCTTCTATCCCTTAGCCAGTTAGCTACCCACTTGCAGACATTTTCCCCCAGCCCCATCATTCTCATTTTGTATACCAACCTATTATGTGGCACGCTATCGAACGCTTTTGAGAAGTCGAGATACACGACATCCACTGGTTCCCCCTGATCTACTCGAGAGCTCACCTCCTCATAGAAGTCAATCAGGTTTGTTTGGCAGGAGCGATTCCTCATGAATCCATGTTGGTTCGGGATTAAAAGATTATTAGCATCAAGATGCTCCGTAATTGCCTTTTTAATGAAGCCTTCAAAAATTTTGCCCACAACGGACGTCAGACTCACCGGCCGATAGTTTCCGGCGTCACTTTTCGCTCCCTTTTTGAATATTGGCGCTACATTCGCCTGTCGCCAATCAAGTGGTACAGACCCAGTCTCAACAGAGTCCTTAAATATAAGATATAACGGTCTGTCTATCACATGACTTAGTTCCCTTAGTACCCGTGGGTGTATGCCATCAGGTCCTGGTGATTATTTTAATGTTACTGAGGCGTTTCTGTACCCCAGCTTGGGTTAGATTTGTCATACTTAGTGGAGGATTAAGCTTGTCACTTCTCATTTCTCCTGTTAGTTCTTTTTCCTTTGTGAAAGTTGTCGAAAAAAAATTATTTAATAGATTAGCTTTATCCTCATCTTTCTCTATGATTTTGCCTTCCTCACTTTTTATCGGTCCAATATTATTCGATTTAATCCTTTTACTATTTATATACGTAAAGAACAGTTTGGGATTTGATCTACTTTCCCTAGCAATACGTCTCTCTGTTTCCTCCTTCGCTATTTTTATTTGTTTTTTACAGGTTCTCGTTTTTTCCTTGTAACACATTAGTGCCTCCTTGCTGTTTTCCTGTTTTAATCTCTTGAATGCCTCTTTTTTGCTATTTAACGCCCCTTTTACGTTCTTGTTCAACCATATTGGTTTCCTCTTATTTCGGGCCCTTTTATTCCCATACGGTATATACCTCTCGCACTGAGTATTCAGAATTCTTTTGAAGGTTTCCCATTTACTATTCGTATTCCTTTGATTAAGAACTTTGTCCCAGTCTATAAGTTGAAGGTTTTCTTTCAGCTGATCAAACTTCGCCCTCCTAAAGTTTAATGTTTTAGTTGTTCCCTTATTGATAACCCTACTGAAGGGCATTTTGAAGTCGATAATATTATGGTCGCTATTACCTAGGTGCCCCCCTATCTGTACCTCAGTTATTCTATCAGGCCTATTAGTCAATATTAAGTCCAACACGGCCTTCCCTCTCGTTGGTTCCTGCACTAGTTGGGAGAGATAATTATCCTTAATATTTGTCAAGAACCTTTTTCCTTTCTGAGATCTACAGGTTTCTGTTTCCCAGTCAATATCCGGGTAGTTGAAGTCCCCCATTACAATCACTTCATTATGTTTTGCTACTTTGTCTATTTGTCCTAATAGCAGATTCTCATTCTTCAATATTTATATAGCACCATTGGGGCTCACAGTCTAGATTCCCTATCAGTCTATGAAATGTGTGGGAGGAAATCCACGCAAACACAGGGAGAACATACAAACTCCTTGCAGATGTTGTCCTTGGTGGGATTTGATCCCAGGACCCCAGTGCTGCAAGACTGCTGTGCTAACCACTGAGCCACCATGCTGCCCAATGCCCAGATCCTGCAGAGTTCCTATAATCTGACAGTGAGCATGACTTTCCTTCGCAGTAGATTGAATTTGGCAGTGAATTGCTCCCATTAGTGCCATGTAATTAGGGCTATTGCACTGGGCACTAATAGTTCAGCAATTTGTGCATGTTTTCAGGCTTCTCTCGCTCCCAGGTACCTGTGGTCAGGACCGAGGCTCCGATGTGCAGGAACCTCCAGGGTTTCTCTGCTTTCCAGGCAATTCCTGGTTCAGACAGCCATTGTTACACTGTTGTGCATGTTCACACTACAGGTGTGCTGTCACACGTCTTCCCGGTGCCTTCTGCACATTGACTGGACACTTCTTTAGACCTTATTCCCTTATTCCAATACTCCGATGTGGGAAAGTGCACATTTTTTCCCAATGCGTTTCTTCTGCCCCAAAATCCACAATCTGCTCTGATGACCGCCTTTTTAATACTTTTTTATACGTGTCATAGAAAATGTTAAAAATCTCTGAAGTCACTCACCCCCTTCCTCCTTTTTCTTATCACACAGATTTCCAGTAAGACAAGCAGCTGACACTCTTGAGGCTCTTTCACACATCTGTGTCTCCAGTATGAGTGGTGACAATTTCCACACGTACTGGAGACACTGACACACGCAGACCCATTCAAATCCATGGGTCTTCTCACATGTCAGTCATGTCAGTGTGTTTCCAAGGACCGTGTGTCCGGGTGCTCCATACGCTGACATGTCCTTTTTTTTTTGAAGATGCACGGACCTCAAGTGTCTCACGCTGAACTCAGAACACACACGGATGACATCTGTGTGTCATCAGTGTAACACAGATCGGTGCCTGGAAATCAGTGTACAGTTAGCGCTGTTCCCAAGCACCGGGTGCTGAATGCTGCCCTCATCAGAGTTACCTCCGGGCGCTGCGATCAGCACCAGCACAGACAATGATCAGGGTAGTAGTGTCTGCTCCCACAGTGTCCCTGTGTAAAAATAAGAATAAAATAATAAAATACTTATACTCACCTGTCTGGAGATGTCCCCTCTGTAATCCTCTGACCACTGATGCCGAGGAGCCGGGGAGAATGAACCGCTCCAGTGAGCTGGCCCTGGAGCTGAGCTCAGGAGTGGTGTTCTGTCATTCACTGAGTGTAGCTCCGGAACCGCTCGCTGGAGCGTCTCATTCTCCCCGGCTCCTCGGCATCAGTGGTCAGAGGATTACAGCGGGGGACATCAACGGACAGGTGAGTATGAGGCTCATTCTCTCAGGTGTCATCTTGAAGCTAAGTGTATTCCCTTGTTCGTTTTCCTTGTGTGTACTTTAGTTTGCAGTGGGGCTGACTAGTGTTCACCCCTCCCCATCCCTTCCTAGGGCCTAGCTTTAGGGTTAGCTAGGGCCATGTTTCCTGTTCGGCGATAGGTGCAGAACCTATATAGGGTCCATATCGGAGACAGGGTTTGTCGTTTGAGCCTTTACGGGTCTCCACTCCCCTTTCCCTTGTTTTTTTCCGTGTTGTTATGGATCCCGTTTTGGTGCTGGCAGAGCAGCTTCTGAGTTTATCACTGGAGGTAACTGACCTTCGATCAGCTCCTAATGTTGGGGACTCTGCAGGTAGGCCGGTCCAGCTTGAGCCCAAAATTGCCCCCCCGGACAGGTTTTCAGGAGGTAGAGACAAGTTTTTTGTGTTTAAAGAAGCTTGTAAATTATACTTTAAACTTCGACCCTACTCCTCTGGAGATGAGGAGCAGCGAATGGGGATTGTGATCTCAATGTTACAAGGAGATCCTCAATCCTGGGCTTTCTATTTGCCACAGGGCTCTGCTTGCCTCCGATCAGTTGAAGGATTTTTCGGGGCTCTGGTCCTCATCTATGATGATCCTGACCGAATCTCCTTGGCTGAGTCCAGGCTGCGTCGCCAATTTTGTCAGAGTCTTTCAGAGAGGTTGAAGGATGCAATGGCAGTTTACGAGACCCCTGGGTCCTTGGAGGCTGCCATGTCATTAGCTATATGCGTAGATAGACGCCTTCGGGATAGGTGGGTAAGGCCACCTTCTCCGGAACTCCCTTTTCTGGGAAACGCCCCATCGCCGGGGAGCGGTTTGGAGGTTAACCTTTACTTATGGATTTGGAGGAACCCATGCATAGGGGGAGCTACTGCGTCACATATTTCCCCTGAAATCCGCAAAAGAAAGGGAGTATGATTTTTTGTGGTAAAAAGGTACATTTTATTGGGGTCTGTCCCTCGGTTCCTAAGCAAAAAGGAACATCTGGAACTCAATTGACCCTTGGTAGTGTGGGGTTGGATAATCAGGGGGTGTGTTTGTCTTCAACATGCAGTTCTCGGTTTGTCTTGACTGCTGAGGTGGTGCTAGAGAGCAGAACTGAAAAAATTTCTGTGTTTTTGGACAGTGGAGCTGGAGTCAACTGCAACCAGTGGCCCTCCGCTTCTGGTAGGCCCCTACAGAGAGAAGGTAGCGGCAAGCTTAGGAAGCTAGCAGTCCATCGAGGTACAAGACCAGGAGACCATAGTGTCCAAATCTGGCCTCTCCGAGAGTTTCCATGGGGCTAGGCGAGCGGTGGGTCCCTCCTGGCAACCCCAAAACAACATATTCATGGGGCCAGGTGACTTCTTCATCCTCTCCTGGACTCCCCAAAATGTATCCATGTCTCTCTGATGGTTAACCCCTTTACAACCCAAGGTGGTTTGCACGTTAATGACCGGGCCAATTTTTACAATTCTGACCACTGTCAATTTATGAGGTAATTACTTTGGAGCTTCAGCGGATCCCCCTGATTCTGAGATTGTTTTTTCGTGACATATTGTACTTCATGATAGTGGTAAAATTTCTTCGATATCACTTGCGTTTATTTGTGAAAAAAAAGGAAATTTGGCGAAAATGTTGAAAATTTTGCAATTTTCAAAATTTGAATTTTTATGCCCTTAAATCAGAGAGACATGTCACACAAAATAGTTAATAAATAACATTTCCCACATGTCTACTTTACATCAGCACAATTTTGGAACCAACATTTTTTTTATTAGTGCGCTATAAGGGTTAAAAGTTGACCAGCGATTTCTCATTTTTGCAACAAAATTTACAAAACCATTCTTTTAGGGACCACATCATATTTGAAGTCACTTTGAGGGGTCTTTATGACAGAAAATACCCAAAAGTGACAACATTCTAAAAACTGCACCCCTCAAGGAGCTGAAAACCACATTCAAGAAGTTTATTAACCCTTCAGGTGCTTCACAGGAATTTTTGGAATGTGGAAGAAAAAAATGAACATTTAACTTTTTTCACAAAAATGTTACTTTAGACCCAATGTTTTTTATTTTCGCAGGGGTAACAGGAAAAAATGGACCCCAAAATTTGTTGGTGCAATTTCCCCTGGGCACGCAGATACCCCATATGTGGGGAAAAAAACACTGTTTGGGCGCACAGCAGGGTTCGGAAGGGAAGGAGCGCCATTTGAGTTTTTGAATGTAAAATTTGCTTGAATAATTAGCAGACGCCATGTTGCGTTTGGAGAGCCCCTGATGTGCCTAAACAGTGGAAACCCCCCACAAGTGACACCATTTTGGAAACTAGACCCCTCAGGGAACTTATCTGGATGTGTGGTGAGCACCCTGAACCCCCAAGTCCTTTACAGAAGTTTATAACATGGAGCCGTGAAAATAAAAAAATCTAACTTTTTCCACAAAAATGATGTTTTAGTCCCAATTTTTTTAATTTCACAAGGGTAAGAGGAAAAAATGGACCCCAAAAACTTTTGTGCAATTTCTCCTGAGTACGCCAATACGCCATATGTGGGGAAAATACAGTGTTTGGGCACACGGCAGAGTTCAGAAGGGAAGGAGCACTGTGTGACTTTTTGAACGCAAAACTGTCTGGAATCGAGAGCGGACGTCATGTCGCGTTTGGAGAGCCCCTGATGTGCCTAAATAGTGGAAACCCCCCACAAGTGACCTCATTTTGGAAACTACACCCCTCAAGGATTTTATCAAGGGGTATAGTGAAAATTTTGAAACCAGAGGTACGACACAAAATTTGGTAACATTAGGTCATCATATTGAATAAGTTGTCATTAGTCTTGAGCGCAAGTGCTCACTACTTGAGTTTGCATCGGGTACTCAGGTATTCACCATGTATCAAGGGTGCTCGAGTGACATGCTCGAGTCCCCGCCCGCATGTTTCACAGTTATTAGACACCCAAAAAAAAAACATGCTTGTGCATGGCAGGCAATCCCCTCGAGGTTTTTTGGGCCGCGAAGCATATGGGGCGTAGACTCGAGCACCCGCGATACTCAATGCATACCCGAGCACTCGAAGTAAACTCAAGTAGCGAGCACTTGCACTCAACACTAGTTGCCATATCGTCATCTTTTTTTTTTTGCTTTTGAAAAAAATCCCAACCCTAACCCTAGCCCAACACTAACCCCAACACCAACCCTAACCCTAGCCCAACCCTAACCCTAGCCCAACCCCAACACCAACCCCAACCCCAACCCTAACCCTAGCACAACCCTAGCCCAACCCTAACCCCAACCCCAACCCCAACCCTAACCCTAGCCCAACCCTAACCGTAACCCTGGCCCAGCCCTAACCCTGGCCCAACCCTAACCCTGGCCCAACCCTAGCCCAACCCTAACCCCAACCCTAACCCTAGCACAACCCTAACTCTAGCACAACCCTAACCCGAGAGTTTATTTTTTACGCCGTTCCTAGTGTGGTATAAGTGATTAGACAACTTTATTCTTCAGGTCGATGCGACTACAGAGATACCAGAATCATATGGGGTTTTTATGATTGACAGCTGTCACACACTAAAAGGCGCATTTTTTTGTAAAATCTAGTTTTTGCATCGCCATATTTTGAGAGCTATAATTTTTTCATATTTTGGCTGACAGAGTCATGTGATGGCTTGTTTTTTGCGGGATGAGTTGATGTTTTTATTGGTGCTATTTTCAGGCATGTGACATTTTTTGATCGCTTTCTTTTCCGATTTTTGGGAGGCAGAATAAACAATAACCAACAATTCAGGAATTGTTTTTTTTTTTTTTTATTCTGTTCCGCGTGTGGTAAAATTGATAAGGTAGATTTATTCTTCAGGTCAGTACGTTTACAGCAGTACCACATTTATATTGTTTTTCTATGTTTTGGTGCTTTTACATAATAAAAGCAATTTCATAGAAAAAAATATTTTTTTGCATCACTTTATTCTGAGACCTATAACTTTTTTATTTTTTGGCTGATGGAGCTGTATGGTGGCTTGTTTTTTGCGGGACGAGATGACGTTTTCAGCGGTACCATTTTTATTTATATTCGTCTTTTTGATCGCGTGTTATTCCATTTTTTGTTTGGCAGTATGATGATAAAGCATTGTTTTTTGCTTTGTTTTTTTTTTTTTGTTTTTACCGTGTTCACTGAAGGGGTTAACTAGTGGGACAATTTTATAGGTCAGGTCGTTCCGGACGCGGCAATACCAAATATGTGTACTTTTATTGTTTTTTTGTTTTTTTTCATAATAATATTTATTGATGGGTACATTATATTTTTATTTTTGGTGGATTATTTTTTTTATTTTATCTTTTATATTTTTACAATTTTTTTTAAAAAAAAATTTCACTTTCTGACACTTTTTTTTTACTTTTATACTTTATCCCACTATGGGACTTGCACTTTTTTTATTCTGATCGCCTTTATAGCACAGGAATGGAGCACCATCCCTGTGCTATGCAGGCTGTCAGCGCTGCACAGGGAGAAGATAGTTTGGTCATGCACTGAGCATGACCAAAATATCTTCCTGCTGTCTGGTGACTCAGATGTTGTCATGACGACATCGGGCCGTCATGACAACATCCGGGAAGCCGCGGCAGACAGCGCTGGAGGCCAGAAGAGGAGGTGAGTATTGCGATCGCAGCATTGCGGGGGTTAATGTGCCGGGAGCGGTGCAGGACCGCTCCCTGCACATAGCACCAGGTGTCAGCTGTGACAATCAGCTGACACAGGCTGTGCGGGCGTGATCGCAATGACGTATTAATACGTATCAGGCTCTTAAAGCCCAGGGCGCAGATACGTATTAATACGTCTTGGGCTTTAAAGGGGTTAATGGAGCAGATCCGAATCTTTCCAGTCAGGGCTGGTACCCTTAGACTAGAGTCATGTAGAATACTACAATCCATCTACTTTCCTGAAGGATGTCTCCCATTCTCCTTCCAAAGTCCTTCTGACTCTGTCTCAAGTCTCAATCTGTCTCAGAAACACATGTCCCTTCTTAAATACACATCCACAGGTTAAGAATTAGGAATTATATTATTTCACAGGGCTTGAGCATCCACAGCTCATCCCCCAAGATTGACTGGCAAACACCCTACAATGGTATTTAACATATCTAGCAAACATTCATTGTTCTAGCTAATCTATTTACATAGTTGGTATCACAGGGGCTCTTGTAAATACACATCATTGTTTCAGAATCAAAGAGTTGATAGCAGTCAGGGTTATACAAATAATAGTCTGTGTTAATCAACTAAAGAAGAACACAGATGAAAGAGTCACCATAAAAATAAAGGTGTGCTGCTCTTGCCATCAGAAAGTATGTCTGGCATAATTAAGATTTTAATCTGTATCGTCACAGGGAGATTACTGTCATGAGAACTGCTTAAACATCCCTTTCTGCTGTCTCTACGGAGACCTTACCTGCATTTTTGTCTGGTTTTGAGGAAGTATTTTCTGAAAAGGGGTGTCAGGATTTGCCTCCTCATCATACTTATGACTGTCCTATTAACCTGATTCCCGGAGCTAAACTACCCAAGTCCAGACTGTATAATCTTTCTGGCCCTGAGAGACAAGCCATGAAGGATTTCATTGCTGAGAGTCTGGAGAAGGGACATATCAGACCCTCAACTTCGCCCGTGGCGGCAGGGTTCTTCTTCGTTAAGAAGAAATATGGGGGTCTCCGTCCCTGTTTAGATTTCCGGGAATTTAATCAAATTACCGTCAGAGATTCTTATCCTCTTCCTCTGATTCCGGATTTATTCAACCAGGCTGTGGGAGCTAAAGTGTTCTCCAATTTGGATTTAAGGCGAGCCTATAATCTGATTAGAATCAGAGAGGGGGATGAATGGAAAACAGCTTCAATGCCCCTGAGGGGCATTTCGAGAGTCTGGTTATGCCTTTTGGTCTCACCAATGCACATGCGGTTTTCCAGCATTTCATAAACAATATTTTCACCATTTTGTGGGCAGGTTTGTGGTGGTCTATCTGGATGATATTTTGATTTACTCACCTGATTTAGAGACACATCAGGGTCATGTTAAACAGGTACTACAGATTTTAAGAGATAAACTATATGCCAAAGTAGAGAAATGTGTTTTCGCTGTCCATGAGGTGCAATTTTTGGGGTACCTGTTGTCATCATCGGGTTTTCGGATGGATCCGGACAAGATCCGTGCTATACTTGATTGGGACATTGGGACCGTCCTGAGAAACTGAAGGCATTACAGCGCTTTCTGGGGTTTACTAATTTTTACCGGAAATGTATCCCAAATTATTCGGTAATTGTGAAACCCCTCACTGACATGACAAGAAAGGGGTCAGATTTCTCTAAATGGTCGAATGCCGCCCAGCAGGCTTTCTCTCCTTTAAAGAGATGTTTTGCCACAGCACCTATACTTAGTCAACCTGATGTTTCTCAACCTTTCGTAGTTGAAGTTGATGCGTCGGAGGTGGGAGTTGGGACTGTGTTGGCTCAGGGTCTGTCCCCTTGTAAATGACGTCCATGCGCTCTCTTTTCCAAAAAGTTGTCTTCGGCCGAGAGAAATTATGACGTGGGTAATAGGGAGCTTTTGGCGATTAAATCGGCTTTTGAGGAATGGCGACATTGGTTGGAGGGGGCAGTCCATCTTATTACTGTTATCACGGACCATAAGAACCTGTCATATCATCATCTTGCTAAACGTCTCAACCCTAGGCAGGCTAGATGGTCTCTGTTTTTTACTAGGTTCAATTTTGTTGTTACTTTTCGTCCAGGGGTTAAAATCATCAAGGCTGATGCTTTGTCCCAGAGCTTCCCTGGTGGTGGTGACCATGAGAACCCTGCCCCTATTTTGTTGAAGGGGTACTCATTTTGGGCTTGTGTCTTGACCTGGAGGGGGTGGTGTTTTGGAGGCTCAGGGGGACGCCCCTGCCTCCTGCCCTTCAGGGAGGTTATTTGTACCATTTAATCTGCACCGCAAAGTAATTAAAGTACATCACAACTCTGTGCTTGCTGGTCATCCAGGTAGTAAAGCAACTGCAAACCTCCTTTCTCGTCGTCTTTGGTGGCCGGGTTGCATCGTGATGTGGTTGAGCAGGTGTCTCCTTGCAGTATTTGCGTGCGTTCTAAAGTATTGCATACCCGTCCGTCTGGTCCTCTTCTTCCATTGCCTATTCCTAGTGTAGCACCCCGAGGGCTCGGCTGCTACAGGGGTATTGCACCTCGAACCAGAGGTGTGGTATTCCACTCCCGGGTAAGGATGGAGTGTGGACTAGAACTCAGTTAGCTGCATGCACCACATACATCCCATTTCCGGGGGACAGATCAACGGTACTCCCACCAGATAGATGTGCAGGTACGACAGCGTCTGTCCCTGGCTGGAGTGGGAGGGGGGGAGGAATATCCCAGTGGTGCAGGAGCAGAGAGGGGAGGGACTCTGGGCATAGGAAGGAGCCCATTGGTGGCTAGTCACCTGGGCTCGGGTGTCAGAGGGAGTATAAAAGGTGGGCACCATCTTAGGAGTTCAGTTGAGTCAGACAGAAGAAGAGGAGAAGAGTAGTGACAGGGAGCAGCAGCCCTGTCTGGGTGCTGCTCCTGAAGGGAGCAAGAGAGAGAAAGACAAGAGGAAAGGAACAAGGAACAAGGAAGGAATGGAACCTGGAGAAAGGCCCAGAGACATGAAGGAAGAGGGAACCCGAACACGCTAGGAGTCAGCGGGTGAAGGGTTGGCAGATCAGGGTACCGGATCCCGAACTGGTGGAGGCCACTTATCCTCAGCCAGGAACCGGAGGTCGTGGCCACGTCTTGGCGCGACCACTCACTACACTCACCACGAAGGCACGCCACATAGGGTCAGGGAAACCGGAGATAGGTTTCGCCACCAGAAGGCCCGAGGAAGCTGGACATGGGTGGGTCCCTAGTGGGGACGGCCAGAGAAAGGAACGGAGAAAGGAGTTCAAGGTCACACTCTGGAACTGCCTGGGGGTTGGTCGAGCCCCGTACCTGGTGGACGCAGCACGGCTCGGGTCGTCATCACCTGCAGGACTGACACTGATAACATCTGTGAGTAAAGCATTGAAAACTGCAATCAGTCTCTGTGTTCCATCGCACTACCAGCACTAAAGGTACCGGGACGCCCTTTCTATCACTCCCTTCACCCGCACCAGCTGCCCTGAGGCCATACCTCTCCCGTTGGGGGTTATACCACCATTGCTGCACACATACCACCGGCCTCAGCGGACTGTTCTGCAGCGGCGGCCTTGCGGCCGCAAATCAACGGGTGGCGTAGTCGACACTTAAACAACATCTACAAAGACTGCCACACACTTAGTTTGACCACCCTGGGCACGGACCGGGTCCCCGCCACTCGGAGACTACTACCTCCATCGGATCCGGCTCCGGGTATTCCCCCGCGCACACGTGCGCCGCACTACAGCACTGGCCCAGGGGGCGCGTCAACTTTGGCGTAGTCGGCAGGATCTCGTGCCCGTAACCACCGGGTACTGCGTGCCTGAAAAAGAGACTTTTTACTTACCTGTGGTGAAGTTTCCCGCCATCCGGAGTCGTTTCCCGCCATCCGGAGCCGATTCCCGCCATCCGACGCCATCTTCTGCCTTCTTCCCGCCATCCGTGGAGTTTTCCCGCCATTGGGCGCCATCTTGAGGACGCCGCGCGGGAAGAAGAGGGGCGTGGACTCCAAAAGCGCGCGAGAACTGAAGCCCCGCCTCACGTCCAGACGTCGCGTAAGGTCCTGGAAGGAGCCCAGCAGACGCTGACGTCACAGGAGCGCGACGGAAGGTCCTCAACCCTGACGATCCACTGCGGAGCCGCGGCCTACGGAAGAGGATCATCGCAAGGTAGGCCACGGTCCACTAGGGGGGAGGAGGATGTCGGATACGGAGGAGAGCTTCACCGCCACAGCCGCCATACCAGATTGCAGAGCTGCTAGCGGTGCTCCAGAAGGAAGAACCGGAGTACGCGCAGGCCGCGCTGGAAGAGCTGAACAGGAGGATGATCTGGGCGCAACGAGACGTGCTCGCCGGGTGGAAGGAGGAGTTGACCCAGCGCACGCTGACCTGCCAACCGGAGGTGCAGCCACCATCCAGCACCGCGTCGATCCCGAGAGGCAGCAGAAGCGGACCGGAGGTCGGGGACGACACCGCGGGGGAGGCCGCAACGACAAGTAAGGGGAACGCCGTTACTCCGGGCCCTGAGGCCGCGGACCTGCCCCTACCTCCCGCCGCGGGACCCGAAGCTCTGGGTGCCGCACCGCCCACCGTACCTCCACCACCAGTAGTCAGCCCTCCAGCAGCAAGCTCTGCAGCGGAGCCTCGCCCTGAACCGTGCTCCCCAACACCGGGCACGATCAGAAAGTCACCGGCCTGGTTAAAAGGCCGAGTGCCCGCGGGCGCTGCAACCCAGCCGGGGCCCCCAGTCGTGCCATCATTGGGGAAAGACCTGTATGAGCAGCACACCTACCCGGATGGGACACCATTCGTCTGGCCGCCTGTGTACACCAACCCCCGCTCCAGGAAGAGTCATCCCGTAGGAGCAAGGGCCCCAGATGAACCGCTAATCCCAGCTCCGGAGCCCGTGGACCTCTCTTCACCCCGCTGGAGGACGCCCAATTCGAGGGGGACCCCACTGGAGAAGACCTGATGGGGTTCACTCAGGAGACCCGGGCGGGCGCCGCCCGGCGCTATGGGACCTGCCGCCAACAACTGGCAACGTTTGAGCGGGAGCGGAGAGAGAGGAAAGTGAAGGAGGAGTGGCTCCACATTAAAAACGTGGAGCAGAAGACAAGGACCCGCCAGGACCCCCCCGTACAGCTCACGGTCCCCGAGTCACCGGGACTGTTGTTAAGTTTCACATGGCATGTGGCTGGGGCATCATCCAAGACCCGAAGACCATAAGCCAGGTGTTTGTAAACAGGAGCGACGTAGAGTCCCACCTACCGGAGGGGCACAGTGGACGGGACCTGGTGCCTGGAGATACCGTCACCTATACCAGGCATAAGGGAGTGAAGGGGTGGTATGCCCTTCATGTCCACCGGGTCAAGGAAGAAAAGGAGCAATCGTACCAGGAGGAGGAGGAGAAAGAGGGCCCGGACGGGTCTGAACCTGAGGAAGAGAAAGGAGCGTGTGGAGCACACCGTTAATCGCAAACGGTAAAAGAGGAGATGTAAATAGTTACCCGACCGGGTATAAGGACTGTTGTGGGACTGTTTCCACTAAGAGTGTGGTCCCCGTTGGGACAGAAAGAGAACTGTTGCCTATTTTTGCCCTAATCCCTAACCTGACCGAGGACTGAGAGCGGTCATCCCTTCCCTCTACCTGGCCGAAGACTGAGAGCGGCCAGATCCCAAGATCCCAAGAACCCGAGAATTCAAGAATGTTTTATTTGAGAATGCCTTAATGTGAAATTAGATATGATGCCAAAGTTTTACATAGTGTTTTTGTAAAAGAGTTCCGGTGGCATTAGCCAGCTGTTGAGAAAACCTCCCATAAAGGGATGGATGAAAGTTGATGTGTTTTATGTGTACGTACACTTTAAAAATTGTTTTTACTCTATTTCAGCCCGAGGACGTGCTGTGGTTTACCAGGGGGGAATGTAGCACCCTGAGGGCTCGGCTGCTACAGGGGTATTGCACCTCGAACCAGAGGTGTGGTATTCCACTCCCGGGTAAGGATGGAGTGTGGACTAGAACTCAGTTAGCTGCATGCACCACATACATCCCATTTCCGGGGGACAGATCAACGGTACTCCCACCAGATAGATGTGCAGGTACGACAGCGTCTGTCCCTGGCTGGAGTGGGAGGGGGGGAGGAATATCCCAGTGGTGCAGGAGCAGAGAGGGGAGGGACTCTGGGCATAGGAAGGAGCCCATTGGTGGCTAGTCACCTGGGCTCGGGTGTCAGAGGGAGTATAAAAGGTGGGCACCATCTTAGGAGTTCAGTTGAGTCAGACAGAAGAAGAGGAGAAGAGTAGTGACAGGGAGCAGCAGCCCTGTCTGGGTGCTGCTCCTGAAGGGAGCAAGAGAGAGAAAGACAAGAGGAAAGGAACAAGGAACAAGGAAGGAATGGAACCTGGAGAAAGGCCCAGAGACATGAAGGAAGAGGGAACCCGAACACGCTAGGAGTCAGCGGGTGAAGGGTTGGCAGATCAGGGTACCGGATCCCGAACTGGTGGAGGCCACTTATCCTCAGCCAGGAACCGGAGGTCGTGGCCACGTCTTGGCGCGACCACTCACTACACTCACCACGAAGGCACGCCACATAGGGTCAGGGAAACCGGAGATAGGTTTCGCCACCAGAAGGCCCGAGGAAGCTGGACATGGGTGGGTCCCTAGTGGGGACGGCCAGAGAAAGGAACGGAGAAAGGAGTTCAAGGTCACACTCTGAAACTGCCTGGGGGTTGGTCGAGCCCCGTACCTGGTGGACGCAGCACGGCTCGGGTCGTCATCACCTGCAGGACTGACACTGATAACATCTGTGAGTAAAGCATTGAAAACTGCAATCAGTCTCTGTGTTCCATCGCACTACCAGCACTAAAGGTACCGGGACGCCCTTTCTATCACTCCCTTCACCCGCACCAGCTGCCCTGAGGCCATACCTCTGCCCTGTGCTGCACACATACCACCGGCCTCAGCGGACTGTTCTGCAGCGGCGGCCTTGCGACCGCAAATCAACGGGTGGCGTAGTCGACACTTAAACAACATCTACAAAGACTGCCACACACTTAGTTTGACCACCCTGGGCACGGACCGGGTCCCCGCCACTCGGAGACTACTACCCCCATCGGATCCGGCTCCGGGTATTCCCCCGCGCACACGTGCGCCGCACTACAGCACTGGCCCAGGGGGCGCGTCACTAGCAGGCCATGGACACACTTGTCCATGGATTTTATTACTGACCTACCGATATCTGCAGGCAAGACTGGTTTTGGTGGTTGTAGATAGGTTCAGTAAGATGGTACATTTCATCGCTTTACCTGCACTTCCGAATGCAAGACTCTTGCTCAGGTATTCATTAATGAGATCGTGAAGCTTCACAGGGTTCCTTCCAATATGGTGCCCGATCAGGGGACCCTGTTAGTTTCTAAATTCTGGAGAGCTTTCTGTACTTGACTGGGGGTGCAGTTGTCTTTTTCTTCTGCCTACCATCCTCAGTCGAATGGACAGACCGAGCGCATAAATCAGAATTTGGAAACTTACCTCTGGTGTTTTGTCTCCATGAACCAGGAGGACCTAAGTGTGAATGATTTTGTGTGGTTGTCTTCCAGGAATATCAAGTTGAAGGTTCCTTCCTGGAAGCTGGGACCTAGATCTATAGGTTCCTATAAAATAACCGCTGTCATTAACCCAGCAGTGTTTCGTCTGGACTTACCTCAGGCTCTTAGGATCCACAATGTTTCACAGGTCTCTGCTCAAGAAGTATGTGGTACCTCTTGAGTCCTCGCCCTTGCCGCCTCCCCCAATCATGGTTGATGGCAATTTAGAGTTCCAAGTTTCAAAGATTGTGGATGTCTTCAGCATCGTTCCTTTCAGTACTTGGTGCACTGGAGGGGTTACGGTCCAGAGGAAAGGATGTGGGTTTCAGCATCGGAGGTGAATGACCCTAGGTTGGCTCGTTCATTCCATGCCTCTCATCCATAGAAGCCTGCGTGTCCGGAGACCACTCATAGAAGGGGGGGGGTACTGTCACAGGTGTGTCAGGTTTTACAGACAGTCATACGTGGTCCGGCTGTAGAAGGTCACTGCGTTTGGCCTTGCAAACATCTTCATGATCCCTTTCCCTTTAGGACCCAGAGTTGATCCTCACCTTGCTTGGGGATTCTACCTTTAGGACCCAGCGGTGATCCTCACCTTCTGCTGCTAATTAGCACGCCCTTGCTTTATCCTTAGATACACCCAGTTTCTCCAGAGAGTTGCTGGTGATATAGTGATTCTTGTCTATTCAGGCCTGGAATTATAATAGTCGGCTAGAATTTTATTGGAGTTCCGCGTCGACTGTTGCTGTATGCTCTCAGGTGTCATCTTGAAGCTAAGTGTATTCCCTTGTTCGTTTCCCTTGTGTGTACTTTAGATTGCAGTGGGGCTGACTAGTGCTCACCCCTCCCCCTCCCTACCTTCTATATACTTAGGAAATATAAGAGGTGCTCTACACTGGGGACATCGTCACACAAACCACAGTCTCTGCCTTCTCATTCTCTGCGATGAGGGTCTGTCTTTAACACCTTCATTTCCTGCAATCTCCTGCTCCTTATCTGTGCCTGCCAGGCTGCTGATGAGCAGAGTTATCACACACGCTGCTGCTGACTTATCTCTCTCCGGGAAAGAGATGGAGCCGACTCAGAGACTCCAAAACCGCTGTCCCCAGCAAGAAATGAGCTGTGCGCCACCCCCAGCCTCTCCTGTCACCGCACATCTCTTGTGCGCTCCTCTGATCTGATCTCTGCGGTAGCACATGACTTACATCAAGCCCCGTTTTCCCGTAACTGGCGGTCGTCATCGTCCCCTACAGCCGTCTGACATTGCGCTATACTTTTTTTCATTTCTAGAAAACAAAATAACGTTTTCCCTTTTGAATCAGTTTGGCCTCAGATTTTTCCATTTGCTTGACACTCGGTCTCAAACATTTGTGACATCTCTCACGGAGACAAGAGACATTTTCAATACACCAAACTGAAGCTGAACACAGCGTCACAAAGTGATGTCCTATCTGGTAACAATTGGTCGCATCTGGTACAAAACCATTTTCAAATTTTTCTTGGAAGTTGGTGATAAATGCTGTAAATAAAGCATAAATTAGGTTTTCATTGATAGAAATACACCTGCAGCAATGCACAATTCATAACAGCATTATCATATATGGTCGTATCTAGAGAACGATTGTGTCTGCGGCCGGACTAAAAGTATCGGCATTTTTCTGAGATGATCCAGACACCATCACCTTGTGGCGTCTCAGCTCGGCCTTCATATACTATGCACTCTATGGACCCATTCAGAGAGATGAATAATCTGGGAAGAAGATTTTGTAGGAACGCGGCGATTTCCTAACCATGGTTCTTTGGGAATGATGCCCATGGTCCCGTGTGAACAGGTGATGTGCTGGCGATAACATGATACTCTATGGGCACAGAACGATGCTGTTACATAGGACGGTGGTCGGCCTGTAATGCCGGCTGGCTCCTGGATGAAGCGAGACGATGCTGGAAACAATCTTTGTGACCGGTACCTGGCAGTGCCAGTGAGTACCGCATGCTACCACATCTACTGTGAACTGCGCACAGGAAAGGTTTGTCGGCCAGTCTATCCATGATCGCCAGCTGGTTTTGCACAGTCGTTTACTGACATTTTTCAGCCATTTGTGAGGAACAATGAGGATCAAAATGTGATTGTAGTCCAAGGCCCCATATGCGATGTAGGGCTCTACAGTCCTCGATTTCTGGAAATCTGTGGTGCCCGTCCCTCATTCTCAAGTTTCATAGGTCGGGAAGTAAACTTTGGCTGACTAGTATTTAATCTGCAGCCTAATGACTGTGGATTCTACGGTTTATTGGCTACAGGCCTTTCATATTATTAGAAATGACCAGAAGTGATCCTACAGAGCTCCTTCCATACATCTTGTCTGTAATAACATTGCTACCAATTACAGGAATACTTTACTTACACTGAACGATAAATGGAGAAAACATCAAGTGTAGGGTCTGTCCACATTTTAAGTAATTTGCTGCATTTTCCTTTTTTTTCTGCGCAGATTTGTCACAAAAACTGAAGTATTTCCTGATGCCAGCAAAGTGACAGACTCCTGAAGTCTCGTGCAGACATAAGGGTGCGACAGACTGTCGTGTACCTGACCCTGAACACAACAAATTGCGTTATGTGAATATTGACATGCGGTTTTATTGTGTTTTATGATGATGACATGTAAAATGTATAGAGTGTGTTGTAACTAATGCAAAATGTGATAGGTACTGCAAGATAACGCCTAAGGTAACTCTGGTACACTCAGCTCAGGTGTAGGGAAATCAAAGGACATAGGTTTGTGTGAAGATCAAGTTCAAGGTGCAGTGGACTGGAGGCACGTGAAGTACTGTACATATCGTTCTGGCACTATAAGGTTGTACCAAATTTTCTGCGGACCTTCCTGCAACGTCCGGGGCCTACGGTAGGAACTAGACACTGAGGAGTATGCCTTAATTCCTTCCATACAGAGGAAGCCGGATGGGGAACCCCCTGAAGGAAACATAGCGGATCTCGAGAGTGCTGTGGTGCCGGATGGGGAATCCCTAGGGCTTATGTGGCACCCCAGGGGTCCGGTTGCCACAGTGGCATTGCCTCCCTCACAAGAGGTGATGCCATGCCTGGAAGCAAGCAGGGGTCCCCTAGTCAGGTATACTGGCATGCAACACTTTCCTGGCTCCAGACCAGCAAGGGGAGCTCCTCCCCTTAGCAACTAGAATCTGGAGGCGGGGTTAGTTAGAGTTAGTGAGAGGAGTTGAAGACAGGACAGCGACGAGGAAAGACCAGGGGAGTGGAGCTGCACGGCAGCTCACCCCAGAGAGGAGCATAGAAGAACCGGACACCAGAGTCCGAGGTTGTGGGGCACTGAAGGCCCAGCAACAGAAACTGGAGGGCAGAAGACTGCAGGTCTCCTGGCCCCATCAGACGCCCGGAGGCTCAGCAGCACCATAGGGCCCAGCACCGCCACGTGGGAGCGACACTCCAGGGAGGCCCGAACTGTCTGCCATACGTGTGAGCGCAGAGACGTTTTACTCAGGGACGAGGGCCACAGCATAGCTACAAGCAGCAGGGCCAAAGAGATTAGCGCAGAGGGAAGGCCTCCAACTTCACCTGGCGAGGTAGATTCCCAACTTGCTTCCAGGCCGCCCGGACCTCTACTACAAGCTAGTACCCGTGCCCCAGTCTGCCTAACCACTGCAAGTAAAGATAAGAGGAAACCGCCATTAAGTTGTGGACTGGTTATTATCTGCGCCATCCCCTGCACCACACCGCACAGCATCATCTATCACATCACCACTTCCTGCCCTGGAGCTAAGCTCTGCCTGTGGAGAGCTGAACCAACTCTGCTGTGTCATCATCAGCTCCAGAGGATCTGCACCACAGCGGCGGCTCCATATAGCCGCATACCACAGGTGGCGTCACGAACATTAAACTATAAAAACTATAATCCCCTTTTATTGACCGCCCTGGGTCACGGACCGGGTCACTGCCACTGTGACATTACCTGCACCGACTGGCCTGGCACCGAGTACCCCACGGCCAGGGGGCGCGTCATACTTGGCGTCACGAACAGGATTAACGAAGCCCAGTATAACCGGGTACTGTGTGCCAAAGACTTTACTGAACTGTGTCATCACATCATTTGCCGTCAGAGGAGGGGAAGCAAGAGCCCCGATCTGGAACCGCCGGGTAAGCGATCCCTCCCGCCTGCAGAGCAGCATACTGGTGCGTCAGCAGAAACCCAGGACCTGGCTGAGGTTCACTAGGGGGGAGGAAGATGCCCAACCTGGGAGAGGATTCAGCCGCAGGTGCGGCCGCCGCCACTGTAATGCCGTTATCAATGCCGTATATACCAGGGGCGGCATGGTTGCCCCAGTACTCAAGGGGAGTCGCACACCCTGAACGACTTTGAGGAGAGACTGCGCAGTTTGTTTAAAGTGTACCCCCTGTCTGAGGAGCAAAAAGTAAACATCCTCATAGGCCAGCTGTTATGTTCTGCTACCAAAGCTAAGGAAAGAGAGGAGATCTGTCCCTACTATAGGACTCAGCTGAATCCCTACGATGTAACAGGGAACCTGATCCTGCGATCAGACCTGCTAAAGTCCTAATCTAGTCTGTACGGAGACCTATAGATGTGGGGAGGGAATCCCTACAAGTACTAAGGACTGGGAGGAATATGGGACACCTCCTAACAGAAATAGTAGCAGACAGACGAACAAACAAAATAGATAGAACATAGAGGTCCGTGTAGCGCTGGCGTCCCTGCCCTCTGCTAGGCAGGGACGCTGCTCCCCTCACCGCTCTGCTCCGTGCCCGGCGTCCTCTCCCCGCTCTGCTGTCAGCGCGCGCTCCGTCCCGGCGTCCTCCTCCTGCTCTGCTGTCAGCGCGCGCTCCTTCCCGGCGTCCTCCTCCCGCTCTGCTCTCAGCGCGCGCTCCTTCCCGGCCCCTGTGCTTAGGGCGCGCGCGCGCGCGCTCCCCTCCTCTTAAAGGGACCGCGCGCGTCGTCCTAAGGAGTCCCCGGCCAATGGCCGGAGGACTTCATCATATATAAGGCACCTCCTCCAAAATGGA
Organism: Phyllobates terribilis; assembly: GCF_046119375.1. Lineage (NCBI taxonomy): Eukaryota > Metazoa > Chordata > Amphibia > Anura > Dendrobatidae > Phyllobates > Phyllobates terribilis. The sequence continues at coordinate 10,764,475 of NW_027362767.1, read as the reverse complement.
GGTGCCCGAGCAATGTTGTTTGCACCTGTGTCTCACCTGTGCTTCAGCCCTCAGGTCCCGTTGCCAGTTACCTGCCAGTTACCTGCCAGTTTCCTGCCAGTTTCCTGCTAGTTACCTGCCTGATTCCTGCCTGAATACTTGTTACCTGTCTGCCAGCCTGAGGTCCGACGGTCTGCCTTACTACTCCTGTCAGTCTGTCTAAAGGACCAGCCTGCCCGCTCACCTGGGAGCGCATATCAGCTACCTGCCTGCTTGCCTGAGGTCCGACGGTCTGCCTTACTACTCCGGTCAGTCTGTCTATGGACCAGCTTGCCCGCTCACCTGGGAGCGCTTCTCCGTTATCTGCCTGCTTGCCAGCCCGGAGGCTCCGTTGTCACGTGCTGTGACCACCAGCTATCTCAGAGACTCTTGCCCGCTCACCTGGGAGCGCATCTCCGTTACCTGCCTGCTTGCCTGCCCGGAGGTCCCGTTGTCACGTGCGGTGACCACCAGCTATTCCAGAGACTCTTGCCCGCTCACCTGGGAGCGCTTCTCCGTTACCTACCTGCCTGCCAGCCCGGAGGTTCCGCCGTCACGTGCCGTGACCACCTGCTATTCCAGAGACTCTCGCTTGCTCACCTGGGAGCACACATCTACCATCTGCCTGCTAGCCTACCCGGAGGCTCTGCCATCACAGGTCGTACCTACCCCTTACCCAGAGACTGCCCTGATCACTTGCCGTAACTCCCTGTCCGTTCACCCAGAGACTGCCACCCGCTCCCTTACAAGGGCCGCCCCCTTGTATAGTAGCTCAGAGGTTCCGCCTCCCGGACCCGTTACAGTTTGCTCGGGCACCGGAACCCGGTGGCACCCAAGCTCCCTCGCTCTCGGACCTCTGTCTTGAACTGTCCCGTCAGAGGTCCCAACAGGAGGCCATCCTGGGTCACCTGCGGAATGTTAATACTCGCCTGAACACTCTGTCTGATCCACCAACAACCTCCGCCAGTGCCATATCTTGCAATCCGGCAGCTCCGCTGCCCACTAATACTATGGTATCCTTCCCCGGACCCCGGCTTTCTGCACCTCTTCGCTTCGGAGGCGACCCCGTCCAGGCTCGGGGCTTCATAAATCAGTGCACCCTGCACTTTGAACTTTTGTCCCATCAGTTTAATTCCGACCGGGCCAAAATTGCCTTTATCATGTCCCATCTCACCGGGGAGGCCCTGGCCTGGCTAAATCCTCTATGGGAGAGAGGAGACCCCCTGGTGTCCAACTTGCCTGCTTTTCTCTCGGCTTTCCGGAAAGTCTTCGACGAACCCGGACGGAAGACCTCATCCGCATCCTCTCTGCTACGCCTCCGTCAGGAGGGTCTCACCGTGGGCCAATATGCCATACGGTTCCGCACCCTTGCCTCGGAGCTGGCCTGGGATAACGACGCTCTGGTATCCGTCTTCTGGGAGGGTCTGTCCGGTCGTATTAAAGATGAACTTGCTGGTCGGGACATTCCTACCTCTCTCGATGATCTAATAACCCTTGCCACCCGGATTGACCTACGGTTCCAGGAGCGTGCCAAAGAGGTCACCCGTGAGAGAAGGATTCCACGTTTAGCTCCTACTTTCCAGAAACCCGTCATTCCCTCCATCTCTCCCCAGGTACACTCTCCTGAGCCTATGCAGGTCGACCAGACCAAGATGGTCAAAACCCGTCAGGACTCACGCCGTGCCGAGGGGAGCTGCTTCTACTGTGGCAGTAAGAAGCACCGGATCCGTGCCTGCCCGGAGAGGTCGGGAAACGCCTGTGTCTAGGTTCGCTCAGAGAGGTCCACCTAGACAAGAATAAATCCTCTCCATCCCTGCTGTTGTCAGTTTCGATCATCTACGGGGAGAACCGTTATTTCGAACTAGCCCAACTTGACTCTGGAGCAGCCGGGAACCTTATTTCACAGTCCCTGGTTGAGAAATACCGCATCCCTACCAAACCTCTGGCTGTACCCTTGTCTGTCGCTGCCGTGGATGGGGGCCTCTTACCTCGCCCCATTCAACTCATCACCGAATCCATTACCCTGCAGGTGGGAATGCTGCATTCTGAAAGTATCTCCTTTCATGTTCTGCCTGGACTCTCTCACGCCCTCTTGCTAGGTCTGCCCTGGCTCCAGAGACATGCACCCGTGCTAGACTGGCAAACCGGAGAGGTCCTTCGCTGGGGACAAGACTGTCATAAAACCTGCCTGGTTCCCGTCCATCCCGTCCGTCCCTCTCCTACCCCAGCTAATCTACCTGGACTTCCGATTCCTTATTGGTCTTATGCAGATGTCTTTAATAAAAAGGAGGCAGAGACATTACCACCACATAGACCATACGACTGTCCCATCGATCTGCTACCCGGTACTACTCCGCCCCGTGGGCGTATCTATCCTTTATCCGCTGCTGAGACCCGGTCAATGTCCGAATATATTGAGGAGAATCTGGCCAGAGGATTCATCCGGAAATCTACCTCCCCGGCGGGAGCAGGCTTCTTTTTCGTCAAAAAGAAGGACGGCTCTCTCCGTCCCTGTATAGACTATAGAGGCCTAAACCTGATCACGGTGAAGAATAAGTACCCCCTTCCGCTCATTCCAGAATTATTTGATCGCCTGAGGGGGGCTAGGATCTTCACCAAACTGGACCTTCGTGGGGCGTACAACCTGGTTCGTATTCGTCAGGGGGATGAATGGAAGACGGCATTCAACACCCGGGACGGCCACTATGAATACCTGGTAATGCCCTTTGGTCTCTGTAACGCTCCTGCCGTCTTTCAAGAGTTGGTCAATGACATCTTCCGGGACCTTCTCTACTCCTGCGTAGTGGTGTACCTGGACGACATCTTGGTCTTCTCTCCGGATCTCCAGACTCACCGGAGGGACGTTCGTCAGGTCCTGCTCAGGCTAAGGCAGAACCATCTCTACGCTAAATTTGAGAAGTGCCTCTTTGAGCAGACCTCGCTTCCGTTTCTGGGCTACATTATCTCTCAGACCGGCCTACAAATGGATCCTGAGAAACTGTCTGCCATCGAGAAATGGCCCCGACCGGAGGGGTTGAAGGCCATTCAGCGATTCCTGGGCTTCGCCAACTACTACCGCCTCTTCATACCACACTTCTCTTCCCGGACGGCCCCAATTTCTGCGCTCACCCGTAAAGGTACTAATCCCAAAGAGTGGCCACCCGAAGCAGAGGAGGCCTTTCTTTCCCTTAAACAGGCCTTCTCTTCCGCCCCGGTGCTGCATCGCCCAGATGGCAACAAACAGTTCTTCCTGGAAGTTGACGCCTCCTCCTCTGGAGCCGGAGCGGTACTTACTCAAAAATCATCTTCCGGGAGGATGGTAACTTGTGGCTTCTTCTCTAAACTCTTCTCCTCCTCTGAGCGCAACTATTCCATAGGAGACCGAGAGTTATTGGCCATCAAACTGGCATTGGAGGAGTGGCGTTACCTGCTCGAGGGGGCTCTTCACCCGGTAATAATTTACACTGACCACAAGAACTTGGCTTACCTCCAGCATGCCCAGAGACTTAACCCGCGCCAAGCCCGGTGGTCCTTGTTTTTTGCTCGTTTTGATTTTGTCCTTCATTTTCGCCCGGCTGACAAAAACGTCAAGGCGGACGCCTTGTCTCGGTCCTTTCTGGTGTCTGATCTCGAGGAGGATCCGAAACATATCATCGATCCCGCCAGAGTAATGCAGGTGGCTCCCGTGAGTCTAAATCGTCTTCCTCCTGGTAAGACGTTCGTACCAGTACCTGATCGGGAGAAGATCCTACACTGGGGTCATTCGTCTAAACTAGCTGGCCACGCCGGTCAGAAAAAGACCCTCCAGCTTATTACCCGGCACTACTGGTGGCCTAACCTGCACAAGGATGTAATAGACTTTGTTTCTGCCTGTGTGTCCTGCGCCCGCAACAAAGTTCCGAGACACCTGCCGGCCGGCCGCCTCCTACCTCTGCCAGTACCTGCTGCCCCCTGGCAGCATATAGCGATGGACTTCATTACTGATCTACCCGTCTCTGCCGGTTGTACGGTCATTTGGGTGGTCGCTGACCGCTTCTCCAAGATGGCTCACTTCATTCCACTGCCAGGTCTTCCGTCTGCACCCGAGCTGGCTAAAGACTTTATCCACCACATCTTCCGTCTTCATGGCCTGCCCCGTCACATCGTGTCGGATCGTGGGGTACAGTTCACTTCCCGTTTCTGGAGAGCCACTTGTAAATTGATGGACGTCACCCTGGACTTCTCCTCCGCTTACCACCCACAGTCTAATGGTCAAGTGGAGCGGATCAATCAGAACCTGACCAGTTACCTTCGGCACTTCGTTAATGCCCACCATTCTGACTGGGTGGATCTCCTGCCATGGGCCGAATTCTCGTACAACAATCACGAGAGCGAGTCTTCCTCCAAATCCCCGTTTTTTATAGTCTACGGTCAGCATCCTCGGATCCCGTTTCCCGTCTCCACCTCGGCGGACAACCCGGCTGCGGAATCTCTTGTTAACAAATTTTCCTCCATATGGGAGAGTACCCGGTCCGCACTCCTTCTGTCATCCGAGCGTATGAAGAGACACGCTGACAAAAAACGTCTGGACCCTCCTCAATTCCGCCCTGGGGATAAAGTCTGGCTCTCGTCCAAATATGTCCGGCTCAAGATCCCTTCCTATAAGTTAGGGCCTCGGTTCATTGGCCCACTGGAGGTCATCAGTCAGATCAACCCGGTGGCCTATAAATTGAAACTCCCGGCCAACTTACGGATCCCTAACTCCTTCCATGTGTCTCTCCTCAAACCTGTAGTGCTTAACTCTTTTTCCAAGTCTACAGGTACGCCTCCTGCTCCGGTTTCTGCTGAGGACGAGTTTGAGGTAGAGAACATTCTTGCCACCAAAAGGGTAAGAGGAAAGACCTTTTTTCTGGTAGATTGGAAGGGGTTTGGTCCTGAGGAGAGAACGTGGGAGCCCCGGGAGAACATCCATGCCCCTCTCATCCTAGCTAAATTTCTGTCTGGCCTAAAAAAGGGGGGGCCTAAAGGGGGGGGTACTGTAGCGCTGGCGTCCCTGCCCTCTGCTAGGCAGGGACGCTGCTCCCCTCACCGCTCTGCTCCGTGCCCGGCGTCCTCTCCCCGCTCTGCTGTCAGCGCGCGCTCCGTCCCGGCGTCCTCCTCCTGCTCTGCTGTCAGCGCGCGCTCCTTCCCGGCGTCCTCCTCCCGCTCTGCTCTCAGCGCGCGCTCCTTCCCGGCCCCTGTGCTTAGGGCGCGCGCGCGCGCGCTCCCCTCCTCTTAAAGTGACCGCGCGCGTCGTCCTAAGGAGTCCCCGGCCAATGGCCGGAGGACTTCATCATATATAAGGCACCTCCTCCAAAATGGAGGTGCCCGAGCAATGTTGTTTGCACCTGTGTCTCACCTGTGCTTCAGCCCTCAGGTCCCGTTGCCAGTTACCTGCCAGTTACCTGCCAGTTTCCTGCCAGTTTCCTGCTAGTTACCTGCCTGATTCCTGCCTGAATACTTGTTACCTGTCTGCCAGCCTGAGGTCCGACGGTCTGCCTTACTACTCCTGTCAGTCTGTCTAAAGGACCAGCCTGCCCGCTCACCTGGGAGCGCATATCAGCTACCTGCCTGCTTGCCTGAGGTCCGACGGTCTGCCTTACTACTCCGGTCAGTCTGTCTATGGACCAGCTTGCCCGCTCACCTGGGAGCGCTTCTCCGTTATCTGCCTGCTTGCCAGCCCGGAGGCTCCGTTGTCACGTGCTGTGACCACCAGCTATCTCAGAGACTCTTGCCCGCTCACCTGGGAGCGCATCTCCGTTACCTGCCTGCTTGCCTGCCCGGAGGTCCCGTTGTCACGTGCGGTGACCACCAGCTATTCCAGAGACTCTTGCCCGCTCACCTGGGAGCGCTTCTCCGTTACCTACCTGCCTGCCAGCCCGGAGGTTCCGCCGTCACGTGCCGTGACCACCTGCTATTCCAGAGACTCTCGCTTGCTCACCTGGGAGCACACATCTACCATCTGCCTGCTAGCCTACCCGGAGGCTCTGCCATCACAGGTCGTACCTACCCCTTACCCAGAGACTGCCCTGATCACTTGCCGTAACTCCCTGTCCGTTCACCCAGAGACTGCCACCCGCTCCCTTACAAGGGCCGCCCCCTTGTATAGTAGCTCAGAGGTTCCGCCTCCCGGACCCGTTACAGTCCGTAGACCAAGCAAACTAACAGAGTTAGATACAGAGCACAGGCTAGCTAGAAAGTAGATATACAATGGAGTCCAGCAAAGCCAGAAGGGCGGAGCAGGACTAAATAGGCCAACAAGGTCATGTGACCAGCAAAGGAAAAAAAACCTAACAGCAAGGTTCTAACAGTACCCCCCCTTCTAAGAGGATCCTCCGGATCCCCTAGGACCAGGCTTATCAGGAAATCTCCTGTGAAACGCTCTGATAAGTCTGGACGCGGAAACATCATCTGACCTCACCCAAGAGTTATCCTGGGGTCCGAAACCTTTCCAGGCCACAAGATACTGCAAACTACCTCTATACCGTCTAGAGTCAAGGATGCGAGAAATTTCATATTCCCCGTCCTCCACCACCGGAGGAACAGAGGCAGAGGCGTCACCATCCGACACAACAGCTTTTTTTAACAGAGAGACATGAAAGACCGGATTAATTCTCCAGGAGGTAGGAACCTCCAACCTAACAGCAGATTGGTTGACAACCTGAAGCACCTTAAAGGGCCCTACAAACTTGGGACCCAATTTCTTAGAAGGAATCCTCAACCGCAGATTCCTAGAGGACAACCAAACCATGTCACCAACAGCGAACAAAACCTCCTGTCGTTTCCTATCAAAGTAGTCTTTAGATTTTCTGTTGGCCTCCTGAAGATTACCACGCACATCCGTCCAAACTCTTTCCAAATCACCGGAAAAATTCTCCTCCTCAGGCACGGCAGATCCCAACTGCAGAACGACCCAAACGACGGATGTCTCCCAGAACAACAAAAAAAAGGCGAACAACCAGCAGAAGAGGATGTATGATTGTTCAGAGCAAATTCGGCAAGTGGCAGAAACTCAGACCACCCCTCTTGATTGTCTGCCACAAAACAACGCAAGAACTGCTCAACATCCTGGTTTTTCCTTTCTGTCTGGCCATTAGATTCAGGATGATATCCGGACAAAAACGACAAATGAATTCCCAACCTGTCACAAAAGGCACGCCAAAAACGAGCCACAAACTGAGGACCCCTATCAGAAACAATGTCAGTAGGAACGCCATGAAGTCGGACAATTTCCTTGACAAAGGCCTTAGCGAGAGTTTTAGCGCAGGGCAGTTTGACGAAGGGAACCAAGTGACACATCTTGCTAAAACGGTCCACGACCACCCAGATGACAGTAAAACCCTCAGAGGGGGGAAGGTCAGTTATAAAGTCCATAGCCAAATGTGTCCAAGGAGCACTGGGGACCTCCAAAGGACAAAGCAACCCCGCAGCAGGAGTATGTGAGGACTTAGATCTAGCACATATAGTACATTGGCGCACCCACTTAATGACTTCCTTCTGCCATCCAGGCCACCAAAAACTGCGGCCCACCAGTCTCTTGGTCTCAGAGATTCCGGGATGACCTGCCAACCGAGATTCGTGACACTCAACAAACAAATCTCTCCTAAAGGTCCCAGGCACAAACAACCTCCCATGAGGAGTGTTAGATGGGGCATTCTCCTGAGCTTTAAGAATCTCATCTTCCAAAACGGAGTCTAAAGCAGCTATCACAACACCTTCTTGTAAAATGTTTTCCTCTTTCTCAGCACCGACTATGGGAGAAAAACTGCGAGACAAGGCATCCGCCTTAACATTCTTAGTACCAGGGATGTAAGTAACGGAGAAATTAAACCGCGAGAAAAACAGTGCCCACCTAGCCTGACGGGCATTCAGGCGCTTGGCAGCATCAAGATATATCAGATTTTTATGATCCGTAAGAACCTGAACGGGAAATTCCGCACCTTCCAAGAAGTGGCGCCAGTGTTCAAATGCGAGTTTAATAGCCAATAATTCCCGATTACCAATATCGTAATTCAATTCAGTCTCCGAAAATTTTTTTGAAAAAAAAGGCACAGGGATGTAATCCATCCCCGTTATCCTGAGACAATACTGCGCCAACCCCCACAGAGGAAGCATCAACCTCAACCAAAAACGGCCTAGTAACATCAGGCTGCATAAGGATGGGAGCAGAGGTGAACCTCTCCTTGAGATACACAAAAGCTTCAATGGCCTCAGAAGACCACTGAACCGCATCAGCACCTTTCCTGGTGAGATCAGTCAGAGGTTTGACAATACTAGAAAAATTTTTTAGGAACTTTCTATAGTAATTGGCGAAACCCAAAAACCTCTGTATCGATTTCAAACCAATAGGCCTAGGCCATTCCTGCACAGCCTGAACCTTAACCGGATCCATCTCAAAACCTTTGCTGGAGATAATGTAGCCCAAAAAACTAATTCTCTGTACAGCGAACTCACATTTCTCCAGCTTAGCAAAAAGCGAATTGTCCATTAATAACTGTAATACCTCACGCACGCTCCGCCAATGAGACTCCAGATCTGGCGAATAAATCAAAATGTCATCCAAATACACAACCACATTTTTACCGATCAAAGGTCTAAGGATGTCATTAATCAGATTCTGAAAAAATGCAGGAGCATTAGTAAGACCAAAAGGCATAACCAGATTCTCAAAATGACCCACAGGAGTGTTAAAAGCAGTCTTCCATTCATCACCCTCCTTCATGCGCAACAGATTGTATGCCCCCTTAAGGTCAATTTTAGAGAACCACTTGGCCCCCAATAACTGGTTAAACAGATCAGGAATCAATGGCAGTGGGTAAGGATTGCGTACCGTAATTTTGTTAATCTCACGAAAATCCAGAAAAGGACGTAAACCGCCGTCCTTTTTTTTTACAAAAAAAAATCCAACCGCCACAGGAGACTTAGAGGGCCTAATGTGACCGGCGGCCAAGCTTGTCTGTATGTATTCCTCCAAAGCCTTCCTCTCAGGAATAGTAAGGTTAAATAAACGACTTTTAGGAAGAGTCGCTCCAGGGACAAATTCAATAAAACAATCATAGTCTCTATGGGGAGGCAAAACCTGCGATTCTTTCTCAGAAAAAACTCTCCAAAAATCCTGAATAGGAACAGGCAATTCTCCCCTATCCAAAGCTGCAATACGCCCGTTACAACACTTGTCATAACATTTATGGCTCCAGGATTTAATTTCACTGGTAGACCAATCCAGTACAGGATTGTGACATTTTAACCAGGGAAAACCCAATATTACTGGAGAAGGCAAGTTATTCAACACTACCAAATCCAATTTCTCATGGTGAACACCATTAATAGTGAGAGGAAATTCACTGACCTTGAGAGTAATATTCTTCAAAGGGGAGCCATCCACAGAAACCACAGCAATGGGGGATGATAAAGGTTCAGGTTTTAAATTGAGTTTTTCCACGAATCCCCCATCAATTACATTCAGTGTAGACCCGCAATCAACAAACACCCGAAATTCCATCAATTTTTTCTGAGCAATCGTGGAAGCAGCTAAAAATACACCCTTGGAATTTAAACAGGCAATACGGGCGTGACTGACCATTTTTTTTTCTTTCTTCATACGAAGCTCACAGCCTTTAATCAAATGACCAGATTTTCCGCAATAGAAACACAAGCCTTCCAAAAAACGACGGTCTTTTTCTTGAGAGCGAGGTGCCACCGATCCAATCTCCATCGGTTCACCACTGTTAATACACACATTATCATAACCAGAAACTGACATAGCAGAGGATTTGCTCTCATTAACCCTAGCACGCAGTCTTCTATCCACCCGTATAGCTAATTGCATAGCCTGTTGCAAATCCTCAGGTGTAGGATAAGCAATTAGCAGGTCTTTAACCCTTTCACTGAGCCCAGCAAGAAATAGACTTTTCAGAGCAGAATCGTTCCACCCTGTTTGAGTGGACCAACGACGAAAATGAGTACAATATTTTTCCACATTACCCGATCCTTGTTTTAAACGTCTCAACTCAGTCTCAGCTGATGCGACACGGTCAGGATCATCATATAATAGTCCCAAAGCAGAAAAAAAACTATCCACTGATCTGAAGCATGAATCACTAGGTTGCAAAGAAAAGGCCCACTCCTGAGGCTCTTTGCGCAAAAGTGACATTATGAACCCTACGCGCTGGGATTCATCCCCAGAGGACTTAGGTCTCAAACGAAAATACAATAAGCAAGCATTTTTAAATGAAAAAAATTCTCGGTGTTCACCAAAAAATAAATCCGGCAAACATACCTTAGGCTCCAAGAAATGTGCTCCAGGACAGTTACTCACGTGCTGACGGAGCTCGGCCACCTCCAGAGAGAGTCCCTGCAGGCGATGAGCCAAATCCTGAACCGACACCATGATGGAACAGAAAAATCTTTCCTTAGAGAATTTGCTGGCTGGACTTACTGTTATGTTCTGCTACCAAAGCTAAGGAAAGAGAGGAGATCTGTCCCTACTATAGGACTCAGCTGAATCCCTACGATGTAACAGGGAACCTGATCCTGCGATCAGACCTGCTAAAGTCCTAATCTAGTCTGTACGGAGACCTATAGATGTGGGGAGGGAATCCCTACAAGTACTAAGGACTGGGAGGAATATGGGACACCTCCTAACAGAAATAGTAGCAGACAGACGAACAAACAAAATAGATAGAACATAGAGGTCCGTAGACCAAGCAAACTAACAGAGTTAGATACAGAGCACAGGCTAGCTAGAAAGTAGATATACAATGGAGTCCAGCAAAGCCAGAAGGGCGGAGCAGGACTAAATAGGCCAACAAGGTCATGTGACCAGCAAAGGAAAAAAACCTAACAGCAAGGTTCTAACACCAGCTAATCGGTGCAGCCCAGAGAGAGGTGAAGTCCTGGCCGGGCAGGGACAAAGGCACTGTTAAGGAAATACTGGCCCGATAGAAGGATACCTTTGACACCCGCACCGCAGCAGAAATTAAGATGAAGTTCTGCGGGTGCAAACAAAGGGTGCAGGACAGTGTACAGGACTATGCTCTAAACCTGCAGGAGGCGCTGCAGGCCATTAAACAGGTAGACCCCGACAGTGTGCGAGACGAAGACAGATTGCTAACTGAGCAGTTTATCGAGGGGCTCCTGTCTAAAGCCCACAGGACACAGCTGCGCATTATGGCTCTGCAAAACCCTGATCTGGACTTTGCACAATTTAAAGACCGAGCCATCCGGGTGCTACGAGAACCAACCCCAGGTGGCACTGCATCCCTCCGGCACCCAGCTATCACATACCACCAGGAGGTGGCGTCCTTTTCCCCGGCACCTGTGGAGGCTGACGCGCAGACCCTAGATAATGATCCGTCTGCGGACCTATGCAGGTCCAGGAGCTGATCTAAAGTGTGGCTGCGTTAACCAAAACCGTGCAGGCCATTCAAGTGTCTCCAAAGGAAAAGATCCAGCTGGCTTCTAGTCCGGATGACGTCCCGTGGCGATGACAGAGAAGAATTCCACCGACCAGAGGGAGGAACAGCGATCACTACGACCAGGACGGACAACCCATCTGCCGCCGCTGTCAAAAGGCGGGGCACTACGCAAGATTCTGTAATTTAAACGAGCAACCCCTGGGGCAGAGGGCCAACCCCCAGGAGTAAGACGACCAGGCCCACAAAGCTGGCGAGACAAGTACGTGGGAGGACGACCGGTCCTACCTGTCGTGCTTGATGGCATCCCAATGAACGCACTGCTGGACACTGGGTCCCAGGTGGCAACGATGCCATATATTCTTTATAAACAATACTGGACTGATTAAGACATTACCCGCCATCCAGATGAACATCTTAGCATCTATGCCAGCAATGGTCAGCCCTTGCCTCAGGTGGGGTATAAAGAGGTGACCATAAAAGTTGGCCGAGTAGAATTGCCATCACAAGGAATGATTATTGTTGATATTGATCGCCGAGAAAGTCATCCTATGATAACTATAGGCACCAATGTGATAGAGAATTGTCTTGGGGAAATTATTGCTTTGTTGCAACAGGTCGCAGAGACTGCCAGTTCCAGTCAGCAGCGGGTTCTGCAGAAGGAGGTCAGAGCCCTGATGAAAAGACAACAGGTAGAGCTGTCTGGTGGAGAAGTCGGCAGTGTCAGGATGAGTGAAATGTTAATATGGTGTCGGGCAGCAATCTGTCTCAGGGGTCAAGTTTATCAGGCCCTGGTAGAACCCGTGTACTCTGATAGTAGGCCGACCATCTTGACAGCAGGAGGGGTAGTCGATGTCCGCAAGGGGAGAGTACCGATACGCATCCTGAATTGTGGGGAGAAAGAGGTCCATTTACCCCGGTATGCCACCCTTGCTAAGCTGTTCACTGTCAGTAACAACGCAATAAAGGCAGTGGAACCCTTGCCTCCATCCAAACCGGCGGAGGATAATGGCTCCAAGGGGCAGATGGAGGATTGGTGTCAGAAGCTACAAGTGGGCACTGACTCCACCCCTTTGCACCAAAAGCATGGAGTATACTGGGTGGTCCAAGAATATGAGCGAGTCTTCAGCAAACAACCACTAGACTTTGGACAGGTAAAAGGGGTCCAACATCATATCCCCACGGGAGATCATCCGCCTATTAAAGAGAGATACCGGCCTGTACCTCCAGCTCACTATGTGCCAAATGAATGTTACAGGAGATGAAGGAGGCTGGGATGATCAGAGATAGTTGTAGACCCTGGGCAGCTCCATTAGTTCTCCTAAGAAAGAAAGATGGTACAATGAGGATGTGTGTTGTTTACAGGCAGATTAACCGCATTACACATAAGGACGCCTACCCATTACCCAGAATTGAGGAATCATTAGTAGCATTGAGATCAGCTAACTATTTCTCCACTTTGGATCTCACCAGTGGGTACTGGCAGGTTCCTGTGGCAGAGGCGGACAGAGAAAAGACCGCGTTTACAATGCCAATGGACCTCAGCGAGTTCAACTGCATGCCATTCAGGCTCTGCAATGCCCCAGGAACCTTCCAGCGGTTAATGGAGTGTTGCCTGGGACACAAAAACTTCAAAATCATCCTGCTGTACCTAGACGACGTAATCGTCTACTCAAAGACATATGAAGACCACCTGGCCGAGGTGTTCGAAGCCCTATCTGGTTATGGCCTGAAATTAAAGCCATCCAAGTGCCACCTGTTAAAGCCCAAGGTGCAGTACCTAGGTCATGTGGTAAGCGCCAAAGGTGTAGCACCAGACCCTGAAAAAGTCACTGTGATCAAGGACTGGCCACGACCCTCCACCATCAAGGAAGTGCGGCAGTTCCTCGGGCTGGTAGGCTACTACATGAGATTCATCAAGGGTTTCACCAAGATAGCGGCACCCATGCAGGACCTCTTAGTGGGCCAGTCCAAGAAGGCCAAGAACCCGAAACCTCCGTTCAAATGGGATAAACCAGAGGACGAATCTTTCACTTGACTTTCACTGGACTGAAAATGGCTCTTACTGGAGACGAAGTCCTGGCCTACCCCGACTATGGCCAACCCTTTGTACTCCATACGGATGCCAGCAACGTGGGATTGGGAGCGGTGCTGTCCCAGGTACAGCACGGCAGAGAGACAGTGATTGCCTACACCAGCAGGAAGCTCCGTCCTACGGAAAGGAACCCCGGCAACTATAGTTCCTTCAAGTTGGAGTTTTTAGCCATAGTCTGGTCTGTAACAGAGCACTTCAAACACTACCTTGCCTCCTCCAGATTTACAGTCATCACAGACAACAACCCGCTGATGCACCTGGAGACTGCGAAGCTTGGTGCCCTAGAGCAACGATGGATGGCCCGACTGTCTAACTACGAGTTTACCATCAAGTATCGGGCGGGGAATAAAAAGCAACAATGCTGATGCACTGTCCAGGATGCCCAGCTGGCCAGATGGGGGAGAAGACCCGGAAGATCTGGAGGAGATAGAGCTACCCGCTTTCCATCGTCACGAGGGTGACCCAGTGCTCCTGTGGCGCCCCTGAGGGTTCGACCGCCACAGGGATGCTGCACCTCATCAATGGGGTGTGGTATCCCTCCTTCGAGGTAAGATAGGTGCAATGGTCAGGACCCCACCTTTACATCCAACACCACACTTCTCCCACCATTAGGGGGGGCTAATAGGTACTAGTGTGCTGCCCCTCCCGGGATAATGGGAGACTGGGGAACCAAAAGATAGGGGGAACCATGTAGAGGGTGTGGGTGGAGGATGCACATTTAGGTTACACTTAATAATTCATATTTAATAAACAGCCATCTTGGGCTCACGGTTCTTTGGCTGTGTTCTTCATCACTGAACGTGGCTTTCTGTGTGAACCTGCAGATGATGGAGACACGGTCCTCGTACTCTGGCCTTGAGTCGAGGAGCGGGTTTGAGTTAACGGCTGTCTCATCCCGGTCAAGGTCCCTGCCCAAGAAGGCCTGGAGCTTAGGAGTGTAGCTCCATCGCAAAAGGATCCCAGGGGGATGCAGACGGAGCGGTATACGCCACCTGTCCTCGCTATTCTGGCCTTGTCAGAGGGATTCCGGCTGCAAGAGGGGTACCGGCCCCCGAAACCTGACTTTGCTACTCTACGTCCTAGTCAGGGAAGCCCGGCAGGCACAGAGGATCCCACCGGGTAACGGAAGGAGCGGAGTCGCCACCCGTACCCTTTTTCTGAGCGTAGTCCAGAGGGAGACCCGGCCTATCTACACACACAGACAGGAGAGGACTCAGTCTGAAGTCTAGGAACACTCTAGTGCGGGGTCCTGATTAAGCACTTGAACTACTCGGAGGTTGTCGGACCCCCATTTCTGGTGACCGCAGAACTCTGTGAGGAGCAGGGAGAAGCCTTGCAGCTGCATGCTCTACCGTGAGTAAAAACTCTGGAAGTCAACCCCTATGGCCTCTGGACTCTTTATTTCTGCACCGCACAGCACCAGAACCCCTTCACTACGACTCCCTCCATCCTCGTCTCTGCCCTGAGGCCCTGCTCCGCCTGTGGGGAGTAGTATCAACGTCGGCTGCCACAACATCCCGCCTCAGAGGACTGCAGCAGCGCTGGTGGCCTTCACCAGGTACCACAGGTGGCGTAGTCGATAAGAACCACTCAACCCTGTAAGCCCATTACTTTTATGTGACGGCCCTGGGCGCGGAACGGGTCCAGGCCACGACTGCTCCCCCAACATCTGACCCGGCTCCGAGTTCCCCATCTACCAGGGAGGGCTGTGAGCGTCACAACCTGGCGTAGTCGGCAGGATAGAGTGCCCGCAGCAACGGAAGGAAATTGCCCATTGCTACCGGGTACTGTGCGCCTTTCACCTTACACTGTCGTGTCCACTCAAAATGGCACCCGTCCAAGAAGAACGGACGCCATAACGCACTGAAAGGACAGTCTCCTAGCACCTCCTATCGTGGGCCAGGCTTCCCCAATGGCGCCAAAAGAGCAGACCGCCCCTTCCATCAGAGACTATCCGGAGGGGTAATGCCGTTCAAAACAGATGGGATGTCCGAAGGCGTGCCTGTCAGCTTACCCCCCTGGAGCCGCCCAAAAAAGAGGAGGGAATGGAAAAACAACAAGGTGCGGCCATAGCAGTTGAAGACTTACTATCCTCAGGAGCGGACATGGACGCTGCTGAAGTGAGTCAGCCGGAGCCTTCCGAACCCTGCCCAAGTTCTTCTACCGTCGGTGAAGAAAGTGGCGTGTCTCTAACATCGGGAGATATAGAGTTTCTCCACTAAGAAACCCCGGACCTTGCTCGGAGAGTGGCTGAGGCCCAGCAAGAGGCATCCGCTGCTTGGCGGGAAGAAATGCTGCAGCGCATCCGGACCCGCCGCCAAGGAGCAGCAGCTCAGGAGGAGGCAGCAACAGAGGTCGCGTGCAGCCCAGGAGCGGGTGAGTGTGATACCCCTGTCCCGGCTGCTGAGCCCACCGTGCCCCTCCTGGATCTTATGACTGAGTACCTGCAGCCCGGCGCGGTCACCTGGGAGCAGGTCTTTGCCCGGAGCTTGATGCCTCCACTACCGTCGGGGACCTGCACTGCCTCCCGACTCCCGACTTGGAAGAACCTGAGTCTGCTGGGGTATCCACCAACCCCAACCCGGACTGGTCCGCACTTCTTGAGGACCTGCAGCAGCCCCTGCTGTCACCGCTGCTCGCACCTACAGTCACCTGGCCGGCGGCTGAAGAGTGGGCCTGGGACAACCAGGGGGGGGGGCCTGATGGGCTTCCCCCGGGAGACCCGGGCTGAAGCGCGTAGGAGGAGCGAGCTGTGTCGCCAGCAGATCCTCCAGCTCGATCAGGAGCAACGACAGAGGGAAGTTCGCTGCGAGCGCCTCGAGGTGCCCGCCAAGGCTGCAAAGTCCAGGGCCCGCCAGGAGGAGGCAACCCGTCCAAGTCCCCGTGAGGAGGATCAAGTTGTCCGCTTCCACCATGAGGCGGGATGGGGCTTCATAAGGAGTCCCCAGTATGAGCAAGACGTCTTCGTCATCCGGCGGGACGTCGAGCCGCGGCTGAAAAAGGGACACTCTGGCCGGAACCTCTTCCCGGGTGACTTGGTTACGTACACCCGCCACCACGGGGTGCGGGGGTGGTACGCCCTGGATGTTCATAAGGTGTCCAGGAGTGATCCCCCCTCGCGCTCGGCAATGGAGGACCGGTCAGCCTCCGTCGGGAGGAATGAGCCTTTTCCCCGGTGGGGACCCGTGGATTAAGCGGCCCCGGCGGCTGTAACCTGTTTTGAAGTTATAATGTTATGTTTATGTTTACCATGTTTCCTCCCGGTTTCTAGAGACATTTGTCCCTGCGGACTTGCAGTAGGCAGACTCTTGCACTGTATATAGTTTGCATCTCTTTAGGTGCTCCTTATTGGTTTTATGTAAAACCGCGGTTATTTCTACCTCAGACCTCGGAAGAAAAACCTGTCTGGAGTGGCTCTCCTGGAGGTCCAACTCGGGATCTTCATGCCCTGCAGCCACCCCAGGGCCTACGTTGGGGGTTTGGGACAGGTCCCTCGCGCTTCTGAACTGACTCTTCTTCCTTGCACTTTAACTCGTCTGTCTATGCATAATGTCTCTTGATGGTTTTATATCTTTATACTTTTATAATATGTGCAGCTTGTAACGTTAAAGGAGAAGTGCCTCCCATATTGGAAAGATTGTTAAACTGTTATCAAAAATATAAAAAAGACTGTACCAGGTTTTACTCTCTTTGCAGCCCGCGGACGTGCTGTGTTTCATCAAGGGGGAATGTGGCGCCCCTGAGGGTTCGACCGCCACAGGGATGCTGCACCTCTTCAATGGGGTGTAGTATCCCTCCTTCGAGGTAAGATAGGTGCAATGGTCAGGACCCCACCTCTACATCCAACACCACACTTCTCCCACCATTAGGAGGGGCTAATAGGAACTAGTGTGCTGCCCCTCCCGGGATAATGGGAGACTGGGGAACCAAAAGATAGGGGGAACCATGTAGAGGGTGAGGGTGGAGGACTCAGTCTGAAGTCTAGGAACACTCTGGTGCGGGGTCCTGATTAAGCACTTGAACTACTCGGAGGTTGTCGGACCCCCGTTTCTGGTGACCGCAGAACTCCATGAGGAGCAGGGAGAAGTCTTGCAGCTGCACGCTCTACCGTGAGTAAAAACTCTGGAAGTCAACCCCTATGGCTTCTGGACTCTTTATTTCTGCACCGCACAGCACCAGAACCCCTTCACTACGACTCCCTCCATCCTCGTCTCTGCCCTGAAGCCCTGCTCCGCCTGTGGGGAGTAGTATCAAGGTCGGCTGCCACAACATCCCACCTCAGAGGACTGCAGCAGCGCTGGTGGCCTTCACCAGGTACCACAGGTGGCGTAGTCGATAAGAACCACTCAACCCTGTAAGCCCATTATTTTTATGTGACGGTCCTAGGCACGGAACGGGTCCAGGCCACGACTGCTCCCCCAACATCTGACCTGGCTCCGAGTTCCCCATCTCCCAGGGAGGGCTGTGAGCGTCACACTCCAACTGTGTGAGGGACAAGCGCTCCGCCAACAGAGAAGCCACGTTCAACCCATTGCCCCACCATGGATGGGCAGACATGCAGGGTAGCAACCCGGCTGTCCGCTTGGTAAAGGAGTTGCTGACATAAGCTGACTCGCACCCTGATCCAGATGCTCCACAGGAGGCCCAACAGTTGTGGAAGGAGAAGGGCAAACTGTTCATCTACGAGGGAAAGCTGTGTCGAAGAAGTATCAACTCCCGGACACACGAACTGGTCTGGCAGGTGGTAGTCCAGAGGTGGGATGCACCAATGGTCTTAGAAGTGTACCATGATGGAGCAGGACACTTCGGGTGGAAGAAGTTGGAAGTCCTGCTACGTGAGCGATTATACTGGGTTGGCATGAGGAAAGCAATCGAGAGATAGTGTCGAGAATGTGGTCCTTGCAACCTGAGACGGAAAGACCGTGACAGCCAGAGGGCTCCCCTGCAGCCCATAATCAACAAACCACCACTTGAACTGGTAGCCTTGGACCACGTGAAGCTAGCCCCAAGCCGGTCAGGCTATGTCTACGCTCTCACCATAGTAGACCACTACTCTCAGTTCCTGGTAGTAGTGCCAGTGAAAGATCAGACGGCTCAGACAGCAGCCAAAGCGTTTCAACAACACTTTTGTCGCCCGCACGGTTACCCTGAACGAGTGCTGACCAACCAAGGTCCAGCCTTTGAAGCAGAAGAGTTTCAAAAACTCTGTAACTTGTATGGCTGCAAGAAAATAAGGACGATACCGTATCATCCCCAGACCAACGGGTTGTGCAAGAAAATGAACCAGGTGGTAATAGACCTGTTGAAGACGTTGCCTCTTGAAGAACGCAGCCTGTGGCCAGAGAAGTTACCAGATTTGGTGGACCTATATAAGCACATCCCGGTGAACTCCACCAACTGTACACTCGCTTATCTGATGAGAGCAAGACCTGGCAAGTTACCCATTGACTTAGACATGGGAGACTTAATGTTACGGATCCGGGTGGTGGAACCTCTGTGCCGCGGTGCAAGGAGGGACCCAGAGGGGCATAACTAAGTATCAACTCAGACCGACCCTGGTCGTATGGCGGCTAACGACTCCGTGACCAGGGAGGGACTGAGCAGAGGGACCAGGTGCTACTCTGGGGACGACCTTGTAAGAGAGCAGGTGGCTCCCACGGGTCAGCAGACTGGGACTGACCGGTATAGCGGATGGACACAACAGGCAGGCAGAAGTCTCTGGATAGTTGACAGGAGGTCACGGCACGTGACGGCAGAGCAGGTTCAAGTCTCTAGGTAACAGACAGGTGGTCACGGCAAGTGACAGCAGGAGCCTCCAGGTAGGCTATCAGGTAACAGGCAGGTAACAGGCGCGTGCTCCCAGGTGAGCGGGCTAGCAGGCACGGCAGGTAGCAGGCAGGTAACTGGCAGGTGCTTCCTGGTAAGCAGGCGGACTTGCCCATAGACAGACTGGCGGGTAGAACGGAAGGCAGACTGTCGGGCTGGAGAGTAGTCAGACTGGCGGACTGAAACAGTAGTCAGGCTGGCAACTGGACCTGAGGGCTGAAGCAGAGGTAAGTATGCTGTGCATCAACTTTTGCTCCGGCACCTCCATTTTGGAGGAGGTGCCTTATATATGGGAGGACCCTCGGCTATTGGCCGGGGACTCCTTAGGACGGCGCGCGCGGCCCATTAAAGAGAGAGGGAGCGCGCGCGCGCCCTAAGCACAGTGCCCGGGAAGCTGCGCGTGCCGGCAGCATCAGGAAGAGGAGCGCAGGAGGACGCCGCGCGGGCAGCGGGGAAGTGAGAGGGACGGCGTCTCTGCCTGGCAGGAGGCAGAGGCGCCGATGCTACACTTAACACCAGAGACGACATCACCAGATGCAGATTGGAATATAGAGGGGCAGTAACAATACCGCAAGGTGCAAGAATGTGTGGAGAGAAGTTTGTCCCAGGCGAGACAGAAGCAGGAGAAAACTTACAATCAGCACGCACCTGCAGTTCCCTTATCACCTGGAGAACAGGTACTCAAGAGGAAGTGACGAGTCCATAAATTAGATGACCAGTGGGAGGTTGAGCCATACACTGTCCTACCCTCGAATTATGATAACACCAAAGTGTGCCTCATCAGTAAAGATGGAGGGGAAACTTCAGCTGCAGTCTCAAGAGACCACTTGAAGAAATGCCCTGAACAGTTGAAACACAAAGAAGAAGACCAAGACAGCCCTCAGCCCATAGAAAAAGTGGAGGAAACGGTCCAGACAGTCCTTGGAGCATTTCTCCGGTCTTGGACGCAGGTGAACAAAGCAATTGTGGTACCGGTCCTGACCTTTCTCCAAGCGGCCTCACCGGAAGCTGCAGAAGCTCCAGAACAGCAGAGAGACCAGTCGGCCCAAGAGACAGATGCTTCATCAGCAGCAGATCAGGAGAATCTACCCTCTGCTAGCAGTGAACCTGTCGTACCCAGGGTGAGTCAAAGAATTCATAGGAGATTACCCAGCCTATCGATGTTACCTCAGACTACCCATAGTGTAGTTCACACTGAACCCACCACACCAGGGGTAGACACTAGGGACCAGGGTAGGTCAGTGACAACAAATGTACTACGCAGATCGACCGGAAGTACTAAAGGTTAGCTCCCTGCCCGCTGGAGGAACTAAAGTGTATGTTATATATAGTTGTAACCGTTAAATAGTCTTGGATATATATAGTTGTTAAATTTATGGACAATCGGACCACAGGACTAGGTGTGGTCAGGACAATATTGAAAATAGTTAGTAAGTGGCCTTAAAAATAAACCGCAGGCGTGGCCGAAGACCGGGCCTAACGACAGAGTGCCCTGAAGCCACTCCCAGGGACGATTGACAAAGTGGGTTGATGCGGTTCCCACCAACCAAACTTTAGTTATCTGGAAAAAGACAATTCCCGGATTGTCGCTAAAAGACTAAGCGCCGCAATGACTGCTCACAATTCTAGTTTGGTTTTTGTGATTCTTGCTTTTTGAGATTTTGTAAACTATTTGTAATGTGAATTGTTAATTGTTAATTCAAAAAGCTATCCTCAGTCTGGGAGTACTGAATTTAACTAGGGGGGAATGTGGCACCCCAGGGGTCCGGTTGCCACAGTGGCATTGCCTCCCTCACAAGAGGTGATGCCATGCCTGGAAGCAAGCAGGGGTCCCCTAGTCAGGTATACTAGCATGCAACACTTTCCTGGCTCCAGACCAGCAAGGGGAGCTCCTCCCCTTAGCAACTGGAATCTGGAGGCGGGGTTAGTTAGAGTAGTGGAGAGGAGTTGAAGACAGGACAGCAAAGAGGAAAGACCAGGGGAGTGGAGCTGAGGTTGTGGGGCACTGAAGGCCCAGCAGCAGAAACCGGAGGGCAGAAGACTGCAGGTCTGCAGGCCCCATCAGACGCCCGGAGGCTCAGCAGCACACAGGGCCCAGCACCGCCACGTGGGAGCGACACTCCAGGAAGGCCCCAGCTGCCTGCCATACGGGTGAGCGCAGAGACGTTTTACTCAGGGACGAGGGCCACAGCACAGCTATAAGTAGCAGGGCCAAAGAGATTAGCGCCAAGGGAAGGCCTCCAACTTCACCTGGCGAGATGGATTCCCAACTTGCTTCCAGGCCACCCGGACCTCTACTACCAGCTAGTACCCGTGCCCTGGTCTGCCTAACCACCGCAAGTAAAGATAAGAGGAAACCGCCATTAAGTTGTGGACTGGTCATTATCTGCGCCATCCCCTGCACTACACTGCACAGTAACATCTATAACATCACCACTTCCTGCCCTGAAGCTAAGCTCTGCCTGTGGAGAGCTAAACCAACTCTGCTGCGTCACCATCAGCTCCAGAGGATCTGCACCGCAGCGGCGGCCCCATATAGCCGCATACCACAGGTGGCGTCACGAACATTAAACTATAAAAACCATAATCCCCTTTTATTGACCACCCTGGGTCACGGACTGGGTCACTGCCACTGTGACGTCCCCTGCACTGACCGGCCCGGCACTGAATACCCCGCGGCCCAGGGAGAACATCACTAACAGGAGCTGTTAAAGTAGGGATCGTCCAAGCTGAACGTAAGCGAAATCTTGAAATGTGCTGTGATGATGGAAATGGAACCGGAGGGTGCAGTGCCCTATACTGCATGTTAAAGACTTATGTCCTTGAACTGTCCAGTAAAGTTGATCTTGTAAAAACGAATCAGGTGTCCCCTGATGTGTGCACGGCTGATCCCGGACCCGAGGACGTGGAGACAGCGGAGACCTCTGGCCTACAAGTTAGTACAGTGCAATGTACCCAGCACCACACTGATGGACTGGGACACTGTGTTTATAAAGTGCCAGGGCGTGGAGAAGCAGCGGCTCGCCCATGGATACCGTCCTGGGCACCTTACACACACTGCTTATTGTTTTCTTGCAGATTTAAAGCAGTTTCACAACTACTGCGTTTTTCTATCTATTCTAATGGATGGTGAAAACACATCAAAACGTGCGTATATTGTGCTTCATTTTTCCTGCCAACACACCAGTATTTACAGCAGATATGTGCATATACTTGTGGAGTTGGGCTCTTTAGCTCTGTAGGCCATTATGCCCATGACTGCCCGCACTTCACTGCTACTGCCTAGAAGATTTAAAACTAAGCATGTCTGCGCTTGAAGGGCAACGACAGGGATAGTGCAGGTTTACATACCCCCGGACAGACTGAGTTTGGGGATGCACCGCCGTTACAGCCAGACTCAAAAGGAATTACCTCCTGATTGGTGGGCGCTGGGCTGCAAGTCACGACCATTGCTAAATCAGTCTCTGCTTTACCGTGTGAAGGTCGCACATCCTGGGGAAACATTGCGTCTGTGCACTCAGGATATGTCAGGAGCGTTTGCTGATTCTTATAGGCCCCCATTTAACAAACAAAGCACTGGAGGGCACTCCACCTGCCTCCTGACTGGTCTGTGGCTGCACATAGTGTACTTTACTGTATAGGAAAGCAGATCAATCTGCCACTGTGAAGAAGCATGTACCGCATATGGTGGGTTCATGTGGTGGAGGTGTGGCGCCCCTGAGGGTTCAGTTGCCACAGAGGTACTGCATCTCACCCAGAGGTGTGGTATCCCACTCTCAGGTAAGGACGGAGTACTACCCGGGACCCACACACCCACATCCAATACACTCCACTTCAGGAGGGAAGGGCGAGATTGCTCCTGAGGGAGAGCACAGTCCCTGGTCCCTAGCTGGAGGATGGGACTAGGTAGAGGAGGTGTGTGGAGGAAGAAGTTTAGTGGAGCACATAGAGTAGGAGTATAAGAAGAAGGGGGAACCATCTAGAAGCAGACAGTACAGAGGAGAGAGAGCTGGGAGCAGGAGCTCAGGAGGAGCTCTGCTCAGGAAGAGTGGAGAAAGGAGCAGGGCCCAGTCAGAGAGGCTCAGGAGAAAGAGTGAAGAGAGGAGCAGTGAGGAGGGCTCCAGGAGGAACAGAGGGGATCCCAGAGGCACGGTGAGTGCAGAGGCCACCTGTGCACCCGAATTCATGCTGACGTGGAGGGATCAGGCCGCAGAAGGGGACCGGCCCCTAACTAGTGGAGAACAACCAGGCTCAGCTAGACAACCGGAGGCTGCTGCATTTTCAAGGTGCTGCAGTCAACAGCCACAATTTCATTGCCGAAAAGGTGGCCGCATAGGGTCCAGGGGCTGCACGCCGCCTGACAAGGCCCGAGACCACTGGCTTGGGACACTGATCATGAGGCGCAGGGCAGGAGGGCGAGAGCCAGCGCAGTGAGACGACCGGGAAAGGTACATAGAACGGGGTCCCGTTTAAGTACTCCTGAGATACTTGACAGATTGCTGAACCCCTACCCCGGAGGACACAGGACGACATGGGAGGCTACACACTGGCCATTTTAATCTGGAGAATTGAACAACCGTGAGTAAAACCTGAAGACTGCACCCCACTGTGTCCTTGAATAATTGCTGCGCCATCACCAGCCCTGCACTACACAGCACCAGCAACATCTACCTCATACAATTTATTATTTCCTGCCCTGGAGCTTAGCTCTACCTGTGGAGAGCTGAACCAACTCTGCTGTGACACCATCAGCTCCAGAGGATCTGCACCGCAGCGGCGGCTCCATATAGCCGCATACCACAGGTGGCGTCACGAACATTATCTCTAAAAACTTTATTCCCCTTTTACTTTCCCTTTAATTGACCGCCCTGGGTCACGGACCGGGTCACTGCCACCGTGATATCCCCCAGCACCGACCGGCCCGGCTACCGAGTACCCCACGGCCCAGGGGCGCGTCAGAAGGGCCTAGGGATTCATCATGGTTTGGGCCAGTGAGCTCAGACATCCATAGTCCATGCGTTCGGCAATGGTTACAGAGGAGGTGTACACCCGGCCTAATGTAGGTGACATGGAGAAAGTAGTGGTAGTAGAAAATGTAAAGAACTATTATTCCCATCATCCCTGGAATTAACACATTGAGAGAGGTGGATGCACTTATAGTCAGTAACAGCTAATTCCGTCTTCAGTTCCTTCGATAATAACTATTGTACTAATTGCAGAATCCCAAGTTACAATCAGCGCCACTTTGCATCTCTGACTTCTGGATCCTGAGTTGCAGTTGTGAGATCACTAAAAACGGTGTCTCATTATTCTATGTGTCTGTCATATCCACGACGTAGAAGACCATGTGCAGGGATTTCCTCATCTAGGGCTTACAGCCCTGACGTGATACAGGTACTGCTAAATGCAGGGGTGTAGCTTGCAGCTGGTGGGCCCCAATGCAAAATCTCCAACCCTCAACTATTGCAGGTCTTTAATATTAATAGTCTTTTCATATGGACCAAAGGGACCTTTTGGGCCCCTGGGCTCCAGGACCCCGATTCAATTGCAACCCCTGCACCTATTATAGTTACAGCCCTGGCTAAATGTAAACCATGGGGGCAACCCGGCGATAGCCACTACGGGCTCAGTGAGACTCGCTATAGTATGAGCTGGGGGCACAGGCTGTATGCTCTATAATATATAGGCTCCATATGGTCTTCAGCAGTGGAGATCTGCGGCTCCATGTATACACTGACATGTTGCTGGATTTATAAGTAATGGCAGATTTGGGGTAGAAACAGGCGCTTGGCTTCTCTCCCTGCTCCTGACCCTCTGCAGAGAATGGCTGTGATGGTGCAGGTCGTCCTCACGGCCGTGCCCCATGCTCCATTACACACAAACCAGTGCTATTATATGTCACTTAGCAAAGAAACTGCTGGAACCACTCTGTTATTAGAAGATTGTGACAGAGTCACTGGTGTTATATACGAGGGGAGGTATGTGTCACTTTGGCTGCTAGCCTGTGTGAACTGAAGCCTACAAACTTTCTGCCATCATGTTATATATGCTGGGGGTTAACTCACTTAAAGAGTGTGTTTTTTTGTGAATGGCAAAGAGAGTGGGAAGCCATTCACACTACCTCCACTAAGGGTGTGGCTGAGCAAGTTTAAATGCTCAATCACTGTCTTTTTTTCTGGAGTGTGTGGTCTGGCGAGTGAAGTCTCCAGGCTGTGTTTGGTGAAGCCAGAGAGCAACACCGGAGGACTGGTGTTTGGTGAGACTTCACTGTGCTACCCGGAGCGGGCGAAGCCTCGCTTGCTATTGGACTCTGTTATACTTTATCTTTTGGTTTTCCGTTACCCCGGAGAGGGCCTGTTTATTTTTGTGGAACCCTGCTGGAGCTTATGCCGTCTAAATAAACCAGCAGGAAGTTAACCCGAGACGTGTGTCCTGTGTCTGCCTCTGGGAGAGCCGAGCAAGTCGCTTTACCACAATGTATATACATATATTAGGCTCTGTTCCCACATGTTGTGGGTTTTTTTTCAGTCAGATATCTGCAGCAAAACTGATCTCTGGCAGGAAATCAGCTGCGTCAAATCTGCAGGTTTTGCTGTGTTTTTTTTATGGGTTTTTTTCACCGTCCTTCTGTCTCTATTTACGCATGTACATAAAGTTCTGTGAAAAAAAGAACCCCATTCTAATTTACCATCAAAAACGCTGAAAAAATTTACCTGCGTTTTTTTTGGTGCTTTTTTTTCCAGCGTTTTTTTCACTACCCATTACTATGGGTGAAAAAAACACTGAAAGAAGTGACACACTCTATTTTTCAAGGCACAAAATACGCAGCAAAAAAAAAAACCACAAGATGTGGGAACAGAGAATTCTGGTTTCTCATAGACTTTGCTGGTACTGCAAAACGCAGCTGACAATTTGCATAAAAATCTGCAGCAAAATACGCTGAAAAACTCAACGTGTGTGAACATAGCCTCGCTGAGTAACACCTGCCCGGTTTGCTGCACCACACAACGCTGCTGCTGAACATGGCCCACAACTAGTGCACCAAATCCTTAAGCATCCGGCTATCTTCTGGCACCTACAAGGAGGGACATACGGCCTTCATGGGCCTGATTTACCTGTGGGGTTCAGTAGCTGCTGGGCCCGAGGCGTTCGTACGTGTATCAGCTATGTACTTCGGGCACACAGTTTGCGATTCTGTATCAGTGATGACACCCAGCATGTGTCCAATACCTCCAGGCCGTCTCTGGCTAATGGCTGCCAGTCGTACCGCGCAGATCTAAAGCCCCCGAGCCGGTGTTTGTGGGGAGCAAACGACTAACAGAAGCTGTGTACACGAGCAGACGTCCAGGCCGCCACAACATTACAATGCACGACTACTCTCCCCTATTAATTGCGCCGCACACAATTAGGCTTTAAAAAAGGAGTTTGTCAACATCTCTAAAACTTTCCGCTTAATCAAGTCAAGCTCATTTAATGATCGTCCTCTTTGTGGCAAACAAGGAGTAACAGTGCTTTTAGCGAGGGGAATGGAAGGAGAGAGGAATTGCTTAATCAGGCCGACTCACGCAAGCCTCTGCTGAGAGATTATTGAATTCCCGGCCTCTGTAGAATTTTAATGAAGCCACGTACAGTTGAGAATCCCAGGCCTTTGTCAATACAGCTCAATAAGTTGTCCAGCCCTATAATAAGGTGCCATGGGTGTTATCAGTCTGTAAAACGCAGCTTGTGGGAAGGAGCAGAGGTTGAGTCCAGCACCTAAGGGGGAAAGAACGATGAGAAGGTGGATTGTGTCCTTGGTGGAGGTGAACCCAGTAGATACTTTAGGGCCCCGATCTTGGCTTATGGCTGAATTGTGATAATCAATTCTTAAGTAAATCATTATTTTCTGTATGAAGCAGAACAGTGACGAAGATGTTCGCTCCAGTCACTTATCTGGGAAAAAAGGAAGCTTTTCTTATACCTGCAAGTTGTAAAACACATAAAAAGTGCGTTGAGCGAGTGGCCTTTACTGTTGGGCCTGGAGCTTCATTTATTCAGATCTTGGCAAAGAAGTTGATGGAAAACTTATTACTTTGTAGTCAAAGTTATGGAAGTTACAAGGAAAAAACAAAAGCAGGCTCGCTCGGTTCTATCTGCTTGAGTCACACTAGTTGATCCAGATGTGATTTTTCTGAACTATCATCCATGTGACATTCATATGACGGCCGTATGCAATGCGTTTTTAACATTATCTTTTGCATACTGTAATGCTCTATGTAATTTAAAGCTAGATTACAAATTAATAAGCAATCTTACAGTATATGGAGATAGTAGATAGATATCCGTCACATATCTAATAAGCTCTGTGGAGTTTATCCAACTGCTTTTTAGGAATAAATTAAAAATAAAAATGGTGGGAGACACCGCAGTGGCTGCAGCTCCAGTCCACGGAGCTGTGTTCTTTGAACGGGGCTCCATAGACTGGAATAAGAAGACGGGGATCATCGTGGGACCTCCATGCGGACTTCAGTGGACCCTGTGGATTATCTTTTTATGGTAATGAGTGAGTAAAAGAGGGAAGTTGTCAGCGAGTGATTTTTCCAATAAATGACGTGTGTGTGTTTCTTTTTGTGACTACAGGGTTAGTAATGGGGTTGTCTGATAGACCCCTCTCCATTACTAACCCCTGGGCTTGATGTCAGCGGACATTACACAGCTGACATCAACTCTACAAACCTTGATTGCCAGGACAATCAGGAAGAGCTCAGACTAAGCGCCAGAATTGTCACATCTAATGGATGCCCCATTTCTGGGGCAGCTGAGGGTTGATCTTTTTAAGCTGGGAAGAGACAAATATCCATGGACCTTCCCAGTCTATTAAAAATAATAAGCCCTGATCTGTCTGCTTAGCCTTTGCTGGTTATTAAAAATAAGGGGAACCCCAAATCATTTTTAGGGTCCTCCCTTTTTAAGAACCAGTAAAGGCTAAGCCTATTATGATTATGAGCTCGTAGCTGTCTGCTGGGAAGCTCCATGGTTATTGGCCCCTTCCCAGACTGATAACACGAGCTCACAGCTGTCTGCTTTCCCTTAGCTTGTTATTAAAAATAAGGGGAATCCCATGCCATTTTTTAGCTAAATACATGTATAGTAAACTACACAAGCAAAGCACTGATAATATCTCACTGACATATTTCTACCTATTCTATGCTGATGGTTCACGCTGTGAATTTACTGTACTTAGCTGATGAAATTTCGTGTTTCCTTTAAGATGTATGCGTAAAAATCGAACAGCATGCGCATGGTCCGTGTGTCATGCGATTTTTCTTGCACCCATTGACTTTGGTGAGTGCGATCCGATTCTTGCAAACAATTGCAGCATGCTGCGATTTCTTTTCTCAGTCCTATCTGAGCCAAGAAAAAAAAACTCGTAGACGAGCACTGACTCATTTACTAACTTTGGTCAGAGTGCAGTGCGAGGTTTTCTCACATTGCACTCGTCCGATTTATACGCAGTGTGAGCGAGCCCTAACTCAGTCTTGAATGAAGAAAGTACTTTCATGGTCTCCCTTGATTTGGGGATCTCACCTTGGTTTCCTTTATAGTGAATCTGAATATCTCAGATGGAAAACTTTTTAATGTTTGTAACCTGCATCGGTTACGCAGTGCCTCGGTTGCGCAGTGCCTCGGTTACGCAGTGCCTCGGTTGCGCAGTGCCTCGGTTGCGTCCTTCTGCATCTTGTTTTGATGATAAGTTGAGAAAAAAAACTTTTTTGCACCATAAAGAAGCCTCATTTAAAGATGAAGATTAGCGTCAGCATTCTCCTGGGCCTGGCCGCAGACTCACACAGCCAGCACCATTTTTATGAATTGTAGATAAAATTGGATTTTGTGTGAAATGTGCGGGATGGAGACCTGAACAAGAGCTTTAGTGCTTCATTGATTTTCCGCTGTCCTGGGATGAGCGACAATGAACATAGTGACGTTCAGCATTTACACTGCGACTCCATGAGCACAAATGGGAAGACGAGCGAGCAGTAGAAGGTCCTGCCATTAGTGTGAGTCCTCAGGGGCTCGGCTTGCTAAAGTCACGTCAGAAGGGTGGAACGTCGCCCTCTAGTGCTGGACAAAGAGGGTACTACAGCCAAACTCTGCCCCATTGGACGCAGAGACGGACCGCTGTATTTGGGCAGAGCCCTGGTCTCAGAGTCTTTCAGGAGCACATTAGACGGCTGCACTTACACGGCAGCGCTGTATGAGCTCTTTTATTTCTGAGTTGATTTTTTATTTGTACCATTTTGTAGGACATTAATTACTTTTTATTCAGATTTTTCAGACACAGAATAATCAAAACGCAGAAATCCAGGAATTGCTTTTATTTTTTCCCGTTGCTTACGGTGCAGGAAAATGGTAAGAGCTTTGTTTTTCAGGTCGGTGCGGTTACAGCCATATTAGATTAAGGGTTTTTATGCTTTTTACAAAACAATGTTTTTGCATCACCATTTTCTGAGAGCTGTGAGATTTTGACGGTTTCAGGTTTGGTTTTTTTTACATGACTTTTTGCTGTTTTTTTATCCCATTTTTTGCATGTCCGTATGATAAAAAAAATCTCCATTTTTATGTTTATTATATGACAATGTTCCCTGCACAGGATCGATAATGTGACAGTTTTATACCAATTTTTTATATCAATGCTGCTTTTTAATTTATTTTTACATAAAAGCATTTTTTTTTGTGGCAAAACCTTTCTTCTCAGCTGTTTTTTTATTTTTCATGCTTTTAGTATTTTAGCATTCTAAGGGTATGAACACACAGCTTTTTTTGGGCAGTTTTGCTGAAACCCACCTGAAAGCGCTAAAAAAAAAACTTACTGAAAGCAGTAAAGAGGCTGAAACAAGTGACCCGAGCGTTCTTCAGACATATTCCATTTGGAAGTTACACAAGTAATACAACTAAAAAAAGACCCCAAGAAAAAGCCCAGGAGGGCGCTAAAGACGACGCTTCAGAAAAGACATCACCAGCATTTTCGTGAAGCGTCTTCTGCATTTAACTCTCTGCAGGTGTCAATGCGCAGTGTGCACATACCCCTACAGATTTATTGAATTTTTTCTTATTTTGTCCCACTATGAGACATGAATATTGTATTGGAGCGCATGAGACCTGTCAGTGTACAGTACTTGGCCTCACGGTGACTTACCAACTACCAGGATCTGTGATCGCTGGCTGCCAATATGGATTAAAGTGGGATCCCTCGCCCTAGATTGACCATCCAGATGGCACAGTTACAATTTACACCAATATCTAGGGGGTTAAATGGCCATTATTTGTGATAAAACTGATTGTGGTCAATGCAGCAGGAAATACAGCTGTATTTCTGCCCATCGGGGGGGGCTATTTACTTGTTCCTCAGTGCCGTAAAAAGGCGTATCGGCAGATGTTAAGGGGTTAAACATGTTTTGATTAGTGAATCCTGTTGTGTCTTCCAAATTTAGGCCTTGTTCAGACATTCGTGTTTGGATCTGTTTTTTTTCACGGATACAATATGTACCCATTTTAATCTATGGGGCTGTTCACATGTCCATGGTTTTCCGGCAGCATGGATGAAGAGTGCCAATGCAAGACTATGGGTCCGTGACGTCACTGTATAATCCGTGTATTTGTGTATGTCCGTGTGCCGTCCGTAGTTAACATTGTAAAGGATCGGAGAAGCTTTGTCATTTATTTATTCCATTATCCATCCATGAAAAACATTGTCAACTGATTGTAAAAACGGACGCACAGATCATATGCCGACGTCACCTGGAGCGCACGCCGACGACACCTGGAGCGCACGCTGACGAAACCTGAAGCGCACGCCGACGACACCTGGAGCGTACGCCGACGACACCTGGTGCGCACGCCAACGACACCTGGAGCGCACGCCGATGACACCTGAAGCGCACGCCGACGACACCTGGAGCGTACGCCGACGACACCTGGAGCGTACGCCGACGACACCTGGTGCGCACGCCAACGACACCTGGAGCGCACGCCGATGACACCTGGAGCGCGCGCCGACGACATCTGAAGCGCACGCCGATGACACCTGGATTGCACGCCGACGACACCTGGTGCGCACGCCAACGACACCTGGAGCGCACGCCGATGACATCTGAAGCGCACGCTGACGACACCTGGAGCGCACGCCGACGACACCTGGAGCGCACGCCGATGACGCCTGAAGCGCACGCAGACGACACCTGGAGCGTACGCCGATGACACCTGGTGCGCACGCCAACGACACCTGGCGCGCACGCCGATGACACCTGGAGCGCGCGCCGACATCTGAAGTGCACGCCGATGACAACTGGATTGCACGCCGACGACACCTGGTGCGCACGCCGACACCTGGAGCGCACGCCGATGACATCTGAAGCGCACGCCAACGACACCTGGAGCGCACGCCGACGACACCTGGAGCGCATGCTGACGACACCTGGAGTGCACGCCGACGACACCTGGAGCGCACACCGACAACACACTGATCCAAAAGACTGATGACACTGGAACCATTTTTTCACATACGTATATGACGACGGATGTGTGAATGAGGCCCTACTTTTATATCTGTGATCTGTATTACCTAGTGACGCATTCAATTGCAATCATTTAGGCCACACAGTGAGATAAAGCAGCAGTGGGGTCTAATGGTGACCAAGACTATTGTGGAAGAGTTGATGGAGTATATGATACAGGATCTGTACCAGTGCCGAGTGCCATCACAATCTGTTATGGACCATATGTTAGCTATGGAAATAATGTAAATGTTGTGTCATCACATAATATCTGCTGCAAGAAATAGGCCACCGTATATTAAATAACGCTTGTTATGCAATGTTTCTAGTAAAAGCACAGAGAAGAGCCGGGGCGCGGAGAAGAGCCGGGGCGCGGAGAAGAGCCGGGGCGCGGAGAAGAGCCGGAGCACATGTTGGTATAACTGAAATGTGCACCCAGGTTGTCATCATGCAGAGCGAGACCACGACCTGCAGCGGACACCTCTTATCAGCGTCACCCATTGACGGAGCGTCATTGTAAGCTCTCAGTGCATGGAGCAGCCGTCCCACCATAGAAACCTTCCCTGATCATACAAGTCATGAGGCCGCAGCACAGATGAAGTGGTCAGATTCCCCATGGAGGGGGCAGTAATGGCTTATTCTAGGCATGGACCGGTGGGGAAATGACCGCAGGCTGCAGCTCAGATTAAAGAGACCCTCTCACAATCCGAGTGTCGAGGATCTCTTGTACCTGTCCTGACAGGATGAGGAGGATTACTGACAGGGTGAAAAGGGCGAACATCCTGAAAGGGCCACAGTGTGAATGTGCACCTAGCACTTGCACTTATACCAACCGGCCTTTATTTTGGTTCTGATTCGAAATAAGTCAGATCTTTGTGGTGTGTGATAACCGTTACTTTATGTTAGTGACTCGCCCAGGGGGATATGGGGGACTCGGTACCCGGGCCTTTACCTTCTTGGGATGTCACGGTGGTCGGCTCCCGGGCCCATTCTCTGGGGTCACTCTTAAAAAGGGGTTGTAGCTTGAAGGGATAAATAATAGTTTTGTCTCGTGACGCCACCTGTGGTTCCCGGTAATGGGTACCGGCGCTGCTGCAGACCTCTGGAGCAGATGTTAGGGCAGCTGGGTTGGTGCGTCTCTCCACAGGCAGAGCACAGCTCCAGGGCAGTGTAGGTGCAGATGGTGATGCTGGGCGTTGTAGTGCAGGAGCGGTAACTTAGCAGTAATAACCGACAGAGACAGTGGGGTGCAGTCGTCCGAGTTTACTCACAGTTATCAAGTTCCTCAGGTTGCCTGTACAGGTGACAGCCTCCCACGTCGCGCTGCGTGTACCAGGTAGAGGTTCAGCACTCCCTCAAGTATCTCAAGAGCACTTAACGGGACCCCCTTTCTGTATGTTCCTTTCTTAGCCGACTTCCCGCGCTGGGTCTCTCCCTCCTGCCCTGCACCCGCCACACAAAGTCCCGATCGAGTACCTTGAGATCCCTCTGGGCAACTTGGAGTTCCCGGACCTTGCTTGGTGCCCTTTTCGGCGGCATAGGTGCGGTTTGTGGCAACTGCACCCTGAAAGTGCAGAAGCCTCCGGTTTTCGAGCGGAGACTTAAAGTAACTCGGCTAGTCCCGGGACCGGTTCCCTTCTTGCGGCCTGATCCCTCTACCGCCTGGCAGATTCGGGCGTACGGGTGCCGAACTGCACTCACCGTGCCCCCTGGGATCCCTTCAGTTCCTGGAGCCTTCCTCCCTTGCTCCTGACTCGCCCCCTGGGCCGTGGGGATACCAGGAGACGGGCCTTGTAGATGCTGGGGGTTGTAGTCACCGTGGCGGCGACCCGGTCCGTGACCCAGGGTGGTCAAACCAGTGGCAGTCTATGTGTATAGGTTATATAGTCCGACTACGCCACCTGTGGATTGCGGTTATGAAGAACCGCCGCTGCGGAGCAGACCGCTGAAGCTGATGGTGTGTGCAGCTAGATGATGTGACTCCCCACAGGAGAAGTGTAGCTTCAGGGCGGCGGGAGTGGATGGTGATGATTGTGGTGCAGGCCGCGGAAGGAACGACTCAGAGTCTTGGCAGTGCAGTTCAGGGTCTTTAGTGATGGCAACTACTGGACCCCGCCGGGAGTACTGGTTGGCAATGAAGGCCTGGCCGGTCTGAGAGCAAACTAAGAGTTCCGCTGGCCAGGTGGAGATGTAGGCCTGCCGTTCTGACTGCACTCTTTCTGGCTACCCTGCTGTAGTCGTGTGGTAGACCACGTTCCTGAGTGTACCGTGTGGTGCTCACCCGTATGGCTGGTGACTCGGGCCCTTGGTATTCCTCGCTCCTCTGCAGCGGTACCGGTCCCTCTCGTGTGACTGAGCCTCCGGGCTTCCTGGGGCCAGAGGACCTGAAATCCCCTGCCGTGTGGTTTCTGCTGCTGGATGTATAATCCCCACAGCCTCGGACTCCGGTGTCCGGTCTCTGGTGTCTCCGGCCAGGACGACCTTTGACCAGCTCCAGTCCCTGGCTCTCTGCTCTTGTCTTGCCTACAGGGCTCCTTGCTTTGCTGCTCTGTCCCTGTCTCTGGAACTACTCCTCTAACCCCGCCCCAGATCCAGTTTATAAAGGGCAGGATCCTCCCCTCCCTGGACTGGGGCAGGAGGTGTTGCGTGCTAAAGTGTTCCTAACCTGGAAACTCCTGCTTGCTCTCAGACATGGTATTTCTACCACTGTGGCAACCAGACCCCCTGGGATGCCACATTCCCCCCTGGTAAATTTTTGGGGGCATGGCGATAGGGAATGGGTCACTCATCCTCACATTACCAATTTCACCACCAGATAGTTCCACCTGTTGCCTTTGTGGTGCCCCTGAGGGTTCGACCGCCACAGGGATGCTGCACTTCTCTAATGGAGTGTGGTTTTCCTCCTCTGAGGTAAGGACAGTGTGATAGTCGGGACCCAACCTTTTGCATCCAACACCACACTTCTCCACCAGAGGGAGCTAGTATGCACTAGGTGCTGCTCCCCTTGTTACAGGGAGACTGGGGAACACAAAGTGGTAGGAACCAGTTAGTGGGTGAGGGTGGAGGACTTACAGGTTGGTTACACTTTAGATTTCATATTTAATAAAAAGCCATCTTTGATCTTGGTTCTTGTGGTCATACTGTGCTGTCAGATACTGTGTGTTATGGGACCTCCCTCCCGGAGCGCAGATCCTGTGTGGGCCTGCGCCGGCAAGGGACACAGCCCTCATACCCTGGCCTTGGGACGAGAGGTAGGTTGTAGACAAGTAATGTCTCAACCCGGCCAAGGACCAGGATCAAGAACGCCCGGAGCTTAAGAGTGTGGCTCCACAGCAAATGGATCCCAGGCAGGATGCAGATGGAGCGGTGTACGCCACCTGTCCTCGCCATGCTGATATATTCAGAGGGACTCCGGCTGCAAAAGGGGTACCGACACCCGACCTTGCTACTCTACGTCCTGGTCGGGGAAGCCCGGTAGGCCTAGAGGATCCCACCGGGTATCGGACGGAGCGGAGCTGCCACCCGTGCCCTTGTTCTGAGAGGAGTTCAGAGGGAGTCCCGGCCTATTCGCACACACACGGACAGGAAAGGATTCGGTCTGTAGTTCAGGAACACTCTGCTGTAGGGTCCTGACTGAATGCTGGACTTATTCGGAGGTTGTCGGACCCCCGTCCCTGGTGACCGCAGGACTCCGCGGGGAGCAGGGAGTCACCTTACTTTGCCAGCTATGTGAGTAAAGCCTTGGAAGTTCACCCCTATGGCCCCCGGACTGTTATTTCTGCACCACACCGCACGACGCGGAATCCGTTCTTCCTCTACTGATTCCCCCCTTCCTCCTGTCCCTCTGCCCTGAGGCCTTGCTTCGCCAGTGGGGAGCAGTGAGAACTTGGGCCGCCATGAGACCAGGCCTCGGTGGACTGCAGCGGCGCTGGTGACCCTTCACCGGGCACCACAGGTGGCGTAGTCGTTAAATAAGCCACTCAACCCGGACGAGCCCACAACATCTTCCTTTTCTTGTGACGGCCCTGAGCACGGGTCGGGTCCGGGCCACGGCTGTACCCCATCTCTTCGACTCAGGACCCGACACCGAGTCCCCTATCACCCAGGGTAAACTCAAATAAGGGGCTCTTTCGAGAATTAGGCGTCACACCTTTTCATCAGGACCCTGATCTCCCTCTGTAGAACCCGCTGCTGGCTGGAACTGGCCTTCTCCGCAACCTGCTGTAACAAGACAATTATTTCTGCAAGACAATTTTCAATAACATTAGTGCCTAAAGTTATCATGGGATGACTTTCACGGTGATCAATGTCAACAATTATCAGTCCTTGTGCTGGCAGTTCGACTTTGCCAACCTTTATGGTCACTTCTTTGAACCCCACCTGAGGTACGGGTTGACCATTGCTGGCATAAATGCTCAAATGTTCGTCTGGACGGCGGG
The DNA here is from genome assembly GCF_046119375.1 of Phyllobates terribilis. Taxonomy (NCBI): domain Eukaryota; kingdom Metazoa; phylum Chordata; class Amphibia; order Anura; family Dendrobatidae; genus Phyllobates; species Phyllobates terribilis. Next base: position 10,728,132 of record NW_027362767.1, on the reverse strand, counting down.
TAATATCAGAGTCAGTCCAGTACCGTTTGAAAAGAATGTAGGGGATGGTGGTCACCTGGGATCCTGTGTCCAGCAACGCGCTCATTGGAAAGCTGTCCAGCACGACAGGTGGGACCGGTCGTCCTCCCACATATTTATCTCGCCAGCTTGGTGGGCCTGGTGGTCTTATGCCTGGGGGTTGGCCCTCTGCCCCAGGTTTTGCTCGTTTAAATGACAGTACCTTGCATAATGTCCTGGCTGGTAGCAGCGGCGGCAGATGGGTTGTCCGTCCTGGTCGTAGCGGTCGCTGTTCCTCCCCCTGGATGGTGGAATCCTCCGCTGTCGTCGCCACGGGACGTCCTCCGGACTAGAAGCCAGCTGGATCTTTCCTCTGGGAGACACCTGCAAGGACGGTACAGTTTTGGTTAGCGCTGCCACACTTTTAGTTAATTCCTGAACCTGATGGTGCAGGTCTGTGGAGGGAGCGTTGTCCAGAGTCTGTGCATCAGCTCCTACAGGCTCTGGGGAAACGGGTGCCACCTCCTGGTGATAGGTGATAGCTGGGCGCCGTTGAGCTGTGGTGCCACCTGGTGCTGGTTCTCGGAGCACCCGAATGGCTCTGTCCTTAAATTGGGCAAAGTCTAAGTCAGGGTTCTGCAGGGCCATTATGCGCAACTGGGTTCGGTGGGCGCTAGACAGTAGACCTTCAATGAACTGCTCTGTTAACAGTCTATTTTCGTCACGTACACTGTCTGGGTCCACCTGCTTAATGGCTCTTAGCGCCTCCTGTAGGTTCAAAGCATAGTCCCGTACACTGTCCTGTGCCCGTTTGTTTGCACCCATAAAATTTCATTTTGATCTCAGCGGTGGTGCAGGTATCAAAAGTGTCCTTTAGACGGGCCAGTATCTCCTTTACAGTCCCTTTTTCTCTGGCTGACCAGGATTTTACTTCTCTTTGGGCTGCGCCGATCAACTGGTCTATCAGGATGCTCACTTTCTGCTCCTCGGACAGGGGCTATACTTTGAACAGGCTACTTAGTCTCTCTTTGAAATCGCTCAGGGTGTGCGACTCCCCTGAGTACAGGGGCAGCCACGCCGCTCCCGGTATATAGGGTATGGTGAACGGCATCACTGCAGCAGCGGCCGCGCTTGCGGTGGAAGTTCCCTCCATTCCTGGTGTCTTCCTCCCTCCTAGTGAACCGTGGCCTACCTTCTTTCAGTTTTCTTCTGTAGGCCGCAGCTCCGCGAGCGGTGGTCTGCGTTGAGGACCTGGTGTCGCGGGACTTCAGACTTCGCGCGTTTTCGGCGTCCACGCCTCTATTCTTCCTGCGCGGCGTCCCAAAGATGGCGTTCAATGGCGGGAAAATGGCTGCGGATGGCGGGAAACCTTCACCACGGTAAGTAACACAGTCTTTGAGGTCACACAGTACCCGGTGGTAGCGTGTACGAAATCCTGCCGACTACGCCAAAGTTGACTCGCCCCCTGGGCCGTGGGGATACCCGGAGACGGGCCTTGTAGATGCTGGGGGTTGTAGTCACCGTGGCGGCGACCTGGTCCGTGACCCAGGGCGGTCAAACAAGTGGCAGTCTATGTGTATAGGTTATATAGTCCGACTACGCCACCTGTGGATTGCGGTTATGAAGAACCACCGCTGCGGAACAGACCGCTGAAGCTGATGGTGTGTGCAGCTAGATGATGTGACTCCCCACAGGAGAAGTGTAGCTTCAGGGCGGCGGGAGTGGATGGTGATGATTGTGGTGCAGGCCGCGGAAGGAACGACTCAGAGTCTTGGCAGTGCAGTTCAGGGTCTTTAGTGATGGCAACTACTGGACCCCGCCGGGAGTACTGGTTGGCAATGAAGGCCTGGCCGGTCTGAGAGCAAACTAAGAGTTCCGCTGGCCAGGTGGAGATGTAGGCCTGCCGTTCTGACTGCACTCTTTCTGGCTACCCTGCTGTAGTCGTGTGGTAGCCCACGTTCCTGAGTGTACCGTGTGGTGCTCACCCGTATGGCTGGTGACTCGGGCCCTTGGTATTCCTCGCTCCTCTGCGGCGGTATCGGTCCCTCTCGTGTGACTGAGCCTCCGGGCTTCCTGGGGCCAGAGAACCTGAAATCCCCTGCCGTGTGGCTTCTGCTGCTGGATGTATAATCCCCACAGCCTCGGACTCCGGTGTCCGGTCTCTGGTGTCTCCAGCCAGGACGAGCTTTTACCAGCTCCAGTCCCTGGCTCCCTCTCTTGTCTTGCCTACAGGGCTCCTTGCTTTGCTGCTCTGTCCCTGTCTCTGGAACTACTCCTCTAACCCCGCCCCAGATCCAGTTTATAAAGGGCAGGATCCTCCCCTCCCTGGACTGGGGCAGGAGGTGTTGCATGCTAAAGTGTTCCTAACCAGGAAACTCCTGCTTGCTCTCAGACATGGTATTTCTACCACTGTGGCAACCAGACCCCCTGGGGTGCCACACTCCCACTCCTCTCTCAGTCTTGAGCATGACAGGCCAAGCCTGCCTCCCGAGCAGAGCTCCTGAAGAGCCTCTGCTCCTCACGTCCTCTCACTCTCTCTCCCTCCGTACGACTCTCTAAAAAGATGGCTTCCCATATATATATGTATCTTCTTTAAATGCTCCCCTGGTCTGCGTCCTCCACCCACACCCACTACATGGTTCCCCTCACTTTTGGTTCCCCCCACTCCAGCCAGGGACGGGGCAAGCAGAAGAAGTGCATAATGCCCTTCCAGCCATCCTGGAGTAGTGTAATGTTGAGTGCAGGTGTTGGGGTCCCGGGCAGCACTCCCTCCTTACCTGAGAGAAGGAGATGCCACACCTCTGGGTGAGGTGCAGTACCTCTGTGGCGACTGAACCCTCAGGGGCGCCACATTAGTGTTTTCTAGGACGTGGCGCCATTCCTGGAAGGCTCAATTCATTGCCAATAATTCCTCTAGTCAGATAAACATTTTAGTGAAAAGAAGGCTCAGGGATGAAGTTACGTGAGAGACGCGTCACCTTGTGACAGCACTGCTCCAACTCCAACCTCAGAGGTATCGACCTCCACAATAGAAGGAGGCTCAAGATCGGGCTGAACCAATACAAAGTGAGGTGAGAAATGTTCCTTCATCTCAGCGAGGGCGCGGACGGCCACCTGCCCCCGATAAACCACATCTGCCCTCTTCTTAGTCAAGCCAGTCAGTGCCAATGTTGGAAAACATGTTAATACATTTTTTATAATAATTTGCAAACCCAAGAAAACACTGCAAGGTCTTCAGAGGTTTAGGTTCTAGCCACTGCTTAATAGCTCGGACCTTGGAGGGGTCCATAAACCTGCAGTGGACAAGAAATATCCCAGAAAATTTACCTTCAGCACCAGAACCACATTATATAAGTTTACTGAATCATCATTGTCTGGCGCACAGAACATACATGTCTGATGTGTGACTTAAAGGGAACCGGTCACATGATAAAACGCTATTAGCCAGCAGATATGGGGTAAACTACACTGAGAGCCCTGCTGCCGGGAGGACATGACCTTTATTGCCCCCAGCAGCATTCGGTGTTCAGTCATGGAGGTGGTGCTGTGACGCCTCGACTCAGAAAGCCCGTGTTTTACCCTGGGTGTTGGGGGACTCAGTGTCGGGCCCTGTGATGGAGAGATGGGGTGCAGCCGTGGCCCGGGCCCGACCCGTGCTCAGGGCCGTCACATTACAAAGAGATGGTGTGGGCTTGTCCGGGTTGAGTGGCTGATTAACGACTATGCCACCTGTGGTGTCTGGTGAAGGATCACCAGCGCCGCTGCAGTCCGCCGAGGCCCGGTGTCATGGCGGCTAAAGTTATTACTGCTCCCCACAGGCAGAGCAAGGCCTCAGGGCAGGCAGACAGGATGAAGGGGGGTAGTAGTAGCGCGGGGAGTACTGGCACCGTGTCGCGTGGTATGGCGCATAATGAACAGTCCGGAGGCCATAGGGGTGAACTTCCAAGGCTTTACTCACTCAGAGATGTTAGCGGGAAGGCGACTCCCTGCTCCTTGCGGAGTCCTGCGGCCACCAGGGACGGGGGTCCGACTACCTCCGAGGAAGTCCAGTGTTCGGTAGCGACCCTAGACCAGAGTGTTCCTGTACTACAGACTTCACCCATTCCCATCTGTGCGTGTGTAGATAGGCCGGGTCTCCCTCTGAGATCCTCTCAGGTGTAGGGCTCGGGTGGCAATTCCTCTCCATCCGACGCCCGGTGGGATCCTCAGGGCCTAACCGAGCTTTCCCGATCTGGACGTAGAGTACGAGGTCGGGTGTCGGGGGCCGGTACCCCTCTTGCAGCCGGAATCCCTCTGAATAGATCAGGTAGGTGAGGACAGGTGGCGTACTCCGCTCCGTCTGCATCCTCCCCGGGACCCATTTGCTAGGGAGCTGTTATGTTCTGCTACCAGAGCTAAGGAAAGAGAGGAGATCTGTCCCTACGATAGAACTCAGCTTAATCCCTACGATGTAACAGGGAACCTGATCCTGCGATCAGACCTGCTAAAGTCCTAAGCTAGTCTGTACGGAGACCTATAGATATGGGGAAGGAATCCCTACAAGTACTAAGGACTGGGAGGAAAATGGGACACCTCCTAACAGAAATAGTAGCAGACAGACGAACAAACAAAATATATAGAACAAAGAGGTCCGTAGACCAAGCAAACTAACAGAGTTAGATACAGAGCACAGGCTAGCTAGAAAGTAGATATACAATGAAGTCCAGCAAAGCCAGAAGGGCGGAGCAGGATTAAATAGGCCAACAAGGTCATGTGACCAGCAAAGGAAAAAACCTAAGAGCAAGGTTCTAACAGTACCCCCCCTTCTAAGAGGATCCTCCGGATCCCCTAGGACCAGGCTTATCAGGAAATCTCCTGTGAAACGCTCTGATAAGTCTGGACGCGGAAACATCATCCGACCTCACCCAAGAGTTATCCTCGGGTCCGAAACCTTTCCAGGCCACAAGATACTGCAAACTACCTCTATACCGTCTAGAGTTAAGGATGCGAGAAATTTCATATTCCCCGTCCTCCACCACCGGAGGAACAGAGGCAGAGGCGTCACAATCCGATACAACAGCTTTTTTCAACAGAGAGACATGAAATACCGGATTAATTCTCCAGGAGGTAGGAACCTCCAACCTAACAGCAGATTGGTTGACAACCTGAAGCACCTTAAAGGGCCCTACAAACTTGGGACCCAATTTCTTAGAAGGAATCCTCAACCGCAGATTCCTAGAGGACAACCAAACCATGTCACCAACAGCGAACAAAACCTCCTGTCGTTTCCTATCAAAGTAGTCTTTAGATTTTCTGTTGGCCTCCTGAAGATTACCACGCACATCCGTCCAAACTCTCTCCAAATCACCGGAAAAATTCTCCTCCTCAGGCACGGCAGATCCCAACTTGGAGAACGACCCAAACGACGGATGTCTCCCAGAACAACAAAAAAAAGGCGAACAACCAGCAGAAGAAGATGTATGATTGTTCAGAGCAAATTCAGCAAGTGGCAGAAACTCAGACCACCCCTCTTGATTGTCTGCCACAAAACAACGCAAGAACTGCTCAACATCCTGGTTTTTCCTTTCTGTCTGGCCATTAGATTCAGGATGATATCCGGACGAGAACGACAAATGAACTCCCAACCTGTCACAAAAGGCACGCCAAAAACGAGCCACGAACTGAGGACCCCTATCAGAAACAATGTCAGTAGGAACGCCATGAAGTCTGACAATTTCCTTGACAAAGGCCTTAGCGAGAGTTTTAGCGCAGGGCAGTTTGATGAAGGGAACCAAGTGACACATCTTGCTAAAACGGTCCACGACCACCCAGATGACAGTAAAACCCTCAGAGGGGGGAAGGTCAGTTATAAAGTCCATAGCCAAATGTGTCCAAGGAGCACTGGGAGCCTCCAAAGGACAAACCAACCCCGCAGCAGGAGTATGTGAGGACTTAGATCTAGCACATATAGTACATTGACGCACCCACTTAATGATTTCCTTCTGCCATCCAGGCCACCAAAAACTGCGACCCACCAGTCTCTTGGTCTCAGAGATTCCGGGATGACCTGCCAACCGAGATTCGTGACACTCAACAAACAAATCTCTCCTAAAGGTCCCAGGCACAAACAACCTCCCATGAGGAGTGTTAGATGGGGCATTCTCCTGAGCTTTAAGAATCTCATCTTCCAAAACAGAGTCCAAAGCAGCTATCACAACACCTTCTTGTAAAATGTTCTCCTCTTTCTCAGCACCGACTATGGGAGAAAAACTGCGAGACAAGGCATCCGCCTTAACATTCTTAGTACCAGGGATGTAAGTAACGGAGAAATTAAACCGCGAGAAAAACAGTGCCCACCTAGCCTGACGGGCATTCAGGCGCTTGGCAGCATCAAGATATATCAGATTTTTATGATCCGTAAGAACCTGAACGGGAAATTCCGCACCTTCCAAGAGGTGGCGCCAGTGTTCAAATGCGAGTTTAATAGCCAATAATTCCCGATTACCAATATCGTAATTCAGTTCAGTCTCCGAAAATTTTTTTGAAAAAAAGGCACAGGGATGTAATCCATCCCCGTTATCCTGAGACAATACTGCGCCAACCCCCACAGAGGAAGCATCAACCTCAACCAAAAACGGCTTAGTCACATCAGGCTGCATAAGGATGGGAGCAGAGGTGAACCTCTCCTTGAGATACACAAAAGCTTCAATGGCCTCAGAAGACCAGTGAACCGCATCAGCACCTTTCCTGGTGAGATCGGTCAGAGGTTTGACAATACTAGAAAATTTTTTTATGAATTTTCTGTAATAATTGGCGAAACCTAAAAACCTCTGTATCAATTTCAAACCAATAGGCCTAGGCCATTCCTGCACAGCCTGAACCTTAACCGGATCCATCTCAAAACCTTCACTGGAGATAATGTAGCCCAAAAAACTAATTCTCTGTACAGCGAACTCACATTTCTCCAGCTTAGCAAAAAGCGAATTGTCCATTAATAACTGTAATACCTCACGTACGCTCCGCCAATGAGACTCCAGATCCGGCGAATAAATCAAAATGTCATCCAAATACACAACCACATTTTTGCCGATCAAAGGTCTAAGGATGTCATTAATAAGATTCTGAAAAAATGCAGGAGCATTGGTAAGACCAAAAGGCATAACCAGATTCTCAAAATGACCCACAGGAGTGTTAAAAGCAGTCTTCCATTCGTCACCCTCCTTCATGCGCAACAGATTGTATGCCCCCTTAAGGTCAATTTTAGAGAACCACTTGGCCCCCATTAACTGGTTAAACAGATCAGGAATCAATGGCAGTGGGTAAGGATTGCGTACAGTAATTTTGTTAATCTCACGAAAATCCAGACAAGGACGTAAACCGCCGTCCTTTTTTTTTACAAAAAAAAATCCAACCGCCACAGGAGACTTAGAGGGCCTAATGTGACCGGCGGCCAAACTTGTCTGTATGTATTCCTCCAAAGCCTTCCTCTCAGGAATAGTAATGTTAAATAAACGACTTTTAGGAAGAGTCGCTCCAGGGACAAATTCAATAGAACAATCATAGTCTCTATGGGGAGGCAAAACCTGCGATTCCTTCTCAGAAAGAACTCTCCAAAAATCCTGAATAGGAACAGGCAATTCTCCCCTATCCACAGCTGCAATACGCCCGTTACAACACTTGTCATAACATTTATGGCTCCAGGATTTAATTTCACTGGTAGACCAATCCAGTACAGGATTGTGAAATTTTAACCAGGGCAAACCCAATATTACTGGAGAAGGCAAGTTATTCAAAACTACCAAATCCAATTTCTCATGGTGAACACCATTAATAGTGAGAGGAAATTCACTGACCTTGAGAGTAATATTCTTCAAAGGGGAACCATCCACAGAAACCACAGCAATGGGGGATGATAAAGGTTCGGGTTTTAAATTGAGTCTTTCCAAGAATCCCCCATCAATTACATTCAGAGTAGACCCACAATCGACAAACACCCGAAATTCCATTAATTTTTCCTGAGCAATCGTGGAAGCAGCTAAAAATACACCCTTGGAATTTAAACAGGCAATACGGGCGTGACTGACCATTTTTTTTTTTTCTTCATACGAAGCTCACAGCCTTTAATCAAATGACCAGATTTTCCGCAATAGTAACACAAGCCTTCAGAAAATCTACGGTCTTTTTCTTGAGAGCGAGGTGCCACCGATCCAATCTCCATCGATTCACCACTGTTAGTACACACATTCTCATAACCAGAAACTGACATAGCAGAGGATTTGCTCTCATTAACCCTTGCACGCAGTCTCCTATCCACCCGTATAGCTAATTGCATAGCCTGTTGCAAATCTTCAGGTGTAGGATAAGCAATTAGCAGGTCTTTAACCCTTTCACTGAGCCCAGCAAGAAATAGACTTTTCAGAGCAGAATCGTTCCACCCTGTTTGAGTAGACCAACGACGGAAATGAGTACAATATTTTTCCACATTACCTGATCCCTGTCTCAAATGTCTTAACTCAGTCTCAGCTGATGAGACACGGTCAGGATCATCATATAATAGTCCCAAAGCAGAAAAAAAACTATCCACTGATCTGAAGCATGTATCACTAGGTTGCAAAGAAAAGGCCCACTCCTGAGGCTCTTTGCGCAAAAGTGACATTATGAACCCTATGCGCTGGGATTCATCCCCAGAGGACTTGGGTCTCAAACGAAAATACAATAAGCAAGCATTTTTAAATGAAAAAAATTCTCGGTGTTCACCAAAAAATAAATCCGGCAAACATACCTTAGGCTCCAAGAAATGTGCTCCAGGACAGTTACTCACGTGCTGACGGAGCTCGGCCACCTCCAGAGAGAGTCCCTGCAGGCGTTGAGCCAAATCCTGAACCGACACCATGATGGAATAGAAAAATCTTTCCTTAGAGCATTTGCAGGCTGGACTTACTGTTATGTTCTGCTACCAGAGCTAAGGAAAGAGAGGAGATCTGTTCCTACGATAGAACTCAGCTGAATCCCTACGATGTAGCAGGGAACCTGATCCTGCGATCAGACCTGCTAAAGTCCTAAGCTAGTCTGTACGGAGACCTATAGATATGGGGAAGGAATCCCTACAAGTACTAAGGACTGGGAGGAAAATGGGACACCTCCTAACAGAAATAGTAGCAGACAGACGAACAAACAAAATATATAGAACAAAGAGGTCCGTAGACCAAGCAAACTAACAGAGTTAGATACAGAGCACAGGCTAGCTAGAAAGTAGTTATACAATGAAGTCCAGCAAAGCCAGAAGGGCGGAGCAGGATTAAATAGGCCAACAAGGTCATGTGACCAGCAAAGGAAAAAACCTAAGAGCAAGGTTCTAACAGGAGCCACACTCTAAAACTCCTGGGCCTTCTTGATCCTGGTCCTCGGCCGGGTTGAGACATTCCTTGCCTGCAACCTACCTCTCGTCCCAAGATCAGGGTACGAGGGCTGTGTCCCTTGCCGGTGCAGGCCTATACAGGATCTGCGCTCCCGGAGGGAAGTCACATTACACACGGTAGTTTGACAGCACAGTGACAGCCGACAGACTAGCAAAGGCTAGACTGATGGACCACAGAAGAACCAAGATCAAAGATGGCATTCTATTAACTACTAGATTTGAAGTGTCACCAACTAGTTGTTCCTCCACCCACACCCACTAACTGGTTCCTACCACTTTGTGTTCCCCAGTCTCCCTGTAACCAGGGGAGCAGCACCTAGTGCATACTAGCTCCCTCTGGTGGAGAAATGTGGTGTTGGATGCAAAAGGCTAGGTCACAACCATCACACTGGCCTTACCTCAGAGGAGGAACACCACACTCCATTGGAGAAGTGCAGCATTGCTGTGGCGGCCGAACCCTCAGGGGCGCCACATTGCCAATGCAAGTTCATTCATCGCTCTGTGTATAGAAAGTGGCAGCTGTAACCGCAACCCCAGCCCTGACTGACAGCCGGCCCTAATGATGAGCTGCTGTCAGTCAGTGTCTTCCGTAGGACTGAACGCTGCTGGGGGAAATAAAGTACATGTCCTCCCATCAGCGGGACTCTATGTGTGGGCGCCAGGCAGGTTCAGAACGCTATTAACCTGTAGATTTATCCGATATCTGCAGTTTAATAGGTGAATAAAGCAAGATGTCATCCAGAAACCACCACATGTTCACCACTGATATCTGATTAACAGCTGGCACATTGCTGAGCCCGAGAGGCATCACAGGACCCTCACAGTGCCCCTCGGGGTGTTACCTGCTGTCTCCCAGTCATCTCTGATACAGACCAGGTTATACGTCCCCCCGAGATTGAGCTCCGTGACCACCATGAGCGGCCGAGGACACAGATCCTTCACAGTGATTGTGTTACATCCCTGATAGTCAGTACAGGGTCTGAGACCACCATCTTTACCAACAAACCAGACCCCTGGCCCCACTGGTGATGGACTTCTGATGACCCTCCTGCTGACTGTCTGCTGTATAATCTTTCATGGCCTGACACTCTGGACCAGTAACATTATATGTTTTACTTTTGGGGACATTGGAGTTTGGTGCCAGATCAATGGGACAATCAGAATCTGTGTGTGAGGAATTTTCAGAGACAGTAAAGTTTGTGAACCCTTCAGGTGACCCCTGGGTGCGGCCTCAGACGATTCACAGATAACAACAATCATTTGTCCCAGCACTCGGGCTCCAGTGCACGATATCCTCCCGGTGCCAGTCAGCGAGCGCGTCCGATAACGTAACTGAGACCGCGACCGCCAACAGGGGATCAAGGGCATGAAATGACAGATGTCCAGTGTAAAGCCCCTCAAACTGGACCCCCTAGTAATTTATGGTTACCACATCCTATTCTACCAAACACTTAGGGTATGTGCACACGATGCAGAAATGAAGCAGAAAATTTCTGCAGCATTTCTGCATCTCCCTGGCAGAAAAAAACGCATGCAGATTGTGCATGCGTTTTTCCTGCAGAATACATGCGGATCCACATGCGGGTTCACATGCGTTTCCGCATGCAGATTGACAAGCACTTTCCAGGCGATAGCATCACTTGGAAAGTGCTTGACAACTAGGTCACACTGTATAAATCCATGCAAACAGCATGGATTTATACAGTGTGAACCGTAAAAATTAAAACAAATAAAGCTATACTCACCCCCGATGTCCCGGCGTGGCTGCAGCGCTGCTTCCTGTCTGGTTCCCGGCTGCCGGCATATCGCGAGACAGAGCGGTGAAGGGCCTGCGGTCACATGACTGTGACGTCACCGCAGGTCCTCAAGCGATGCCGGCATTCAGAGAGAAGCCGCCGGACAGGTGAGTATAAACTTTATTTGTTATTTTATACTTTTTTTACAGGTACAATGGTACCCAGGTCTGGATGAGAGTCTCCTCTCCTCCAGAACTGGGTACCATCCGCACATAGAGACGCATAGAAGCCGCTTGTACAAATGTACAGTCGCGGTTTCTGTGCGTCTCAATGCAAGTCAATGGCGGGAGTTCCGCTGCACTTCCGCAAAATTAAATGACATGCTGCGGATTTTTGTACGTAGCATAAACGCTGCGGAAAAATCCGCAGCATGTGCATAGAACATGCGGAATCCCCTTGGGGACCATGGGGTGCGGATTACCTAGCGTTTTTCAAGCGTTTCCGCTGCGGAAATTCCGCAGCATAAACGCTTGAAAAACGCTACGTGGGCACACAGCCTTACAAGTACCCAGAAATGTTTTTATCCTGGACCTTTGTTGCAGATTCCTGGGAACATTTATGCTACCGCGATCTAGTAATCATCGGTGTGATCTTCCCTGACGATCATCTACCTAATCGCTGCCGCTGCTGTCACACAGCACAAGGGGTGGATTTCTTACTTATGCATTTGTATTTGGGTAGTATTACACCACCCTGTGTGGCGCCCCGCATGTTTCTAATCCAGCTCACATCCCTAGTGATAATCTCACATCACCCGGGTGAGGGTGCATCATCAAGAGCGGTGACTTTTATAGGAAAACATCTTAGTAAGAGGAAGCCAATATCCTGTCACCAAAATTAGCTGCAGAACCACAATCAATACAGGCCTAAAGCCGCACCGACGTCTCCAGACAAGATAAAAGACAAACAGGAAGCAATAACTTATCAGAATCATAGGGACATACCTGTGTGCCCATGTGGGCATCCCCGGACCTTCTAGGTGTGGGTGCCCCTGCTGCACATTGGTGCCACAGAACCTAGAAGGGTGCATACATGGATTTCTCCACAAGAGGCCCTCACTACATGCAAGCACCTCCACCTTCCACCTCATACCAGCAGAGGGAGCCCTGATAGGGATATATAAAGGGAAGGTGGAGCCAGGCAGCTCAGTCAGTGTTCAGTCTGCAGAGAGACAGGATGCAGCTGCATGCAGGCTGCTGAGTGAGGCAAGCTAGGCCTCCAGCAGCCCTGAAGCCTAGTGAGGGCCCCGAGCGGCCGAAGGCAAGTGGAACTAAGGGGGCAGAGGAGCATAGTAAGCTCACCCCGATTTCTATACCGGACACCGGGTCCGTGCCTACAGGGATCTTTATGACCCGTAGGAACAACCGGAATCCCTGGAGAACTACAAGTCCCCGGTTAACCAACCGCTGACCACAGCAACAGGGTTAGGTACCACTAAGGCTCCAGCGACCAGGAATAGTGGGAATCAGGAGAAAACCCTACCGCCAGGTCAGTAGGTACAAGAAGGAAGCGGTAAGCAAGCCAGGCCTAGATCCAGGCAGGCCCGAAGCTTAGAGAGTAAAAGACACAGATCAGGAGGCCCTATACCCGCTCACTGGGGAGAGTCCGGAAATGTACCCTTCTCCCTGAGTGCCCTGGACCGTACCTGCATCACCACCAGTAAAGGTATTGAAGTTTGCCCTTGTGTGTGTGCCTGTACTTCCTCTAGGACCGTCCTGCCGTCTCTCTCCTGCTTCCACCATCTTTCTACACCTCTACACTGCCCTGAGGCCCGCTCCACCTGTGGGGAGCCGTTCCATCATAGCTGCCCCTAACATCAGCCTCCGTGCACTGTCGCAGCGCTGGTAACCTCTTACCAGAATCCACAGGTGGCGTCACAAATTATTCTAAAACCCCTATAAATATAATCATTCCCCATTTTGTTGACCGCCCTGGGCCACGGACCGGGCCAGCCACCGTGATTTCCCCCAAGCATCTGAAGGCCCGGCTGCCGAGTACCCCACGGCCCTGGGGGCGCGTCATAGCCACTGGCCTTTTCTGGTGGTGATAGTCTTGGGCAGGCAGCACCTGATGTCCACACTCTCCACAGTTGCTACCAACAACAAATCTTTGTAGCCTGGTCCCTTTTGTTGATGGGATCAGCCTCACAAACTGCAGGGGTTCCTCAGTGAGGGTGATAGGTGCACAAGTTTTTGCAGAGGTGCAGTGTCAGCTGTGCGCCTGTCTGCGCTTACACACTCGCCTATCCATACAGATTGCCAGGGACATGGCTGAGTCACGGAGTCAGGAATGGAACGAACATGTCCTTGATTTGTCAGAGAGTCCGGTACTAAACCGATGGCGAAGGGTCCAGACGTCCAGTCAATCCACCATGAGCCAGCGTCCCAGCGCCAAAACCCAGTGCAGTAACCTCAGCAGCATGTCACACCTGGTGGAGGACAGTTAATTTATTTTCTGTGAAATCTACTCAGTAATGGTTGAGTAAGGCACAAGTCACCTGGGAGCATTCTGGAGCATCAGGGGGTAGAGAGAATGCCCAAGTCTGGGGGTCACCCTGCAGCAGGGAGAGGAGGAGTCCTACATACTGGCGCTCAGAACCAGATGAATTTGGGCGAAGCCTAAAATACAGGTAACAACTTTCCCTGAAAGAAAAATAATTCCTACAATCACCTGAGAATTAGTCAGGCAGGTTAATATTGGGTTAAAAAAAATCAAGGGAGGACCTGCAGGGGCCAGAGCAGTCTCATGAGGCTGAAATGCTCTGCAGGATCCTGGGCTAACTGGGCCTGGTCGTGATTTTGATCCACCACCATTTGGAAGGGATCCATTATGGGCTAGTTATACTGTAATGGGGGTTCATCAGTGGTCGCCTGTCAGTGCTAAAATGGTTACCACAGACAGACCGGGCACAAGTCACTCGGTCTCTGAATGACTCTCACCGGGGGAAAATGAACATGTTCGAATGCCGATGAAGCTGAAAGCTCACCCACTCGCCATAGAAGATGCTCTGATAATCACGGCTGTAGGTAAGCAGAGCTTCAATGCCATCAGACTTCATCATTTTTACCATACATATATTCACCTGCGAGTGAACACATCCTAAGGCTATGTGCGCACGTTCAGGATTTGATTGCAGAAATTTCTGCAGCGTTTCTGCATCTCTTGGCAGGAAAAGCACTGCAGAAATAACGCGCGCCTTCTCGCAGTTTTGAGGCGTTTTTAATGGGGGTTTTTATACGGTTCTTAATGCGTTTTTTTAAAGCGTTTTTGTACATCAATGAATGCTTTTTGGAGCTAAATAAAGTTATTTGAAAAAAGAAACGTGGGACATGACATATTGGTTAATTTAAATGATTAAAGAATGTGTCTGTTGTATTTCAAATAAATTTACTCTGTGTCTGTGTGTTTATTTAACTCTTTACTTTAGTTTAATTAGGTGTAGTAATGAAAGGGTCTAATTGACACCTTGTCATCACCACACAAAAGGGCTAGGTGTCAGCTAATCCCATAAGCCCAGTCTTCATTACCATTCCGATTCATTTAATTTCTGGGGCAGCCTAGAGCTGCTATTTTTAGCCTAGGAAGCTGCCATTAGGTAAACATGTTCCCTGGCTGTAATAAAAGCTCACAGCTGTTTCTTTAGCCGCTACGTCCCCACGATCAGCAACCAGCAGCGCTTTGGACACAGCGTATTTTTGCTGCGTCCAAAACGCTGTCTTCTAATGCTGCACTTTTGTTGTCAATACTTGCGGATCCACCGCATATAATGACTATTCAATCGGTCAAAATCTGCAGAAATTGACATGCGGGTGAGTTTGGGTACGTGGCCACGGTCAGGAGCCGCTGCAGGTTTGAAGCTGTGTATTTATGCAGCGTCAAACCCGCAGCGTCCAGATGTTACAGCATAGTGGATGAGATTTCTAGAAATCCCATGTCCACTATGCGTGCATCTGAGGCTGCGGATCACCCGCGGACACTGACATGTGGCACGTCTTTCAGGACCGCAGCATGTCGAATTCTCTTGCGGAGTCGCTAGTCTCCGCAACAGAATTTTGACCACTAGAAAGTATTGAATGTGATAAATCCGCAAGGTTCAGTAAACACATGTGGATTTACCTGCGTTCAGTAGAACGCAGCGTTTTGGACGCAGCAAAGATATGCCGTGTTCAAAGCGCTGCTACATATGGATCATGGACACATAGCCTAAAAAAAAAATGGTGTGGGCTCCCGCGTCATTTTTATAACCAGCAGAGGGAAAGCCAACCTCTGGGAGCTGATAGTAGTAGTCGGGGAAGGGTCCATTTGCCAAAAATGTTCTCTAGCTATTAATAACAGCCAATAGCTGTTTACTGGCTAGATTACAGGGGGACCCCAGAAAAAAATTGACGTAGGGTCCCACTATAAAATCTAACCAGAAAAGGCTAAACAGACAGCTGCGGGCTGATATTAATAGACAGGGAAGGGGCCATGGATACTAGCCCCCTCCACAGCTAATGATATCATCCCTCAGCAGTGCCAGAAATGGCGCATCCATAAGATGCGCCAAATCTGGCACTTAGCCTCCACTCTTCCCACTGCCCTGTAGCGGTGGCGAGTGGGTAATGGGGTTGGGGTTCATGTCAGCCTTGTATTGGCGGCTGACATGAAGCCTATGTTAGTATTGGAAAGGCGTCTATAAGACGCCCCCATTACTAACCACGTAGTTACGTTTTCAATGCTTTTCAATAAAAAACACCGCCAGAATAAAGTATTTTATTGAAATAAAATTACACATGGTCTTAATAATTTTTTTATTACACGCCCAGTCCCCGAATCCCTCAATCTTCTGTAAAAAAAAACAAAAAACATATCCCTCACCTGTCCGCCGTCATGACGTAATCCAGATTGTCCCTCTGCGATCCGGGTCACTTCTACAGCAGCCACATCAGTCACTGATGTGACTGCTGTAGAAGACATCACTGTATACACTGACAGGAGTGTAATCACTCCTGTCAGTGTACATGGCTGTGCTGCAGGAGTGAGGTCACTTGGGTTCATCAACTGAAGATCAGCTGAGCAGCCCTGGTGACCTCAGCATCAGTGGTATTTGGGAAAATATTTAGATTTGAGAGTCCTCAGTGGTTGATACCTTTTAATGGCTAACTGAAAAGATGGTAACAGTTGGCCATTAAAAGGTATCAACCACTGAGGACTCTCAAATCTAAATATTTTTCTATCTACTGGCTAACAAGGTACAAAAAAAAAAATATAAATATATATATAACACAGTACAGAACCAAAAGTTTGGACACACCTTCTCATTTAAAGATTTTTCTGTATTTTCATGACTATGAAAATGGTATATTCACACTGAAGGCATCAAAACTATGAATTATCACATGTGGAATTATATACTTAACAAAAAAGTGTGAAACAACTGAAAATATGTCTTATATTCTAGGTTCTTCAAAGTAGCCACCTTTTGCTTTGATGACTGCTTTGCACACTCTTGGCATTCTCTGGATGAGCTTCAAGAGGTAGTCACCGGAAATGGTCTTCCAACAATCTTGAAGGAGTTCCCAGAGATGATTAGCACTTGTTGGCCCTTTTGCCTTCACTCTGCGGTCCAGCTCACCCCAAACCATCTCGATTGGGTTCAGGTCTGGTGACTGTGGAGGCCAGGTCATCTGGCGTAGCCCCCCATCACTCTCCTTCTTGGTCAAAGCGCATCAAAAACGCACAGTGTGCACTTAACCTAAGTAGGAATCCATTTGAGATCCAAAAAAGTAGTGTCTTTTTGGTGAACGCTCCCCAAAAAGAGCCAGACTGCCCATCATTAGCAGGTGGAGAGAAAGAATGGTCCGGTAGCCGGGTCAGAACCAGGAGTTTGGTTCAGGCAAAAAATCGTAAGGCAGGAGAAGCTTCATAATCAGTAATGTGCGCTGGGAATACAGGCAAGCCACGGAGGCTGGTCAGGCTATATCTGGCTGTCAGGCAGCATTTCAGGACCTTAAATAGCTGCAGCCCCACCCCGGCCACGCAACAAAAGTTAACTCTCACTCTCCCAGCCCAGATGGAACTACAAGTCCCAGAGGACACAAAACTAATTGTTTTTGCCTACAATGAGAGGACGGTGCTGCCTGATAACAGCAGCAGAGACAGGAAGGGCAGGCACCGATACAGATGTTGCAACTGCATCATGAAATAAATGTATAAAACCGTATAGGAGTCCCTATATGCGTCTATTTATGAATGCAATGTAGGTCACTGGTGGTCACAAGCTCAGTCAAGTGTTGGCGCCATTCTTTGCGCACATAGATCCGTCTCTGTTCGCTCAGTCATCTCTTGTGCCTCAGACTTGTGCGGGTTTTCTATCCTGACGCTCCTGACCACAAGCGGCCGGCTGTCTACATCATCGCGGAGCGAGAAGTAGGAGATGAGATAATAACGTGCGAAGAGTCTGAGAAGATGAGGCGCGAGAGGACGAGCGGAGCCTAGAAGTGACAGATTGGATCCCAGGGATATTTCTAACCAGATTCGCCCCAACGTTCTGTTCACTCTTCTTAAAATAAGATGTTTGAGAAAGTGTCCCAGAAAAGCTGTGAATAGCACTTCACGGAGGCACAATCTGCTAATTAATGAGAAACAAAAATACGTCCTAGTGCCAGGAAGACTTTTCTCAGTTCCTTAAAGGAGAAGGATCCCTTATTGATGGAGTTTGGGCTGTAGGAGAGTGAAGCAGTATAGCCGTCCAAGCCTGGAGCTGCACTCACTATAATTAAGACATGGATCTGTGGCACCCCAGGGGTCTGGTCTCCACAGTAACAGCAATGTTATGTCTGAGAGCAGGCGGGAGGTCTCTTGGTCAGGAATCCTATGCATGCCACACCTCCTGCCCAGTCCTGGGAGGGGAATAACTTCCCCTATATAAACCTGGGGCTGAGGCAGGGTTAGAGAGTTCAGAGGGAGAGTTCAGCCAGGAGGGCTGACAGGGAGCTGTGGCTCCGGCTGGGCCCAGCTCCTGGGCCATGCCAGAAGTAGAGACAGAGAAGAGAAGCAGCTATGGGAAGAAACAACAGGAGCTCTGTGGGAGCAGTGTTACAAGGAGTCAGGGGCTGGCAGCTGCAGAGCTCGCCCTGACTGAGAAGATTTCTTACCGGACCCGGAGTCCGAGGCTGTGGGGACTAACTCCTACCCAGCAGCAGAATCCGTCAGGCAGGGGATTCCAGGTCCTCTGGCCAAGAAACCCGAAGGCACGGTCACACGCATGGGACCAGCACCGCCGTCGTGGAGCGGAAGCTACTAGAAGGCCCCGAGTCACCGGCCATACGGGTGAGCACCACACGGTACACTCAGGGACGTGGGCTACTTATACCCGCCTCTAGCAAGGTAGCCAGAAGAGTATCGTTAGTTTGGGAGGCCTACAACTCCGCCTGGCCAGGGGAGATCCCATCTGCTCAAGGACTGCCCAGGCCCCAATCGCTAGCCAGTACTCCGGGAGGGTCTATCGTTGTCACCAGTAAAGACCCTGAACTACACCGTACCGTCTCCGAGTGGTTCCTGCTACCCCCATCATCCACGTCGGCTGCCCTGAGGCCATACCCCTCCCGTTGGGGGTTATACTATCACGCTGCACAATCCTACCACCGGCCTCAGCGGTCTGCCCTGCAGCAGCAGCTCCTTAGCTGTACTCAACGGGTGGCGTAGTCGTCCAACATCTACCGCTAATACAGCGCCACTTAGTCTGACTCCCTGGGTACGGACCGGATCACCGCCACGAGACTACAACCCTCAAGAGATCCGGCTCCGGGTAAGCTCCCGCATGCGCAACGCAGCGCGACACAGTCCCAGGGGCGCGTCAACTTTTGGCGTAGTCGGCAGGATTTCGTGCCCGCAACCACCGGGTACTGCGTGCCTGAAAAAGACTGTTCAAACTTACCTTCGGTGGAGTTTTCCCGCCATCCGGCGCCATCTTCAGCCTTCTTCCCGCCATACGTGGAGTTTTCCCGCCATTGGACGCCATCTTGAGGACGCCGCGCGGGAAGAAGAGGGGCGTGGACTCCGAAAGCGCGCGAGAACTGAAGCCCCGCCTCACGTCCGGACGTTGCGTAAGGTCCTGGAAGGAGCCCAGCAGACGCCGACGTCACAGGAGCGCGACGGAAGGTCCTCAACCCTGACGATTCACTGCGGAGCCGCGGCCTACGGAAGAGGATCATCGCAAGGTAGGCCACGGTCCACTAGGAGGGAGAAGGATGCCGGATACGGAGGAGAGCTTCACCGCTTCAACCCCCGCCAGCGCCACCGCTGTTGTGGTCATGCCTTTCACCATGCCCTATATCCCGGGGGCAGCCTGGCTACCCCAGTACTCAGGGGAGTCACATACCCTGCATGACTTTAGAGAAAAGCTGGATAGCCTCTTCCAGGTGTACCCCCTCACAGAGGAGCAAAAAGTGAGCATCCTGGTGGCCCAATTAACCGGGGCAGCCCAAAGGGAGGTAAAGTCCTGGCCACCTGGGAGGAGGACTGTCGCAGAGATACTAACCCAGCTAACCGAGGAGGAGCTGCAGTACTACCAATACGAGGAAAGCCAAGAGGACCCGGACGGGTCTGAGGACTACCCTCAGGAGGGAGCACAAAGAGGACATAGCTACTGAAGGGAAGTAGCGTGAATAAAGAGCTGTAAATAGTTACCCGTAAGGGTACAAGGACTGTGAGCAGCCATTCCTTATCCCCACTGGCCGAGGACTGAGAACGGCCATATCTTGTGTATAATTATGTGTTTCTAGTTATTTATAGGAGTCCTTGGTGGATTTACCGGGAATCCTTGTACATGGTTGGAGCGTAACCTAGGAATGGACTAAAGACTGTTAAGGACTCGGGGCAGGACAGACCCCTACCTGGTTACGTCTCCCTGTTTTGGTGAAATGGACACCTTTGTTTTCTTCAAAGACTGCACCCGGTTGCGGACACGCCGTAACCATCTTTATGTGTTTTTCTTATTGTATTATTATTGTTTATACCTTGTTATGTTTTTCTAAAAATATGTTTAGTCCCGGAGTACTAAAATTCACTAGGGGGGAATGTGGCACCCCAGGGGTCTGGTCTCCACAGTAACAGCAATGTTATGTCTGAGAGCAGGTGGGAGGTCTCTTGGTCAGGAATCCTATGCATGCCACACCTCCTGCCCAGTCCTGGGAGGGGAATAACTTCCCCTATATAAACCTGGGGCTGAGGCAGGGTTAGAGAGTTCAGAGGGAGAGTTCAGCCAGGAGGGCTGACAGGGAGCTGTGGCTCCGGCTGGGCCCAGCTCCTGGGCCATGCCAGAAGTAGAGACAGAGAAGAGAAGCAGCTATGGGAAGAAACAACAGGAGCTCTGTGGGAGCAGTGTTACAAGGAGTCAGGGGCTGGCAGCTGCAGAGTTCGCCCTGACTGAGAAGATTTCTTACCGGACCCGGAGTCCGAGGCTGTGGGGACTAACTCCTACCCAGCAGCAGAATCCGTCAGGCAGGGGATTCCAGGTCCTCTGGCCAAGAAACCCGAAGGCACGGTCACACGCATGGGACCAGCACCGCCGTCGTGGAGCGGAAGCTACTAGAAGGCCCCGAGTCACCGGCCATACGGGTGAGCACCACACGGTACACTCAGGGACGTGGGCTACTTATACCCGCCTCTAGCAAGGTAGCCAGAAGAGTATCGTTAGTTTGGGAGGCCTACAACTCCGCCTGGCCAGGGGAGATCCCATCTGCTCAAGGACTGCCCAGGCCCCAATCGCTAGCCAGTACTCCGGGAGGGTCTATCGTTGTCACCAGTAAAGACCCTGAACTACACCGTACCGTCTCCGAGTGGTTCCTGCTACCCCCATCATCCACGTCGGCTGCCCTGAGGCCATACCCCTCCCGTTGGGGGTTATACTATCACGCTGCACAATCCTACCACCGGCCTCAGCGGTCTGCCCTGCAGCAGCAGCTCCTTAGCTGTACTCAACGGGTGGCGTAGTCGTCCAACATCTACCGCTAATACAGCGCCACTTAGTCTGACTCCCTGGGTACGGACCGGATCACCGCCACGAGACTACAACCCTCAAGAGATCCGGCTCCGGGTAAGCTCCCGCATGCGCAACGCAGCGCGACACAGTCCCAGGGGCGCGTCAGATCCATGCCTCCCAACTTTTGTTGAACAGGAAGAGGGACAAATTATGCCGCGCTCTATAGCAAATTTTGGCCACAGCCCAAATCCACGCCCCTGGCCACAGCCCAAATCCACACCCATTTACCATTATCTTTCTCCCCTGGCAGGAGAAGTTCTCAGAGGAGCGCTGGTATTAAGGGAAATTCAGCAGACAGCCGAGACTGCAGGTTGTAGACCCAAATCCAGGAGTGTCTGCAGTAACCGGGACAGTTGGACTCTGTCCAGCATCCAGGTCAGTGCTACCTGTCAGCTGGAGAGAGGCCGCGAATCTCTTATCTTCCGGTGCAGCGCGACGTCATCTGTGCGTCCTGCTCATCTCTTGTTGGGACCTGTAGATTATTTTTTGTTCTTCATTCACAGTCGGAGCCGCCAGAACTTTCTCATCAATATGTGGCTTTACTATACGACATCTGGCATTTTTATATCTGTAAGGCCGTGGTCACACATTGCAGAAATACTGTGTGTCTTGTTTTCAGCAGATGTCCGCACCAAACTCCACAATAACAATCCCCTCCCCCTTATTTGACGCGTTTCTGGTGCAGATGTGAAGACGCGTTTTTAAGGTGCTTTTTATAGTAAAGAAAAGCTTTGCACTTAATGAAGTATCTTAGTTTTTTTTAGGCTCCACATAGACGCGTCTGAAGACGCTGCTGAACTCTGCGGTAGTGATGAGCCTGCGTGTGTTGTTAACCCTTTCGGCAAGCACGCTCGGAATTTATGCTAGTGCCGCCGCGGCTGCATGTGTCACTGCATCCTGACCACATGCAGCCGCGGCGGCTCAAACATAGAGGCCGAGCACGCCGAAAATACTCAGCGAACACCCGAGCGTGCTTGCCGAAATGGTTAACAATACACGCTCGCTCATCACTACTCTGCGGTTTTGGAGCATTTTCTCCTCGGCTTCCTCTGAAAAAAATGCATGGAGAAAAAAAAACTCTGCTGCATTTTTAAGTGCAGAATCAAAGCTTTTCTGTATTATTAAAAAGAGTTAAAAACTCAGCTTTATATCTGCATCAAAATCGCATCAAATAAGCGAGAAAACGCATAAAAGAAACGCAGCAAACGCACAATAGTCAGAGAAGATTGTTACTGCGTCGTGTGGTGCGAACACCTGCAGAAAAAAAAAGCAACAAAAAGAACGCAGCATTTATACTATTTGTGAACACGGCCTTAGCATTACAGTTTTATTACATTTTTATGGGTTTAATAAAGGAAAAAATAACAATTACGCCTTTTTTTTTAAGCCATTTACCGATCCCCGTAAATAATCTGAATCTGATCGCTGTGTTGTGCGGGTCGTTACGATTACAGGGATACCAAATATGTCCATGTTATTTGCTGATTTGTGATGTTCATTATTTTTTACAAAACACATTAAAAATGAGAATATTTTTTTCATTATCAAATGTTTTTATTTATTCTTTTTTAGCAATTTGATAGGCTGAGAAATCTCTTATTCTCCATGTAGAATAAAAATACATACATAATACACAGCAGTGTATTTCTATCAGTGTATTTCTATCCTAGGCAGATTCTGCAGTACAGATCAAGTAGTCAGAATTCTAGCAATGATATCACTATAGCTTGTGGCTCCGCAGGTTAAGTGTCTGTGTATAAACATACACCATGTATTTCTATGTAGATGTATACTCTGCTTCTGGATTAATTGACTGCATTGTAGAGTCAAGATAACTAAATCCTCCTATGTTTCCTATTGAGAGCTGTAGCTCAGTGGTTTGAGATGCAGCCTCTGGACATCTGAGTTCCCAGTTCAAGTCCTGGGCAGATGCTGAAGAAAGAAGAATATAATTTAACTTATTCACTGACTGGTGAGTGGCCCTGTCCCCCGAGGAGGCAGAGCAACATCAGAAAGGTGAGTATCAATAGAATCCGGGAGAACAGCTGAGCCGTGACGGGACGGTCCCGCAGGATACGGGACGGTCCCGCAGGATACGGGACGGTTGGGAGCTATGATGAATCACCCAATTTCATATTAATCTGAAAAAGGAAAAACGGAGCTGCCAGCGACGACCCAAAATCCTATCACATTGTGACTATGTAATGTGTGTGGTGGAGCGCAGAGCGTCATGTCCTCTGCTAACGCCAGACATGGCCGCAGGCACAACTGACATTTACTGAGGGGTAAAGGAGCGCCGTAATCCAGCAGTCTCTGAGCAGCAGGAGCTTATCTCAGTCTCTGCCATTAGTAGCTCTCTACCATCTTGGATATACAGATATATAATATAATACAGTCATATGAAAAAGTTTGGGCACCCCTATTAATCTTAAGCTTATTGTTTTATAAAAATTGGTGTTTTTGCAACAGCTATTTCAGTTTGATATATGTAATAACTGTTGGACACCGTAATGTTTCTGCCTTGAAATGAGGTTTATTGTACTAACAGAAAATGTGCAATCTGCATTCAAACAAAATTTGACAGGTGCATAAGTATGGGCACCCTTATCATTTTCTTGTTTTAAATACTCCTACCTACTTTTTACTGACTTACTAAAGCACTTTTGTTGGTTTTGTAACCTCATTGAGCTTTGAACTTCATAGCCAGGTGTATGCAATCATGAGAAAAGCTACTTAAAGTGGCTACTTGCAAGTTGTTCTCCTGTTTGAATCTCCTCTGAAGAGTGGCATCATGGGCTCCTCAAAACAACTGTCAAATGATCTGAAAACAAAGATTATTCAACATAGTTGTTCAGGGGAAGGATACAAAAAGCTGTCTCAGAGATTTAACCTGTCAGTTTCCACTGTGAGGAACATAGTAAGGAAATGGAAGAACACAGGGACAGTTCTTGTTAAGGCCAGAAGTGGCAGGCCAAGAAAAACATCAGAAAGGCAGAGAAGAAGAATGGTGAGATCAGTCAAGGACAATCCTCAGACCACCTCCAGAGAGCTGCAGCATCAACTTGCTGCAGATGATGTCACTGTGCATCGGTCAACTATACAACGCACTTTGCACAAGGGGAAGCTGTATGGGAGAGTGATGCAAAAGAAGCCGTTTCTGCAAGCACGCCACAAACAGAGTCGGCTGAGGTATACAAAAGCACATTTGGAGAAGCCAATTTCTTTTTGGAAGAAGGTCCTGTGGACTGATGAAACCAAGATTGAGTTGTTTGGTCATACAAAAAGGCGTTATGCATGGCGGCAAAAAAACACAGCATTCCAAGAAAAACACTTGCTACCCACAGTAAAATTTGGTGGAGGTTCCATCATGCTTTGGGGCTGTGTGGCCAATGCCGGCACTGGGAATCTTGTTAAAGTTGAGGGACGCATGGATTCCACTCAGTATCAGCAGATTCTTGACAATAATGTTCAAGAATCAGTGATAAAGCTGAAGTTACGCAGGGGATGGATCTTTCAGCAAGACAATGATCCAAAACACCGCTCCAAATCTACTCAGGCATTCATGCAGAGGAACAACTACAATGTTCTGGAATGGCCATCCCAGTCCCCAGACCTGAAGATCATTGAACATCTGTGGGATCATTTGAAGAGGGCTGTCCATGCTCGGCGACCATCAAACTTAACTGAACTGGAATTGTTTTGTAAAGAGGAATGGACAAAAATACCTTCATCCAGGATCCAGGAGCTCATTAAAAGCTACAGGAAGCGACTAGAGGCTGTTATTTTTGCAATAGGAGGATCTACTAAATATTAATGTCACTTTTCTGGTGAGGTGCCCATACTTATGCACCTGTCAAATTTTGTTTGAATTCAGATTGCACATTTTCTGTTAGTACAATAAACCTCATTTCAAGGCAGAAACATTACTGTATCCAACAGTTATTACATAGATCAAACTGAAATAGATGTTGCAAAAACACCAATTTTTATAAAACATTAAGCTTAAGATTAATAGGGGTGCCCAAACTTTTTCATATGACTGTATATATATATATATACGTACACAGTTTTAAGATCCGCTTACATTACATGATTTGTGGCACTAAACCACCATTTACACAGGACGATGCGCTGCTGAGAATGATGAGCTTCTGCGCTTCTCAAATGATCATTTCACGTTTGACCAGCCGTTTGTTTAGATGGCACAATTATCAGGAAACCTACAGTGTGAATGGACCTTAAGGGTCTGTGCACACGTTGCAGATTTGTCACAAAACTTTTCCTAATGCAGCAAAGCGAATGAGAATCCTGAAGTCTCGTCCACACGTTGCTTATTTGTGACTTGCAGATTTGGTGTTAATTTAAATCTGCATCATGTCAAAAACCGCATATAAAATGCGCATCAAATTCATGCAGCGTTTTTCATGCCAAGAGATGTAGAAATTTCTGCATCATATACTTAATGTTTGCACAGACCCTTTGGCTATGTTCACACGTTGCGTTTTTGCTTCTTTTTTTTTTTTTTTTGCTTCATTTTTTTATGTAAATTAAAAGCTGCTTGTATAGTACCAGAAAAAGCTTTGATATTTCAGAAATCTCATGCACACACTTGTTTTTTTTTCCTGACTGAATTGGAAAACTGCTTTTTTGAAAACTGCAGCATGTCACTTCTTTCAGCGTTTTTGCAGCATTTTTCACCCATAGAAAGCAATGAGTAAATACAAAAAAGCAGCAAAAAACGTTGCCATTGCCATCAGTCTTTGCTGCTTTTTTTAGTGAAACAAACAGTTACAGCAGGATGTGTATCCTATTTATTTCCGTGATTTCTCAAGTTTAA
This sequence comes from Phyllobates terribilis, assembly GCF_046119375.1. Lineage (NCBI taxonomy): Eukaryota > Metazoa > Chordata > Amphibia > Anura > Dendrobatidae > Phyllobates > Phyllobates terribilis. The sequence goes on along the minus strand of NW_027362767.1, from coordinate 10,702,081 downwards.
ACAAAAATGTCTTAGTCTCCTCACATGAGCCTGGATGTTAGGTTTAGTACAGTTTATTAATTAATGATATGTGCTACAGTAAACTAAGCCTGACCGATACAAGGGCCGACCAATGTGTGAAAATAAACAATGCCCGACCAACTCAATGCTCTGCCAATGTGTTAGGTCAACTATGCCCGACCAATTCACCGCCTCCGCTTTTCATGAACTCAAATGAACTGTTTTGTTCAGAAAAGTCACTATTTTTTCAGACATCATTTTTTTTCCCCCTAAATAATTTGATCAAATTGCCCTTTTTTCGAAAAATGTTTTATAGTGTCACATGTCTTGCATTGGTGGCCTAACACATTCCAATGTTCATGCTTGTATGGTGGAGGCAAAGCTGAATTTGGGGATTCTGAAAAATGCAGCAAAGAATTGCAGCAAAAAAAGCAACAAAGCCTGCTTTTTGTCTGCAGCTTTTTACTGCCAAGAGATTAGGTTTTGGCTGCAGAAATAAGCAGCAAGAAAGCAACATGTGAGCATAGCCTTAGGCTATGTGCCCACGATACAGAAATGAAGCAGAAAATTTCTGCATCTCCCTGGCAGAAAAAACGCATGCAGATTGTGCATGCGTTTTTCCTGCAGAATACATGTGGAATACATGCGGATTCACATGCATATCCACATGCGTTAACGCATGTGTTTCCCCATGCGGACTGACAAGCACTTTCCAGGCGATAGCATCACTTGGAAAGTGCTTGACAACTAGGTCACACTATATAAATCCATGCAAACAGCATATACAGTGTGACCGTAAAAATAAAAAAAATAAAGCTATACTCACCCCTGATGCCGCCGCGTGTGCTGCAGCGCTCGTCCTTACATAGTTACATAGTTACATAGTTACATAGTTTATAAGGCCGAAAAAAGACAAGCGTCCATCCAGTTCAGCCTATTTCTTGTGCACTGCAGCTATTCCGCAGCGTTGATCCAGGGGAAGGCAACAAAAAACCATGCGGTATAGGCCAATTTACATCATTGAGGAAAAACTCACTTCCCGACACCAATCTGGCAGTCAGATTAAATCCCTGGATTAATTAACTATCACTAAGCATAAGATGTAATTTTATTGTTCTCCAGAAAGGCGTCCAGGCCTCTCTTGAACTCATTAAGTGAGTTGGACATCACCACTTCCTCTCCCAGAGAGTTCCAGAGTCTCACGGCTCTGACCGTAAAGAATCCCCTTCTATGCTGGTGCAGGAACCTCCTTTCCTCCAGACGCATAGTGTGCCCCCTCGTCTTTGTCACCATCCTTGGTATAAACAGGTCATGGGAGAGATCTCTGTACTGCCCCCTGATGTATTTATACATGTCCTGGCTTCTTCCGGGTTGCCGGCACATCGCGAGACAGCCTGCGGTCACATGACCGCGACGTCATCTCAGGTCCTGGAAGGTAAGCGCTGCAGGGGCCGCCGGACAGGTGAATATAAACTTTATTTTTTATTTTATTCTTTTTTTTACAGGTTCTTTGGTACCCAGGTCTGGATGAGAGTCTCCTCTCCTCCAGACCTGGGTACCATCCGCACATTGAAACGCATATTATCTGCTTGTACAAATGTACAGACACGGATTATATGCGTCTCAATGCAAGTCAATGGCGGCGCTTCCGCAAAATTAATGAACATGCTGCGGATTTATGAGCGCTGCAGAAACGCTGCGGAAAAATCCACAGCATGTGCATTGACATTGCGGAATGCCATTGGGGACTATGGGGTGCGGATTACCATGCGTTTTTGATGCGTTTCCGCTGCGGAAATTCCGCAGCATAAACGCATGAAAAACGCATTGTGTGCTCGCAGCCTTAGGGTGATCCTAGGGCCTAATCCTCTTTTCAGATCCTCTCAGTCATCAGACTGTCACTCCCTGCAGCACAATCTCATGGGATCTCTGTAGTGTCCTCAGCATAGATAAATTGGTGTTAGCTACATAGGTTGAAAAAAAGACCTTGGTCCATCAAGTTCAATCTTCCTCCCCCAATTTTTCATTTTCTCACTAATTTAACTGTAACCCACAATGTTATGTGTAGTGAGGAAATCATCCGGCCCTTGTATAAAGCTGTTATAGTGTCGGCCCCTGTATAAAGCTGTTATAGTGTCGGCCCCTGTATAAAGCTGTTATAGTGTCGGCCCCTGTATAAAGCTGTTATAGTGTCGGCCCTTGTATAAAGCTGTTATAGTGTCTGCCCTTGTATAAAGCTGTTATAGTGTCGGCTCCTGTATAAAGGTGTTATAGTGTCGGCCCCTGTATAAAGCTGTTATAGTGTCGGCCTTTGTATAAAGCTGTTATAGTGTCGGCCCCTGTATAAAGCTGTTATAGTGTCGGCCCTTGTATAAAGCTGTTATAGTGTCGGCCCTTGTATAAAGCTGTTATAGTGTCGGCCATTACTACCTCTTGTGGTCGGCATTCCTCAGTCTCATCTCTGACTGTAAAGAACCCTTTCCCCCTTTCCTGTTTAGGTGCCGGAATCTCCTTTCTCCCCCTGTAATGAACCCCTGGTCCTTACTATGATCTATAGAAGGAATAAGTCCTGTGCCGTCCTCTGTACTGACCACACATATATTATACATGTAATGAGATCCCATCTGAGGCGTCTTTTTCTAAGATAAGAAAACACAACTTTTCCAACCTCTCAGAATATAAGTGGTCTCCATCCCGTGTAATATAGGAGAGGTCTCCATCCCGAGTAATATAGGAGAGGCCTCCATCCCGTGTAATATAGGAGAGCCTCCATCCCGTGTAATATAGGAGAGGTCTCCATCCCGTGTAATATAGGAGAGGTCTCCATCCCGTGTAATATAGGAGAGGCCTCCATCCCGTGTAATATAGGAGAAGTCTCCATCCCGTGTAATATAGGAGAGGTCTCCATCCCGTGTAATATAGGAGAGGTCTCCATCCCGTGTAATATAGGAGAGGTCTCCATCCCGTGTAATATATGACCGGCCTCCATCCCGTGTAATATAGGAGAGGCCTCCATCCCGTGTAATATAGAAGAGGCCTCCATCCCGTGTAATAGAGGAGAGGCCTCCATCCCCTGTAATAGATGAGAGGCCTTCATCCCATGTAATAGAGGAGAGGTCTCTGTTACGTGCATGCCACTAGGTTTAGATACGGGCGAGACAGGTTTCATGAATTCTTGGATCCTGGGGGAACCATTACTCAGGGCGACCATACGTTGCAGCTTTCTCAGTCATAAAGGGGTATTGACCCTCAGGCACAGACACACTTGACGAGAGTCTTCATGAGCAGTAGAATTTAATGTAACAGCACGTCCAGTACAGATCAAGTCTCTTAAAGCAACAGGCTTCAATAACTGCAACAGTCTCTTTAGCAGCTCACTTCTATGCATCCACAACAACAGGCTTTTCCTTTACAAAGGCACGGTAGTACACAGCATTCTTTATCCTCAGTGAGATGAAGGGGGGAGGGTTTGATGAGGAAGATGATCCTTGTGACACAATTCCATCCGGTCCTTATCTTCCTGCCCGATGATAGTATTCCATCAACTAGAAGTACAGGGTTTCTGCCTTAGCCCAACTTCACTCTTTAAGGGAATCCCGTCCACTATGGTTCACTTGTCTGAATTTCTGTGAGATACAGATCACCCAGGTCTCATCCCTATGGCTGCTGCCAGAACAGTAAACACCTTCCCCACAATATCCCTGGGGCTTTGCTAACCACTCCATGTCTCCTGTGACTGTTAACCCCTCTAGTTGCCGGATGCTTCTGAAGCAACAGCATTACTTCTGCATTTCACACTCTTCCCTCCTTTTTGAATGTCGTCCTCGACATTCGCTTTAATTGGTCGATCTGACCAATTCCGAGACAGTGGTGAGAGTTGAGTAACTTTATATACAAATTGGCGTTGTGAAATTGGTATAACATTTATAAACATTAATAACCACCTATTCTTAGGACCTTTTGCTTGTAGGACTCCTGTAAGAAATAAACAGTTAACACAATTAAAACAATCGGCATCTCTTCGGCTGGACGTTTTCTTACGTCTTCAACCAGCTCTCTCTCACTAGGTCTTAACAGTTCTTTGTTTCTACAAAGTCTTTTAAGGAAAATCAAAGCATGAAAACAAGTCTTTCCACCTGCAACATTGTCCATACTTGGTGGTGAATACCACTCAATTGGGCTTACCTGGTCCGTAGGCAGAGATACCTTTTTCCATTCTACAGTCCCTGGCACTTGACTCGGTTCACAACATACCTCATACGTCAGCATCACAGACCTCCTCACTTCTCGAGTCGACATCCTTTTGGTGGGTTGTTCCTCAGATACCATGGGTTTTTCGGTTCCTGGAGGTTCTTCCGCCGCACTCATTTCTCCTTCTTCCCATATGCTCTTGGAGCTGCCTCTGTAAGTTCCTGTACTTCTCCTGAATCGCCTGTTTCCGGATGGTCTGGTAATTCCGCTCCTCCTGAGTGTCGATCGGTCTCTTCAGTGACCGGTGTTCGATCATCAGATCTGAATTGGACTTCTTTCTTATTTCTTGTTACAAACTCTGGAACCACGGGACTTAGTTCACTCTGCTGAGGATGGTACATCCCTCTTCTTGCCGGTCCGAGAAATACAACAGCGTGCTCTTCTTTATCGGAACTCTCAAGGTCACTATCAACCTCCGGAGCTTTAGTCTGTTGTAGTCCCTTAGTCGATCTCGGTCAATGCCGGTCTATTTCTGGGAAGTCTTGTTGTGGTGGGAGATAATCACAGGGTAGTAGTAAATTCCGATGGACTATTCTGGCTTTCTTGTCCCCCGTTTCCAATCAGATTTCATACACTGGACTGTCACCAGCTTTCCTCCTTATGACCACATACACCTTGTCTTCCCAGTACAAACAAAGTTTTCCTGCACCACCTTTTTCACGTACGTTCTTGACTAGCACCCGACTTTCCGGTGCCAATTCTCCTCCATAACATTTTCGATCATAGTACTCCTTACCCTTTCTGTGCCCTTGAGTAACCACTTTGGACGCTATGCTGTATGCCTCTGTCATCAGTTCCTTCCATTTCTGAACGTACTGCGGATACATTTTGTAAGTCTCTGACACCGGAGTATCGAACATGATGTCGATTGGCAGTCTTAGCGATCGTCCATACAATAGGAAGAAAGGTGAGTAACCCGTTGCTTCGCTATTTGTACAGTTAGGCATGTACCACTTTTGACAGAGAACTCGTCCAGTCTTTCTTCTGGTCAGCTGTTAAAGTGCGCAACATCGACAGTAATGTCCGGTTAAAACGTTCCACTTGTCCATTACCTTCTGGGTGATAGGGTGTTGTGTGGGATCTCTGAATTCTACAGTACTTTCCTAACTTGGCAAAGAGCTGGTTCTCAAATTCTCTTCTTTGGTCATGGTGTAACCTTGTAGGGAACCCAAACTTCACAGCAAAATCATTGAAGATCTTCCCTGTCGTTGTTCAACCAGATTTATTGGTGGTGGCATATGCTTGAGCAAATCAAGTAAAATGGTCCATCACCACCAAGATGTATTCGTAACCGCCCTTACATGTCTCGAGATGTAGAAAGTCTATTGAGACCATCTCAAACGGGTACGTAGTTTGGATGTTGCCCATAGGTGCCCGGGTTGAAGAGTTGGGAAATTTATCTTTCAGACACCCACACTCCCTAGTCACGTACCTCTCAATATCTCTTTGCATGTACGGCCAGAAGAAACGTTCACGGATCAAGTTTGTTGTCCTTTCCACTCCCAGGTGTCCCATATTTTCATGGAGTTCTTTGAAGACCAACCTACGGAATACTCTGGGTAGTACCAACTGCTGGTTTTGTCCTCCTTTACGATACAGAATACCGTCTTCACTGAGGTACAGCTTCGTCCATTCTTTAACTAAAACAGATACTGCTGGTGACTCATCTCTCTCCCGTTTACTTGGAAACCGATTTTGGTCCACATAAGGTAGTATTCTGCCAATTATCTGATCTTCCCATTTGTTGGTGGTTTATGGTTCACTCTCGGCGGTGGTACTGGAGGGTCATCATTATGATCTTTGGACTGGCAACCGGGGGTCTCTAATTTCAGCTGACTCATTTTAGGTGGTTTTAGGAGCAGAGTTTCCTTATCTTCTGTCCGCTCTCTGACTCCAAACTAGCTGCCTCATTTATTTTTTCAATTAGGACTTCATCCAGAATGTCAGGATCTTTTAGGTACTATTTCAGCTGTAGCTTAATATCTTTGCTGATTAACCCCGTTCCCAACGATCTCAAGAACTTCTTCTGGACTAACCCAGCGTCAAATTTGTCCTCTGCCCCTACATCTCTGGATGCGAACAATAGTCTATCCCTAAGTTCAATCTTTCTGAACAAGAAACTTTGGGGTGATTCATTATTGTTCTGTGAGATGTTAATGAGCCGGTGGAACAATTCTGAAGTACTCTCTTCTTTATAGTGCCCTTTTAAAATCATCTTCATCTGTGGTAGGGTTAATTGACTTTTCATTTCTAACATACTGCGGAGGATCAGTCCTGGGCTGATCACTTTCACCACCCCCTCAATGATCTCATCTGGCTGGTAGCCTTTCTGTAATCCTGCATCAATCTGGTGCAACAAGTTCATATAAGACAGTTTCTCTTTCTGCTCACACTCTCCAGTCCCAGGATCTTGAACTCTTTCCTTATGGTGATTTGTGGTGTTGAAGAGGACTGTCTTCCTCATTTATCTAACCCGAGCTGGTTAAAGGTGCTGTCAGAGTCTCTCACACATTCAGAGGGTTTGGTAGATTTCTGCAGGGCTGTTGTTAAGGCTTTGAATTGTTCTTTCAATTCCTGTAGTTCTGTCTGCGGAAGGGGATTCCCGCTCTTGGTAATTGTCACCGCCTCTCCATCTTCCAACTTCAACCTGGTTAGAAACTGTGTTACCTCCTGGAGGAACATCCTCATGATGTCTTCAGCTTCTTTCTCCCCAGCTCATTCATCGGAGTATTAATGGCGGCTAAAAGTTGTCTGCGGGTGCGTGCTTTAGAGATCTGTTCTTCTGACATCTTTATATGTACTGCTACTGCTCTCAATTCTTCACGGGTTAACTGAAGAAGCAGTTCACTGAATCTGTCCATTTATATTTCCACATCCATGATGCTAGTGAGTTTTCTTTAGGGCTGGTCCCCTTTAACTGGTGTAGCAGAGTTGAGTTGAGGTGCTGTGCTGCTGTATTTTTCAGTCACTTTGCCTCTTCTCCCTCTACACGCTAATTCCCGCTTAGAATTCCCCGTACGGGCCACCACTGTTACGTGCATGCCTCTAGGTTTAGATAAGGGCCAGACAGGTTTCATGAATTCTTGGAATCCTGGGGGAACCGTTACTCAGGACGACCATATGTTGCAGCTTTCTCAGTCATAAAGGGGTATTGACCCTCAGGTACAGACACACTTGACGAGAGTCTTCATGAGCAGTAGAATTTAATGTAACAGCACGTCCAGTACAGATCAAGTCTCTTAAAGCAACAGGCTTCAATAACAGCAACAGTTTCTTTAGCAGCACACTTCTATGCATCCACAACTACAGGCTTTTCCTTTACAAAGTTTCAGTAGTACACAGCATTCTTTATCCTCAGTGAGATGAAGGGGGGATGGTTTGATGAGGGAGATGGTCCCTGTGACACAACTCCTTCCAGTCCTTATCTACCTGCCCGATGATAGTATTCCATCAACTAGAAGTACAGGGTGTCTGCCCTTAGCCCAGCTTCACTCTTTAAGGGAATTCCGTCCACTATGGTTCACTTGCCTGAACTTCTGTGAGATACAGATCACCCAGGTCTCATCCCTTTGACCACTCCCTGTCTCCTGTGACTGTTAACCCCTTTAGTTGCTGGATGCTTCTGAAGCAACAACATACCTCCCAAATTTTGAAGAAGAGAAAGAGGGAATGATCATGCGTCATGTGTAGCGCGGTGTGGCAAATTTTGGCCACACCCCAGTCCACGTCCATTTACTATTTCTTTCTCTCCTGGCAGGAGGAGTTGTCAGAGGGGCACTGGTAATGAGAGGCATTCAGCAGACGGCCCTCATCCCCATTCCTGGTATGCATGGCCCCCTCATCCCCATTCCTGGCATGCATGGCCCCCTCAGACCCAATCCTGGCATGCATGGCCCCCTCAGACCCAATCCTGGCATGCATGGCCCCCTCAGACCCAATCCTGGCATGCATGGTCCCCTCAGACCCAATCCTGGCATTCATGGCCCCCTCAAACCCAATCCTGGCATGCATGGCTCCCTCAGACCCAATACTGGTATGCATGGCCCCCCATCACTGCACACATGAAAAAAATAAACACTTCTACTCACCTGACGTCACTTCCATGCATCCTTAGATTCTGAGGTGAGCTGCGGGGATATTCACTCCTCTCCACTCCGGGACTATGGACGTGGAGAGGAGTGAATAGTCATTCTCCTTAATAGCGGGCACTCTCATGTCCTGCTGCGGCTCAGCAATCCTCTGTGCCCACTACTAAAGGGAATGAATATTCACTCTTCTCCACACCCATGGAAGTGGAGAAGAGTGAATATTCATTCTCTCTAATAGCTGGCACATAGTATCGTGGAGCCCAAGCAGGAAGCTGGCGGCTGCGACTGACAATGTGTGCTATTAAGGAGAATGAATATTCACTCCTCTCCACTCCCATGGGCTTGGAGAGGAGTGAATATTCATCTTCTTTAGCAGCGGGCACACGTGGTAGCTGCAGCAGCCGACTACTACCTGTGTATGCTGCTCCACCGCCGCAACCCGCCCCACCACCCTCCACAGCCGGGAGAACAGCTGAGCCTTGATGGGACTTGGGACTGAGCCCTCAAAGTGGGACAGTCCCCCGAAAACCGGGACGGTTGGGAGCTATGCAACAGCACTACTTCTTCATATCACACCTCCATCCCGTGTAATATAGGGGAGGTCTCCATCCCGTGTAACGTAGGAGAGACCTCCATCCCGTGTAATGTAGGAGAGGCTTCCATACCGTGCAACGTAGGAGAGGCCTCCATACCATGTAATGTAGGAGAGGCCTCCATACCGTGAAATATAGGAGAGGCCTCCATCCTATGTAATATAGGAGAGGCCTCCATCGGGTGTAATATAGGAGAGGCGTCCATCCTGTTTAATATAGGAAAGGCCTCCATCCCGTGTAATATAGGAGAGGCCTCCATCCCGTGTAATATAGGAGAGGCCTCCATCCCGTGTAATATAGGAGAGGCCTCCATCCCATGTAATATAGGAGAGGCCTCCATCCCGTGTAATATAGGAGAGGCCTCCATCCCGTGTAATATAGGAGAGGCCTCCATCCCGTGTAATATAGGAGAGGCCTCCATCCCGTGTAATATAGGAGAGGCCTCCATCACGTGTAATATAGGAGAGGTCTCCATCCCGTGTAATATAGGAGAGGCCTCCATCCCATGTAGTATAGGAGAGACCTCCATACCGTGTAATATAGGAGAGGTCTCCATACCGTGTAACGTAGGAGAGGCCTCCATACCATGTAACGTAGGAGAGGCCTCCATACCATGTAACGTAGGAGAGGCCTCCATCCCGTGTAATATAGGACAGGCCTCCATCCTGTGTAATATAGGACAGGCCTCCATCCTGTGTAATATAGGAGAGGCGTCCATCCCGTGTAATATAGGAGAGGTCTCCATCACATGTAATATAGGACAGGCCTCCATCCCATTTAATATAGGAGAGGCCTCCATCCCGTGTAGTATAGGAGAGACCTCCATCCCGTGTAACGTAGGAGAGGCCTCCATACCGTGCAACGTAGGAGAGGCCTCCATCCTATGTAATATAGGAGAGGCATCCATCCTGTGTAATATAGAGCAGACCTGTGGCACCCCAGGGGTCTGGTTTCCACAGTAATGTAATGTTATGTCTGAGAGCAGGTGGGAGGTCCTTTGGTCAGGGATCCTGTGCATGCCACACCTCCTGCTCAGTCTTGGGAGGGGAAGAACTTCCCCTATATAAACCCGGGGCTGAAGCAGGGTGAGTGAGTCAAGGAGAGTAGAGACAGAGAAGCAGCATAGGAAGAAACAGCAGAAGCTCAGTGGGAGCAATACTACTACAAGTCAGGGGCTGGCAGCTGCAGAGCTCGCCCTGACTGAGAAGATTTCTTACCGGACCCGGCGTCCGAGGCTGTGGGGACTAACTCTTACCCAGCAGCAGAAGCCGACCGGCAGGGGATTTCAGGTCCTCAGGCCCAGAAACCCGAAGGCACGGTCACACGCGTGGGACCAGCACCGTCATCGTGGAGCGGAAGCCATTAGAAGGCCCCGAGTCACCGGCCATACGGGTGAGCACCACACGGTACACTCAGGGACGTGGGCTACTTATATCCGCTTCTAGCAAGGTAGCCAGAAGAGTACAGTCAGTTTGGGAGGCCTACAACTCCGCCTGGCCAGGGGAGATCCCATCTGCTCAAGGACTGACCAGGCCCCGTTCGCTAGCAAGTACTCCGGGAGGGTTTATCGTTGTTACCAGTAAAGACCCTGAATTACACCGCACCGTCTCTGAGTGGTTCCTGCTACCCCCATCATCCGCGTCGGCTGCCCTGAGGCCATACCCCTCCCGTTGGGGGTTATACCATCCCCGCTGCACCATCCATCCACCGGCCTCAGCGGACTGTCCTGCAGCGGCAGCTCCATAAGCTGCATTCAACGGGTGGCGTAGTCGTACTACATCTACCGCTAGCAGACTGCCGTCCAGTTTGACTCCCTGGGCACGGACCGGGTCACCGCCACGAGACTACAACCCTCAACAGATCCGGCTCCGGGTAAGCTCCCGCGTGCGCAACGCAGCGCGACACAGGCCCAGGGGCGCGTCAACTTTGGCGTAGTCGGCAGGATTTCGTGCCCGCAACCACCGGGTACTGCGTGCCTGAAAAGCAAAGACTGTTCAAACTTACCAGTGGTGAGGTTTCCCGCCATCCGGCGCCATCTTCTGCCTTCTTCCCGCCATCCGCGAAGTTTTCCCGCCATCCGGCGCCATCTTCGGCCTTCTTCCCGCCATCCGTGGAGTTTTCCCGCCATTGGACGCCATCTTGAGGACGCCGCGCGGGAAGAAGAGGGGCGTGGACTTCGAAAGCGCGCGAGAACTGAAGCCCCGCCTCACGTCCGGACGTTGCGTAAGGTCCTGGAAGGAGCCCAGCAGACGCCGACGTCACAGGAGCGCGACGGAAGGTCCTCAACCCTGACGATCCACTGCGGAGCCGCGGCCTACGGAAGAGGATCATCGCAAGGTAGGCCACGGTCCACTAGGGGGGAGGAAGATGTCGGATACGGAGGAGAGCTTCACTGCCTCAACCCCCGCCAGCGCTACCGCTGCTGCAGTTATGCCCTTCACCATGCCCTATATCCCGGGAGCAGCTTGGCTACCCCAGTACTCAGGGGAGTCACATACCCTGCATGAGTTTAGAGAAAAGCTGGATAGCCTCTTCCAGGTGTACCCCCTCACAGAAGAGCAAAAAGTGAGCATCCTGGTGGCCCAACTAACCGGGGCAGCCAAAAGGGAAGTAAAATCCTGGCCACCTGGGAGGAAGACTGTCGCAGGGATACTAACCCGGCTGAAGGACACCTTTGATACCCGCACCTCAGCCGAGATTAAGCTTAGATTCTACGGGTGCAAGCAGCGAGCGCATGAGAGTATAAGGGACTATGCACTAAACCTACAAGAGGCCCTGAGGGCCATTAAGCAGACCGACCCTGATGGAGTGGGAAACGAGGACAGGCTGTTGACCGAACAGTTTATAGAGGGACTGTATTGTAATACCCACCGAACCCAGTTGCGGGCAATGGCCTTACAGGATCCCCATCTGGGCTTTGCACAGTTCAAGGACAGAGCCATCCGGGTGCTCCGAGAACCGGCACCGGGTGGCGTTGTGACCCACAGGCGCCCTGCTATCACTTACCACCAGGAGGCGGCGCCCTTGTCGGCAGGGCCTGTGGGAGCTGATGCGCAGGCTTTGGACAATGACCCGGCTCCAGACCTACACCATCAGGTCCAAGAGCTAGCTAAGAGCGTTGCTGCGCTAACCCGAACTGTGCAGTCTTTACAGGCTTCCACCCCAGGGAAGATCCAGCTGGCATCCGGACCGGAGGACATCCCGTGGCGTCGACCAAGGAGGACCCCACCGGCCAGAGGAAGACCCAGTGACCGATACAGCGAGGACGGACGACCCATCTGCCGCCGCTGCAATCAACCCGGACATATGGCAAGGTACTGTTCTTTAAACGGGCACAACGTGGGGTAGAGGGCCAACCCCCAGGAAAAAGATCACCAGGCCCATCGAACTGGCGCGACAGATATGTGGGAGGACGTCCAGTCTTGCCTGTGGTACTGGATGGCATTCCCATGAGTGCCCTACTGGACACCGGGTCACAGGTCACCACCATCCCGTACATGCTCTTTAAGCAGTACTGGAATGACTCGGATATTACCCGCTACCCTGACGACGACTTGAGTATCATCGCCAGCAATGGCCAGCCCGTGCCACAGATCGGATTTAAAGAGGTGACGATCAAAATCGGTAGAGTCGAACTGGCAGCACAGGGACTGATCATTGTAGATATTGACAAACATGAGAGTCACCCAAAAATAACTCTAGGAACTAATGTAATTGAAAATTGTCTTGCAGAGGTGATTTTCCTTTTACAGCAGGTTGCCAAGAACGCCAGCTCCGGCGAGCAGCGGGTGCTCCAGAAAGAGATCCGGGCACTGATGCGACGGCAACAGGTGGAACTCTCCGGCGGTGAGATTGGTAGCGTAAGAATGTGTGACCCTTTTCCTATTGCCATGCCCCCAAAAAGTGAAATGATGATTTGGTGCCGGGCAGCTATTGGTCTGAGAGGTAGAGATTACCAGGCAATGGTAGAACCAGTTTACTCGGACAGTAGGCCCACCATTTTGACAGCACGGGGGGTGGTTGATGTACGCCATGGGAGGGTGCCCGTTCGCATAATAAATATCGGGGAGAGGGAAGTGTACCTGCCCCGGTATGCCACGCTAACTAAATTATATACCATTAACCAAAATTCTATACAATCTGTGGAACCCTTGCCTCCATCTCACCCGGAGGAAGGTAACGGCTCTAAGAAAAACATGAAGGACTGGTGTCAGCAACTACATCTGGGTACTGACTCCACTCCCGCACACCAGAAACAAGGAGTCTATCGGGTGGTTCAGGAGTACGAGAGAGTGTTCAGTAAACACCCGTTAGACTTCGGGCGAGTCAAGGGGGTAGTGTTAGAACCTTGCTGTTAGGTTTTTTTTCCTTTGCTGGTCACATGACCTTGTTGGCCTATTTAATCCTGCTCCGCCCTTCTGGCTTTGCTGGACTTCATTGTATATCTACTTTCTAGCTAGCCTGTGCTCTGTATCTATCTCTGTTAGTTTGCTTGGTCTACGGACCTCTATGTTCTATCTATTTTGTTTGTTCGTCTGTCTGCTACTATTTCTGTTAGGAGGTGTCCCATATTCCTTCCAGTCCTTAGTACTTGTAGGGATTCCCTCCCCACATCTATAGGTCTTCGTACAGACTAGATTAGGACTTTAGCAGGTCTGATCGCAGGATCAGGTTCCCTGTTACATCGTAGGGATTCAGCTGAGTCCTATAGTAGGGACAGATCTCCTCTCTTTCCTTAGCTTTGGTAGCAGAACATAACAGTAAGTCCAGCCTGCAAATTCTCTAAGGAAAGATTTTTTTTTTGTTCCATCATGGTGTCGGTTCAGGATTTGGCTAAACACCTGCAGGGACTCTCTCTGGAAGTGGCCGAGCTCCGTCAGCACGTGAGTAACTGTCCTGGAGCATATTTCTTGGAGCCTAAGGTATGTTTGCCGGATTTATTTTTTGGTGAACATCGAGAATTTTTTTCGTTTAAAAATGCTTGCTTATTGTATTTTCGTTTGAGACCCAAGTCCTCTGGGGATGAATCCCAGCGCGTAGGGTTCATAATGTCACTTTTGCGCAAAGAGCCTCAGGAGTGGGCCTTTTCTTTGCAACCTAGTGATACATGCTTCAGATCAGTGGATAGTTTTTTTTCTGCTTTAGGACTATTATATGATGATCCTGACCGTGTGGCATCAGCTGAGACTGAGTTGAGACGTTTAAAGCAAGGATCAGGTAATGTGGAAAAATATTGTACTCATTTTCGTCGTTGGTCCACTCAAACAGGGTGGAACGATTCTGCTCTGAAAAGTCTATTTCTTGCTGGGCTCAGTGAAAGGGTTAAAGACCTGCTAATTGCTTATCCTACACCTGAGGATTTGCAACAGGCTATGCAATTAGCTATACGGGTGGATAGAAGACTGCGTGCTAGGGTTAATGAGAGCAAATCCTCTGCTATGTCAGTTTCTGGTTATGATAATGTGTGTACTAACAGTGGTGAACCGATGGAGATTGGATCGGTGGCACCTCGCTCTCAAGAAAAAGACCGTCGTTTTTCGCAAGGCTTGTGTTTCTATTGCGGAAAATCTGGTCATTTGATTAAAGGCTGTGAGCTTCGTATGAAGTAAAAAAAAAAAAAAGGTCAGTCACGCCCGTATTGCCTGTTTAAATTCCAAGGGTGTATTTTTAGCTGCTTCCACGATTGCTCAGGAAAAATTAATGGAATTTCGGGTGTTTGTTGATTGCGGGTCTACACTGAATGTAATTGATGGGGGATTCGTGGAAAAACTCAATTTAAAACCTGAACCTTTATCATCCCCCATTGCTGTGGTTTCTGTGGATGGCTCTCCCTTGAAGAATATTACTCTCAAGGTCTGTGAATTTCCTCTCACTATTAATGGTGTTCACCATGAGAAATTGGATTTGGTAGTGTTGAATAACTTGCCTTCTCCAGTAATATTGGGTTTGCCCTGGTTAAAATTTCACAATCCTGTACTGGATTGGTCTACCAGTGAAATTAAATCCTGGAGCCATAAATGTTATGACAAGTGTTGTAACGGGCGTATTGCAGCTGTGGATAGGGGAGAATTGCCTGTTCCTATTCAGGATTTTTGGAGAGTTTTTTCTGAGAAAGAATCGCAGGTTTTGCCTCCCCATAGAGACTATGATTGTTTTATTGAATTTGTCCCTGGAGCGACTCTTCCTAAAAGTCGTTTATTTAACATTACTATTCCTGAGAGGAAGGCTTTGGAGGAATACATACAGACAAGCTTGGCCGCCGGTCACATTAGGCCCTCTAAGTCTCCTGTGGCGGTTGGATTTTTTTTTGTAAAAAAAAAGGACGGCGGTTTACGTCCTTGTCTGGATTTTCGTGAGATTAACAAAATTACGGTACGCAATCCTTACCCACTGCCATTGATTCCTGATCTGTTTAACCAGTTATTGGGGGCCAAGTGGTTCTCTAAAATTGACCTTAAGGGGGCATACAATCTGTTGCGCATGAAGGAGGGTGACGAATGGAAGACTGCTTTTAACACTCCTGTGGGTCATTTTGAGAATCTGGTTATGCCTTTTGGTCTTACTAATGCTCCTGCATTTTTTCAGAATCTGATTAATGACATCCTTAGACCTTTGATCGGTAAAAATGTGGTTGTGTATTTGGATGACATTTTGATTTATTCGCCAGATCTGGAGTCTCATTGGCGGAGCGTGCGTGAGGTATTACAGTTATTAATGGACAATTCGCTTTTTGCTAAGCTGGAGAAATGTGAGTTCGCTGTACAGAGAATTAGTTTTTTGGGCTACATTATCTCCAGCAAAGGTTTTGAGATGGATCCGGTTAAGGTTCAGGCTGTGCAGGAATGGCCTAGGCCTATTGGTTTGAAATCGATACAGAGGTTTTTGGGTTTCGCCAATTACTATAGAAAATTCATAAAAAATTTTTCTAGTATTGTCAAACCTCTGACTGATCTCACCAGGAAAGGTGCTGATGCGGTTCAGTGGTCTTCTGAGGCCATTGAAGCTTTTGTGTATCTCAAGGAGAGGTTCACCTCTGCTCCCATCCTTATGCAGCCTGATGTTACTAGGCCGTTTTTGGTTGAGGTTGATGCTTCCTCTGTGAGGGTTGGCGCAGTATTGTCTCAGGATAACGGGGATGGATTACATCCCTGTGCCTTTTTTTCAAAAAAATTTTCGGAGACTGAATTGAATTACGATGTTGGTAATCGGGAATTATTGGCTATTAAACTCGCATTTGAACACTGGCGCCACTTCTTGGAAGGTGCGGAATTTCCCGTTCAGGTTCTTACGGATCATAAAAATCTGATATATCTTGATGCTGCCAAGCACCTGAATGCCCGTCAGGCTAGGTGGGCACTGTTTTTCTCGCGGTTTAATTTCTCCGTTACTTACATCCCTGGTACTAAGAATGTTAAGGCGGATGCCTTGTCTCGCAGTTTTTCTCCCATAGTCGGTGCTGAGAAAGAGGAAAACATTTTACAAGAAGGTGTTGTGATAGCTGCTTTAGACTCCGTTTTGGAAGATGAGATTCTTAAAGCTCAGGAGAATGCCCCATCTAACACTCCTCATGGGAGGTTGTTTGTGCCTGGGACCTTTAGGAGAGATTTGTTTGTTGAGTGTCACGAATCTCGGTTGGCAGGTCATCCCGGAATCTCTGAGACCAAGAGACTGGTGGGTCGCAGTTTTTGGTGGCCTGGATGGCAGAAGGAAGTCATTAAGTGGGTGCGCCAATGTACTATATGTGCTAGATCTAAGTCCTCACATACTCCTGCTGCGGGGTTGCTTTGTCCTTTGGAGGTCCCCAGTGCTCCTTGGACACATTTGGCTATGGACTTTATAACTGTCCTTCCCCCCTCTGAGGGTTTTACTGTCATCTGGGTGGTCGTGGACCGTTTTAGCAAGATGTGTCACTTGGTTCCCTTCGTCAAACTGCCCTGCGCTAAAACTCTCGCTAAGACCTTTGTCAAAGAAATTGTCAGACTTCATGGCGTTCCTACTGACATTGTTTCTGATAGGGGTCCTCAGTTCGTGGCTCGTTTTTGGCGTGCCTTTTGTGACAGGTTGGGAATTCATTTGTCGTTTTCGTCCGGATATCATCCTGAATCTAATGGCCAGACAGAAAGGAAAAACCAGGATGTTGAGCAGTTCTTGCGTTGTTTTGTGGTAGACAATCAAGAGGGGTGGTCTGAGTTTCTGCCACTTGCCGAATTTGCTCTGAACAATCATACATCTTCTTCTGCTGGTTGTTCGCCTTTTTTTTGTTGTTCTGGGAGACATCCGTCGTTTGGGTCGTTCTCCAAGTTGGGATCTGCCGTGCCTGAGGAGGAGAATTTTTCCGGTGATTTGGAGAGAGTTTGGACGGATGTGCGTGGTAATCTTCAGGAGGCCAACAGAAAATCTAAAGACTACTTTGATAGGAAACGACAGGAGGTTTTGTTCGCTGTTGGTGACATGGTTTGGTTGTCCTCTAGGAATCTGCGGTTGAGGATTCCTTCTAAGAAATTGGGTCCCAAGTTTGTAGGGCCCTTTAAGGTGCTTCAGGTTGTCAACC
The DNA here is from genome assembly GCF_046119375.1 of Phyllobates terribilis. Taxonomy (NCBI): domain Eukaryota; kingdom Metazoa; phylum Chordata; class Amphibia; order Anura; family Dendrobatidae; genus Phyllobates; species Phyllobates terribilis. The sequence goes on along the minus strand of NW_027362767.1, from coordinate 10,684,598 downwards.
AATCTGCTGTTAGGTTGGAGGTTCCTACCTCCTGGAGTATTAATCCGGTCTTTCATGTCTCTCTGTTAAAAAAAGCTGTTGTGTCGGATGGTGACGCCTCTGCCTCTGTTCCTCCGGTGGTGGAGGACGGGGAATATGAAATTTCTCGCATCCTTGACTCTAGACGGTATAGAGGTAGTTTGCAGTATCTTGTGGCCTGGAAAGGTTTCGGACCCGAGGATAACTCTTGGGTGAGGTCAGATGATGTTTCCGCGTCCAGACTTATCAGAGCGTTTCACAGGAGATTTCCTGATAAGCCTGGTCCTAGGGGATCCGGAGGATCCTCTTAGAAGGGGGGGTACTGTTAGAACCTTGCTGTTAGGTTTTTTTTCCTTTGCTGGTCACATGACCTTGTTGGCCTATTTAATCCTGCTCCGCCCTTCTGGCTTTGCTGGACTTCATTGTATATCTACTTTCTAGCTAGCCTGTGCTCTGTATCTATCTCTGTTAGTTTGCTTGGTCTACGGACCTCTATGTTCTATCTATTTTGTTTGTTCGTCTGTCTGCTACTATTTCTGTTAGGAGGTGTCCCATATTCCTTCCAGTCCTTAGTACTTGTAGGGATTCCCTCCCCACATCTATAGGTCTTCGTACAGACTAGATTAGGACTTTAGCAGGTCTGATCGCAGGATCAGGTTCCCTGTTACATCGTAGGGATTCAGCTGAGTCCTATAGTAGGGACAGATCTCCTCTCTTTCCTTAGCTTTGGTAGCAGAACATAACAGGTAGAACACCACATCCCCACGGGAGACCATCCTCCTATAAAAGAGAGGTATCGACCCGTACCCCCTGCCCACTACCAACACGCCAAGGGGATGCTTAGAGACATGAAGGAGGCTGGGGTGATCAGGGATAGCTGTAGCCCCTGGGCAGCTCCACTAGTCTTAGTCAGAAAAAAAGACAACACCATGAGGATGTGTGTAGATTACCGGAAAATCAACCGTATCACACACAAGGATGCGTACCCCTTACCAAGGATAGAGGAGTCATTGGCTGCTTTAAGATCTGCTAACTTCTTCTCTACCTTGGATCTCACTAGCGGGTACTGGCAGGTTCCTGTAGCAGAGGCGGACCGGGAGAAGACCGCATTCACCACCCCGATGGGACTTAGCGAGTTCACCTGCATGCCGTTCGGACTCTGCAACGCACCAGGAACCTTCCAACGACTAATAGAGTGTTGTCTGGGCCACAGAAACTTCGAGACGGTCCTGTTGTACCTGGACGATGTCATCGTATATTCCAAGACGTATGAGGACCACCTGAAACACCTGGCGGAAGTGTTCGAGGCTCTGGCGAGTTACGGCCTAATGGTGAAACCCTCCAAGTGTCACCTCCTGAAACCAAAGGTGCAGTACCTGGGACACGTGGTGAGCGCTGACGGAGTGGCTCCCGACCCTGATAAGATCACCGCAATTAAGGAATGGCCAAGCCCCTCCAGCGTAAAAGAAGTGCGGCAGTTCCTCGGGTTGGTAGGCTACTACCGAAGGTTTATTCCCGGTTTCACCAAAAAGGCAGCACCTATGCAGGACCTCCTGATAGGCCAGTCCCGGAAGGCCAAGAACCAGAAGCCGCCCTTCAAATGGGAGGAGCTGGAAGAAGAGTCCTTCCGCTAGCTGAAGATGGCCCTCACGGGGGACGAAATCCTGGCGTACCCGGATTATAGCCAGCCCTTTATCCTCTACACCGACGCCAGTAACATCGGGCTAGGAGCCATACTGTCCCAGATCCAGCAGGGGAAGGAACGAGTAATCGCCTACGCCAGCCGAAAACTGCGACCCACCGAAAGGAACCCCGAGAATTACAGCTCATTTAAGCTAGAGTTCCTGGCCGTAGTATGGGCAGTCACCGAGCGCTTTAAGCATTACCTCGCTTCTTCCCGGTTCACCGTGTACACGGATAACAACCCGTTGACACACCTGGACACGGCAAGACTCGGTGCCCTGGAGCAGAGGTGGATGGCCCGTCTGTCCAACTACGAGTTCACAATCAAATACCGGGCCGGACGCTCCAATACCAACGCGGATGCACTGTCCAGGATGCCCAACCTGCCGGACGAAGGAGAAGATCCAGAGGGACTGGAAGAAGTTGAACTCCCTGCGTTCCACCGTCATGGGACTATCCAGTATTCCCACCGGGTAAGGAGTAAGCAGGCTGCTACGTTGACCCCTTACCTCACTACAACTGGGCGGAAACGCAAGACAGCGACCCTGCCGTCCGACTGGTGAAGGAGATGCTGACTCGCCCGGAGGCTTCCCTTGAACCAGACGCTCCGGAGGAAGCCAAACAACTATGGGCAGAGAAGAGTCGACTGTTCCTTTACAAGGGGAAGTTGTGCCGCAGAATGGTTAACTCCCGGACGCATGAACTACTCTGGCAAGTAGTGGTGCCACGAAGAGACGCAGCCATGGTGATGGAGGCATACCACGACGGAGCTGGACACTTCGGGTGGAAGAAGCTGGAGTTCCTGCTGCGCGAGCGATTCCACTGGGTAGGCATGAGGGGAACCATTGAGAAGTGGTGCAGAGACTGTGGCCCGTGCAACCTGAGAAGGAAGGACCGTGCCAGCCAGAAGACTCCCCTGCAGTCCATCGTCACCCGGCAACCGTTGGAACTGGTAGCCTTGGATCATGTAAAACTGACCCCAAGCAGAAGTGGCTACGTCTACGCGTTAACCATCGTGGATCATTACTCCCGGTTCTTGGTTGTCGTCCCCGTCAAGGACTTAACGGCTCAAACAGCAGCTAGAGCCTTCCAGCAGCACTTTTGCCGTCCACACGGGTACCCGGACCAAGTGCTGACGGACCAGGGACCTGCCTTTGAAGCGGAGGTCTTCCAGGAATTCTGCAATCTGTATGGCTGCCGGAAGATAAGGACGACACCCTACCATCCGCAAACTAATGGACTTTGTGAGAAAATGAACCAGGTGGTAATGGATCTTCTAAAAACGTTGCCCCTGGAAGAACGCAATCTGTGGCCTGAGAAGTTGCCCGATCTGGTGGACCTATACAACCACATCCCGGTAGGTTCCACCAACTGTACCCCGGCTTACCTAATGAGGGCAAGACCTGGTAAGTTACCTGTTGACCTGGAAATGGGAGTCCTGACACCCGAGGACACTTCACCAGAAGCAGACTGGGACACAGAGAGGCAGCAGCAGTACCGGAGAGTACAGGAAAGCGTGGAGCGAAGTCTCTGTCAGGCTAGGGAAAGACAAGAGAAAACTTACAACCAGTATGCTCCCGCTGTTCCCCTGGTACCCGGAGAGCAGGTCTTGAAGAGGAAGAAACGGCTCCACAAGTTGGACGACCAGTGGGAGAAGGACCCGTACACCGTACTGCCCTCAAGCCACGAGAACCCGAAGGTTTGCACCATCAGTAAAGACGGAGGGGAAACCACAGCCATTGTATCCCGGGACCACCTGAAGAAGTGTCCCGAACAACTGAGGAACCCTGAAGAGGAACAAGAAGACCATCGACCCGTAGAGGAAAGGGAAGATATGGTTAGTACTGTGCTCGGGGACTTCCCTCGGTCTTGGACTCAAGTCAATGGTGCAGTTGTGGTACCCGTACTCACCTTCCTCCAACCAGCATCCCAAGCACCTACGGAGCAACAGGTAGAGCTGGAAGAACAACCGGTCCAGGAGGCAGAAGACTCCATACAAGCAGAACAGGAGGATCAACCCTCTGCTTATAGTGAGCCTGCCGTACCCCTAGTGAGACAAAGAGCCGGTAGACAGCTGCCCAGTTTACCCTTGACAGCTCCTACACCCTGTAGTTCAGGGCCAGACAGTCAGCTCCGTAGGTCCACTAGGGCCACTAGAGGCCAGTTACCCGCACGCTGGAGGATTTGAAGTGTATAAATTGTTTTATTTATGTTTACCTGTGTATTGTTGCTTGTGTATAATTTTGTGTTTACAGTTACTTTTAGGAATCCTTGGTGGATTACCGGGAATCCTTGTACATAGTTGGAGCGTAACCCGGGATGGACTAGAGACTGTTAAGGACTCGGGGTAGGACAGACCCCTACCTGGTTACGTCTCCCTGTTTTGGTGAAATGGACACCTTGCTTTCTTCAAAGACTGCACCCGGTTACGGACATGCCGTGACCACCTTTATGTGTTTCTTATTGTATTATTATTGTTTATATCTTGTTATGTTTTTCTAAAATATGTTTAGTCCCGGAGTACTAAATTTTACTAGGGGGGAATGTGGCACCCCAGGGGTCTGGTTTCCACAGTAATGTAATGTTATGTCTGAGAGCAGGTGGGAGGTCCTTTGGTCAGGGATCCTGTGCATGCCACACCTCCTGCTCAGTCTTGGGAGGGGAAGAACTTCCCCTATATAAACCCGGGGCTGAAGCAGGGTGAGTGAGTCAAGGAGAGTAGAGACAGAGAAGCAGCATAGGAAGAAACAGCAGAAGCTCAGTGGGAGCAATACTACTACAAGTCAGGGGCTGGCAGCTGCAGAGCTCGCCCTGACTGAGAAGATTTCTTACCGGACCCGGCGTCCGAGGCTGTGGGGACTAACTCTTACCCAGCAGCAGAAGCCGACCGGCAGGGGATTTCAGGTCCTCAGGCCCAGAAACCCGAAGGCACGGTCACACGCGTGGGACCAGCACCGCCATCGTGGAGCGGAAGCCATTAGAAGGCCCCGAGTCACCGGCCATACGGGTGAGCACCACACGGTACACTCAGGGACGTGGGCTACTTATATCCGCTTCTAGCAAGGTAGCCAGAAGAGTACAGTCAGTTTGGGAGGCCTACAACTCCGCCTGGCCAGGGGAGATCCCATCTGCTCAAGGACTGACCAGGCCCCGTTCGCTAGCAAGTACTCCGGGAGGGTTTATCGTTGTTACCAGTAAAGACCCTGAATTACACCGCACCGTCTCTGAGTGGTTCCTGCTACCCCCATCATCCGCGTCGGCTGCCCTGAGGCCATACCCCTCCCGTTGGGGGTTATACCATCCCCGCTGCACCATCCATCCACCGGCCTCAGCGGACTGTCCTGCAGCGGCAGCTCCATAAGCTGCATTCAACGGGTGGCGTAGTCGTACTACATCTACCGCTAACAGACTGCCGTCCAGTTTGACTCCCTGGGCACGGACCGGGTCACCGCCACGAGACTACAACCCTCAACAGATCCGGCTCCGGGTAAGCTCCCGCGTGTGCAACGCAGCGCGACACAGGCCCAGGGGCGCGTCAGACCTCCATCTGTGTAATAGAGGAGAGGTCTTCATCCCTTGAAATAATCTAGTTGCCGGCTTTGAAATGACTCTCACTTCTGAATATCCTTTTTAAAATGTGGAGCCTAAAACTGGATCCCATATTTCAGATGTGGCCTCACAAGTGATCTTGTTTGCTTTTGCTGCTTGACATTGAGTGCTGCTGCTCAGCTTACTTGTAACCAGAATCCCCCGTCCTTCTCCTGTTCTGTAGTCCCGAGTATACTCCCATCTAATGTATATGCCGCAATAGAATTAACTCCATTTTAGGTGCATTACTCTACACTTATCTACATTAAACCTCATCTGCCAAGTATTTGCCCATTCAGTTATCTAATCCAGATCGTTCTGAATATTGTAATGTCAAGGTCAATATTTAATATCCTCCATAGTTTGGTGTCATCAGCAAAGACTGACATTTTACTCTCAATCCTAGCCACTAGGTCATTAAGACCTATGCTTTATAAGACCTATATCTTTGAGAAATGGCTTTCTTCTTGCCACTCTTCCATAAAGGCCAGATTTGTGCAGTGTACGACTGATTGTTGTCCTATGGACAGACTCTCCCACCTCAGCTGTAGATCTCTGCAGTTCATCCAGAGTGATCATGGGCCTTTTGGCTGCATCTCTGATCAGTCTTCTCCTTGTTCGAGATTAAAGTTTAGAGGAACGGCCGGGTCTTGGTAGATTAGCATTGGTCTGATACCCCTTCCATTTCAATATGATCGCTTGCACAGTGCTCCTTGAGATGTTTAAAACTTGAGAAATCTTTTTGTATCCAAATCTGGCTTTAAACTTCGCCACAACAGTATCTCGGACCTGCCTGGTGTGTTCCTTGGTCTTCATGATGCTCTCTGCACTTGAAACAGAACCCTGAAACTATCACAGAGCAGGTACATTTATACGGAGACTTGATTACACACAGGTGGATTCTACTTATCATTAACACTCATTTAGGATAACATTGGATCATTCAGAGATCCTCACTGAACTTCTGGAGTGAGTTTGCTGCACTGAAAGTAAAGGGGCCGAATAATGTTGTGTGGCACCCCAGGGAGTCTGGTTGCCACAGTGGTAGAAATACCATGTCTGAGAGCGAGCATGGGTTTTCCTGGTCAGGAGCACATTTGCATGCAACGCCTCCTGCCCCAGTCCAGAGAGGGGAGGAACCTGCCCTTTATAAACTGGATCTGGGGCGGGGTTAGTGAGTTAGTTCCAGAGGAAGGGACAGAGGAGCAGCAAGGAGCTCTGTAGGAGCCAGGAGCAGAGAGCCAGGGATTGGAGCTGATAGAGCTCATCCTGGCAGAAGACGCAGAGAACAGGACACCGGAGTCCGAGGCTGTGAGTATATCCACATCCAGCAGCAGAAACCACCTGGCAGGGGATTTCAGGTCCTCTGGCCATAGAAAGCCCAGAGGCTCAGTCACATGCAAGGGACCGGCACTGCCATCGAGGAGTGGAAGGTACCAAAGGCCCCAAGTCACCAGCCATATGGGTGAGCACCACACGGTACACTCAGGGACGTGGGCTACTACACGACTACAGCAGGGTAGCCAGGAAGAGTGCAGTCAGACGGGAAGGCCTACACCTCCACCTGGCCAGGGGGACTCTTGTTCGCTCACAGACTGACCAGGCCTCTAATGTTAGCCAGTACTCCCGGCAGGGCCTTCTTCATTACCAACAGTAAAGACCCTGAACGGACTCTGAGTCATTTCTGCTGCGCCCATGCACCACAACCCTCACCATCTACACACGCTGCCCTGAGGCCATACTCCTCCCGTGGGGAGTTATACTACCCTCTGCTGCGCACACAACATCAGCCTCAGCGGTCTGCCCCGCAGCGGCGGTTCTCAGTGACCGCAATCCACGGGTGGCGTAGTCGGACATTTCAACATTAAAAACCAAGTAAACAGATCTGCCACTGGTTTGACCACCCTGAGCCACGGGACCGGGTCGCCGCCACGGAGACTACAACCCCTGACATTACACAGAGACCCGGCTCCGGGTATTCCCCCTCACACGGCCCAGGGGGCGCGTCAACTTTGGCGTAGTCGGCAGGATTTCGTGCCCGCAACCACCGGGTTCTGCGTGCCTGAAGAAAGACTGTGATACTTACCGTGGTGAAGTTTCCCGCCATCCGCAACCGTTTTCCCGCCATTGGGCGCCATTTTTGGGACGCCGCGCGGGAAGAAGAGGGGCGTGGACGCCAAAAGCGCACGAGAGCTGAAGCCCCGCCTTACGTACTGACGCTGCGCGAGGTCCTGGAAGGAGCCCAGCGGACGCCGACGTCACCAGTGCGCGACGCAAGGTCCTCGACCCCGACGATCGCCTGCGGAGCCGCGGCCTACGGAGAAGAAGCAACGGAAGGTAGGCCACGGTTAACTATGGGGGAGGAAGACACCAGGAATGGAGGGAGCTCCCACCGCCAGCGCGGCTGCTGCCGCAGTGATGCCGTTCACGATGCTGTATATCCCCGGAGCGACATGGTTACCCCAGTACTCAGGGGAGTCGCATACCCTGAGCGACTTTAAAGAAAGACTGTATAGCCTATTCAAAGTATACCCCCTGTCCGAGGAACAAAAAGTGAGCATCCTGATAGGCCAGTTAATCGGAGCAGCCCAAAGAGAAGTGAAGTCCTGGTCAGCCAGGGAAAAGGGGACTGTAAAGGAAATACTGGCCCGTCTAAAGGACACTTTTGATACCCGCACCTCAGCAGAGATCAAACTAAAATTTTATGTATGCAAACAGCGGGCACAAGACAGTATACGGGACTATGCTTTGAATTTGCAGGAGGCCCTGAGAGCCATTAAGCAGGCAGACCCTGACAGCGTGCGGAATGAGGATAAGCTGTTGACTGAACAGTTCATTGAGGGTCTACAGTCCAGCGCCCACCGAACCCAGTTGCGTGTAATGGCCTTGCAGAACCCTGATTTGGACTTTGCGCAGTTTAAAGACAGGGCCATCCGGGTGCTCCGAGAACTGGCACCAGGTGGCGCTGTGACCCACAGGTGCCCTGCTATCACCTATCACCAGGAGGCGGCGCCCTTGTCTGCAGAGCCTGTGGGAACTGATGCACAGGCTTTGGACAAAGCCCCGGCTGCAGACCTGCACCATCAGGTCCAAGAGCTGACCAAAAGCGTTGCCGCGCTAACCAGAACTGTGCAGCCTTTACAGGTGTCCCCCCCAGGAAAGATCCACCTGGCTTCCAGTCCGGAGGACGTCCCTTGGCGCCGACAGAGGAGGATCCCGTCGTCCAGAGGAAGGCCCAGCGACCGTTACGACCAGGACGGACAACCCATCTGCCGCCGCTGCAACCAACCAGGACATATGGCAAGGTACTGTCATTTAAATGGGCCCAACCTGGGGCAGAGGGCCGACCACCAGGCATAAGACCATCAGACCCATCGAGCTGGCGTGATAGGTACGTAGGGGGACGACCGGTCTTGCCTGTGGTGCTGGATGGCATTCCTATGAGTGTACTACTGGACACCGGGTCACAGGTAACCACCATCCCCTATGTGCTTTTTAAGCGGTACTGGAATGACTCAGATATTACCCGCTACCCAGATGACGATTTGAGCATCATCGCCAGCAATGGTCAGCCCGTACCGCAGGTGGGATTCAAGGAGGTGACCATCAAAATTGGTAAAGTTGAACTGCCAGCGCAAGGACTGATTATTGTGGACATTGACCGTCGTGAAAGCCACCCTAAGATAACCTTGGGGACTAATGTTATTGAAAATTGTCTTACAGAGATAATTGTCATATTACAGCAGGTTGCGGTGAACGCCAGCTCCAGCCAGCAGCGTGTCCTACAAAAAGAGATCAGAGCCCTGATGAAAAGGAAACAGGTAAAACTGTCTGGTGAGATTGGTAGCGTTAGGATGAGTGACCCGTTCCCTATCGCCATGCCCCCAAAAAGTGAGATGATGATCTGGTGCCGGACTGCAATCGGGTTAAGAGGAAGGGACTACCAAGCCATGGTAGAACCCGTCTACTCAGACAGTAGGCCCACCATTTTGACAGCACGAGGGGTGGTCGATGTACGCCATGGGAGGGTACCCGTCTGCATTCTAAACATTGGGGAAAAAGAAGTATACTTGCCCCGGTATGCCACTCTAGCCAAATTGTTCACCGTTAACCAAAACTCTGAAAAGGCCGTGGAACCCTTGCCTCCATCTCAACCAGAGGAGGGTAACTGTTCGAAGAAACAAATGGAGGACTGGTGTCAGAAGCTGCATGTGGGCACCGACTCCACTCCCTCACACAAAAACAGGGAGTCTACCGGGTGGTGCCGGAGTACGAAAGAGTCTTTAGCAAACACCCGCTAGACTTTGGGCAAGTAAAGGGGGTAGAACACCACATCCCCACAGGAGACCATCCACTCATAAAGGAAAGATACCGACCTGTACCCCCTGCACACTATTAGAATGCCAAGGGAATGTTGCGAGAAATGAAGGAGGCTGGGGTAATCAGGGACAGCTGTAGCCCCTGGGCAGCTCCACTAGTTCTTGTGAAAAAGAAAGATGGCACCATGAGAATGTGTGTAGATTACAGAAAGGTCAACCGTATCACACACAAAGATGCGTACCCGTTACCTAGGATAGAGGAATCTTTAGCTGCGTTAAAGTCTGCTAACTTCTTCTCCACTTTGGATCTTACTAGCGGGTACTGGCAGGTTCCTGTAGCAGAGGCAGACAAGGAGAAGACCGCGTTCACCACCCCGATGGGTCTCAGCGAATTCAACTGTATGCCGTTCGGGCTCTGCAACGCACTAGGAACCTTCCAGCGGTTCATGGAGTGCTGCCTGGGGCACAGGAATTTCGAGACGGTCCTGCTATACCTGGGCGATGTCATCGTGTGTTCCAAAACATATGAGGACCATCTGAAACACCTGGCAGAGGTGTTTGACGCCCTGGCAGGTTACTTCCTAAAGGTGAAACCCTCCAAGTGTCATCTACTGAAACCAAAGGTACAGTACCTGGGACACGTGGTGAGTGCTGACGGAGTAGCTCCAGACCCTGATAAGATCACAGTGATTAAGGACTGGCCAAGATCCTCCAGCATAAAGGAAGTGCGGCAGTTCCTGTGGTTGGTAGGCTATTACCGAAGATTCATCTCCGGGTTCACCAAAATGGCAGCCCCTATGCAAGACCTCCTGTTAGGTCAGTCAAAGACCAAGAATCAGAAGCCGCCCTTCAGGTGGGACAAGCTGGATGAGATCCTGGCTTACCCTGATTACGGCCAGCCTTTTATTCTCCACACGGACGCGAGCAACATCGGGCTAGGGGCGGTGCTGTCCCAGATCCAACAGGGCAGAGAACGGGTAATAGCTTACGCCAGCCGAAAACTATGGCCCACAGAGAGAAACCCTGAGAATTATAGCTCCTTCAAGCTAGAGTTCCTGGCAGTGATGTGGGCAGTGACGGAATGTTTCAAGTGTTACCTTGCCTCTGCCAAGTTCACTGTGTACACGGACAACAACCCGTTGACACACCTGGACACTGCAAGACTTGGTGCCCTGGAGCAAAGATGGATGGCCCGGCTGTCCAACTATGAGTTTACCATCAAATACCGGGCGGGACACACAAATGCCAACGCAGATGCTCTGTCCAGGATGCCAAACTTGCCAGACGGAGGGGAAGATCCAGAAGAACTGGAAGAGATTGAAATCCCTGCGTTCCACCGTCATGGGATTACCCAGTGTTCCCACTGTGTAAGGGACAAGCACTCTGCCACGTTCAACCCCTTACCCCACTACAGCTGGGCGGAGACGCAAGACAGTGACCCAGCACTCCGCTTGGTAAAAGAGATGCTGACACAGGCTGATGCCCGCCTTGACCCAGACGCTCCGGAAGAGACCAAGCAGCTGTGGAAGGAGAAGAGTAAACTGTTTCTCTACAAGGGGAAGCTGTGCCGGAGAATTGTTAACTCCCGGACACATGAGCTGACGTGGCATGTAGTGGTCCCGAGACGAGACGCGGCTATGGTCCTGGAGGCATACCACGACGGAGCAGGGCACTTTGGATGGAAGAAGTTGGAGTTCCTGTTGCATGAACGGTTCTTCTGGGTAGGCATGAGAGGGGCCATTGAGAGACTGCGGCCCGTGCAACCTAAGAAGAAAGGACCGTGCCAGCCAGAAGACTCCCCTGCAGCCCATCATCACCAAGCAGCCTCTAGAACTGGTAGCCCTGGACCATGTGAAGCTGGCTCCAAGTAGGTCCGGGTACGTCTACGCCCTCACCATTGTAGACCACTACTCCCGGTTCCTGGTGGTGGTCCCTGTCAAGGACTTAACAGTTCAGACAGCAGCAAGAGCCTTCCAGCAGCACTTCTGCCGTCCACACAGGTGTCCGGAGCAAGTGGTGACTGACCAAGGTCCAGCCTTCGAAGCGGAGGTCTTCCAGGAGTTCTGCAACCTGTATGGCTGCAAGAAGATAAGGACAACGCCCTATCACCCCCAAACCAACGGATTATGCGAGAAGATGAACCAGGTGGTGACAGACTTGCTGAAAACGTTGCCCCTGGAAGAACGCAGTCTGTGGCCTGAAAAACTGCCTGATCTGGTGAACTTGTATAACCACATCCCAGTAAATTCCACCAACTGCACCCCGACTTACCTAATGAGAGCAAGACCTGGTAAGCTGCCTTTTGACCTGGATATGGGAGTCCTGACACCCGAAAACACCTCGCCAGAGGCAGACTGGGATACAGAACGGCAGCAGCAGTACTGGAAAGTGCAGGAGAGTGTTGAGAGAAGTCTGTCTCAAGCAAGAGAAAGGCAAGAGAGGACTTACAACCAGCATGCTCCCGCTGTTCCCCTGGCACCTGGAGAGCAGGTCTTGAAGAGGAAGAGGCGGCTCCTTAAGTTGGATGACCAGTGGGAGAAAGAACCGTACACAGTACTGCCCTCAAGCCATGAAAATCCGAAAGTATGCGTTATCAGTAAGGATGGAGGAGAGAACACAGCCACTGTCTCCAGAGACCACCTGAAGAAGTGTCCCGAGCAGCTGCAAAGCACTGATGAAGACCAAGATAGCCCTCAACCCGCAGAGGAAAGGGAAGAATTGGTCAGTACAGTACTCTGAGAATTTCCCTGGTCCTGGACACAAATTAACAACGCTATAGTGGTACCCGTCCTTGCCTTTCTCTAGCCAGCCCCTCAAGGGCCTACAGAAGAGCAAGTAGTGTTGGGAGAGCAACCGGCCCCGGAGGCAGAAGATTCCATACCAGCAACCCAGGAGAATCAACCCTCTGCTAGCAGTGAGCCTGCCGTGCCCGTGGTAAGCCAAAGAGTACGCAGAAAGCTGCCCAACCTACCCGTAACATCTCCAAACACCTGTAGTGCAGACACTAGCGAGCCCACTACACAAGGGGTGGAAACAGGGGACCCAGAAAGAACACCACCAGATAGTGTGTTACGTAGGTCCACCAGGAGCACTAGAGGTCAGAAGCCCGCTCGCTGGAGAATCTAAAAAAATGATAAATACCTGTACATTGCAAATGTTTAAATGTTTTATGTTTGTTGCATGAATAATAATTATGTTTCTCAAGTTACCCGACAGGGTTTACAGTGGTGGCCAAAAGTATTGGCACCCCTGCAATTCTGTCAGATGATACTCAGTTTCTTCCTGAAAATGATTGCAATCACAAATTCTTTGGAATTATTATCTTCATTTAATTTGTCTTCAATGAAAAAACACAAAAAAATTGTCCCAAAGCCAAATTGGATACAATTACACACCAAACCTAAAAAAGGGGGTGGACAAAAGTATTGGCACTGTTTGAAAATTCATGTGATGCTTCTCTAATTCATGTAATTAACAGCACCTGTAACTTACCTGTGGCACCTAACAGTTGTTGGCAATAACTAAATCACACTTGCAGCCAGTTAACATGGATTAAAGTTGACTCAACCTCTGTCCTGTGTCCTTGTGTGCACCACATTTAGCATGGAGAAAAGAAAGAAAGAAGACCAAAGAACTGTCTGAGGACTTGAGAAACAAAATTGTGAGGAAGCATGATCAATCTCAAGGCTACAAGTCCATCTCCAAAGACCTGAATGTTCCTGTGTCTTCCGTGCGCAGTGTCATCAAGAAGTTTAAAGCCCATGGCACTGTGGCTAACCTCCCTAGATGTGGACGGAAAAGAAAAATTGACGAGAGATTTCAACGCAAGATTGTGCGGATGGTGGATAAAGAACCTCGACTAACATCCAAACAAGTTCAAGCTGCCCTGCAGTCCGAGGGTACAACAGTGTCAACCCGTACTATCCGTCGGCTTCTGAATGAAAAGGGACTGTATGGTAGGATACCCAGGAAGACCCCACTTCTTACCCCGAGACATAAAAAAGCCAAGCTGGAGTTTGCCAAAACTTACATGAGAAAGCCTAAAACGTTTTGGAAGAATATTCTCTGGTCAGATGAGACAAAAGTAGAGCTTTTTGGGAAAAAGCATCAACATAGAGTGTACAGGAAAAAAAAGAGGCATTCAAAGAAAAGAACACTGTCCCTACAGTCAAACATGGCGGAGGTTCCCTGATGTTTTGGGGTTGCTTTGCTGCCTCTGGCACTGGACTGCTTGACCGTGTGCATGACATTATGAAGTCTGAAGACTACCAACAAATTTTGCAGCATAATGTAGGGCCCAGTGTGAGAAAGCTGGGTCTCCCTCAGAGGTCATGGGTCTTCCAGCAGGACAATGACCCAAAACACACTTCCAAAAGCACTATAAAATTGTTTGAGAGAAAGCACTGGAGACTTCTAAGGTGGCCAGCAATGAGTCCAGACCTGAATCCCATAGAACACCTGTGGAGAGATCTCAAAATGGCAGTTTGGAGAAGGCACCCTTCAAATATCAGGGACCTGGAGCAGTTTGCCAAAGAAGAATGGTCTACAATTCCAGCAGAGCATTGTAAGAAACTCATTGATGGTTACCGGAAGCGGTTGTTCGCAGTTATTTTGGCTAAAGGTTGTGCAACCAAGTATTAGGCTGAGGGTGCCAATACTTTTGTCTGGCCCATTTTTGGAGTTTTGTGTGAAATGATCAATGATTTGATTTTTGCTTCATTCTCTTTTGTGTTTTTTTCCTTGCAAGCAAATTAAATGAAGATATTAATACCAAAGAATTTGTGATTGCAATCATTTTCAGGAAGAAGCTGAGTATTATCTGACAGAATTGCAGGGGTGCCAATACTTTTGGCCACCACTGTATGGACTGACAGGTTATGGACAATGAATAACCGGAACTGTACCTTGTAAATAGTTGCACCTGTCAAGTGCCCCTTTTGTGCCAGACCACAGAACAAAAACCCGTGGAGGTGGCTGAAGACGTGGTCCAACGCCGGATCATCGATGCCCTGTAGCCACCCCAGGGCCTACGTGGAGGGTTTGGGACGGGTCCCTGAAAATACATCTTGGGTGACATGGACACCTGGTTACGGAAGCGCCGTGACCTAAAAAGACTGAACTCCTTGTACATATGTTGATGTGTTATTGCTTATACCCTGTATGTATGTTTTCATAAAATGTGTTTAGTCCCAGAGTACTAAAATTTACCAGGGGGGAATGTGGCACCCCAGGGGGTCTGGTTGCCACAGTGGTAGAAATACCATGTCTGACAGCGCGCATGGGTTTTCCTGGTCTGGAGCACTGTTGCATGCAACGCCTCCTGCCCCAGTCCAGGGAGGGGAGGAACCTGCCCTTTATAAACTGGATCTGGGGCGGGGTTAGTTCCAGAGGAAGGGACAAAGGAGCAGCAAGGAGCTCTGTAGGAGCCAGGAGTAGAGAGCCAGGGATTGGAGCTGATAGAGCTCATCCTGGCAGAAGACGCAGAGAACAGGACACCGGAGTCCGAGGCTGTGAGGATATCCACATCCAGCAGCAGAAACCACCTGGCAGGGGATTCCATGTCCTCTGGCCATAGAAGCCCGGAGGCTCAGTCACACGCAAGGGACCAGCACCGCCATCGAGGAGCGGAAGGCACCAAAGGCCCCAAGTCACCAGCCATACGGGTGAGCACCACACGGTACACTCAGGGACGTGGGCTACTACACGACTACAGCAGAGTATCCAGGAAGAGTGCAGTCAGATGGGAAGGCCTACACCTCCACCTGGCCAGGGGGACTCTTGTTCGCTCACAGACTGACCAGGCCTCTAATGTTAGCCAGTACTCCCAGCAGGGTCTCCTTCATCACCAACAGTAAAGACTCTGAACTGCACTGCACGGACTCTGAGTCATTTCTGCTGCGCCCACGCACCACAACCCTCACCATCTACACACGCTGCCCTGAGGCTATACTCCTCCCATGGGGAGTTATACTACCCTCTGCTGCACACCCAACATCAGCTTCAGTGGTCTGCCCTGCAGCGGCGGTTCTCAGTGACCGCAATCCACGGGTGGCGTAGTCGGACATTTGAACATTAAAAACCAAGTAAACAGATCCGCCACTGGTTTGACCACCCTGAGTCACGGGACCGGGTCGCCGCCACGGAGTCTACAACCCCTGACATTACACAGAGACCCGGCTCCGGGTATTCCCCTTCACACGGCCCAGGGGGCGCGTCAGTTGCACGCCCCACTTTTCAGTTTTTAATTTTTTTAAAAAGTTTAAAATATCCAATGAATTTCGTTCCACTTCACGATTGTGTCCCACTTGTTGTTGATTCTTCACAAAAAATTTTGACTTTTATATCTTTATGTTTGAAGCCAGAAATGTGGCAAAAGGTAGAAAAGTTAAAGGGGGCTAAATACTTTCATAAGGTATTTATGACATTTTGAGGGATTTATTTTAATGTCGCTGGCGATTTGTTTCTCAGTAGATAACTTTGCAGCTTCATTTCTTTGTATTTATTTATTTTACTCACTTATATCGCGCCATTAATTCCACAGCGCTTTACAGATCTTTATACTCCTGAAATATTATTTCTGTATTCTTGGCCCTTTGTTTTTGTCTTATTACACTTTGTACTGTCTTCTTTATCCATAATGGTTTCTTTTTATTCCTGGATAGTTTATTACCAGAGGGTATAAGTTTTCTACAGGATTCTAGTAGTATTTCCTTAAATATGCCCCATCTGCGTTATGGGGGTACTACACAATAAGCCCTGATCGGTCAGTGTCACGATTTAGGGAAACTTCACCGGCCGGTAACATCCATTTGTCTATTGTTTTTTCTACATTTCAAGGAGGAATTACAGAGAAACCTGACAGCGCAGAGTTCTAAGAAAAGACTCTCCTGATTATTGTTTTATGGGAAATGCAAGTATTTGCTAGAACTGACATATCCGGAGAGTTACCTGGTGCTCTTACATGGACTACATGGTTTTTATGTAGACGAGTAGATTTATTCCACCTCACGGGGGGGTGTTTTGATTGTTTTAGTGAATTTACGTGTGTGTATTTGTTATTACAGCAGCATACACTGCTCACATATACTCCGGGTGTTTATGAATGCCCTCTTTTTGCTTTTTTTTTTTATTTGATGTTTGAGGTTTGGACGAGTATTGTCCATCCACTCCTATATCTGGTTAATGGGATCATCACTCTTGACATATTTGGTGAGACGCGCGGTCCGTACTGGCTCCCAGGATCTACGACTCGGGAACCCCACTGGTCCCGAACTCAGTCCTGTTTAGGCCAGTTACCTTCAGTGTTGCAAGCTCGGGGTTTCGTGACTCTGCATCCTATTCGCCAACCCTTCTCCAGAAGGCCACTATGACTAGTCAGTCACTTCTCAGGATCTCGCTATCCCTGTCCTTAGGTCTTCTCTTACTGTAGATCACCCCATGCCAGCACTGCTCATTTAGCACTCCAAAATCGAACTGCACTAAGTCAGGAAGCCATCACTTGCCCTAACACTAAGCCTCTCCCACTATGGGCTAGTACCAAACATTAACTCTATCTAACCCTATTGCACATATGTTAAACTCTGGCCTGAGGACCAAATCTGGCCCTTATGGTGAGTATATATGGCCAGCGAGCTTAGGCGGGTCCCCTGCCTGGCATCGCACTTTCAACTATATCGGCATCCTGGTTGCCAATATAGTTGAAAGCAATGATGGAGGAGGGAGCGTCAGCTGACACTTCTTCTCCCATCAGTCCCCCTCTGCGTCTGATGTCTCAGCGCAGTGGGCGCAATGACGTCACTACAACGCGCCTGCTGTGCCGAGATGTGTAGAGGATCTAAAGACACCATGAAGACACTGGAGCAGCAGGGGAACGGGTAAAGGCGAGTAACTATTTTTTTTAATGTGGGGCCTATTATACTGTATGGAGCACTATGTGGGACCATTATACTGTATGGAGGACTATGTGGGGCCTTTATACTTTATGGAGGACTATGTGGGGCCATTATACTGTATGGAGCACTATGTGGGACCATTATACTGTATGGAGGACTATGTGGGGCCTTTATACTTTATGAAACACTATGTGGGGCCATTATACTGTATGGAGCACTATGTGGGGCCATTATACTGTATGGAGCACATTTTGTGGCTATTATACTGTATGGAGGACTATGTGGGGCCCATTATACTGTATGGAGGACTATGTAGGGCCCATTATACTGTATGGAGCATTACGTGGAGCCATTATACTGTATGGAGGACTATGTGGGGCCCATTATTCTGTGTAGAGGACTATGTGGGGCCATTATACTGTATGAAGGACTATGTGGGACCCATTATAATGTACAGAGCACTATGTGGGGCCATTATACTGTATGGAAGACTATGTGGGGCCCATTATAATGTATGGAGGACTATGTGGGGCCATTATTCTGTATAGGGGACTATATGGGGCCATTATTCTGTATGGAGGACAATGTGGGGCCATTATTCTGTATGGAGGACTATGTGGGGCCCATTATTCTGTATGGAGCACTATGTGGGGCGACCCATTATACTGTATGGAGCATTATGTGGAGCCATTATACTATATGGAGGACTATGTAGGGCCCATTATTCTGTGTAGAGGACTATGTGGGGCCATTATACTGTATGGAGGACTATGTGGGGCCATTATACTGTATGGAGCACTATGTGGGGCCCATTATACTGTATGGAGGACTATGTGGGGCCATTATACCGTACAGAGCGCTATGTGGGGCCATTATACTGTATGGAGGACTATGTGGGGCCATTATACTGTATGGAGGTCTATGTGGGGCCATTATACTGTATGGAGGACTATGTGGGGCCATTATACTGTACAGAGCGCTATGTGGGGCCATTATACTGTATGGAGCACTTTTTTGTGCCCATTATATTGAATGGAGGGCTGTGTGGGGATTACAGTTGGAGAATTATACTGTGATGGGGTAACCATTCTTTATTGGGGGAATTGAGGGAAGGGGAGTACAGTAGAGTCACCATACTGTGCATGTGGAGGAATTTACTATGGGGTATCTTACGGTGTTTGGGGGCACTTTTATTGGCATCATACTTTATTATTTGTATTATTCAAGGTTTTTTTTTAATTAGGCCATTGGGCCATATGCTTTTTATTGCTCTTATGTAACATATTACATTATTTCAATATTTTATTCTAAGATCTATTAATTAAGATGTACTTTGTTCGTGGGACAGCTCCTTTAAATTTGTTTCCATATGAAAAAGTTAATCATTATATTTGATGATAAGGAAAAACTTCCTCAATTGTAGAAATTTTTTAATAAATATCCAGGTTAGCCTGCGACTTTATCCAAGTTTTTAATTTTGGCCCTCTGTGTATTTGAGTTTGACATCCCTGTCCTATCGTGACTACCTAACTACAGGCAACTTCCTATCCCTATTGTAGCATCGGCGTCTCTGCCCCCTGCCAGGCAGAGACGCCGTCCCACTCACCTCCTCGCTCTCCGCGCTCCCCGCTCTGCATTCACCAGCGCTGCTCTTCCTGCTGCCGGCGCGCGCAGCTCCCCGGGCACTGTGCTTAGGGCGCGCGCGCTCCCTCCCTCTTAAAGGGGCCTCACGCGACGTCCTAAGGAGTCCCCGGCCAATAGCCGAGGGTCCTCCCATATATAAGGCACCTCCTCCAAAATGGAGGTGCCCCAGCAAAAGTTGTTGCACAGTGTTTCTGACCTCTGCTTCAGCCCTCAGGTCCCGCTGCTAGCCTGACTACCAGTCTTGCCCGCCAGCCTGTTACCTGCCTGTTACCTGCCTGTTACCTGCCTGTTACCTGCCGTGCCTGCCAACCCGCTCACCTGGGAGCACTTGACTGTTACCTGCCTGTTACCTGCCGTTCCTGCCAGCCCGCTCACCTGGGAGCACCTGCCTGTTACTTGCCGTTCCTGCCAGCCCGCTTACCTTGGAGCACTTGCTTGTTACCTGCTGTGCCTGCCATCCCGCTCACTGGGAGCACCTGCCTCTTACCTGCCGTGCCTGCCAGTCCGCTCACCTGGAAGCACTTGCCTGTTGCCTGCCTGTTACCTGCCATGCCTGCCAGCCCGCTCACCTGGGAGCACTTGCCGTGACCACCTAGAGACTCCTGCAGTCACTTGCCGTGACCTCCTAGAGACTCCTGCCATCACTTGCCGTGACCACCTGCCAGCCCACCTAGAGACTCCTGCCGTCATTTGCCGTGTCTACCTGATAGCCTACCTGGAGGCTTCCGCTCGCCAGCCTGCCTGCTGTGCCTACCTGCTATTCCGGTCAGTCCCTGCCTTCTGTACTGTGGGAGTCACCTGCTCCCTTACAAGGTTGTCCCCAGAGTAGCACCTGGTCCCTCGGCTCGGTCCCTCCCTGGTCACGGAGTCGTTAGCCACTATACGACCAGGGTCGGTCCGGGATGATACTTAGTTACACCCCTCTGGGTCCCTCCTTGCACCGTAGCACAGAGGTTCCACCTCCCTGACCCGTAACACCTATACTACCTATCTTACACACTATACATTGCTACACACTGGACATTACTAACAAAAGACTTGGGTATGACCCCCAGAGCAAGGCAGTGCGCTGAAACGCGCGTCGGGGCAGGCACCACCACCCACGGGAGGTAAGAACTTGTACCACATGTGCTTCTTTATCTATGTTTGTGAATTACACTGCTCTCAATGAGACGTAGGACGCTAATATCAGGGTATATGCAGTGGTTTATTATGTTTGGAGCACAGTGGGACTGTATCCCTAATTAGTTATTCTTGTGGGTATGTGGTGCCATCTTGTGGTTTCCCACGTTTTTATCAGTCTTTTATGCAGTTTTTGTATTGTTCTATCAATAAAGAATTGTATGTATTTTTCATAATATATGATTCTTGTGTACGTTATCTTATATGATCTAACACAAGACTTGGGTATACTAATACACACTAATAATCACAGACTGCACAAGTCAACAGTGTGATGCAGCAGCAAATAAGGCAAACACAGTTCTGGGATGTATTAACAGAAGCATACAGTCTAGATCACGCGAAGTCATTATCGGTCTTTACTCCTCTTTGGTCAGACCTCATCTGGATACTGTGTCCAGTTCTGGGAGCCACATCTTAAAAAAGAAATAGAAAAACTAGAACAAGTTCAGAGAAGAGCTAAAAGGATGGTGAACGGAGTGCAAACTATGTCCTACGAGGAGCGGTTAAAGGATCTGGGAATGTTTAGTTTGTAAAAAAGAATGCCAAGAAGAGACTTAATAACTGTCTACAAATACCTGAATGGATGTCACAGTGTAGAGGGATCATCCTTATTCTTATTTGCACATGGAAACACGAGAAGCAATGGAATGAAACTTATAGGGATTAGATACAGATTAGATATTAGAAGACACTTTTTGACAGTGAACGGTGATTAATGAGTGGAACAGGCGGCCACGAGAGGTAGTGAGTTCTCCTTCAATGGACGTCTTCACACAGAGGCTGGACAGACATCTGTCTGAGATGGTTTAGTGAATCCTGCTTTGAGCCGGGGGTTGGACACGAGGACCCAGGAGGTCCCTTCCAACTCTACCGTTCTATGATTCTATGATTACTTATCTTACATTATACATTACAACACAATTCACATGACATGATATATAAACAAAGACGCAGGACATAATACACATGACGCGATGAGTGTCGTTGAAATGCTGCAACACAGTCCACCATCCCTTCACGTGCATGTTTAATTTTTAACTAATATAACAAAGACTTCCATTTCCATTACAGTAGTGGACTATGGGATAAATGGTGAATATCTCAATGCAGACCTGTGTCATTCCAAAGTCAGCAGTACATAACATGGGCAACACAGTGGCTCAGTACAGGGGCGTAACGACCACAGTTGCAGAGGTCGTATACCAGAACGGGAGATAGATAGATAGATAGATAGATAGATAGATAGATAGATAGATAGATAGATACAGTATATATATATTTATACATTGTGATAAAGTACTAGAGGGGAGATATGTAGCACTGAGGTTGTTAGCTTCAGTAATATAAACTTAGGAAAAATCATCCAGCACACAAAGTGCTGAGAGGGGTTAATCAGCCATGTTTAGTGCTAGGATGATTGAACAGTTGTATAGTGGGAAGAGTCCAGAGGATAAATACCCAGCTTTCTAGAGCTGTGTGTGGGGTGGGCCTGGAGGTGAAAGTGTTGGAGCTGTGGTTTCGTGTTAAGGAAAGCTGGACCTTGTGTTGATTGTTCCTGAAGAAGGTGGACTCCCATAGCAAAGAGGACTGTGCCTTACATTATGTTTTTGTTTTCCTGTTAAGCCGGGAAGTCCGTGGTTGTTTTGCTAACTCTGCACTGGTTCTATGGAGTACTTTTCATAAAACCAGTGGAAGATTTAAAGAGACAGTGTTCCTGTGTCTACCTCTATGTGCAGCTGAGTGAGCCAATCTACCACAGTTTTTTAGGAACTGACCTGGTTTGGAGTAGTGATATTGCAACCACTAGGGGTAGCACCGGTAGGTAGCATAGTCAGAGAAGCCAGGAATCGGTAAACAGGTAAGCAGGTAAGGTGTCTTACAAGTTTGGAATCATGGACAATCTTGAGGACTTCCAGTCGAACAGATTCAGGAACATAGATTTGGTGCTTCTGCATCCAAAACCCCTTCTTAAAAGAAAGATTAATGTCTTTAGAAGGATGGTTAAGAAAAAAGTCAGTTTGGTATCCATCCTTAATTTTTGTAAAAAATTCTTTAGTGTCTAGTATTCCAAAGAAATTTTTGGATGAAGAATGGTATTGCCAGTTTTGGACCTCTCCTGAGGTTCAGTAGATATCCTGGACAAAGCGTCAGCCTTGCCGTTTCTTGAACCAGGCCGATAAGAAATTACAAAATTAAAGCTGGAGAAAAATAAGGCCCAGCTTGCTTGTCTTGCAGACAATCACTTATATGTACATATGAATTCTAAATTTTTGTGGTCAGTGAGGACAGTCACTGGATGATTGGCCCCTTCCAAAAGATGTCTCCATTTAGAGAAGGCGACTTTAATAGCTAATAGTTCTTTATTTCCAACGTCATAGTTCTTTTCTGCAGATGATATGGTATGAGAAAGGAATGCATGTAGATGAAGCTTGATCTAGTCTCCAACACGCTATGACAAAATGGCTCCCACCGCAGAGTCTGAGGCATCTACTAGGAACATAAACATCAGTTCAGGATTTGGAAGGACTACTAATGGTGCAGAGGTGAAAAGAGTTTTTAGTTTGTCAAAGGCCCCTTTTGCCTCTGGAGACCAGAGAAACACTTTGGTTTTCTTTGTGATTGGCAGAATGATTTTTGAAAAGTTTTTAATTAATCTTCTATTGAAATTTGCAAATCCTATAAAGCACTGGAAGTTTTTTAAATTTCTTGGGGTAGGCCAGTCAACTACCGCTCTGATTTTCCTGGGATCCATGCTCAGACCTTCTGGGGAGATAATGTATCCCAAAAATTGAGTCCTGGTTTGTTCGAGTTCACATTCTTGAGTTTAATATAGAGATGGTTCTCCTGTAAATGTTCTAGGACTAACTGGACTTCTCCAAGGTATCTGAAAATATCAAAATGTCATTGAGATAAACAACAACAAGTCCATCCAAAAAAATCTCTAAAAACATCATTAATGAAGTGCTGAAAGGTAGCGGGGTCATTGATAAGGCCGAACAGCAAACCAGGTATTCAAGATGTCCATATCTAGTTCTAAAGGCGGTTTTCCACTCATCTCTCTGGCGAATTCATACGAGATTATAAGATCGAGTTTGGTAAAAATCTTGGCAGAACGTAGTCTCTCGAGCAACTCAGGAATTAAGGGACTGGGTAGCGATTTTTAATGGTAATCTTATTTATATCTCTGTAATCAATGCATGGCTGCAGGGTTGAGTCCTTTTTTTTCTACAAAAAAACAAGGGTGCTCCAGCTGGCGAAGAAAAAGGTTGAATGAAGCCTTTCTCTACGTTTTCATCTATGTACTCCTTTAGTACCTTCAATTCTGGTTCAGAGAGATTGTAAATTCGCCCAAACAGAATGGATGCCCCGGGAAGTAATTCAATGAGACAATCAGAAGAACGATGAGGAGGCCGCTGATCGGCTTTCTTCTTACTGCGGACCTCACTGAACTGCTGATACTGAGGTGGTCGTTTATCATAATTCTGATAAAAAATCTCAAATACTTGAATTTGTTTAGTAACAGGTAAATTAGCATGGTACTTATTCTTACAGTACTCAGAGGGAAAGGTAATGGCCCTCGATGCCCAGTTGATAGAAGGGTTATGGGTTGAGAACCAGGGAATTGCTAGAATAACTGGAAATAAGATGGACACTAACGGTTTCATGATGATTTGGTTCCATACAGATTTCAAGTTCAATTGTCTCGTGAGTAACAGGTCCAGAAGATAAAAGTGATCCATCCACAGTTTCCATATCCAAGCTTGGCCTGTAAAAGTGAATGGCCTGCAAATGACTGGACTACTAGACTCAGGGAGTTTGGTGACCCTTGTGAAGGCCACACTTCCTCTCCAATTGATCCCTGGGAAGAAGATCGTCATTCACGGGGATGCTAAAGACTATCCGGTGGCCAGAGTGGTTATTGAGACTGCCCGAGATACTGAGTCCCATGAGGTCAGCGTGGTCCTGGATTTATTGCATATTGTTGAGTGGGGACTGATAGTGTTGGTAGAAAAAGAAAGCGAGGGACAATACGGGCACCAAGCACGCTAAATAATCGAATATAGAAACAATATCATGAAAAAATGATTATAGAAATTTTATTATTATTAGGACATTGAACACCACCATTTAAAAACATGATTAAAAAACATGTAAGACAAGAAAAAATACATATAGACAAAAAAATCCCCTTACAGAATTGACATATCAATCCAATACAGTCTTGAAAAATAATTCATCTGTGGGAAATATTTGGCAAATATGGTACATGATCTAATAAACCTAGTGTCAGTATAATAACATGATTTAAACACACCCTCTAGGCCCACTATACATATTATTGTCTATTATATAATTCCCACAAGGAGAGAATACTCTCATATAAGATATCGAATAAATAAATATATAGTGGAAAATAGTAAAAAGAAAAGAGGGCCAAAATTGGGAGGGAATCAAAAAGTACCAACCATGTAAATCCACAGAAAGAAAAAGGAGATGTCAGCAATGCAAAACCTACACGTTACGCCATGAGATTATGGCTTCCTCAGGGATATAGGGTCAATATCCCAAACATCTGAAATATATACTCAAGAAAACACATGCACCTATTAGTCAAAAGAAAAAGAGAGCCAATGAAAGTACGGACTGAACCAAACGGAAATAATATTCCCTGGCAATAAACCCACTACGGGATAGATGCCACGCCGTTTACCGACACGCAATTGGATTTTTCCTAATGCGCTGCAGTCTATCTTAATTAGGCCATGGTGGGCGGTGAGCAATTATGGATCCCGGATTACTGTGTGAGCATTCATCTATCCCGTAGTGGGTTTATTGCCAGGGAATATTATTTCCGTCTGGTTCAGTCCGTACTTTCATTGGCTCTCTTTTTCTTTTATTTAGCGTGCTTGGTGCCCGTATTGTCCCTCGCTTTCTTTTTCTACTTGTTCACATTGGGACCTTGGCACAAGCACGCAATTAGATATACTGTGGTGGTGGGTCATTTACTATTTATCGACTTATAGTATTGGGTTACTAAGGCGAGGGAGATAGTGGAGCAACTGTTGATACCAGGACCCTATAGACAAAGGGTGTTGGACAGGGCCCATTCACATGTCTTAGGTGGCCATCTCGGGGCTGACAAAACTCAAGAACAGTATGAGACCGGGAAATCCTAAAGTGTTCCAAGTCCTGTCTCAACTGCCAGTTAACCGCTACCACCTCTCACTTCCAAAATCCTCTCATGCCGATACCCATCAAGTCAGGGCAACAGAAGGACCCTGTTGAAACTCCATGTGGGCTGGACAAGCCAGAAAGGGACACTCAGGATGTCACAGTGGCAGAGGCACTGTTAATAGCCCAGAGACAACAGTCCCAAGAACTCCATCAGCAGAACCGGGACCTGTTTTCGAAGTTGCCAGGACGTACGCAGGTAGTTGAACATGAAATCCTGACGGAACCAGGTGTGCGGGTGAACCAAAAGCCATATAGAATCCCCAAAGCCCGCCATGAGGTGATTTTGAAGCAGGTGAGGAAAAAGTTGAACATGGCGTCATCGAGGAGTCAAAGAGCGGCGGATCCAGCCCCAATGTCCTTGTGTGAAAACCTGGGGAAGAGTCGAGTTTCTGCAACAACCACAGGAAACTAAATGTGGTATCGAAATGTGATGCTTATCCGATGCCCCATGATCTAATGATCTCATAGAGAAGCTGAGGTCAGCCAGTTAAATCACCACCCTGGACCTAACAAAAGGTTACTGGCAAATCCTTCTCTCTCAAAGTGCAAATGAGAAGATTGCTTTTCCTACACCTGACGGTTGTTTCCAGTATATTAGAATTCCGTTCGGACTGCAAGGAGCCCCACTTTCCTTCCGGAGGGCAATGGACCGGATCTTAGCCCCTCACAAAATGTAAGCTGCGGCTTACCTCAACGACACTATGATATGAAGTGGGAAAGTAATCTGCAGATGGTCCAGTCAGTGCTGGACGCAATGAGGAAGGAGAGTTTACCATAAACCCAAAGAAGTGTGCCATAGGGAACAAAAAGGGAAATATTTGGGCTATGTGAAGTTCTGAGGTAGTGAGTTGTAAATAATCACATAGGCACGTTAATGATGCAACAATATTTTATTCCTCACATCCATGGTAATACAACAATTCCAGGTAAATGGCCAAAATACATTGCCCCCAGTCCGCAAGATCCCCTCTCCAGGGCGGTAGCTCCACTGCCTTTGTGCCAGGCGATACTCACTGTCTCCCAACTTTTGGTTGGCCCACAGATTTCGTATCTCCAGCCAGTATAGTCTGTAGTCACAGTCCATGCTCCTCCAGATGACACATAAAACAATGAAAGCACAGGTATTCAGAAGCAAAAATACTTTAAGAAAGTTTAAATCCAAGCTATAGATCCCACAACGATAGCATGTTTATCCAGTCGGTAACTGATCTCCAACAATCCATATGGCATCCATTCATTCAGGTCCTCAGTCTTGATCCTATTCCTTCAATGTCATTCCACACAACTCCCTACTAACCATGTGGCTTCTTTTCTCCTTCACTGGGATCAGCCCCCTCAAAGCTAAAGGTGCATTAGTGGAGGTATTTTTCTCAGGCTGAACTCATCACCTGGAACTACATATGTGACTCCCAGTTGTGTCGGCTTCCCTGGATCTGCTTTCAACATTCACACAATGGGCCTAGTCGCTGTTTGAACAATGGCTTAAGGCTCCTGAGATACTGATGAGATTACTGGAATGCTGGGCACTTTACAAGTGAAATTAGTGTACATAAACTGAGGAGCAAGCAGAACATTAATAAAACACAGCAAGCAAATCTCTAATAAAACATCATAATAATAACGACGGAAATGGAGCTCCGTGCTGGAAAAGTTTGATAGTCTTTAGTAAGTCGCCAGCTCCTCACAGGCTACATCGTCGGAGGAGGCGAAGTAAAGCCGCAAGTGAATAAGGTGGAGGCAATCCAAAATTAGCCGAAACTGATCTCCAAGAAACAGGTTTGGGCATTTCTAGGAATGGTGGGATACTATCAGCGGTGTGTCCCGAATTTTGCAATGACAGCTGCATCCCTGATCGACCTTCTTAAGGGCACGAAGACGTCAATGGCCAAATGGTCTTTTGAAGTAGAAATGGTGTTCCAAGAGTTGAAAGTCGGGTCTACAATATTTCAACTTTCATGTTGAACACAGGTGTGGAAAGCTGCACGGCAACGCATATGCCCTGTTTAGACTTCCCTGTTTGGTGACTGAAGGTGCCAAAACCCATGGCTTTTGGCAGAGGGGGATATGTGACAGAGTCACTGGCAAAGTACTAGAGGAGAGATACAGTTGAAACCAGAAGTTTCCATCCACTATATAATAAGACACATATGAATGTTTTTCTCAATATCTGACATGAAATCAGAATAAACCTTTCCCGTTTTAGGAGAATTAGGATTACCATAATTTTTATTATTTGCCAAATGCCGGAATAATGAGAGAGAGAGAATGTTTTAATACGTTTTTATTACTTATTGCAAAGTCAAAAGCATACATACATGTCATAAGTATTTGGTACCATTGCCCTTAAACTGAATGACTTGGGTCACACGTTTGGATCTCCTTCCACAAGTGTCTCACAATAGTTGGTTGGAATTTGGGCCCAGTCCTCCTGACAAAACTGGTGTAACTTGGTTGCCCTCCTTCATTCTCGATTCACCTCCTCTCCCTTGGCAGTTAAAAAGTCAACAATCCTTAGGGACACAATTTCCGCATGGAAGGCAGTCAGGAAAAAATACGATCTTTCTTTCAGAATTTCAAAGCACCTCCCGATATGGCAAAACCCAGAATTCCCCCAGGGTAATCAAAATAAACTATTTCTAAAATGGCGACAAGCAGGTGTAGACAACACATCCCATCTCCTCCACTCAAGTGAGCAAAGATGGATGACATGTACCGAGGGTTTGGACAGATACAATCTACCTCCCCAACATTATTTCCAATATGAACAAATCAAACTATCCATTATGGCCAATTTAAAAGATGTGACCTTTCAGGTCTGCCAAAATGTCTTGGATGTCATTCTGTTGTCTCCAATGGGTACCCCTTCAATTTCTGTCCTTTATTCTGTAATGAAATCCAATCTACTAGGAGTTCACACAGATACTTTCTTCAAATATTGGAGACAACAGTTAGAGGATGTGGAAATCTCTGATAAGATCAGGTCAGGCTGGAATCTAATAAGAAAACATTATAAACGAAGCATGGAGAGAAACGCAATATAAAATCATATATGGCGCCATCTATGTGACGCGCCCCCTGGGCCACTGCTGTTGGGGATACCCGGAGCCGGATCAGATGGGGGTTGTAGTCTCCGAGTGGCTGTGACCCGGTCCGTGCCCAGGGTGTCAAGCTCAGTGTGTGGCAGTCCTTACTGATGTTACTGAAGTTCTTTATGTCGACTACGCCACCCGTTGAATTGCGGTCACTACGGCCGCCGCTGCAGCAGGGTCCGCTGAGGCTGATGGTGTTTGTGCAGCTTCGGTAGTATAACCCCCAATGGGAGGGGTATGGCCTCAGGGGGTCAGGTGCAGAGGATGGTGGTTGTGGAAGTGCAGTGAAGATGGTAATGAGAGTCAGAGTCGGGTTGTGCAGTTCAGGGTTCTTTACTTACTGCTGTTCTTGTACCGGTCACTCCGGCCTTGAGTGACCACCCGAGCCGCGCTGCGTCCACCAGGTCCTGGACTCGGCCAACCCCCAAGTAGTTCTGGAGCGTGGTTCTGAGCTCCCTTTCTGTCCTGTCCTCGTCTCTGGCCTTCCCCACCAGGGATCCACCTATGTCCGGCTCCCTCGGGCCTCTTGGTGGTAAACCCTTGTCTCTGGGTTCCCTGACCCTATTCGTGGTCTGCCTTCCGGGTGGATATGGTGAGTGGCCGTGGCAGATTCTGCCCACGGCCTCCGGTCTCTGGCTAAGGTGTGCTGTAGCCTCCACCAGCTTGGGATCCGGTACCCTGTTGCCAACTCTTCACCCTTTGATTTAGTTTGGGCTCTCAGAGTTCCTTCTTTCTCCCCCTCTGGGTCTTTCTTTCTCCTCTCTCTCTCTCTGGGCCTTGGGGCTGCTCTGCTCCTCTGCTCTCTTCCACTGCTCTGCAAAGACTGACAGACTGACTGACGTCTCACAGACTGACCTCACTCTGCAAAAGACTGACTCTGATCTAAGATGGTTCCCACCTTATATACTCCCTCTATGTGTGAGCTCAGGTGACCAGCACCCAATGAGCTCCTAACTTTACCCAGGCTGCTCCCCCTATCTGCCCCTACACTACTGGGATGTTCCACCCCCCTCCCACTCCAGCCAGGAACAGACACTGTCGTACCTGCACATTTCTCTAGTGGGAGTACCATCGGTCTGTTCCTCGGAAATGGGATGTGTGTAGTGCATGCAGCTAACTGAGCTCAGTTCCACACTCCATCCTTACCCGGGAGTGGAATATCACACCTCTGGGTTGAGGTGCAATACCCCTGTAGCAGCCGAATCCTCAGGGTGCTACATTCCCCCCTGGTAAATCACAACACGTCCTCGGGCTGTAAGATATAAAACATCCACAAACATACATTTTTTTTTCATAAACAAAAACATATAAAACATCATATACATCATCAGCAGCAATAAACTTTTCATATAAACATTCTTGTCTTCTGGTACCTCCGGTCACGGTGCAACTTGTGACCGGGTAAAGTGCTACAGTCTCTTTTGGAATAAAACAGTTCCCTATAAAACCGGTAGGGGGCGCTTTAGGAAGCGCAACTATATACAAAGGGATATGGCCGCTCTCAGTCCTCGGCCAGGTATTAGGGAGGATTGACCGCTCTCAGTCCTCGGTCAGTGGGAATAGGGACACACGGGGTTAACAGTTCACTCTTGTCCCAACGGGGACATATTTTAAGCAGCAACAGTTCTTGGTACCCCGACGGGCAACTTTATACAGTCTCTCTCTACCGTACTTCAACGACGGCGTCCTCCTGCTCTTTCTTGTTGGTCAGTTTCAGTTTCAGACCCGTCCTGGTCCTCTTGCTCCTCCTCACACCGCAGCTCCTCCTCTGTCAGGCGATGCACATGGAGGGCGCAGGGTCCTTTGGCACACTTGTGCCGGGTGAAGGTGACCTCGTCCCCTAAATACAGGTCACGACCTCTGTGTCCCTCCGGTAGGTGGGACTCAACGTCTCTCCTGGTCACGAAGACGTCGCCTGGGGTGCGGTGATCCCTGATGAAACCCCACCCATGCTGCAGATTGAACTTTATCACAGTCCCGATGGTACGGGGACCATGCGCTGCACGGGGGTCTCTCCTGGTCCGGCTCTTCTGCTCCGCGCTCCTTATTTGGGCTTGTTGTTCCCGGACCCGCCTCTCTCTCCGCTCCCTCTCGAAGACCTCGAGCTGCTGCCGGCAGCACTCTGCACGCTCTGCTGCGGCCGCCCGAGTCTCCTGAGTGAACCCCATGAGGTCTTCTCCGGTGGGATCCCACTCAAACTGGGTCTCTTCTAGCGGGGGCGAGATCCTCTTTATGGGCTTTGGAGCCGGGATCAGGGGTTCGCACATGGCCCTTGCTTTTTGCAGCTCCAGCTGGATGTATTCCTGGGGCCATACGAAGGGCTGCCCATCCGGGCACGTATGCTGGGCGAACAAGTCCTCACCCAGGTGCGGTACTTTAGGTGTTATGGGCGCCGTGGTGGTAGCGGCGCCCGGGTTAACCAGGCCTTGCGACCAGGCCTGGGGCACCTTGAAAGTAAAGGGCACCGTAAGAACGGCGGCGCCCTGTGTTACTTGGCCCTGCGACCAGGCTGGTGGCTCCGTGGAGGTAGGGGGCGCTGTTGGAATGGCGGCGCCCGGAGGTACTAGGCCTTGCGACCAGGCCGATGGTACTTCCTGCTTGGCCACGCTCGGGGTCGAGGCGTGTGACGTCACAGGGGTCGCGGCTTCCGTTTGAGGCCTAGTCTGCGGCGGTGACGATGCAGCGACGGGCACGGCAGGGGGAATTTCGGGCTCTGCGACGGGGAGCTGGGGCAGGCACGCGGTTTCCCGGCTCGGGGTAGTGACATCCCCTTTACCTGCCTCCATTCGTTCGGCTCCCTTCTCGGCGCCGTCTCCGGCCTTCAGTCCTCCTGCGCCATCCTCAGAGGCGGTCTGTCTCCTCGTCTCGGGTGGCGTGCTCCGCTGACGAGTCTCGGTCTGCTGGGCCATCTCTCGGCTCCACTCCGCCAACGTCTCTCGCTGCACCCGGGCCAACCTCTGTGCGAGGCCCTCCAGCGCGGTCTGTGCACACTCCCGGTCTCTGGGGAGCTGTGCTAGGATCTCCAGCAGGCCTTCTGGAGTGGCGACCTGCAACAGGCTCCTGACCACTGGGTCGGTGCTGCCTGGAGTGGCGGCCCGCATCAGGCTCCTGACCACTGGGTCGGTGCTGCCTGGCTCTCCCTCCATCTCCGGGTGTGCTTTCTCTGGACTCCCTTCCAGACGTCTTGTCTCCGGGTGCGCTCTCTCCAGACTGCTCCAGGCTGCACCCATCTTTGTTCTCTTCTTCTGTCTCCGCCCACATCGAGGGTGGTCCCGGGGCAACTTCAGTTCCAGGGGCAGTTCTCTTACGCTGATGGACACTTCCAGCATCACAGTCTCTGTTGGTGGGCGCGGTTTCCGCTTTTGGCGCCATTCTTCGACCTGGCCCACGATGGGAGGTGGCCTCTTGCCACCCTCTGGCACGCCCATAATGGCGTCCGCTCCCCCAAGGCGGGAAATCTTCGGAAATGGCGGGAATCGTCTCCCAGTGGCGGGAAACTCCATGGATGGCGGGAAAAAGCTGCAAATGGCGGACAACCGGCGGGAAACGACCTGTGATGGGGCCCG
The DNA here is from genome assembly GCF_046119375.1 of Phyllobates terribilis. Taxonomy (NCBI): domain Eukaryota; kingdom Metazoa; phylum Chordata; class Amphibia; order Anura; family Dendrobatidae; genus Phyllobates; species Phyllobates terribilis. Next base: position 10,652,379 of record NW_027362767.1, on the reverse strand, counting down.
ATGGCGGGGACCCTCCGGAACCGGCAGGAGACTTCTTTTTAAGGTAACGGTGAACTTTTCTTCAGGCACGCAGTACCCGGTTGTTGCGGGCACGTTATCCTGCCGACTACGCCAAAGTTGACGCGCCCCCTGGGCCAGTGCTGTTGGGGATACCCGGAGCCGGATCAGATGGGGGTTGTAGTCTCCGAGTGGCTGTGACCCGGTCCGTGCCCAGGGTGTCAAGCTCAGTGTGTGGCAGTCCTTACTGATGTTACTGAAGTTCTTTATGTCGACTACGCCACCCGTTGAATTGCGGTCACTACGGCCGCCGCTGCAGCAGGGTCCGCTGAGGCTGATGGTGTTTGTGCAGCTTCGGTAGTATAACCCCCAACGGGAGGGGTATGGCCTCAGGGGGTCAGGTGCAGAGGATGGTGGTTGTGGAAGTGCAGTGAAGATGGTAATGAGAGTCAGAGTCGGGTTGTGCAGTTCAGGGTTCTTTACTTACTGCTGTTCTTGTACCGGTCACTCCGGCCTTGAGTGACCACCCGAGCCGCGCTGCGTCCACCAGGTCCTGGACTCGGCCAACCCCCAAGTAGTTCTGGAGCGTGGTTCTGAGCTCCCTTTCTGTCCTGTCCTCGTCTCTGGCCTTCCCCACCAGGGATCCACCTATGTCCGGCTCCCTCGGGCCTCTTGGTGGTAAACCCTTGTCTCTGGGTTCCCTGACCCTATTCGTGGTCTGCCTTCCGGGTGGATATGGTGAGTGGCCGTGGCAGATTCTGCCCACGGCCTCTGGTCTCTGGCTAAGGTGTGCTGTAGCCTCCACCAGCTTGGGATCCGGTACCCTGTTGCCAACTCTTCACCCTTTGATTTAGTTTGGGCTCTCAGAGTTCCTTCTTTCTCCCCCTCTGGGTCTTTCTTTCTCCTCTCTCTCTCTCTCTGGGCCTTGGGGCTGCTCTGCTCCTCTGCTCTCTTCCACTGCTCTGCAAAGACTGACAGACTGACTGACGTCTCACAGACTGACCTCACTCTGCAAAAGACTGACTCTGATCTAAGATGGTTCCCACCTTATATACTCCCTCTATGTGTGAGCTCAGGTGACCAGCACCCAATGAGCTCCTAACTTTACCCAGGCTGCTCCCCCTATCTGCCCCTACACTGCTGGGATGTTCCACCCCCCTCCCACTCCAGCCAGGAACAGACACTGTCGTACCTGCACATTTCTCTAGTGGGAGTACCATCGGTCTGTTCCTCGGAAATGGGATGTGTGTAGTGCATGCAGCTAACTGAGCTCAGTTCCACACTCCATCCTTACCCGGGAGTGGAATATCACACCTCTGGGTTGAGGTGCAATACCCCTGTAGCAGCCGAATCCTCAGGGTGCTACATATGCATTTAACATGCCTAAAAAAGACCCGCTGTCAAACAGACTAACAGTTAAAAGTTAATAAAAATTATATATATATATATATATATATATATATATATATATATATATATATATAAAATAAAAAAAACTGGTGTAACTGATCCAGGTTTGTAGGTCGTCTTGCTCGCAACCTTTTCAGCTTTGCCCATAAACTTTCAGTAGAATTGAGATCAGGACTTTGTGATGTCCACTCCAAAACATTGACTTTGTTATCCTTAAGCCACTTTGTTACCATTTTGGCAGTATGCTTCGGGTCATTGTCCATTTGGAAGACCCTTTTCCGCCCAAGCTTTAACCTCCTGGCTGATTTCTTGAGATGTTGCTTCAGTATTGCCACATAATCTTCTTTCTTTTTTCATGATGCCATCTATTTTGTGAAGTGCACCAGTCCCTCCTGCAGCAAAACAACCCCACAACATGATGCTGCCACCCCCGTGTTTCACAGTTGGGATGGTGTTCTTAGGCGTCCAAGCTTCTCCCTTTTTCCTCTAAACATAACGATGGTCATTATGCCCCAAAAGTTCAATTTTAGTTTCATCAGACCACAGGACAGGTCTCCATAAATTAAGGTCTTTGTTCCTGTGTGCATTTGCAAACATTAATCTGGCTTTTTAATGTTTCTTTTAGAGTAATGGCTTCTTCCTGGCAGAGTGGCCTTTCAATCCGTGTTGATACAGTACTCGTTTCACTGTGGATATTGACACAATCTTACCAGCTTCCGCCATCATCTTCACAAGGTCTTTTGCTTTTGTCCTTGGTTTGATATCCACATGTCGGACCAAAGGACATTCATCTCTGGGACACAGAACCCGTCTCCTTACTGAGCGGTATGATGGCTAGACATTCCCATCTTGTTTGTACTTGCGTATAATTGTTTGTACAGATGAATGAGGCACCTTCAGGTATCTTGAAATTGTACCCAAAGATGAGCCAGACTTGTGCAAGTTCACAATTCTCTTCCCGATATCTTGGCTGATTTCTTTAGACTTTCCCATGATGCTACACAAAGAAGCAGTGTGTTTCAGGTGTGCATTAAAATACATCCACAGGTGTCTCTCCAATTAACTCAGATGTTGCCAAAAACACTATCAAAAGCTTCCAAACACATGACATCATCATATGGGCCGTCCAGAATTGTTTAAAGGCATAGTAATCTTAGTGTATGTAAGCTTTTGACTTTGCAGTAAGTAATAAAAATGCCTTAAAACATTCTCTCTCTCTCATTATTCTGGCATTTGGCAAATATTAAAAATTATGGTAATCCTAATTTAACTAAAACGGGAAAGGTTTATTCTGATTTCATGTCAGATATTGAGAAAAACCTGCAGCCTGTGTCTTTTTATATAGTGAATGGAAACTTCAGGTTTCAACTGTATGTAGAACTTCAGTAATATAAACCTAGGAAAAATCATTCTGCACACTAAGTCCTGAGAGGGGTTAATCAGCCATGTTTAGTGCTAGGATGATGGAACAACTGTAGAGTGGGAGGAGTCCAGAGGATAAATACCCAGCTTTCTAGAGCAAAGTGTGGGGTGGGCCTGGAGGTGAAAGCTCTGGAGCTCTGGTTTCTTGTTAAGGAAAGCAGGACCTTGTGTTGATTGTTCCTGAAGCGGGCGGATTCCCGTAACAACAAGGACTGTACCTTACGTTATGTTTTTGTTTTCCTGTTAAGCCGGGAAGATCGTATTTGTTTTGCTAACTTTACACTGGTTTTATGCAGTACTTTTAATAAAACCAGTGGAAGATTTAAAGAGACAGTGTTCCTATGTCTACCTCTATGTGCAGCCGAGTGAGCCAATCTACCACAATATATATATATATACATATATATATATACTAGGATGGGGCACATGTATACCAGGATAGGGGATATATATATATATACCAGAATGGGTCCCAGGAAAAGGAGTATGTGACGCTCGCAGCCCTGCCCTGGGAAGATGGGTTACTCGGTGCCGGGTCAGATGTTGAGGGGGATGCAGCCGTGGCCTGGACCCGTTCCGTGCCCAGGGCCGTCACATTAAAAAGGATGTAAGGGCTTTCAGGGTTGAGTGGTATTTGTCGACTACGCCACCTGTGGTGTCTGGTGAAGCGCCACCAGCGCCGCTAGCAGTCCGCTGAGGCCCGATGTCATGGCGGCTAGAGTTCTCACCGCTCCCCACAGGCGGAGCGTGGCCTCAGGGTAGGCAAGGCAGGATGAAAGGGGGGTAGTAGTGCCGGAGTGTGGGCACCGCGCTGCGTGGTATTACGCGTAATGAACAGTCCGGAGGCCATAGGGGTGAACTTCCAAGGCTTTACTCACTCAGAGATATTAGCGGGAAGGCAACTCCCTGCTCCTCGCGGAGTCCTGCGGCCACCAGGGACGGGGGTCCGACTACCTACGAGGAAGTCCAGTGTTCGGTAGCGACACCTACACCTACTACAGACTTCACGCTTTCCTGTCTGTGCATGTGGAGATAGGCCGGGTCTCCCTCTGAGCTCCTCTCAGGTGTAGGGCTCGGGTGGCAATTCCTCTTCATCCGACGCCCGGCGGGATCCTCAGGGCCTAACCGGGCTTTCCCGTCCTGGACGTAGAGTGCGAGGTCGGGGGCCGGGACCCCTCTTGCAGCCGGAATCCCTCTGAATAGATCAGGTAGGCGAGGACAGGTGGCTTGCTCCGCTCTGTCTGCATCCTCCCCGGGACCCATTTGCTGTGGAGCCACACTCTAAAGCTCCCGGGCCTTCTTGATCCTGGTCCTTGGCTGGGTTGAGACATTCCTCCGTCTGCAACCTTCCTCTCGTCCCAAGAACAGGGTATGAGGGCTGTGTCCCATGCCGGTGCAGGCCCACACAGGATCTGCGCTCCCGGAGGGAAGTCACTTTACACACAGTATTTTGACAGCACAGTACGACCACTTGACAGTCAGACCGCCAGAGACCACACAGGTCAGATGGACTGAAAGAACCGAAAAGGAACGAAGGACCAAAAAGAACCAAGATCAAAAATGGCATTCTATTAAATATGAAATTAGAAGTGTCACAAACTAACTGTTCCTCCACCCACACCCACTAACTGGTTCCTACCACTTTGTGTTCCCCAGTCTCCCTGTAACCAGGGGAGCAGCACCTAGTGCATACTAGCTCCCTCTGGTGGAAATGTGGTTTTGGATGCAAAAGGCTTGGTCACTACTGTAATGCACACGCCCAGGCTGAGCGGCGTGTGCGTGTGATTTCACTGGACCGCGCCAGAGAGTGAATGCCTGGAGGGGCATAACTAGGTATTCACCCGATCCGACCAGGGTCGCACGACGGCATACGACGCCAGTGCACCAAGGAGGAACCGAGCAGAGGGACCAGGTGCTACTCCAGGACAGTCCCCGGACACGGCTGTTGACCCACACAGGGGAATACAGGAACAGACAGGTTAGGCTGGCACACAGACTGGTGGGTATAGGCAGGCACGACTGGTATGCAGGCAGGCGGGTATGCAGGCAGGGGGGTACAGGCAAGCACGGCTAGAGTGCAGACAGGGAGGCACTAGCAGGTAGGAACACAGGCGGGAAGTGAAGCTTCAGCAGGAGCCTCCGGGTTAGGGTCATCGAAGACCATTAGAAAGGCCACCAGGAAGGCCATTATGTCCAGGACGATAGGATCCTGTGCTTCCCATAGGGGGTTGATCCAATTCAAGGCATCACCCGCTAGGTAAGACATCATGAATCCCACCTTAGCCCGATCTGTGGGAAAACATAGAGGGTAGAACTTGAAGTGTAGCATGCATTGCTCCACAAATGTGACGCGCCCCCTGGGACATATTCCTTGTTGAGGGGAATACCCGGCACCGGATCAGATGGGGGGGGTTGTAGTCTCCGAGCGGCTGTGACCCGGTCCCGTGCCCAGGGCGTCAAGCTCAGTGTTATGTGGCAGTCTTTACTGATGTTATTAAAGTTCGTTTTGTCGACTACGCCACCCGTTGTGATGCGGTCACTGTGGCCGCCGCTGCTGCAGGGTCCGCTGAGGCTGATGGTGGGTGCGCAGCTTGGTGGGATAACCCCCAACGGGAGGGGTATAGCCTCAGAGGGGACAGGCGCAGAGGATGGGGGTTGTGGTGGTGCGGTGCAGCCGGTAATGATGACAGAGTCGGGTAGTGCAGTTAAGGGTCTTTACTTACTGCAGTTGTTATACGGGTCACTCTAGCTCCAAGTGACCTCCCGAGCCGTGCTGCGTCCACCAGGTCCTGGATCCGGCCAACCCCCAAACAAGTCCGGAGCGTGGTCCTGAGCTCTCCCTCTGTCCTTTCTTCTGCCTTCCCCACCAGTGATCCGCCTAGGTCCAGCTCCCTCGGGCCTTCTGTGGGGCAACCTTTGGCCTCAGGTTCCCTGACCCTCCATGTGGTAAGCCTTCAGGGTGGATATAGTGGGTGGCTGTGGCAGATGCTGTCCACAGCCTCCGGTCTCTGGCTAGGGATGTGTTTTCTGCCCCTACCAGTTTGGGTTCCGGTACCCTAGTGCTGACTCCTCACCCGGTGATCTGATTTGGGTTCTTGGGTCCCTTCTTTGTCCCCCTCTGGGTCTTTCTGTACTCCACTCTCTCACTCTTCAGGCTCAGGTCTGTTCTGCTCCCTTGCTGCAGGCTGACTTCCTCTGCAGCAGACTTGTTTTCTCCTTCTGACTCTCTGCTCAGCGTCTGACCCTGATTCTAGTTGGTGCCCACCTTATATACACCCTCTATGTGTGAGCTCAGGTGACCAGCACCCAATGAGCTCCTACCACTACCCAGACTGCTCCCCCTATCTGCCCCTACACTACATGGGATGTTCCTCCCCCCTCCCACTCCAGCCAGGAACAGGCTCGGTCGCACCTGCACATTTCTAAGTGGGAGTGCCGTCGGCCTGCTCCTCTGGAATGGGATGTATGTAGTGCATGCAGTCTATCTGAGCTCAGTTCCACACTCCTTCCTTACCCGGGAGTGGAATATCACACCTCTGGGTTGAGGTGCAATACTCCTGTAGCAGCCGAATCCTCAGGGTGCTACATTCCCCCCTGGTAAATCACAGCACGTCCTCGGGCTGCAAAGACAAAAACACCAAAACATACAACATTTTTATAAACATGTAAAACATATTAAATATTATACGAAATACTATATAAATATATATATAAACTTTTTCAGGTAAACAACATTCTCGTCGTCTCTTTCTCTTCGTCCTCTGGTCACCGTGCAACTCATGACCAGGTAGAGTGCGACAGTCTTTTGAAAAACAGTTTCCCAAATAAAACCGGTAGGGGGCGCTTTAGCAAGCGCAACTATATACAGGGAATTTTTGGCCGTTCTCAGTCCCCGGCCAGGTAAAGGGAAAGGGATGGCTGCTCACAGTCCTCAGCCTGGTATGGAAGGGGTCACACAGGTAACAGTTCACTGGTCCCAACGGGGACTATTTTAGCAGCAACAACAGTTCCAGTTTCAGTTTCGATTTACTGTGCCCCGACGGGCAACTATATACAGTCTCCTGCTCTGCCGCACTCAACGGCGTCTGCCTCCTGCTCTTATCTTACGGCTGGTGGTTTCTTCAGACCCGTCCGGGTCCTCTTGCTCCTCCTCCTCGCACCGCAACTCCTCCTCCGTCAAGCGATGCACGTGGAGGGCGTAAGGTCCCTTGGCACACTTGTGCCGGGTGAACGTTACCTCATCTCCGACGTAGAGGTCACGGCCTTTGTGACCCTCTGGCAGGTGGGACTCGACGTCCCGTCGTGTAACGAAGACGTCACCCATGGTGTTCCGGTCCCTTATGAAGCCCCACCCATGCTGCGCATTAAACTTTATTACCGTCCCGATGGTACGGGGACGATCTGCTGCACGGGGGTCCCTTCTGGTCCGACTCTTTTGCTCCGCGCTGCGGGTCTGGGCCCATTGCTCTTTGGCCTGCCTCTCCTCCCGCTCTCTCTTGAACTCTGCCAGCTGTTGACGGCAACACTCTGTGCGCGCTGCTGCAGCTGCCCGAGTCTCTCCGGTGAACCCCATCAGATCTTCTCCCTTGGGGTCCCACGCAAATTGAGCCTCTTCTAGGGGAGGCGAGACCCGAGTCACGGGCTTTGGAGCCGGGATCAGGGGCTCACACAGGGGACCTAGTTGCTTCTGCCGCTCCAGCTCCAAGAATCCTTCGGGCCAGATGAAAGGCCGACCGTCCGGCCACGTTAGCTGACTGAAGGGGTCCTCTCCCAGATGTGGCACCCTTGGTGTTACGGGTGCGGGCGCGATGGTGGGGGCGCCCAGGTTACCCAGGCCTTGCGGCCAGGCCGGGGGCATCTGGAAGGTGAAAGGAACTGTCAGTACGGCGGCGCCCTGAGCTACCTGGCCTTGCGACCAGGCCGGAGGCTCCGCAGAGGTAGATGGCGCTGTTGGTGACGCGGCGCCCTGAAACGCTAGGCCTTGCGACCAGGCCGGAGGCTCTTCCTGTTTAGTCACACTCCGGGTCGAGGCGCGTGACGTCACGGGGGTCGCGGCGGCGGCTTCCGGTCGGGGCCTAGTTTGTGGCGGTGTCGTGGCGGTTTCGGGTACGGCTGGGGGACCTTCGGGCTCTGCGACGGGGAGCTGGGGCAGGTAAGCGGTCTTCCGGTATGGGGTATAGGCGTCCCCCTTACCTGCTGCCATGCGTCTCGCTCCCTCTTCTGCGCCGTCTCCGGCCTTGGGTCCTCCCGCGTCTTCCGCAGAGGCAGTTGATGTTTTCTTCCAAGGGAGCGGGCTCCGTGGACGGGTTCCAGCTTGCTGGGCCATCTCCCGGCCCCACTCCGCCAGGATCTCCCTCTGCACTCGGGCCATCCTTCCCGCGAGGCCCTCCAGGGCACTCCGCGCGCACTCCCGGTCTCGGGGGAGCTGCGCTAGGATCTCCGCTAAGCCTAGCGGGGTTGTTGACTCCAGCAGGCTCCTGACCATCGGGTCGGTGCTGCTCTGCTCCGTTCCCGGCAGGCTCCTGGCCATCGGGCCGGTGCTGCTCTGCTCCCCTCCTTCTTCCTCCAGCAGGCTCCTGGCCAGCGGGCCGGTGCTGCTCTGCTGCCGCTCCATTCCCGGGTCTATTCTTTCTCTCCTCGACTCCGGGTGCTCTCGCTCTAGACTCCTTGTCTCCGGGTGCGCTCGTTCTACCCTGCTCCAGGCGACACCCATCTTCTCTCTTCTCTTTCGTCTCCTCCCACTTCGAGGGCGGTCCCGGGGCAACTCGGTGACTGTCAGCTCCAGGGGGAGTTCTTTCACGCTGACAGACACCTCCAGCATCACGGTCTCTGTTGGTGGGGGCGGTTTCCACTTTTGGCGCCATTTTCTGTCCCGGCCCACGATGGGAGGTTGCCTCTTGCTCTCCTTTGGCACGCCCATAATGGCGTCCGCTGCTCTTCCAAGGCGGGAAATCTGCGGTTTTGGCGGGAATCGCTTCCCAGTGGCGGGAAACTCTGCAGATGGCGGGAACAAGCTGGAAATGGCGGACAATCGGCGGGAAACGACTGGTGATGGAGTCCGATGGCGTGGACCCTCCGGAACCGGCGGGAGACTTCTTTCTGAGGTATACTTGCACTTTTCTTCAGGCACGCAGTACCCGGGTGTTGCGGGCACGTAATCCTGCCGACTACGCCAAAGTTGACGCGCCCCCTGGGACATATTCCTTGTTGAGGGGAATACCCGGCACCGGATCAGATGGGGGGGGTTGTAGTCTCCGAGCGGCTGTGACCCGGTCCCGTGCCCAGGGCGTCAAGCTCAGTGTTATGTGGCAGTCTTTACTGATGTTATTAAAGTTCGTTTTGTCGACTACGCCACCCGTTGTGATGCGGTCACTGTGGCCGCCGCTGCTGCAGGGTCCGCTGAGGCTGATGGTGGGTGCGCAGCTTGGTGGGATAACCCCCAACGGGAGGGGTATAGCCTCAGAGGGGACAGGCGCAGAGGATGGGGGTTGTGGTGGTGCGGTGCAGCCGGTAATGATGACAGAGTCGGGTAGTGCAGTTAAGGGTCTTTACTTACTGCAGTTGTTATACGGGTCACTCTAGCTCCAAGTGACCTCCCGAGCCGTGCTGCGTCCACCAGGTCCTGGATCCGGCCAACCCCCAAACAAGTCCGGAGCGTGGTCCTGAGCTCTCCCTCTGTCCTTTCTTCTGCCTTCCCCACCAGTGATCCGCCTAGGTCCAGCTCCCTCGGGCCTTCTGTGGGGCAACCTTTGGCCTCAGGTTCCCTGACCCTCCATGTGGTAAGCCTTCAGGGTGGATATAGTGGGTGGCTGTGGCAGATGCTGTCCACAGCCTCCGGTCTCTGGCTAGGGATGTGTTTTCTGCCCCTACCAGTTTGGGTTCCGGTACCCTAGTGCTGACTCCTCACCCGGTGATCTGATTTGGGTTCTTGGGTCCCTTCTTTGTCCCCCTCTGGGTCTTTCTGTACTCCACTCTCTCACTCTTCAGGCTCAGGTCTGTTCTGCTCCCTTGCTGCAGGCTGACTTCCTCTGCAGCAGACTTGTTTTCTCCTTCTGACTCTCTGCTCAGCGTCTGACCCTGATTCTAGTTGGTGCCCACCTTATATACACCCTCTATGTGTGAGCTCAGGTGACCAGCACCCAATGAGCTCCTACCACTACCCAGACTGCTCCCCCTATCTGCCCCTACACTACATGGGATGTTCCTCCCCCCTCCCACTCCAGCCAGGAACAGGCTCGGTCGCACCTGCACATTTCTAAGTGGGAGTGCCGTCGGCCTGCTCCTCTGGAATGGGATGTATGTAGTGCATGCAGTCTATCTGAGCTCAGTTCCACACTCCTTCCTTACCCGGGAGTGGAATATCACACCTCTGGGTTGAGGTGCAATACTCCTGTAGCAGCCGAATCCTCAGGGTGCTACAAATGCACGACTCTGTCTTGGATCCCCATAGTAACGTGGCGGATCCGCAGGAACGAGAGCAGATAGATCCATCTGGATGGGTGCGTAATTCGCCTGGAACTCAGCTAAGGGAAAAAAAATTATTTATTTATTTTTAATGCATGTATTCGCTGGAAAACGTCTCAGAGAGCGAAGGCCGTGGGGCTCAACGGGAACCATGGCCTGAGCATGCTGTAATGCACACGCCCGGGCTGAGCGGCGTGTGCGTGTATATGTAGTGATTCCACTGGACCGTGCCGGAGAGTGAATGCCTGGAGGGGCGCAACTAGGTATTCACCCGATCCGACCAGGGTCGCACGACGGCATACGACGCCAGTGCACCAAGGAGGAACCGAGCAGAGGGACCAGGTGCTACTCCAGGACAGACCCCGGACACGGCTGTTGACCCACACAGGGGAATACAGGAACAGACAGGTTAGGCTGGCACACAGACTGGTGGGTATAGGCAGACACGACTGGTATGCAGGCAGGCGGGTATGCAGGCAGGGGGGTACAGGCAAGCACGGCTAGAGTGCAGACAGGAAGGCACTAGCAGGTAGGAACACAGGTGGGATAGGACCCAGTACACACTGGGACTCAGGAACAGAACCACAGATTTGGCGGACAAACACAGCAGCAGGGGCGGAACTACCGCCCGTGCAGCCGGTTCATTGAACGGGGGCCCCGAGGGAGAGGGGGCCCCTCCAGCCTCCAGCAGGGCCGCCATCAGGGCATGTCTGCCCTGACTCCAGTGTGGGGCCCAGCCGGTAGGGGCCCCCTTGGAGCCCCGTTGGGGGCCCCCTCTTGTGAGTCTCTCTCCTCATGGGGCCCCCGGCCCCATGCCAAGCGCCGGGTCCGGGACATCTCAGCGCTGCGCTGCGCTCCTGCGGCAGCGCCTTCATGATTCCCCTGATTTCCGGTCATGTGACGGCGCCGTCACATGGCCGGAAGTCAGGAGAACCTAGTGTCAACGATTTGGACGAGCGCCAGGATTCTGCAGGGATCGCATGGGGGTAAGTATAACAAGTTTTATTTTTCTTAAATACAATTAATTAACTAGGAGTGGGGGGGATGAGAGATGCACATGGGGGGGGATGAGAGATGCACATGGGGGGGGGAGATGAGAGATGCACATGGGGGGGGAGATGAGAGATGCACATGGGGGGGATGAGAGATGCACATGGGGGGATGAGAGATGCACATGGGGGGGATGAGAGATGCACATGGGGGGGATGAGAGATGCACATGGGGGATGAGAGATGCACATGGGGGGGTGAGAGATGCACATGGGGGGGTGAGAGATGCACATGGGGGGGTGAGAGATGCACATGGGGGGGGTGAGAGATGCACATGGGGGGGGTGAGAGATGCACATGGGGGGGTGAGAGATGCACATGGGGGGGGTGAGAGATGCACATGGGGGGGGTGAGAGATGCACATGGGGGGGTGAGAGATGCACATGGGGGGGTGAGAGATGCACATGGGGGGGGTGAGAGATGCACATGGGGGGGTGAGAGATGCACATGGGGGGTGAGAGATGCACGGGGGGGATGAGAGATGCACATGGGGGGAGGATGAGAGATGCATCGGGGGGGTGAGCTGCACATGGGGGGGATGAGAGCTGCACATGGGGGGGTTATGTTTACATAACTTTGTTGCCTTATGAAGCGCAGGGGGGGGCCCCCAAAAATTTCTTGCACAGGGGCCCACTACAGTCTGTGTCCGCCCCTGCACAGTAGAGTAAGGCCGCCCAGAGTGGTGAGCGAGAGCAGGGCAAGTCGAGGCCATCTGGAGCGGTGAGCGAGAGTAGAGCAGGACGAGGCCGCCTGGAGCGGTGAGCAAGACTAGAGCAGGACGAGGCCGCCTGGAGCGGTGAGCAAGAGTAGAGCAGGACGAGGCCGCCTGGAGCGGTGAGCAAGAGTAGAGCAGGACAAGGCCGCCAGGAGCGGTGAGCAAGAGTAGAGCAGGACGAGGCCGCCTGGAGCGGTGAGCAAAGGCAGAGCAGGCTAGAACCGCCGGAGTGGTGAGCAAAGGCAGAGCAGGCTAGAACCGCCGGAGCGGTGAGCAAAGGCAGAGCAGGCTAGAACCGCCGGAGCGGTGAGCAAAGGCAGAGCAGGCTAGAACCGCCGGAGTGGTGAGCAAAGGCAGAGCAGGCTAGAACCGCCAGAGCGGTGAGCAAAGGCAGAGCAGGCTAGAACCGCCTGGAGCGGTGGGCAAAGGCAGAGCAGGCTAGAACCGCCAGACCGGTGAGCAAAGGCAGAGCAGGCTAGAACCGCCGGAGCGGTGAGCAAAGGCAGAGCAGGCTAGAACCGCCGGAGCGGTGAGCAAAGGCAGAGCAGGCTAGAACCGCCGGAGCGGTGAGCAAGGCAGAGCAGGCTAGAACCGCCGGAGCGGTGAGCAAGGCAGAGCAGGGGGGACAGGGCTCCGTTCACACGGAACAGACAGGAAGGGAAAGGCAGAACCAGACACCCACAGGGTACTTGCAGTGAAGTAGCGAGTGGACCACAAACTCACAAACGGGAGTACAGTGACAACGAGCAGGAGTTAGGTACGAGTTCAGACTCTGCAGAAAAAGGAAAGGTACGGACATAGAGAAACACGGGAAACAGGCTAGAAGAGTATACAGACAAGAACAGACTCAGTAGCAAGATACAGGAGCGGGTCTAGGTATGCAGCCCCTAGAAGGCGGGAGGAACAGGCCAGGAGCGTGTTCAGACAGGACAGACTAGATACAGGAGCGGGTCTAGGTATGCTGCCCCTAGAAGGCGGGAGGAACAGGCTAGGAGCGTGTTCAGACAGGACAGACAAGATACAGGAGCGGGTCTAGGTATGCGGCCCCTAGAAGGCGAAACGAACAGGCAAGGAGCGTGTTCAGACAGGCCTGGAAATACAGCCTCCAGGATAGGCAGACAAGAGAACACAGAAGGGGACCTGGCACATTCAGAGTGAAAGACCACACTGAATGAAACACAATGCTCAGGCATGGGTTAATTGGAGCAGCTGGTTTAAATACCAGGTGACAGACAGCAATAGGCTGAGGACGCACAAGGGGTGTGCCTGTAGCAGGTACAAAAAGCAGGAAGTGATCGGGCGCCGCCCTTAAGCAGCAGAAACAGAAGCAAACAGACAGCATGAAGGGAAGCCAGAGAGACATTCTGGACTGGAGATCAAGTGCGCGCTCTTGCACAGTGGGAGATGGACCACTATGCAAGGACGCCGCCAGGTATGTTACAACTACCATAACACTGGCCTTACCTCAGAGGAGGAACACCACACTCCATTAAAGAAGTGCAGCATCCCTGTGGCGGTCGAACCCTCAGGGGCGCCACAGATATATATCAGGATAAGGGACTTATTACCAGGATAAGGAAAATATTTACCAGGATGGGGGATATATATAGCAGGATGGGAAGGCAGTCCAAAGCTTGCATCGGGGTCCACCGGACTCTAGTTATGCCACTGGCTCAGTGGTTAGCACTGGGCTCAAATCCCATCAAGAACAACATGAATTCTTGACATGAGAGTAATAGACAATTGTCATAATTGATCCCTAACTTTACTGACTGGTCCTGTGATGTTCAGGGTGTCCACAGTAGGGCGCCATTCACACCTGATTAAAGGACGTACTAGTCCCTGTTCTGAGGCCGCAGAATCTTCATCCCTGTGCTAGTACACATAATAAAGATCCTTGTATTCAGCACAATGAGGGGGTTGGCTTCTTCTGTATGTAGGCGATCACCAGTGATGTGAGACCCGGCTCTGATGTACAGTAGTGGTGAGCTGTCACTCTGCCCTGAATGTGCTTGTAATGCAGGCTCTGCTCGCTCCGCTAAGCCAGATTGGTTTGTTGTCCCAATGCCTCCCCCGTGTCTGTCTTGGCTTCATACAGCAAAGCTTTGCATCAGGCAGCTGTAACAGGCATTAGAGCAGCTATTCATGCACAAAATGAGCTGACCAACATGAAAGATATAATTACAGTCTTCACAGCTCCGTCACAGTCTGTGGATAAACTTGTAAGGATGTTCCCCGAGAAATCTTGTCTGCGTACCCTGCAGATTCTGTGCGTCAGCCCATAGATATCTCACCGGAGATTAACTCCTACCGGCACGTGTGTGTATCTATCTATCTGACGCGCCCCTGGGCCTGTGTCGCGCTGCGTTGCGCACGCGGGAGCTTACCCGGAGCCGGATCTGTTGAGGGTTGTAGTCTCGTGGCGGTGATCCGGTCCGTGCCCAGGGAGTCAGACTAAGTGGCGCTGTTTTAGCGGTAGATGTTGGACGACTACGCCACCCGTTGAGTGCAGCCAGGGAGCTGCTGCTGCAGGGCAGACCGCTGAGGCCGGTGGTAGGATTGTGCAGCGTGATAGTATAACCCCCAACGGGAGGGGTATGGCCTCAGGGCAGCCGACGTGGATGATGGGGGTAGCAGGAACCACTCGGAGACGGTACTGTGTAGTTCAGGGTCTTTACTGGTGACAAAGATAGACCCTCCCGGAGTACTGGCTAGCGATTGGGGCCTGGTCAGTCCTTGAGCAGATGGGATCTCCCCTGGCCAGGCGGAGTTGTAGGCCTCCCAAACTAACGATACTCTTCTGGCTACCTTGCTAGAGGCGGATATAAGTAGCCCACGTCCCTGAGTGTACCGTGTGGTGCTCACCCGTATGGCCGGTGACTCGGGGCCTTCGGGTTTCTGGGCCAGAGGACCTGCAATCCCCTGCCGGTCGGTTTCTGCTGCTGGATAGGAGTTAGTCCCCACAGCCTCGGACTCCGGGTCCGGTGATAACTTCTCAGTCAGGGCGAGCTCTGCAGCTGCCAGCCCCTGACTCCTTGTAACACTGCTCCCACAGAGCTCCTGTTGTTTCTTCCTATATTTGCTTCTTTTCTCTGCTTCTTCTCTACTCACTCACCCTGCCTCAGCCCTAGGTTTATATAGGGGAAGTTCTTCCCCTCCCAGGACTGGGCAGGAGGTGTGGCATGCATAGGATCCCTGACCAAGAGACCTCCCACCTGCTCTCAGACATAACATTGCTGTTACTGTGGAAAACCAGACCCCTGGGGTGCCACATTCCCCCCTAGTGAAATTTAGTACTCCGGGACTAAACATATTTTAGAAAAACATAACAAGATATAACAATAACAATAAAGAAACACATAAAGGTGGTCACGGCATGTCCGTAACCGGGTGCAGTCTTTGAAGAAAGCAAGGTGTCCATTTCACCAAAACAGGGAGACGTAACCAGGTAGGGGTCTGTCCTGCCCCGAGTCCTTAACAGTCTTTAGTCCGTCCTGGGTTACGCTCCAACTATGTACAAAGGATTCCCGGTAAATCCACCAAGGACTCCTAAAAATAACTAGAAACACATAATTATACACAAGCAACAATAAACAGGTAACCACAAATAAAACAATTTATACACTTCAAATCCTCCAACGTGCGGGTAACTGGCCCCTAGTGGCCCTAGTGGACCTACGGAGCTGACTGTCTGGCCCTGAACTACAGGGTGTAGGAGCTGTTAAGGGTAAACTGGGCAGCGGTCTACGGGCCCTTTGGCTCACTAGGGATATGGCAGGCTCACTGCAAGCAGAGGGTTGATCCTCCTGGTCTGCTGGTGTGGGGTCTTCTGCCTCCTGGACCGGCTGTTCTTCCAGCTCTACCTGTTGCTCCGTTGCTGCTTGGGATGCTGGTTGGAGGAAGGTGAGTACGGGTACCACAACTGCACCATTGACTTGAGTCCAAGACCGAGGGAAGTCTCCGAGCACAGTATTAACCATGTCTTCCCTTTCCTCTACGGGTCGAGGGTCTTCTTGTTCCTCTTCAGGGTTCCGTAGCTGTTCGGGACACTTCTTCAGGTGATCCCGGGATACAATGGTTGTGGTTTCCCCTCCGTCTTTACTGATGGTACAGACCTTTGGGTTGTCGTGGCTTGAGGGCAGTACGGTGTACGGGTCCTTCTCCCACTGGTCGTCCAACTTGTGGAGCCGTCTTTTTCTCTTCAAGACCTGCTCTCCGGGTACCAGGGGAACAGCGGGAGCATACTGGTTGTAAGTTTTCTCTTGTCTTTCCCTAGCCTGACAGAGACTTCGCTCCACGCTCTCCTGTACTCTCCGGTACTGCTGCTGCCTCTCTGTGTCCCAGTCTGCTTCTGGTGAAGTGTCCTCAGGTGTCAGGACTCCCATTTCCAGGTCAACAGGTAACTTACCAGGTCTCGCCCTCATTAGGTAAGCCGGGGTACAGTTGGTGGAACCTACCGGGATGTGGTTGTATAGGTCCACCAGATCGGGCAGCTTCTCAGGCCACAGACTGCGTTCTTCCAGGGGCAACGTTTTCAGAAGATCCATTACCACCTGGTTCATTTTCTCACAAAGTCCATTAGTTTGCGGATGATAGGGTGTCGTCCTTATCTTCCGGCAGCCATACAGAGTGCAGAATTCTTGGAAGACCTCCGCTTCAAAGGCAGGTCCCTGGTCTGTCAACACTTGGTCCGGGTACCTGTGTGGACGGCAGAAATGCTGCTGGAAGGCTCTCACTGCTGTTCGAGCTGTTAAGTCCTTGACGGGGACGACAACCAAGAACCGGGAGTAGTGATCCACGATGGTTAGTGCGTAGACGTAGCCACTTCTGCTTGGGGTCAGTTTTACATGATCCAAGGCTACCAGTTCCAACGGCTGCCGGGTGACGATGGACTGCAGGGGAGTCTTCTGGCTGGCACGGTCCTTCCTTCTTAGGTTGCACGGGCCACAGTCTCTGCACCACCTCTCGATGGTTCCCCTCATGCCTACCCAGTGGAACCGCTCGCGCAGCAGGAACTCCAGCTTCTTCCATCCGAAGTGTCCAGCCCCGTCGTGGTATGCCTCCATCACCATGGCTGCGTCTCTTCGTGGCACCACTACTTGCCAGATTAGTTCATGCGTCCGGGAGTTAACCATTCTGCGGCACAACTTCCCCTTATAAAGGAACAGTCGACTCTTCTCAGCCCACAGTTGCTTGGCTTCCTCCGGAGCGTCTGGGTCAAGGCGAGCCTCTGGCCGAGTCAGCATCTCCTTCACCAGTCGGACGGCAGGGTCACTGTCTTGCGTTTCCTCCCAGTTGTAGTGAGGCAAGGGGTTAAACGTAGCGGCTTGCTTGCTCCTTACCCGGTGGGAATACTGGATAGTCCCATGCCGGTGGAACGCAGGGAGTTCGACTTCTTCCAGTCCCTCTGGATCTTCTCCTACGTCCGGTAGGTTTGGCATCCTGGACAGGGCGTCCGCGTTGGTATTGGAGCGTCCTGCCCGGTATTTGATTGTGAACTCGTAGTTGGACAGACGGGCCATCCATCTCTGCTCTAGGGCACCGAGTCTTGCTGTGTCCAGGTGTGTCAATGGGTTGTTATCCGTGTACACGACGAACCGGGAAGAAGCGAGGTAGTGCTTAAAGCGTTCGGTGACTGCCCACACCACTGCCAGGAACTCTAGCTTAAATGAGCTGTAATTCTCAGGGTTTCTCTCGGTGGGTCGCAGTTTTCGGCTGGCGTAAGCGATTACTCGTTCTTTCCCCTGCTGGATCTGGGACAGCACGGCTCCTAGCCCGATGTTACTTGCGTCGGTGTAGAGGATAAAGGGCTGGCTGTAATCCGGGTACGCCAGGATTTCATCCCCCATGAGGGCCATCTTCAGCTGGCGGAAGGACTCCTCTTCCAACTTCTCCCATCTGAAGGGCGGCTTCTGGTTCTTGGCCTTCCGGCACTGGCCTATCAGGAGGTCCTGCATAGGAGCTGCCTTTTTGGTGGAATCGGGGATGAACCTGCGGTAGTAGCCTACCAACCCGAGGAACTGCCGCACTTCCTTTACACTGGAGGGACTTGGCCATTCCTTAATTGCGGTGATCTTATCAGGGTCGGGAGCCACTCCGTCAGCGCTCACCACGTGTCCCAGGTACTGCACTCTCTCATACTCTTGAACCACCCGATAGACTCCCTGTTTCTGATGTGAGGGAGTGGAGTCATTACCCAAATGTAGTTGCTGACACCAGTCCTCCATTGTTTTCTTAGAGCCGTTACCTTCCTCCGGGTGAGATGGAGGCAAGGGTTCCACAGATTGTATAGCATTTTGGTTAATGGTATATAATTTGGCTAGCGTGGCTTCCCGGGGCAGGTACACTTCCCTCTTCCCGATATTGATTATGCGAACGGGCACCCTCCCATGGCGTACATTAACCACCCCCCGTGCTGTCAAGATGGTGGGCCTACTGTCTGAGTAAACTGGTTCTACCATTGCCTGGTAATCTCTACCTCTCAGACCAATAGCTGCCCGGCACCAAATCATCATTTCACTTTTTGGGGGCATGGCAATAGGGAAAGGGTCACACATTCTCACGCTACCAATCTCACCGCCGGAGAGTTCCACCTGTTGCCGTCGCATCAGTGCCCGGATCTCTTTTTGGAGCACTCGCTGCTGGCCGGAGCTGGCGTTCTTGGCAACCTGCTGTAAAAGGAAAATCACCTCTGCAAGACAATTTTCAATTACATTAGTTCCTAGCGTTATCTTTGGGTGACCATTGCTGGCGATGATACTCAAGTCGTCGTCAGGGTAGCGGGTAATATCCGAGTCATTCCAGTACTGCTTGAAGAGCACGTACGGGATGGTGGTGACCTGTGACCCGGTGTCCAGTAGGGCACTCATAGGAATGCCATCCAGTACCACAGGCAAGACTGGACGTCCTCCCACATATTTGTCGCGCCAGTTTGATGGGCCTGATGATCTTTTTCCTAGGGGTTGGCCCTCTACCCTAGGTTGTGCCAGTTTAAAGGACAGTACCTTGCCATATGTCCGGGTTGATTACAGCGGCGGCAGATGGGTCGTCCGTCCTCGTTGTATCGGTCGCTGGGTCTTCCTCTGGCCGGTGGGGTCCTCCTTGGTCGACGCCACGGGATGTCCTCCGGTCCGGATGCCAGCTGGATCTTCCCTGGAGTGGAAACCTGTAAAGACTGCACAGTTCGGGTTAGCGCAGCAACGCTTTTAACTAGCTCTTGGACCTGATGGTGCAGGTCTGGAGCCGAGTCATTGTTCAAAGTCTGCGCATCAGCTCCCACAGGCCCTGCCGACAAGGGCGCCGCCTCCTGGTGGTAGGTGGTAGTGGGGCGTCTGTGGGTCACAACGCCACCTGGTGCCGGTTCTCGGAGCACCCGGATGGCTCTGTCCTTGAACTGTGCAAATCCCAGATGAGGGTCCTGTAAGGCCATTGCCCGCAACTGGGTTCGGTGGGCATTGCAATATAAACCCTCTATAAATTGTTCAGTTAACAGCCTGTCCTCGTCTCCCACGCCGTCAGGGTCGGTCTGCTTAATGGCTCTCAGGGCCTCTTGTAGGTTCAGGGCATAGTCCCTTATACTCTCATGTGCCCGCTGTTTGCACCCGTAGAATCTAAGCTTGATCTCGGCTGAGGTGCGGGTATCAAAGGTGTCCCTCAGCCGGGTTAGTATCCCTGCGACAGTCCTCCCCCCAGGTGGCCAGGACTTTACCTCCCTTTGGGCTGCCCCGGTTAATTGGGCCACCAGGATGCTTACTTTTTGCTCTTCTGTGAGGGGGTACACCTGGAAGAGGCTATCCAGTTTTTCTCTAAAGTCCTGCAGGGTATGTGACTCCCCTGAGTACTGGGGTAGCCAGGCTGCCCCCGGGATATAGGGCATGGTGAAAGGCATGACCGCAACAGCGGTGGCGCTGGCGGGGGTTGGAGCGGTGAAGCTCTCCTCCGTATCCGACATCCTTCTCCCCCCTAGTGGACCGTGGCCTACCTTGCGATGATCCTCTTCCGTAGGCCGCGGCTCCGCAGTGGATCGTCAGGGTTGAGGACCTTCCGTCGCGCTCCTGTGACGTCGGCGTCTGCTGGGCTCCTTCCAGGACCTTACGCAACGTCCGGACGTGAGGCGGAGCTTCAGTTCTCGCGGGTTTTCGGAGTCCACGGCCCTCTTCTTCCCGTGCGGCGTCCTCAAGATGGCGTCCAATGGCGGGAAAACTCCACGGATGGCGGGAAGAAGGCCGAAGATGGCGCCGGATGGCGGGAAAACTCCACCGATGGCGGGAAGAAAGCGGAAGATGGCGCCGGATGGCGGGAATCTTCACCACGGGTAAGTTTTCACAGTCTTTTTCAGGCACGCAGTACCCGGTGGTTGCGGACACGAGATCCTGCCGACTACGCCAAAAGTTTACGCGCCCCTGGGCCTGTGTCGCGCGGGTCCGGTGATAACTTCTCAGTCAGGGCGAGCTCTGCAGCTGCCAGCCCCTGACTCCTTGTAACACTGCTCCCACAGAGCTCCTGTTGTTTCTTCCTATATTTGCTTCTTTTCTCTGCTTCTTCTCTACTCACTCACCCTGCCTCAGCCCTAGGTTTATATAGGGGAAGTTCTTCCCCTCCCAGGACTGGGCAGGAGGTGTGGCATGCATAGGATCCCTGACCAAGAGACCTTCCACCTGCTCTCAGACATAACATTGCTGTTACTGTGGAAAACCAGACCCCTGGGGTGCCACATATCTATCTATCATCTATCTATCTATCTATCTATCTATCTATCTATCTATCTATCTATCTATCTATCTATCTAACTATCTATCTCTATCTATATATATATATATATACACTGCTCAAAATAATAAAGGGAACACTTAAACAACAGAAAATAACTCCAAGTAAATCAAACTTCTGTGAAATCAAACTGTCCACTTAGGAAGCAACACTGATTGACAATCAATTTCACATGCTGTTGTGCAAATGGAAAAGACAATAGATGGAAATTATTGGCTATTGTCAAGACACCCTCAATAAAGGAGTGGTTCTGCAGGTGGGGACCACAGACCACATCTCAGTACCAATGCTTTCTGGCTGATGTTTTGGTCACTTTTGAATGTTGGTTGTGCTTTCACACTCGTGGTAGCATGAGACGGACTCCACAACCCACAGAAGTTGCTCAGGTAGTGCAGCTCATCCAGGATGGCACATCAATGCGAGCTGTGGCAAGGTTTGCTGTGTCTGTCAGCGCAGTGTCCAGAGGCTGGAGGCGCTACCAGGAGACAGGCCAGTACACCAGGAGATGTGGAGGGGGCCGTAGGAGGGCAACAACCCAGCAGCAGGACCGCTACCTCCACCATTGTGCAAGGAGGAACAGGAGGAGCACTGCCAGAACCCTGCAAAATGAGCTCCAGCAGGCCACAAATGTGCATGTGTCTGCACAAACGGTTAGAAACCGACTCCATGAGGGTGGTATGAGGGCCCGATGTCCACAGATGGGGGTTGTGCTCACAGCCCAACACCGTGCAGGACGCTTGGCATTTGCTACGAATACCAGGATTGGCAAAGTCGCCACTGGCGCCCTGTGCTCTTCACAGATGAAAGCAGGTTCACACTGAGCACATGTGACAGACGTGACAGAGTCTGGAGACGCCGTGGAGAGCGATCTGCTGCCTGCAACATCCTTCAGAATGACCGATTTGGCAGTGGGTAAGTAATGGTGTGGGGTGGCATTTCTTTGGAGGGCCGCACAGCCCTCCATGTGCTCTCCAGAGGTAGCCTGACTGCCATTAGGTACCGAGATGAGATCCGCACATCTGGGACATCATGTCTCGCTCCATCCACCAACACCACACACTGTCCAGGAGTTGGCGGATCCTTTAGTCCAGGTCTGGGAGGAGATCCCACAGGAGACCATCCGCAACCTCACCAGGAGCATGCCCAGACATTGTAGGGAGGTCATACAGGCATGTGGAGGCCACACACAATACTCAGCCTCATCAGGAGCATGCCCAGGCGTTGTAAGGAGGTCATACAGGCATGTGGAGGCCACACACAATACTCAGCCTCATCAGGAGCATGCCCAGGCGTTGTAGGGAGGTCATACAGGCACGTGGAGGCCACACACAATACTCAGCCTCATCAGGAGCATGCCCAGGCGTTGTAGGGAGGTCATACAGGCACGTGGAGGCCACACACAATACTCAGCCTCATCAGGAGCATGCCCAGGCGTTGTAGGGAGGTCATACAGGCACGTGGAGGCCACACACAATACCCAGCCTCATCAGGAGCATACCCAGGCGTTGTAGGGAGGTCATACAGGCACGTGGAGGCCACACATAATACTCAGCCTCATCAGGAGCATGCCCAGGTGTTGTAGGGAGGTCATACAGGCACGTGGAGGCCACACACAATACTCAGCCTCATCAGGAGCATGCCCAGGCGTTGTAGGGAGGTCATACAGGCACGTGGAGGCCACACACAATACTGAGACTCATCAGGAGCATGCCCAGGCCTTGTAGGGAGGTCATACAGGCACGTGGAGGCCACACACAATACTCAGCCTCATCAGGAGCATGCCCAGGCGTTGTAGGGAGGTCATACAGGCACGTGGAGGCCACACACAATACTCAGCCTCATCAGGAGCATGCCCAGGCGTTGTAGGGAGGTCATACAGGCACGTGGAGGCCACACACAATACTCAGCCTCATCAGGGGCATGCCCAGGTGTTGTAGGGAGGTCATACAGGCACGTGGAGGCCACACACAATACTCAGCTTCATCAGGAGCATGCCCAGGCGTTGTAGGGAGGTCATACAGGCACATGGAGGCCACACACAATACTCAGCCTCATCAGGAGCATGCCCAGGCGTTGTAGGGAGATCATACAGGCACGTGGAGGCCACACACAATACTGAGACTCATCAGGAGCATGATCAGGCGTTGTAGGGAGGTCATACAGGCACGTGGAGGCCACACACAATACTGAGACTCATCAGGAGCATGCCCTGACGTTGTAGGGAGGTCATACAGGCACGTGGAGGCCACACACAATACTCAGCCTCATCAGGAGCATGCCCAGGCCTTGTAGGGAGGTCATACAGGCACGTGGAGGCCACACACAATACTCAGCCTCATCAGGAGCATGCCCAGGCGTTGTAGGGAGGTCATACAGGCACGTGGAGGCCACACACAATACTGAGCCTCATCAGGAGCATGCCCAGGCGTTGTAGGGAGGTCATACAGGCACGTGGAGGCCACACACAATACTTAGCCTCATCAGGAGCATGCCCTGGCGTTGTAGGGAGGTCATACAGGCACGTGGAGGCCACACACAATACTCAGCCTCATCAGGAGCATGCCCAGGCATTGTAGGGAGGTCATACAGGCACGTGGAGGCCACACACAATACTCAGCCTCATCAGGAGCATGCCCAGGCGTTGTAGGGAGGTCATACAGGCACGTGGAGGCCACACACAATACTCAGCCTCATCAGGAGCATGCCCAGGCGTTGTAGGGAGGTCATACAGGCACGTGGAGGCCACACACAATACTCAGCCTCATCAGGAGCATGCCCAGGCGTTGTAGGGAGGTCATACAGGCACGTGGAGGCCACACACAATACTCAGCCTCATCAGGAGCATGCCCAGGCGTTGTAGGGAGGTCATACAGGCACGTGGAGGCCACACACAATACTGAGCCTCATCAGGAGCATGCCCAGGTGTTGTAGGTAGGTCATACAGGCACGTGGAGGCCACACACAATACTCAGCCTCATCAGGAGCATGCCCAGGCGTTGTAGGGAGGTCATACAGGCACGTGGAGGTCACACACAATACTCAGCCTCATCAGGAGCATGCCCTGGCGTTGTAGGGAGGTCATACAGGCACGTGGAGGCCACACACAATACTGAGACTCATCAGGAGCATAATCAGGCGTTGTAGGGAGGTCATACAGGCACGTGGAGGCCACACACAATACTCAGCCTCATCAGGAGCATGCCCAGGCGTTGTAGGGAGGTCATACAGGCACGTGGAGGCCACATGTGGCACCCCAGGGGTCTGGTTTCCACAGTAACGGCAATGTTATGTCTGAGAGCAGGTGGGAGGTCTCTTGGTCAGGGATCCTATGCATGACACACCTCCTGCCCAGTCCTGGGAGGGGAAGAACTTCCCCTATATAAACCTAGGGCTGAGGCAGGGTTAGTGAGTAGAGAAGAAGTAGAGACAGAGAAGAGAAGCAGATATAGGAAAGAACATCAGGAGCTCTGTGGGAGCAGTGCTACAAGGAGTCAGTGGCTGGCAGCTGCAGAGCTCGCCCTGACTGAGAAGTTATCACCGGACCCGGAGTCCGAGGCTATGGGGACTAACTCCTATCCAGCAGCAGAAACCGACCGGCAGGGGATTGCAGGTCCTCTGGCCCAGAAACCCGAACGCACGGTCACACGCGTGGGACCAGCACCGCCGTCGTGGAGCGGAAGCTACTAGAAGGCCCCGAGTCACCGGCCATACGGGTGAGCACCACACGGTACACTCAGGGACGTGGGCTACTTATACCCGCTTCTAGCAAGGTAGCCAGAAGAGTATCGTTAGTTTTGGGAGGCCTACAACTCCGCCTGGCCAGGGGAGATCCCATCTGCTCAAGGACTGACCAGGCCCCAATCGCTAGCCAGTACTCCGGGAGGGTCTATCTTTGTCACCAGTAAAGACCCTGAACTACACCGTACCGTCTCCGAGTGGTTCCTGCTACCCCCATCATCCACGTCGGCTGCCCTGAGGCCATACCCCTCCCGTTGGGGGTTATACTATCACGCTGCACAATCCTACCACCGGCCTCAGCGGTCTGCCCTGCAGCAGCAGCTCCTTAGCTGTACTCAACGGGTGGCGTAGTCGTCCAACATCTACCGCTAATACAGCGCCACTTAGTCTGACTCCCTGGGCACGGACCGGATCACCGCCACGAGACTACAACCCTCAAGAGATCCGGCTCCGGGTAAGCTCCCGCATGCGCAACGCAGCGCGACACAGGCCCAGGGGCGCGTCAACTTTTGGCATAGTCGGCAGGATTTCGTGCCCGCAACCACCGGGTACTGCGTGCCTGAAAAAGACTGTTCAAACTTACCTGTGGTGAAGATTCCCGCCATCCGGCGCCATCTTCCGCTTCCTTCCCGCCATTGGTGGAGTTTTCCCGCCATCCGGCGCCATCTTCGGCCTTCTTCCCGCCATACGTGGAGTTTTCCCGCCATTGGACGCCATCTTGAGGACGCCGCGCGGGAAGAAGAGGGGCGTGGACTCCGAAAGCGCGCGAGAACTGAAGCCCCGCCTCACGTCCGGACGTTGCGTAAGGTCCTGGAAGGAGCCCAGCAGACGCCGACGTCACAGGAGCGCGACGGAAGGTCCTCAACCCTGACGATCCACTGCGGAGCCGCGGCCTACGGAAGAGGATCATCGCAAGGTAGGACACGGTCCACTAGGGGGGAGAAGGATGTCGGATACGGAGGAGAGCTTCACCGCTTCAACCCCCGCCAGCGCCACCGCTGTTGCGGTCATGCCTTTCACCATGCCCTATATCCCGGGGGCAGCCTGGCTACCCCAGTACTCAGGGGAGTCACATACCCTGCATGACTTTAGAGAAAAGCTGGATAGCCTCTTCCAGGTGTACCCCCTCACAGAGGAGCAAAAAGTGAGCATCCTGGTGGCCCAATTAACCGGAGCAGCCCAAAGGGAGGTAAAGTCCTGGCCACCTGGGGGGAGGACTGTCGCAGGGATACTAACCCGGCTGAGGGACACCTTTGATACCCGCACCTCAGCCGAGATCAAGCTTAGATTCTAAGGGTGCAAACAGCGGGCACATGAGAGTATAAGGGACTATGCCCTGAACCTACAAGAGGCCCTGAGAGCCATTAAGCAGACCGACCCTGACGGCGTGGGAGACGAGGACAGGCTGTTGACTGAACAATTTATAGAGGGTTTATATTGCAATGCCCACTGAACCCAGTTGCGGGCAATGGCCTTACAGGACCCTCATCTGGGTTTTGCACAGTTCAAGGACAGAGCCATCTGGGTGCTTCGAGAACCGGCACCAGGTGGCGTTGTGACCCACAGACGCCCCACTACCACTTACCACCAGGAGGCGGCGCCCTTGTCGGCAGGGCCTGTGGGAGCTGATGCGCAGGCTTTGAACAATGACCCGGCTCCAGACCTGCACCATCAGGTCCAAGAGCTAGCTAAAAGCGTTGCTGCGCTAACCCGAACTGTGCAGTCTTTACAGGTTTCCACTCCAGGGAAGATCCAGCTGGCATCCGGACCGGAGGACATCCCGTGGCGTCGACCAAGGAGGACCCCACCGGCCAGAGGAAGACCCAGCGACCGATACAACGAGGACGGACGACCCATCTGCCGCCGCTGCAATCAACCCGGATATATGGCAAGGTACTGTCCTTTAAACTGGCACAACCTGGGGTAGAGGGCCAACCCCCAGGAAAAAGATCACCAGGCCCATCGAACTGGCGTGACAAATATGTGGGAGGACGTCCAGTCTTACCCGTGGTACTGGATGGCATTCCTATGAGTGCCCTACTGGACACCGGGTCACAGGTCACCACCATCCCGTACGTGCTCTTCAAGCAGTACTGGAATGACTCGGATATCACCCGCTACCCTGACGACGACTTGAGTATCATCGCCAGCAATGGTCAGCCCGTGCCACAGATTGGATTTAAAGAGGTGACCATTAAAATCGGTAGAGTCGAACTGGCAGCACAGGGACTGATCATTGTAGACATTGACAAACACGAGAGTCACCCAAAGATAACTCTAGGAACTAATGTAATTGAAAATTGTCTTGCAGAGGTGATTTTCCTTTTACAGCAGGTTGCCAAGAACGCCAGCTCCGGCCAGCAGCGAGTGCTCCAGAAAGAGATCCGGGCACTGATGCGACGGCAACAGCTAGAACTCTCCGGTGGTGAGATTGGTAGCGTGCGAATGTGTGACCCTTTCCCTATTGCCATGCCCCCGAAAAGTGAAATGATGATTTGGTGCCGGGCAGCTATTGGTCTGAGAGGTAGAGATTACCAGGCAATGGTAGAACCAGTTTACTCAGACAGTAGGCCCACCATTTTGACAGCACGGGGGGTGGTCAATGTACGCCATGGGAGGGTGCCCGTTCGCATAATAAATATCGGGAAGAGGGAAGTGTACCTGCCCCGGTATGCCACGCTAGCCAAATTGTATACCATCAATCAAGATTCCATACAGTCCGTAGAACCCTTGCCTCCATCTTCCCCAGAGGAAGGCAACGGCACTCAGAAAACAATGGAGGACTGGTGTCAGCAACTACATTTGGGTACTGACTCCACTCCCTCACACCAGAAACAGGGAGTCTATCGGGTGGTGCAAGAGTACGAGAGTGTTTAGTAAACACCCGTTAGACTTCGGGCGAGTCAAGGGGGTAGAACACCACATCCCCACGGGAGACCATCCTCCCATAAAAGAGAGGTATCGACCCGTACCCCCTGCACACTACCAACACGCCAAGGGGATGCTTAGAGACATGAAGGAGGCTGGGGTGATCAGGGATAGCTGTAGCCCCTGGGCAGCTCCACTAGTCTTAGTCAAAAAGAAAGACAACACCATGAGGATGTGTGTAGATTACCGGAAAATCAACCGTATCACACACAAGGATGCGTACCCCTTACCAAGGATAGAGGAGTCTTTGGCTGCTTTAAGATCTGCTAACTTCTTCTCTACCTTGGATCTCACTAGTGGGTACTGGCAGGTTCCTGTAGCAGAGGCGGACCGGGAGAAGACCGCATTCACCACCCCGATGGGACTTAGCGAGTTTACCTGCATGCCGTTCGGACTCTGCAATGCACCAGGAACCTTCCAACGATTAATGGAGTGTTGTCTGGGCCACAGAAACTTTGAGACGGTCCTGTTGTACCTGGACGATGTCATCGTATATTCCAAGACGTATGAGGACCACCTGAAACACCTGGCGGAAGTGTTCGAAGCTCTGGCAAGCTACGGCCTAAAGGTGAAACCCTCCAAGTGTCACCTCCTGAAACCAAAGGTGCAGTACCTGGGACACGTGGTGAGCGCTGATGGAGTGGCTCCCGACCCTGATAAGATCACCGCAATTAAGGAATGGCCAAGTCCCTCCAGTGTAAAGGAAGTGCGGCAGTTCCTCGGGTTGGTAGGCTATTACCGCAGATTCATCCCCGGTTTCACCAAAAAGGCAGCTCCTATGCAGGACCTCCTGATAGGCCAGTCCCGGAAGGCCAAGAACCAGAAGCCACCCTTCAGATGGGAGAAGTTAGAAGAAGAGTCCTTCCGCCAGCTGAAGATGGCCCTCACGGGGGATGAAATCCTGGCGTACCCTGATTACAGCCAGCCCTTTATCCTCTACACCGACGCAAGTAACATCGGGCTAGGAGCCGTGCTGTCCCAGATCCAGCAGGGGAAAGAACGAGTAATCGCTTACGCCAGCCGAAAACTGCGACCCACCGAAAGAAACCCTGAGAATTATAGCTCATTTAAGCTAGAGTTCCTGGCAGTGGTGTGGGCAGTCACCGAACGTTTTAAGCAGTACCTCGCTTCTTCCCGGTTCACCGTGTACACGGATAACAACCCGTTGACACACCTGGACACTGCAAGACTCGGTGCCCTAGAGCAGAGATGGATGGCCCGTCTGTCCAACTACGAGTTCACAATCAAATACCGGGCAGGACGCTCCAATACCAACGCGGACGCCCTGTCCAGGATGCCAAACCTACCGGACGTAGGAGAAGATCCAGAGGGACTGGAAGAAGTCGAACTCCCCGCGTTCCACCGTCATGGGACTATCCAGTATTCCCATCGGGTAAGGAGTAAGCAAGCCGCTACGTTTAACCCCTTGCCTCACTACAACTGGGAGGAAACGCAAGACAGTGACCCTGCCGTCCGGCTGGTGAAGGAGATGCTGACTCGGCCAGAGGCTCGCCTTGACCCAGACGCTCCGGAGGAAGCCAAGCAACTGTGGGCTGAGAAGAGTCGACTGTTCCTTTACAAGGGGAAGTTGTGCCGCAGAATGGTTAACTCCCGGACGCATGAACTAATCTGGCAAGTAGTGGTGCCACGGAGAGACGCAGCCATGGTGATGGAAGCATACCACGACGGGGCTGGACACTTCGGATGGAAGAAGCTGGAGTTCCTGCTGCGTGGGCGGTTCCACTGGGTAGGCATGAGAGGAACCATCGAGAGGTGGTGCAGAGACTGTGGCCCGTGCAACCTAAGAAGGAAGGACCGTGCCAGCCAGAAGACTCCCCTGCAGTCTATCGTCACCCGGCAGCCGTTGGAACTGGTAGCCTTGGATCATGTAAAACTGACCCCAAGCAGAAGTGGCTACGTCTACGCGTTAACCATTGTGGATCATTACTCCCGGTTCTTGGTTGTCGTCCCCGTTAAGGACTTAACGGCTCAAACAGCAGATAGAGCCTTCCAGCAGCACTTCTGCCGTCCACACGGGTACCCGGACCAAGTGCTGACGGACCAGGGACCTGCCTTTGAAGCGGAGGTCTTCCGGGAATTCTGCAATCTGTATGGCTGCCGGAAGATAAGGACGACACCCTATCATCCGCAAACTAATGGACTTTGTGAGAAAATGAACCAGGTGGTAATGGATCTCCTGAAAACGTTGCCCCTGGAAGAACGCAGTCTGTGGCCTGAGAAGCTGCCCGATCTAGTGGACCTATACAACCACATCCCGGTAGGTTCCACCAACTGTACCCCGGCTTACCTAATGAGGGCGAGACCTGGTAAGTTACCTGTTGACCTGGAAATGGGAGTCCTGACACCCGAGGACACTTCACCAGAAGCAGACTGGGACACAGAGAGGCAGCAGCAGTACCGGAAAGTACAGGAGAGCGTGGAGCGAAGTCTCTGTCAGGCTAGGGAAAGACAAGAGAAAACTTACAACCAGTATGCTCCCGCTGTTCCCCTGGTACCCGGAGAGTAGGTCTTGAAGAGGAAAAGACGGCTCCACAAGTTGGACGACCAGTGGGAGAAGGACCCGTACACCGTACTGCCCTCAAGCCACGAGAACCCGAAAGTCTGTACCATCAGTAAAGACGGAGGGGAGACCATAGCCATTGTATCCCGGGATCACCGGAAGAAGTGTCCTGAACAGCTACGGAACCCTGAAGAGGAACAAGAAGACCATCGACCCGTAGAGGAAAGGGAAGATATGGTTAGTACTGTGCTCGGAGACTTCCCTCGGTCCTGGACTCAAGTCAATGGTGCAGTTGTGGTACCCGTCCTCACGTTCCTCCAACCAGCATCCCAAGTGCCTACGGAGCAACAGGAAGAGCTGGAAGAGCAGCCGGTCCAGGAGGCAGAAGACTCCACACAAGCAGAACAGGAGGATCAACCCTCTGCTTATAGTGAGCCTGCCGTACCCCTAGTGAGTCAAAGAGCCGGTAGACAGCTGCCCAGTTTACCCTTGACAGCTCCTACACCCTGTAGTTCAGGGCTAGACAGTCAGCTCCGTAGGTCCACTAGGGCCACTAGAGGCCAGTTACCCGCACGTTGGAGGATTTGAAGTGTATAAATTGTTTTATTTGTGGTTACCTGTTTTTCTTGTTACTTGTGTATAATTATGTGTTTCTAGTTATTTATAGGAGTCCTTGGTGGATTTACCGGGAATCCTTTGTGTATAGTTGGAGCGTAACCCAGGACGGACTAAAGACTGTTAAGGACTCGGGGCAGGACAGACCCCTACCTGGTTACGTCTCCCTGTTTTGGTGAAATGGACACCTTACTTTTCTTCAAAGACTGCACCCGGTTGCGGACACGCCGTAACCATCTTTATGTGTTTTTCTTATTGTATTATTATTGTTTATACCTTGTTATGTTTTTCTAAAAATATGTTTAGTCCCGGAGTACTAAATTTCACTAGGGGGGAATGTGGCACCCCAGGGGTCTGGTTTCCACAGTAACGGCAATGTTATGTCTGAGAGCAGGTGGGAGGTCTCTTGGTCAGGGATCCTATGCATGCCACACCTCCTGCCCAGTCCTGGGAGGGGAAGAACTTCCCCTATATAAACCTAGGGCTGAGGCAGGGTTAGTGAGTAGAGAAGAAGTAGAGACAGAGAAGAGAAGCAGATATAGGAAAGAACATCAGGAGCTCTGTGGGAGCAGTGCTACAAGGAGTCAGGGGCTGGCAGCTGCAGAGCTCGCCCTGACTGAGAAGTTATCACCGGACCCGGAGTCCGAGGCTGTGGGGACTAACTCCTATCCAGCAGCAGAAACCGACCGGCAGGGGATTGCAGGTCCTCTGGCCCAGAAACCCGAACGCACGGTCACACGCGTGGGACCAGCACCGCCGTCGTGGAGCGGAAGCTACTAGAAGGCCCCGAGTCACCGGCCATACGGGTGAGCACCACACGGTACACTCAGGGACGTGGGCTACTTATACCCGTTTCTAGCAAGGTAGCCAGAAGAGTATCGTTAGTTTTGGGAGGCCTACAACTCCGCCTGGCCAGGGGAGATCCCATCTGCTCAAGGACTGACCAGGCCCCAATCGCTAGCCAGTACTCCGGGAGGGTCTATCTTTGTCACCAGTAAAGACCCTGAACTACACCGTACCGTCTCCGAGTGGTTCCTGCTACCCCCATCATCCACGTCGGCTGCCCTGAGGCCATACCCCTCCCGTTGGGGGTTATACTATCACGCTGCACAATCCTACCACCGGCCTCAGCGGTCTGCCCTGCAGCAGCAGCTCCTTAACTGTACTCAACGGGTGGCGTAGTCGTCCAACATCTACCGCTAATACAGCGCCACTTAGTCTGACTCCCTGGGCACGGACCGGATCACCGCCACGAGACTACAACCCTCAAGAGATCCGGCTCCGGGTAAGCTCCCGCATGCACAACGCAGCGCGACACAGGCCCAGGGGCGCGTCACACACACAATACTCAGCCTCATCAGGAGCATGCCCAGGCGTTGTAGGGAGGTCATACAGGCACGTGGAGGCCACACACAATACCCAGCCTCATCAGGAGCATGCCCAGGCGTTGTAGGGAGGTCATACAGGCACGTGAAGGCCACACACAATACTCAGCCTCATCAGGAGCATGACCAGGTGTTGTAGGGAGGTCATACAGGCACGTGGAGGCCATACACAATACTCAGCCTCATCAGGAGCATGCCCAGGCGTTGTAGGGAGGTCATACAGGCACGTGGAGGCCACACACAATACTCAGCCTCATCAGGAGCTTGCCCAGGTGTTGTAGGGAGGTCATACAGGCACGTGGAGGCCACACACAATACTCAGCCTCATCAGGAGCATGCCCAGGCGTTGTAAGGAGGTCATACAGGCACGTGGAGGCCACACACAATACTGAGGCTCATCAGGAGCATGCCCAGGCGTTGTAGGGAGGTCATACAGGCACGTGGAGGCCACACACAATACTCAGCCTCATCAGGAGCATGCCCAGGCGTTGTAGGGAGGTCATACAGGCACGTGGAGGCCACACACAATACTCAGCCTCATCAGGAGCATGCCCAGGCATTGTAGGGAGGTCATACAGGCACGTGGAGGCCACACACAATACTCAGCCTCATCAGGGGCATGCCCAGGTGTTGTAGGGAGGTCATACAGGCACGTGGAGGCCACACACAATACTCAGCCTCATCAGGAGCATGCCCAGGCGTTGTAGGGAGGTCATACAGGCACGTGGAGGCCACACACAATACTCAGCCTCATCAGGAGCATGCCCAGGCGTTGTAGGGAGATCATTCAGGCACGTGGAGGCCACACACAATACTGAAACTCATCAGGAGCATGATCAGGCATTGTAGGGAGGTCATACAGGCACGTGGAGGCCACACACAATACTCAGCCTCATCAGGAGCATGCCCAGGCGTTGTAGGGAGGTCATAGAGGCACGTGGAGGCCACACACAATACTCAGCCTCATCAGGAGCATGCCCTGACGTTGTAGGGAGGTCATACAGGCACGTGGAGGCCATACACAATACTCAGCCTCATCAGGAGCATGCCCAGGCGTTGTAGGGAGGTCATACAGGCACATGGAGGCCACACACAATACTGAGACTCATCAGGAGCATGATCAGGCGTTGTAGGGAGGTCATACAGGCACGTGGTGGCCACACACAATACTCAGCCTCATCAGGAGCATGCCCAGGCGTTGTAGGGAGGTCATACAGGCACGTGGAGGCCACACACAATACTCAGCCTCATCAGGAGCATGCCCTGACGTTGTAGGGAGGTCATACAGGCACGTGGAGGCCACACACAATACTCAGCCTCATCAGGAGCATGCCCAGGCGTTGTAGGGAGGTCATACAGGCACGTGGAGGCCACACACATTACTCAGCCTCATCAGGAGCATGCCCAGGCGTTGTAGGGAGGTCATACAGGCACATGGAGGCCACAAACAATACTCAGCCTCATCAGGAGCATGCCCAGGCGTTGTAGGGAGGTCATACAGGCACGTGGAGGCCACACACAATACCCAGCCTCATCAGGAGCATGCCCAGGCGTTGTAGGGAGGTCATACAGGCACGTGGAGGCCACACACAATACTCAGCCTCATCAGTAGCATGCCCAGGCGTTGTAGGGAGGTCATACAGGCACGTGGAGGCCACACACAATACTCAGCCTCATCAGGAGCATGCCCAGGCGTTGTAGGGAGGTCATACAGGCAAGTGGAGGCCACACACAATACTCAGCCTCATCAGGAGCTTGCCCAGGTGTTGTAGGGAGGTCATACAGGCACGTGGAGGCCACACACAATACTCAGCCTCATCAGGAGCATGCCCAGGCGTTGTAGGGAGGTCATACAGGCACGTGGAGGCCACACACAATACTGAGCCTCATCAGGAGCATGCCCAGGTGTTGTAGGGAGGTCATACAGGCACGTGGAGGCCACACACAATACTCAGCCTCATCAGGAGCATGCCCAGGCATTGTAGGGAGGTCATACAGGCACGTGGAAGCCACACACAATACTCAGCCTCATCAGGAGCATGCCCTGGCGTTGTAGGGAGGTCATACAGGCACGTGGAGGCCACACACAATACTGAGACTCATCAGGAGCATGATCAGGCGTTGTAGGGAGGTCATACAGGCACGTGGAGGCCACACACAATACTCAGCCTCATCAGGAGCACGCCCAGGCGTTGTAGAGAGGTCATACAGGCACGTGGAGGCCACACACAATACTCAGCCTCATCAGGACCATGCCCAGGCGTTGTAGGGAGGTCATACAGGCACGTGGAGGCCACACACAATACTGAGACTCATCAGGAGCATGATCAGGCGTTGTAGGGAGGTCATACAGGCACGTGGAGGCCACACACAATACTCAGCCTCATCAGGAGCATGCCCAGGCGTTGTAGGGAGGTCAAACAGGCACGTGGAGGCCACACACAATACTCAGCCTCATCAGGAGCATGCCCAGGCGTTGTAGGGAGGTCATACAGGCACGTGGAGGCCACACACAATACCCAGCCTCATCAGGAGCATGCCCAGGCGTTGTAGGGAGGTCATACAGGCACGTGGAGGCCACACACAATACTCAGCCTCATCAGGAGCATGCCCAGGTGTTGTAGGGAGGTCATACAGGCACGTGGAGGCCACACACAATACTCAGCCTCATCAGGAGCATGCCCAGGCGTTGTAGGGAGGTCATACAGGCACGTGGAGGCCACACACAATACTCAGCCTCATCAGGAGCTTGCCCAGGTGTTGTAGGGAGGTCATACAGGCACGTAGAGGCCACACACAATACTCAGCCTCATCAGGAGCATGCCCAGGCGTTGTAGGGAGGTCATACAGGCACGTGGAGGCCACACACAATACTGAGCCTCATCAGGAGCATGCCCAGGCGTTGTAGGGAGGTCATACAGGCACGTGGAGGCCACACACAATACTCAGCCTCATCAGGAGCATGCCCAGGCGTTGTAGGGAGGTCATACAGGCACGTGGAGGCCACACACAATACTCAGCCTCATCAGGAGCATGCCCAGGCGTTGTAGGGAGGTCATACAGGCACGTGGAGGCCACACACAATACTCAGCCTCATCAGGGGCATGCCCAGGTGTTGTAGGGAGGTCATACAGGCACGTGGAGGCCACACACAATACTCAGCCTCATCAGGAGCATGCCCAGGCGTTGTAGGGAGGTCATACAGGCACGTGGTGGCCACACACAATACTCAGCCTCATCAGGAGCATGCCCAGGCGTTGTAGGGAGATCATACAGGCACGTGGAGGCCACACACAATACTCAGCCTCATCAGGAGCATGCCCAGGCGTTGTAGGGAGGTCATACAGACACGTGGAGGCCACACATGACGCGCCCCCTGGGCCAGTGTTGTTTGGGGGATACCCGGATCCGGATCAGATGGGGGTTGTAGTCTCCGAGTGGCCGTGACCCGGTCCGTGCCCAGGGTGTCAAGCTCAGTGTGTGGCAGTCCTTATAGATGTTACTAGATGTTCTTTTATGTCGACTACGCCACCCGTTGAATTGCGGTCAATACGGCCGCCGCTGCAGCAGGGTCCGCTGAGGCTGGCGATGTGTGTGCAGCTCAGGTAGTATAACCCCCAACGGGAGGGGTATAGCCTCAGGGGGTCAGGTGTAGAGGATGGTGGTTGTGGAGGTGCAGTGAGGATGGTAATGAGACTCAGAGTCGGGCTGTGCAGTTCAGGGTCTTTACTTACTGCTGTTATGCTGGTCACTCCAGCCTTGAGTGACCGCCCGAGCCGTGCTGCGTCCACCAGGTCCTGGACTCGGCCAACTCCCAAGTAATTCTGGAGCGTGATCCTGAGCTCCCTTTCTGACGTTCCTTCTCTCTGGCCTTCCCCACCAGGGATCCACCTAAGTCCGGCTCCCTCGGGCCTCTTGTTGGTAAACCCTTGTCTCTGGGTTCCCTGACCCTATTCTTGGTTTGCCTTCCGGGTGGATTTAGTGGGTGGTCGTGGCAGATCCTGCCCACGACCTCCGGTCTCTGGCTAAGGATTAGGGCCCTCCACCAGCTTGGGATCCGGTACCCTTGTGCCAACTCTTCACCCGCTGATCTAATCTTGGGTTCTTGGAGTTCTCTCTTCTCCCCCTCTGGGTCCTTCTTTCTCCTCTCTCTCTCTGGGCCTTGGAGCTGCTCTTCTCCTCTGCTCTCTTCCTCTGACTCACTCTACAAAAGACTGACAGACTGACTGACCAAACCTCTACAAAAGACCCTGTTCTAAGATGGTTCCCACCTTATATACTCCCTCTATGTGTGAGCTCAGGTGACCAGCACCCAATGAGCTCCTAGCACTACCCAGACTGCTCCCCCTATCTGCCCCTACACTACTGGGATGTTCCACCCCCCTCCCACTCCAGCCAGGGACAGACACTGTCGTACCTGCACATAAACTGGTGGGAGTACCGTTGGTCTGTCCCCCGGAAATGGGATGTATGTAGTGCATGCAGCCTACTGAGCTCAGTTCCACACTCCATCCTTACCCGGGAGTGGAATACTACACCTCTGGCTTGAGGTGTAATACCCCTGTAGCAGCCGAATCCTCAGGGTGCTACATTCCCCCCTGGTAAATCACAGCGCGTCCTCGGGCTGTTAAAGATAAAAACATCCAAAACATAAAATTATTTTTCATAAACATCCACATATAAACATATAAAACATCATATATATATCAGCAATAAAACGTTTTCATAAATAACATTCTTGTAAACATTCCTGTCTCTGGTTCCTCCGGTCACGGTGCAACTTGTGACCGGGTAAAGTGCGACAGTCTCTTGAAGAAAAATGGTTTTCCCATAAAACCAGTAGGGGGCGCTTTAGGAAGCGCAACTATATACAAAGGGGATATGGCCGCTCTCAGTCCTCGGCCAGGTATTAGGAACTAGGGACACACGGGCATCAGTTCACACTTTGTCCCAACGGGGAACATATTTTAAATAAGTAACAGTTCTTGGTACCCCGACGGGCAACTTTATACAGTCTCTCTCTACCGTACTTCAACGACGGCGTCCTCCTGCTCTTTCTTGTTGGTTGGTTTCAGTTTCAGACCCGTCCGGGTCCTCTTGCTCCTCCTCCGTCAGGCGATGCACAAGGAGGGCGTAGGGTCCTTTGGCACACTTGTGCCGGGTGAACGTGACCTCGTCCCCTACATATAGGTCACGACCTCTGTGTCCCTCCGGCAGATGGGACTCCACGTCTCTTCTGGTGACAAAGACGTCGCCGGGGGTGTGATGGTCTCTAATGAAGCCCCACCCATGCTGCAGGTTGAATTTAATCACAGTCCCGGTGGTACGGGGACCATGAGCTGCACGGGGTTTCCTCCTGGTCCGGCTCTTCTGCTCCGCGCTCCTTATCTGTGCTTGCTATTCCCGGACCCGCCTCTCTCTCCGCTCCTTCTCGAAGACCTCGAGCTGCTGGCGGCAGCACTCTGCACGCTCCGCTGCGGCCGCCCGAGTCTCCTGAGTGAACCCCATGAGGTCTCCTCCGGTGGGGTCCCACTCAAACTGTGCCTCCTCTAGCGGGGGCTGGGTCCTCCTGACGGGCTTCGGAGCCGGAATCAGGGGCTCACACAGGGGCCTCGTCCTTTGGAGTTCCAGTTGGTAGTACTCCTGGGGCCATCTGAAGGGCTGCCCATCCGGGCACGTATGCTGGGCGAACAGGTCCTCACCCAGGTGCGGTACTTTAGGTGTTATGGGCGCTGTGGTGGTAGCGGCGCCCGGGTTGACCAGGCCTTGCGACCAGGCTTGGGGCACGCTAAAGGAAAAGGGCACCGTAAGAACGGCGGCGCCCGTGGTGACTCGGCCTTGCGACCAGGCTGGTGGCTCCGCGGAGGTAGGGGGCGCTGTTGGAATGGCGGCGCCCGGGGGTACTAGGCCTTGCGACCAGGCTGATGGTATTTCCTGCTTTGCCGCGCTCAGGGTCGAAGCGCGTGACGTTACAGGTGTCGCGGCCGCGGTTTCCGGTTGAGGCCTAGTCTGCGGCGGTGACGATGCAGCGACGGGCACGGCAGGGGGAATTTCGGGCTCTGCGACGGGGAGCTGGGGCAGGCACGCGGTTTCCCGGCTCGGGGTAGAGACGTCCCCTTTACCTGCCTCCATTCGTTCAGCTCCCTTCTCGGCGCCGTCTCCGGCCTTGAGTCCTCCTGCACCATCCTCAGAGGCGGTCTGTCTCCTCGTCTCGGGTGGCGTGCTCCGCTGTCGGGTTTCGGTCTGCTGGGCCATCTCTCGGCTCCACTCCGCCAACGTCTCTCGCTGCACTTGGGCCATCCTCCGTGCGAGGCCCTCCAGCGCGGTCTGTGCACACTCCCGGTCTCGGGGGAGCTGTGCTAGGATCTCCACTAAGCCTAGTGGGGTTGTTGCTTGCAGCAGGCTCCTGACCACTGGGTCGGTGCTGCCTGATTCTCCCTCCATCTCCGGGTAGGCTTTCTCTGGACTCCTCTCCAGACTTCTTGTCTCCGGGTGCGCTCTCTCCAGACTGCTCCAGGCGACACCCATCTTTGCTCTCTTGTTCTGTCTCCGCCCACATTGAAGGTGGTCCCGGGGCAACTTTGTGATTGTCAGTTCCAGGGGCAGTTCTCTTACGCTGATGGACACTTCCAGCATCACAGTCTCTGTTGGTGGGCGCGGTTTCCGCTTTTGGCGCCATTCTTCGACCTGGCCCACGATGGGAGGTGGCCTTTTGCCACCCTCTGGCACGCCCATAATGGCGTCCGCTCTTCCAAGGCGGGAAATCTTTGGAAATGGCGGGAATCGTCTCCCAGTGGCGGGAAACTCCATGGATGGCGGGAAAAAGCTGCAAAAGGCGGACAACCGGCGGGAAACGACCTGTGATGGGGTCCGTTGGCGGGGACCCTCCGGAACCGGCGGGAGACTTCTTTTTAAGGTAACGGTGAACTTTTCTTCAGGCACGCAGTACCCGGTTGTTGCGGGCACGTAATCCTGCCGACTACGCCAAAGTTGACGCGCCCCCTGGGCCAGTGTTGTTTGGGGGATACCCGGATCCGGATCAGATGGGGGTTGTAGTCTCCGAGTGGCGGTGACCCGGTCCGTGCCCAGGGTGTCAAGCTCAGTGTGTGGCAGTCCTTATAGATGTTACTAGATGTTCTTTTATGTCGACTACGCCACCCGTTGAATTGCGGTCAATACGGCCGCCGCTGCAGCAGGGTCCGCTGAGGCTGGCGATGTGTGTGCAGCTCAGGTAGTATAACCCCCAACGGGAGGGGTATAGCCTCAGGGGGTCAGGTGTAGAGGATGGTGGTTGTGGAGGTGCAGTGAGGATGGTAATGAGACTCAGAGTCGGGCTGTGCAGTTCAGGGTCTTTACTTACTGCTGTTATGCTGGTCACTCCGGCCTTGAGTGACCGCCCGAGCCGTGCTGCGTCCACCAGGTCCTGGACTCGGCCAACTCCCAAGTAATTCTGGAGCGTGATCCTGAGCTCCCTTTCTGACATTCCTTCTCTCTGGCCTTCCCCACCAGGGATCCACCTAAGTCCGGCTCCCTCGGGCCTCTTGTTGGTAAACCCTTGTCTTTGGGTTCCCTGACCCTATTCTTGGTTTGCCTTCCGGGTGGATTTAGTGGGTGGTCGTGGCAGATCCTGCCCACGACCTCCGGTCTCTGGCTAAGGATTAGGGCCCTCCACCAGCTTGGGATCCGGTACCCTTGTGCCAACTCTTCACCCGCTGATCTAATCTTGGGTTCTTGGAGTTCTCTCTTCTCCCCCTCTGGGTCCTTCTTTCTCCTCTCTCTACTGAGCTCAGTTCCACACTCCATCCTTACCCGGGAGTGGAATACCACACCTCTGGCTTGAGGTGTAATAGCCCTATAGCAGCCGAATCCTCAGGGTGCTACACACACAATACTCAGCCTCATCAGGAGCATGCCCAGGCGTTGTAGGGAGGTCATACAGGCACGTGGAGGCCACACACAATACTGAGACTCATCAGGAGCATGATCAGGCGTTGTAGGGAGGTCATACAGGCACGTGGAGGCCACACACAATACTCAGCCTCATCAGGAGCATGCCCAGGCGTTGTAGGGAGGTCATACAGGCACGTGGAGGCCACACACAATACTCAGCCTCATCAGGAGCATGCCCAGGCGTTGTAGGGAGGTCATACAGGCACGTGGAGGCCACACACAATACTCAGCGTCATCAGGAGCATGCAAAGGCGTTGTAGGGAGGTCATACAGGCACGTGGAGGCCACACACAATACTCAGCCTCATCAGGAGCATGCCCAGGCGTTGTAGGGAGGTCATACAGGCACGTGGAGGCCACACACAATACTCAGCCTCATCAGGAGCATGCCCAGGCGTTGTAGGGAGGTCATACAGGCACGTGGAGGCCACACACAATACTCAGCCTCATCAGGAGCATGCCCAGGCGTTGTAGGGAGGTCATACAGGCACGTGGAGGCCACACACAATACTCAGCCTCATCAGGAGCATGCCCAGGCGTTGTAGGGAGGTCATACAGGCACGTGGAGGCCACACACAATACTGAGACTCATCAGGAGCATGATCAGGCGTTGTAGGGAGGTCATACAGGCACGTGGAGGCCACACACAATACTCAGCCTCATCAGGAGCATGCCCAGGCGTTGTAGGGAGGTCATACAGGCACGTGGAGGCCACACACAATACTCAGCCTCATCAGGAGCATGCCCAGGCGTTGTAGGGAGGTCATACAGGCACGTGGAGGCCACACACAATACTCAGCCTCATCAGGAGCATGCCCAGGCGTTGTAGGGAGGTCATACAGGCACGTGGAGGCCACACACAATACTCAGCCTCATCAGGAGCATGCCCAGGCGTTGTAGGGAGGTCATACAGGCACGTGGAGGCCACACACAATACTCAGCCTCATCAGGAGCATGCCCAGGCGTTGTAGGGAGGTCATACAGGCACGTGGAGGCCACACACAATACTCAGCCTCATCAGGAGCATGCCCAGGCGTTGTAGGGAGGTCATACAGGCACGTGGAGGCCACACACAATACTCAGCCTCATCAGGAGCATGCCCAGGTGTTGTAGGGAGGTCATACAGGCACGTGGAGGCCACACACAATACTCAGCCTCATCAGGAGCATGCCCAGGCATTGTAGGGAGGTCATACAGGCACGTGGAGGCCACACACAATACTCAGCCTCATC
Source organism: Phyllobates terribilis (assembly GCF_046119375.1). Lineage (NCBI taxonomy): Eukaryota > Metazoa > Chordata > Amphibia > Anura > Dendrobatidae > Phyllobates > Phyllobates terribilis. The sequence continues at coordinate 10,611,186 of NW_027362767.1, read as the reverse complement.
AGGAGCATGCCCTGGCGTTGTAGGGAGGTCATACAGGCACGTGGAGGCCACACACAATACTGAGACTCATCAGGAGCATGATCAGGCGTTGTAGGGAGGTCATACAGGCACGTGGAGGCTACACACAATACTCAGCCTCATCAGGAGCATGCCCAGGCGTTGTAGGGAGGTCATACAGGCACGTGGAGGCCACACACAATACTGAGACTCATCAGGAGCATGATCAGGCGTTGTAGGGAGGTCATACAGGCACGTGGAGGCCACACACAATACTCAGCCTCAACAGGAGCATGCCCTGGCGTTGTAGGGAGGTCATACAGGCACGTGGAGGCCACACACAATACTCAGCCTCATCAGGAGCATGTCCAGGCGTTGTAGGGAGGTCATACAGGCACGTGGAGGCCACACACAATACTCAGCCTCATCAGGAGCATGCCCAGGCGTTGTAGGGAGGTCATACAGGCACGTGGAGGCCACACACAATACTCAGCCTCATCAGGAGCTTGCCCAGGTGTTGTAGGGAGGTCATACAGGCACGTGGAGGCCACACACAATACTCAGCCTCATCAGGAGCATGCCCAGGCGTTGTAGGGAGGTCATACAGGCACGTGGAGGCCACACACAATACTGAGCCTCGTCAGGAGCATGCCCAGGTGTTGTAGGGAGGTCATACAGGCACGTGGAGGCCACACACAATACTCAGCCTCATCAGGAGCATGCCCAGGCATTGTAGGGAGGTCATACAGGCACGTGGAGGCCACACACAATACTGAGACTCATTAGGAGCATGATCAGGCGTTGTAGGGAGGTCATACAGGCACGTGGAGGCCACACAAAATACTCAGCCTCATCAGGAGCATGCCCAGGCGTTGTAGGGAGGTCATACAGACACGTGGAGACCACACACAATACTCAGCCTCATCAGGAGCATGCCCAGGCGTTGTAGGGAGGTCATACAGGCACGTGGAGACCACACACAATATTCAGCCTCATCAGGAGCATGCCCAGGCGTTGTAGGGAGGTCATACAGGCACGTGGAGGCCACACACAATACTGAGACTCATCAGGAGCATGATCAGACATTGTAGGGAGGTCATACAGGCACGTGGAGGCCACACACAATACTCAGCCTCATCAGGAGCATGCCCAGGCGTTGTAGGGAGGTCAAACAGGCACGTGGAGGCCACACACAATACTCAGCCTCATCAGGAGCATGCCCAGGCATTGTAGGGAGGTCATACAGGCACGTGGAGGCCACCCACAATACTCAGCGTCATCAGGAGCATGCCCAGGCGTTGTAGGGAGGTCATACAGGCACGTGGAGGCCACACACAATACTGAGACTCATCAGGAGCATGATCAGGCGTTGTAGGTGACGCGCCCCCTGGGCCTGTGCTGCTGCTGCTGTGCAGGGGGAATACCCGGAACCGGATCGCTGGGGGTTGTAGTCTCCGTGTGGCGGTGACCCGGTCCGTGCCCAGGGTGGTCAAACCAGTGGCAGTCTAATTGTTGAAATAAGTGTCCGACTACGCCACCCGTGGATTGCGGTCAGTGGGGTCCGCCGCTGCGCTGCCGACCGCTGAGGCTGATGTTGGTTGTGCAGCCGAGTATGGGATAACTCCCCACGGGAGGAGTATTGCCTCAGGGCAGCTAATGTGGATGATGATGGGAGTGATGGTGTGAGGGTCCCAGTGCTAATGGTGCTGGAGCGGCAAGGAATCACAGAGACGTGAGGTGCAGTTCAGGGTCTTTACTGATGGTACAAGACAGACCCTCCCGGGAGTACTGGCTAGTATAAGGGGCCTGGTCAGTCTGCGAGCAAGCAGGAGTTCCCCTGGCCAGGTGGAGTTGTAGGCCTCCCCGTTAATCTGCACTCTTCCTGGCTACCTTGCTGTCAGCGGTTACAAGTAGCCCACGTCCCTGAGTATACCGTGTGGTGCTCACCCGTATGGCTGGTGACTTGGGGCCTTCTGTTAGCCTCCGCTCCTGGATGGCGGCGCTGGTCCCTTCTCTGTGACTGAGCCTCCGGGCTTCTATGGCCAGAGGACTTGGAATCCCCTGCCGGCTGGTTTCTGCTGCTGGACCTTGATGTCCCCACAGCCTCGGACTCCGGTGTCCGGTTTTAGTATCTTCGTCCAGGGCGAACTCTGCTCAGCTCCAGCCCCTGGACTTCAGCTACTGCTCCTCCAGAGCTCCTGATCTCACTTTCCCTGTGTCTGCAGCTTCACTCTGACTCTGACTCAGACTGCTCTAATCCCGCCCAGACCCAGTTTATAAGGGCAGATTCCTCCCCTCCCAGGTCTGGGCGGACCGTGTTGCATGCTTAGGGATCCTGACCAGAGAAACCTCCCACTTTCTCTCAGACATAATATCTCTATTGCTGTGGCAACCAGACCCCTGGGGTGTCACATTCCCCCCTAGTAAATTTTAGTACTCCGGGACTAAACACATTTTCTTTTTTTTTTTTAAAGAAACATAAATACAAGGTATAACAATAACAAGACAACATATTTACAAGAAGCTTTAGTCTGTAGAGGTCACGGCGTTTCCGTGACCGGGTGTCCATATCACCCAAGGTGAAGTCTTGGCACAGAATAGGGGACCTGTCCAAAGCAAACCCCTTGCGTTGGCCTTGGGCGTGGCTGCAAGGGCAGACTAACTACTTTGGGCCGCAAGTAGGCCACGCCAGACAGGTTTTCTCTTCTGCGGCCGTCTTCGCAAGAGGCACCCAGGTGCAACTATCTACAATGTAGTTCCGGTTATTCAGCGTCCATAACCTGTCAGTCCAAATAAACCTGAAGGGTAACTAGAGAAACATAATTAATAAACAGGCAACAAACATAAACCATTTTCAACATTTGCAGTTTACAGGTAAATTCACATTACAGGTTAGATTCTCCAGCGAGCGGGCATCTGACCTCTAGTGACTCTAGTGGACCTACGGAGCTCACTAACTGGTTCTGCACTACAGGGTGTAGGAGGTGTTATGGGCAAGCTGGGCAGCTTTCTGCGCACTCTTTGGCTCACTAGGGGCACAGCAGGCTCACTACTAGCAGAGGGTTGATCCTCCTGTACTGCTGGTGTGGACTCTTCTGCCTCTTGGGCCGGCTGCTCTTCCAGCTCTACCGGTTCCTCTGTAGGCACTTGCGGGGCTGGCTGGAGAAAGGTGAGGACGGGTACCACGACAGTGCCGTTTACTTGTGTCCAAGACCGGGGGAAGTCTCCGAGTACGGTACTGATCATTTCTTCCCTTTCCTCTGCGGGTTGAGGGTTTTCTTGATCTTCTTCAGGGCTTTGCAGCTGCTCGGGACACTTCTTCAGGTGGTCTCTGGAGACAATGGCTGTGGTTTCTCCTCCATCCTTACTGATTACGCAGATTTTTGGGTTCTCATGGCTTGATGGCAGTACGGTGTACGGGTCCTTCTCCCACTGGTCGTCCAACTTGTGGAGCCGCCTCTACCTCTTCAAGACCTGCTCTCCAGGTACCAGGGGAACAGCGGGAGCATACTTGTTATAAGCCTTCTCTTGCCTTTCTCTAGCTTGAGACAGACTTCGCTCGACGCTCTCCTGCACTTTCCGATACTGCTGCTGCCGTTCTGTATCCCAGTCTGCCTCTGGCGAGGTGTCCTCAGGCGTCAGGACTCCCATATCCAGGTCAATAGGCAGCTTACCAGGTCTTGCTCTCATTAGGTAAGCCGGGGTACAGTTGGTGGAACCTACAGGGATGTGGTTATACAGGTCCACCAGATCGGGCAGTTTCTCAGGCCACAGACTGCGTTCTTCCAGGGGCAGTGTTTTTAGCAGATCTATCACCACCTGGTTCATCTTCTCGCAGAGTCCATTGGTTTGAGGGTGATAGGGCGTTGTTCTTATCTTCTTGCAGCCATACAGGTTGCAGAACTCCTGGAAGACCTCTGCTTCGAAGGCTGGTCCTTGGTCTGTCAGCACTTGGTCCGGGTACCCGTGTGGACGGCAGAAGTGCTGCTGGAAGGCTCTAGCCGCTGTTTGAGCCGTTAAGTCCTTAACCGGGACCACCACCAGGAACCGGGAGTAATGATCCACGATTGTGAGGGCGTAGACATACCCAGATCTGCTTGGAGCCAGTTTCACATGGTCCAGGGCTACCAGTTCCAGTGGCTGTCTGGTGATGATGGGCTGCAAGGGAGTCTTCTGGCTGGCACGGTCCTTTCTTCTCAGGTGGCACGGGCCACAGTCTCTGCACCACCTCTCGATGGCTCCTCTCATGCCTACCCAGTAGAACCGTTCACGCAACAAGAACTCCAGCTTCTTCCATCCGAAATGCCCCGCTCCGTTGTGGTATGCCTCCAGAATCATAGCCGCGTCTCGTCTTGGGACCACTACCTGCCAGGTCAACTCATGTGTTCGAGAGTTAACCATTCTCCGGCACAGCTTCTCCCTGTAGAGGAACAGCTTACTTTTCTCCTTCCACAGTTGCTTGGGCTCCTCTGGAGCGTCTGGGTCAAGACTGGCATCGGCCTGGGTCAGCATTCCCTTCACCAAACGGACTGCGGGATCACTGTCTTGCGTCTCCGCCCAGTTGTAGTGGGGCAAGGGATTGAACGTCACGGAGCGCCTGTCCTTCACACGGTGGGAATACAGGGTAATCCCATGACGGTGGAACGCAGGGAGCTCAACTTCTTCCAGATCTTCTGGATCTTCCCCTACATCCGGTAAGTTCGGCATTCTAGACAGGGCATCCGCGTTGGCATTTGAGCGTCCTGCCCGGTATTTGATGGTGAATTCAAAGTTGGACAGGCGGGCCATCCATCTCTGTTCCAGGGCACCGAGCCTTGCAGTGTCCAGGTGTGTCAACGGGTTGTTATCCGTGTACACGGTGAATTTGGAGGAGGCAAGGTAATGCTTGAAACGTTCGGTCACTGCCCACACTACTGCCAGGAACTCCAGCTTGAATGAGCTATAATTCTCAGGGTTCCTCTCCGTGGGCCGTAGCTTTCGGCTGGCGTAAGCGATTACCCGTTCTTTCCCCTGCTGGATCTGGGACAGTACGGCTCCTAGCCCGATGTTGCTTGCGTCCGTGTGGAGGATAAAGGGCTGGCTGTAGTCTGGATATGCCAGGATTTCATCCCCCGTGAGGGCCATCTTCAGCTGGCAGAAGGACTCCTCTTCCAGCTTTTCCCACCTGAAGGGCGGCTTCTGGTTTTTGGCTTTCCGAGATTGACCTATCAGGAGGTCCTGCATAGGGGCTGCCATTTTGGTGAAACCGGGAATGAATCTTCGGTAGTAGCCTACCAACCCGAGGAACTGCCGCACTTCCTTTATGCTGGAGGGTCTTGGCCAGTCCTTAATTACGGTGATCTTATCAGGGTCGGGAGCCACTCCGTCAGCACTCACCACGTGTCCCAGGTATTGCACCTTTGGTTTCAGGAGGTGACACTTGGAGGGTTTCACCTTTAGGCCGTAGTTTGCCAGAGCTTCAAACACTTCCGCCAGGTGTTTCAGGTGATCCTCGTAGGTCTTGGAATAGACGATGACATCGTCCAGGTATAACAGGACCGTCTCGAAGTTCCGGTGTCCCAGACAGCATTCCATCAACCGTTGGAAGGTTCCTGGTGCGTTGCAGAGCCCGAACGGCATACAGATAAATTCGCTGAGACCCATCGGGGTGGTGAATGCGGTCTTCTCCCGGTCCGCCTCTGCTACAGGAACCTGCCAGTACCCGCTAGTGAGATCCAAAGTAGAGAAGAAGTTAGCAGATTTTAATGCAGCTAAGGACTCTTCTATCCTTGGTAAAGGGTACGCATCTTTGTGTGTGATACGGTTGACCTTCCTGTAGTCTACACACATTCTCATGGTGTTGTCTTTCTTTTTCACTAAGACTAGTGGAGCTGCCCAGGGGCTACAGCTGTCCCTGATTACCCCAGCCTCCTTCATGTCTCTAAGCATCCCCTTGGCATGTTGGTAGTGTGCCGGGGGTACGGGTCGGTATCTCTCCTTTATGGGAGGATGGTCTCCCGTGGGGATGTGGTGTTCTACCCCCTTTACTCGCCCGAAGTCTAACGGGTGTTTACTAAACACTCTCTCGTACTCTTGAACCACCCAATAGACTCCCTGTTTCTGGTGTGAGGGAGTGGAGTCAGTACCCAAATGTAGTTGCTGACACCAGTCCTCCATTGGTTTCTTAGAGCCGTTACCTTCCTCTGGTTGAGATGGAGGCAAGGGTTCCACGGCCTGTACAGAATTCTGGTTTATGGTGAACAATTTGGCTAGCGTGGCATACCGGGGCAGGTGTACTTCTCTCTCCCCGATATGTATGATGCGAACGGGCACCCTCCCATGGCGTACATCGACCACCCCCCGTGCTGTCAAAATGGTGGGCCTACTGTCTGAGTAGACGGGTTCTACCATTGCTTGGTAGTCTCTACCTCTTAGACCAATAGCTGCCCGACACCAAATCATCATCTCACTTTTTGGGGGCATGGCAATAGGGAACGGGTCACACATTCTCACGCTACCTATCTCACCACCAGATAGTTCCACCTGTTGCCGCTTCATCAGTGCCCGGATCTCTTTTTGGAGCACACGCTGCTGGCCGGAACTGGCGTTCTTGGCAACCTGCTGTAAAATGAGAATCACCTCTGCAAGACAATTTTCAATCACATTAGTTCCCAAGGTTATTCTAGGGTGACTCTCATGACGGTCTATGTCCACTATTATCAGTCCTTGTGCCGCCAGTTCGACTTTACCGATCTTAATGGTCACCTTTTTGAATCCCACCTGCGGCACGGGCTGACCATTGATGGCGATGATACTCAGGTCGTCATCTGGGTAGCGGGTTATGTCCGAGTCATTCCAGTACTGCTTGAAGAGCACGTACGGGATGGTGGTGACCTGTGACCCGGTGTCTAGTATGGCACTCATAGGAATGCCATCCAGTACCACAGGCAAGATTGGACGTCCCCCTACGTATTTATCACGCCAGTTTGATCGGCCTGATGGTCTTATGCCTGGGGGTTGGCCCTCTACCCCAGGTTGTGCCCGTTTAAATGACAGTACCTTGCCACATGTCCGGGTTGATTGCAGCGGCGGCAGATGGTCGTCCATCCTCGTTGTATCTGTCGCTGGGTCTTCCTCTGGCCGGTGGGGTCCTCCTCAGTCGGCGCCACGGGACGTCCTCCGGTCCGGATGCCAGCTGGATCTTTCCTGGAAAAGAGACCTGTAAAGACTGCACAGTTCTGGTTAGCGCGGCAACGCTCTTAGTCAGCTCTTGGACCTGATGGTGCAGGTCTGTAGCCGGGTCACTGTTTAAAGCCTGCGCATCAGCTCCCACAGGCTCTGCAGACAAGGGCGCCGTCCCCTGGTGGTAAGTGATAGCAGGGTGCCTGTGGGTCACAGCGCCACCTGGTGCCGGTTCTCGGAGCACCCGGATGGCTCTGTCCTTGAATTGTGCAAAGTCCAGGTCAGGGTCCTGTAAGGCCATTGCCCGCAACTGGGTCCGGTGGGCATTGCACAGTAGACCCTCAATAAATTGTTCAGTCAACAGCTTATCTTCATTTCCCACGCTGTCAGGGTCTGCCTGCTTAATGGCTCTCAGGGCCTCTTGTAGGTTTAAAGCATAGTCTCTTATACTCTCATGTGCCTGCTGTTTGCACCCGTAAAATCGGAGCTTTATTTCGGCTGAGGTGCGGGTGTCAAATGTGTCTTTCAGCCGGGCTAGTATCTCTCTGACAGTCCTCTTCCTCCCAGGTGGCCAGGCCTTTACCTCCCTTTGGGCTGCCCCGATTAATTGGGCCACCAGGATGCTCACTTTTTGCTCTTCTGTGAGGGGGTACACCTGGAAGAGGCTATCCAGTCTTTCTCTAAAGTCATTTAGGGTATGTGACTCCCCTGAGTACTGGGGTAGCCAGGCTGCCCCCGGGATATAGGGCATGGTGAATGGCATGACTGCTGCAGCGGTGGCGCTGGCGGTGGCTGTGGCAGTGGAGCTCCCCTCGGTGTCCGGCATCCTCCTCCCCCCTAGTGGACCGTGGCCTACCTTGCGATGCTCTTCTTCCGTAGGCCGCGGCTCCGCAGTCGATCGTCGGGGTTGAGGACCTGGCGTCGCGCTCCGATGACGTCAGCGTCGCTCTTCCTCCCTTCCAGGACCTTGCGCAGCGTCAGCGTGGGGCGGTGCTTCGGATCTCGCGCGCTTTCGGCGTCCACGCTCCTCTTCTTCCTGCTCGGCGTCCCGAAGATGGCGTTCGATGGCGGGAAGCAGCTGCGGATGGCGGGAAGAAGGCAGAAGACGGCGGGAAACGGTCCAAGATGGCGTCTGATGGCGGGAATCGGCTCCGGATGGCGGGAAACTACTCCGGACGGCGGGAAACTTCACCACAGGTAAGTATAAAAGTCTCTTTTTCAGGCACGCAGTACCCGGTGGTTGCGGGCACGAAATCCTGCCGACTACGCCAAAGTTGACGCGCCCCCTGGGCCTGTGCTGCTGCTGCTGTGCAGGGGGAATACCCGGAACCGGATCGCTGGGATGCTGGGGGTTGTAGTCTCCGTGTGGCGGTGACCCGGTCCGTGCCCAGGGTGGTCAAACCAGTGGCAGTCTAATTGTTGAAATAAGTGTCCGACTACGCCACCCGTGGATTGCGGTCAGTGGGGACCGCCGCTGCGCTGCCGACCGCTGAGGCTGATGTTGGTTGCGCAGCCGAGTATGGGATAACTCCCCACGGGAGGAGTATTGCCTCAGGGCAGCTAATGTGGATGATGATGGGAGTGATGGTGTGAGGGTCCCAGTGCTAATGGTGCTGGAGCGGCAAGGAATCACAGAGACGTGAGGTGCAGTTCAGGGTCTTTACTGATGGTACAAGACAGACCCTCCCGGGAGTACTGGCTAGTATAAGGGGCCTGGTCAGTCTGCGAGCAAGCAGGAGTTCCCCTGGCCAGGTGGAGTTGTAGGCCTCCCCGTTAATCTGCACTCTTCCTGGCTACCTTGCTGTCAGCGGTTACAAGTAGCCCACGTCCCTGAGTATACCGTGTGGTGCTCACCCGTATGGCTGGTGACTTGGGGCCTTCTGTTAGCCTCCGCTCCTGGATGGCGGCGCTGGTCCCTTCTCTGTGACTGAGCCTCCGGGCTTCTATGGCCAGAGGACCTGGAATCCCCTGCCGGCTGGTTTCTGCTGCTGGACCTGGATGTCCCCACAGCCTCGGACTCCGGTGTCCGGTTTTAGTATCTTCGTCCAGGGCGAACTCTGCTCAGCTCCAGCCCCTGGACTTCAGCTACTGCTCCTCCAGAGCTCCTGATCTCACTTTCCCTGTGTCTACAGCTTCACTCTGACTCTGACTCAGACTGCTCTAATCCCGCCCAGACCCAGTTTATAAGGGCAGATTCCTCCCCTCCCAGGTCTGGGCGGACCGTGTTGCATGCTTAGGGATCCTGACCAGAGAAACCTCCCACTTGCTCTCAGACATAATATCTCTATTACTGTGGCAACCAGACCCCTGGGGTGTCACATAGGGAGGTCATACAGGCACGTGGAGGCCACACGCAATACTCAGCCTCATCAGGAGCATGCCCAGGCGTTGTAGGGAGGTCATACAGGCACGTGGAGGCCACACACAATACTCAGCCTCATCAGGAGCATGCCCAGGCGTTGTAGGGAGGTCATACAGGCACGTGGAGGCCACACGCAATACTCAGCCTCATCAGGAGCATGCCCAGGCGTTGCAGGGAGGTCATACAGGCACGTGGAGGCCACACACAATGCTCAGCCTCATCAGGAGCATGCCCAGGCGTTGTAGGGAGGTCATACAGGCACGTGGAGGCCACACACAATACTCAGCCTCATCAGGAGCATGCCCTGGCGTTGTAGGGAGGTCATACAGGCACGTGGAGGCCACACACAATACTCAGCCTCATCAGGAGCATGCCCAGGCGTTGTAGGGAGGTCATACAGGCACATGGAGGCCACAAACAATACCCAGCCTCATCAGGAGCATGCCCAGGCGTTGTAGGGAGGTCATACAGGCACGTGGAGGCCACACACAATACTCAGCCTCATCAGGAGCATGCCCAGGTGTTGTAGGGAGGTCATACAGGCACGTGGAGGCCACACACAATACTCAGCCTCATCAGGAGCTTGCCCAGGTGTTGTAGGGAGGTCATAGAGGCACGTGGAGGCCACACACAATACTCAGCCTCATCAGGAGCATGCCCAGGCGTTGTAGGGAGGTCATACAGGCACGTGGAGGCCACACACAATACTGAGCCTCATCAGGAGCATGCCCAGGTGTTGTAGGGAGGTCATACAGGCACGTGGAGGCCACACACAATACTCAGCCTCATCAGGAGCATGCCCAGGCGTTGTAGAGAGGTCATACAGGCACGTGGAGGCCACACACAATACTCAGCCTCATCAGGAGCATGCCCAGGCGTTGTAGGGAGGTCATACAGGCACGTGGAGGCCACACACAATACTCAGCCTCATCAGGAGCATGCCCTGGCGTTGCAGGGAGGTCATACAGGCACGTGGAGGCCACACACAATACTCAGCCTCATCAGGAGCATGCCCAGGCGTTGTAGGGAGGTCATACAGGCACGTGGAGGCCACACACAATACTGAGACTCATCAGGAGCATGATCAGGCGTTGTAGGGAGGTCATACAGGCACGTGGAGGCCACAAACAATACTCAGCCTCATCAGGAGCATGCCCAGGCGTTGTAGGGAGGTCATACAGGCACGTGGAGGCCACACACAATACTCAGCCTCATCAGGAGCATGCCCAGGCGTTGTAGGGAGGTCATACAGGCATGTGGAGGCCACACACAATACTCAGTCTCATCAGGAGCATGCCCTGGCGTTGTAGGGAGGTCATACAGGCACGTGGAGGCCACACACAATACTCAGCCTCATCAGGAGCATGCCCAGGCATTGTAGGGAGGTCATACAGGCACGTGGAGGCCACACACAATACTGAGACTCATCAGGAGCATGCCCAGGCGTTGTAGGGAGGTCTTACAGGCACGTGGCGGCCACACACAATACTCAGCCTCATCAGGAGCATGCCCAGGCGTTGTAGGGAGGTCATACAGGCACGTGGAGGCCACACACAATACTGAGACTCATCAGGAGCATGATCAGGCGTTGTAGGGAGGTCATACAGGCACGTGGAGGCCACAAACAATACTCAGCCTCATCAGGAGCATGCCCAGGCGTTGTAGGGAGGTCATACAGGCACGTGGAGGTCACACACAATACTCAGCCTCATCAGGAGCATGCCCAGGCGTTGTAGGGAGGTCATACAGGCACGTGGAGGCCACACACAATACTCAGTCTCATCAGGAGCATGTCCTGGCGTTGTAGGGAGGTCATACAGGCACGTGGAGGCCACACACAATACTCAGCCTCATCAGGAGCATGCCCAGGCGTTGTAGGGAGGTCATACAGGCACGTGGAGGCCACACACAATACTCAGTCTCATCAGGAGCATGTCCTGGCGTTGTAGGGAGGTCATACAGGCACGTGGGGGCCACACACAATACTCCGTCTCATCAGGAGCATGCCCAGGCGTTGTAGGGAGGTCATACTGGCACGTGGAGGCCACACACAATACTCAGCCTCATCAGAAGCATGCCCAGGCGTTGTAGGGAGGTCATACAGGCACGTGGAGGCCACACACAATACTCAGTCTCATCAGGAGCATGCCCAGGCGTTGTAGGGCGGTCATACAGGCACGTGGAGACCACACACAATACTCAGCCTCATCAGGAGCATGCCCAGGCGTTGTAGGGAGGTCATACAGGCACGTGGAGGCCGCACACAATACTCAGCCTCATCAGGACCATGCCCAGACATTGTAGGGAGGTCATACAGGCACGTGGAGGCCACACACAATACTCAGCCTCATCAGGAGCATGCCCAGGTGTTGTAGGGAGGTCATACAGGCACGTGGAGGCCACACACAATACTCAGTCTCATCAGGAGCATGCCCAGGCGTTGTAGGGAGGTCATACAGGCACGTGGAGGCCACACACAATACTCAGCCTCATCAGGAGCATGCCCAGGCGTTGTAGGGAGGTCATACAGGCACGTGGAGGCCACACACAATACTCAGTCTCATCAGGAGCATGTCCTGGCGTTGTAGGGAGGTCATACAGGCACGTGGGGGCCACACACAATACTCCGTCTCATCAGGAGCATGCCCAGGCGTTGTAGGGAGGTCATACTGGCACGTGGAGGCCACACACAATACTCAGCCTCATCAGAAGCATGCCCAGGCGTTGTAGGGAGGTCATACAGGCACGTGGAGGCCACACACAATACTCAGTCTCATCAGGAGCATGCCCAGGCGTTGTAGGGCGGTCATACAGGCACGTGGAGACCACACACAATACTCAGCCTCATCAGGAGCATGCCCAGGCGTTGTAGGGAGGTCATACAGGCACGTGGAGGCCGCACACAATACTCAGCCTCATCAGGACCATGCCCAGACATTGTAGGGAGGTCATACAGGCACGTGGAGGCCACACACAATACTCAGCCTCATCAGGAGCATGCCCAGGTGTTGTAGGGAGGTCATACAGGCACGTGGAGGCCACACACAATACTCAGTCTCATCAGGAGCATGCCCAGGCGTTGTAGGGAGGTCATACAGGCATGTGGAGGCCACACACAATACTCAGCCTCATCAGGAGCATGTCCAGGCGTTGTAGGGAGGTCATACAGGCATGTGGAGGCCACACACAATACTCAGCCTCATCAGGAGCATGCCCAGGCGTTGTAGGGGGGTCATACAGGCACGTGGAAGCCACACACAATACTCAGCCTCATCAGGAGCATGCCCAGGCGTTATAGGGAGGTCATACAGGCACGTGGAGGCCACACACAATACTGAGCCTCATCAGGAGCATGCCCAGGCGTTGTAGGGAGGTCATACAGGCACGTGGAGGCCACACACAATACTCAGCCTCATCAGGAGCATGCCCAGGCGTTGTAGGGAGGTCATACAGGCACGTGGAGGACACACACAATACTGAGCAGCATTTTTTTGTCTTGAGGCATTTCCACTGAAGTTGGATCAGCCTGTAATTTAATTTTACACTTTGATTTTGAGTATCATTTCAAATCCAGACCTCCAACAGGTAATTGTAATAACTTTCTGGGAGAAATACTTAATTTTTTGGAACAATGTCAAGGGTGCCAACACTTTCGGCCATGATTATATCTATGTGTGATATGTATATGTGACGCGCCCCTGGGCCTGCTGTGTCGCGCAGCGTCTCGCGCTCGGGGGCTTACCCGGAACCGGATCAGATGAGGGTTGTAGTCTCCGAGTGGCGGGGACCCGGTCCGTGCCCAGGGAGTCAAACTCAGTGTGTGGCAGTCTTGATAGGTGTTATTTGAGTGTCGACTACGCCACCCGTTGATTTGCAGCTATGGAGCTGCCGCTGCAGGGCAGATCGCTGAGGCCGATGTAGAATTGTGCAGCGTGATAGTATAACCCCCAACGGGAGGGGTATGGCCTCAGGACAGCCGACGTGGAAGATGGGGGTAGCAGGAACCACTCAGAGACGGTGCGGTGTAATTCAGGGTCTTTACTGGTAACAACGATAGACCCTCCCGGAGTACTTGCTAGCGAACGGGGCCTGGTCAGTCCTTGAGCAGATGGGATCTCCCCTGGCCAGGCGGAGTTGTAGGCCTCCCAAACTGACTGTACTCTTCTGGCTACCTTGCTAGATGCGGATATAAGTAGCCCACGTCCCTGAGTGTGCCGTGTGGTGCTCACCCGTATGGCCGGTGACTCGGGGCCTTCTAATGGCTTCCGCTCCACGATGGCGGTGCTGGTCCCACGCGTGTGACCTTGCCTTCGGGTTTCTGGGCCTGAGGACCTGAAATCCCCTGCCGGTCGGCTTCTGCTGCTGGGTAAGAGTTAGTCCCCACAGCCTCGGACGCCGGGTCCGGTAAGAAAGCTTCTCAGTCAGGGCGAGCTCTGCAGCTGCCAGCCCCTGACTCGTAATAGTATTGCTCCCACTGAGCTTCTGCTGTTTCTTCCTATGACTGTTTCTTGTCTCTGCTTCTTCTCTACTCCTAACCCTGCCTCAGCCCCGGGTTTATATAGGGGAAGTTCTTCCCCTCCCAAGACTGGGCAGGAGGTGTGGCATGCACAGGATCCCTGACCAAAGGACCTCCCACCTGCTCTCAGACATAACATTACATTACTGTGGAAACCAGACCCCTGGGGTGCCACATTCCCCCCTAGTGAAATTTAGTACTCCGGGACTAAACATATTTTAGAAAAACATAACAAGATATAACAACAATAATAGTACAATAAGAAGAAACACATAAAGGTGGTCACGGATATCCGTAACCGGGTGCAGTCTTTGAAGAAAGCAAGGTGTCCATTTCACCAAAACAGGGAGACGTAACCAGGTAGGGGTCTGTTCTGCCCCGAGTCCTTAACAGTCTTTAGTCCGTCCTGGGTTACGCTCCAACTATGTACACAGGATTCCCGGTAAATCCACCAAAGACTCCTATAAACAACTAGAAACACATAATTATACACAAGCAATAAGAAAAACAGGTAACCACAAATAAAACAACTTATACATTTCAAATCCTCCAACGTGCGGGTAACTGGCCTCTAGTGGCCCTAGTGGACCTACGGAGCTGACTGTCTAGCCCTGAACTACAGGGTGTAGGAGCTGTCAAGGGTAAACTGGGCAGCTGTCTACCGACTCTTTGGCTCACTAGGGGTACGGCAGGCTCAGTATAAGCAGAGGGTTGATCCTCCTGTTCTGCTTGTGTGGAGTCTTCTGCCTCCTGGACCGGCTGCTCTTCCAGCTCTACCTGTCGCTCCGTAGGTGCTTGGGATGCGGGTTGGAGGAAGGTGAGTACGGGTACCACAACTGCGCCATTGACTTGAGTCCAAGACCGAGGGAAGTCTCAGAGCACAGTACTAACCATGTCTTCCCTTTCCTCTACGGGTCGAGGGTCTTCTTGTTCCTCTTCAGGGTTCCGTAGCTGTTCGGGACACTTCTTCAGGTGATCCCGGGATACAATGGTTGTGGTTTCCCCTACGTCTTTACTGATGGTACAGACCTTTGGGTTGTCGTGGCTTGAGGGCAGTACGGTGTACGGGTCCTTCTCCCACTGGTCGTCCAACTTGTGGAGCTGTCTTTTTCTCTTCAAGACCTGCTCTCCGGGTACCAGGGGAACAGCGGGAGCATACTGGTTGTAAGTTTTCTCTTGTCTTTCCCTAGCCTGACAGAGACTTCGCTCCACGCTCTCCTGTACTCTCCGGTACTGCTGCTGCCTCTCTGTGTCCCAGTCTGCTTCTGGTGAAGTGTCCTCGGGTGTCAGGACTCCCATTTCCAGGTCAACAGGTAACTTACCAGGTCTCGCCCTCATTAGGTAAGCCGGGGTACAGTTGGTGGAACCTACCGGGATGTGGTTGTATAGGTCCACCAGATCGGGCAGCTTCTCAGGCCACAGACCGCGTTCTTCCAGGGGCAACGTTTTCAGGAGATCCTTTACCACCTGGTTCATTTTCTCACAAAGTCCATTAGTTTGCGGATGATAGGGTGTCGTCCTTATCTTCCGGCAGCCATACAGAGTGCAGAATTCTTGGAAGACCTCCGCTTCAAAGGCAGGTCCCTGGTCTGTCAACACTTGGTCCGGGTACCCGTGTGGACGGCAGAAATGCTGCTGGAAGGCTCTAGCTGCTGTTCGAGCTGTTAAGTCCTTGACGGGGACGACAACCAAGAACCGGGAGTAGTGATCCACGATGGTTAGTGCGTAGACGTAGCCACTTCTGCTTGGGGTCAGTTTTACATGATCCAAGGCTACCAGTTCCAACGGCTGCCGGGTGACGATGGACTGCAGGGGAGTCTTCTGGCTGGCACGGTCCTTCCTTCTTAGGTTGCACGGGCCACAGTCTCTGCACCACCTCTCGATGGTTCCCCTCATGCCTACCCAGTGGAACCGCTCGCGCAGCAGGAACTCCAGCTTCTTCCATCCGAAGTGTCCAGCCCCGTCGTGGTATGCCTCCATCACCATGGCTGCGTCTCTTCGTGGCACCACTACTTGCCAGATTAGTTCATGCGTCCGGGAGTTAACCATTCTGCGGCACAACTTCCCCTTGTAAAGGAACAGTCTACTCTTTTCTGCCCACAGTTGCTTGGCTTCCTCCGGAGCGTCTGGGTCAAGGCGAGCCTCTGGCCGAGTCAGCATCTCCTTTACCAGCCGGACGGCAGGGTCGCTGTCTTGCGTTTCCGCCCAGTTATAGTGAGGCAAGGGGTTAAACGTAGCGGCTTGCTTACTCCCTACCCGGTGGGAACACTGGATAGTCCCATGACGGTGGAACGCAGGGAGTTCGACTTCTTCCAGTTCCTCTGGATCTTCTCCTACGTCCGGTAGATTTGGCATCCTGGACAGGGCGTCCGCGTTGGTATTGGAGCGTCCTGCCCGGTATTTGATTGTGAACTCGTAGTTGGACAGACGAGCCATCCATCTCTGCTCTAGGGCACCGAGTCTTGCTGTGTCCAGGTGTGTCAACGGGTTGTTATCCGTGTACACGATGAACCGGGAAGAAGCGAGGTAGTGCTTAAAGCGTTCGGTGACTGCCCACACCACTGCCAGGAACTCTAGCTTAAAGGAGCTGTAATTCTCCGGGTTTCTCTCGGTGGGTCGCAGTTTTCGGCTGGCGTAAGCGATTACTCGTTCTTTCCCCTGCTGGATCTGGGACAGCACAGCTCCTAGCCCGATGTTACTTGCGTCAGTGTAGAGGATAAAGGGCTGGCTGTAATCGGGTTACGCCAGGATTTCATCCCCCGTGAGGGCCATCTTCAGCTGGCGGAAGGACTCTTCTTCTAACTTCTCCCATCTGAAGGGCGGCTTCTGGTTCTTGGCCTTCCGGGACTGGCCTATCAGGAGGTCCTGCATGGGAGCTGCCTTTTTGGTGAAACCGGGGATGAATCTGCGGTAATAGCCTACCAACCCAAGGAACTGCCGCACTTTCTTTATACTGGAGGGACTTGGCCATTCCTTAATTGCGGTGATCTTATCAGGGTCGGGAGCCACTCCGTCAGCGCTCACCACGTGTCCCAGGTACTGCACCTTTGGCTTCAGGAGGTGACACTTAGAGGGTTTCACCTTCAGGCCGTAACTTGCCAGGGCTTCGAACACTTCCGCCAAATGTTTCAGGTGGTCCTCATAAGTCTTGGAATATACGATGACATCGTCCAGGTACAACAGGACCGTCTCGAAGTTTTTGTGTCCCAGACAGCACTCCATTAATCGTTGGAAGGTTCCGGGTGCGTTACAAAGTCCAAACGGCATACAGGTAAACTCGCTAAGTCCCATCGGGGTGGTGAATGCGGTCTTCTCCCGGTCCGCCTCTGCTACAGGAACCTGCCAGTACCCGCTAGTGAGATCCAAGGTAGAGAAGAAGTTAGCAGATCTTAAAGCAGCCAAAGACTCCTCTATCCTTGGTAAAGGGTACGCATCCTTGTGTGTGATACGATTGATTTTCCGGTAATCTACACACATCCTCATAGTGTTGTCTTTCTTTTTGACTAAAACTAGTGGGGCTGCCCAGGGGCTACAGCTATCCCGGATTACCCCAGCCTCCTTCATGTCTCTAAGCATCCCCTTGGCGTGTTGGTAATGTGCAGGGGGTACGGGTCGATACCTCTCTTTTATGGGAGGATGATCTCCCGTGGGGATGCGGTGTTCTACCCCCTTAACTCGCCCGAAGTCTAACGGGTGTTTACTAAACACTCTCTCGTACTCTTGAACCACCCGGTAGACTCCCTGTTTCTGGTGGGAGGGAGTGGAGTCAGTTCCCAAGTGTAGTTGCTGACACCAATCCTCCATTACTTTCTTAGAGCCGTTACCTTCCTCCGGGTGAGATGGAGGCAAGGGTTCCACAGACTGTATAGAGTTTTGGTTGATGGTATATAATTTGGCTAGCGTGGCATACCGGGGTAGGTATACTTCCCTCTTCCCGATATTTATTAGGCGAACGGGCACCCTCCCATGGCGTACATGAACCACCCCCCGTGCTGTCAAAATGGTGGGCCTACTGTCTGAGTAAACTGGTTCTACCATTGCCTGGTAATCCCTACCTCTCGGACCAATAGCTGCCCGGCACCAAATCATCATTTCACTTTTTTGGGGGCATGGCAATAGGGAAAGGGTCACACATTCTTACGCTACCAATCTCACCGCCGGAGAGTTCCACCTGTTGCCGTCGCATCAGTGCCCGGATCTCTTTCTGGAGCACTCGCTGCTGGCCGGAGCTGGCGTTCTTGGCAACCTGTTGTAAAAGGAAAATCACCTCTGCAAGACAATTTTCAATTACATTAGTTCCTAGCGTTATCTTTGGGTGACTCTCGTGTTTGTCAATGTCTACAATAATCAGTCCCTGTGCTGCCAGTTCGACTCTACCAATTTTAATGGTCGCCTCTTTAAATCCGATCTGTGGCACGGGCTGACCATTGCTGGCGATGATACTCAAGTCGTCGTCAGGGTAGCGGGTTATATCCGAGTCATTCCAGTACTGCTTGAAGAGCACGTACGGGATGGTGGTGTCCTGTGACCCGGTGTCCAGTAGGGCACTCATAGGGATGCCATCCAGTACCACAGGCAAGACTGGACGCCCTCCGACATATTTATCGCGCCAGTTCGATGGGCCTGGTGGTCTTTTTCCTGGTGGTTGGCCCTCTACCCCCAGGTTGTGCCAGTTTAAAGGACAGTACCTTGCCATATGTCCGGGTTGATTGCAGCGGCGGCAGATGGGTCGTCCGTCCTCGTTGTACCGGTCACTGGGTCTTCCTCTGGCCGGTGGGGTCCTCCTTGGTCGACGCCACGGGATGTTCTCCGGTCCGGATGCCAGCTGGATCTTCCCTGGAGTGGAAGCCTGTAAAGACTGCACAGTTCGGGTTAACGCAGCAACGCTTTTAGCTAGCTCTTGGACCTGATGGTGCAGGTCTGGAGCCGGGTCATTGTTCAAAGCCTGCGCATCAGCCCCTACAGGCCCTGCCGACAAAGGCGCCGCCTCCTGGTGGTAAGCGATAGCTGGGCGCCTGTGGGTCACAACGCCATCCGGTGCCGGTTCTCGGAGCACCCGGATGGCTCTGTCCTTGAACTGTGCAAATCCCAGATGAGGGTCCTGTAGGGCCATTGCCCGCAACTGGGTTCGGTGGGCATTGCAATATAAACCCTCTATAAATTGTTCAGTCAACAGCCTGTCCTCGTCTCCCACGCCACCCGTTGATTTGCAGCTATGGAGCTGCCGCTGCAGGGCAGACCGCTGAGGCCGATGTAGAATTGTGCAGCGTGATAGTATAACCCCCAACGGGAGGGGTATGGCCTCAGGGCAGCCGACGTGGATGATGGGGGTAGCAGGAACCACTCAGAGACGGTGCGGTGTAATTCAGGGTCTTTACTGGTAACAACGATAGACCCTCCCGGAGTACTTGCTAGCGAACGGGGCCTGGTCAGTCCTTGAGCAGATGGGATCTCCCCTGGCCAGGCGGAGTTGTAGGCCTCCCAAACTGACTGTACTCTTCTGGCTACCTTGCTAGAAGCGGATATAAGTAGCCCACGTCCCTGAGTGTGCCGTGTGGTGCTCACCCGTATGGCCGGTGACTCGGGGCCTTCTAATGGCTTCCGCTCCACGATGGCGGTGCTGGTCCCACGCGTGTGACCTTGCCTTCGGGTTTCTGGGCCTGAGGACCTGAAATCCCCTGCCGGTCGGCTTCTGCTGCTGGGTAAGAGTTAGTCCCCACAGCCTCGGACGCCGGGTCCGGTAAGAAAGCTTCTCAGTCAGGGCGAGCTCTGCAGCTGCCAGCCCCTGACTCGTAGTAGTATTGCTCCCACTGAGCTTCTGCTGTTTCTTCCTATGACTGTTTCTTGTCTCTACTTCTTCTCTACTCACTAACCCTGCCTCAGCCCCAGGTTTATATAGGGGAAGTTCTTCCCCTCCCAAGACTGGGCAGGAGGTGTGGCATGCACAGGATCCCTGACCAAAGGACCTCCCACCTGCTCTCAGACATAACATTACATTACTGTGGAAACCAGACCCCTGGGGTGCCACATATGCATATGTACCATTTTCAGACAAATGGATGCACCTTGCTATATGACGCACACCAGGTTTCAACAGCAGAAAATAGGAAAAACAGATTTCTTACTGTTTACCATAAAACTTTCATAGAGGTATAAAGAATTGGAGGGTCAATATTAATTGTAATGCACTAGGGTGGAATAGGGAAAGAGCAGTTTTCCTGTCCATGTTTTCTCACAGCAGCAGTAGTGATAACCACTACTGTATTTGCCAAAAATCAAGTAACAAATAGCAAGGCAAACAAAATATAACTTTTACTAAATACTGATTAAAATGATTTAGAGACAAACAATTAACACTTAAAAATAGTTGTATGTGGAGTGGTGCTGTAACCGTCTCATATAGGGTGAAACCTTCAAAAATAGACCATATAGCTGCCAAAAAACACCATGAGAAAGGTATTAAGATATGAACATACTGTATATCAGGCGTAAATTTTGGGATTTGGATATAGTTCAATTAACAGCCGAACTCATCAGCATATCCTATTCATAGGACAGTTACATAAATAGATAGTGCAACCACGTTACATATAAACACCCATATAATTCTCATGTGGTGCAGATGTCTGTACTTAGTTGAAAATGAGTAATTGTAAAAAAAGATATATTTACCAACCACCCCAATGGTGGATCAGAATATTCAATTAGAACGAGTATTCATAAGCAGTGGCACAAACAACACCGTAAATTTACCACAACAACGGTGGATTCGAATATTCAAATAATAAATAAATGGAACGTTCTTACCAAAAGATGAATTCCCATATGACGGACAGGGGTATTTGCCAGGTATAATTCAGCAGCCACATCGGGAACGACAGACGGTACTGTCCCTGGGGGTCTGCAGTAACCTGTTTCCCCATTACTCCCGCACTGCACTTTCCCTTTAACGCTTAGCAATTGTCCCTATCATTTCATTTACCTTGCTATTTCTGTATGTGTATTATACAGGTATAGCTTTACAGCACGCACATTATGCAGCGCACACATGTACACAGCACTACTGCATGCACAGTGCAAGCACACTCAGCCTTTCTGTATATTACACAGCTCTGCTACAGACACACACAGCTCTGCTGTATTACACAGCTGTACTACAAACACAGCTCTGCTACATACATATGTAGCACCCTGAGGATTCGGCTGCTACAGGGGTATTGCACCTCAGCCAGAGGTGTGATATTCCACTCCCGGGTAAGGATGGAGTGTGGAACTGAGCTCAGTCAGCTGCATGCACTACACACATCCCATTTCCGGGGAACAGACCGATGGTACTCCCACTAGAGAAATGTGCAGGTACGACAGTGTCTGTTCCTGGCTGGAGTGGGAGGGGGGTGGAACATCCCAGTAGTGTAGGCGCAGATAGGGGGAGCAGCCTGGGTAAAGCTAGGAGCTCATTGGGTGCTGGTCACCTGAGCTCACACATAGAGGGAGTATTTAAGGTGGGCACCATCTTAGATCAGGGTCAGTCAGTCTGTCAGTCAGTGAGACGTCAGTCTTTGCAGAGCAGTGGAGGAAAGCAGAGGAGCAGAGCAGCCCCAAGGCCCAGAGAGAGAGAGGAGAAAGAAAGACCCAGAGGGGGAGAAAGAAGGAACTCTGAGAGCCCAAACTAAATCAAAGGGTGAAGAGTTGGCAACAGGGTACCGGATCCCAAGCTGGCAGAGGCTACAGCACACCTTAGCCAGGAACCGGAGGTCGTGGGCAGGATCTGCCACGATCACCCACTAAATCCACCCGGAAGGCAGACCACGAATAGGGTCAGGGAACCCAGAGACAAGGGTTTACCACCAAGAGGCCCGAGGGAGCCGGACATAGGTGGATCCCTGGTGGGGAAGGCCAGAGACGAGGACAGGACAGAAAGGGAGCTCAGAACCACGCTCCAGAACTACTTGGGGGTTGGCCGAGTCCAGGACCTGGTGGACGCAGCGCGGCTCGGGTGGTCACTCAAGGCCGGAGTGACCGGTACAAGAACAGCAGTAAGTAAAGAACCCTGAACTGCACAACCCGACTCTGACTCTCATTACCATCTTCACTGCACTTCCACAACCACCATCCTCTGCACCTGACCCCCTGAGGCCATACCCCTCCCGTTGGGGGTTATACTACCGAAGCTGCACAAACACCATCAGCCTCAGCGGACCCTGCTGCAGCGGCGGCCGTAGTGACCGCAATTCAACGGGTGGCGTAGTCGACATAAAGAACTTTAGTAACATCAGTAAGGACTGCCACACACTGAGCTTGACACCCTGGGCACGGACCGGGTCAAAGCCACTCGGAGACTACAACCCCCATCTGATCCGGCTCCGGGTATCCCCTAACAGCACTGGCCCAGGGGGCGCGTCACATACACACACTCAGCACTGCTGCATACATACACAGCTCTGCTATATACATACATACAAAGCTCTGTCACATACACATACAGCTCTGCTGTCTCTATACACAGGTGTGCTACATACATACAGCACTGCTATATACATACACACAGCTCTGCTACATACACACCTCTGCTGTCTGTATACACAACTGTGTAACAATGCTACTCACTTGGGAGCAATATGAGGTATAATAGGAACCATTTCTATTTAAAAGTTCATTTCAGTCCTCATAAACAACATCACAGGAAACTCAAATACAGCCCTTGTCCAGCAGAAAATCTCCTGAATATATCAATTCAGGAGATCTGCACACCTCCATACACACACCAGTGTAGTCATACAGTGCCTACAAGTAGTATTCAACCCCCTGCAGATTTAGCTGGTTTGATAAGATGCAAATAAGTTAGAGCCTTCAAACTGCAAACGAGAGTAGGTTTTATGAACAGAAGCATAAATCTTACAAACCAAAAAGTTATGTTGCTCAGTTGAATTTTATTAAATTTTAAACATAAAAGTGTGGGTCAATTATTATACAACCCCTATGTTTAATATTTTGTGGAATAACCCTTGTTTGCAATTACAGCTAATAATCGTCTTTTATAAGACCTGATCAGGCCGGCACAGGTCTGTGGAGTTATCTTGGCCCACTCCTCCATGCAGATCTTCTCCAAGTTATCTAGGTTCTTTGGGTGTCTCATGTGGACTTTATTCTTGAGCTCCTTCCACAAGTTTTCAATTGGGTTAAGGTCAGGAGACTGACTAGGCCACTCCAACACCTTGACTTTTTCCCTCTTGAACCAGGCCTTGGTTTTCTTGGCTGTGTGCTTTGGGTCGTTGTCTTGTTGGAAGATGAAATTACGACCCATCTTAAGATCCTTGATGGAGGAGCGGAGGTTCTTGGCCAAAATCTCCAGGTAGGCCGTGCTATCCATCTTCCCATGGATGCGGACCAGATGGCCAGACCCCTTGGCTGAGAAACAGCCCCACAGCATGATGCTGCCACCACCATGCTTGACTGTAGGGATGGTATTCTTGGGGTCGTATGCAGTGCCATCCAGTCTCCAAACGTCACGTGTGTGGTTGGCACCAAAGATCTCGATCTTGGTCTCATCAGACCATAGAACCTTGAACCAGTCTGTCTCAGAGTCCTCCAAGTGATCATGAGCAAACTGTAGACGAGCCTTGACATGACGCTTTGAAAGTAAAGGTACCACACAGGCTCGTCTGGAACAGAGACCATTGCGGTGGAGCACGTTACTTATGGTATTGACTGAAACCAATGTCCCCACTGCCATGAGATCTTCCCGGAGCTCCTTCCTTGTTGTCCTTGGGTTAGCCTTGACTCTTCGGACAAGCCTGGCCTCAGCACGGGAGGACACTTTCAAAGGCTGTCCAGGCCGTGGAAGGCTAACAGTAGTTCCATAAGCCTTCCACTTACGGATGATGCTCCCAACAGTGGAGACAGGTAGGCCCAACTCCTTGGAAAGGGTTTTGTACCCCTTGCCAGCCTTGTGACCCTCCACGATCTTGTCTCTGATGGCCTTGGAATGCTCCTTTGTCTTTCCCATGTTGACCATGTCTGAGTGCTGTTCACAAGTTTGGGGAGGGTCTTAAATAGTCAGAAAAGGCTGGCAAAAGAGATCTTTAATCCACACATGTGAAGCTCATTATTCTTGGTGCCTGAACTACTTCTTAATACTTTAGGGGGACCAAACAGAATTCTTGTGGTTTGAGGGGTTGAATAATAAATGACACGCTAAATTAACTTTTAACGTTTAAAAAAAAAAAAAAAAAATTTGCTGCAGAGCATTTCCCACTTCCAGGCTGATCTACAGTACAAATGTCACAATGCCAAGTTAATTCCGCATGTGTCAACCAGCTAAATCTGCAGGGGGTTGAATACTACTTGAAGGCACTGTATATGCACTAAAGAATTATTTCACGTTCCCGGCACATCTGAGAACAGGTCCAGGTATTGCTGCAGTAATTCCCGACATTGCTGTTTTTGGGCCTTCGACAGTGTCTCGGCTATTGTGACATCTTCAATGTCCCCTTCTGGTTTAACCAGCAAATATGCAGCTTCAATGGGGTCCCTTACTTGCCATGCCTTAATGGGTAGTGACACGAGGATATTGCTGAAGTGAGAGGTGGGAGCAGTTACCTGGCAGGTGGGACAGGACTTTCAATACCTTAGGATTTCCCAGTGACAGCCTGGCCAATAGAACGCCTGACCCGTTCTTGGGTTTTGTCGACACCCAGATGGCCACCCAAGACATGTGAATGGGCCCTGTCCAACACCCTCCGTCTATAGCAGGGGTCTCAAACTCGGCTGGGTATATGGGCCGCACATGGAAAAAATTTGAATTTGGGGGGCCGCATTCTTTGTTCAATGTGACATTTTTAGTGATACCATTTTTTTTGTATACACCTTTTGAACATTTTTGCCGTGTTTATTTTTTTATAGCTTGCGTCGTTATGGATGTGGCGATAATAAACGTGCACTTTTTTGTGTTTACTTTAGTTTACATATAAAACAGCATTTTTAGTGCCCAATATTTTTTCATGCTTTATTTTATTTTTTATTTTTTTTACAATTTTATTTCCCCCAATTGGCCACATACAGTAATATTGTCTTACAATTAGCATCATATAGTAATAATGGAAAACATCTTGTAGTAATGTTCCCCATCCAAGTCCCCATCTTGTACTAATGTGCCCCATCCAGGTCCCCATCCTGTGGCAACGTTCCCCATCCTGGCGCCCATCTTGTACTAATGTGCCTCATCCAGGTCCCCATCTTGGGGCTATGTGCCCCATCCAGGTCCCCATCCTGTGGCAATGTTCCCCATCCAGGTCCCCATCTTGTGGCTCTGGTCCCCATCTTGTGGCTCTGTGCCCCATCTTGTGGCTCTGTGCCCCATCCAGGTCCCCATCTTGTGGCTCTGTGCCCCATCCAGGTCCCCATCCTGTGGCTATGTGCCCCATCCAGGTCCCCATCCTGTGGCAACGTTCCCCATCCTGGCGCCCATCTTGTACTAATGTTCCCCATCCAGGTCCCCATCTTGTGGCTCTGTGCCCCATCCAGGTCCCCATCCTGTGGCAATGTTCCCCATCCAGGTCCCCATCTTGTGGCTATGTGCCCCATCCAGGTCCCCTCTTGTGGCTATGTGCCCCATCCAGGTCCCCATCTTGTGGCTATGTGCCCCATCCAGGTCCCCATCCTGTGGCTATGTGCCCCATCCAGGTCCCCGTCCTGTGGCTATGTGCCCCATCCAGGTCCCCGTCCTGTGGCTATGTGCCCCATCCAGGTCCCCGTCCTGTGGCTATGTGCCCCATCCAGGTCCCCGTCCTGTGGCTATGTGCCCCATCCAGGTCCCCGTCCTGTGGCTATGTGCCCCATCCAGGTCCCCGTCCTGTGGCTATGTGCCCCATCCAGGTCCCCGTCCTGTGGCTATGTGCCCCATCCAGGTCCCCATCTTGTGGCTATGTGCCCCATCCCGGTCCCCATCTTGTGGCTATGTGCCCCATCCAGGTCCCCATCCTGTGGCTCTGTGCCCCATCCAGGTCCACATCCTGTGGCTATGTGCCCCATCCAGGTCCCCGTCCTGTGGCTATGTGCCCCATCCAGGTCCCCGTCCTGTGGCTATGTGCCCCATCCAGGTCCCCGTCCTGTGGCTATGTGCCCCATCCAGGTCCCCATCCTGTGGCTATGTGCCCCATCCAGGTCCCCGTCCTGTGGCTATGTGCCCCATCCAGGTCCCCATCCTGTGGCTATGTGCCCCATCCAGGTCCCCATCCTGTGGCTATGTGCCCCATCCAGGTCCCCGTCCTGTGGCTATGTGCCCCATCCAGGTCCCCATCCTGTGGCTATGTGCCCCCTGTGCTGTTCTTCACACACATAAAATAGAAAAAAAAAAGATGATTCTCACCTGTCCTCCATTCCCTCGGCGGCCTTCCTGCAGATGTGGCCCGCAGGCACCACAGAGTCCGACCCCTTGACGATCCCGACCTGGTCCAGGAGGAGCCGCCGACAGCAGCGCTGCATTGCCGCACAGAGACTGTCTCCCAGCACAGCATTTTCAATGTCAGCCGCCGGCCAATCAGAGGCCAGCAGCTGACATCTGCATATGGCAATGACGTCATACTCGCTGCGCCGACACGCAGATATCAGCTGCTGGCCTCTGATTGGCCAGCGGCTGGCATTGGAAATGCAGTGCTGGGAATCAGTCTCTGTGCGGCAATGCAGCGCTGCTGTCGGCGGCTCCTCCTGGACCAGGTCGGAATCGTCAAGGGGTCTGTGCCTGCGGGCCGCATAAAGCAGCCTCTGGGGCCGCATGCGGCCCGCGGGCCGCGTGTTTGAGACCCCTGGTCTATAGGGTACTGGAACCAACAATTGCTCCACTATTTCCTCTCGGACCTTAGTCCCTACTAACCCGTCAGACTCTGGGGTTGGTGAGACTTCTTTAGAGCCAACCTGTCTGTTACCCGAGCAATCAAGTTTTCCTCTCCTCCCCAACAAGTCCCAAAACAACAAACAGTGCCGGCCAATGATAATTAGACGCAATAAATCCTGGACCACGCCGACTTCATGGCACTCAGTACCTTGGGCCGTCTCGATGACCAATCTGGCCACCAGATAGTCTTTAGCATCCCCAGGAATGCAGCAAACGCCCACTTTCTTCCCAGTGTTCAATTGGAGAGGGAGTGTGGCCATCACGAGAGTCACCAAACACTCTAGTAGTCCAGTCATTTGCAGACCATTCACTTTTACTGGACAAGCTTGGAGCCCCTGGCCAGGTGGACAGTCCACACTGCAAAACGAATATGCATAGAATGAACACCGGCGTCCCATGCTACAGTCTATTTGCTTGGTGGTCAGAGGACATTGGGCAGCTATATGACCTGGGCTGTGATATTTCTAGCAAAGTACATCCCCCGATGAGACCCTTGGCATGACCGCCACTGCCCCTTGGACTTTGGAAGCCCCACCCATCCGACCCCCAGTATGGAGTGGGTTGCCTCTCCAAGGCACCGTCAACCCCCTGATACCTTTCAAACAGTCCGACCAAGTCATCGGCGTTCCAGGAATCTCCCTGGGCAACCCAAGTCTGCATTGGACTAGGAAGGGAGTGCACAAACCCGTCCATAACCACCCGCTCTACCATCTGCGCTGGGGTAGAGGACTTCAGCTGCAACCACTTTTGGACGAGGTACAGCAGATCAAACATTTCGGAGCTAGGGGGTGATATCACCCCCAAGCTTGCCAAAATGTCTGTTTTCAATTTTGGATGTTCTTTTGTATCTTGTAAGGCTAGATCATAGTAAGCCTTTTGGGGCTTCCCTATTAAATATGGCGCCAGTACTTCCGCCCATTGCTCTAGTGGGAATTTTTCCCTATCGGCAACCCTTTCAAAAATGGTTAAAAAGGCCTCTATGTCGTCTCCTGGGATCATTTTCTGCAAGGCTCTTCTCACCGCTTTCCGGATAGAAAAATCATCAGCTGACCTTGGTGGATTCAGAGATGCTGCTGTGCCACAAACCGCCTCTGTGAGTAATTCAATCTGCTGCTGCTGTCGGCTCTGCTGCTGCTGTTGCTGGAGCTGTTGCATTAGCAGCTTACTTCTCTCCTGTTGTGCCAGCTGTTGCTGCTGTAGCTGTTCCTGCTGCTGCTGTTGTTGGGCTTGCACCAGGTGTTTAATCAGGTCCTCCATGCTGTCTGACGTTGCTCCCTGGCTTATAGCTGTCTTCACCCACGACATGCGGTACTTCTGTAGCAGTCACAGGTGTTCCCTTCTAACGCACTTCTAACATCAAATGTAACAATGCCACTCACTTGGGAGTGATATGAGGTATCACAGGAACCGTTTCTATTTAAAAGTCTGGCTGGTTTATTGCAGTCCTCATAAACCACATCACAGGAAAATCAAATACAGCCCTTGTCTGGCTCAAAGTCCGCCTGGCTTAGAGTCCAGCGTCTTAGTCCTTTAGCAAAGGCATTCAATTCAGGAGATCTGCACACCTCCATACACACACCATATGTGAGACAAAACAGGTCTCATGTTACCCAGTGAACCACGCCCAGGGGTGGAGATATGTGAACAGCCGTTCAGCTGCTCATAATCAACCTGTCATGGCCGATTAACCGCTTTTAGTCCTAAAGCATTACTTCAGGTTTATCTCCAATCCACTGTGTGTCTAACAGCCACCTTAAAATTGGCATGTAAAAGTTTGGGCACCTCCAGTCAAAATTATTGTTATTGCGAACAGTTTAGCAACTTGAAGATGAAATGATCCTTTAACAATCCTAAAAGGGCTAAAGTTAGAGATGACACATTTCCTTTGTATTTTAGGCAACAAAAAAAAATACATTGTCATTTTTTTACATTTTAAAAATGACAAAAAAGGAAAATTGGCCGAAGTTTGGGCACTTTTGGAGATTTGTGTGCTCAGATAACTTTGACCAAGGTTTCAGACCTTAATTAGCCTGTTAGGGTTATTGCTTGTTCACTATCATCGTTAACAAAGGCCGGTGATGCAAATTTCCCAGCTTTATAAAAACCCAGCTTCCTCTAACCTTATGCCAAAAAACAGCAGCCATGGGTTCTTCTAAGCAGTTGCATAGCACTCTGAAAATGGTGGAGGCCCACAAAGCAGGAGAAGGCTATAAGAAAATAGCAAAGCATTTTCAAGTTGCCCTTTCCTCAGTTCAAAATGTAATTAAGAAATGACAGTTAACAGGAACAGTGGAGGTCAAGATAAGGTCTGGAAGACCAAGCAAAATTTCAGGTAGAGCTGCTCATGGGATTACTAGAGGCAAATCAGAACTCCTTCCCGCTTGACTGCAAAATACATTCAGAAAGATTTAGCATACTCTGGAGTTGTACTACATTGTTCTACTGTTCAGAGCTTCTCAAATATGGCCTTCATGCAAGAGTCATCAGAAGAAAACTTCTTCTGCGTCCTCCCCATAAAATTCAGTTTCAAGAGTAAGCAAAAGAACATATGAACATGTCCGATGCATTTTGGAAACAAGTCCTGTGCACGGATGAGGTTAAAATAGAACTCTTTGGCCACAATGATCAAAGGTATGTGTGGAGAAAAAGGCACCGAATTTCAGGAAAAGAACATCTTGCCAAGCATTGGTTGGATCAATCATGCTTTGGGGTTGTGTTACAGCCAATGGCATGAAGAAAATTTCACGGGTAGAGGGAAGAATGGATTCAATGAAATTTTAACAAATTCTAGATGCAAACATAACACCGTCTCTAAAAAAGTTGAAAAGAGGATGGTTCTGAAACACACATCACAATCCACAATAGACAACCTCAAAATGAGCAAGCTGAAGGTTTTACAATGGCCCTCACAGTCCCCTCATCTGAACATCATTGAAAATCTGTGGCTAGACCTCAAAATAGCAGTGCATGCAAGGTGTTACGAGTCCGGGTGGTGGAACCTCTGTGCTTCGGGGTAAGGAGAGACCAGAGGGGCGTGACTAAGTGCCTACTCGGCCCGACCCAGGTTACACGGCGGCTTAGTTGACCTCGTGAACCAGGGAGGGACCGGGCAGGTGAACCAGGTGCCACTCTGGGACCGACCTTGTGTGAAAGCAGGTGACTCCCACGGGTCAGATGACAGGAGCTGACCAGTACAGCGGATGAGTACGGCAGGAAGGCAGATGGGTGGTCCGGGTAGATCAGCAGGCAGGTACGGCAGATAGTCAGACAGGTGCTCCGGGTAGGCAAGCAGGCGGGTACGGCGGATAGCCAGACAGGTGCTCCTGGTAGGCAGGCTGGCGGGCACGGCAGGTAACTGGCAGGTGCTCCAGGTAGGCAGGCTGGCGGGCACGGCAGGTACCTGGCAGGTGCTCCAGGTAGGCAGGCTGGCGGACACAGCAGGTTACTGGCAGGTGGTCCAGGTAGGCAAGCTGGCGGGCTGGACTGTAGACAGACTGGTGGGCTGGACAGTTAGACAGACTGGCGGGCAGGACTGACTGGCAGTGGGACCTGAGGGCTGAAACAAGTGTTAGCACATGGAACAACAACCTTGCACAGGCACCTCCATTTTGGAGGAGGTGCCTTATATAGGCCGGGGACACTTTAGCATGGCACATGTGGCCCCTTCAAGAGGGAAGGAGTGCGTGCACCCTAAGCACAGTGCCCGGGAAGCTGCGCGCGGCGCGCGCCACAGTAGCAGGGGAGCAGGATGACGCCGGACCAGGACCGCGGTGGTGAGGGGCTGAGGGGAACGGCGTCTCTGCCTGGCAGGAGGCAGAGACGCCGATACTACACAAGGCGACCCAGGAATCTCACAGAACTAGAAGAATTGAAAGACTCTTGTCTGGCTACAAAAAGCATTTACATGCTGTGATACTTTCAAAAGGGGGTGCTACTACGTACTAACCATGCAGGATGCCCAAACTTTTGCATCGGCCCATTTTCCTTTTTGTAATTTCAAAAACATATAAAAGATGAAAATATATATATATTTTTTGCCTAAAATACAAAGGAAATATGTCATCTTTAACTTTAGGCCTTTTAGAGATCATTTAATCTTCAACTGTACACACACAGCTCTGCTGCATACACACACAGCTCTGCTGTCTGTATACACACCTGTGCTACATACACACACAGCCTGCTACATACACAAAGCTCTGCTGTCTGTATACATAGCTGTGCTACATACACACAGAGCTCTGCTGTCTGTATACAGAAACAGCTGTGCTACATAAACACACAGCTGTGCTACATACACAGAGATCTGCTACATACACACACAGCTCTGCTACATACACTCAAAGCTTGTGACCCTCCCCCACCCCCTTAAAAAAACACTGTGGTGTAAAAGTGGTCGTGGTTATTCGCAGTGGAAAATCCTCAGCAACAAAGTAAAAAAATATATACTTGGATTTAGTTGTGGATCTTGTTGCAGAAATGCGAAATAAAATTCTGCTGTCACGACTCTACTGTCGGGTATCCCGGGACCAGGGGTTCCTTCCCTGTCCCTAATGCTAGGGTCGTCCTATCTAGCCCTGTTCCCTGGATTACTTCTGAAGGTGAAGATGCCAGGGCCATGTACCTTGTCTGAGCTCCTGAATCCGCCCTCAGTCTGTTCCCTTCTCCCACCCAGGGAAGAGCAGTGTAGTAGTGTATCGCAATACACCAACCAGCCTAACAAAGAAATACAAACAGGGATGAAGGAAAATACCAATCATACAAGTTTATGCACACAAACAACAGAGATCAACACTGGTGAGTGAAGGATGGGGAAAAACCAAAGGTAGGAGAAGGAGAGGATTAACACACACCCAAAACCACACAACAGTCTTAGCTAAATCCACCAAACGCCTTCTCAAACAACAGCTCTCCATCAAGCTCCTAGAACCATACGGCATGAAGCTAGTGACGCGCCCCCTGGGCCAGTGCTGTAGTGCGGCGCGCGTGCGCGCGGGGAATACCCGGAGCCGGATCCGATGGGGGTAGTAGTCTTCGTGTGGCGGTGACCCGGTCCGTGCCCAGGGTGGTCAAACTAAGTGGCAGTTATTGGTATGATGGTATTAGTGTCCGACTACGCCACCCGTTGAATGCGGCTATGAAGCCGCCGCTGCAGGGCAGTCCGCTGAGGCCGGTGGTACGGATGTGCAGCGTGGATGGTATAACCCCCAACGGGAGGGGTATGGCCTCAGGGCAGAGGATGAGGTTGATGTTGGGAGTGATGGTGTGGATGTCCCAGCACTAATGGTGCGACAAGGAAGCACGGAGACGCGAGGGTACAGTTCAGGGTCTTTACTGATGGTACAAGGCAAATTCCCCCGGGAGTACTGGCTAGTAGTTGGGGCCTGGTTAGTCTGCGAGTAAGCCGGAGTTCCCCTGGCCAGGTGGAGTTGTAGGCCTTCCCGTTAGTCTGTACCCTTCCTGGCTACCCTGCTTTCGGCGGTTACAAGTAGCCCACGTCCCTGGGTATACCGTGTGGTGCTCACCCGTATGGCTGGTGACCTGGGGCCTCCTGTTAGCCTCCGCTCCGGGATGGCGGTGCTGGTCCCTTCGTTGTGACTGAGCCTCCGGGCTTTTATGGCCAGAGGACCTGGAATCCCCTGCCGGATGGATTCTGCTGCTGGGTATATCTTAGTCCCCACAGCCTCGGACTCCTGTGTCCGGTTTTAGTACCTTCTCCCAGGGCGAGCTCTGCACAGCTCCAGCCCCTGGCGCTTCTCCTTGGCTCCTACAGAGCTCCTGATGTCTATCTGTCCCTGTTTCTGCGTGTCCAGACCAGACTACGTCTCTGTCTGGAACTCCTCTCTCCTAACCCTGCCTCAGCCCCAGTTTATGTAGGGGAAGTTCTTCCCCTCCCAGGACTGGGCAGGAGGTGTGGCATGCTTAGGATTCCTGCCCAGGAGACCTCCCACCTGCTCACAGACGTAATATTGCTATTACTGTGGAAACCAGACCCCTGGGGTGCCACATTCCCCCCTTGTGAAATTTAGTACTCCGGGACTAAACATATATATATTTTTTTTTTTCAAAAACATAACAGGGTATAAACAGGAACAATTAAATACATGAGATGGTCACGGCGTGTCCGTAACCGGGAAGCAATAAGGGTGTCCATTTCACCAAAGAACAGGGAGCCGTAACCAGGTAGGGGTCTGTCCTGCCCCGAGTCTTTAACAGTCTTTAGTCCATTCCTGGGTTACGCTCCAAACATATTTACAACAGAGTTCCGGTTACTCACTGTCCATAACCTGTCAGTCCATATAAAGAAATCTGTAACTGAAAAACATAATTAGCAACGGCTACAACAAAACAGGTAAACATAAAATAGTTAAAGCAATTAGCCAACTTAGATTCTCCAACGTACGGGCATCTGGCCTCTGGTAACCCTAGTGGACCTACGGAGCTCACTCACTGGTCCTGCACTACAGGGTGTAGGAGGTGTTATGGGCAAGCTGGGCAGCTTTCTGCGCACTCTTTGGCTCACTAGGGGCACGGCAGGCTCACTACTAGCAGAGGGTTGATCCTCCTGTACTGCTGGTGTGGACTCTTCTGCCTCTTGGGCCGGCTGCTCTTCCAGCTCTTCCGGTTCCTCTGTAGGCACTTGCGGGGCTGGCTGGAGAAAGGTGAGGACGGGTACCACAACAGCACCGTTTACTTATGTCCAAGACCGGGGGAAGTCTCCGAGTACAGTCCTGATCATTTCTTCCCTTTCCTCTGCGGGTCGAGGGTTTTCTTGATCTTCTTCTTCAGGGTTTTGCAGCTGCTCGGGACACTTCTTCAGGTGGTCTCTGGAGACAATGGCTGTGGTTTCTCCTCCATCCTTACTGATCACGCAAATCTTTGGGTTCTCATGGCTTGATGGCAGTACGGTGTACGGGTCCTTCTCCCACTGGTCGTCCAACTTGTGGAGCCGTCTTTTCCTCTTCAAGACCTGCTCTCCAGGTACCAGGGGAACAGCGGGAGCATACTGATTATAAGCCCTCTCTTGCCTTTCTCTAGCTTGAGACAGACTTCGCTCGACGCTCTCCTGTACTTTCCGATACTGCTGCTGCCGTTCTGTATCCCAGTCTGCCTCTGGCGAGGTGTCCTCGGACGTCAGGACTCCCATATCCAGGTCGATAGGCAGCTTACCAGGTCTCGCTCTCATTAGGTAAGCCGGGGTACAGTTGGTAGAACCTACAGGGATGTGGTTGTATAGGTCCACCAGATCAGGCAGCTTCTCAGGCCACATACTGCGTTCTTTCAGGGGCAATGTTTTCAGGAGGTCTATCACCACCTGGTTCATCTTCTCGCAGAGTCCATTGGTTTGAGGGTGATAGGGCATGGTTCTTATCTTCGTGCAGCCATACAGGTTGCAGAACTCCTGGAAGACTTCCGCTTCGAAGGCTGGCCCTTGGTCTGTCAGCACTTGGTCCGGGTACCCGTGTGGACGGCAGAAGTGCTGCTGGAAGGCTCTAGCTGCTGTTTGAGCCGTTAAGTCCTTGACCGGGACCACCACCAGGAACCGGGAGTAATGATCTACGATTGTGAGGGCGTAGACATACCCAGATCTGCTTGGAGCCAGTTTCACATGGTCCAGGGCTACCAGTTCCAGTGGCTGTCGGGTGATGATGGGCTGCAAGGGAGTCTTCTGGCTGGCACGGTCCTTCCTTTTTAGGTGGCACGGTCCACAGTCTCTGCACCACCTCTCAATGGCTCCTCTCATGCCTACCCAGTAGAACCGTTCACGCAACAAGAACTCCAGCTTCTTCCACCCGAAATGTCCTGCTCCGTTGTGGTACGCCTCCAGAATCATAGCCGCGTCTCGTCTGGGGACCACTACCTGCCAGGTCAACTCATGTGTTCGAGAGTTAACCATTCTCCGGCACAACTTCTCCCTGTAGAGGAACAGCCTACTTTTCTCCTTCCACAGTTGCTTAGTCTCCTCTGGGGCGTCTGGGTCCAGACTGGCATCGGCTTGGGTCAGCATTTCCTTCACCAGACGGACTGCGGGATCACTGTCTTGCGTCTCCGCCCAGTTGTAGTGGGGCAAGGGATTGAACGTCGCGGAGCGCCTGTCCTTCACACGGTGGGAATACAGGGTAATCCCATGATGGTGGAACGCAGGGAGCTCAACTTCTTCCAGATCTTCTGGATCTTCCCCTACGTCCGGTAAGTTCAGCATTCTAGACAGGGCATCCGCGTTGGCATTGGAGCGTCCTGCCCGGTATTTGATGGTGAATTCAAAGTTGGACAGGCGAGCCATCCATCTCTGTTCCAGAGCACCGAGCCTTGCAGTGTCCAGGTGTGTCAACGGGTTGTTATCCGTGTACACGATGAATTTGGAGGAGGCAAGGTAATGCTTGAAACGTTCGGTCACTGCCCACACTACTGCCAGGAACTCCAGCTTGAATGAGCTATAATTCTCAGGGTTCCTCTCAATGGGTCGTAGCTTTCGGCTAGCGTAAGCGATTACCCGTTCTTTTCCTTGCTGGATCTGGGACAGCACGGCTCCTAGCCCGATGTTGCTTGCGTCCGTGTGGAGGATAAAGGGCTGGCTGTAGTCTGGGTATGCCAGGATTTCATCCCCCGTGAGGGCCATCTTCAGCTGGCAAAAGGACTCCTCTTCCAGCTTTTCCCACCTGAAGGGCGGCTTCTGGTTTTTGGCATTTCGAGATTGACCTATCAGGAGGTCCTGCATAGGGGCTGCCATTTTGGTGAAACCGGGAATGAATCTTCGGTAGTAGCCTACCAACCCGAGGAACTGCCGCACTTCCTTTATGCTGGAGGGTCTTGGCCAGTCCTTAATTACGGTGATCTTATCAGGGTCGGGAGCCACTCCGTCAGCACTCACCACGTGTCCCAGGTATTGCACCTTTGGTTTCAGGAGGTGACACTTGGAGGGTTTCACCTTTAGGCCGTAGTTTGCCAGAGCTTCGAACACTTCTGCCAGGTGTTTCAGGTGGTCCTCGTAGGTCTTGGAATAGACGATGACATCGTCCAGGTATAACAGGACCGTCTCGAAGTTCTGGTGTCCCAGACAGCATTCCATCAACCGTTGGAAGGTTCCTGGTGCGTTGCAGAGCCCGAACGGCATACAGTTAAATTCGCTGAGACCCATCGGGGTGGTGAATGCGGTCTTCTCCCGGTCCGCCTCTGCTACAGGAACCTGCCAGTACCCGCTAGTGAGATCCAAAGTGGAGAAGAAGTTAGGAGATTTTAAAGCAGCCAAAGACTCCTCTATCCTTGGTAAGGGGTACGCATCTTTGGGTGTGATACGGTTGATTTTCCGGTAATCTACACACATTCTCATGGTGTTGTCCTTCTTTTTAACCAAGACTAGTGGAGCTGCCCAGGGGCTACAGCTATCCCTGATTACTCCAGCCTCCTTCATGTCTCTAAGCATCCCCTTGGCGTGTTGGTAGTGTGCAGGGGGTACGGGACGATACCTCTCCTTTATGGGAGGATGGTCTCCCGTGGGGATGTGATGTTCTACCCCCTTTACTCGCCCGAAGTCTAACGGGTGTTTACTAAACACTCTCTCGTACTCTTGAACCACCCGATAGACTCCCTGTTTCTGGTGTGAGGGAGTGGAGTCAGTACCCAAATGTAGTTGCTGACACCAGTCCTCTATTGTTTTCTTAGAGCCGTTACCTTCCTCTGGTTGAGATGGAGGCAAGGGTTCCACGGCCTGTACAGAATCCTGGTTTATGGTGAACAATTTAGCTAGCGTGGCATACCGGGGCAGGTGTACTTCTCTCTCACCGATATTTATGATGCGAACGGGCACCCTCCCATGGCGTACATCGACCACCCCCCGTGCTGTCAAAATGGTGGGCCTACTGTCTGAGTAGACGGGTTCTACCATTGCTTGGTAGTCTCTACCTCTTAGACCAATAGCTGCCCGGCACCAAATCATCATCTCACTTTTTGGGGGCATGGCAATAGGGAACGGGTCACACATTCTCACGCTACCTATCTCACCACCAGATAGTTCCACCTGTTGCCGCTTCATCAGTGCCCGGATCTCTTTTTGGAGCACACGCTGCTGGCCGGAACTGGCGTTCTTGGCAACCTGCTGTAAAATGAGAATCACCTCTGCAAGACAATTTTCAATTACATTGGTTCCCAGGGTGATTCTAGGGTGACTCTCATGACGGTCGATGTCCACTATAATCAGTCCTTGTGCCGCTAGTTCGACTTTACCGATTTTAATGGTCACCTCCTTGAATCCTACCTGCGGCACGGGCTGACCATTGCTGGCGATGATACTCAGGTCGTCGTCTGGGTAGCGGGTCATGTCCGAATCATTCCAGTACTGCTTGAAGAGCACGTACAGGATGGTGGTGACCTGTGACCCAGTGTCTAGTAGGGCACTCATAGGAATGCCATCCAGTACCACAGGCAAGATTGGACGTCCCCCTACGTATTTATCACGCCAGTTTGATGGGCCTGATGGTCTTATGCCTGGGGGTTGGCCCTCTACCCCAGGTTGTGCCCGTTTAAATGACAGTACCTTGCCACATGTCCGGGTTGATTGCAGCGGCGGCAAATAGGTCGTCCGTCCTCGTATCGATCGCTGGGTCTTTCTCTGGCCGGTGGGGTCCTCCTTGGTCGGCGCCACGGGATGTCCTCCAGTCCGGATGCCAGCTCGATCTTCCCTGCAGTAGAAACCTGTAAAGACTGCACAGTTCGGGTTAGCGCGGCAACGCTTTTAGTTAGCTCTTGGACCTGATGGTGCAGGTCTGTAGCTGGGTCATTGTTTAAAGCCTGCGCATCAGCTCCCACAGGCCCTGCCGACAAGGGCGCCGCCTCCTGGTGGTAAGCGGTAGTAGGGCGCCTGTGGGTCACAACGCCACCCGGTGCCGGTTCTCGGAGCACCCGGATGGCTCTGTCCTTGAACTGTGCAAAGTCCAGATGAGGATCCTGTAAGGCCATTGCCCGCAACTGGGTTCGGTGGGCATTGCAATATAGTCCCTCTATAAATTGTTCGGTCAACAGCCTGTCCTCGTTTCCCACGCCGTCAGGGTCGGTCTGCTTAATGGCTCTCAGGGCCTCTTGTAGGTTTAGTGCATAGTCCCTTATATTCTCATGTGCTCGCTGTTTGCACCCGTAGAAACTAAGCTTTATCTCAGCTGAGGTGCGGGTATCAAAGGTGTCCTTCAGCCGGGTTAATATCCCTGCTACAGTCCTCCTCTCAGGTGGCCAGGACTTTACCTCCCTTTGGGCTGCCCCGGTTAGTTGGGCCACCAGGATGCTCACTTTTTGCTCTTCTGTGAGGGGGTACACCTGGAAGAGGCTATCCAGCTTTTCTCTAAAGTCATTCAGGGTATGTGACTCCCCTGAGTACTGGGGTAGCCAGGCTGCCCCCGGGATATAGGGCATCGTGAAAGGCATGACCGCTGCAGCGGTGGCGCTGGCGGTGGCTGTGGCAGTGAAGCTCTCCTCCGTATCCGACATCCTCCTCCCCCCTAGTGGACCGTGGCCTACCTTGCGATGATCCTCTTCCGTAGGCCGCGGCTCCGCAGTGGATCATCAGGGTCGAGGACCTTCCGTCGCGCTCCTGTGACGTCGGCGTCTGCTGGGCTCCTTCCAGGACCTTACGCAACGTCCGGACGTGAGGCGGAGCTCCAGTTCTCGCGCGCTTTCGGAGTCCACGCCCCTCTTCTTCCCGCGCGGCGTCTTCAAGATGGCGTCCAACGGCGGGAAAAACTCCACGGATGGCGGGAAGAAGGCAGAAGATGGCGTCCAACGGCGGGAAAACTCCACGGATGGCGGGAAGAAGGTAGAAGATGGCGTCGGATGGCGGGAATCTTCACCACAGGTAAGGTTAAAAGTCTCATTTTCAGGCACGCAGTACCCGGTGGTTGCGGGCACGAAATCCTGCCGACTACGCCAAAAGTTGACCCGCCCCCTGGGCCAGTGCTGCAGTGCGGCGCGCGTGCGCGCGGGGAATACCCGGAGCCGGATCCGATGGGGGTAGTAGTCTTCGTGTGGCGGTGACCCGGTCCGTGCCCAGGGTGGTCAAACTAAGTGGCAGTTATTGGTATGATGGTATTAGTGTCCGACTACGCCACCCGTTGAATGCGGCTATGAAGCCGCCGCTGCAGGGCAGTCCGCTGAGGCCGGTGGTACGGATGTGCAGCGTGGATGGTATAACCCCCAACGGGAGGGGTATGGCCTCAGGGCAGAGGATGAGGTTGATGTTGGGAGTGATGGTGTGGATGTCCCAGCACTAATGGTGCGACAAGGAAGCACGGAGACGCGAGGGTACAGTTCAGGGTCTTTACTGATGATACAAGGCAAATTCCCCCGGGAGTACTGGCTAGTAGTTGGGGCCTGGTTAGTCTGCGAGTAAGCCGGAGTTCCCCTGGCCAGGTGGAGTTGTAGGCCTTCCCGTTAGTCTGTACCCTTCCTGGCTACCCTGCTTTCGGCGGTTACAAGTAGCCCACGTCCCTGGGTATACCGTGTGGTGCTCACCCGTATGGCTGTTGACCTGGGGCCTCCTGTTAGTGACGCGCCCCCTGGGCCAGTGTTGTTTGGGGGATACCCGGAGCCGGATCAGATGGGGGTTGTAGTCTCCGAGTGGCGGTGACCCGGTCCGTGCCCAGGGTGTCAAGCTCAGTGTGTGGCAGTCCTACAGATGTTACTGGATGTTCTTTAGTGTCGACTACGCCACCCGTTGATTTGCGGTCACTACGGCCGCCGCTGCAGCAGGGTCCGCTGAGGCTGGTGGTGTGTGTGCAGCTCAGGTAGTATAACCCCCAACGGGAGGGGTATAGCCTCAGGGGGTCAGTTGTAGAGGGTGGTGGTTGTGGTGGTGCAGTGAGAGTGGTAATAAGACTCCGAGTCGGGCTGTGCAGTTCAGGGTTTTACTTACTGCTTTTGTGTTGGCCACTCCGGCCTTGAGTGACCGCCCGAGCCGTGCTGCGTCCACCAGGTCCTGGACTCGGCCAACCCCCAGGTGATTCTGGAGCGTGGTCCTGAGCTCCCTTTCTGACTTGTCCTTCTCTCTGGCCTTCCCCACCAGGGATCCACCTAAGTCCGGCTCCCTCGGGCCTCTTGTTGGTAAAACCCTTGTCTCTGGGTTCCCTGACCCTATTCACGGTTTGCCTTCCGGGTGGATTTAGTGGGTGGTCGTGGCAGATCCTGCCCACGACCTCCGGTCTCTGGCTAAGGATTAGGGCCCTCCACCAGCTTGGGATCCGGTACCCTTGTGCCAACTCTTCACCCTCTGGTCTAATTTTGGGTTCTTGGAGTTCCCTCTTCTCCCCCTCTGGGTCCTTCTTTCTCCTCTCTCTCTCTCTTGGCCTTGGAGCTGGCTGAGCTGCTCTGCTTCTCTGACTCAACTCTGACAGACTGACCCTGATCTAAGATGGTGCCCACCTTATATACTCCCTCTATGTGTGAGCTCAGGTGACCAGCACCCAATGAGCTCCTAGCATTACCCAGACTGCTCCCCCTATCTGCCCCTACACTACTGGGATGTTCCACCCCCCTCCCACTCCAGCCAGGGACAGACACTGTCGTACCTGCACATTTCTCTAGTGGGAGTACCATTGGTCTGTCCCCCGGAAATGGGATGTATGTAGTGCATGCAGCCTACTGAGCTCAGTTCCACACTCCATCCTTACCCGGGAGTGGAATACCACACCTCTGGCTTGAGGTGCAATACCCCTGTAGCAGCCGAATCCTCAGGGTGCTACATTAGCCTCCGCTCCGGGATGGCGGTGCTGGTCCCTTCGTTGTGACTGAGCCTCCGGGCTTTTATGGCCTGAGGACCTGGAATCCCCTGCCGGATGGATTCTGCTGCTGGGTATATCTTAGTCCCCACAGCCTCGGACTCCTGTGTCCGGTTTTAGTACCTTCTCCCAGGGCGAGCTCTGCACAGCTCCAGCCCCTGGCGCTTCTCCTTGGCTCCTACAGAGCTCCTGAGGTCTATCTGTCCCTGTTTCTGCGTGTCCAGACCAGACTCCGTCTCTGTCTGGAACTCCTCTCTCCTAACCCTGCCTCAGCCCCAGTTTATGTAGGGGAAGTTCTTCCCCTCCCAGGACTGGGCAGGAGGTGTGGCATGCTTAGGATTCCTGCCCAGGAGACCTCCCACCTGCTCACAGACGTAATATTGCTATTACTGTGGAAACCAGACCCCTGGGGTGCCACATTAGCTCTGGAAATGACTGCTAGCTAGAGTCCAGTTTATATAAGAGCGGGGAGTGGCCAACAGCACTGAACAGTTGGGACCATCACACTGTGAAGCTTCCAAAACCTCTTAGCAGCAGATTAACCCCTGCACTGCTAAAAGAACCTGCACCGTTTAATATGAAGGTGAAAGGCTTCTAATGAGTACAGGAGTAGGAGGAATCAGACGCTGCGGTCTTCTGGCTCCTCTCTGTAGTGGTAAACCCGTGACATCTGCAGCATAAACTGACGTTGTGCAGATTCACATCTACAGTGCCAATCAGATTTGTGATGTATGCACTATGTGAATGATTGCTGTCTGGCTGTGGGGCCTTCAGACGGCCTGCACAAATCCTACTCTGCTGAACTTCAAGTGCCACTGATCCCATAAGTGTAATGCAGTATTGTTGGGAGCGAATTAATCTCTGTACTGTCCAGCTGTTCAACAGTGAATATATGTTTATTCAGGATCAAAGATAACACAGCTTACAACTGGTATTTCT
Source organism: Phyllobates terribilis (assembly GCF_046119375.1). NCBI lineage: Eukaryota > Metazoa > Chordata > Amphibia > Anura > Dendrobatidae > Phyllobates > Phyllobates terribilis. The sequence goes on along the minus strand of NW_027362767.1, from coordinate 10,569,559 downwards.
TATAGCTTAGGATCTTATCATCTTGTTTGTCAGCTTGCAAAGTGAAAGTAAAATGTGCTCCAGCTACACACACAGTGAGCAGGAACTTCCTGGGTATTTTTTAACAATGCTTTATCGGCAATATAACACTTTTGCTGGAGACAGAAACTCATGCACTACAGTAGTAAATACAGTAGTAGTTTATGCAGTATATACAATAATAAACAATATTCCAACAAGTAAAAATGACAGGAAGAAGGAAATATATCTTAAACCTATAATAGAAGGAATACATCCCAATACTAAAACATATAAAGGTGCAATTTAAAGCACTACCCAAGAAGACAATAGTGATATGACCATAGAAAACTACTTGGAGTAATCAAAACATATATATTTAAAATTAATTAGCAAATCCACAACTTTATTAAGGACACCAAAATGACAGAATAAATTAAGAAACATAGAAATACAAGACATGATAAAACCACACAATTATTTTTTTTTAAAATAGGAGGCAGAGGGACATCATCAACAGCGTGAACCTAATGTGGTCCGATTAGAAAAAAGTAATAAATAAAAATGTAAAGTGCAAGTGCACAGTAGGAATTAATAAGGCAACAATTACAATTACATATATAAAAAGCCGCAGTGTAAATCCTCAGTGGGCAAATAAAGAAAGTTACTTATCCGGCTTCATGCTGAGAATGCTGCTACCGCCGCCTCATACTCCAAAAGTGCGTTTCACACGAGCTTCCTCAGGGAGCGGTGAAGGAAAAATATATAGGGAATGAGAAGCGTCTGTGACTCGCCCCCTGGGCCGTGGGGCACTCGGATCCGGGCAATAGGGAGACGATGGAGGTAGTAGTGGCGACCCGGTTCCGTGGCTCAGGGTGGTCAGGCCAATGGTAGTCCGTTATGTGCTATTGATAATGTCCGACTACGCCACCCGTGGATTTGCGGTCATTAGGTACCGCCGCTGCAAGGCAGACCGCTGGGGCTGATGAGGTGTGCAGCTGGGATGGTGTGACTCCCCACGGGAAGAGTGCGGCCCCAGGGCAGTGTAGTGGATGGTGGGAGTGATGGTGGTGAGAGTCCCAGTACCGGTAGTGCTGGAGGCGCGAAGGAGCACACAGACAATAGGTTGCAGTCCAGGGTCTTTACTGAAACAGGTAAACTGACCCATAAACAGTCCCAGCTAGGAGGGGACCTGGATATCTGAGATCAACGGGGAAATTGGCCCTGGTCAGGGTGAGGGTGTAGGCCTACCGTGCTTTCTGCACTCCTTCTGGCTATCTCCTCGTTATAGGGTAACAGCCCACGTTTCCAAGCTTTCCGTGTATTCTCGCCTGTATGGCCTGCGACGTGGGTTCCTTTCTGCTCCCAGCCTTGTACGGCTTTACTGGTCCCTTCGGTTGTGGCAGAGCCTCCAGGCTTCTTAGGCCAAGGAATATACAGTCCCTTGCGGACTGGTTCTCTGCTGGAGGATGTAGAATCCTCCCAGCCTCAGACACCAAAGTCTGGTAAAGTCAGTCTCTTATCTGCCAAGACAGGCTTGCTTCGCCTCTTGTCTCTGGCTTGTGGCTCTCCTCCTGCCACACTTCCTCTTAGGTGCAGTGCAACTGTCTGTCCCTGCTCTGCTCTGGGACAAGTCTCAGTGCTGAGACAGGCCATCAAGTTCTCTCTAACCCTGCCCCCAGCACCAGCTTTTATAGGGGCAGCCAGCTCCCCCTACTGGCCTGAGACAGGAGGCATTGCATGCTAATGTTCCCCTGACTAGAGAACCTCCCCCTTGCTCTCAGACACAGCTTTAATTACACTTGTGGCATCCAGGCCAGGGTGACACATTCCCCCCTAGTGAAATTTAGTACTCCGGGACTAAACAGTAAACAAAGACAATATGCATAACCATAAAACAATAACAGACAGGCGACGCACAGATTGAGTTCTTAAGGTCACAGTGTGGTCTGTGACCGGGTGTCCATATCACCAGAACAACGGGAGCCTTAACCAGGTGGGGGTCTGTCCTACCCCAAGTCCTTCACAGTCTTAGTTCATTCCTGGGTTAGGCTCCGAACGCAGTCCATACAAGGTCCCGGTTATAAAAAGTCCATAACCTTTGAGTCCTTACGGTAGCTGCAAGAAACTGAAACATAGAATTACCAAACATGCACGTAACTTGGCAAACAATTCAACATTTGGCAACAGGGTCATTTACAATCTTAGCGCGCTCTATATTTTCCAGCGAGCGGGTATCTGCCCCTTTGTGCTCCTGGTTGACCTACGTAGCCCACTGTCTGGTGGTGGACCAACCTGGCTTTCCCCACTAGCGTTAGGGGTACAGCTACCAGCTGGGTGTACAGGTAGGGCAGGCAGCTGTCTGCGGGTTCTTTGGCTTACCGCAGGCATGGCAGGCTCACTGTCAGCAGAGGGTTGACTCTCCTGGGCTGCTGGTACAGGCTCTTCCGCCTCTGGAACTGCTTGCTCCTCTTCACCTTCCGGCTCTGGTGTTGGTTGTTGCTGTGCCGGTTGCAGGAAATGCAGGACGGGTACCACTATGGCATCATTTATGCGAGTCCAGGACTGAAGGAACTCTCCGAGAACGGTGCTGATCATTTCTTCCTTGTCCTCTGCGAGTTCAAGGTCACTCTGATCCTCTTCTGCACTACGGAGTTGCTCGGGGCACCTTTTGAGGTGGTCTCTGGAGACGACACTAGTGGTTTCTCCTCCGTCCTTGGTGATTACGCACACCTTTGGGTTGTCGTGGTCAGACTGCAGTACGGTGTAGGGTTCCCTTTCCCACTGGTCGTCCAACTTATGTAGCCTTCTCTTCCGCTTTAGGACTTGCTCACCAGGTTCTAGGGGACCAGCAGGGGCGTGTTGATTGAAGAGTTTTTCTTGCCTCTCTCTCACCTGGGCCAGGCTCTTCTCCACACTCTCCTGTACCTTCTTGTACTGCAGTTGCCTTTCCGTATCCCAGTCCGCATCCGGGGAGGTGTCCTCAGGTATTAGGACTCCCATCTCCAGGTCTACGGGCAGCTTACCTGGTCTAGCTCGCATCAGGTAAGCCGGGGTGCAGTTTGTAGCATTCACCGGGATATTGTTGTATAGGTCTATTAGGTCCGGCAGTTTTTCTGGCCACAGGCTGCGTTCCTCCAGGGGCAACGTCTTTAGGAGATCAATGACTATGTTGTTCATCTTCTCACACATCCTGTTGGTTTAGGGGTGGTAAGGCGTTGTACGAATCTTCTTACAGCCATAGAGGTTGCAGAACTCCTGGAAGATTTCAGCCTCGAACGCTGGACCCTGGTCTGTCAGGACCTGTTCCGGATACCCGTGTGGATGGCAGAAATATTGCTGGAAGGCTCTGGCCGCTGTTTGGGCTGTCAAGTCTTTTACCGGGACCACCACGAGAAAACGGGAATAGTGGTCCACGATTGTCAGGGCATAGATGTATCCAGACCGGCTTGGAGCCAATTTGACGTGGTCCAGAGCTACCAGCTCAAGAGGCTGCGTGGTGACGATGGGCCTCAAGGGTGTCTTTTGGCTGGTGCGGTCCTTCCTCCTCAGGTGACAAGGGCCACAGTCTCTGCACCACTTTTCTACAGCTCCTCTCATGCCGACCCAAAAGAACCTTCCTCTTAGCAGGAACTCCAGTTTCTTCCAACCGAAGTGTCCCGCTCTGTCATGGTAAGCCCCCAGGACCATAGCTGCATCCCGCCTTGGGACCACGACTTGCCAGGTCAGCTCGTGCGTCCGGTGGTTGACAATCCTTCTGCACAACTTGCCTTCGTAGAGGAACAGCTTGCTCTTCTCTTTCCATAGCTGCTTGGCTTCCTCTGGAGCATCCGGATCTATGCAGGCATCTTCCTGGGTCAGCCGATCTTTCACCAGGCGGACAGCAGGGTCACTATCTTGGGTCTCGGCCCAGCTGTGGTGAGGTAGGGGGTTGATCATCACAGTTGTTAGATCCTCCTCCTTCACGCGGTGAGAGTATTGAGCGGCTCCATACCGGTGAAAGGCGGGGAGTTCTACCTCCTCCAGCTCTTCTGGGTCTTCGTCACCTTCAGGTAAGTGAGGCATCCTTGATAGGGCGTCCGCGTTGGCATTGGTTTTGCCTGCCCGGTACTTGATCACGAAGTCATAGTTGGAGAGACGGGCCATCCACCGCTGTTCCAGGGCACCCAGTCTCGCATTGTCCAGGTGTGTCAACGGGTTGTTGTCCGTGTACACGGTGAACTTTGCGGAGGCCAGGTAATGCTTGAAGCGTTCCGTCACGGCCCACACCACCGCCAAGAATTCTAGCTTGAAGGAGCTGTAATTCTCCGGGTTCCTCTCGGTGGGCCTCAGCTTCCGGCTGGCATATGCGATCACCCGTTCTCAGTCCTGTTGGTTTTGGGACAGTACGGCTCCCAGTCCTACATTACTGGCGTCTGTGTGGAGAATGAAAGGCTGGCCATAATCAGGGTAGGCCAGGATCTCGTCCCCTGTGAGGGCCATCTTTAGCTGGCGGAAGGACTCCTCTTCTGGTTTATCCCACTTGAAGGGCGGCTTTTGGCTCCTGGACTTAGACTGTCCGATTAGGAGGTCCTGCATAGGAGCTGCCATCTTAGTGAACCCGGGGATGAACCTTCGGTAGTAGCCTACCAACCCGAGAAACTGTCTCACCTCTTTGATGTTCGAGGGGCTTGGCCAGCTCTTGATTGCCGTGACCTTGTCAGGGTCGGGGGCTACTCCTTCCGCGCTTACCACGTGCCCTAGGTACTGGACCTTTGGTTTCAACAGGTGACACTTCGATGGTTTCACCTTCAGGCCATAGCCTGCCAGGGCTTCGAACACCTCGGCCAGGTGCTTTAGGTGGTCCTCGTAGGTCTTCGAATAGACGATCACGTCGTCCAGGTAAAGGAGGACCGTCTCGAAGTTTCGGTGCCCTAGACAGCATTCCATTAGCCTCTGGAAGGTCCCTGGTGCGTTGCAGAGCCTGAAAGGCATACAGTTGAATTCGCTCAGTCCCATCGGGGTGGTGAAGGCGGTCTTCTCCTTGTCAGCCTCTGCCACAGGAACCTGCCAGTACCCGCTAGTAAGGTCCAAAGTAGAAAAGAAGTTAGCTGATTTTAGTGCGGCTAAAGACTCCTCTATTCTAGGCAGCGGATATGCGTCTTTGTGGGTGATACGGTTGATTTGTCTATAGTCGACGCACATTCTCATGGTGCCGTCTTTCTTTTTCACCAGAACCAAGGGGGCTGCCCAGGGGCTACAGCTGTCTCTAATGACCCCAGCTTCTTTCATTTCTCTTAGCATGCCCTTGGCGTTCTGATAATGTGCAGGGGGTACAGGCCTGTGTCTCTCTTTTATTGGTAGGTGGCTCCCTGTGGGGATGTGGTGTTCTATCCCCTTTACTCTGCCGAAGTCTAGCGGGTGCTTACTAAAGACTCTCTCGTACTCCTGTACCACCCGGTAGACTCCTTGTTTTTGGTGCAGGGGAGTGGAGTCAGCACCCACATGGAGTTTCTGGCACCAGTCCTCCTTTTATTTCTGGGAGCCATTAACCTCCGCCTGTGGAGATGGAGGCAAGGGTTCCACGGCCCTGATAGCTTGGTGTTCGACAACAAACAGTTTGGCGAGTGTAGCGTACCTGGGTAAGTGTACTTCCCTCTCCCCAATGTTGAGGATGCGGACGGGCACCCTCCCATGACGGACATCAACCACCCCCCGGGCTGTCAAAATGGTGGGCCTGCTGTCTGAGTACACGGGTTCTACCATGGCTTGGTAGTCTCTACCTCTCAACCCGATTGCAGTCCGACACCAGATCATCATTTCACTTTTGGGAGGCATGGAAATGGGGAATGGGTCACTCAGTCTTACGCTACCGATCTCACCACCAGACAGTTCTACCTGCTGCCGTCTCATCAGGGCTTTTATCTCCTTGTTGAGGACTCTCTGTTGGCTGGAACTAGCATTCACCGCCACCTGTTGTAGAATTACAATTACCTCTGAAAGACAATTTTCAATTACATTAGTACCCACAGTTATTTTAGGGTGACTTTCACGAAGGTCAATGTCCACAATAATCACTCCCTGTGCCGGCAGTTCAACTTTACCAATTTTAATGGTCATCTCCTTGAACCCCATCTGCGGCACGGGTAAGCCATTACTGGCGATGATGCTCAAGTTACTGTCTGGATACCGTGTGATATCAGCATCAGTCCAATACTGCTTAAAAAGTACATAAGGGATAGTGGTTACTTGTGACCCAGTATCCAGCAAGGCGCTCATGGGGATACCGTCCAGCACCACGGGTAAAACCGGGCGCCCCCCAACGTACTTATTACGCCAATTGTAAGGGCCTGGTGATCTTATGCCTGGGGGTTGGCCCTCTGCCCCAGGTTGGACCCGTTTAAATTACAGTACCTGGAAATGTGTCCGGGCTGGTTGCATCGATGGCAAATGGGCTGTCCATCCTCTGCGTAGCGGTCTGTGGGCCTCCCTCGGAACGACGGGATCCTCCTCTGTTGACGCCACGGGACATCCTCCGGACTTGAAGCGAGCTCGATGGGTCTTGACGGGTCCACTTGCAACGCCTTGACGGTCCTGGTCAACGCCGTGACGCTCTTGGTCAGCTCCTGGACTTGGTAGTGCAGGTCTTTCGACGGGGCTTGGTTCAGGGCCTGTGCATCAGCCCCCACGGGATCCATAGAGGAGGGCGCTGCCTCCTGGTGGTAGGTGAGAGCAGGGCGCCGGGGGTTTATAGCGCCACTGGTTGCAGATTCACGGAGCACCCTTATGGCCCTGTCCTTAAATTGGGCAAAGGTCAGGTCGGGGTTCTGAAAGAACATGAGGCGCAGTTGGGCCCTGTGGGCGCTAGACAGCAGACCTTCTATGAATTGTTCTGTTAGCAGCTTATCCGTTTCCTGCACACTGCCAGGGTCAGTTTGTTGAATAGCCCTCAAGGCTTCCTGCAGATTTAGGGCATAGTCTCTGATGCTGTCCTGTGCCCGCTGCTTACATCCATAGAACCTCATTTTAATCTCAGCGGAGGTACGTGTGTCAAAGGTACCCCGCAGCCGGGCCAGAATACCCTTCACAGTCCTTTTCTCCTCAGTGGGCCATGATTTTACCTCCCTTTGGGCAGCGCCAGTTAACTGCCCTGTTAGTATGCTGACCTTCTGTTCCTCTGTCAGGAGGTAAACGTGGAACAAACTGTATAGCCTTTCCTTGAAGTCAGTTAGGGCATGGGGCTCCCCTGAGTATTTGGGCAGCCAGGCCGCTCCAGGGATGTAGGGCAGGGAAAAGGGCATCACCGCTGCTGCAGCTGCGTTGGTGGTAGTGGGCGCCTCTGTGTCCGACATCTTCCTCCCCCCTAGTTAAGCGTGGCCTACCTTCCGACGATCCTCTTCTGTAGGCCGCGGCTCCGCTGCTGCTGCTATGGACGAGGACCTGGCGTCGCGTCCTGATGACGTCAGCGTCGCTCTCTCTCCCTTCCAGGACTTTGCGCAGCGTCGGTGCGTGGGGCAGAGCTTCGGATCTCGCGCGGTTTTGACGTCCACGCCCCTCTTCTTCCCGCGCGGCGTCCTGAAGATGGCGTCCGATGGCGGGAAGCAGCTGCGGATGGCGGGAAGACGGCAGAAGACGGCGGGAAACGGTCCAAGATGGCGTCTGATGGCGGGAATCGGCTCCGGATGGCGGGAAACGACTCCGGACGGCGGGAAACTTCGCCACAGGTAAGTTACAAAAGTCTTTTTCAGGCACGCAGTACCCGGTGGTTGCGGGCACGAAATCCTGCCGACTACGCCAAAGCTGACTCGCCCCCTGGGCCGTGGGGCACTCGGATCCGGGCAATAGGGAGACGATGGGGGTAGTAGTGGCGACCCGGTTCCGTGGCTCAGGGTGGTCAGGCCAATGGTAGTCCGTTATGTGCTATTGATAATGTCCGACTACGCCACCCGTGGATTTGCGGTCATTAGGTACCGCCGCTGCAAGGCAGACCGCTGGGGCTGATGAGGTGTGCAGCTGGGATGGTGTGACTCCCCACGGGAAGAGTGCGGCCCCAGGGCAGTGTAGTGGATGGTGGGAGTGATGGTGGTGAGAGTCCCAGTACCGGTAGTGCTGGAGGCACCAAGGAGCACACAGACAATAGGTTGCAGTCCAGGGTCTTTACTGAAACAGGTAAACTGACCCATAAGCAGTCCCAGCTAGGAGGGGACCTGGATGTCTGAGAGCAACGGGGAAATTGGCCCTGGTCAGGGTGAGGGTGTAGGCCTACCGTGCTTTCTGCGCTCCTTCTGGCTATCTCCTCGTTATAGGGTAACAGCCCACGTTTCCAAGCTTTCCGTGTATTCTCGCCTGTATGGCCTGCGACGTGGGTTCCTTTCTGCTCCCAGCCTTGTACGGCTTTACTGGTCCCTTTGGTTGTGGCAGGGCCTCCAGGCTTCTTAGGCCAAGGAATATACAGTCCCTTGCGGACTGGTTCTCTGCTGGAGGATGTAGAATCCTCCCAGCCTCAGACACCAAAGTCTGGTAAAGTCAGTCTCTTATCTGCCAAGACAGGCTTGCTTCGCCTCTTGTCTCTAGGTTGTGGCTCTCCTCCTGCCACCCTTCCTCTTAGGTGCAGTGCAACTGTCTGTCCCTGCTCTGCTCTGGGACAAGTCTCAGTGCTGAGACAGGCCATCAAGTTCTCTCTAACCCTGCCCCCAGTACCAGCTTTTATAGGGGCAGCCAGCTCCCCCTACTGGCCTGAGACAGGAGGCATTGCATGCTAATGTTCCCCTGACTAGAGAACCTCCCCCTTGCTCTCAGACACAGCTTTAATTACACTTGTGGCATCCAGGCCAGGGTGACACATCTGCTAAATTAAGGAAATAATCCAGAAGCTTGTTTACTACTATTTTTCCCCAAATGTACAGTGCACGTGTGGCGCCCCTGAGGGTTCGGTCGCCACAGAGGTATTGCATCTCATCCAGAGATCTGGTACCTCACTCTCAGGTAAGGAAGGAGTATGGCTCAGGACCCTAACACTACATCCACTACACCACATTTCCGGGGGACAGGGCGAGATTGCTCCTATGGGAGAGCACAGTCCCTGATCCCTGGCTGGAGTGGGGAAGAACCACTTAGAGAGGGGGAACTATGTAGTGGATGGGTGGAGGACGTAGATCCTGGGAGCACTGGAGTAGGAGTATAAGTACGGGAGCCATCTTAGATTAGTGTTGAGTTCCAGTCAGACAGACTGAGGTGAAGACAGGGAGCAGGGGCTCTGTATGAGCTCTGCTCCACAGGCGGGCCTAGTCAGGAGGCCTGAGCCTGAGGAGGAGAGGGAGCAGGAAAGGCTCCAGGAATGAGGAGTGAAGGGACCCTAGGGGTATGGGCCGTGCAGCAAGCCACCCGTACGCCCGCCGCTACCAGGAGGTAGGGGGGTCAGGCCAGATAAAGGGAACCTTTTCCTCAACTACCAAGAACTACAAGGTTCAACTAGAAAACCGAAGGCTGCAGCACTTTAAGTACCGCAGGCCATAAGTCCACACCAGTCCACTAAGAAGGTAGCCACATAGGACCCAGGGGACGGAACACACATCGCCCGCCAAGGCCCGAGGATACCGGATAGAAGTGCCACTAGGTGTGAGGTGCAGGAAGGAGGCCAGAGAGAGGACACACAGAAGGGGGTCCTGTTAAGTGCTCCGGAGTTACCTGAGGGTCGGCTGAACCCCTCACTGCGTGAGCACATGACGCCGTGGGCCTTGCACTGGTGCCTGTAACTGGAACTGCTATAATCGTGAGTAAAGACCCTGGGACTGCACTATCTGACTCTGTGTTGATTACTGACTACCTGCACCATAACCACCATCATCCACAACCACTGCCCTGGAGCTACACTCTTCCTGTGGGGAGTTATATCACCCTTGCTGCTATACCACCAGCTTCAGAAGACTGTTCCGGAGCGGCGGTCTCCATTAACCGCATTCCACAGGTGGCGTAGTCGGACATTAAACACCTTTACACATAGACTACCCTTGGTTTGACCGCCCTGGGTCACGGACCGGGTCACCGCCACGGTGACTACAACCCCCAGCGTCTACAGGCCCGGCTCCGGGTATCCCATGGCCCAGGGGGTGTGTCACACGCATTTCATCATTGGTTAAGACATACCACAGAAGGGTCCGCATAATCACGCAGCTAATACACCACCACAATGGGGAGACTCATGGACAATTAACAGGAGGGCATCGCAAGAACAACTGAGAGAAATGACCAACGAAAAAATAGCGACATAAAGCCCATAAGCTTTACTTAGATATAAAAAAATATATAAATCTTTATTGAATATATAGTTAAAAGTCAATTAGATTACATAAGGAGTATTAAACACCAATGACCATGTACAGAAAAGAGAACGGGCATATAACACAGCCAGCCCTTATGGCACAACAATGATATAGATAATTAAATAAATATGCTCCAATCCATAACACTGCTCTAATATTCCCATCCATCTAGGATGCTTTGTAAATCATGATTCTGTATGCAGATAAAATATATAGCTAATTGGGGACTGGAAGCCAGGAGCGTACCAACGGCTAGGTGGTGTACATCCACTCCAACGCGCGTTTCGGCGAACCTTCGTCAGGGGGTTTGTGTCAGTGTCAATGTGATCCCTTTTAAATGTGCCCACGCCAATTACCACTTGTGTAAAAAAACGGATGTCCATAGTCTGATCGATAGGTTTGAGGACCTTTGATGACGCATATGTGGCACCCCAGGGGTCTGGTTTCCACGGTAACAGCAGTGTTATGTCTGAGAGCAGGTGGGAGGTCTCTTGGTCAGGAATCCTATGCATGCCACACCTCCTGCCCAGTCCTGGGAGGGGAAGGACTTCCCCTATATAAACCTGGGGCTGAGGCAGGGTTAGGAAGAAGAGTAGAGAGAAGAAGAGAAGCAGTAATAGGAAAGAAAGATCAGGAGCTGTGTGGGAGTCGTGCTAAGAGGAGGTCAGGGCTGGAAGCTGTAGAGCTCGCCCTGATTGAAGATTTCTTACCGGACCAGGAGTCCGAGGCTGTGGGGACTAACTCCTACCCAGCAGCAGAAACCGACCGGCAGGGGATTTCAGGTTCTCTGGCCCAGAAACCCGAAGGCTCGGTCACACGAGTGGGATCAGCACCGCCGTCGTGGAGCGGAAGCTACTAGAAGGCCCCGAGTCACCGGCCATACGGGTGAGCACCACACGGTACACTCAGGGACGTGGGCTACCTTTACCCGCCTCTAGCAAGGTAGCCAGAAGAGTACAATTAGTTGGGGAGGCCTACAACTCCGCCTGGCCAAGGGGGATCCCATCAGCTCAAGGACTGACCAGGCCCCGACCGCTAGCCAGTACTCCGGGAGGGTCTATCTTTGTCACCAGTAAAGACCCTGAACTACACCGCATCGTCTCTGAGTGATTCCTGCTACCCCCATCATCCACGTCGGCTGCCCTGAGGCCATACCCCTCTCGTTGGGGGTTATACCATCCACGCTGCACCATCCTTCCACCGGCCTCAGCGGTCTGCCCTGCAGCGGCAGCTCCATAGCTGCATTCAACGGGTGGCATAGTCGTCCTACATCTACTGCTAATATACCGCCACTTAGTCCGATTCCCTGGGCACGGACCGGGTCACCGCCACGAGACTACTACCCCTATCAGATCCGGCTCCGGGTAGTCCCTGCGTGCGCAACGCTACATCACATAGGCCCAGGGCGCGTCAACTTTTGGCGTAGTCGGCAGGATTTCGTGCCCGCAACCACCGGGTACTGCGTGCCTGAAAAAGACTGTTCAAACTTACCAGTGGTGAAGATTCCCGCCATCCGGCGCCATCTTCAGCCTTCTTCCCGTCATCCGTGAAGATTCCCGCCATCCGGCGCCATCTTTTGCCTTCTTCCCACCATCCGTGGAGTTTTCCCGCCGTTGGACGCCATCTTGAAGACGCCGCGCGGGAAGAAGAGGGGCGTGGACTCCGAAAGCGCGCGAGAACTGAAGCTCCGCCTCACGTCCAGACGTCACGTAAGGTCCTGGAAGGAGCCCAGCAGACGCTGACTTCACAGGAGCGCGACGGAAGGTCCTCAACCCTGACGATCCACTGCGGAGCCGCGGCCTACGGAAGAGGATCATCGCAAGGTAGGCCACGGTCCACTAGGGGGGAGGAAGATGTCGGATACGGAGGAGAGCTTCACTGCCTCAACCCCCGCCAGCGCCACCGCTGCTGCAGTCATGCCTTTCACCATGCCCTATATCCCGGGAGCGGCCTGGCTACCCCAGTACTCAGGGGAGTCACATACTCTGCATGACTTTAGAGAAAAGCTGGATAGCCTCTTCCAGGTGTACCCCCTCACAGAAGAGCAAAAAGTGAGCATCCTGGTGGCCCAATTAACTGGGGCAGCCCAAAGGGTGGTAAAGTCCTGGCCACCTGGGGGGAGGACTGTCACAGGGATACTAACCCGGCTGAAGGACACCTTTGATACCCGCACCTCAGCCGAGATCAAGCTTAGATTCTACGGGTGCAAGCAGCGAGCACAAGAGAGTATAAGGGACTATGCACTAAACCTACAAGAGGCCCTGAGAGCCATTAAGCAGACTGACCCTGACGGCGTGGGAGACGAGGACCGGCTGTTGACTGAACAATTTATAGAGGGTTTATATTGCAATGCCCACCGAACCCAGTTGCGGGCAATGGCCTTACAGGACCCTCATCTGGGATTTGCACAGTTCAAGGACAGAGCCATCCGGGTGCTCCGAGAACCGGCACCAGGTGGTGTTGTGACCCACAGACGCCCCACTACCACTTACCACCAGGAGGCGGCGCCCTTGTCGGCAGGGCCTGTGGGAGCTGATGCGCAGGCTTTGAACAATGACCCGGCTCCCGACCTGCACCATCAGGTCCAAGAGCTAGCTAAAAGCGTTGCTGCGCTAACCCGAACTGTGCAGTCTTTACAGGTTTCTACTCCAGGGAAGATCCAGCTGGCATCCGGACCGGAGGACATCCCGTGGCGCCGACCAAGGAGGACCCCACCGGCCAGAGGAAGACCCAGCGACCGATACAACGAGGACGGACAACCTATCTGCCGCCGCTGCAATCAACCCGGACATATGGCAAGGTACTGTCCTTTAAACTGGCACAACCTAGGGTAGAGGGCCAACCCCTAGGAAAAAGATCATCAGGCCCATCAAACTGGCGTGACAAATATGTGGGAGGACGTCCAGTCTTGCCTGTGGTACTGGATGGCATTCCTATGAGTGCCCTACTGGACACTGGGTCACAGGTCACCACCATCCCGTACGTGCTCTTCAAGCAGTACTGGAATGACTCGGATATAACCCGCTACCCTGACGACGACTTGAGTATCATCGCCAGCAATGGTCAGCCCGTGCCACAGATCGGATTTAAAGAGGTGACCATTAAAATCGGTAGAGTCGAGCTGGCAGCCCAGGGACTGATCATTGTGGACATTGACAAGCGCGAGAGTCACCCTAAGATAACTCTAGGAACTAATGTAATTGAAAATTGTCTTGCAGAGGTGATTTTTATTTTACAGCAGGTTGCCAAGAACGCCAGCTCCGGCCAGCAGCGAGTGCTCCAAAAAGAGATCTGGGCACTGATGCGACGGCAACAGGTGGAACTCTCCGGCGGTGAGATTGGCAGCGTGAGAATGTGTGACCCTTTTCCTATTGCCATGCCCCCAAAAAGTGAAATGATGATTTGGTGCCGGGCGGCTATTGGTCTGAGGGGTAGAGATTACCAGGCAATGGTAGAACCAGTTTACTCAGACAGTAGGCCCACCATTTTGACAGCACGGGGGGTGGTCAATGTACGCCATGGGAGGGTGCCCGTTCGCATAATAAATATCGGGAAGAGGGAAGTGTACCTGCCCCGGTATGCCACGCTAGCCAAATTGTATACCATCAATCAGAATTCCATACAGTCCGTAGAACCCTTGCCTCCATCTTCTCCGGAGGAAGGTAACGGCTCTAAACAACAAATGGAGGATTGGTGTCAGCAACTACATCTGGGTACTGACTCCACTCCCTCACACCAGAAACAGGGAGTCTATCGGGTGGTTCAAGAGTACGAGAGAGTGTTTAGTAAACACCCGTTAGACTTCGGGCGAGTCAAGGGGGTAGAACACCACATCCCCACGGGAGACCATCCTCCCATAAAAGAGAGGTATCGACCCGTACCCCCTGCACACTACCAACACGCCAAGGGGATGCTTAGAGACATGAAGGAGGCTGGGGTAATCAGAGATAGCTGTAGCCCCTGGGCAGCTCCACTAGTCTTGGTCAAAAAGAAAGACAACACCATGAGAATGTGTGTAGATTACCGGAAAATCAACCGTATCACACACAAGGATGCGTACCCCTTACCAAGGATAGAGGAGTCTTTGGCTGCTTTAAAATCTGCTAACTTCTTCTCTACCTTGGATCTCACTAGCGGGTACTGGCAGGTTCCTGTAGCAGAGGCGGACCGGGAGAAAACTGCATTCACCACCCCGATGGGACTTAGTGAGTTTACCTGCATGCCGTTCGGGCTCTGTAACGCACCAGGAACCTTCCAACGATTGATGGAATGCTGTCTGGGACACCGAAACTTTGAGACGGTTTTGTTGTACCTGGACGATGTCATCGTATATTCCAAGACTTATGAGGACCACCTGAAACACCTGGCGGAAGTGTTCGAAGCTCTGGCAAGCTACGGCCTAAAGGTGAAACCCTCCAAGTGTCACCTCCTGAAGCCAAAGGTGCAGTACCTGGGACACGTGGTGAGTGCAGACGGAGTGGCTCCCGACCCTGATAAGATCACCGCAATTAAGAAATGGCCAAGCCCCTCCAGCGTAAAGGAAGTGAGGCAGTTCCTCGGGTTGGTAGGCTACTACCGAAGGTTCATTCCCGGTTTCACCAAAAAGGCAGCCCCTATGCAGGACCTCCTGATAGGCCAGTCCAGGAAAGCCAAGAACCAGAAGCCACCCTTCAGATGGGAGAAGCTGGAAGAAGAGTCCTTCCGTCAGCTGAAGATGGCCCTCACGGGGGATGAAATCCTGGCGTACCCTGATTATAGCCAGCCCTTTATCCTCTACACCGACGCCAGTAACATCGGGCTAGGAGCCGTACTGTCCCAGATCCAGCAGGGGAAAGAACGGGTAATTGCTTACGCCAGCCGAAAACTGCGACCCACCGAAAGAAACCCTGAGAATTACAGCTCATTTAAGCTAGAGTTCCTGGCAGTGGTGTGGGCAGTCACCGAACACTTTAAGCACTACCTCGCTTCTTCCCGGTTCACCGTGTACACGGATAACAACCCGTTGACACACCTGGACACTGCAAGACTCGGTGCCCTAGAGCAGAGATGGATGGCCCGCTTGTCCAACTATGAGTTTACAATCAAATACCGGGCAGGACGCTCCAATACCAACCCGGACGCCCTGTCCAGGATGCCAAACCTACCGGACGAGGGTGAGGATTCAGAAGATTTGGAAGAGGTCGAACTCCCTGCGTTCCACCGTCATGGGACTATCCAGTATTCCCACCGTGTAAGGGGTAAGCAAGCCGCTACGTTCAACCCCTTACCTCACTACAACTGGGCGGAAACGCAAGACAGTGACCCTGCCGTCCGGCTGGTGAAGGAGATGCTGACTCAGCCAGAAGCTCGCCTTGACCCAGACGCTCCGGAGGAGGCCAAGCAACTGTGGGCAGAGAAGAGTCGACTGTTCCTTTACAAGGGGAAGTTGTGCCGCAGAATGGTTAACTCCCGGACGCATGAACTGATCTGGCAAGTAGTGGTGCCAAGAAGGGACGCAGCTATGGTGATGGAGGCATACCACGACGGGGCTGGGCACTTCGGATGGAAGAAGCTGGAGTTCCTGCTGCGCGGGCGGTTCCATTGGGTAGGCATGAGAGGAACCATCGAGAGGTGGTGCAGAGACTGTGGCCCATGCAACCTAAGAAGGAAGGACCGTGCCAGCCAGAAGACCCCCCTTCAGTCCATCGTCACCCGGCAGCCGTTGGAACTGGTCGCCTTGGATCATGTAAAACTGACCCCAAGCAGAAGTGGCTACGTCTACGCATTAACCATCGTGGATCACTACTCCCGGTTCTTGGTTGTCATCCCCGTCAAGGACTTAACGGCTCAAACAGCAGCTAGAGCCTTCCAGCAGCACTTCTGCCGTCCACACGGCTACCCAGAGCAGGTGCTGACGGACCAGGGACCTGCCTTTGAAGCGGAGGTCTTCCAAGAGTTCTGTACTCTGTATGGCTGCCGGAAGATCAGGACGACACCCTATCATCCGCAAACTAATGGACTTTGTGAGAAAATGAACCAGGTGGTGATAGATCTTCTAAAAACATTGCCCCTGGAAGAACGCAGTCTGTGGCCTGAGAAGCTGCCCGACCTGGTGGACCTATACAACTACATCCCTGTAGGTTCCACCAACTGTACCCCGGCTTACCTAATGAGGGCAAGACCCGGTAAGCTACCTGTTGACCTGGAGATGGGAGTCCTGACACCCGAGGACACTTCACCGGAAGCAGACTGGGACACAGAGAGGCAGCAGCAGTACCGGAAAGTACAGGAGAGCGTGGAGCGAAGTCTCTGTCTAGCTAGGGAAAGACAAGAGAAAACTTACAACCAGTATGCTCCCGCTGTTCCCTTGGTACCCGGAGAGCAGGTCTTGAAGAGGAAAAGACGGCTCCACAAGTTGGACGACCAGTGGGAGAAGGACCCGTACATCGTACTGCCCTCAAGCCACGACAACCCGAAGGTCTGTACCATCAGTAAAGACGGAGGGGAAACCACAACCATTGTATCCCGGGATCACCTGAAGAAGTGTCCCGAACAGCTACGGAACCCTGAAGAGGAACAAGAAGACCCTCGACCCGTAGAGGAAAGGGAAGATGTGGTTAGTACTGTGCTCGGAGACTTCCCTCGGTCCTGGACTCAAGTCAATGGTGCAGTTGTGGTACCCGTCCTCACGTTCCTCCAACCAGCATCCCAAGTACTTACGGAGCAACCGGTAGAGCTGGAAGAACAGCCGGTCCAGGAGGCAGAAGACTCCACACAAGCAGATCAGGAGGATCAACCCTCTGCTTATAGTGAGCCTGCCATACCCCTAGTGAGCCAAAGAGCCCGTAGACAGCTGCCCAGTTTATCCTTGACAGCTCCTACACCCTGTAGTTCAGGGCCAGACAGTCAGCTCCGTAGGTCCACTAGGGCCACTAGAGGCCAGTTACCCGCACGTTGGAGGATTTGAAGTGTTTAAATTGTTTTATTTGTGGTCACCTGTCTGTTACTTGTAAATAATTATGTGTTTCTAGTTATTTTTAGGAGTCCTTGGTGGATTACCGGGAATCCTTGTACAATTGGTTGGAGCGTAACTTAGGAATGGACTAAAGACTGTTAAGGACTCGGGGCAGGACAGACCCCTACCTGGTTACGTCTCCCTGTTTTGGTGAAATGGACACCTTGCTTTTCTTCAAAAAAACTGCACCCGGTTGCGGACACGCCGTGACCATTCTAATATGTTTTTTTTTATTGTACCGTTTCTGTTTGTATTGGTTATGTTTTTCTAAAATATGTTTAGTCCCGGAGTACTAAATTTAACTAGGGGGGAATGTGGCACCCCAGGGGTCTGGTTTCCACAGTAACAGCAGTGTTATGTCTGAGAGCAGGTGGGAGGTCTCTTGGTCAGGAATCCTATGCATGCCACACCTCCTGCCCAGTCCTGGGAGGGGAAGGACTTCCCCTATATAAACCTGGGGCTGAGGCAGGGTTAGGAAGAAGAGTAGAGAGAATAAGAGAAGCAGTAATAGGAAAGAAAGATCAGGAGCTCTGTGGGAGTCGTGCTAAGAGGAGGTCAGGGCTGGAAGCTGTAGAGCTCGCCCTGATTGAAGATTTCTTACCGGACCCGGAGTCCGAGGCTGTGGGGACTAACTCCTACCCAGCAGCAGAAACCGACCGGCAGGGGATTTCAGGTTCTCTGGCCCAGAAACCCGAAGGCTCGGTCACACGAGTGGGACCAGCACCGCCGTCGTGGAGCGGAAGCTACTGGAAGGCCCCGAGTCACCGGCCATACGGGTGAGCACCACACGGTACACTCAGGGACGTGGGCTACCTTTACCCGCCTCTAGCAAGGTAGCCAGAAGAGTACAATTAGTTGGGGAGGCCTACAACTCCGCCTGGCCAAGGGGGATCCCATCAGCTCAAGGACTGACCAGGCCCCGACCGCTAGCCAGTACTCCGGAAGGGTCTATCTTTGTCACCAGTAAAGACCCTGAACTACACCGCATCGTCTCTGAGTGATTCCTGCTACCCCCATCATCCACGTCGGCTGCCCTGAGGCCATACCCCTCCCGTTGGGGGTTATACCATCCACGCTGCACCATCCTTCCACCGGCCTCAGCGGTCTGCCCTGCAGCGGCAGCTCCATAGCTGCATTCAACGGATGGCGTAGTCGTCCTACATCTACTGCTAATATACCGCCACTTAGTCCGACTCCCTGGGCACGGACCGGGTCACCGCCACGAGACTACTACCCCTATCAGATCCGGCTCCGGGTAGTCCCTGCGTGCGCAACGCTACATCACATAGGCCCAGGGCGCGTCACATACCACATCATAATAGGCGGGGCGGCCCGCGGCGTCGGCATCACGTGGCACTCGCGTCACGGTCAGCTGACCGCGGCGCAGGTCCTCACGATGAGATTCAGAAAGCCGGGGGGCCGCGCCGCCAACATGACACGCAAGCGTACTACGGTCCTCAAGGTAATTCCTTAGAAACTCGTCATATGGATTATCATAATTGTACCGTGCCTAAACCACAATTAAACCGTAGTTATATCATGCCTATCAACCCAAGAACAAAAATAGCTTACCTACAGATCGAGCAGTAGGTCAGATCTCTGAACATATATCAACACATGAGATCAATTCAAGGGAAGATACAATGTGATATACATATATTATGACAGAGACAGACAATACAGATTTTGACATTTAAGCCATTATACACATCAACAAGCATTAATGACTTATCACGCACGTAAAAATGTTTTTCACAAGTATTGCCTAACACCGCACAATTTAGTGTCAACCATTACATATTCCTAATAGTACAATTCTCAGTATTACAGCAATAATTCTTCATAGTAGCTTGGGCATTTTAGCCCTATTGGGTAGTTGTAGATGTAGGTATCTTCTTAGATGGAATACGTAACATGCATAATGGTAATTCCTACATAATATGCATACGAATGATGGAATAATAGTGGCGTCCATAATAGATCATGATCAGACATGTCAATAGACGTATGAACATCTGGGGATAATTAAAATAGATAGCGTAAATAAAAACACTTAAACCAAAAACAATTATGGACATGTATTTGCAGTGGGT
The DNA here is from genome assembly GCF_046119375.1 of Phyllobates terribilis. NCBI lineage: Eukaryota > Metazoa > Chordata > Amphibia > Anura > Dendrobatidae > Phyllobates > Phyllobates terribilis. The sequence continues at coordinate 10,550,174 of NW_027362767.1, read as the reverse complement.
GATCACAAGAATGGGACAAAGCTCAAATGTTCATTAAGTCCCTTGGGATGAACAGTATCCAAGGTCCAAATCCAACGAGCTTCTAATTGAGCCAAACGTTGGCTTGCCTTTCCACCTCTTATAGTGTTACCAAGTTGATCTATACCTCTCACTTTAAGTTGCGTACTGTCACAATCATGATGTAATTTAAAGTGACGGGGTATGGTCCTGAGCGTGGACGCATCCGAGTGGCCGACTGCTGCCTGAATGCCCAATACGTGTTCTTGGATCCTTACTTTTAACTGTCGAGAAGTTAGACCCACATATATGAGTCCACAGGGACATGTAGCAAAGTATATAATATACCTGGATGTACAATCAATGCATTTGCGGATCTCGTAGGTCTTAGATCCTGATGAATCATAAAATTGAGTAGCATGTTCGACATTTGGGCATGCTATACATCGGCCACACGCCCTGCATCCAGGTGCAGGACCAACCCCATCAATAAAGACCCTTTCTGGCGTATCCTGATAGTGACTACGTACCAAATAGTCACGTAGATTTTTAGATCTCCTAATTGTCACGCTAGGAGTAGGGGATATGAATTTAGAGATGGTGGGATCCGTTTGGAGAATGGGCCAAGCCTTCGCTAGGCAAGATTTCATACGAGAGAACTGGGCATGATAGTCAGTAATAAACCTCACTTTATTATTATTATTTCTGTTCTCTCGTTTCTTATATAGTAATTCAGAGCGTCTAGCATATTTAGCTCGATTAAATGACTTTTTAATTGCTCTTTTGCTATAACCCCTTTCATAAAAGCGAAATTTCAAGTCCTCTCCTTGCTTCTCAAACTCCTGGTTATTTGAGCAAATCGTCCGTAATCGGAGGAATTGGCCCACCGGCACCGATTGAATCATGTATTTAGGGTGTGCTGAAGAGGCATGTAACAAGGTATTATTAGCCGTGCTTTTCCTAAAAATACAGGTTTGAAGGAAGTCCTTGTCGTCCCTACGTATGGTCACATCAAGGAGCGTGATTTCCTTTTTATCAAATTGATATGTTATATGGATATTCATGCTATTGTTGTTTAGAGACTGCATGAATTGATGTAACATAGAAAACTACTTGGAGTAATCAAAACATATATATTTAAAATTAATTAGCAAATCCACAACTTTATTAAGGACACCAAAATGACAGAATAAATTAAGAAACATAGAAATACAAGACATGATAAAACCACACAAATTTTTTTTTTTTAAATAGGAGGCGGAGGGACATCATCAACAGCGTGAACCTAATGTGGTCCGATTAGAAAAAAGTAATAAATAAAAATGTAAAGTGCAAGTGCACAGTAGGAATTAATAAGGCAACAATTACAACTACATATATAAAAAGCCGCAGTGTAAATCCTGAGTGGGCAAATAGAGAAAGTTACTTATCCGGCTTCATGCTGAGAATGCTGCTACCGCCGCCTCATACTCCAAAAGTGCGTTTCACACGAGCTTCCTCAGGGAGCGGTGAAGGAACAATATATAGGGAATGAGAAGCGGCTGCTAAATTAAGGAAATAATCCAGAAGCTCGCTTACTACTGTTTTTCCCCAAATATTATAAACAGATCGACCAACATAAATAATATCTTGGATATTAGGTATAGAAGAAATACAACTTATCCTCCGTACTCATGATAAATGGCCAACTCGAAGATAAATACAAAATACTGGAGGAAACCGAGTATACGGCATAAATAGAAAAAACTTTATTAAATATCGAAAAATCACATTAAAAAGTGTAAATTACAAATACATGTGAGTTGCGGGACGTATCAGAAACTAGAAAAAACGGCCAGAGTCACGCTGCAGCGAGGGAGAACATAAAGACTAATAAAGAAAAGTAATCAAGAAAAAAATCCTAACTAGACCATCAATAGAGATATTCTCCCAAGGTGCAAAAAGGACAAGGCTTACATAGATGATGACACACTGAAATTGGGAGCGAGGAGTCCATTACTCAAAGGGTCAAAGAGAGTCTGGATACAAAATACATATATAAATAGCTTTGGAACATAAGGCATTAAGAAAGTATCCAGCATATACAAATACTATACATAAAGATGACTCACCAATATAAACACCAGGGGCAAGGAGGACAAAAGGGTGGACTAGCAAGGCAGGAGAGAACAGGTGTAGGGCCCGCAAGCCTCGACGCGCGTTTCGCGTGGATAGTTTTATCAAGAGGCGTCGCTGGTCCAAGAGCCGACATCTTTTTAAATAACGCGCTAAAGTGGTCACATGTGACATCATGTGACCGGAAGAAGATGGCCGCCGACCGGAAGGCATGTCTGGCGCATGCGCAGGGGCCACCCCAGTGTCCCGCGACGTTCTCCCACGCTGAGGGACATGCTGGTTGCCAGCCACTACGTTCCCTCTCGGCCTAATCCATTTGGATCCCGCGGTCCCACGGTGGGTTCATTCCCGTGTGGCCACTGTGTCGCCTGCGCCAATGTCCTTCGCTGTGCGTCGTTCCCCAACTCTGATGGCTCCCGCCAGTTTGACATTCGCTATTTTATTTCTTGTAGTACCACACATGTGGTCTATTTTGCCACGTGTGGGTGCAATTTGATTTATGTTGGCTTAACCACTAGGGAGCTTCGAGTCAGGGTTCAGGAACACGTACGGGACATTGGCGCGGCACGGACAGCCACAGATCCCCGGGAGCTGAAGACACTACCCCGGCACTTTAAGGATGTCCATAATTGTGACCCTCGCTCACTTAAGGTGGGGGGATTGACAATGTGTGTCTCGGCTCCCGGGGTGGGAATGCCAAACGCCTCCTGGCACAAAAGGAGGCGAGATGGATCATCACTCTTAACACCCTGGCACCGCGGGGTCTGAATGAAAATCTAGGCTTTTCATCATTTTTATGATTTAGTATAGTGCTGCTCTGCGTCTCATACGTGTTATGATTATTCTTATTCTTTTCTGGATTTAACTCATAGCCTTTTGAACCATATATAACCCTGATTGAGGTATTCGCTATCTGTTATTTCCCCTTGTTATGTTTGACTTTAGCGCCTACTTTGGCCATTTTGTGCTCTCCTGTAGTCCCTGCTATCTAACATATGGCGGGATAAGCAGATATGGCGTGCCCATTTTATTTTTGCTTGATTTTATTCTTTTGATTTTAACTGTCTTATTCTTGATATATTTTTTATTTAGTGTTTACAAATATCTCTGGTCCTCATTCCGGCTACTATATACCTTCATTTTGTTGAAAGCTCTTTCCAACCGTATGAAGAAGGATGACTGACGGGCCTTGATGGATCCCGCCCACTTGGCTGTCCATGCTCTGCCGTGGAACTGAATTCTCGACATCTTCGTATCTTATTATATGAACTCTGTTATGCGTTTTTGCTTCTGACATTGACTTCTACTGATAACAGATATGGCATTGTGAGATGGTTGCTCATTTAAGAAACGTAATTATGGTTACGGTGGAAGCTGGATGCGACACTTTGAGGAGGGCGGTGCGCATGCGCGGGGCTGCTTACCCTCCCGCGATCCCGCACGTCTGTCTCCTTGGCATCGGCGACGCTCCGGATGTGGTCTCCTTGGCGCTTCTGGGGCGGCGCGGCTGCTTTGACGGACGTGGTGGGGGGCGGGACGCTGGGGTGGCCCCTGCGCATGCGCCGGACATGCCTTCCGGTCGGCGGCCATCTTCTTCCCGTCACATGATGTCACATGTGACCACTTTAGCGCTTTATTTAAAAAGATGCCGGCTCTTGGACCAGCGACGCCTCTTGATAAAGCTATCCACGCGAAACGCGCGTCGAGGCTTGCGGGCCCTACACCTGTTCTCTCCTGCCTTGCTAGTCCACCCTCTTGTCCTCCTTGCCCCTGGTGTTTATATTGGTGAGTCATCTTTATGTATAGTATTTGTATATGCTGGATACTTTCTTAATGCCTTATGTTCCAAAGCTATTTATATATGTATTTTGTATCCAGACTCTGTTTGACCCTTTGAGTAATGGACTCCTCGCTCCCAATTTCAGTGTGTCATCATCTATGTAAGCCTTGTCCTTTTTGCACCTTGGGAGAATATCTCTATTGATGGTCTAGTTAGGATTTTTTTCTTGATTACTTTTCTTTATTAGTCTTTATGTTCTCCCTCGCTGCAGCGTGACTCTGGCCGTTTTTTCTATTTTCTGATACGTCCCGCAACTCACATGTATTTGTAATTTACACTTTTTAATGTGATTTTTCGATATTTAATAAAGTTTTTTTTATTTATGCCGTATACTCGGTTTCCTCCAGTATTTTGTATTTTTCCCCAAATGTACAGTGCACGCATTTCATCATTGGTGTAAAGTCTTCCTCTAGTTGGATGTGATATTTGTGTCCTCGTTAACACAACAAAACTCACCTAACAACTCCGTATGAATCGGAGAAGAAATTCTGGATGGAAGTGGTTAAACAGTTTGGCCTCCCGTGCCCTCCATGTGCGCCTCCTTTACACTGGGGCCAAAGCCCATCTTGTTCCAGTTAATTGAACGCCTGTAAAGAAGGTGTTTTTCAGCCGCCAGATAAAGTATGTGAATAAATAAAGCACATTAGACGCGTCTCTCCTAATAGTCCCCGACGATTACACTGCGGGATTCATTTTGCTCTGTACCAGTACGTCGGCTCGTGCAATTGTCATTTTCATTTACGCTCCAGTGTGATGGTGTCAGAGATGGCACCATTATAATCTACCAGTAATACACCTTTATCAGCATAAGTACCATGAAGAAGGGATTGTGACTTTTCTAGGTTAATGTTTGGTGGAGAAAACATTGTAAAGATCCAGAAATGAATCCCTCAGTCATGTATAATCCAGCAAGACCTCCAGAAACACTGACAGATCATACAGGGTTATTGACCAGGGTTATTGGGTGCAGGGATGATGAGAGTGATGGTGTGTGTTAGTAGATGTTTGTGAGCTTCAGGGAAGTATGATAAAACGATCGCAGATTGTGATCCAATCTCATATCTGCTATTGACATCCAGCTTCTTAGAAGAATATCACGTTCACTTGTTTCTTTTGTGGCTCAAATGAACACCAGAAATGGCCATCTCAGCTGAGGGGCTGGACGGGACTGATCAGCGCAGGATTAACCCTGTGTCCTGGGCCACATCTCTATTAGGGCTGGCGCACACAACTGTATAAATCGGATGAGTGCAATCCAATAAAGCTGTATTCTGCGTGAGCAGTGATGAGCGCAAGTGCTGGTTAATTCAGTTTGCCTAGGGTGCTCGGGTCTGCACCGAGTATGGTGGGTGCTCGAGTCTGCACTGAGTATGGTGGGTGCTCGGGTCTGCACTGAGTATGGTGGGTGCTCGAGTCTGCACTGAGTATGGTGGGTGCTCGGGTCTGCACTGAGTATGGTGGGTGCTCGGGTCTGCACTGAGTATGGTGGGTGCTCGGGTCTGCACCGAGTATGGCGGGTGCTCGAGTCTGCACTGAGTATGGTGGGTGCTCGGGTCTGCACCAAGTATGGTGGGTGCTCGAGTCTGCACCGAGTATGGCGGGTGCTCGAGTCTGCACCGAGTATGGCGGGTGCTCGGGTCTGCACCGAGTATGGCGGGTGCTCAGGTCTGCACCGAGTATGGTGGGTGCTCGGGTCTGCACCGAGTATGGTGGGTGCTCGGGTCTGCACCGAGTATGGCGGGTGCTCGAGTCTGCACTGAGTATGGTGGGTGCTCGGGTCTGCACCGAGTATGGTGGGTGCTCGAGTCTGCACCGAGTATGGCGGGTGCTCGAGTCTGCACCGAGTATGGCGGGTGCTCGAGTCTGCACCGAGTATGGCGGGTGCTCGGGACTGCACCGAGTATGGCGGGTGCTCGGGTCTGCACCGAGTATGGCGGGTGCTCGGGTCTGCACCGAGTATGGCGGGTGCTCAGGTCTGCACCGAGTATGGTGGGTGCTCGGGTCTGCACCGAGTATGGCGGGTGCTCGGGTCTGCACTGAGTATGGCGGGTGCTCGAGTCTGCACCGAGTATGGCGGGTGCTCGGGACTGCACCGAGTATGGCGGGTGCTCGGGTCTGCACTGAGTATGGCGGGTGCTCGGGTCTGCACTGAGTATGGCGGTTGCTCAGGTCTGCACCGAGTATGGTGGGTGCTCGGGTCTGCACCGAGTATGGCAGGTGCTCGGGTCTGCACGGAGTATGGCGGGTGCTCGTGTCTGCACTGAGTATGCTGGGTGCTCGTGTCTGCACTGAGTATGGCGGGTGCTCGTGTCTGCACTGAGTATGGCGGGTACTCGGGTCTGCACTGAGTATGGCGGCTGCTCGGGTCTGCACTGAGTATGGCGGCTGCTCGGGTCTGCACTGAGTATGGCGGCTGCTCGAGTCTGCACTGAGTATGGCGGGCGCTCGGGTCTGCACTGAGTATGGCGGGCGCTCGGGTCTGCACCGAGTATGGCGGGCGCTCGGGTCTGCACCGAGTATGGCGGGCGCTCGGGTCTGCACCGAGTATGGCGGGCGCTCGGGTCTGCACCGAGTATGGTGGGTGCTCGGGTCTGCACCGAGTATGGTGGGTGCTCGGGTCTGCACCGAGTATGGTGGGTGCTCGAGTCTGCACCGAGTATGGTGGGTGCTCGGGTCTGCACCGAGTATGGTGAGTGCTCGGGTCTGCACCGAGTATGGTGGGTGCTCGGGTCTGCACCGAGTATGGTGGGTGCACGAGTCTGCACTGAGTATGGTGGGTGCTCGGGTCTGCACCGAGTATGGTGGGTGCTCGGGTCTGCACCGAGTATGGTGGGTGCTCGGGTCTGCACTCAGTATGGTGGGTGCTCGGGTCTGCACTCAGTATGGTGGGTGCTCGTGTCTGCACTGAGTATGGCGGGTACTCGGGTCTGCACTGAGTATGGCGGCTGCTCGGGTCTGCACTGAGTATGGCGGCTGCTCGGGTCTGCACTGAGTATGGCGGCTGCTCGGGTCTGCACTGAGTATGGCGGGTGCTCGGGTCTGCACTGAGTATGGCAGGCGCTCGGGTCTGCACCGAGTATGGCGGGTGCTCGGGTCTCCACCGAGTATGGCGGGTGCTCAGGTCTGCACCGAGTATGGCGGGTGCTCGGGTCTGCACCGAGTATGGCGGGTGCTCAGGTCTGCACCGAGTATGGCGGCTGCTCGGGTCTGCACTGAGTATGGCGGCTGCTCGGGTCTGCACTGAGTATGGCGGGTGCTCGGGTCTGCACTGAGTATGGCGGGCGCTCGGGTCTGCACCGAGTATGGCGGGTGCTCGGGTCTGCACCGAGTATGGCGGGTGCTCGGGTCTGCACCGAGTATGGCGGGTGCTCGGGTCTGCACCGAGTATGGCGGGTGCTCAGGTCTGCACCGAGTATGGTGGGTGCTCGGGTCTGCACCGAGTATGGCGGGTGCTCGGGTCTGCACTGAGTATGGCGGGTGCTCGAGTCTGCACCGAGTATGGCGGGTGCTCGGGACTGCACCGAGTATGGCGGGTGCTCGGGTCTGCACTGAGTATGGCGGGTGCTCGGGTCTGCACTGAGTATGGCGGTTGCTCAGGTCTGCACCGAGTATGGTGGGTGCTCGGGTCTGCACCGAGTATGGCAGGTGCTCGGGTCTGCACGGAGTATGGCGGGTGCTCGTGTCTGCACTGAGTATGCTGGGTGCTCGTGTCTGCACTGAGTATGGCGGGTGCTCGTGTCTGCACTGAGTATGGCGGGTACTCGGGTCTGCACTGAGTATGGCGGCTGCTCGGGTCTGCACTGAGTATGGCGGCTGCTCGGGTCTGCACTGAGTATGGCGGCTGCTCGAGTCTGCACTGAGTATGGCGGGCGCTCGGGTCTGCACTGAGTATGGCGGGCGCTCGGGTCTGCACCGAGTATGGCGGGCGCTCGGGTCTGCACCGAGTATGGCGGGCGCTCGGGTCTGCACCGAGTATGGCGGGCGCTCGGGTCTGCACCGAGTATGGTGGGTGCTCGGGTCTGCACCGAGTATGGTGGGTGCTCGGGTCTGCACCGAGTATGGTGGGTGCTCGAGTCTGCACCGAGTATGGTGGGTGCTCGGGTCTGCACCGAGTATGGTGAGTGCTCGGGTCTGCACCGAGTATGGTGGGTGCTCGGGTCTGCACCGAGTATGGTGGGTGCACGAGTCTGCACCGAGTATGGTGGGTGCTCGGGTCTGCACCGAGTATGGTGGGTGCTCGGGTCTGCACCGAGTATGGTGGGTGCTCGGGTCTGCACTCAGTATGGTGGGTGCTCGGGTCTGCACTCAGTATGGTGGGTGCTCGTGTCTGCACTGAGTATGGCGGGTACTCGGGTCTGCACTGAGTATGGCGGCTGCTCGGGTCTGCACTGAGTATGGCGGCTGCTCGGGTCTGCACTGAGTATGGCGGCTGCTCGGGTCTGCACTGAGTATGGCGGGTGCTCGGGTCTGCACTGAGTATGGCGGGCGCTCGGGTCTGCACTGAGTATGGCGGGCGCTCGGGTCTGCACCGAGTATGGCGGGCGCTCGGGTCTGCACCGAGTATGGCGGGCGCTCGGGTCTGCACCGAGTATGGCGGGCGCTCGGGTCTGCACCGAGTATGGCGGGCGCTCGGGTCTGCACCGAGTATGGTGGGCGCTCGGGTCTGCACCGAGTATGGTGGGCGCTCGGGTCTGCACCGAGTATGGTGGGTGCTCGGGTCTGCACCGAGTAAGGTGGGTGCTCGGGTCTGCACCGAGTAAGGTGGGTGCTCGGGTCTGCACCGAGTATGGTGGGTGCTCGGGTCTACACCGAGTATGGTGGGTGCTCGGGTCTGCACCGAGTATGGTGGGTGCTCGGGTCTGCACCAAGTATGGTGGGTGCTCGGGTCTGCACCGAGTATGGTGGATGCTGGGGTCTGCACCGAGTATGGTGGGTGCTCGGGTCTGCACCGAGTATGGTGGGTGCTCGGGTCTGCACCGAGTATGGTGGGTGCTCGGGTCTGCACCGAGTATGGTGGGTGCTCGGGTCTGCACCGAGTATGGTGGGTGCTCGGGTCTGCACCGAGTATGGTGGGTGCTCGGGTCTGCACCGAGTATGGTGGGTGCTTGGGTCTGCACCGAGTAAGGTGGATGCTGGGGTCTGCACCGAGTATGGTGGGTGCTCGGGTCTGCACCGAGTATGGTGGGTGCTCGGGTCTGCACCGAGTATGGTGGGTGCTCGGGTCTGCACCGAGTATGGTGGGTGCTCGGGTCTGCACTGAGTATGGTGGGTGCTCGGGTCTGCACTGAGTATCTCGGGTGCTCGGGTCTGCACTGAGTATGGTGGATGCTCGGGTCTGCACTGAGTATGGCGGGTGCTCGGGTCTGCACTGAGTATGGTGGATGCTCGGGTCTGCACTGAGTATGGCGGGTGCTCGGGTCTGCACTGAGTATCTCGGGTGTTTGAGTGATATGTTCGAGCCCCAGCGGCCCACGGGAAACTGTAAATGGTCCTGTAAAAGATTAATAGCTGCTGAGTAAAGAGCGGATTGTACACGGACAGCACACGGATGACAAGTGAGAAGAAATCTTCCCTTTTTCTTTTTTTGTGGATGAGAATGGGACAGATTTCTTATCTGCTCGTGTGATCCCGGCCTAAGGCTGAGTGCACACGTTGCGGATTACAAGCGTTTTTGATGCGGAATTTCCGCAGCGGAAACGCTTGTAAAACGCTAGGTAATCCGCTCCCCATGGTCCCCAAGGGGATTCCGCAAGTTTTATGCACATGCTGCGGATTTTTCCGCAGCGTTTATGCTGCGTTCAAAAATCCGCAGCATGTCAATTAATTTTGCGTTTCCGCAAGCGGAATTGCCTTGAGCAATGCATAAAAAACGCAAGGCAATTCCGCATGTGGAAAACGCGCGATAAACGCGTGCGGAATTCCGCATGCGTTTTTCCGGGAGAGGACTTGCAGAAATGAAGCAGAAATTTTCTGCTTCATTTCTGCAACGTGGGCACATAGCCTAAGACTGATTGTTTCACGATCATGCAGAAAATACTGCAGACTGACTGTGAGGACGGCTATATTTCTTGTTTAAAGGGAATCTGTCAGCAGGTTTTTACTCCCTCATCTGAAAGCAGCATGATGTAGCGTTAGAGACCCCGATTCCAGTGATGTGTCATTTACTGAGCTGCTTGCTGCAGTTTAGATTAAGTCATTATTTTCTCTGCTGCAGATCCACCAGATCTCTGAATGCTGAGCACTGTTTACCCCACTCACCACTGATTGGCAGATGTATGGGTGGGTTTATACAGAGCTCATGAATATGGAGGACTGCATGGCAATGTAACATGTGTCAGAGACTGCACACTCAAAAAGACTACCTCGAACAGACGGTGTGAGCCCCTCCATATAGGATATTTCAGAGGAATCTCGACCTTAATACCATAAGGACTGCTGGCAGTAGGAACGAAGCAGAATCAAGAAAAGTTAAGGTGGTCTCGGAACCAGGAGGTCAGTCAAGGTACAAAATCAGAAGGCAAACGATGGTCAGAAAACAGCCGCAGTGAGACAACAGGAATTCAACAACTAAGCAGGTGCAGATAACACAAGACAGAGCGGAGAAAACTAGTGAGAGTCAGAGGTTCAGGGGTTTAAATAGGTGACATCCCCGGCCAGGGCTCACAGAAAGGAGCCAGGAATTAACCCCATAGCTCCCTGACTGAGCACCATCAACAGACCCAGGAATTAAACAGGACTGTCGTACCACAGCCCCACGTCACCCGCCACAAAGGTTGGGCACCTCCCAGCAACTAAAGTGGAAACAGAGGAGACAGGCCCTGGCCTGGGTGTGACAGGCAGCAGGATTACTAGTCCCCTAGTGATAATCTCCGGCTGATAAAACTTCAGCAAGCAGCCCAATAAGTGACACATCCCTGGAATCAGGGGCTCTGTCTTTACATTTTGATGCTCTAGTTTAGGCAGCAAAAAACTGCTGACAGTTTTCCCTTTAATTTGATCATTACTTTGTAGGTTTACCAATTCTTTATTGCTCCTTTTAGAGTGAAATCGCCCAATCCTGACCAGTAAATTTACCTTGTCCTGAGTGAAAACAATTCAAGCAAAACTTTCCTACAATAAACCACGTTGGAGCGGATTTGAGCCAAAATATGGCCGCCATATTGTTGACTGTTCCCCTCGCTAACCATTTTTCACACTTTTGGAAAGCAAAGTGCAAAAAGTGGAGGATTTGCTCAGTTTGTATCTTTGTTACTATTTGCACGGAATGTAAATTTTGGGTCTGTTTATGCCATAAACTGAATAATAAATGTGCGCCGGTGTTCAGCAGCATCATCCTGAGTGAACACCGGAGGCCTCTGTGCACAGCGATGTATTACTGATGGTTCATACAGTAAATGCGCTCTGCCTGTCTAATTGCAGCTGATCAGGGGTCGTTTAGTGCCGCAAGTGGACATGTGTAAACCCACCTAACACTGTTCTGTGTGTATAATACTCTCCCTGTGTGTGAAGAAGCCGATTATGATGTTAGGGGGTTCTTCCTTCTGGGGGTCTTTGAGGAATTGTGAGCTCTGGGGGTGATTGCCGCCTCCTCGGCTGCGGACTGCTGATACAAGCAGGATTCCAGCATTGTAACTCATCTCCTGCCGCCTTATCCTTGAGAAACATCCTAATCCTCGGGACTTCTCTGGGACTCGGAGATAACTCTTCAACTGAAAGGAAATGTTTCTACTACAATATTATATTTACTGCAAATTTTTCTTCTTTTTTGTCCCGAAGGAAGAAAATAAAATTGCAGAGATTTAAAAAAAATAAATGTATATATTTACTGACAAATCCGTAGTTGCATATAAATGAGAATCTGTAATGAGGCTTTTCAACAGCCGCATTATATCAGACAAGTCTCCATCTGACAGATTAATCCTCACAAGGAGATCTATCCCCATCACACGGGACACGGGGATACAATGGGCAGAGATAAAACCCAATGGAATAGCCGGGATTTCTCCCAGTGCCGGTCATAGTGTCCGCGCCGCCAGCTCTGGGGACAGAGGCCTTCCTCACTTGCACAGAATCCCTCATCTTCATCACTGCACTAGGTGTCATTGGACAGGAGGGTTTCCTGGCTGTGATGTCTCCTCGGTACAGGATGCAGAGCCTTGTGATGCTTATCATTACTAACACTGGTTCCTCTGGCACTTGGGTGACGCAAGCCTCCAGCTCAGGCCTGTCACACTGGGCTCTGCGGTACCTCTAGAGCACTTCTGCTCTGCAGCTTGGTGCCAAATCTGCCTGCGGTTTGGCATGCAGGACTTTTATATCCAGGAACTCCTTCCTGTGGGTCACCCGAACAGATCCGGCATCTAAATTTACTCCCCCTTCAAATCTTCCAGCACAACTTGGTTCCGCTTGATTTCGCCTGACCAGCAGATGGCAGTCTTTCCTCACTAATGGCACATCCTGCAAGAATTCTTCTGATAGTTCACTGCCTTCTACTACATTCCTCCCCCTTTTTGCTCGCCAGTCCTCAGGTGAGTGGAACCCTTGTGGGGTGACTCGGGACAGGGCATCTGCATGGGTGTTCAGGGCCTTAGACTGATAGGAGATTGTGAAGACCTGGGGTCTTCCGTAGGCGTAATACCACTCAGACAACACAGTTTTAGAGTAAAACAGTGTGGCAATACTTTATTGAACCATAAAACGGACAATAAACACATGGAACAGTCCCAGCAAATACCCAAGATGGTACATCATTACACAGTCCTCAACCTTCCGCTGGCCCGCCTGGGATAGAACAGCTGCGACTTTGGGACTTCCAGGGCCAGCTACCTCAACCAATGGCTCCCCGCTTCTGGCAGTCTCCCACAGAGAGAAGGTAGCGGCAAGCTTAGGAAGCTAGCAGCCCATCGAGGTACAAGACCAGGAGACCCGAGGGTCCCACCCTGGCCTCTCCGAGAGTTTCCAAGGGGCCAGATGACTGGCTGGTCCCAATCTGGCTTCTCCGAATGTCTCCATGGGTTCCAGGTGACCGGAGGGTCCCACCTGGCAACCACAAACAACATATTCATGGGTCAGGTGACTTCATCGTCCCAACTTGGTCTCCCCAAATGTATCCATGGGTTCTCTGATGGTCAATGGGGCAGATCCGTATCTTTGGGGTCAGGGCCATATACACTTAGGAATCATGTAGAATCCAAATCTGTGTCTCTTTGGTTAAATCCATGCTTCCAAGCTGATGGTCTGAGAGATTCTGATCTTTGATTCTCCTTGTAAAGTCTCTCTTCAACAGAGGGATATGTGATGTCCTTTTTAAGTACACATCCACAGGTCATGGGTTAGGGATGATATTATTACACAGGTCTCAGGTCTCATTGTTTGTGCATTTAATCAATTTACATAGTTTGTCCTCCTGTTTTGTGAGTCAACAAGCCCCAATGGTTAATCAACATATATAGCAAACATTCATTGTTCCACGCTGAGTCACTGTCCTTCTTGAACAGCCACAGAAATACATATACATTGACAAGTCAGCACAACGATAATAGTGTATTTCTCTTGGAATAAAAAATCTAAATGTCTGGCTGATTAAAATTATAAGCTGTTCCGTCACAGAGATCTTGTACTGAAATTTGGACATCCTTGCGACCGACCGCTGTTCTTCGCATTTTCTAAGTGGGCCAAGGGATTGTTGTCTATTTCCACCTGTACTTCTGACCCCGACAAGTACTCCGAAAATTTCTCAGTAATGGCCCATACCAGTGCCAGTAACTCCAGTTTGAACGAACTGTAGTTTTCTGGATTCTTCTCCGTGTCCCGCAGTGACAGACTGACATACGTGATCACCCTTCTTCTACTTGAGCCAATACTGCTTCCAGCCCGTACAGGCTCCCATCAGTGTACAACACCAAGGGCTGTGAAAAATCAGCATATGCCAGGATTGGGGCATCCGTCAGTGCCATCTTCAATGCTCGGAATGCCTCTTCTTGTTGTGACCCTCACTGAATCGGTTGACGCTTCGCTCCCCCGGCCATTCCACTCAACTACTCATTGAGCGGTACTGCAATCTTAGCAAAGTATTTTATGAATCTGAAGTAGTATCCGGAGAACCCCAGAAACGCCCTCAGTTCTCTCAGGTTGGTAGGTGTGGGCCACTTCTGCACTGAAGCTACTTTCTCTGCAGAGGGGGTGCACTCCTGCATTGGACACGGTGTGTCCCAGGTATTCAATCTCCCGTTTAAATAGATGACACTTACGAGGCTTGATTTTTAACCCGTGTCTTTGAAGTCGCTCTAACACTTGCTCCAGTCGGTGGAGGTGATCTTCAAACGTAGCGGAATAAATGATTATATCATCCAAGTATATCAAAGTGGCTTCGAAGTTGAGATCCCCCAAGCATCTTTCCATCAACCGCTGAAAGGTCCCTGGCGCATTTGTTAGTCCAAACGGCATCCGGTTGAACTCGAATGAGCCCATAAGGAGGACAAAGGCTGTCTTCGGATGGTCCTTCTCAGCTTCCAGGACTTGCCAATAGCGACTAACTTGGTCGAGGGAAGAGAAGAATTTAGCGTTTCCCAATGCAGGGGACAGGGACTCCTCAATTCTGGGTAAGGAATAGGAGTCCCGTAAAGTACATGCATTAAGCCTCCGGTAGTCCACACAGAACCTCAGGGTACTGTTCTTCCGAACCAATACGATAGGGGCCGCCCAGGGACTCTGACTCTCGCGGATCACACCATTCCGCAACATGTGGGCCAACAGTTCTTTCACCTCCTGATACATGTGAAGTGGGATCTGCTGATACCTCTCTTGAATGGAAGCAGTAGTTCCTGTAGGTATTTTGTGCTGAATGGCCTAAGTGTACCAAAAGTCGTCTTCATGTTGTGCAAACACCCCCTGATACCACTGTAGTAATTGTTCAACCTGTCTAACTTGGCTCGCGGAAAACTCGGTAAGGTTGGCCTCTATCTGTTCTAGGAGGTAACGTCCAGCCAGTGGTTTGCTTCCATACTTTGGCTGTTGAGTGACACCTCTAGGGTCCATGGTTCTCCGATTTCAGGTGTCAATCCTACAGCATCAGCTCTGGTAAGATCTTCTGGCATTATACAAACTCGAGCCACCTCTTGTCGGGGCAACAACTGCAGACTTCCTCCACTTAGATTGATGCAGCGCACAGGTACCCGCCCTTGCCGCACAGTGGCCAGGGTGCGAGCAACCAAAAGTCCAGAGAGTGCCTCCTCTCCCTCCATTGGCTCAATCTGGACATCTACACCCTTTAGGGATACATGTGCCTGTACTGGTACAGTGCGTACAGTCTGTCCCACTGGCAGTGTCACTGTGGCTTAGGGCGGTATCGATACCTGGCCGAGATACTGGGAGGCAGCGGGTGACTTTTGGATTTGGCTGACTAGCACGAGATGTTGAAGTACTCTCTTACTGGCAGGGTCACAAGCGGCACGGGTCCAGTTGTTTTTGTCGGAGCCCTTAGGCAAGAACTGCTCGACTTCCTTTAGCACATTCATACCCAGGGTTACAATGGGTCCTCCTCCTCCAGACCCTGTGGTCAGTACTATCCCTTTTCGACTGAGGTCTTTTCCGCACGCCCGGACAGACATCCACACTACTCCCGCTACTGGAATACATAGTTTATTAGCCGCCACCAGCTGGACAGTAGGTTCTTTTTGGGAGTGAGCAACTTCAAGAAAATGACTCTGAAAATACGCTTCAGGCATAGTGGACACCTGAGACCCCGTGTCCATTAAACAGCGAATCCGTTGTCCATTAAATTCAGCCCAGGTAAGGGGCCTCTCGGAGACAATATCATCAGAATTCTCCCTTCCGCCTTCTGAGGCTCGGAACTCCATGGTATGCTCCACAACCGTGGAACGCATTAGTTTAACGGCTGCCCTCGTCTTCTCCTTTCTCGACTTGGGCAGTCTTTGAAGATATGTCCTCTGCCACCGCAGGTCCAGTACTTTAGCCTGCATTCCGCCAATGGGCTGAGTACACGGCATGGTGGGGTTCGGAAGGAGGGCCTTTCTCGCTCTGACCTCTGTCCATGTGGGGCTGCGCGATCTGCCAGAGGGATGGCAGCAGGGGTCCCCTTAATACTGCTCAGCTCACCTCGAATATCCCAAGTCTCTTGACGTGTCTCCCGCACCCAATCAGGCTCATTGCGGGTTGATGCAGGAGCGGCCACTTCATGGCTCCGGACTGCAGCATTGAGAACAGGGATCTCTTTCACCAAGAGTCTAGCTTCAGCCCCGACCTCCAGGAAGCCCAGATCGGGACTCAAGCGCAGTCGCTCTTTTAAGATCCGTTTTAGGGAGGGATCCTTCAGGCCAGCAAGACTGCGGGGATCCCAACCAAAACCCAACACATGCTTAGTCCCCTTACTGCCCCCCTTTCCCTTGCCAATAACATACCAGGTACAACCAGATGGGTGAGGATCGGTCACAGCTTTATTAAATTATCGATTTACTTCATTAGAAAGGCATTTAATTTCTCAAAAACCCGCTCATTGCCAAATGCCCTGTGTCTCGTCACAGGCAAGTCAGCCAACAAGCAGAACTCTCCAACATGTCCTTTCTTTATTTCCAGGCCGCTGTGACTTGTAAAATCTCAAATTATTCGTTTTGCTGTGTTCTCAAAGGTGAGGGAGGGTGGGACAATCGATTCCAGGACCACTGGGGAAAAGGAAGGAGGGAGGGACATCACCATGCTTATATATCTATGGGACGGATTGTGACAGCCATCCCTTTCACTTCATTGGTCCCTTCGGGGACTTCCTATTTGTCTGGCCAGTAAGAGGGCAGCGGAGGGGACTACCAATTGCCACAGCCCGGGGAGAGACCACCACAGACAGAGGTACTTTCCTTACTTAGTGCAGTGCCTCGCAGGCTGCGGGGACCTCAACCAAACCCCGAAATATGCTTAGTCCCCTTACTGCCCCCCTTTCCCTTCCCAATAATATACCAGGTACAACCGGATGCGTGAGGATCGGTCACAGCTTTATTAAATTATCCATTTACTTAGTTATAAAGGCATTTAATTTCTCAAAAACCTGCTCATTGCCGCAGGCCCTGTTTCTCGTCACAGGCAAGTCAGCCAACAAGCAGAACTCTCCAACATGTCCTTTCTTTATTTTCAGGCCACGGAGGATCCTGCGTACCTGTATGCAGGTCTCCAACCCCCACCGATCTCATTTAGTGCTTGCTCGACTCCGTCTTGGAGCCCTGACAAGAATATATCCGGTCCAATGTCCATGAGGTGAACTCTGTCAGATCTTAGAAGGTTGGTGTTATCTCCTTCTAGCTGGCGGTGCCGTATCACTACTCCGCCTCTGTCCCTTATGAATTTTGCCATCCGTGCATTGATTATCCGCCTCGTCATTTCGATGGCAGCGCTGTCTCTTGCACCTCGCCACGCCGCTCTCGGCATGATCTTGGACCACACTATTGTCAGTTTTAGGGAAAAATGCTCTGAAGCGCTCCGTATCTAACTTCATCATTGTGATCAATTCTGTGCTCTTATGATAGCAGAGGTTGTTACCCTTGGCATGTATGACTAGGATGACCTGACCTCTTGACTTTCTCCCTATATCAACCACCTCTAGGAGTACCTGTGGCCACCGCAGGCCTCTTATGCCTCTCCAGTTGAATTTTGTTTCCCAAAACCCCAAATTCCTCCCGCCTGGGCGGCCTTTTTGCACGTTTTTCTGCCCAGTATGCGAATGAGTGGCCTACTACCCAAACTGTTGGCTTTGTGTCACCTGGAAGAAAATAAGTAGCGTTAGGTTAACAAGTCAGGTCTTATATATCTTGCGAAACACGCGGATCGCCATCTCCCTATCCTCTGAACTTCTGTTTCTGGTAATCCTGCTTTTGCTGCTTCCGTGGCTGCGCCTATTTGGAGTGTGTCCCGTAATCTTTAGGGTGGTTCCCTGCCGGTGTTAGGCATTTATTAAATATTGATTGGAACTGGTATCTCGTTAGTGGAGATCTGTCGATGTGGGATAGGAAGAAACTGCCTTGTGGCCTGATAGCTAGATAGGTGTGTTTTGACTATTTTGACTGGACAAACTTTCCCGTTTGTGAGATGTAACAGCACCCAAGAGCTTCTGCCAGCTGGCTCCACTTTGGATTTGCGTATGCGTAAGCGTATAACGTTATTGGCTATGACTACATCTTCAAGTATTAAGCCTCCACTGGCGCTGTTTTTGGATCGGGGGACTAATTCGCTTATGCGTAACGCCCCGAAGAAGGCGATTGCAAATGCGGCAGTCAGTAGTGTCGCTTCAAATTGGGAGTGGCATGATACTGATGTTAGGGATATGATGTAGGAAAGCAATCTTAATGACACGGGACGTCTACACTCCTTGCTTGGCTGAGCCCTTTTCCACCCTTTTAAGGCTTGTCTGATGATGAATCTTTTTGTAACGTCTTCCCAATTCAGTAGCTGGAAATGAAATGTCACTCCGGCCAGCCCCTACTGTGCTGACGCCCCTGATATGCCTCTCGTCACTAACTGGTGGAGAAATTCGGTGGTGACTTCTAATCTGGCTAGGTCACATTGGTCAACTCGTCTGCCTACCTCTAATCGTGTCCACTCTTCCCATGCCTTGCCACGTCAACGGGGTGACTGACGCTCGGATTAATGGCATCAGTTCTTCGCCACTAGATCCCAGAGGGAGGGGGGGCAGAGGGAGTCCGACGGGTGGGCGTTGGGGAGGAGCTCTCTGAAAACCTGCCAATTAAATTGTGATAATGCGTGCAGCAGCGTTATTCCCCTCCGTGCCGTGGCTAGCGCGGAGCCATATATTGTGTTTTAGGCACAGGAGGCCTAGCACTGGGGGGCAAGGGGGGACGATGATGGTATATTGTTTATGCAGTGCACAAGGCTGGTGTTTTTTGTTAGGAAATTGATGTTTTTGTCTGCCAGGCGCGTGCCCCATAGTTCCAGTGCTGCCACTATCGGGAGCAGTTTGAGGAGCGTCTGTTTTTTTGTCAATCCTTGTTCAGCCCAATAAGGGGGCCATAGGCCCGTGCTTCATTGGTGTCGCTGCATAACCGCCCGATTCTGCCGCCCCGGTGAATAATTTTAGGTCATTGTTGGATGTTTCTGCTGACATGAATAATGTGTGACCGTTGAATGACTGTAAGAAGGTTTTCCACACTTCTAAGTCCGCCAGTAGCTGCCTGTTGATTCTGATTCTATGATTCGATGATGCCCCTTTTGTTGCGAGAGATAATCGACGAGAAAAGACCCTGCCGACTGGCATCACCCGGCTCGCGAACACGAGGAGCCCTAGTAATACTTGCATCTGCTGTAGTGTTACTTTCCGTACTGCACAAAATCCCTCGATCAGGTGTAATGTTTTTTGTATTTTTTCCGTTGGGAGGCGGAACAATTTCGTGTCAATTTCGATCCCTAACAACGATAGCTTCATTATGGGGCCTATGGTTTTTGTGGGGCAGAGTGTAACTCCGAACTGTCGCAAGATGTTTTTAAATCCGTTCAGTAGTGATTGGCATTGGATTGAGTTTTTGGGTGCGACGAATAGGAAGTCATCTAGGTAATGTGTGACGGACCTATTGCCGGTTTCGTACCTCAGCACCCACTCCAGGAAGGAACTGAATAGCTCGAAGTAAGAGCAAGATATTAAACAATTTGTTACAGCAAGGGTAAACTAGACGATTAACATTTAACCTTTAATAGACTTAGTTAAAATGAATTATAAAAATACCGGTAGTAGGCGAAAGGCGGATTCTATGTCTGATTTTGCGAGCACCGCTCCTGGCCCCGCATCGTGTACTAACGTTACTACTCTGTCGAAGGACACATAAGAGACCGAGTCGTCTTCCAACAAAATACTGTCATTCATGGACTCTCCTTTGGGGTAACACAGATGGTGGATCAGGCGGAATGGACCTGGCTCCTTTTTGGGGGATTATTCCCAACGGGGAAATTCTCAGGTTGCTGAATGGTGGTTTTGAGAAGGGGCCCGCTATTCTGCCTAGATCTACTTCTTTTTGGAATTTTTTTCTAAGTATTTTAGGATGCTCTTTTGCTGATTTTAGGTTATTTGAAAAGGATGGCGATTTATTGAGCTTGAATGGGATGAAAAAACAATGTGTGAAACCAAAGGGTAACTGCCCTGCCGCGTCTTTTTTAGGGTATTGGTCTAGCCAGGGGCCCATCGCGGTTACGCTCACCGGGGTCCTTGGATTCTGACTGTGAGAGTTTAATAGATACTTTGCTTGCCGGGCGAGAACACCTTGTCGCAGGGTGGGCTCCCCCGCAGGCTGAGCATTCGTGTTTGTATCTGCATAAGCCGAAGAAGCGACAATATCCCTCGTTATACTGCCAGCAGGTCCCTGGCCTACGTACGACCACTGAATTTTGGCCTGCTGTTGCCGGTTGTCCAGTAGCCACTGTTGGAAAGGGATGATGCTTTTGTGACAGCATCAGTCGCAGCCAGATGTCGGTAGCTTTTTCCCCCCAGCCTAGATGTGGTTGCAGGGCCAACCGCCTCCGAAACTCTTCGTCGTAGCGCCACCATGCTGAACCGCTGTGGGCTTTGTATGAGTTATACACCGTGTCCTGGTATATGAATAGTTCCGAACAGCGTTCTGGATGTTTTTGGCCCATAATGCAACCCAGCACTGAGAACGCTTGTAACCAGTTGCTCATTGTTTTTGCAACTTTTTGTCTGTGTTTTTCGAATGGTCTGTTGGCTACCCTTCTCTCTTTGTCGATAGTATGCTTATCAGCGGATACAAGTGACCATATGTCGATGTACTCATTGTTCCATATTTTTGTTTTGGTTTCTTCATCTATGTGTGATCCTAATGGGCTAATCCCGCAAAAGAATGCGTCTTTATGCACGCCGGCTAATGGCGGTGTCATTTTTGTCATATTATTTGCCGTGCCTGGTGGCACGGATAGTTGGTCAACTATGGCCTTAAGGGCCGCTATCAAGAAGCTATTGCTACTTCCTGTTCCCGTTATGTCACACTCACCCGTGCCTGCGGCTGGAGGACGGACTCTGACGTATGGAGGAACTCTGGCACCAATATCATTCGGGATGAGTGGCGTGCCTTGGCTTGAAGTCCTGCGTGATGTCGTTGGCTCGTGCAGGCTGGAAACTCTGGAGGGTGCCCTTGTCTCGCTTCTGTCCCCCGAAGGACGGGATCGATGCGATCGGTTGTCAGGGTTCGCCGATGTGCTCGACATCTCGGATGTTGAAGATGGTGAGCACCACCTCGAGGACCTAAACCTGTGACCCCTCCTGTGGGATGCCGATCTCTGTCGTGACTGTGGACCACCGGGGAAAAGGAAGGAGGGAGGGACATCTCTGTGTTTATATATCTATGGGACGGCTTGTGACAGCCGTCCCTTTCATTTCATTGGTTCCTTCGGGGACTTCCTATTTCTCTGGCCAGTAAGAGGGCAGCGGAAGGGACCACCAATTGCCACTGCCCGGGGAGAGACCACCACAGTCAGAGGCACTTTCCTTATTTATTGCAGTGCCACCCATTAGTCACGCAACACTTTGTCTAATGGTTCTAGTTCTCGGTTCTCATCTCGGGCCTTCTTGATGATATGGGCCGTCACTTCCTGCATTGCATTAACATATTGATTTATGGTCTCATTTTCCCCTTGGACCCGCTGAAACAACCGCAGGCGTAAGTGCCCCAGGTTAGTGGTATCACCGTGCATGTCCTCTAAGATTTTTATCACTAAGTTTACGGTCACGGACCCCAGGTGGGCAGTACATCACAGTCTACCGGGCCTCTCCATCAAGGGTTAGGAGGGCCAGTTCAGCCTGGGCGGAAGGGGTCAGAGGATACATGCGCAGCATACTTGTCAGTCTTTCTACCCAGTCCCACAGTGACATGCTACTTCCCGTGAACTTGGGAAGGTTGCTGAGCGTATCCCCCAAGGGTATATGTCCCTAGCTGGGCTCGGTCACGGACTGGTTCACCATCGCTGTGTCTGAATGTTGCGTCCTGCTAACTACGCCAAATGTAACACAGGTGCCAGAATGCAACGCACAGAGACCACGAGGCGGAGGCAGTCAGGGATTGATACAACCACTTTATAGATATAACAATTATTTTGAAGGAGTTAGTAATAATGGGATCAACAATAACTTGGAATAACAATATACAAGGAAAGAAGAACTTGGGATGGCTTCTGTTTGGATGTGGAGATCAAACAGTCCATATATCCATATTAGATTTATTGGTTTTACTCATAGAAGTTGAAATACGTTGTTTTAAAAAGTTTTTTTTATGGTAAATGTGGTTTGACAGTAAAATCTGTTTTTATACCCAATAAATCCAATATGGATGTATGGACTGTTTGATCTCCACATCCAAACGGAAGCACCATCCCAAGTTCTTCTTTCCTTGTATAACTCAACCGTGGAGAGGCTTCAGGGCCAGGAAAAGTACACTACCACGGCATTGGATGAGCAGTATACCGGAGAAGAAACTCCAGTCCTCTTCTAAATTTTCTGTCAGTGTTGTGCCTGTCCAGCACAACCATTTTGGGTGAGTTCATTACATACACTTCACCTCTCCACAGTGTTACTACGCTCAGGCAGCGCTCTCTGTTCTTTTTCCTCCCTCTATCTTCTCCTGTCGAGGATAACTATTGGAATAACAATAAGAAGTCTTTTCAGTAAGTAACAGTAAAGTTCTTTGCAAAAATGTGATGCACCCAGTCGTGGGAGTCACCACGTGAGTTCTCTTTGTATCTATATGGCCCTAGCAGGGGTCACCAGTCCTTCCCGCTATGCCACAAGTCTCTTCCAGATATAGTTAACTCGCCCAGGGGGATATGGGGGACTCGGTACCCGGGCCTTTACCTTCTTGGGATGTCACGGCAGTCGGCTCCCGGGCCCGTACACTGGGGTCATTCTTTAAAAGGGGTTTGTTAACAGTTTTGTCTCGTGACGCCACCTGTGGTTCCCGGTAATGGGTACCGGCGCTGCTGCAGACCTCTGGAGCAGATGTTAGGGCAGCTGGGTTGGTGCGTCTCTCCACAGGCAGAGCACAGCTCCAGGGCAGTGTAGGTGCAGCTGGTGATGCTGGGCGTTGTAGTGCAGGAGCGATAGCGTGGTAGAAATAACTGACAGAAACAGTGGGGTGCAGTCATCCAAGTTTACTCACAGTTCTTTAGGTTCCTCAGGTTGCCTGTACAGGTGTCAGCCTCCCACGTTGCGCTGCGTTTACCAGGCAGGGGTTCAGCCCTTTCTCCAGTATATCAGAAGCACTTAAAGGGACCCCCTTTCTGTATGTTCCTTTCTTAGCCGACTTCCCGCGCTGGGTCTCTCCCTCCTGCCCTGCACCCGCCACACAAAGTCCCGATCGGGTACCTTGAGATCCCTCTGGGCAACTTGAAGTTCCCGGACCTGACTTGGTCCCCTTCACGGCGGCTTAGGTGAGGTTGTGGCAACTGCACCATGAAAGTGCAGAAGCCTCCGGTTTTCCAGTCGAGACTTGAAGTAACTCGGCTAGTCCAGAGACCGGTTCCCTTCTTGCGGCCTGATCCCTCTGGAGCATTCCTCCCTTGCTCCCACTCCTCTCTCAGTCTTGGGCATGACAGGCTGAGCCTGCCTCCCGAGCAGAGCTCCTGCAGAGCCCCTGCTCCTCTCACTTACTACTCACTGACTAACTAAGATGGCTCTCCTTTATATACACCTACTATTCAAGTGCTCCCCTGTTCTGCGTCCTCCACCCACACCCACTACTGGTTCCCCCTCACTTTGGTTCCCCCCCACTCCAGCCAGGGACAGGGTAGCAAAAGAAGTGCATAATGCCCTTCCAGCCGGCCTGGAGTAGTGTAGTGTTGAGTGCAGGTGTTGGGGTCCCGGACAGTACTCCATCCTTACCTGAGGGAAGGAGATGCCACACCTCTGGGTGAGGTGCAGTACCTCTGTGGCGACTGAACCCTCAGGGGCGCCACATAGTCAGATCCCGTTTAGCCTCCCACGCACCAACCAGCCTCCTCCCAACCTGAAGTCCTAATCCCACCTGTCCCCGGTACGTAGGTGAAAGTTGGAAGAGACAGCCCTGCTCACTCGCGCTGTTCCTCCACTACTGCTGGCGCGCCTCTTCTGTCGCAGGCTTCTCTTAGCTCTTCTTGGCTTGACCATCGACGGTAGTCTTTCAGGCTTGAGGAAGGGGGTCCAGACCGCGGCTCTTGATAGGCGACGTCGGATCCCGGCAACTTAATTAGTGCAGAGCTCAGGTCCTGGCTCTGGCCAACATGCGCAGAACTAAGGGCACTTCTTTGACGGGTCTGGACCTTATCAGGCGGCATCCGGCACTTGGGTGACGCAAGCCTCCGGCTGAGGCCTGTCACACTGGTCTCTGCGGTACCTCTAGAGCACGTCTGCTCTGCACCTTGGTGCCAAATCTGCCTGCGGTTTGGCGCACAGGACTTTTATATCCAGGAACATCTTCCTGTGGGTCACCTGATCAGATCCGGCATCTGAATTTACTCCCCCTTCAAATCTTCCAGCACAACTTGGTTCCGCTTGATTTCACCTGGCAAGCAGATGGCAGACTCTCCTCACTAATGGCACATCCTGCAAGAGTTTTTCTGATGGTTCATTGGCTTCTACTACACTCTCACATGACAGGGAGCAGCAGCAGCAAACCAGCAAATCTGCTTTATCTCTGCCTGTCAGCACCGGGCAGAAATCTTCAATTTAGGGTGGATAATATTCTGGAACGAACGGGGAATACAAACGTTTCCTACAACACACCTCTATAATTACTGCTGGTGCTTGTAGTGATTGTTCTCACTTGTTTCACTAAAGGTTTTATTCCTTTTATCTGATATATTCCTGATATATGGAAGGAGCAGAAGCTTCATCTGTTGGGTGGCAATACGAGCGCCCTGCACATCAGCAGATCCTGGCTGCATTTGCGCACTATGCATGGGAGCTCTGTGCTATTAACCTGTTAATCACCTTCACTATTTCAATCTTTAACCCATTAAGAACTGACCTATTTGGGCCTTCAGGACTAAGCGATTTTTTTTACTTTACATAAAGTCTCAGCCCACACAGCAGCACGAGATCTTGTTTGTTGAGAGATAATTTACTTTTTATGGGCATCATTTGCAGGGACTTATTGAATAAGTGCTATTAAAGGGGATGTGCAGGTACTTATAATTTATTGAATAACTGCTTGTGACTACACAGCGTTTATTCTTAATTATGCCAGAAATGTTATTCAGCAGGTCAGGAGAGCTGAGCCATTGTTCATATGAGCCTGAATGTTGACTCTTGAGTTGATGTTTGTTGCAGCTTATTGTCTGCTATCCTGCATCTCTGCAAGAGAAATTAACATGCTGCAGTCTGTGAAGATGTGCTGCATGTCCGTGTCCACGGGTGAGCCGCAGTAGCATGGAGACGCATAGCGGCCATTGGATTTCTTGGAATCCCATCCACTATGCTTTAACATCTGGCCGCTGTGGATTGCACGCAGCGCAAGTGCACTGCATCCAATCCTCAGCCATTCCTGACCCGTGTGCACGTACCCTAACATGGCTGAAGATGGTGAATGAGGAGGAAGAATGGGGTTGAAGGGAGGGGTTACTGACATCAGAGCGAGACAGGGAGAGAGAGAGGACAAACTTCTAAGGAAGGCAAACCTTACTGCATAGCAATTAAACAGCAATACATAAGAACTCAATGATAGTGCAATACGGTCTGTAAGATTCCCAAATCATGGGACATGACAGAGAGTTGACCTCATCCTACCTTCCCCCTGACCTATGGATGATGGCCTAATAATAATAATCTTTATTTTTATATAGCGCCAACATATTCTGCAGCACTTTACATACATCATAATCACTGTCCCTATTGGGGCTCACAATCTACATTTCCTATCAGTCTTTGGAGTGTGGGAGGAAACTGGAGAACCCGGAGGAAACCCACGCAAACACAGGGAAACCATACAAACTCCATGCAGATGTTGTCCTTGATGGGATTTGAATCCAGGACCCCAGCGCTGCAAGGCTGCAGTGGTAATCACTGAGCCACCATGCTGGCCTGGACCTTTATCCTTGTGCAAAAAGATTCTACAGAACAGCAACCAGGGCACCATTAACCAATCGGAGGAATACGGATTTGACACTCTACAGGACGCCAGCTTAATGGCCCCAGCTGGAAGGATACAGATCTGCTCCATTGACCATCACTGAATCAACCCATGGAGACATTGGGAGAAGCTAGGTTGGGACCATCCGGTCACCTGGCCCCATGGAGACGTTTGGAGAAGTCAGGTTGGGAGAATCTGGTCACGTGGCCCCATGGAGATGACGCGCCCAGGGGATGGGGACGACTCGGTACCCGGGCCTTTACCTGGTTTTGGGGATGTTGCGGTGGTCGGCTCCTGGGCCCGTACCCTGGGGTCACTCTTGAAAAAGGGGATTGGAACTTGGATAGAATAAATAAACAGTTTGTGACGCCACCTGTGGTACCTGGTAGTGATTACCGGCGCTGCTTCAGACCTCCGGGGGTGTTGGGATGGCAGCTGAGGTGTTTCTGCTCCCCACAGGTGGAGCGGGCCCCCGGGGCAGGGATGGTGTGAAGGGATGCAGGAGAGAGGGGACCCAGCCGGGTCAGAGGAAGAACAGACACACACCGGGGCTAGTTTCAGTACCTTTACTGCAGATGGTAGTCAGGTACGGTCCGGGGTACTTGTAGGTGGTGTGCACTTCTGGTCTTGCTCCCCAGTGAGCGGGTGTAAGGCCTCCTTTCTGTATCTTCCTGTCTCTCTACCTGGAGCTTCTGACCTGCCTGGAACAGGGTCTAGCTCCCTTGATGTTTCTCTCACCCGTCTTGCTTGGCGGCGAGGGCTTTCCCACGATCCCTGGACGCTGGGGCCTTCGTGGTACCTAGTCCTCTGAATGTGCGGTATTCACGGGTGGACTGAGGGATATGAAATTTTCCTCAGTATGCCGGATTCCCTACTGGGCATAGAGATCCCAATAGGCTCAGGCCCGGTGCCCGGCTTGCATCAGGGGACAAACCCTCTGTGGTTCCTCTGTCCCTCATGGCTCTTCTCCTTGCCTTCTAGCCCACTCTAGGCTATCACTGGCCAGACTAGCCCGCAGCTTGGGCCTAGCCTGGCTTTCAGCCACACAGACTTCAGTTTGTCTGGTGCTGCAGCATCGTGTCACACTCACTGCTTCTCACTGACTGACTTCCTGAACTCCACCCCCCAGTATAAATATACCTGACAGGGCTCCATCTAGTGGACTTGGGTGGAGGTGTCTGCATGTATTGAGGCCACTGGGGAGAATCCCATCTGTGCAAGACCCAGGAGTTCTGTGACAGCCTGTAGCTGCAGGGCGTCACATTCCCCCCTAGTAAAAGTCAGTACTCCCGGACTGAAACAAATTTTTGTATAACAGGTAACACAAGGATAACATATTTTTAAACATTACAACAACTTTTCTTCCCGTTATGGGAGGCACGTGGCTTGAACGTTGCAATTACAGATTTAATAAACATTATTTATGCTTTACTGTAGCGAAAATATTTTCTTTCTTTTTAATATATTTAAAATACTTTTATAACAATTAAGCACACGCACATTAGCAGCAACACAACTTTACTTTCTGCAAATGCCAGTTTTGATGAGATCCCTCCTCGGGTGTGTCCCTCTCATCCGGGTAAGTTGGCTTGTGGGGGACCTGCTCCAAACCCCCAACGAAGGTCCTGGGCGGGCTGCAGGACTGGTGTAGGACCACTGGTTAGGCCACGCCAAGCAGGTTTTAGTGGTGGTGGTCTTGTGAAAAACACCAGGGGGCACCTCAGGAGGCGCAAACTATGTACAATGGTGGGACCGCTCATAGTTCATGGACTCCAAGTTCAGGTTGACTTATACTTAACATGAGAGCTACCGGGGAACTAGTAGCTCAAGGGCGGCCCCTCCTGGGCTGCGCCTGGTTATGGGAGATGAGTGACCTGTCCTGGTCATCCTCCCATTCAGTCAGGGTGTCCTCCTGCAGAAGTTCCGTCACCCTCTGAACATCTAGGGCATACGGCAGAGCCATGGGCATGATCCGTGCCACAGCTCCTGCTGGTGCGGCAACTGCTCCTGCCCGAGCAGCACCGGACGAAGATACTCCTGCGGGGGCGTTGTCGAGGGCCGCGGCGTTCTGCTGATCATCCGCCATCGCTGCGCCCCTCAAGTTAACTGCGGCCTACCTTCCTGCTTATACAGCCGGCTGCATTACCTCGGACGGGAGGAGGAGGACTGCTCGACTAGCAGTTCCCGATGCAGAACCTGGCGTCCCCTTGCGTCTGACGTCAGGGCGTGCGCTTCCTGGCACGGCGGTCACCTTCCAGGACCTGACGCTGCGTCAGAGCGTGAGGCGGGGCCTGGACTTCGCGCAGTTACGCCCCTCTTCTTCCCACACGGCGACTCGAAAATGGCGGACAATGGCAGGAAACAGCGGCAATTGGCGGAAAAACTTCACCACGGTATGCGACACAGTTCTTTAAGGCGCACAGTACCCGGTGGCAACGGGCTCGCAATCTTGTTCGTGACGCCAGGAAGAGATGATGCGATCAGGGGATGGGGACGACTCGGTACCCGGGCCTTTACCTGGTTTGGGGATGTCGCGGTGGTCGGCTCCCGGGCCCGTACCCTGGGGTCACTCTTGAAAAAGGGGATTGGAACTTGGATAGAATAAATAAACAGTTCGTGACGCCACCTGTGGTACCTGGTAATGATTACCGGCACTGCTTCAGACCTTGGGATGGCAGCTGAGGTGTTTCTGCTCCCCACAGGTGGAGCAGGCCCCCGGGGCAGGGATGGTGTGAAGGGATGTAGGAGAGAGGGGACCCAGCCGGGTCAGAGGAAGAACAGACACATACACCGGGGCTAGTTTCAGTACCTTTACTGCATGATGGTAGTCAGGTACGGTCCGGGGTACTTGTAGGTGGTGTGCACTTCTGGTCTTGCTCCCCAGTGAGCGGGTGTAAGGCCTCCTCTCTGTATCTTCCTGTCTCTCTCCCTGGAGCTTCTGACCTGCCTGGAACAGGGTCTAGCTCCCTTGATGTTTCTCTCACCCCTCTTGCTTGGCGGCGAGGGCTTTCCCACTGGTTACCACGATCCCTGGACGCTGTGGCCTTCGTGGTACCTAGTCCTCTGAATGTGCGGTATTCACGGGTGGACTGAGGGATATGAAATCCTCCTCAGTATGCCGGATTCCTTACTGGGCATAGAGATCCCAATAGGCTCAGGCCCGGTGCCCAGCTTGCATCAGGGGACAAACCCTCTGTGGTTCCTCTGTCCCTCATGGCTCTTCTCTTCTCCTTGCCTTCTAGCCCACTCTAGGCTCTCACTGGCCAGACTTGCCCGCAGCTTGGGCCTAGCCTGGCTTTCAGCCACACAACATCAGCTTGTCTGGTGCTGCAGCATCGTGTCACACTCACTGCTTCCCACTGACTGACTTCCTGAACTCCACCCCCCAGTATAAATATACCTGACAGGGCTCCATCTAGTGGACTTGGGTGGAGGTGTCTGCATGTATTGAGGCCACTGGAGAGAATCCCATGTGTGCAACACCCAGGAGTTCTGTGACAGCCTGCAGCTGCAGGGCGTCAAAGAGACATTTGGGGAAGCCAGGTTGGGACAGTCAGGTCGCCCGGCCACGTACTTCAATGGACTGTCAGCTTCCTAAGCTTGTCGTTACCTCCTCTCTGTGGGTGCCTGCAAAAGCGGGGTGCCACTGGTGGGGATAGTCGGCCCTGGAAGCCCCGAAGTCACAGTTGCTCTAATCCCGGGGAGTCATCAGATGGGTGAGCCTCTGTCTTTTGCACCATTTTATGTACTTTCTGGGACTGTTCTATTTGTTATTGTCTGTTGGTTCAAGAAAAGTATTGCCATTGTTTTACCCTCACCCTGTGCTGTTTGAGTAGTATTCTGCCCATGGGGAAGGAGTGCGGGCGTTCAGTGGATGAGCCCTGGTCCATGCAGTCTTTCTAAAGATAGCTTAGCCAGCGGATGAGAGCACCCACTGACCCGCGTGTCTCTACACTGCTATTAAAGGGGATGTGCAGGATTATTTATTTGTCCATAAGGTTTAATCTGTACAAAGTAACACAAATTGGTTGTTTATTGTTCTTGTAACATTGGAGATTTGCTTCCGGTTCCCCCAGAAGTGGAGCAGCCGCCTGTAGAATCGCAGAGCTGAGGTCCCAGCCGCTTCCTGTCTATACATCTGTGTGATGATCCGCACCGCCGCCCAGGGACTGTGCCTGTAATTGACAGCAGGCTCACAGCACAGTCAGTGAGCCAATCGTCTGTGCACTCACGCAGCACAGTCAGTGAGCCAATCGTCTGTGCACTCACACAGCACAGTCAGTGAGCCATTCTTCAGTGCACTTACACAGCACAGTCAGTGAGCCGTTCTTCTGTGCACTCACACAGCACAGTCAGTGAGCCGTTCTTCTGTGCACTCACACAGCACAGTCAGTGAGCCATTCTTCTGTGCACTCACACAGCACAGTCAGTGAGCCATTCTTCTGTGCACTCACACAGCACAGTCAGTGAGCCGTTCTTCTGTGCACTCACACAGCACAGTCAGTGAGCCATTCTTCTGTGCACTCACACAGCACAGTCAGAGAGCCATTCTTCTGTGCACTCACACAGCACAGTCAGTGAGCCATTCTTCTGTGCACTCACACAGCACAGTCAGTGAGCCAATCGTCTGTGCACTCACACAGCACAGTCAGTGAGCCATTCTTCAGTGCACTCACACAGCACAGTCAGTGAGCCGTTCTTCTGTGCACTCACACAGCACAGTCAGTGAGCCATTCTTCTGTGCACTCACACAGCACAGTCAGTGAGCCATTCTTCTGTGCACTCACACAGCACAGTCAGTGAGCCGTTCTTCTGTGCACTCACACAGCACAGTCAGTGAGCCATTCTTCTGTGCACTCACACAGCACAGTCAGAGAGCCATTCTTCTGTGCACTCACACAGCACAGTCAGTGAGCCATTCTTCTGTGCACTCACACAGCACAGTCAGTGAGCCAATCGTCTGTGCACTCACACAGCACAGTCAGTGAGCCAATCGTCTGTGCACTCACACAGCACAGTCAGTGAGCCATTCTTCTGTGCACTCACACAGCACAGTCAGTGAGCCGTTCTTCTGTGCACTCACACAGCACAGTCAGTGAGCCATTCTTCTGTGCACTCACACAGCACAGTCAGAGAGCCAATCTTCTGTGCACTCACACAGCACAGTCAGTGAGCCATTCTTCAGTGCACTCACACAGCACAGTCAGTGAGCCATTCTTCTGTTCACTCACACAGCACAGTCATTGAGCCATTCTTCAGTGCACTCACACAGCACAGTCAGTGAGCCATTCTTCAGTGCACTCACACAGCACAGTCAGTGAGCCATTCTTCTGTGCACTCACACAACACAGTCAGTGAGCCATTCTTCTGTGCACTCACACAGCACAGTCAGTGAGCCATTCTTCTGTGCACTCACACAGCACAGTCAGTGAGCCGTTCTTCTGTGCACTCACACAGCACAGTCAGTGAGCCAATCTTCTCTGCAGACTCACACAGCACAGTCAGTGAGCCATTCTTCTGTGCAGACTCACACAGCACAGTCATTGAGCCATTCTTCTGTGCACTCACACAGCACAGTCAGTGAGCCAATCTTCTCTGGAGACTCACACAGCACAGTCAGTGAGCCAATCTTCTCTGCAGACTCACACAGCAGTCAGTGAGCCGTTCTTCTGTTCACTCACACAGCACAGTCAGTGAGCCATTCTTCAGTGCACTCACACAGCACAGTCAGTGAGCCATTCTTCTGTGCACTCACACAGCACAGTCAGTGAGCCAAGCTTCTGTGCACTCACACAGCACAGTCAGTGAGCCATTCTTCTCTGCAGACTCACAGAGCAGTCAGTTAGCCATTCTTCAGTGCACTCACACAGCACAGTCAGCGAGCCATTCTTCTGTTCACTCACACAGCACAGTCAGTGAGCCAAGCTTCTGTGCACTCACACAGCACAGTCAGTGAGCCAATCTTCTCTGCAGACTCACAGAGCAGTCAGTTAGCCATTCTTCAGTGCACTCACACAGCACAGTCAGCGAGCCATTCTTCTGTTCACTCACACAGCACAGTCAGTGAGCCAATCTTCTATGCACTCACACAGCAGTCAGTGAGCCATTCTTCAGTGCACTCACACAGCACAGTCAGTGAGCCAATCTTCTGTGCACTCACACAGCACAGTCAGTGAGCCATTCTTCAGTGCACTCACACAGCACAGTCAGTGAGCCATTCTTCTGTGCACTCACACAGCACAGTCAGTGAGCCATTCTTCTGTGCAGACTCACACAGCACAGTCATTGAGCCATTCTTCTGTGCACTCACACAGCACAGTCAGTGAGCCAATCTTCTCTGGAGACTCACACAGCACAGTCAGTGAGCCAATCTTCTCTGCAGACTCACACAGCAGTCAGTGAGCCAATCTTCTCTGCAGACTCACACAGATCAGTCAGTGAGCCGTTCTTCTGTTCACTCACACAGCACAGTCAGTGAGCCAATCTTCTGTGCACTCACACAGCACAGTCAGTGAGCCATTCTTCAGTGCACTCACACAGCACAGTCAGTGAGCCATTCTTCTGTGCACTCACACAGCACAGTCAGTGAGCCAAGCTTCTGTACACTCACACAGCACAGTCAGTGAGCCATTCTTCTCTGCAGACTCACAGAGCAGTCAGTTAGCCATTCTTCAGTGCACTCACACAGCACAGTCAGCGAGCCATTCTTCTGTTCACTCACACAGCACAGTCAGTGAGCCAAGCTTCTGTGCACTCACACAGCACAGTCAGTGAGCCAATCTTCTCTGCAGACTCACAGAGCAGTCAGTTAGCCATTCTTCAGTGCACTCACACAGCACAGTCAGCGAGCCATTCTTCTGTTCACTCACACAGCACAGTCAGTGAGCCAATCTTCTCTGCAGACTCACACAGCAGTCAGTGAGCCATTCTTCAGTGCACTCACACAGCACAGTCAGCGAGCCATTCTTCTGTTCACTCACACAGCACAGTCAGTGAGCCAATCTTCTATGCACTCACACAGCAGTCAGTGAGCCATTCTTCAGTGCACTCACACAGCACAGTCAGTGAGCCAATCTTCTGTGCACTCACACAGCACAGTCAGTGAGCCATTCTTCAGTGCACTCACACAGCACAGTCAGTGAGCCATTCTTCTGTGCACTCACACAGCACAGTCAGTGAGCCATTCTTCTGTGCACTCACACAGCACAGTCAGTGAGCCATTCTTCTGTGCACTCACACAGCACAGTCAGTGAGCCAATCGTCTGTGCACTCACACAGCACAGTCAGTGAGCCAATCGTCTGTGCACTCACACAGCACAGTCAGTGAGCCGTTCTTCTGTGCACTCACACAGCACAGTCAGTGAGCCATTCTTCTGTGCACTCACACAGCACAGTCAGAGAGCCAATCTTCTGTGCACTCACACAGCACAGTCAGTGAGTCATTCTTCTGTGCACTCACACAGCACAGTCAGTGAGCCAATCTTCTGTGCACTCACACAGCACAGTCAGTGAGCCATTCTTCAGTGCACTCACACAGCACAGTCAGTGAACCATTCTTCAGTGCACTCACACAGCACAGTCAGTGAGCCATTCTTCTGTGCATTCACACAGCACAGTCAGTGAGCCATTCTTCTGTGCACTCACACAGCACAGTCAGTGAGCCATTCTTCTGTGCACTCACACAGCACAGTCAGTGAGCCGTTCTTCTGTGCACTCACACAGCACAGTCAATGAGCCGTTCTTCTGTTCACTCACGCAGCACAGTCAGTGAGCCGTTCTTCTGTGCACTCACACAGCACAGTCAGTGAGTCATTCTTCAGTGCACTCACACAGCACAGTCAGTGAGCCATTCTTCAGTGCACTCACACAGCACAGTCAGTGGGCCAAGCTTCTGTGCACTCACACAGCACAGTCAGTGAGCCGTTCTTCTGTGCACTCACACAGCACAGTCAGTGAGCCATTCTTCAGTGCACTCACACAGCACAGTCAGTGAGCCGTTCTTCTGTGCACTCACACAGCACAGTCAGTGAGCCATTCTTCTGTGCACTCACACAGCACAGTCAGTGAGCCATTCTTCTGTGCACTCACACAGCACAGTCAGTGAGCCATTCTTCAGTGCACTCACACAGCACAGTCAGTGAGCCATTCTTCTGTGCACTCACACAGCACAGTCAGTGAGCCAAGCTTCTGTGCACTCACACAGCACAGTCAGTGAGCCGTTCTTCTGTGCACTCACACAGCACAGTCAGTGAGCCATTCTTCTGTTCACTCACACAGCACAGTCAGTGAGCCATTCTTCAGTGCACTCACACAGCACAGTCAGTGAGCCATTCTTCTGTTCACTCACACAGCACAGTCAGTGAGCCATTCTTCAGTGCACTCACACAGCACAGTCAGTGAGCCATTCTTCTGTTCACTCACACAGCACAGTCATTGAGCCATTCTTCAGTGCACTCACACAGCACAGTCAGTGAGCCATTCTTCAGTGCACTCACACAGCACAGTCAGTGAGCCATTCTTCTGTGCACTCACACAACACAGTCAGTGAGCCATTCTTCTGTGCACTCACACAGCACAGTCAGTGAGCCATTCTTCTGTGCACTCACACAGCACAGTCAGTGAGCCGTTCTTCTGTGCACTCACACAGCACAATCAGTGAGCCAATCTTCTCTGCGGACTCACACAGCACAGTCAGTGAGCCATTCTTCTGTGCAGACTCACACAGCACAGTCATTGAGCCATTCTTCTGTGCACTCACACAGCACAGTCAGTGAGCCAATCTTCTCTGCAGACTCACACAGCACAGTCAGTGAGCCAATCTTCTCTGCAGACTCACACAGCAGTCAGTTAGCCATTCTTCAGTGCACTCACACAGCACAGTCAGTGAGCCAAGCTTCAGTGCACTCACACAGCACAGTGAGTCATTCTTCTGTTCACTCACACAGCACAGTCAGTGAGCCAATCTTCTGTGCACTCACACAGCACAGTCAGTGAGCCATTCTTCAGTGCACTCACACAGCACAGTCAGTGAGCCATTCTTCTGTGCACTCACACAGCACAGTCAGTGAGCCAAGCTTCTGTGCACTCACACAGCACAGTCAGTGAGCCGTTCTTCTGTGCACTCACACAGCACAGTCAGTGAGCCATTCTTCTGTTCACTCACACAGCACAGTCAGTGAGCCATTCTTCAGTGCACTCACACAGCACAGTCAGTGAGCCATTCTTCTGTTCACTCACACAGCACAGTCAGTGAGCCATTCTTCAGTGCACTCACACAGCACAGTCAGTGAGCCATTCTTCTGTTCACTCACACAGCACAGTCATTGAGCCATTCTTCAGTGCACTCACACAGCACAGTCAGTGAGCCATTCTTCAGTGCACTCACACAGCACAGTCAGTGAGCCATTCTTCTGTGCACTCACACAACACAGTCAGTGAGCCATTCTTCTGTGCACTCACACAGCACAGTCAGTGAGCCATTCTTCTGTGCACTCACACAGCACAGTCAGTGAGCCGTTCTTCTGTGCACTCACACAGCACAGTCAGTGAGCCAATCTTCTCTGCAGACTCACACAGCACAGTCAGTGAGCCATTCTTCTGTGCAGACTCACACAGCACAGTCATTGAGCCATTCTTCTGTGCACTCACACAGCACAGTCAGTGAGCCAATCTTCTCTGCAGACTCACACAGCAGTCAGTTAGCCATTCTTCAGTGCACTCACACAGCACAGTCAGTGAGCCAAGCTTCAGTGCACTCACACAGCACAGTGAGTCATTCTTCTGTTCACTCACACAGCACAGTCAGTGAGCCAATCTTCTGTGCACTCACACAGCACAGTCAGTGAGCCATTCTTCAGTGCACTCACACAGCACAGTCAGTGAGCCATTCTTCTGTGCACTCACACAGCACAGTCAGTGAGCCAAGCTTCTGTGCACTTACACAGCACAGTCAGTGAGCCATTCTTCTCTGCAGACTCACAGAGCAGTCAGTTAGCCATTCTTCAGTGCACTCACACAGCACAGTCAGCGAGCCATTCTTCTGTTCACTCACACAGCACAGTCAGTGAGCCAAGCTTCTGTGCACTCACACAGCACAGTCAGTGAGCCAATCTTCTCTGCAGACTCACAGAGCAGTCAGTTAGCCATTCTTCAGTGCACTCACACAGCACAGTCAGCGAGCCATTCTTCTGTTCACTCACACAGCACAGTCAGTGAGCCAATCTTCTCTGCAGACTCACACAGCAGTCAGTTAGCCATTCTTCAGTGCACTCACACAGCACAGTCAGTGAGCCAAGCTTCAGTGCACTCACACAGCACAGTGAGTCATTCTTCTGTTCACTCACACAGCACAGTCAGTGAGCCAATCTTCTGTGCACTCACACAGCACAGTCAGTGAGCCATTCTTCAGTGCACTCACACAGCACAGTCAGTGAGCCATTCTTCTGTGCACTCACACAGCACAGTCAGTGAGCCAAGCTTCTGTGCACTCACACAGCACAGTCAGTGAGCCGTTCTTCTGTGCACTCACACAGCACAGTCAGTGAGCCATTCTTCTGTTCACTCACACAGCACAGTCAGTGAGCCAATCTTCAGTGCACTCACACAGCACAGTCAGTGAGCCATTCTTCTGTTCACTCACACAGCACAGTCAGTGAGCCATTCTTCAGTGCACTCACACAGCACAGTCAGTGAGCCATTCTTCTGTTCACTCACACAGCACAGTCATTGAGCCATTCTTCAGTGCACTCACACAGCACAGTCAGTGAGCCATTCTTCAGTGCACTCACACAGCACAGTCAGTGAGCCATTCTTCTGTGCACTCACACAACACAGTCAGTGAGCCATTCTTCTGTGCACTCACACAGCACAGTCAGTGAGCCATTCTTCTGTGCACTCACACAGCACAGTCAGTGAGCCATTCTTCTGTGCACTCACACAACACAGTCAGTGAGCCATTCTTCTGTGCACTCACACAGCACAGTCAGTGAGCCATTCTTCTGTGCACTCACACAGCACAGTCAGTGAGCCGTTCTTCTGTGCACTCACACAGCACAGTCAGTGAGCCAATCTTCTCTGCAGACTCACACAGCACAGTCAGTGAGCCATTCTTCTGTGCAGACTCACACAGCACAGTCATTGAGCCATTCTTCTGTGCACTCACACAGCACAGTCAGTGAGCCAATCTTCTCTGCAGACTCACACAGCACAGTCAGTGAGCCAATCTTCTCTGCAGACTCACACAGCAGTCAGTGAGCCAATCTTCTCTGCAGACTCACACAGCAGTCAGTTAGCCATTCTTCAGTGCACTCACACAGCACAGTCAGTGAGCCAAGCTTCAGTGCACTCACACAGCACAGTGAGTCATTCTTCTGTTCACTCACACAGCACAGTCAGTGAGCCAATCTTCTGTGCACTCACACAGCACAGTCAGTGAGCCATTCTTCAGTGCACTCACACAGCACAGTCAGTGAGCCATTCTTCTGTGCACTCACACAGCACAGTCAGTGAGCCAAGCTTCTGTGCACTCACACAGCACAGTCAGTGAGCCATTCTTCTCTGCAGACTCACAGAGCAGTCAGTTAGCCATTCTTCAGTGCACTCACACAGCACAGTCAGCGAGCCATTCTTCTGTTCACTCACACAGCACAGTCAGTGAGCCAAGCTTCTGTGCACTCACACAGCACAGTCAGTGAGCCAATCTTCTCTGCAGACTCACAGAGCAGTCAGTTAGCCATTCTTCAGTGCACTCACACAGCACAGTCAGCGAGCCATTCTTCTGTTCACTCACACAGCACAGTCAGTGAGCCAATCTTCTGTGCACTCACACAGCAGTCAGTGAGCCATTCTTCAGTGCACTCACACAGCACAGTCAGTGAGCCAATCTTCTGTGCACTCACACAGCACAGTCAGTGAGCCATTCTTCAGTGCACTCACACAGCACAGTCAGTGAGCCATTCTTCTGTGCACTCACACAGCACAGTCAGTGAGCCATTCTTCTGTGCACTCACACAGCACAGTCAGTGAGCCATTCTTCTGTGCACTCACACAGCACAGTCAGTGAGCCAATCGTCTGTGCACTCACACAGCACAGTCAGTGAGCCAATCGTCTGTGCACTCACACAGCACAGTCAGTGAGCCGTTCTTCTGTGCACTCACACAGCACAGTCAGTGAGCCATTCTTCTGTGCACTCACACAGCACAGTCAGAGAGCCAATCTTCTGTGCACTCACACAGCACAGTCAGTGAGTCATTCTTCTGTGCACTCACACAGCACAGTCAGTGAGCCAATCTTCTGTGCACTCACACAGCACAGTCAGTGAGCCATTCTTCAGTGCACTCACACAGCACAGTCAGTGAGCCATTCTTCTGTGCACTCACACAGCACAGTCAGTGAGCCATTCTTCAGTGCACTCACACAGCACAGTCAGTGAGCCATTCTTCTGTGCACTCACACAGCACAGTCAGTGAGCCATTCTTCTGTGCATTCACACAGCACAGTCAGTGAGCCATTCTTCTGTGCACTCACACAGCACAGTCAGTGAGCCATTCTTCTGTGCACTCACACAGCACAGTCAGTGAGCCAAGCTTCTGTGCACTCACACAGCACAGTCAGTGAGCCGTTCTTCTGTGCACTCACACAGCACAGTCAGTGAGCCGTTCTTCTGTGCACTCACACAGCACAGTCAATGAGCCGTTCTTCTGTTCACTAACGCAGCACAGTCAGTGAGCCGTTCTTCTGTGCACTCACACAGCACAGTCAGTGAGTCATTCTTCAGTGCACTCACACAGCACAGTCAGTGAGCCATTCTTCAGTGCACTCACACAGCACAGTCAGTGGGCCAAGCTTCTGTGCACTCACACAGCACAGTCAGTGAGCCGTTCTTCTGTGCACTCACACAGCACAGTCAGTGAGCCATTCTTCAGTGCACTCACACAGCACAGTCAGTGAGCCGTTCTTCTGTGCACTCACACAGCACAGTCAGTGAGCCATTCTTCTGTGCACTCACACAGCACAGTCAGTGAGCCATTCTTCTGTGCACTCACACAGCACAGTCAGTGAGCCATTCTTCAGTGCACTCACACAGCACAGTCAGTGAGCCATTCTTCTGTGCACTCACACAGCACAGTCAGTGAGCCAAGCTTCTGTGCACTCATACAGCACAGTCAGTGAGCCGTTCTTCTGTGCACTCACACAGCACAGTCAGTGAGCCATTCTTCTGTTCACTCACACAGCACAGTCAGTGAGCCATTCTTCAGTGCACTCACACAGCACAGTCAGTGAGCCATTCTTCTGTTCACTCACACAGCACAGTCAGTGAGCCATTCTTCAGTGCACTCACACAGCACAGTCAGTGAGCCATTCTTCTGTTCACTCACACAGCACAGTCATTGAGCCATTCTTCAGTGCACTCACACAGCACAGTCAGTGAGCCATTCTTCAGTGCACTCACACAGCACAGTCAGTGAGCCATTCTTCTGTGCACTCACACAACACAGTCAGTGAGCCATTCTTCTGTGCACTCACACAGCACAGTCAGTGAGCCATTCTTCTGTGCACTCACACAGCACAGTCAGT
The DNA here is from genome assembly GCF_046119375.1 of Phyllobates terribilis. Lineage (NCBI taxonomy): Eukaryota > Metazoa > Chordata > Amphibia > Anura > Dendrobatidae > Phyllobates > Phyllobates terribilis. Next base: position 10,510,528 of record NW_027362767.1, on the reverse strand, counting down.
GAGCCGTTCTTCTGTGCACTCACACAGCACAGTCAGTGAGCCAATCTTCTCTGCAGACTCACACAGCACAGTCAGTGAGCCATTCTTCTGTGCAGACTCACACAGCACAGTCATTGAGCCATTCTTCTGTGCACTCACACAGCACAGTCAGTGAGCCAATCTTCTCTGCAGACTCACACAGCACAGTCAGTGAGCCAATCTTCTCTGCAGACTCACACAGCAGTCAGTGAGCCAATCTTCTCTGCAGACTCACACAGCAGTCAGTGAGCCATTCTTCAGTGCACTCACACAGCACAGTCAGTGAGCCAAGCTTCAGTGCACTCACACAGCACAGTGAGTCATTCTTCTGTTCACTCACACAGCACAGTCAGTGAGCCAATCTTCTGTGCACTCACACAGCACAGTCAGTGAGCCATTCTTCAGTGCACTCACACAGCACAGTCAGTGAGCCATTCTTCTGTGCACTCACACAGCACAGTCAGTGAGCCATTCTTCAGTGCACTCACACAGCACAGTCAGTGAGCCATTCTTCAGTGCACTCACACAGCACAGTCAGCGAGCCATTCTTCTGTTCACTCACACAGCACAGTCAGTGAGCCAAGCTTCTGTGCACTCACACAGCACGGTCAGTGAGCCAATCTTCTCTGCAGACTCACAGAGCAGTCAGTTAGCCATTCTTCAGTGCACTCACACAGCACAGTCAGCGAGCCATTCTTCTGTTCACTCACACAGCAAAGTCAGTGAGCCAATCTTCTGTGCACTCACACAGCACAGTCAGTTAGCCATTCTTCAGTGCACTCACACAGCACAGTCAGCGAGCCATTCTTCTGTTCACTCACACAGCAAAGTCAGTGAGCCAATCTTCTGTGCACTCACACAGCACAGTCAGTGAGCCATTCTTCAGTGCACTCACACAGCACAGTCAGTGAGCCATTCTTCTGTGCACTCACACAGCACAGTCAGTGAGCCATTCTTCTGTGCACTCACACAGCACAGTCAGTGAGCCGTTCTTCTGTGCACTCACGCAGCACAGTCAGTGAGCCAATCGTCTGTTCACTCACACAGCACAGTCATTGAGCCATTCTTCAGTGCACTCACGCAGCACAGTCAGTGAGCCAATCGTCTGTGCACTCACACAGCACAGTCAGTGAGCCATTCTTCTGTGCACTCACACAGCACAGTCAGTGAGCCATTCTTCAGTGCACTCACACAGCACAGTCAGTGAGCCAATCTTCTCTGCAGACTCACACAGCAGTCAGTGACCCATTCTTCAGAGCACTCACACAGCACAGTCAGTGAGCCGTTCTTCTGTGCACTCACACAGCACAGTCAGTGAGCCATTCTTCTGTGCACTCACACAGCACAGTCAGTGAGCCATTCTTCTGTGCACTCACACAGCACAGTCAGTGAGCCATTCTTCAGTGCACTCACACAGCACAGTCAGTGAGCCATTCTTCTGTGCACTCACACAGCACAGTGAGTCATTCTTCTGTTCACTCACACAGCACAGTCAGTGAGCCGTTCTCCTGTGCACTCACACAGCACAGTCAGTGAGCCAATCTTCTGTGCACTCACACAGCACAGTCAGTGAGCCATTCTTCAGTGCACTCACACAGCACAGTCAGTGAGCCATTCTTCAGTGCACTCACACAGCACAGTCAGTGAGCCATTCTTCTGTGCACTCACACAGCACAGCCAGTGAGTCATTCTTCTGTTCACTCACACAGCACAGTCAGTGAGCCGTTCTCCTGTGCACTCACACAGCACAGTCAGTGAGCCAATCTTCTGTGCACTCACACAGCACAGTCAGTGAGCCATTCTTCAGTGCACTCACACAGCACAGTCAGTGAGCCATTCTTCTGTGCCCTCACACAGCACAGTCAGTGAGCCAAGCTTCTGTGCACTCACACAGCACAGTCAGTGAGCCGTTCTTCTGTGCACTCACACAGCACAGTCAGTGAGCCGTTCTTCTGTTCACTCACACAGCACAGTCAGTGAGCCGTTCTTCTGTGCACTCACACAGCACAGTCAGTGAGCCGTTCTTCTGTTCACTCACGCAGCACAGTCAGTGAGCCGTTCGTCTGTGCACTCACACAGCACAGTCAGTGAGTCATTCTTCAGTGCACTCACACAGCACAGTCAGTGAGCCGTTCTTCTGTTCACTCACACAGCACAGTCAGTGAGCCGTTCTTCTGTGCACTCACACAGCACAGTCAGTGGGCCAAGCTTCTGTGCACTCACACAGCACAGTCAGTGAGCCGTTCTTCTGTGCACTCACACAGCACAGTCAGTGAGCCATTCTTCAGTGCACTCACACAGCACAGTCAGTGAGCCGTTCTTCTGTGCACTCACACAGCACAGTCAGTGAGCCATTCTTCTGTGCACTCACACAGCACAGTCAGTGAGCCATTCTTCTGTGCACTCACACAGCACAGTCAGTGAGCCATTCTTCAGTGCACTCACACAGCACAGTCAGTGAGCCATTCTTCTGTGCACTCACACAGCACAGTCAGTGAGACGTTCTTCTGTGCACTCACACAGCACAGTCAGTGAGCCGTTCTTCTGTGCACTCACACAGCACAGTCAGTGAGCCATTCTTCTGTTCACTCACACAGCAGTCAGTGAGCCATTCTTCAGTGCACTCACACAGCACAGTCAGTGAGCCAATCTTCTCTGCAGACTCACACAGCACAGTCAGTGAGCCATTCTTCTGTGCAGACTCACACAGCACAGTCAGTGAGACATTCTTCTGTGCACTCACACAGCACAGTCAGTGAGCCATTCTTCTGTGCACTCACACAGCACAGTCAGTGAGCCGTTCTTCTGTGCACTCACACAGCACAGTCAGTGAGCCAATCTTCTGTTCACTCACACAGCACAGTCAGTGAGCCAATCTTCTGTGCACTCACACAGCACAGTCAGTGAGTCATTCTTCTGTGCACTCACACAGCACAGTCAGTGAGTCATTCTTCAGTGCACTCACACAGCACAGTCAGTGAGCCATTCTTCAGTGCACTCACACAGCACAGTCAGTGAGCCATTCTTCAGTGCACTCACACAGCACAGTCAGTGAGCCATTCTTCTGTGCACTCACACAGCACAGTCAGTGAGCCATTCTTCTGTTCACTCACACAGCACAGTCAGTGAGCCATTCTTCAGTGCACTCACACAGCACAGTCAGTGAGCCATTCTTCTGTGCACTCACACAGCACAGTCAGTGAGCCATTCTTCAGTGCACTCACACAGCACAGTCAGTGAGCCATTCTTCTGTGCACTCACACAGCAGTCAGTGAGCCAAGCTTCTGTGCACTCACACAGCACAGTCAGTGAGCCGTTCTTCTGTGCACTCACACAGCACAGTCAGTGAGCCGTTCTTCTGTTCACTCACACAGCACAGTCAGTGAGCCATTCTTCTGTTCACTCACACAGCACAGTCAGTGAGCCATTCTTCAGTGCACTCACACAGCACAGTCAGTGAGCCATTCTTCTGTTCACACACACAGCACAGTCAGTGAGCCATTCTTCAGTGCACTCACACAGCACAGTCAGTGAGCCATTCTTCTGTGCACTCACACAACACAGTCAGTGAGCCATTCTTCTGTGCACTCACACAGCACAGTCAGTGAGCCATTCTTCAGTGCACTCACACAGCAGTCAGTGAGCCAATCTTCTCTGCAGACTCACACAGCAGTCAGTGAGCCATTCTTCAGTGCACTCACACAGCACAGTCAGTGAGCCAAGCTTCTGTGCACTCACACAGCACAGCCAGTGAGTCATTCTTCAGTGCACTCACACAGCACAGTCAGTGAGCCATTCTTCAGTGCACTCACACAGCACAGTCAGTGAGCCATTCTTCAGTGCACTCACACAGCACAGTCAGTGAGCCATTCTTCTGTGCACTCACACAGCACAGTCAGTGAGCCATTCTTCAGTGCACTCACACAGCACAGTCAGTGAGCCATTCTTCAGTGCACTCACACAGCACAGTCAGTGAGCCATTCTTCAGTGCACTCACACAGCACAGTCAGTGAGCCATTCTTCTGTGCACTCACACAGCACAGTCAGTAAGCCATTCTTCTGTTCACTCACACAGCACAGTCAGTGAGCCGTTCTTCTGTGCACTCACACAGCACAGTCAGTGAGCCAATCTTCTGTGCACTCACACAGCACAGTCAGTGAGCCATTCTTCAGTGCACTCACACAGCACAGTCAGTGAGCCATTCTTCTGTTCACTCACACAGCACAGTCATTGAGCCATTCTTCAGTGCACTCACACAGCACAGTCAGTGAGCCATTCTTCTGTGCACTCACACAACACAGTCAGTGAGCCATTCTTCTGTGCACTCACACAGCACAGTCAGTGAGCCATTCTTCAGTGCACTCACACAGCAGTCAGTGAGCCAATCTTCTCTGCAGACTCACACAGCAGTCAGTGAGCCATTCTTCAGTGCACTCACACAGCACAGTCAGTGAGCCAAGCTTCTGTGCACTCACACAGCACAGCCAGTGAGTCATTCTTCAGTGCACTCACACAGCACAGTCAGTGAGCCATTCTTCAGTGCACTCACACAGCACAGTCAGTGAGCCATTCTTCAGTGCACTCACACAGCACAGTCAGTGAGCCATTCTTCTGTGCACTCACACAGCACAGTCAGTGAGCCATTCTTCAGTGCACTCACACAGCACAGTCAGTGAGCCATTCTTCAGTGCACTCACACAGCACAGTCAGTGAGCCATTCTTCAGTGCACTCACACAGCACAGTCAGTGAGCCATTCTTCTGTGCACTCACACAGCACAGTCAGTAAGCCATTCTTCTGTTCACTCACACAGCACAGTCAGTGAGCCGTTCTTCTGTGCACTCACACAGCACAGTCAGTGAGCCAATCTTCTGTGCACTCACACAGCACAGTCAGTGAGCCATTCTTCAGTGCACTCACACAGCACAGTCAGTGAGCCATTCTTCTGTTCACTCACACAGCACAGTCATTGAGCCATTCTTCAGTGCACTCACACAGCACAGTCAGTGAGCCATTCTTCAGTGCACTCACACAGCACAGTCAGTGAGCCATTCTTCTGTGCACTCACACAACACAGTCAGTGAGCCATTCTTCTGTGCACTCACACAGCACAGTCAGTGAGCCATTCTTCTGTGCACTCACACAGCACAGTCAGTGAGCCGTTCTTCTGTGCACTCACACAGCACAGTCAGTGAGCCATTCTTCTGTGCAGACTCACACAGCACAGTCATTGAGCCATTCTTCTGTGCACTCTCACAGCACAGTCAGTGAGCCAATCTTCTCTGCAGACTCACACAGCACAGTCAGTGAGCCAATCTTCTCTGCAGACTCACACAGCAGTCAGTGAGCCATTCTTCAGAGCACTCACACAGCACAGTCAGTGAGCCAAGCTTCTGTGCACTCACACAGCACAGCCAGTGAGTCATTCTTCTGTTCACTCACACAGCACAGTCAGTGAGCCAATCTTCTGTGCACTCACACAGCACAGTCAGTGAGTCATTCTTCTGTGCACTCACACAGCACAGTCAGTGAGTCATTCTTCAGTGCACTCACACAGCACAGTCAGTGAGCCATTCTTCAGTGCACTCACACAGCACAGTCAGTGAGCCATTCTTCAGTGCACTCACACAGCACAGTCAGTGAGCCATTCTTCTGTGCACTCACACAGCACAGTCAGTGAGCCATTCTTCTGTTCACTCACACAGCACAGTCAGTGAGCCATTCTTCTGTGCACTCACACAGCACAGTCAGTGAGCCATTCTTCACTGCACTCACACAGCACAGTCAGTGAGCCATTCTTCTGTGCACTCACACAGCAGTCAGTGAGCCAAGCTTCTGTGCACTCACACAGCACAGTCAGTGAGCCATTCTTCAGTGCACTCACACAGCACAGTCAGTGAGCCAAGCTTCTGTGCAGACTCACACAGCAGTCAGTGAGCCATTCTTCAGAGCACTCACACAGCACAGTCAGTGAGCCAAGCTTCTGTGCACTCACACAGCACAGCCAGTGAGTCATTCTTCTGTTCACTCACACAGCACAGTCAGTGAGCCAATCTTCTGTGCACTCACACAGCACAGTCAGTGAGTCATTCTTCTGTGCACTCACACAGCACAGTCAGTGAGTCATTCTTCAGTGCACTCACACAGCACAGTCAGTGAGCCATTCTTCAGTGCACTCACACAGCACAGTCAGTGAGCCATTCTTCAGTGCACTCACACAGCACAGTCAGTGAGCCATTCTTCTGTGCACTCACACAGCACAGTCAGTGAGCCATTCTTCTGTTCACTCACACAGCACAGTCAGTGAGCCATTCTTCTGTGCACTCACACAGCACAGTCAGTGAGCCATTCTTCTGTTCACTCACACAGCACAGTCAGTGAGCCATTCTTCTGTGCACTCACACAGCACAGTCAGTGAGCCATTCTTCACTGCACTCACACAGCACAGTCAGTGAGCCATTCTTCTGTGCACTCACACAGCAGTCAGTGAGCCAAGCTTCTGTGCACTCACACAGCACAGTCAGTGAGCCGTTCTTCAGTGCACTCACACAGCACAGTCAGTGAGCCATTCTTCAGTGCACTCACACAGCACAGTCAGTGAGCCATTCTTCTGTTCACTCACACAGCACAGTCAGTGAGCCATTCTTTTGTTCACTCACACAGCACAGTCATTGAGCCATTCTTCAGTGCACTCACACAGCACAGTCAGTGAGCCATTCTTCAGTGCACTCACACAGCACAGTCAGTGAGCCATTCTTCTGTGCACTCACACAACACAGTCAGTGAGCCATTCTTCTGTGCACTCACACAGCACAGTCAGTGAGCCATTCTTCAGTGCTCTCACACAGCAGTCAGTGAGCCAATCTTCTCTGCAGACTCACACAGCAGTCAGTGAGCCATTCTCCAGTGCACTCACACAGCACAGTCAGTGAGCCAAGCTTCTGTGCACTCACACAGCACAGCCAGTGAGCCATTCTTCAGTGCACTCACACAGCACAGTCAGTGAGCCGTTCTTCTGTGCACTCACACAGCACAGTCAGTGAGCCAATCTTCTGTGCACTCACACAGCACAGTCAGTGAGCCATTCTTCAGTGCACTCACACAGCACAGTCAGTGAGCCATTCTTCTGTGCACTCACACAGCACAGTCAGTGAGCCATTCTTCAGTGCACTCACACAGCACAGTCAGTGAGCCATTCTTCTGTGCACTCACACAGCACAGTCAGTGAGCCATTCTTCAGTGCACTCACACAGCACAGTCAGTGAGCCATTCTTCTGTGCACTCACACAGCACAGCCAGTGAGTCATTCTTCTGTTCACTCACACAGCACAGTCAGTGAGCCGTTCTCCTGTGCACTCACACAGCACAGTCAGTGAGCCAATCTTCTGTGCACTCACACAGCACAGTCAGTGAGCCATTCTTCAGTGCACTCACACAGCACAGTCAGTGAGCCATTCTTCTGTGCACTCACACAGCACAGTCAGTGAGCCATTCTTCAGTGCACTCACACAGCACAGTCAGTGAGCCATTCTTCTGTGCACTCACACAGCACAGTCAGTGAGCCATTCTTCTGTGCACTCACACAACACAGTCAGTGAGCCATTCTTCTGTGCACTCACACAGCACAGTCAGTGAGCCGTTCTTCTGTGCACTCACACAGCACAGTCAGTGAGCCGTTCTTCTGTTCACTCACACAGCACAGTCAGTGAGCCGTTCTTCTGTTCACTCACACAGCACAGTCAGTGAGCCGTTCTTCTGTGCACTCACACAGCACAGTCAGTGAGCCGTTCTTCTGTTCACTCACGCAGCACAGTCAGTGAGCCGTTCTTCTGTGCACTCACACAGCACAGTCAGTGAGCCGTTCTTCTGTTCACTCACACAGCACAGTCAGTGAGCCGTTCTTCTGTGCACTCACACAGCACAGTCAGTGGGCCAAGCTTCTGTGCACTCACACAGCACAGTCAGTGAGCCGTTCTTCTGTGCACTCACACAGCACAGTCAGTGAGCCGTTCTTCTGTGCACTCACACAGCACAGTCAGTGAGCCATTCTTCTGTGCAGACTCACACAGCACAGTCATTGAGCCATTCTTCTGTGCACTCACACAGCACAGTCAGTGAGCCAATCTTCTCTGCAGACTCACACAGCACAGTCAGTGAGCCAATCTTCTCTGCAGACTCACACAGCAGTCAGTGAGCCATTCTTCAGAGCACTCACACAGCACAGTCAGTGAGCCAAGCTTCTGTGCACTCACACAGCACAGTCAGTGAGTCATTCTTCTGTGCACTCACACAGCACAGTCAGTGAGCCAATCTTCTGTGCACTCACACAGCACAGTCAGTGAGCCATTCTTCAGTGCACTCACACAGCACAGTCAGTGAGCCAATCGTCTGTGCACTCACACAGCACAGTCAGTGAGTCATTCTTCTGTTCACTCACACAGCACAGTCAGTGAGCCAAGCTTCTGTGCACTCACACAGCACAGTCAGTGAGTCATTCTTCTGTTCACTCACACAGCACAGTCAGTGAGCCGTTCTCCTGTGCACTCACACAGCACAGTCAGTGAGCCATTCTTCTGTGCACTCACACAGCACAGTCAGTGGGCCAAGCTTCTGTGCACTCACACAGCACAGTCAGTGAGCCGTTCTTCTGTGCACTCACACAGCACAGTCAGTGAGCCATTCTTCAGTGCACTCACACAGCACAGTCAGTGAGCCGTTCTTCTGTGCACTCACACAGCACAGTCAGTGAGCCATTCTTCTGTGCACTCACACAGCACAGTCAGTGAGCCATTCTTCTGTGCACTCACACAGCACAGTCAGTGAGCCATTCTTCAGTGCACTCACACAGCACAGTCAGTGAGCCATTCTTCTGTGCACTCACACAGCACAGTCAGTGAGCCGTTCTTCTGTGCACTCACACAGCACAGTCAGTGAGCCGTTCTTCTGTGCACTCACACAGCACAGTCAGTGAGCCATGCTTCTGTTCACTCACACAGCAGTCAGTGAGCCATTCTTCAGTGCACTCACACAGCACAGTCAGTGAGCCAATCTTCTCTGCAGACTCACACAGCACAGTCAGTGAGCCATTCTTCTGTGCAGACTCACACAGCACAGTCAGTGAGCCAATCTTCTCTGCAGACTCACACAGCACAGTCATTGAGCCATTCTTCTGTACACTCACACAGCACAGTCAGTGAGCCAATCTTCTCTGCAGACTCACACAGCACAGTCAGTGAGCCAATCTTCTCTGCAGACTCACACAGCAGTCAGTGAGCCAATCTTCTCTGCAGACTCACACAGCAGTCAGTGACCCATTCTTCAGAGCACTCATACAGCACAGTCAGTGAGCCAAGCTTCTGTGCACTCACACAGCACAGCCAGTGAGTCATTCTTCTGTTCACTCACACAGCACAGTCAGTGAGCCAATCTTCTGTGCACTCACACAGCACAGTCAGTGAGTCATTCTTCTGTGCACTCACACAGCACAGTCAGTGAGTCATTCTTCAGTGCACTCACACAGCACAGTCAGTGAGCCATTCTTCAGTGCACTCACACAGCACAGTCAGTGAGCCATTCTTCAGTGCACTCACACAGCACAGTCAGTGAGCCATTCTTCTGTGCACTCACACAGCACAGTCAGTGAGCCATTCTTCTGTTCACTCACACAGCACAGTCAGTGAGCCATTCTTCAGTGCACTCACACAGCACAGTCAGTGAGCCATTCTTCTGTGCACTCACACAGCACAGTCAGTGAGCCATTCTTCAGTGCACTCACACAGCACAGTCAGTGAGCCATTCTTCTGTGCACTCACACAGCAGTCAGTGAGCCAAGCTTCTGTGCACTCACACAGCACAGTCAGTGAGCCGTTCTTCTGTGCACTCACACAGCACAGTCAGTGAGCCGTTCTTCTGTTCACTCACACAGCACAGTCAGTGAGCCATTCTTCTGTTCACTCACACAGCACAGTCAGTGAGCCATTCTTCAGTGCACTCACACAGCACAGTCAGTGAGCCATTCTTCTGTTCACTCACACAGCACAGTCAGTGAGCCATTCTTCTGTTCACTCACACAGCACAGTCATTGAGCCATTCTTCAGTGCACACACACAGCACAGTCAGTGAGCCATTCTTCAGTGCACTCACACAGCACAGTCAGTGAGCCATTCTTCTGTGCACTCACACAACACAGTCAGTGAGCCATTCTTCTGTGCACTCACACAGCACAGTCAGTGAGCCATTCTTCAGTGCACTCACACAGCAGTCAGTGAGCCAATCTTCTCTGCAGACTCACACAGCAGTCAGTGAGCCATTCTTCAGTGCACTCACACAGCACAGTCAGTGAGCCAAGCTTCTGTGCACTCACACAGCACAGCCAGTGAGTCATTCTTCAGTGCACTCACACAGCACAGTCAGTGAGCCATTCTTCAGTGCACTCACACAGCACAGTCAGTGAGCCATTCTTCTGTTCACTCACACAGCACAGTCAGTGAGCCGTTCTTCTGTGCACTCACACAGCACAGTCAGTGAGCCAATCTTCTGTGCACTCACACAGCACAGTCAGTGAGCCATTCTTCAGTGCACTCACACAGCACAGTCAGTGAGCCATTCTTCTGTTCACTCACACAGCACAGTCATTGAGCCATTCTTCAGTGCACTCACACAGCACAGTCAGTGAGCCATTCTTCAGTGCACTCACACAGCACAGTCAGTGAGCCATTCTTCTGTGCACTCACACAACACAGTCAGTGAGCCATTCTTCTGTGCACTCACACAGCACAGTCAGTGAGCCATTCTTCTGTGCACTCACACAGCACAGTCAGTGAGCCGTTCTTCTGTGCACTCACACAGCACAGTCAGTGAGCCATTCTTCTGTGCAGACTCACACAGCACAGTCATTGAGCCATTCTTCTGTGCACTCACACAGCACAGTCAGTGAGCCAATCTTCTCTGCAGACTCACACAGCACAGTCAGTGAGCCAATCTTCTCTGCAGACTCACACAGCAGTCAGTGAGCCATTCTTCAGAGCACTCACACAGCACAGTCAGTGAGCCAAGCTTCTGTGCACTCACACAGCACAGCCAGTGAGTCATTCTTCTGTTCACTCACACAGCACAGTCAGTGAGCCAATCTTCTGTGCACTCACACAGCACAGTCAGTGAGTCATTCTTCTGTGCACTCACACAGCACAGTCAGTGAGTCATTCTTCAGTGCACTCACACAGCACAGTCAGTGAGCCATTCTTCAGTGCACTCACACAGCACAGTCAGTGAGCCATTCTTCAGTGCACTCACACAGCACAGTCAGTGAGCCATTCTTCTGTGCACTCACACAGCACAGTCAGTGAGCCATTCTTCTGTTCACTCACACAGCACAGTCAGTGAGCCATTCTTCTGTGCACTCACACAGCACAGTCAGTGAGCCATTCTTCACTGCACTCACACAGCACAGTCAGTGAGCCATTCTTCTGTGCACTCACACAGCACAGTCAGTGAGCCATTCTTCAGTGCACTCACACAGCACAGTCAGTGAGCCAAGCTTCTGTGCAGACTCACACAGCAGTCAGTGAGCCATTCTTCAGAGCACTCACACAGCACAGTCAGTGAGCCAAGCTTCTGTGCACTCACACAGCACAGCCAGTGAGTCATTCTTCAGTGCACTCACACAGCACAGTCAGTGAGCCATTCTTCAGTGCACTCACACAGCACAGTCAGTGAGCCATTCTTCTGTTCACTCACACAGCACAGTCAGTGAGCCATTCTTTTGTTCACTCACACAGCACAGTCAGTGAGCCATTCTTTTGTTCACTCACACAGCACAGTCATTGAGCCATTCTTCAGTGCACTCACACAGCACAGTCAGTGAGCCATTCTTCAGTGCACTCACACAGCACAGTCAGTGAGCCATTCTTCTGTGCACTCACACAACACAGTCAGTGAGCCATTCTTCTGTGCACTCACACAGCACAGTCAGTGAGCCATTCTTCAGTGCACTCACACAGCAGTCAGTGAGCCAATCTTCTCTGCAGACTCACACAGCAGTCAGTGAGCCATTCTCCAGTGCACTCACACAGCACAGTCAGTGAGCCAAGCTTCTGTGCACTCACACAGCACAGCCAGTGAGCCATTCTTCAGTGCACTCACACAGCACAGTCAGTGAGCCGTTCTTCTGTGCACTCACACAGCACAGTCAGTGAGCCAATCTTCTGTGCACTCACACAGCACAGTCAGTGAGCCATTCTTCAGTGCACTCACACAGCACAGTCAGTGAGCCATTCTTCTGTGCACTCACACAGCACAGTCAGTGAGCCATTCTTCAGTGCACTCACACAGCACAGTCAGTGAGCCATTCTTCTGTGCACTCACACAGCACAGTCAGTGAGCCATTCTTCAGTGCACTCACACAGCACAGTCAGTGAGCCATTCTTCTGTGCACTCACACAGCACAGCCAGTGAGTCATTCTTCTGTTCACTCACACAGCACAGTCAGTGAGCCGTTCTCCTGTGCACTCACACAGCACAGTCAGTGAGCCAATCTTCTGTGCACTCACACAGCACAGTCAGTGAGCCATTCTTCAGTGCACTCACACAGCACAGTCAGTGAGCCATTCTTCTGTGCACTCACACAGCACAGTCAGTGAGCCATTCTTCAGTGCACTCACACAGCACAGTCAGTGAGCCATTCTTCTGTGCACTCACACAGCACAGTCAGTGAGCCATTCTTCTGTGCACTCACACAACACAGTCAGTGAGCCATTCTTCTGTGCACTCACACAGCACAGTCAGTGAGCCGTTCTTCTGTGCACTCACACAGCACAGTCAGTGAGCCGTTCTTCTGTTCACTCACACAGCACAGTCAGTGAGCCGTTCTTCTGTTCACTCACGCAGCACAGTCAGTGAGCCGTTCTTCTGTGCACTCACACAGCACAGTCAGTGAGTCATTCTTCAGTGCACTCACACAGCACAGTCAGTGAGCCGTTCTTCTGTTCACTCACACAGCACAGTCAGTGAGCCGTTCTTCTGTGCACTCACACAGCACAGTCAGTGGGCCAAGCTTCTGTGCACTCACACAGCACAGTCAGTGAGCCGTTCTTCTGTGCACTCACACAGCACAGTCAGTGAGCCGTTCTTCTGTGCACTCACACAGCACAGTCAGTGAGCCATTCTTCTGTGCAGACTCACACAGCACAGTCATTGAGCCATTCTTCTGTGCACTCACACAGCACAGTCAGTGAGCCAATCTTCTCTGCAGACTCACACAGCACAGTCAGTGAGCCAATCTTCTCTGCAGACTCACACAGCAGTCAGTGAGCCATTCTTCAGAGCACTCACACAGCACAGTCAGTGAGCCAAGCTTCTGTGCACTCACACAGCACAGTCAGTGAGTCATTCTTCTGTGCACTCACACAGCACAGTCAGTGAGCCAATCTTCTGTGCACTCACACAGCACAGTCAGTGAGCCATTCTTCAGTGCACTCACACAGCACAGTCAGTGAGCCAATCGTCTGTGCACTCACACAGCACAGTCAGTGAGTCATTCTTCTGTTCACTCACACAGCACAGTCAGTGAGCCAAGCTTCTGTGCACTCACACAGCACAGTCAGTGAGTCATTCTTCTGTTCACTCACACAGCACAGTCAGTGAGCCGTTCTCCTGTGCACTCACACAGCACAGTCAGTGAGCCATTCTTCTGTGCACTCACACAGCACAGTCAGTGGGCCAAGCTTCTGTGCACTCACACAGCACAGTCAGTGAGCCGTTCTTCTGTGCACTCACACAGCACAGTCAGTGAGCCATTCTTCAGTGCACTCACACAGCACAGTCAGTGAGCCGTTCTTCTGTGCACTCACACAGCACAGTCAGTGAGCCATTCTTCTGTGCACTCACACAGCACAGTCAGTGAGCCATTCTTCTGTGCACTCACACAGCACAGTCAGTGAGCCATTCTTCAGTGCACTCACACAGCACAGTCAGTGAGCCATTCTTCTGTGCACTCACACAGCACAGTCAGTGAGCCATTCTTCTGTTCACTCACACAGCAGTCAGTGAGCCATTCTTCAGTGCACTCACACAGCACAGTCAGTGAGCCAATCTTCTCTGCAGACTCACACAGCACAGTCAGTGAGCCATTCTTCTGTGCAGACTCACACAGCACAGTCAGTGAGCCATTCTTCTGTGCACTCACACAGCACAGTCAGTGAGCCATTCTTCTGTGCACTCACACAGCACAGTCAGTGAGCCGTTCTTCTGTGCACTCACACAGCACAGTCAGTGAGCCAATCTTCTCTGCAGACTCACACAGCACAGTCATTGAGCCATTCTTCTGTACACTCACACAGCACAGTCAGTGAGCCAATCTTCTCTGCAGACTCACACAGCACAGTCAGTGAGCCAATCTTCTCTGCAGACTCACACAGCAGTCAGTGAGCCAATCTTCTCTGCAGACTCACACAGCAGTCAGTGACCCATTCTTCAGAGCACTCATACAGCACAGTCAGTGAGCCAAGCTTCTGTGCACTCACACAGCACAGCCAGTGAGTCATTCTTCTGTTCACTCACACAGCACAGTCAGTGAGCCAATCTTCTGTGCACTCACACAGCACAGTCAGTGAGTCATTCTTCTGTGCACTCACACAGCACAGTCAGTGAGTCATTCTTCAGTGCACTCACACAGCACAGTCAGTGAGCCATTCTTCAGTGCACTCACACAGCACAGTCAGTGAGCCATTCTTCAGTGCACTCACACAGCACAGTCAGTGAGCCATTCTTCTGTGCACTCACACAGCAGTCAGTGAGCCAAGCTTCTGTGCACTCACACAGCACAGTCAGTGAGCCATTCTTCTGTTCACTCACACAGCACAGTCAGTGAGCCATTCTTCAGTGCACTCACACAGCACAGTCAGTGAGCCATTCTTCTGTGCACTCACACAGCACAGTCAGTGAGCCATTCTTCAGTGCACTCACACAGCACAGTCAGTGAGCCATTCTTCTGTGCACTCACACAGCAGTCAGTGAGCCAAGCTTCTGTGCACTCACACAGCACAGTCAGTGAGCCGTTCTTCTGTGCACTCACACAGCACAGTCAGTGAGCCGTTCTTCTGTTCACTCACACAGCACAGTCAGTGAGCCATTCTTCTGTTCACTCACACAGCACAGTCAGTGAGCCATTCTTCAGTGCACTCACACAGCACAGTCAGTGAGCCATTCTTCTGTTCACTCACACAGCACAGTCAGTGAGCCATTCTTCTGTTCACTCACACAGCACAGTCAGTGAGCCATTCTTCAGTGCACACACACAGCACAGTCAGTGAGCCATTCTTCAGTGCACTCACACAGCACAGTCAGTGAGCCATTCTTCTGTGCACTCACACAACACAGTCAGTGAGCCATTCTTCTGTGCACTCACACAGCACAGTCAGTGAGCCATTCTTCAGTGCACTCACACAACAGTCAGTGAGCCAATCTTCTCTGCAGACTCACACAGCAGTCAGTGAGCCATTCTTCAGTGCACTCACACAGCACAGTCAGTGAGCCAAGCTTCTGTGCACTCACACAGCACAGCCAGTGAGTCATTCTTCAGTGCACTCACACAGCACAGTCAGTGAGCCATTCTTCAGTGCACTCACACAGCACAGTCAGTGAGCCATTCTTCAGTGCACTCACACAGCACAGTCAGTGAGCCATTCTTCTGTGCACTCACACAGCACAGTCAGTGAGCCATTCTTCAGTGCACTCACACAGCACAGTCAGTGAGCCATTCTTCAGTGCACTCACACAGCACAGTCAGTGAGCCATTCTTCAGTGCACTCACACAGCACAGTCAGTGAGCCATTCTTCTGTGCACTCACACAGCACAGTCAGTGAGCCATTCTTCTGTTCACTCACACAGCACAGTCAGTGAGCCGTTCTTCTGTGCACTCACACAGCACAGTCAGTGAGCCAATCTTCTGTGCACTCACACAGCACAGTCAGTGAGCCATTCTTCAGTGCACTCACACAGCACAGTCAGTGAGCCATTCTTCTGTTCACTCACACAGCACAGTCAGTGAGCCATTCTTCTGTTCACTCACACAGCACAGTCATTGAGCCATTCTTCAGTGCACTCACACAGCACAGTCAGTGAGCCATTCTTCAGTGCACTCACACAGCACAGTCAGTGAGCCATTCTTCTGTGCACTCACACAGCACAGTCAGTGAGCCATTCTTCAGTGCACTCACACAGCACAGTCAGTGAGCCATTCTTCAGTGCACTCACACAGCACAGTCAGTGAGCCATTCTTCAGTGCACTCACACAGCACAGTCAGTGAGCCATTCTTCTGTGCACTCACACAGCACAGTCAGTGAGCCATTCTTCTGTTCACTCACACAGCACAGTCAGTGAGCCGTTCTTCTGTGCACTCACACAGCACAGTCAGTGAGCCAATCTTCTGTGCACTCACACAGCACAGTCAGTGAGCCATTCTTCAGTGCACTCACACAGCACAGTCAGTGAGCCATTCTTCTGTTCACTCACACAGCACAGTCAGTGAGCCATTCTTCTGTTCACTCACACAGCACAGTCATTGAGCCATTCTTCAGTGCACTCACACAGCACAGTCAGTGAGCCATTCTTCAGTGCACTCACACAGCACAGTCAGTGAGCCATTCTTCTGTGCACTCACACAACACAGTCAGTGAGCCATTCTTCTGTGCACTCACACAGCACAGTCAGTGAGCCATTCTTCTGTGCACTCACACAGCACAGTCAGTGAGCCGTTCTTCTGTGCACTCACACAGCACAGTCAGTGAGCCATTCTTCTGTGCAGACTCACACAGCACAGTCATTGAGCCATTCTTCTGTGCACTCACACAGCACAGTCAGTGAGCCAATCTTCTCTGCAGACTCACACAGCACAGTCAGTGAGCCAATCTTCTCTGCAGACTCACACAGCAGTCAGTGAGCCATTCTTCAGAGCACTCACACAGCACAGTCAGTGAGCCAAGCTTCTGTGCACTCACACAGCACAGCCAGTGAGTCATTCTTCTGTTCACTCACACAGCACAGTCAGTGAGCCAATCTTCTGTGCACTCACACAGCACAGTCAGTGAGTCATTCTTCTGTGCACTCACACAGCACAGTCAGTGAGTCATTCTTCAGTGCACTCACACAGCACAGTCAGTGAGCCATTCTTCAGTGCACTCACACAGCACAGTCAGTGAGCCATTCTTCAGTGCACTCACACAGCACAGTCAGTGAGCCATTCTTCTGTGCACTCACACAGCACAGTCAGTGAGCCATTCTTCTGTTCACTCACACAGAACAGTCAGTGAGCCATTCTTCTGTGCACTCACACAGCACAGTCAGTGAGCCATTCTTCACTGCACTCACACAGCACAGTCAGTGAGCCATTCTTCTGTGCACTCACACAGCACAGTCAGTGAGCCGTTCTTCAGTGCACTCACACAGCACAGTCAGTGAGCCATTCTTCAGTGCACTCACACAGCACAGTCAGTGAGCCATTCTTCTGTTCACTCACACAGCACAGTCAGTGAGCCATTCTTCAGTGCACTCACACAGCACAGTCAGTGAGCCATTCTTCTGTTCACTCACACAGCACAGTCAGTGAGCCATTCTTCTGTTCACTCACACAGCACAGTCAGTGAGCCATTCTTCAGTGCACACACACAGCACAGTCAGTGAGCCATTCTTCAGTGCACTCACACAGCACAGTCAGTGAGCCATTCTTCTGTGCACTCACACAACACAGTCAGTGAGCCATTCTTCTGTGCACTCACACAGCACAGTCAGTGAGCCATTCTTCAGTGCACTCACACAGCAGTCAGTGAGCCAATCTTCTCTGCAGACTCACACAGCAGTCAGTGAGCCATTCTTCAGTGCACTCACACAGCACAGTCAGTGAGCCAAGCTTCTGTGCACTCACACAGCACAGCCAGTGAGTCATTCTTCAGTGCACTCACACAGCACAGTCAGTGAGCCATTCTTCAGTGCACTCACACAGCACAGTCAGTGAGCCATTCTTCAGTGCACTCACACAGCACAGTCAGTGAGCCATTCTTCTGTGCACTCACACAGCACAGTCAGTGAGCCATTCTTCAGTGCACTCACACAGCACAGTCAGTGAGCCATTCTTCAGTGCACTCACACAGCACAGTCAGTGAGCCATTCTTCAGTGCACTCACACAGCACAGTCAGTGAGCCATTCTTCTGTGCACTCACACAGCACAGTCAGTGAGCCATTCTTCTGTTCACTCACACAGCACAGTCAGTGAGCCGTTCTTCTGTGCACTCACACAGCACAGTCAGTGAGCCAATCTTCTGTGCACTCACACAGCACAGTCAGTGAGCCATTCTTCAGTGCACTCACACAGCACAGTCAGTGAGCCATTCTTCTGTTCACTCACACAGCACAGTCATTGAGCCATTCTTCAGTGCACTCACACAGCACAGTCAGTGAGCCATTCTTCAGTGCACTCACACAGCACAGTCAGTGAGCCATTCTTCTGTGCACTCACACAACACAGTCAGTGAGCCATTCTTCTGTGCACTCACACAGCACAGTCAGTGAGCCATTCTTCTGTGCACTCACACAGCACAGTCAGTGAGCCGTTCTTCTGTGCACTCACACAGCACAGTCAGTGAGCCATTCTTCTGTGCAGACTCACACAGCACAGTCATTGAGCCATTCTTCTGTGCACTCACACAGCACAGTCAGTGAGCCAATCTTCTCTGCAGACTCACACAGCACAGTCAGTGAGCCAATCTTCTCTGCAGACTCACACAGCAGTCAGTGAGCCATTCTTCAGAGCACCCACACAGCACAGTCAGTGAGCCAAGCTTCTGTGCACTCACACAGCACAGCCAGTGAGTCATTCTTCTGTTCACTCACACAGCACAGTCAGTGAGCCAATCTTCTGTGCACTCACACAGCACAGTCAGTGAGTCATTCTTCTGTGCACTCACACAGCACAGTCAGTGAGTCATTCTTCAGTGCACTCACACAGCACAGTCAGTGAGCCATTCTTCAGTGCACTCACACAGCACAGTCAGTGAGCCATTCTTCAGTGCACTCACACAGCACAGTCAGTGAGCCATTCTTCTGTGCACTCACACAGCACAGTCAGTGAGCCATTCTTCTGTTCACTCACACAGCACAGTCAGTGAGCCATTCTTCTGTGCACTCACACAGCACAGTCAGTGAGCCATTCTTCACTGCACTCACACAGCACAGTCAGTGAGCCATTCTTCTGTGCACTCACACAGCAGTCAGTGAGCCAAGCTTCTGTGCACTCACACAGCACAGTCAGTGAGCCGTTCTTCAGTGCACTCACACAGCACAGTCAGTGAGCCATTCTTCAGTGCACTCACACAGCACAGTCAGTGAGCCATTCTTCTGTTCACTCACACAGCACAGTCAGTGAGCCATTCTTTTGTTCACTCACACAGCACAGTCAGTGAGCCATTCTTTTGTTCACTCACACAGCACAGTCATTGAGCCATTGTTCAGTGCACTCACACAGCACAGTCAGTGAGCCATTCTTCAGTGCACTCACACAGCACAGTCAGTGAGCCATTCTTCTGTGCACTCACACAACACAGTCAGTGAGCCATTCTTCTGTGCACTCACACAGCACAGTCAGTGAGCCATTCTTCAGTGCACTCACACAGCAGTCAGTGAGCCATTCTTCTGTGCACTCACACAGCACAGTCAGTGAGCCAAGCTTCTGTGCACTCACACAGCACAGCCAGTGAGCCATTCTTCAGTGCACTCACACAGCACAGTCAGTGAGCCGTTCTTCTGTGCACTCACACAGCACAGTCAGTGAGCCAATCTTCTGTGCACTCACACAGCACAGTCAGTGAGCCATTCTTCAGTGCACTCACACAGCACAGTCAGTGAGCTATTCTTCTGTGCACTCACACAGCACAGTCAGTGAGCCATTCTTCAGTGCACTCACACAGCACAGTCAGTGAGCCATTCTTCTGTGCACTCACACAGCACAGTCAGTGAGCCATTCTTCAGTGCACTCACACAGCACAGTCAGTGAGCCATTCTTCTGTGCACTCACACAGCACAGCCAGTGAGTCATTCTTCTGTTCACTCACACAGCACAGTCAGTGAGCCGTTCTCCTGTGCACTCACACAGCACAGTCAGTGAGCCAATCTTCTGTGCACTCACACAGCACAGTCAGTGAGCCATTCTTCAGTGCACTCACACAGCACAGTCAGTGAGCCATTCTTCTGTGCACTCACACAGCACAGTCAGTGAGCCATTCTTCAGTGCACTCACACAGCACAGTCAGTGAGCCATTCTTCTGTGCACTCACACAGCACAGTCAGTGAGCCATTCTTCTGTGCACTCACACAACACAGTCAGTGAGCCATTCTTCTGTGTACTCACACAGCACAGTCAGTGAGCCGTTCTTCTGTGCACTCACACAGCACAGTCAGTGAGCCGTTCTTCTGTTCACTCACACAGCACAGTCAGTGAGCCGTTCTTCTGTGCACTCACACAGCACAGTCAGTGAGCCGTTCTTCTGTTCACTCACGCAGCACAGTCAGTGAGCCGTTCTTCTGTGCACTCACACAGCACAGTCAGTGAGCCGTTCTTCTGTTCACTCACACAGCACAGTCAGTGAGTCATTCTTCAGTGCACTCACACAGCACAGTCAGTGAGCCGTTCTTCTGTTCACTCACACAGCACAGTCAGTGAGCCGTTCTTCTGTGCACTCACACAGCACAGTCAGTGGGCCAAGCTTCTGTGCACTCACACAGCACAGTCAGTGAGCCGTTCTTCTGTGCACTCACACAGCACAGTCAGTGAGCCGTTCTTCTGTGCACTCACACAGCACAGTCAGTGAGCCAATCTTCTCTGCAGACTCACACAGCACAGTCAGTGAGCCAATCTTCTCTGCAGACTCACACAGCACAGTCAGTGAGCCAATCTTCTCTGCAGACTCACACAGCAGTCAGTGAGCCATTCTTCAGAGCACTCACACAGCACAGTCAGTGAGCCAAGCTTCTGTGCACTCACACAGCACAGTCAGTGAGTCATTCTTCTGTGCACTCACACAGCACAGTCAGTGAGCCAATCTTCTGTGCACTCACACAGCACAGTCAGTGAGCCATTCTTCAGTGCACTCACACAGCACAGTCAGTGAGCCAATCGTCTGTGCACTCACACAGCACAGTTAGTGAGCCGTTCTTCTGTGCACTCACACAGCACAGTCAGTGAGCCATTCTTCAGTGCACTCACACAGCACAGTCAGTGAGCCATTCTTCTGTGCACTCACACAGCAGTCAGTGAGCCATTCTTCTGTTCACTCACACAGCACAGTCAGTGAGCCATTCTTCTGTGCACTCACACAGCACAGTCAGTGAGCCATTCTTCACTGCACTCACACAGCACAGTCAGTGAGCCATTCTTCTGTGCACTCACACAGCAGTCAGTGAGCCAAGCTTCTGTGCACTCACACAGCACAGTCAGTGAGCCGTTCTTCAGTGCACTCACACAGCACAGTCAGTGAGCCATTCTTCAGTGCACTCACACAGCACAGTCAGTGAGCCATTCTTCTGTTCACTCACACAGCACAGTCAGTGAGCCATTCTTTTGTTCACTCACACAGCACAGTCAGTGAGCCATTCTTTTGTTCACTCACACAGCACAGTCATTGAGCCATTCTTCAGTGCACTCACACAGCACAGTCAGTGAGCCATTCTTCAGTGCACTCACACAGCACAGTCAGTGAGCCGTTCTTCTGTTCACTCACACAGCACAGTCAGTGAGCCGTTCTTCTGTGCACTCACACAGCACAGTCAGTGGGCCAAGCTTCTGTGCACTCACACAGCACAGTCAGTGAGCCGTTCTTCTGTGCACTCACACAGCACAGTCAGTAAGCCGTTCTTCTGTGCACTCACACAGCACAGTCAGTGAGCCAATCTTCTCTGCAGACTCACACAGCACAGTCAGTGAGCCAATCTTCTCTGCAGACTCACACAGCACAGTCAGTGAGCCAATCTTCTCTGCAGACTCACACAGCAGTCAGTGAGCCATTCTTCAGAGCACTCACACAGCACAGTCAGTGAGCCAAGCTTCTGTGCACTCACACAGCACAGTCAGTGAGTCATTCTTCTGTGCACTCACACAGCACAGTCAGTGAGCCAATCTTCTGTGCACTCACACAGCACAGTCAGTGAGCCATTCTTCAGTGCACTCACACAGCACAGTCAGTGAGCCAATCGTCTGTGCACTCACACAGCACAGTTAGTGAGCCGTTCTTCTGTGCACTCACACAGCACAGTCAGTGAGCCATTCTTCAGTGCACTCACACAGCACAGTCAGTGAGCCATTCTTCTGTGCACTCACACAGCACAGTCAGTGAGCCATTCTTCACTGCACTCACACAGCACAGTCAGTGAGCCATTCTTCTGTGCACTCACACAGCAGTCAGTGAGCCAAGCTTCTGTGCACTCACACAGCACAGTCAGTGAGCCGTTCTTCAGTGCACTCACACAGCACAGTCAGTGAGCCATTCTTCAGTGCACTCACACAGCACAGTCAGTGAGCCATTCTTCTGTTCACTCACACAGCACAGTCAGTGAGCCATTCTTTTGTTCACTCACACAGCACAGTCAGTGAGCCATTCTTTTGTTCACTCACACAGCACAGTCAGTGAGCCATTCTTCTGTGCACTCACACAGCACAGTCAGTGAGCCATTCTTCTGTGCACTCACACAACACAGTCAGTGAGCCATTCTTCTGTGCACTCACACAGCACAGTCAGTGAGCCGTTCTTCTGTGCACTCACACAGCACAGTCAGTGAGCCGTTCTTCTGTTCACTCACACAGCACAGTCAGTGAGCCGTTCTTCTGTGCACTCACACAGCACAGTCAGTGAGCCGTTCTTCTGTTCACTCACGCAGCACAGTCAGTGAGCCGTTCTTCTGTGCACTCACACAGCACAGTCAGTGAGTCATTCTTCAGTGCACTCACACAGCACAGTCAGTGAGCCGTTCTTCTGTTCACTCACACAGCACAGTCAGTGAGCCGTTCTTCTGTGCACTCACACAGCACAGTCAGTGGGCCAAGCTTCTGTGCACTCACACAGCACAGTCAGTGAGCCGTTCTTCTGTGCACTCACACAGCACAGTCAGTGAGCCATTCTTCAGTGCACTCACACAGCACAGTCATTGAGCCATTCTTCAGTGCACTCACACAGCACAGTCAGTGAGCCGTTCTTCTGTGCACTCACACAGCACAGTCAGTGAGCCGTTCTTCTGTGCACTCACACAGCACAGTCAGTGAGCCATTCTTCTGTTCACTCACACAGCACAGTCAGTGAGCCATTCTTCAGTGCACTCACACAGCACAGTCAGTGAGCCATTCTTCTGTTCACTCACACAGCACAGTCATTGAGCCATTCTTCAGTGCACTCACACAGCACAGTCAGTGAGCCATTCTTCAGTGCACTCACACAGCACAGTCAGTGAGCCATTCTTCTGTGCACTCACACAACACAGTCAGTGATCCATTCTTCTGTGCACTCACACAGCACAGTCAGTGAGCCATTCTTCTGTGCACTCACACAGCACAGTCAGTGAGCCGTTCTTCTGTGCACCCACACAGCACAGTCAGTGAGCCAATCTTCTCTGCAGACTCACACAGCACAGTCAGTGAGCCATTCTTCTGTGCAGACTCACACAGCACAGTCAGTGAGCCATTCTTCTGTGCACTCACACAGCACAGTCAGTGAGCCATTCTTCTGTGCACTCACACAGCACAGTCAGTGAGCCGTTCTTCTGTGCACTCACACAGCACAGTCAGTGAGCCATTCTTCAGTGCACTCACACAGCACAGTCAGTGAGCCATTCTTCTGTGCACTCACACAGCACAGTCAGTGAGCCATTCTTCTGTGCACTCACACAACACAGTCAGTGAGCCATTCTTCTGTGCACTCACACAGCACAGTCAGTGAGCCGTTCTTCTGTGCACTCACACAGCACAGTCAGTGAGCCGTTCTTCTGTTCACTCACACAGCACAGTCAGTGAGCCGTTCTTCTGTGCACTCACACAGCACAGTCAGTGAGCCGTTCTTCTGTTCACTCACGCAGCACAGTCAGTGAGCCGTTCTTCTGTGCACTCACACAGCACAGTCAGTAAGTCATTCTTCAGTGCACTCACACAGCACAGTCAGTGAGCCGTTCTTCTGTTCACTCACACAGCACAGTCAGTGAGCCGTTCTTCTGTGCACTCACACAGCACAGTCAGTGGGCCAAGCTTCTGTGCACTCACACAGCACAGTCAGTGAGCCGTTCTTCTGTGCACTCACACAGCACAGTCAGTGAGCCGTTCTTCTGTGCACTCACACAGCACAGTCAGTGAGCCATTCTTCTGTGCAGACTCACACAGCACAGTCATTGAGCCATTCTTCTGTGCACTCACACAGCACAGTCAGTGAGCCAATCTTCTCTGCAGACTCACACAGCACAGTCAGTGAGCCAATCTTCTCTGCAGACTCACACAGCAGTCAGTGAGCCATTCTTCAGAGCACTCACACAGCACAGTCAGTGAGCCAAGCTTCTGTGCACTCACACAGCACAGTCAGTGAGTCATTCTTCTGTGCACTCACACAGCACAGTCAGTGAGCCAATCTTCTGTGCACTCACACAGCACAGTCAGTGAGCCATTCTTCAGTGCACTCACACAGCACAGTCAGTGAGCCAATCGTCTGTGCACTCACACAGCACAGTTAGTGAGCCGTTCTTCTGTGCACTCACACAGCACAGTCAGTGAGCCATTCTTCAGTGCACTCACACAGCACAGTCAGTGAGCCATTCTTCTGTGCACTCACACAGCACAGTCAGTGAGCCATTCTTCTGTTCACTCACACAGCACAATCAGTGAGCCATTCTTCTGTGCACTCACACAGCACAGTCAGTGAGCCATTCTTCACTGCACTCACACAGCACAGTCAGTGAGCCATTCTTCTGTGCACTCACACAGCAGTCAGTGAGCCAAGCTTCTGTGCACTCACACAGCACAGTCAGTGAGCCGTTCTTCAGTGCACTCACACAGCACAGTCAGTGAGCCATTCTTCAGTGCACTCACACAGCACAGTCAGTGAGCCATTCTTCTGTTCACTCACACAGCACAGTCAGTGAGCCATTCTTTTGTTCACTCACACAGCACAGTCAGTGAGCCATTCTTTTGTTCACTCACACAGCACAGTCATTGAGCCATTCTTCAGTGCACTCACACAGCACAGTCAGTGAGCCATTCTTCAGTGCACTCACACAGCACAGTCAGTGAGCCGTTCTTCTGTTCACTCACACAGCACAGTCAGTGAGCCGTTCTTCTGTGCACTCACACAGCACAGTCAGTGGGCCAAGCTTCTGTGCACTCACACAGCACAGTCAGTGAGCCGTTCTTCTGTGCACTCACACAGCACAGTCAGTGAGCCGTTCTTCTGTGCACTCACACAGCACAGTCAGTGAGCCAATCTTCTCTGCAGACTCACACAGCACAGTCAGTGAGCCATTCTTCAGTGCACTCACACAGCACAGTCAGTGAGCCATTCTTCTGTGCACTCACACAGCACAGTCAGTGAGCCATTCTTCTGTTCACTCACACAGCACAGTCAGTGAGCCATTCTTCTGTGCACTCACACAGCACAGTCAGTGAGCCATTCTTCACTGCACTCACACAGCACAGTCAGTGAGCCATTCTTCTGTGCACTCACACAGCAGTCAGTGAGCCAAGCTTCTGTGCACTCACACAGCACAGTCAGTGAGCCGTTCTTCAGTGCACTCACACAGCACAGTCAGTGAGCCATTCTTCAGTGCACTCACACAGCACAGTCAGTGAGCCATTCTTCTGTTCACTCACACAGCACAGTCAGTGAGCCATTCTTTTGTTCACTCACACAGCACAGTCAGTGAGCCATTCTTTTGTTCACTCACACAGCACAGTCATTGAGCCATTCTTCAGTGCACTCACACAGCACAGTCAGTGAGCCATTCTTCTGTGCACTCACACAACACAGTCAGTGAGCCATTCTTCTGTTCACTCACACAGCACAGTCAGTGAGCCATTCTTCAGTGCACTCACACAGCACAGTCAGTGAGCCATTCTTCTGTTCACTCACACAGCACAGTCAGTGAGCCATTCTTTTGTTCACTCACACAGCACAGTCAGTGAGTCATTCTTTTGTTCACTCACACAGCACAGTCAGTGAGCCATTCTTCAGTGCACTCACACAGCACAGTCAGTGAGCCATTCTTCAGTGCACTCACACAGCACAGTCAGTGAGCCATTCTTCTGTGCACTCACACAGCACAGTCAGTGAGCCATTCTTCAGTGCACTCACACAGCACAGTCAGTGAGCCATTCTTTTGTTCACTCACACAGCACAGTCATTGAGCCATTCTTTTGTTCACTCACACAGCACAGTCAGTGAGCCATTCTTCAGTGCACTCACACAGCACAGTCAGTGAGCCATTCTTCAGTGCACTCACACAGCACAGTCAGTGAGCCATTCTTCTGTGCACTCACACAGCACAGTCAGTGAGCCATTCTTCAGTGCACTCACACAGCACAGTCAGTGAGCCATTCTTTTGTTCACTCACACAGCACAGTCATTGAGCCATTCTTTTGTTCACTCACACAGCACAGTCAGTGAGCCATTCTTTTGTTCACTCACACAGCACAGTCATTGAGCCATTCTTCAGTGCACTCACACAGCACAGTCAGTGAGCCATTCTTCAGTGCACTCACACAGCACAGTCAGTGAGCCATTCTTCTGTGCACTCACACAACACAGTCAGTGAGCCATTCTTCTGTGCACTCACACAGCACAGTCAGTGAGCCATTCTTCAGTGCACTCACACAGCAGTCAGTGAGCCAATCTTCTCTGCAGACTCACACAGCAGTCAGTGAGCCATTCTCCAGTGCACTCACACAGCACAGTCAGTGAGCCAAGCTTCTGTGCACTCACACAGCACAGCCAGTGAGCCATTCTTCAGTGCACTCACACAGCACAGTCAGTGAGCCGTTCTTCTGTGCACTCACACAGCACAGTCAGTGAGCCAATCTTCTGTGCACTCACACAGCACAGTCAGTGAGCCATTCTTCAGTGCACTCACACAGCACAGTCAGTGATCCATTCTTCTGTGCACTCACACAGCACAGTCAGTGAGCCATTCTTCAGTGCACTCACACAGCACAGTCAGTGAGCCATTCTTCTGTGCACTCACACAGCACAGTCAGTGAGCCATTCTTCTGTGCACTCACACAGCACAGCCAGTGAGTCATTCTTCTGTTCACTCACACAGCACAGTCAGTGAACCGTTCTCCTGTGCACTCACACAGCACAGTCAGTGAGCCAATCTTCTGTGCACTCACACAGCACAGTCAGTGAGCCATTCTTCAGTGCACTCACACAGCACAGTCAGTGAGCCATTCTTCTGTGCACTCACACAGCACAGTCAGTGAGCCATTCTTCAGTGCACTCACACAGCACAGTCAGTGAGCCATTCTTCTGTGCACTCACACAGCACAGTCAGTGAGCCATTCTTCTGTGCACTCACACAACACAGTCAGTGAACCATTCTTCTGTGCACTCACACAGCACAGTCAGTGAGCCGTTCTTCTGTGCACTCACACAGCACAGTCAGTGAGCCGTTCTTCTGTTCACTCACACAGCACAGTCAGTGAGCCGTTCTTCTGTGCACTCACACAGCACAGTCAGTGAGCCGTTCTTCTGTTCACTCACGCAGCACAGTCAGTGAGCCGTTCTTCTGTGCACTCACACAGCACAGTCAGTGAGTCATTCTTCAGTGCACTCACACAGCACAGTCAGTGAGCCGTTCTTCTGTTCACTCACACAGCACAGTCAGTGAGCCGTTCTTCTGTGCACTCACACAGCACAGTCAGTGAGCCATTCTTCAGTGCACTCACACAGCACAGTCAGTGAGCCATTCTTCAGTGCACTCACACAGCACAGTCAGTGAGCCATTCTTCAGTGCACTCACACAGCACAGTCATTGAGCCATTCTTCAGTGCACTCACACAGCACAGTCAGTGAGCCGTTCTTCTGTGCACTCACACAGCACAGTCAGTGAGCCGTTCTTCTGTGCACTCACACAGCACAGTCAGTGAGCCATTCTTCTGTTCACTCACACAGCACAGTCAGTGAGCCATTCTTCAGTGCACTCACACAGCACAGTCAGTGAGCCATTCTTCTGTTCACTCACACAGCACAGTCATTGAGCCATTCTTCAGTGCACTCACACAGCACAGTCAGTGAGCCATTCTTCAGTGCACTCACACAGCACAGTCAGTGAGCCATTCTTCTGTGCACTCACACAACACAGTCAGTGAGCCATTCTTCTGTGCACTCACACAGCACAGTCAGTGAGCCATTCTTCTGTGCACTCACACAGCACAGTCAGTGAGCCGTTCTTCTGTGCACTCACACAGCACAGTCAGTGAGCCAATCTTCTCTGCAGACTCACACAGCACAGTCATTGAGCCATTCTTCTGTGCAGACTCACACAGCACAGTCAGTGAGCCATTCTTCTGTGCACTCACACAGCACAGTCAGTGAGCCATTCTTCTGTGCACTCACACAGCACAGTCAGTGAGCCGTTCTTCTGTGCACTCACACAGCACAGTCAGTGAGCCATTCTTCAGTGCACTCACACAGCACAGTCAGTGAGCCATTCTTCTGTGCACTCACACAGCACAGTCAGTGAGCCATTCTTCTGTGCACTCACACAACACAGTCAGTGAGCCATTCTTCTGTGCACTCACACAGCACAGTCAGTGAGCCGTTCTTCTGTGCACTCACACAGCACAGTCAGTGAGCCGTTCTTCTGTTCACTCACACAGCACAGTCAGTGAGCCGTTCTTCTGTGCACTCACACAGCACAGTCAGTGAGCCGTTCTTCTGTTCACTCACGCAGCACAGTCAGTGAGCCGTTCTTCTGTGCACTCACACAGCACAGTCAGTAAGTCATTCTTCAGTGCACTCACACAGCACAGTCAGTGAGCCGTTCTTCTGTTCACTCACACAGCACAGTCAGTGAGCCGTTCTTCTGTGCACTCACACAGCACAGTCAGTGGGCCAAGCTTCTGTGCACTCACACAGCACAGTCAGTGAGCCGTTCTTCTGTGCACTCACACAGCACAGTCAGTGAGCCGTTCTTCTGTGCACTCACACAGCACAGTCAGTGAGCCATTCTTCTGTGCAGACTCACACAGCACAGTCATTGAGCCATTCTTCTGTGCACTCACACAGCACAGTCAGTGAGCCATTCTTCAGTGCACTCACACAACAGTCAGTGAGCCAATCTTCTCTGCAGACTCACACAGCAGTCAGTGAGCCATTCTTCAGTGCACTCACACAGCACAGTCAGTGAGCCAAGCTTCTGTGCACTCACACAGCACAGCCAGTGAGTCATTCTTCAGTGCACTCACACAGCACAGTCAGTGAGCCATTCTTCAGTGCACTCACACAGCACAGTCAGTGAGCCATTCTTCAGTGCACTCACACAGCACAGTCAGTGAGCCATTCTTCTGTGCACTCACACAGCACAGTCAGTGAGCCATTCTTCAGTGCACTCACACAGCACAGTCAGTGAGCCATTCTTCAGTGCACTCACACAGCACAGTCAGTGAGCCGTTCTTCTGTGCACTCACACAGCACAGTCAGTGAGCCGTTCTTCTGTGCACTCACACAGCACAGTCAGTGAGCCGTTCTTCTGTGCACTCACACAGCACAGTCAGTGAGCCAATCTTCTCTGCAGACTCACACAGCACAGTCAGTGAGCCAATCTTCTCTGCAGACTCACACAGCAGTCAGTGAGCCATTCTTCAGAGCACTCACACAGCACAGTCAGTGAGCCAAGCTTCTGTGCACTCACACAGCACAGTCAGTGAGTCATTCTTCTGTGCACTCACACAGCACAGTCAGTGAGCCAATCTTCTGTGCACTCACACAGCACAGTCAGTGAGCCATTCTTCAGTGCACTCACACAGCACAGTCAGTGAGCCAATCGTCTGTGCACTCACACAGCACAGTTAGTGAGCCGTTCTTCTGTGCACTCACACAGCACAGTCAGTGAGCCATTCTTCAGTGCACTCTCACAGCACAGTCAGTGAGCCATTCTTCTGTGCACTCACACAGCACAGTCAGTGAGCCATTCTTCTGTTCACTCACACAGCACAATCAGTGAGCCATTCTTCTGTGCACTCACACAGCAGTCAGTGAGCCATTCTTCACTGCACTCACACAGCACAGTCAGTGAGCCATTCTTCTGTGCACTCACACAGCAGTCAGTGAGCCAAGCTTCTGTGCACTCACACAGCACAGTCAGTGAGCCGTTCTTCAGTGCACTCACACAGCACAGTCAGTGAGCCATTCTTCAGTGCACTCACACAGCACAGTCAGTGAGCCATTCTTCTGTTCACTCACACAGCACAGTCAGTGAGCCATTCTTTTGTTCACTCACACAGCACAGTCAGTGAGCCATTCTTTTGTTCACTCACACAGCACAGTCATTGAGCCATTCTTCAGTGCACTCACACAGCACAGTCAGTGAGCCATTCTTCAGTGCACTCACACAGCACAGTCAGTGAGCCATTCTTCTGTGCACTCACACAACACAGTCAGTGAGCCATTTTTCTGTGCACTCACACAGCACAGTCAGTGAGCCATTCTTCAGTGCACTCACACAGCAGTCAGTGAGCCAATCTTCTCTGCAGACTCACACAGCAGTCAGTGAGCCATTCTCCAGTGCACTCACACAGCACAGTCAGTGAGCCAAGCTTCTGTGCACTCACACAGCACAGCCAGTGAGCCATTCTTCAGTGCACTCACACAGCACAGTCAGTGAGCCGTTCTTCTGTGCACTCACACAGCACAGTCAGTGAGCCAATCTTCTGTGCACTCACACAGCACAGTCAGTGAGCCATTCTTCAGTGCACTCACACAGCACAGTCAGTGAGCCATTCTTCTGTGCACTCACACAGCACAGTCAGTGAGCCATTCTTCAGTGCACTCACACAGCACAGTCAGTGAGACATTCTTCTGTGCACTCACACAGCACAGTCAGTGAGCCATTCTTCAGTGCACTCACACAGCACAGTCAGTGAGCCATTCTTCTGTGCACTCACACAGCACAGCCAGTGAGTCATTCTTCTGTTCACTCACACAGCACAGTCAGTGAGCCGTTCTCCTGTGCACTCACACAGCACAGTCAGTGAGCCAATCTTCTGTGCACTCACACAGCACAGTCAGTGAGCCATTCTTCAGTGCACTCACACAGCACAGTCAGTGAGCCATTCTTCTGTGCACTCACACAGCACAGTCAGTGAGCCATTCTTCAGTGCACTCACACAGCACAGTCAGTGAGCCATTCTTCTGTGCACTCACACAGCACAGTCAGTGAGCCATTCTTCTGTGCACTCACACAACACAGTCAGTGAGCCATTCTTCTGTGCACTCACACAGCACAGTCAGTGAGCCGTTCTTCTGTGCACTCACACAGCACAGTCAGTGAGCCGTTCTTCTGTTCACTCACACAGTACAGTCAGTGAGCCGTTCTTCTGTGCACTCACACAGCACAGTCAGTGAGCCGTTCTTCTGTTCACTCACGCATCACAGTCAGTGAGCCGTTCTTCTGTGCACTCACACAGCACAGTCAGTGAGTCATTCTTCAGTGCACTCACACAGCACAGTCAGTGAGCCATTCTTCTGTTCACTCACACAGCACAGTCAGTGAGCCGTTCTTCTGTGCACTCACACAGCACAGTCAGTGGGCCAAGCTTCTGTGCACTCACACAGCACAGTCAGTGAGCCGTTCTTCTGTGCACTCACACAGCACAGTCAGTGAGCCATTCTTCAGTGCACTCACACAGCACAGTCAGTGAGCCGTTCTTCTGTGCACTCACACAGCACAGTCAGTGAGCCGTTCTTCTGTGCACTCACACAGCACAGTCAGTGAGCCATTCTTCTGTTCACTCACACAGCACAGTCAGTGAGCCATTCTTCAGTGCACTCACACAGCACAGTCAGTGAGCCATTCTTCTGTTCACTCACACAGCACAGTCATTGAGCCATTCTTCAGTGCACTCACACAGCACAGTCAGTGAGCCATTCTTCAGTGCACTCACACAGCACAGTCAGTGAGCCATTCTTCTGTGCACTCACACAACACAGTCAGTGAGCCATTCTTCTGTGCACTCACACAGCACAGTCAGTGAGCCATTCTTCTGTGCACTCACACAGCACAGTCAGTGAGCCGTTCTTCTGTGCACTCACACAGCACAGTCAGTGAGCCAATCTTCTCTGCAGACTCACACAGCACAGTCAGTGAGCCATTCTTCTGTGCAGACTCACACAGCACAGTCAGTGAGCCATTCTTCTGTGCACTCACACAGCACAGTCAGTGAGCCATTCTTCTGTGCACTCACACAGCACAGTCAGTGAGCCGTTCTTCTGTGCACTCACACAGCACAGTCAGTGAGCCAATCTTCTCTGCAGACTCACACAGCACAGTCATTGAGCCATTCTTCTGTGCACTCACACAGCACAGTCAGTGAGCCAATCTTCTCTGCAGACTCACACAGCACAGTCAGTGAGCCAATCTTCTCTGCAGACTCACACAGCAGTCAGTGAGCCAATCTTCTCTGCAGACTCACACAGCAGTCAGTGAGCCATTCTTCAGAGCACTCATACAGCACAGTCAGTGAGCCAAGCTTCTGTGCACTCACACAGCACAGCCAGTGAGTCATTCTTCTGTTCACTCACACAGCACAGTCAGTGAGCCAATCTTCTGTGCACTCACACAGCACAGTCAGTGAGTCATTTTTCTGTGCACTCACACAGCACAGTCAGTGAGTCATTCTTCAGTGCACTCACACAGCACAGTCAGTGAGCCATTCTTCAGTGCACTCACACAGCACAGTCAGTGAGCCATTCTTCAGTGCACTCACACAGCACAGTCAGTGAGCCATTCTTCTGTGCACTCACACAGCACAGTCAGTGAGCCATTCTTCTGTTCACTCACACAGCACAGTCAGTGAGCCATTCTTCAGTGCACTCACACAGCACAGTCAGTGAGCCATTCTTCTGTGCACTCACACAGCACAGTCAGTGAGCCATTCTTCAGTGCACTCACACAGCACAGTCAGTGAGCCATTCTTCTGTGCACTCACACAGCAGTCAGTGAGCCAAGCTTCTGTGCACTCACACAGCACAGTCAGTGAGCCGTTCTTCTGTGCACTCACACAGCACAGTCAGTGAGCCATTCTTCTGTTCACTCACACAGCACAGTCAGTGAGCCATTCTTCTGTGCACTCACACAGCACAGTCAGTGAGCCATTCTTCAGTGCACTCACACAGCACAGTCAGTGAGCCATTCTTCAGTGCACTCACACAGCACAGTCAGTGAGCCATTCTTCTGTGCACTCACACAACACAGTCAGTGAGCCATTCTTCTGTTCACTCACACAGCACAGTCAGTGAGCCATTCTTCTGTTCACTCACACAGCACAGTCATTGAGCCATTGTTCAGTGCACACACACAGCACAGTCAGTGAGCCATTCTTCAGTGCACTCACACAGCACAGTCAGTGAGCCATTCTTCTGTGCACTCACACAGCACAGTCAGTGAGCCATTCTTCAGTGCACTCACACAGCACAGTCAGTGAGCCATTCTTCAGTGCACTCACACAGCAGTCAGTGAGCCATTCTTCAGTGCACTCACACAGCAGTCAGTGAGCCAATCTTCTCTGCAGACTCACACAGCAGTCAGTGAGCCATTCTTCAGTGCACTCACACAGCACAGTCAGTGAGCCAAGCTTCTGTGCACTCACACAGCACAGCCAGTGAGTCATTCTTCAGTGCACTCACACAGCACAGTCAGTGAGCCATTCTTCAGTGCACTCACACAGCACAGTCAGTGAGCCATTCTTCTGTGCACTCACACAGCACAGTCAGTGAGCCATTCTTCAGTGCACTCACACAGCACAGTCAGTGAGCCATTCTTCAGTGCACTCACACAGCACAGTCAGTGAGCCAATCTTCTGTGCACTCACACAGCACAGTCAGTGAGCCATTCTTCAGTGCACTCACACAGCACAGTCAGTGAGCCATTCTTCTGTTCACTCACACAGCACAGTCATTGAGCCATTGTTCAGTGCACTCACACAGCACAGTCAGTGAGCCATTCTTCAGTGCACTCACACAGCACAGTCAGTGAGCCATTCTTCTGTGCACTCACACAACACAGTCAGTGAGCCATTCTTCTGTGCACTCACACAGCACAGTCAGTGAGCCATTCTTCTGTGCACTCACACAGCACAGTCAGTGAGCCATTCTTCTGTGCAGACTCACACAGCAGTCAGTGAACCATTCTTCAGAGCACTCACACAGCACAGTCAGTGAGCCAATCTTCTGTGCACTCACACAGCACAGTCAGTGAGTCATTCTTCTGTGCACTCACACAGCTCAGTCAGTGAGTCATTCTTCAGTGCACTCACACAGCACAGTCAGTGAGCCATTCTTCCGTGCACTCACACAGCACAGTCAGTGAGCCATTCTTCAGTGCACTCACACAGCACAGTCAGTGAGCCATTATTCTGTGCACTCACACAGCACAGTCAGTGAGCCATTCTTCAGTGCACTCACACAGCACAGTCAGTGAGCCATTCTTCTGTGCACTCACACAGCAGTCAGTGAGCCAAGCTTCTGTGCACTCACACAGCACAGTCAGTGAGCCGTTCTTCTGTGCACTCACACAGCACAGTCAGTGAGCCATTCTTCTGTTCACTCACACAGCACAGTCAGTGAGCCATTCTTCTGTGCACTCACACAGCAGTCAGTGAGCCAAGCTTCTGTGCACTCACACAGCACAGTCAGTGAGCCGTTCTTCAGTGCACTCACACAGCACAGTCAGTGAGCCATTCTTCAGTGCACTCACACAGCACAGTCAGTGAGCCATTCTTCTGTTCACTCACACAGCACAGTCAGTGAGCCATTCTTTTGTTCACTCACACAGCACAGTCAGTGAGCCATTCTTTTGTTCACTCACACAGCACAGTCATTGAGCCATTCTTCAGTGCACTCACACAGCACAGTCAGTGAGCCATTCTTCAGTGCGCTCACACAGCACAGTCAGTGAGCCATTCTTCTGTGCACTCACACAACACAGTCAGTGAGCCATTCTTCTGTGCACTCACAGAGCACAGTCAGTGAGCCATTCTTCAGTGCACTCACACAGCAGTCACTGAGCCAATCTTCTCTGCAGACTCACACCGCAGTCAGTGAGCCATTCTTCAGTGCACTCACACAGCACAGTCAGTGAGCCAAGCTTCTGTGCACTCACACAGCACAGCCAGTGAGTCATTCTTCAGTGCACTCACACAGCACAGTCAGTGAGCCATTCTTCAGTGCACTCACACAGCACAGTCAGTGAGCCATTCTTCAGTGCACTCACACAGCACAGTCAGTGAGCCATTCTTCTGTGCACTCACACAGCACAGTCAGTGAGCCATTCTTCAGTGCACTCACACAGCACAGACAGTGAGCCATTCTTCAGTGCACTCACACAGCACAGTCAGTGAGCCATTCTTCTGTGCACTCACACAGCACAGTCAGTGAGCCATTCTTCTGTTCACTCACACAGCACAGTCAGTGAGCCGTTCTTCTGTGCACTCACACAGCACAGTCAGTGAGCCAATCTTCTGTGCACTCACACAGCACAGTCAGTGAGCCATTCTTCAGTGCACTCACACAGCACAGTCAGTGAGCCATTCTTCTGTGCACTCACACAGCACAGTCAGTGAGCCAAGCTTCTGTGCACTCACACAGCACAGCCAGTGAGTCATTCTTCTGTTCACTCACACAGCACAGTCAGTGAGCCGTTCTCCTGTGCACTCACACAGCACAGTCAGTGAGCCAATCTTCTGTGCACTCACACAGCACAGTCAGTGAGCCATTCTTCTGTGCACTCACACAGCACAGTCAGTGAGCCAAGCTTCTGTGCACTCGCACAGCACAGTCAGTGAGCCGTTCTTCTGTGCACTCACACAGCACAGTCAGTGAGCCAATCTTCTCTGCAGACTCACAGAGCAGTCAGTTAGCCATTCTTCAGTGCACTCACACAGCACAGTCAGCGAGCCATTCTTCTGTTCACTCACACAGCACAGTCAGTGAGCCGTTCTTCTGTGCACTCACACAGCACAGTCAGTGAGCCAATCTTCTGTGCACTCACACAGCACAGTCAGTGAGCCGTTCTTCTGTTCACTCACACAGCACAGTCAGTGAGCCGTTCTTCTGTTCACTCACACAGCACAGTCAGTGAGCCATTCTTCTGTGCACTCACACAGCACAGTCAGTGAGCCATTCTTCAGTGCACTCACACAGCACAGTCAGTGAGCCATTCTTTTGTTCACTCACACAGCACAGTCATTGAGCCATTCTTTTGTTCACTCACACAGCACAGTCAGTGAGCCATTCTTCAGTGCACTCACACAGCACAGTCAGTGAGCCATTCTTCTGTGCACTCACACAGCACAGTCAGTGAGCCGTTCTTCTGTTCACTCACGCAGCACAGTCAGTGAGCCGTTCTTCTGTGCACTCACACAGCACAGTCAGTGAGTCATTCTTCAGTGCACTCACACAGCACAGTCAGTGAGCCATTCTTCAGTGCACTCACACAGCACAGTCAGTGAGCCGTTCTTCTGTTCACTCACACAGCACAGTCAGTGAGCCGTTCTTCTGTGCACTCATACAGCACAGTCAGTGGGCCAAGCTTCTGTGCACTCACACAGCACAGTCAGTGAGCCGTTCTTCTGTGCACTCACACAGCACAGTCAGTGAGCCATTCTTCAGTGCACTCACACAGCACAGTCAGTGAGCCGTTCTTCTGTGCACTCACACAGCACAGTCAGTGAGCCATTCTTCTGTGCACTCACACAGCACAGTCAGTGAGCCATTCTTCTGTGCACTCACACAGCACAGTCAGTGAGCCATTCTTCAGTGCACTCACACAGCACAGTCAGTGAGCCATTCTTCTGTGCACTCACACAGCACAGTCAGTGAGCCAAGCTTCTGTGCACTCACACAGCACAGTCAGTGAGCCGTTCTTCTGTGCACTCACACAGCACAGTCAGTGAGCCATTCTTCTGTTCACTCACACAGCACAGTCATTGAGCCATTCTTCAGTGCACTCACACAGCACAGTCAGTGAGCCATTCTTCAGTGCACTCACACAGCACAGTCAGTGAGCCATTCTTCTGTGCACTCACACAACACAGTCAGTGAGCCATTCTTCTGTGCACTCACACAGCACAGTCAGTGAGCCATTCTTCTGTGCACTCACACAGCACAGTCAGTGAGCCGTTCTTCTGTGCACTCACACAGCACAGTCAGTGAGCCAATCTTCTCTGCAGACTCACACAGCACAGTCAGTGAGCCATTCTTCTGTGCAGACTCACACAGCAAAGTCATTGAGCCATGCTTCTGTGCACTCACACAGCACAGTCAGTGAGCCAATCTTCTCTGCAGACTCACACAGCACAGTCAGTGAGCCAATCTTCTCTGCAGACTCACACAGCAGTCAGTGAGCCAATCTTCTCTGCAGACTCACACAGCAGTCAGTGAGCCATTCTTCAGAGCACTCATACAGCACAGTCAGTGAGCCAAGCTTCTGTGCACTCACACAGCACAGCCAGTGAGTCATTCTTCTGTTCACTCACACAGCACAGTCAGTGAGCCAATCTTCTGTGCACTCACACAGCACAGTCAGTGAGTCATTCTTCTGTGCACTCACACAGCACAGTCAGTGAGTCATTCTTCAGTGCACTCACACAGCACAGTCAGTGAGCCATTCTTCAGTGCACTCACACAGCACAGTCAGTGAGCCATTCTTCAGTGCACTCACACAGCACAGTCAGTGAGCCATTCTTCAGTGCACTCACACAGCACAGTCAGTGAGCCATTCTTCAGTGCACTCACACAGCACAGTCAGTGAGCCATTCTTCTGTTCACTCACACAGCACAGTCAGTGAGCCATTCTTCAGTGCACTCACACAGCACAGTCAGTGAGCCATTCTTCTGTGCACTCACACAGCACAGTCAGTGAGCCATTCTTCAGTGCACTCACACAGCACAGTCAGTGAGCCATTCTTCAGTGCACTCACACAGCACAGTCAGTGAGCCATTCTTCTGTGCACTCACACAGCAGTCAGTGAGCCAAGCTTCTGTGCACTCACACAGCACAGTCAGTGAGCCGTTCTTCTGTGCACTCACACAGCACAGTCAGTGAGCCATTCTTCTGTTCACTCACACAGCACAGTCAGTGAGCCATTCTTCAGTGCACTCACACAGCACAGTCAGTGAGCCATTCTTCTGTTCACTCACACAGCACAGTCAGTGAGCCATTCTTCTGTTCACTCACACAGCACAGTCAGTGAGCCATTCTTCAGTGCACTCACACAGCACAGTCAGTGAGCCATTCTTCTGTTCACTCACACAGCACAGTCAGTGAGCCATTCTTCAGTGCACTCACACAGCACAGTCAGTGAGCCATTCTTCAGTGCACTCACACAGCACAGTCAGTGAGCCATTCTTCTGTGCACTCACACAACACAGTCAGTGAGCCATTCTTCAGTGCACTCACACAGCAGTCAGTGAGCCAATCTTCTCTGCAGACTCACACAGCAGTCAGTGAGCCGTTCTTCAGTGCACTCACACAGCACAGTCAGTGAGCCATTCTTCAGTGCACTCACACAGCACAGTCAGTGAGCCATTCTTCAGTGCACTCACACAGCACAGTCAGTGAGCCAAGCTTCTGTGCACTCACACAGCACAGCCAGTGAGTCATTCTTCAGTGCACTCACACAGCACAGTCAGTGAGCCATTCTTCAGTGCACTCACACAGCACAGTCAGTGAGCCATTCTTCAGTGCACTCACACAGCACAGTCAGTGAGCCATTCTTCTGTGCACTCACACAGCACAGTCAGTGAGCCATTCTTCAGTGCACTCACACAGCACAGTCAGTGAGCCATTCTTCAGTGCACTCACACAGCACAGTCAGTGAGCCATTCTTCAGTGCACTCACACAGTACAGTCAGTGAGCCATTTTTCAGTGCACTCACACAGCACAGTCAGTGAGCCATTCTTCAGTGCACTCACACAGCACAGTCAGTGAGCCATTCTTCTGTGCACTCACACAGCACAGTCAGTGAGCCAATCTTCTCTGCAGACTCACACAGCAGTCAGTGAGCCAATCTTCTCTGCAGACTCACACAGCAGTCAGTGAGCCATTCTTCAGTGCACTCACACAGCACAGTCAGTGAGCCATTCTTCTGTGCACTCACACAGCACAGCCAGTGAGTCATTCTTCTGTTCACTCACACAGCACAGTCAGTGAGCCAATCTTCTGTGCACTCACACAGCACAGTCAGTGAGCCATTCTTCAGTGCACTCACACAGCACAGTCAGTGAGCCGTTCTTCTGTGCACTCACACAGCACAGTCAGTGAGCCGTTCTTCTGTGCACTCACACAGCACAGTCAGTGAGCCATTCTTCAGTGCACTCACACAGCACAGTCAGTGAGCCATTCTTCAGTGCACTCAAACAGCACAGTCAGTGAGCCATTCTTCTGTGCACTCACACAGCACAGTCAGTGAGCCATTCTTCAGTGCACTCACACAGCACAGTCAGTGAGCCATTCTTCTGTGCACTCACACAGCACAGTCAGTGAGCCATTCCTCAATGCACTCACACAGCAGTCAGTGAGCCATTTTTCAGTGCACTCACACAGCACAGTCAGTGCGCCATTCTTCTGTGCACTCACACAGCACAGTCAGTGAGCCATTCCTCAATGCAATCACACAGCACAGTCAGTGAGCCATTCTTCAGTGCACTCACACAGCACAGTCAGTGAGCCATTCTTCAGTGCACTCACACAGCACAGTCAGTGAGCCATTCTTCTGTGCACTCACACAGCACAGTCAGTGAGCCATTCATCAGTGCACTCACACAGCACAGTCAGTGAGCCATTCTTCAGTGCACTCACACAGCACAGTCAGTGAGCCATTCTTCTGTGCACTCACACAGCACAGTCAGTGAGCCATTCTTCTGTGCACTCACACAGCACAGTCAGTGAGCCATTCTTCAGTGCACTCACACAGCACAGTCAGTGAGCCATTCTTCTGTGCACTCACACAGCACAGTCAGTGAGCCATTCATCAGTGCACTCACACAGCACATTCAGTGAGCCATTCTTCTGTGCACTCACACAGCACAGTCAGTGAGCCATTCTTCAATGCACTCACACAGCACAGTCAGTGAGCCGTTCTTCTGTGCACTCACACAGCACAGTCAGTGAGCCGTTCTTGTGTGCAGACTCACAGCACAGTCAGTGAGCCATTCTTCAGTGCAATCACACAGCACAGTCAGTGAGCCATTCTTATGTGCACTCACACAGCACAGTCAGTGAGCCATTCTTCTGTGCACTCACACAGCACAGTCAGTCAGCCATTCTTCAGTGCACTCACACAGCACAGTCAGTGAGCCATTCTTATGTGCACTCACACAGCACAGTCAGTGAGCCATTCTACTGTGCAGACTCACACAGCACAGTCAGTGAGCCATTATTCTGTTCTCTCACACAGCACAGTCAGTGAGCCATTCTTCAGTGCACTCACATAGCACAGTCAGTGAGCCATTCCTCAATGCACTCACACAGCACAGTCAGTGAGCCATTCTTCAGTGAACTCACACAGCACAGTCAGTGAGTCATTCTTCAGTGCACTCACACAGCACAGTCAGTGAGCCATTCTTCAGTGCACTCACACAGCACAGTCAGTGAGCCGTTCTTCTGTGCACTAACACAGCACAGTCAGTGAGCCAAGCTTCTGTGCACTCACACAGCACAGTCAGTGAGCCATTCTTCAGTGCACTCACACAGCACAGTCAGTGAGCCGTTCTTCTGTGCACTCACACAGCACAGTCAGTGAGCCATTCATCAGTGCACTCACACAGCATAGTCAGTGAGCCGTTCTTCTGTGCAGACTCACAGCACAGTCAGTGAGCCATTCTTCAGTGCACTCACACAGCACAGTCAGTGAGCCAAGCTTCTGTGCACTCACACAGCACAGTCAGTGAGCCATTCTTCAGTGCACTCACACAGCACAGTCAGTGAGCCGTTCTTCTGTGCACTAACACAGCACAGTCAGTGAGCCGTTCTTCTGTGCACTCACACAGCACAGTCAGTGAGCCATTCATCAGTGCACTCACACAGCATAGTCAGTGAGCCGTTTTTCTGTGCAGACTCACGGCACAGTCAGTGAGCCATTCTTCAGTGCACTCACACAGCACAGTCAGCGAGCCATTCTTCAGTGCCCTCACACAGCACAGTCAGTGAGCCATTCTTCAGTGCACTCACACAGCACAGTCAGCGAGCCATTCTTCAGTGCACTCACACAGCACAGTCAGTGAGCCATTCTTCTGTGCACTCAGACAGCACAGTCAGTGAGCCATTCTTCTGTGCACTCACACAGCACAGTCAGTGAGCCATTCTTCTGTGCAATCACACAGCACAGTCAATAAGCCAATCTTCTCTGCAGACTCACACAGCACAGTCAGTGAGCCAATCTTCTGTGCACTCACACAGCACAGTCAGTGAGCCATTTTTCTGTGCACTCACACAGCACAGTCAGTGAGCCATTCTTCTGTGCAATCACACAGCACAGTCAATAAGCCAATCTTCTCTGCAGACTCACACAGCACAGTCAGTGAGCCATTCTTCTGTGCACTCACACAGCACAGTCAGTGAGCCATTCTTCTATGCACTCACACAGCACAGTCAGTGAGCCAATCTTCTCTGCAGACTCACACAGCACAGTCAGTGAGCCAATCTTCTCTGC
The DNA here is from genome assembly GCF_046119375.1 of Phyllobates terribilis. Taxonomy (NCBI): domain Eukaryota; kingdom Metazoa; phylum Chordata; class Amphibia; order Anura; family Dendrobatidae; genus Phyllobates; species Phyllobates terribilis. The sequence goes on along the minus strand of NW_027362767.1, from coordinate 10,468,574 downwards.
AGACTCACACAGCAGTCAGTGAGCCAATCTTCTCTGCAGACTCACACAGCACAGTCAGTGAGTCATTCTTCAGTGCACTCACACAGCAAAGTCAGTGAGCCATTCTTCTGTGCACTCACACAGCACAGTCAGTGAGCCAATCTTCTGTGCAGACTCACACAGCACAGTGAGCCAATCTTCTGTGCAGACTCACACAGCACAGTCAGTGAGCCAATCTTCTCTGCAGACTCACACAGCAGTCAGTGAGCCAATCTTCTCTGCAGACTCACACAGCACAGTGAGTCATTCTTCTGTGCACTCACACATCACAGTTAGTGAGTCATTCTTCAGTGCACTCACACAGCACAGTCAGTGAGCCATTCTTCTGTGCACTCACTCAGCACAGTCAGTGAGCCAATCTTCTGTGCAGACTCACACAGCACAGTCAGTGAGCCAATCTTCTCTGCAGACTCACACAGCACAGTCAGTGAGCCATTCTTCAATGCTCTCACACAGCACAGTCAGTGAGCCATTCTTCAATGCACTCACACAGCACAGTCAGTGAGCCAATCTTCTGTGCACTCACACAGCACAGTCAGTGAGCCATTCTTCTGTGCACTCACACAGCACAGTCAGTGAGACGTTTTTCTATGCACTCACACAGTATAGTCAGTGAGTCATTCTTCAGTGCAGACTCACACAGCACAGTCAGTGAGCCAATCTTCTGTGCACTCACACAGCACAGTCAGTGAACCATTCTTCTGTGCACTCACACAGCACAGTCAGTGAGCCATTCTTCTGTGCACTCACACAGCACAGTCAGTGAGCCATTCTTCTGTGCACTCACTCAGCACAGTCAGTGAGCCAATCTTCTGTGCAGACTCACACAGCACAGTCAGTGAGCCAATCTTCTCTGCAGACTCACACAGCACAGTCAGTGAGCCATTCTTCTGTGCACTCACACATCACAGTTAGTGAGTCATTCATCAGTGCACTCACACAGCACAGTCAGTGAACCATTCTTCAATGCTCTCACACAGCACAGTCAGTGAGCCATTCTTCAATGCACTCACACAGCACAGTCAGTGAGCCAATCTTCTGTGCACTCACACAGCACAGTCAGTGAGCCATTCTTCTGTGCACTCACACAGCACAGTCAGTGAGCCGTTTTTCTATGCACTCACACAGTATAGTCAGTGAGTCATTCTTCAGTGCAGACTCACACAGCACAGTCAGTGAGCCAATCTTCTGTGCACTCACACAGCACAGTCAGTGAACCATTCTTCTGTGCACTCACACAGCACAGTCAGTGAGCCATTCTTCTGTGCACTCACACAGCACAGTCAGTGAGCCACGCTTCTGTGCACTCACACAGCACAATCAGTGAGCCGTTCTTCTGTGCACTCACACAGCACAGTCAGTGAGCCATTCTTCTGTTCACTCACACAGCACAGTCAGTGAGCCATTCTTCAGTGCACTCACACAGCACAGTCAGTGAGCCGTTCTTCTGTGCACTCACACAGCAAAGTCAGTGAGCCATTCTTCTGTGCACTCACACAGCACAGTCAGTGAGCCAATCTTCTCTGCAGACTCACACAGCAGTTAGTGAGCCATTCTTCAGTGCACTCACACAGCACAGTCAGTGAGCCAAGCTTCTGTGCACTCACACAGCACAGCCAGTGAGTCATTCTACTGTTCACTCACACAGCACAGTCAGTGAGCCAATCTTCTGTGCACTTACACAGCACAGTCAGTGAGCCATTCTTCTGTGCACTCACACAGCACAGTCAGTGAGTCATTCTTCAGTGCACTCACACAGCACAGTCAGTGAGCCATTCTTCAGTGCACTCACACAGCACAGTCAGTGAGCCATTCTTCAGTACACTCACACAGCACAGTCAGTGAGCCATTCTTCTGTTCACTCACACAGCACAGTCAGTGAGCCATTCTTCAGTGCACTCACACAGCACAGTCAGTGAGCCATTCTTCTGTGCACTCACACAGCACAGTCAGTGAGCCATTCTTCAGTGCACTCACACAGCACAGTCAGTGAGCCATTCTTCTGTGCACTCACACAGCACAGTCAGTGAGCCAAGCTTCTGTGCACTCACACAGCACAGTCAGTGAGCCGTTCTTCTGTGCACTCACACAGCACAGTCAGTGAGCCATTCTTCTGTGCACTCACACAGCACAGTCAGTGAGCCATTCTTCAGTGCACTCACACAGCACAGTCAGTGAGCCATTCTTCAGTGCACTCACACAGCACAGTCAGTGAGCCATTCTTCTGTGCACTCACACAGCACAGTCAGTGAGCCATTCTTCAGTGCACTCACACAGCACAGTCAGTGAGCCATTCTTCTGTGCACTCACACAGCACAGTCAGTGAGCCATTCTTCTGTGCACTCACACAGCACAGTCATTGAGCCAATCTTCAGTGCACTCACACAGCACAGTCAGTGAGCCATTATTCTGTGCACTCACACAGCACAGTCAGTGAGTCATTCTTCAGTGCACTCACACAGCACAGTCAGTGAGCCATTCTTCAGTGCACTCACACAACACAGTCAGTGAGCCGTTATTCTGTGCACTCACACAGCACAGTCAGTGAGTCATTCTTCAGTGCACTCACACAGCACAGTCAGTGAGCCATTCTTCAGTGCACTCACACAGCACAGTCAGTGAGCCATTCTTCAGTGCACTCACACAGCACAGTCAGTGAGCCATTCTTCTGTGCACTCACACAGCACAGTCAGTGAGCCATTCTTCAGTGCACTCACACAGCACAGTCAGTGAGCCATTCTTCTGTGCACTCACACAGCACAGTCAGTGAGCCGTTCTTCGATGCACTCACACAGCACAGTCAGTGAGTCGTTCTTCAGTGCACTCACACAGCACAGTCAGTGAGCCAATCTTCTGTTCACTCACACAGCACAGTCAGTGAGCCATTCTTCTGTGCACTCACACAGCACAGTCAGTGAGCCATTCTTCTGTGCACTCACACAGCACAGTCAGTGAGCCATTCTTCTGTGCAGACTCACACAGCACAGTCAGTGAGCCATTCTTCAGTGCACTCACACAGCACAGTCAGTGAGCCATTCTTCAGTGCACTCACACAGCACAGTCAGTGAGCCATTCTTCAGTGCACTCACACAGCACAGTCATTGAGTCATTCTTCTGTGCAGACTCACAGCACAGTCAGTGAGCCATTCTTCTGTGCACTCACACAGCACAGTCAGTGAGCCATTCTTCAGTGCACTCACACAGCACAGTCAGTGAGTCATTCTTCTGTGCAGACTCACAGCACAGTCAGTGAGCCATTCTTCTGTGCACTCACACAGCACAGTCAGTGAGCCATTCTTCAGTGCACTCACACAGCACAGTCAGTGAGCCATTCTTCTGTGCAGACTCACACAGCACAGTCAGTGAGCCATTCTACTGTGCAGACTCACACAGCACAGTCAGTGAGTCATTCTTCTGTGCAGACTCACATAGCACAGTCAGTGAGCGGTTCTTCTGTGCTGACTCACACAGCACAGTCAGTGAGTCATTCTTCTGTGCTGACTCACACAGCACAGTCAGTGAGCCATTCTTCAGTGCAGACTCACACAGCACAGTCAGTGAGCCATTCTTCTGTGCAGACTCACACAGCACAGTCAGTGAGCCATTCTTCTGTGCAGACTCACACAGCACAGTCAGTGAGTCATTCTTCAGTGCAGACTCACACAGCACAGTCAGTGAGCCATTCTGTGCAGACTCACACAGCACAGTCAGTGAGCCATTCTACTGTGCAGACTCACACAGCACAGTCAGTGAGTCATTCTTCTGTGCAGACTCACATAGCACAGTCAGTGAGCGGTTCTTCTGTGCTGACTCACACAGCACAGTCAGTGAGTCATTCTTCTGTGCACTCACACAGCACAGTCAGTGAGTCATTCTTCTGTGCACTCACACAGCACAGTCAGTGAGTCATTCTTCTGTGCAGACTCACACAGCACAGTCAGTGAGTCATTCTTCAGTGCAGACTCACACAGTACAGTCAGTGAGCCATTCTTCTGTGCACTCGCACAGCACAGTCAGTGAGCCATTCTTCAGTGCAGACTCACACAGCACAGTCAGCGAGCCGTTCTTCTGTGCACTCACACAGCACAGTCAGTGAGTCATTCTTCTGTGCACTCACACAGCACAGTCAGTGAGCCATTCTTCTGTGCACTCACACAGCACAGTCAGTGAGTCATTCTTCAGTGCACTCAATCAGCACAGTCAGTGAGCCAATCTTCTGTGCAGACTCACACAGCACAGTCAGTGAGCCATTCTTCAGTGCAGACTCACACAGCACAGTCAGTGAGCCATTCTTCTGTGCAGACTCACACAGCACAGTCAGTGAGCCATTCTACTGTGCAGACTCACACAGCACAGTCAGTGAGTCACTCTTCTGTGCACTCACACAGCACAGTCAGTGAGTCATTCTTCAGTGCACTCACACAGCACAGTCAGCGAGCCGTTCTTCTGTGCACTCACACAGCACAGTCAGTGAGCCGTTCTTCTGTGCACTCACACAGCACAGTCAGTGAGTCATTCTTCTGTGCACTCACACAGCACAGTCAGTGAGCCATTCTTCTGTGCACTCACACAGCACAGTCAGTGAGTCATTCTTCAGTGCACTCAATCAGCACAGTCAGTGAGCCAATCTTCTGTGCAGACTCACACAGCACAGTCAGTGAGCCATTCTTCAGTGCAGACTCACACAGCACAGTCAGTGAGCCATTCTTCTGTGCAGACTCACACAGCACAGTCAGTGAGCCATTCTACTGTGCAGACTCACACAGCACAGTCAGTGAGTCACTCTTCTGTGCACTCACACAGCACAGTCAGTGAGTCATTCTTCAGTGCACTCACACAGCACAGTCAGCGAGCCGTTCTTCTGTGCACTCACACAGCACAGTCAGTGAGCCGTTCTTCTGTGCACTCACACAGCACAGTCAGTGAGTCATTCTTCTGTGCACTCACACAGCACAGTCAGTGAGTCATTCTTCAGTGCACTCACTCAGCACAGTCAGTGAGCGGTTCTTCTGTGCACTCACACAGCACAGTCAGTGAGTCATTCTTCTGTGCACTCACACAGCACAGTTAGTGAGCCATTCTTCAGTGCACTCACTCAGCACAGTCAGTGAGCGGTTCTTCTGTGCAGACTCACAGTGAGGCTTTTCTTGACGCTCACGGGAGTTACAGCTCCAAATTGTGAACTTCCAGCTGACAGAAAACACTTATGGGACAATCACTGGGCAACTTCAAAAGGCAGTCGGGGGACCGATTAATTATTGTGTTTGTGCCTGTTTTGAGGTTTGCCTATTGGGGTTGTGGTTTTTGTAATCAAGATGTTTGAGTCTTTGAGGAGCTGGCCTTGTTCTGAGACTATTGGACCAGTGGAAGTAGAGCGGAGTCCGCGGCTCTAAGAGATGCAGACTTTTTCCAGTACGGCGCACCGGTTCCGTCTATATTATTATTATGTTTTGTTAGTGATTTACTTGTTATGCTTTTGTCACGCACAGTGTAGATAAGATAAAGTGCGACACGAAGGGATGATTGGAAGGGAGCCCAGACACTAGGGAAAGGGGGAGTGGAGACCTCTAGGCTGATCTAATATCACCCTGTGTCCCCTACCATCCCTATATCTGCTCCTCACCAATCGCCGAACAGGAAACCTAAGCCCTGTATATCCCTAGAGCTAGGCCCTGGACAGGGAAGGGGGGTGATGAGCACTGGTCAGTCCCCACTATAAACTAAAGACAACAAGGGAGACAAACACAGGGGGGAGAAACTTAGCTTGAGCAGACTTCAGAGAGATTACACCAAATGTCCTCCAAAGCACCAGATCGGAAGTAAGCCAACTGCAATAGCTCCAAGCCTTCACAAGGGAACATGTGAATATCACCGGCACCTCCCTGTAGCAAACTGAAAGTATTTAAACACCCAGGCCAGGGTGTCAATCGGAGCAGAAGGGAGGTAGCCGCTGGGTCCTAAAGGAAGACAGATTTAAGAAGGCGTCTGTAATGCCAAACGAAGTGACCTTCTGCAACCAGCTGCAGAACGACCGTCTGTTACATCTGACACACCCGTGACAGTTTTATAGAGTTCTGCTTGCTGGTCAGTATGTGCACTAATTTCACCTGTAAAGTGTCCAGCATTCCAGTAATCTCATTAGTGATTTGTTTGCTCATCAGTTCAGCTTCAGGAATCAATGCTTCCATTCAATGACTATATCTCAGGAGCCTTAAGCCATTGTTGACAGGAGTCAGCAGTGATGGGTATCTGAAAGATATTTCATTCTTACAGCTAAAAGCAAAGGTCTAAGGGGGAAGGAGAAAAGAGAAGCCACATGTTTAGTCAAGGAGTGAGTGGAATGACATCAAAGGAATAGGATCGAGACTGAGGACCTGGAAGAATGGCTGAATGCATGGCATGTGGAGTGTTGGTGATCAGTTACCGACTGGACTGGATAAAAATGCTACCATTGTGGGATCTGTCGCCTGGATTTAAACTTTCTTAACCCCTTTACAACCTTGTTAATAATAGTATGTAGCTGTGCCCTAGGCCTATAGGACCAGCTACGTACTATTACGCGCGCTGTGATCGCGCCCGCACACAAGCAGTGCGGGGCGATCATTGCCGGGTGTTAGCTGATTGTCACAGTCACAGTGTCACAAGTGTGAGGGCGGCACCGTACACCAAGTGTGAGGACAGTGTCGTACACAAGTGTGTTTGTGAGGGTGCTACCATACACAAGTGTGTGTGAGGGCGGCACCGTACACAAGAGTGAGGCCGGCGTCGTACACAAGTGTGTTTGTGAGGGTGCCACCATACACAAGTGTGAGGCCGGCGTCGTACACAAGTGTGTTTGTGATGGTGCCATCATACACAAGTGTGAGCCCGGCGTCGTACACAAGTGTGTTTGTGATGGTGCCATCATACACAAGTGTGAGGCCGGCGTCGTACACAAGTGTGTTTGTGAGGGTGCCACCATACACAAGTGTGAGGCCGGCGTCGTACACAAGTGTGTTTGTGATGGTGCCATCATACACAAGTGTGTTTGTGAGGGTGCCACCATACACAAGTGTGAGGCCGGCGTCGTACACAAGTGTGTTTGTGAGGGTGCCATCATACAAAAGTGTGAGGCCGGCGTCGTACACAAGTGTGAGGCCGGCACCGTACACAGGTGTGAGTCCGGCATTGCACACAAGTATGAGGCCGGCATTGTACACAAGTGTGAGGGCGGCACCGTACACAAGAGTGAGGGCGGCACCGTACACAAGAGTGAGGGCGGCACCGTACACAAGAGTGAGGGTGCCACCATACACAAGTGTGAGGCCGGCGTCGTACACAAGTGTGTTTGTGATGGTGCCATCATACACAAGTGTGTTTGTGAGGGTGCCATCATACACAAGTGTGAGGCCGGCGTCATACACAAGTGTGTTTGTGAGGGTGCCATCATACACAAGTGTGAGGCCGGCGTCGTACACAAGTGTGAGGCCGGCACCGTACACAGGTGTGAGTCCGGCATTGCACACAAGTATGAGGCCGGCATTGTACACAAGTGTGAGGGCGGCACCGTACACAAGAGTGAGGGCGGCACCGTACACAAGAGTGAGGGCGGCACCGTACACAAGAGTGAGGGCGGCACCGTACACAAGCGTGAGGGCGGCACCGTACACAAGCGTGAGGCCGGCATCAGACACAAGCGTGAGGGCGGCACCGTACACAAGTGTGAGAAGTGTGAGGGCAGCACCGTACACAAGTGTGAGGGCGGCACCGTACACAAGTGTGAGGGCGGCACCGTACACAAGTGTGAGGGCGGCACCGTACACAAGTGTGAGGGCGGCACCGTACACAAGCGTGAGGGCGGCACCGTACACAAGCGTGAGGCCGGCATCAGACACAAGCGTGAGGGCGGCACCGTACACAAGTGTGAGAAGTGTGAGGGCAGCACCGTACACAAGCGTGAGGGCGGCACCGTACACAAGTGTGAGAAGTGTGAGGGCAGCACCGTACACAAGTGTGAGGGCGGCACCGTACACAAGTGTGAGGGCGGCACCGTACACAAGTGTGAGGGCGGCACCGTACACAAGTGTGAGGGCGGCACCGTACACAAGTGTGAGAAGTGTGAGGGCAGCACCGTACACAAGTGTGAGGGCGGCACCGTACACAAGTGTGAGGGCGGCACCGTACACAAGTGTGAGGGCGGCACCGTACACAAGTGTGAGGGCGGCACCGTACACAAGTGTGAGGGCGGCACCGTACACAAGTGTGAGGGCGGCACCGTACACAAGTGTGAGGGTGGCACCGTACACAAGTGTGAGGGCGGCACCGTACACAAGTGTGAGGGCGGCACCGTACACAAGTGTGAGGGCGGCACCGTACACAAGTGTGAGGGCGGCACCGTACACAAGTGTGAGGGCGGCACCGTACACAAGTGTGAGGGCGGCACCGTACACAAGTGTGAGGGCGGCACCGTACACAAGTGTGAGGGTGGCACCGTACACAAGTGTGAGGGCGGCACCGTACACAAGTGTGAGGGTGGCACCGTACACAAGTGTGAGAAGTGTGAGAGCGGCACTGTACACAAGTGTGAGGCCGGCATCAGACACAAGTGTGAGGGTGGCACCGTACACAAGTGTGAGAAGTGTGAGAGCGGCACTGTACACAAGTGTGACAAGTGTGAGGCCGGCACCATACACAAGTGTGAGGCCGGCACCGTACACAAGTGTGAGGGCGGCACCGTACACAAGTGTGAGGGCGGCACCGTACACAAGTGTGAGGGCGGCACCGTACACAAGTGTGAGGGCGGCACCGTACACAAGTGTGAGGGTGGCACCGTACACAAGTGTGAGGGCGGCACCGTACACAAGTGTGAGGGTGGCACCGTACACAAGTGTGAGAAGTGTGAGAGCGGCACTGTACACAAGTGTGAGGCCGGCATCAGACACAAGTGTGAGGGTGGCACCGTACACAAGTGTGAGAAGTGTGAGAGCGGCACTGTACACAAGTGTGACAAGTGTGAGGCCGGCACCATACACAAGTGTGAGGCTGGCACCGTACACAAGTGTGAGGGCGGCACCATACACAAGTGTGAGGGCGGCACCGTACACAAGTGTGAGGGCGGCACCGTACACAAGTGTGAGGGCGGCACCGTACACAAGTGTGAGGGCGGCACCGTACACAAGTGTGAGGGCAGCACCGTACACAAGTGTGAGGGCGGCACCGTACACAAGTGTGAGGGTGGCACCGTACACAAGTGTGAGGCCGGCATCAGACACAAGCGTGAGGGCGGCACCGTACACAAGCGTGAGGGCGGCACCGTACACAAGCGTGAGGGCGGCACCGTACACAAGTGTGAGAAGTGTGAGGGCAGCACCGTACACAAGTGTGAGGCCGGCATCAGACACAAGCGTGAGGGCGGCACCGTACACAAGTGTGAGAAGTGTGAGGGCAGCACCGTACACAAGTGTGAGGCCGGCACCGTACACAAGTGTGAGGCCGGCACCGTACACAAGTGTGAGGGCGGCACCGTACACAAGTGTGAGGGCGGCACCGTACACAAGCGTGAGGGCGGCACCGTACACAAGCGTGAGGGCGGCACCGTACACAAGCGTGAGGCCGGCATCAGACACAAGCGTGAGGGCGGCACCGTACACAAGTGTGAGAAGTGTGAGGGCGGCACCGTACACAAGTGTGAGGCCGGCACCGTACACAAGTGTGAGGGCGGCACCGTACACAAGTGTGAGGGCGGCACCGTACACAAGTGTGAGGGCGGCACCGTACACAAGTGTGAGGGCGGCACCGTACACAAGTGTGAGGGCGGCACCGTACACAAGTGTGAGGGCGGCACCGTACACAAGTGTGAGGGCAGCACCGTACACAAGTGTGAGGCCGGCATCAGACACAAGTGTGAGAAGTGTGAGGGCAGCACCGTACACAAGTGTGAGGGCGGCACCGTACACAAGTGTGAGGGTGGCACCGTACACAAGTGTGAGGGCGGCACCGTACACAAGTGTGAGGGTGGCACCGTACACAAGTGTGAGAAGTGTGAGAGCGGCACTGTACACAAGTGTGAGGCCGGCATCAGACACAAGTGTGAGGGTGGCACCGTACACAAGTGTGAGAAGTGTGAGAGCGGCACTGTACACAAGTGTGACAAGTGTGAGGCCGGCACCATACACAAGTGTGAGGCCGGCACCGTACACAAGTGTGAGGGCGGCACCGTACACAAGTGTGAGGGCGGCACCGTACACAAGTGTGAGGGCGGCACCGTACACAAGTGTGAGGGCAGCACCGTACACAAGTGTGAGGGTGGCACCGTACACAAGTGTGAGGGCGGCACCGTACACAAGCGTGAGGCCGGCATCAGACACAAGCGTGAGGGCGGCACCGTACACAAGTGTGAGAAGTGTGAGGGCAGCACCGTACACAAGTGTGAGGCCGGCACCGTACACAAGTGTGAGGCCGGCACCGTACACAAGTGTGAGGGCGGCACCGTACACAAGTGTGAGGGCGGCACCGTACACAAGCGTGAGGGCGGCACCGTACACAAGCGTGAGGGCGGCACCGTACACAAGCGTGAGGCCGGCATCAGACACAAGCGTGAGGGCGGCACCGTACACAAGTGTGAGAAGTGTGAGGGCGGCACCGTACACAAGTGTGAGGCCGGCACCGTACACAAGTGTGAGGGCGGCACCGTACACAAGTGTGAGGGCGGCACCGTACACAAGCGTGAGGGCGGCACCGTACACAAGCGTGAGGGCGGCACCGTACACAAGCGTGAGGCCGGCATCAGACACAAGCGTGAGGGCGGCACCGTACACAAGTGTGAGAAGTGTGAGGGCGGCACCGTACACAAGTGTGAGGGCGGCACCGTACACAAGTGTGAGGGCGGCACCGTACACAAGTGTGAGGGCGGCACCGTACACAAGTGTGAGGGCGGCACCGTACACAAGTGTGAGGGCGGCACCGTACACAAGTGTGAGGGCGGCACCGTACACAAGTGTGAGGGTGGCACCGTACACAAGTGTGAGGGTGGCACCGTACACAAGTGTGAGAAGTGTGAGAGCGGCACTGTACACAAGTGTGAGGCCGGCATCAGACACAAGTGTGAGAAGTGTGAGGGCAGCACCGTACACAAGTGTGAGGGCGGCACCGTACACAAGTGTGAGGGTGGCACCGTACACAAGTGTGAGGGCGGCACCGTACACAAGTGTGAGGGTGGCACCGTACACAAGTGTGAGAAGTGTGAGAGCGGCACTGTACACAAGTGTGAGGCCGGCATCAGACACAAGTGTGAGGCTGGCACCGTACACAAGTGTGAGGGCGGCACCATACACAAGTGTGAGGGCGGCACCGTACACAAGTGTGAGGGCGGCACCGTACACAAGTGTGAGGGCGGCACCGTACACAAGTGTGAGGGCGGCACCGTACACAAGTGTGAGGGCGGCACCGTACACAAGTGTGAGGGCGGCACCGTACACAAGTGTGAGGGTGGCACCGTACACAAGTGTGAGGCCGGCATCAGACACAAGTGTGAGGGTGGCACCGTACACAAGTGTGAGAAGTGTGAGGCCGGCACCGTACACAAGTGTGAGGCCGGCACCGTACACAAGTGTGAGGGCAGCACCGTACACAAGTGTGAGGCCGGCATCAGACACAAGTGTGAGGGTGGCACCATACACAAGTGTGAGAAGTGTGAGAGCGGCACCGTACACAAGTGTGAGAAGTGTGAGAGCGGCACCGTACACAAGTGTGAGGCCGGCATCAGACACAAGTGTGAGAAGTGTGAGAGCGGCACTGTACACAAGTGTGAGGGCGTTGTGATAACACAGCTTTCTTCTTAATTATACCAGACATACTTTCTGATGGCCAAGAGCAAGAACAAGTGTGAGGCCAGCACAATACACCAAGTGTGAGGGCGGCACCGTACACCATACCGTACCGTATACCTTTATTTTTACGTTGACTTATTCAACCTGTGTTCTTCTTTGATTGATTAACACAGACTATTGTTTGAATAATCCTGAATGTTGACACTTGAGTTGAGATGTACTGCAACTTATTGTCTACTAATCTTGCAAGATAGAGACATGGAGCAATACTGTTTGATAATATGCTGATTACGTATTATACCAGCCCAGGGAGTTGTTGATTTGCTGAGCATTGGAGGACAAACTATGCAAGTTGATTAAATGCTCAAACAATGAGTCATGAGCTCCTTCCACCTTCATTCTTGACCCTTGATCTGTGAATGATGGCTGCAAGGACAATTGTGATATATAAAAAGGTGGTCTTTGCCTCAATTTGGTGTCATTCTAAAGCATGTCAGCTTAGGGGATTTTGGCCCCAGCTAGAGGAATACAGATCGGCTCCATTGACCATTGCTGAACCCTCAGAGACGTCTTGAAGAATCCAGGTTGGGACAAACAGGTCACCAGGCCTCAGATCTCACTGCTCTCGGCTAATTTCCTAAGCTTGTCATTACCTCCTTTCTATGGGGGCCCGCTAAAAGCAGGGTGCAACTAGTAGGGTAGTCGCCCTGGAAGCCCCGAAATCGCAGCTACTTTATTCCAGCGGAAGGGTGAGGACGCTGCAATTTGTACCATCTTGGGTACTTGCTGGGACTGTTCTGTTTATTGTCCGTTTTGTGGTTCAATAACGTACTGCCACACTGTTTTACCCTCACCCTGTGTTGTCTAAGTAATGTTACGCCCAAGGAAGACCCCGTGTCTTCACAGGCATCGTCGTACACAAATGAGATGCCGGCATTGTACACCAAGTGTGAGGGCAGTACCGTATACAAAAGTGATGGCAGCACAATACACAAGTGTGAGGCTGGCATCGTACACCAAGTGTTTGGGTATGAGGGCGTCGTTGTACACAAGTGTGAGGCCGGCGTCATACACAAGTATTTGAGAGCGGCACCGTACACGAGTGTGAGGGCGTCGTCGTACACAAGTGTGTGTGTGTGTGAGGGCGGTGTAACGGGTCTGGGAGGCGGAACCTCTGGGCTACTATACAAGGGGGCGGTCCTTGTAAGGGAGCGGGTGGCGACCAGGCAGGCAGTCACAGCAGGTGACCGGGACAGTCTCTAGAAGAACGGGCAGGAGGTCACAGCAAGTGACCGGGACAGTCTCTGGATGAACGGGCAGATGGTCACGGCAAGTGACCGGGGCAGTCTCTGGGTGAACGGGCAGATGGTCACGGCAAGTGACCGGGGCAGTCTCTGGGTAAAGGGTTGGTACGACCTGTGGCGGCTGATGGTAGACGTGAGCTCCCAGGTGAGCAGGCGAGAGTCTCTGGATAAACGGGTGGTCACAGCATGTGACGGCGGAGCCTCCAGGAAGACCAACAGACAGGCGGCAGATGAGCGCTCCCAGGTGAGCGGGCAGGAGTCACTGGACAGGCAGGTGGTCACAGCACGTGACGGCGGAGCCTCCAGGTAGGCTAGCAGACAGGTAGCAGATGTGCGCTCCCAGGTGAGCGGGCAAGCTGGTCCATAGACAGACTGACAAGAGTTGGAAGGCAGACCGTCGGACCTCAGGCAAGCAGGCAGGTAGTTGATGTGCGCTCCCAGGTGAGCAGGCAAGCTGGTCCTTAGACAGACTGACAGGAGTAGTAAGGCAGACCGTCGGACCTCAGACTAGCAGACAGGTAGCAAGTAATCAGGCAGGAATTAGACAGCAGACTGGCAGGAATCTGGCAGGTATCTGGCAGGTAACTGGCAACGGGACCTGAGGGCTGAAGCAGAGTATTGAACAGTGCAACAACATTGCTCGGGCACCTCCATTTTGGAGGAGGTGCCTTTTATATGGGAGGTCCTCCGGCAATTGGCCGGGGACTCCTTAGGACGGCGCGCGCGGTCCCTTTAAGAGAGGGGGAGCGCGCGCGCGCCCTAAGCACACTGCCGGGGAAGGAGCGCGTGCCGGAAGCAGCGGGGAGAGCAGCGCTGGAGGACGCCGCGCCAGGAGCGGGGAGGTGAGAGGGACGGCGTCTCTGCCTAGAACGGGGCAGAGACGCCGATGCTACAGTACCCCCCCTTTAGGCCCCCTCTTTTTTTGGCCAGAAAGAAATTTCTCAAGGAGAAGCGGGGCATGGATGTTCTCCCTGGGTTCCCAAGTTCTCTCCTCAGGACCAAACCCCCTCCAATCTACCAGAAAAAAGGTTTTTCCTCTTACCATCTTGGAGGCCAGAATAATCTCTACCTCAAAGATGTCATCAGCGGAAACCGGAGCAGGAGGCGTACCTGGATTTTTGGAAAAAAAGTTACATAGTTACATCGTTTATAAGGCCGAAAAAAGACAAGCGTCCATCCAGTTCAGCCTATTTCTTGTGCACTGCAGCTATTCCGCAGCGTTGATCCAGGGGAAGGCAACAAAAAACCATGCGGTATAGGCCAATTTACATCATTGAGGAAAAACTCACTTCCCGACACCAATCTGGCAGTCAGATTAAATCCCTGGATTAATTAACTATCACTAAGCATAAGATGTAATTTTATTGTTCTCCAGAAAGGCGTCCAGGCCTCTCTTGAACTCATTAAGTGAGTTGGACATCACCACTTCCTCTCCCAGAGAGTTCCAGAGTCTCACGGCTCTGACCGTAAAGAATCCCCTTCTATGCTGGTGCAGGAACCTCCTTTCCTCCAGACGCATAGTGTGCCCCCTCGTCTTTGTCACCATCCTTGGTATAAACAGGTCATGGGAGAGATCTCTGTACTGCCCCCTGATGTATTTGTAGCACCCTGAGGATTCGGCTGCTACAGGGGTATTGCACCTCAACCCAGAGGTGTGGTATTCCACTCCCGGGTAAGGATGGAGTGTGGGACTGAGCTCGGTAGGCTGCATGCACTACACACATCCCATTTCCGAGGAACAGACCAACGGTACTCCCACTTAGAAATGTGCAGGTACGACCGAGTCTGTTCCTGGCTGGAGTGGGAGGGGGGTGGTACATCCCAAGTAGTGTAGGGGCAGATAGGGGGAGCAGCCTGGGTAAAGATAGGAGCTCATTGGGTGCTGGTCACCTGAGCTCACACATAGAGGGTGTATATAAGGTGGGCACCATCAAAGAACAGGGTCAGTCAGTCAGTCAGCCAGTCTTTGCAGAGAAGTCAGAGGAGAAGAGCAGAGAAGCCTGAGCCAGAGTGAGAGAGGAGAAGAAAGAAAGACCCAGAGGGGGAAACAGAAAAGGAACTCTGAGAACCCAAGGTCCATCAGCGGGTGAAGAGTTGGCATCAGGGTACCGGAACCCAAGCTGGTGGGGGCAAAAACACACCCTAGCCAGAGACCGGAGGCCGTGGGCAGCGTTTGCCACGGCCACCCACCACATCCACCACAAAGGCATACCACGTGGAGGGTCAGGGAACCCAAGGCCAAGGGTCTCCCAACAGAAGGCCCGAGGGAGCTGGACCTGGGTGGATCAATAGTGGGGACGGCCAGTGAAAGGACAGAAGGAGAGCTCAGGGTCACGCTCCGGACTCGCTTGGGGGTTGGCTGGATCCAGGACCTGGTGGACGCAGCACGGCTCGGGAGGTCACTTGAAGCTGGAGTGACCGGAACATCAGCAGTGAGTAAATACCCTAAACTGCACAACCCGACTCTGTCTTCATTACCATCTATGCTGCACCACCACAACCCCCATCCTCTGCACCTGACCCCCTGAGGCTATACCCCACCCGTTGGGGGTTATACCATCAAAAGCTGCACCTACACCATCAGCCTCAGCGGACCCTGCTGCAGCGGCGGCCATAGTGACCGCAATACAACGGGTGGCGTAGTCGACATTAAGAACTTAATAACATCTGTAGGACTGCCACATACAACTGAGTTTGACACCCTGGGCACGGACCGGGTCACAGCCACTCGGAAGACTACAACTCCCATCTGATCCGGCTCCGGATATTCCCCCTAAAGAATATGGCCCAGGGGGCGCGTCATATTTATACATGTTTATGAGGTCTCCCCTAAGCCTTCTCTTTTCCAACGTAAATAGGCCTAATTTTGACAACCTCTCTGGGTATTCTAGTCCCTCCATTCCCTTTATTACCTTAGTCGCCCTCCTTTGTACCCTCTCTAGCTCCAATATGTCTTTCCTGAGCACCGGAGCCCAGAACTGTGCACAATATTCTAAGTGCGGCCTTACCAGCGCTTTATACAGAGGAAGAACAATGTTCTCATCATATGCCCCTATTCCTCTTCTGATGCATGCCATGACTCTATTTGCCTTCGCAGCTGCTGCCTGACACTGGGCACTCCAATTTAATTTGCTATCAACCAAGACGCCCAGGTCCTTCTCCATGTCAGATTTCCCCAACGGTTTCCCATTTAATATGTATGGGTGACTGCTGTTTTTCTTTCCCATGTGCATGACCTTACATTTATCGGCATTGAACCCCATTTGCCATTTTTTGGCCCAACTCCCCAATTTATCTAAATCCTCCTGTAGCTGTGCCTTATCCTCATCTGTATTAACTACTTTACAAAGTTTAGTATCATCTGCAAATATTGCTATTTTACTATGCAACCCTTCCACTAGATCATTAATAAATATATTAAATAATATAGGGCCCAAGACAGACCCTTGAGGCCCCCCGCTAGTAACCCTGACACCCCCTGAGCTTACTCCATTGATAACCACCCTCTGCTTTCTATCACTCAGCCAGCTATTTACCCACTTGCACACATTATCCCCCAGACCAAGCATTCTCATTTTATATACCAACCTTTTGTGTGGCACGGTATCAAACGCTTTGGAGAAGTCAAGGTCTACAACATCCACTGACTCTCCCCGGTCCAGCTGTGAGCTCACCTCCTCGTAGAAGGCCATCAGGAGCGATCCCTCATGAATCCATGTTGATATGGAGTTAGACAGTTCTTCTCATTAAGATATTCTACAATAGCATCTCTAAGAAATCCTTCAAACAATTTACCCACAACAGACGTTAAGCTGACTGCTCTATAGTTCCCAGGGTCACTTTTAGACCCCTTTTTGAATATTGGTACCACATTTGCTTGGCGCCAGTCTAGTGGGACAGTCCCTGTCCATAAAGAGTGCTTGAATATAAGATACAGCGGTCTGTCTATCACATTACTTAATTCTTTTAGTACCCGGGGGTGTATGTCATCTGGGCCTGGTGACTTGTCTATTTTGATATTATTTAGGCGTTTCTGAACTTCCTCCTGGGTTAGGTGGGTGATATTTAGCGGAGGGTTTACTTTATCACTTTGCATTTCCTCCGATAAATTGTTTTCTTTTGTGAAAACAGTGGAGAAGAAGCTATTGAGTAGGTTCGCTTTACCCTCATCGCCCTCTATGATTTTACCCAGGTTATTTTTCAATGGGCCAACGCCATCAGTTTTAATCCTTTTACTGTTTATAGAGTTAAAGAACAGTTTGGGATTCGTTTTACTTTCCTTGGCAATTAGTCTCTCTGTCTCCTCTTTTGCTATTCTTATTTGTTTCTTACAGATTTTGTTTTTTTCCCTATAAGATATTAGCGCTTCCTCGCTGCCTTCTTGTTTAAGTTTACCGAAAGCCCTTTTTTTGTTTTTCATTGCCCTCTTGACGTCCTTATTTAGCCACATTGGCTTCCTCCTATTCCTAGCCCTTTTATTCCCATAAGGTATGGACCTTCTACAGTGACTATGTAGGACTGTTTTGAAAATTTCCCATTTTCTATCCGTGCTCCTATTACTGAAGATCCTATCCCAGTCTATAAGGTGAAGGGCATCTCTTAGCTGATCAAACTTTGCCCTCCTGAAGTTCAGTGTTTTTGTGACTCCCTTGCTGGGCACCTACTGAAGCACATGTGGAATTGTATAATGTTGTGGTCACTATTTCCCAGGTGCCCCCTGACCTGCACCTCAGTTATTCTGTCTGGCCTGTTAGTTAATATTAAGTCTAAAAGGGCCGTCCCTCTAGTTGGTTCCTGCTGTTGTTGGTTCCTGCTGTTGTTGTTGGTTCCTGCTGTTGTTGTTAAAGACAACGGGTTTGAGGAGAGATACGTGGAAGGAGTTGGGGATCCGTAGGGTGGCCGGGAGTTTTAATTTGTAGGCCACAGGGTTAATTTGCCTGAGGACTTCGAAGGGGCCGATGAATCGAGGACCCAACTTGTAGGAGGGTACTTTGAGCCGCACATGTTTGGATGAGAGCCAAACCTTGTCTCCCGGACGGAATTGGGGCGGATCCAGACGTCTCTTATCAGCATATCTCTTCATCCGCTCAGAGGAGAGAAGAAGAGCGGACCTGGTGCTCTCCCAAATAGTAGAAAATTCGCTGACAAGAGACTCCGCAGCAGGGTTGTCCACAGAAACGGAGACAGGAAGTGGAATCCGGGGATGTTGGCCACCGACTATAAAGAATGGGGATTTGGAAGAGGACTCGCTCTCATGGTTGTTATAAGAGAACTCGGCCCATGGTAGGAGATCCACCCAGTCCGAGTGGTGAGCATCAACGAAGTGCCGGAGGTAGCTGGACAAGATCTGATTGATCCGCTCCACTAGACCATTGGACTGAGGGTGGTAAGCGGAGGAGAAATCCAGGGTAATGTCCAGCAGCTTACATGTGGCTCTCCAGAAGCGAGAGGTGAACTGAACCCCACGATCCGACACGATGTGGAGGGGCAGACCATGGAGACGGAAGATGTGGCGGATAAAGTCTTTAGCCAGCTCGGGTGCAGACGGAAGACCAGGCAGGGGAATGAAGTGGGCCATCTTAGAAAAACGGTCAGCGACAACCCAAATGACAGTGCAACCGGCAGAAACTGGAAGGTCGGTGATAAAGTCCATAGCGATGTGTTGCCAAGGAGCAGCAGGTACAGGAAGGGGCAGGAGATGGCCGGCAGGTAGATGTCGGGGAACTTTGTTACGGGCACAGGATGAACAGGCCGCGACGAAGTCTACCACGTCCTTACGCAGGGTAGGCCACCAGTAATGCCGGGTAATAAGTTGGAAGGTCTTCTTTTGGCCAGCATGGCCAGCTAGTTTAGAAGAATGTCCCCAGCGAAGAACCCTCTCCCGATCTGGCACAGCTACGAACGTCTTACCGGGTGGAAGACGAGTCAGATCCAAGGGGGCCACATTCATCACCTTGGAGGAGTCGATGATGTGCGTAGGTTCCTCCTCTTGATCGGAGGACAGGAAGGACCGGGACAAGGCATCAGCTTTGACGTTCTTGTCCGCCGGACGGAAATGAAGAATGAAGTCGAAGCGGGCAAAAAACAACGACCACCGGGCCTGGCGAGGATTGAGTCTCTGGGCATTTTGGAGATATGCCAGGTTTTTGTGATCCGTGTAGATAATTACCGGGTAGAGAGCCCCTTCAAGCAGATAGCGCCACTCTCCCAGTGCCAATTTGATGGCTAGCAATTCCCGGTCTCCAATGGAGTAGTTGCGCTCCGACGAGGAGAAGATTTTGGAGAAGAAGCCGCACGTTACCATTCTCCCAGTAGAAGACTTCTGGGTGAGCACCGCTCCGGCTCCGGAAGAGGAGGCATCAACCTCCAGGTAGAATTGTTTATTACAGTCCGGACGGTGCAGGACGGGAGCAGAGGCGAAGGCTTTCTTTAGGGAAAGGAAGGCCTCCTCGGCTTCAGGCGACCATGTTCTGGGGTTAGCCCCCTTACGGGTAAGTGCAGATATGGGAGCAGTCAGAGACGAGAAGTGTGGGATGAAAAGACGATAATAATTAGCGAAGCCCAGGAATCGCTGTATCGCCTTCAAACCTTCAGGACGAGGCCATTTTAGAACGGAAGAGAGCTTCTCGGGATCCATTTGCAGACCTGTTTGGGAGATGACATAGCCCAAGAACGGAAGGGAGGTCTGATCGAAGAGGCACTTCTCGTATTTGGCATAAAGGTGGTTCTGCCGAAGCCTAAGCAGGACCTGACGAACATCCCTCCGGTGTGTGGGAAGATCCGGAGAGAAGACCAAGATATCGTCCAGGTATACCACTACGCAGGAGTACAGGAGGTCATGGAAGATGTCGTTGACTAGTTCCTGAAAGACCGCGGGAGCATTACAGAGACCGAAGGGCATCACAAGGTACTCGTAGTGACCGTCCCGGGTATTGAATGCCGTCTTCCACTCGTCTCCTTGACGGATACGGACCAGATTATACGCTCCTCGTAGATCCAGCTTGGAGAAGATCCTGGCGCCCTTGAGACGGTCAAACAATTCGGAGATGAGTGGCAGGGGATATTTGTTTTTTACCGTGATGAGATTGAGTCCTCTGTAGTCAATACAGGGACATAGCGAGCCGTCTTTCTTTTTGACAAAGAAGAATCCGGCTCCAGCCGGGGAGGTAGATTTTCAGATAAATCCCCTAGCCAGATTCTCTTCAATGTACTCAGACATGGCTCGGGTCTCGGCTGCAGACAACGGGTAGATACGCCCACGGGGAGGAGTGGTGCCAGGTACCAGGTCGATCGGGCAATCGTATGGCCTATGGGGTGGCAACGTCTCAGCTTCCTTCTTACCGAAGACGTCCGCATAGGGCCAGTAGGGAGCCGGGAGACCAGGTAAGTTAGCTGGAGTAGGCTGAGGGCGAAGTGGACGGACCGGGACCAGGCAGGTCCTATGGCAATCAGGACCCCATCGGAGTACTTCACCGGACCGCCAGTTCAATACGGGTTCATGTGTCTGGAGCCAAGGTAGACCTAGCAACAGGGAGTGAGAAAGTCCGGACAGCACATGGAATGAGATCTCCTCAGAGTGCAGCATTCCCACCTGCAGGGTTATGGGTTCGGTGACGAGCAGGATGGTCTCCGAGAGAAGTCTTCCATCCACGGAGGCGACTGACAATGGTTCAGCCAGGGACTTGGTGGGAATATGGTATCTCTCTACCAGAGACTGGGAGATGAGGTTTCCAGCAGCTCCAGAATCCAGATGGGCGAGTTCAAAGAGACGGTTTTCTCCCCAAGCAATAGAGACCGGTAAGGTCAGAGACGGAGAGGGCTTACTTTTGTCTAGGACGACCTCTCCGAGTGGTCCTAGACACTGGCGTTTCCCGGCTTTTCCGGGCAGGAACGGATGAAGTGCTTCATACTGCCACAATAGAAACAGCTTCCCTCGGCTCGGCGAGATTCTTGGCGAGAACCGACCATCTTGGTCTGGTCGACCTGCATAGGCTCAGGAGAGTGTAGCTGAGGAGAGACGGAGGGAGTGACTGGTTTCTGAAAAGTAGGAGCTAGACGTGGAAACCTCCTCTCACGGGTGACCTCTTTGGCACGCTCCTGGAACCGCAGGTCAATCCGGGTGGCAAGAGTTATTAGGTCATCGAGAGTGGTAGGAATATCCCGACCGGCAAGTTCATCTTTTATATGGCCGGACAGACCCTCCCAGAAGACGGAAACCAGAGCGTCATTATCCCAGGCCAGCTCCGAGGCAAGGGTACGGAACCGTATGGCATATTGGCCCACGGTGAGACTTCCCTGACGGAGGCGTAGCAGAGATGATGCGGATCAGGTCTTCCGTCCGGGTTCGTCGAAGACTTTCCGGAAAGCCGTGAGAAAGGCAGGCAAGTCGGACACCAGGGGGTCTCCTCTCTCCCATAGAGGATTTAGCCAGGCCAGGGCCTCTCCGGTGAGATGGGACATGATGAAGGCAATTTTGGCCCTGTCGGAGTTAAACTGGTGAGACAGGAGTTCAAAGTGCAGGGTGCACTGATTTATGAAGCCCCGAGCCTGGGCGGAGTCGCCTCCGAAACGAGGAGGTGCAGAAAGCCGGGGTCCGGGGTAGGATACCATGTTATTAGTGGGCAGTGGAGCTGCCGGCTTGCGAGTCATGGCACTGGCGGTGGTTGCAGGCAGAGCAGTCAGAGTGTCCAGGCGAGAATTGACATTCCGCAGGTGACCCAGGATGGACTCCTGTTGGGACCTCTGACGGGACAGTTCATGACACAGGTCCGAGAGCGAGGGAGCTTGGGGACCACCGGGTTCCATGGCCCGAGCAAACTGTAACGGGTCTGGGAGGCGGAACCTCTGGGCTACTATACAAGGGGGCGGTCCTTGTAAGGGAGCGGGTGGCGACCAGGCAGGCAGTCACAGCAGGTGACCGGGACAGTCTCTAGAAGAACGGGCAGGAGGTCACGGCAAGTGACCGGGGCAGTCTCTGGATGAACGGGCAGATGGTCACGGCAAGTGACCGGGGCAGTCTCTGGGTGAACGGGCAGATGGTCACGGCAAGTGACCGGGGCAGTCTCTGGGTGAACGGGCAGATGGTCACGGCAAGTGACCGGGGCAGTCTCTGGGTAAAGGGTTGGTACGACCTGTGGCGGCTGATGGTAGACGTGAGCTCCCAGGTGAGCAGGCGAGAGTCTCTGGATAAACGGGTGGTCACAGCATGTGACGGCGGAGCCTCCAGGAAGACCAACAGACAGGCGGCAGATGAGCGCTCCCAGGTGAGCGGGCAGGAGTCACTGGACAGGCAGGTGGTCACAGCACGTGACGGCAGAGCCTCCAGGTAGGCTAGCAGACAGGTAGCAGATGTGCGCTCCCAGGTGAGCGGGCAAGCTGGTCCATAGACAGACTGACAAGAGTTGGAAGGCAGACCATCGGACCTCAGGCAAGCAGGCAGGTAGTTGATGTGCGCTCCCAGGTGAGCGGGCAAGCTGGTCCTTAGACAGACTGACAGGAGTAGTAAGGCAGACCGTCGGACCTCAGGCTAGCAGGCAGGTAGCAGGATATCAGGCAGGAATTAGACAGCAGACTGGCAGGAATCTGGCAGGTATCTGGCAGGTAACTGGCAACAGGACCTGAGGGCTGAAGCAGAGTAGTGAACAGTGCTACAACATTGCTCGGGCACCTCCATTTTGGAGGAGGTGCCTTTTATATGGGAGGTCCTCCGGCAATTGGCCGGGGACTCCTTAGGACGGCGCGCGCGGTCCCTTTTAAGAGAGGGGGAGCGCGCGCGCCCTAAGCACACTGCCGGGGAAGGAGCGCGTGCCGGAAGCAGCGGGGAGAGCAGCGCTGGAGGACGCCGCGCCAGGAGCGGGGAGGTGAGAGGGACAGCGTCTCTGCCTAGAACGGGGCAGAGACGCCGATGCTACAGGCGGTATCGTACAATAGTGTGAGGGCGGCACCATACACAAGTGTGAAGCCGGCATCATACACCAAGTGTGAGGGCGGCACCGTACACAAGTGTGAGGCCGGCATCAGACACAAGTGTGAGGCCGGCATCAGACACAAGTGTGAGGCCGGCATCATACACCAAGTGTGAGGGCGGCACCGTACACAAGTGTGAGGGCGGCATTGTACACGAGTGTGAGGGCGTCGTCGTACACAAGTGTGTGTGTGAGGGCGGTATCGTACACTAGTGTGAGGGCGGCACCATACACAAGTGTGAAGCCGGCATCATACACCAAGTGTGAGGGTGGCACCATACACAAGTGTGAGGGCATCGTCGTACACAAATGTTAGGGTGACATCGTACACAAGTGTGAGGGCGGCACCGTACACAAGTGTGAGGGCATCATCGTACATAAGTGTGAGGGCGGCACCGTACACAAGTGTGAGGGCATCGTCGTACACAAGTGTGAGGGCATCGTCGTACATAAGTGTGAGGGCGGCACCGTACACAAGTGTGAGGGCATCGTCGTACATAAGTGTGAGGGCGGCACCGTACACAAGTGCGAGGGTGGCGTCGTACACAAGTGTGTGTGTGTGAGGGCGACATCGTACAGCTATTAAGTCTCCTCTCAGTCTTCTCTTTTGCAGCTAAACATTCTCAAATCCTGTAACCGTTCCTCATAGGACGCAGTTTGCAGACCGGTCACCATCCTTGTAGCTCTTCCTTGAACTTGCTCCAGTTTTTCGATGTCTTTTTTAAATATACTTTACTCACAAAAAGTTTGGGATCCTTGGCTTTCGGGTGACATTTCAGGATGAGCCTACAATGCCCTCTAACCTTTTCAGGTGAACTTAATGTGACGTCTGTAGTCTTCTGAATGCACCCGTCCAACTGTTCAATGTTTCAGGACTTTTTGCCCAACTTGCTGTTCTCTAACAACAAGGAGCTTAATGGCAAAATTCACACCAGGTGTTTGATCCGTGAATCGGACAATGAATTTCAGCGGTCAATTAGAATTGGTATTAAACAGTCGTCCCTACGTTGCTGTTCACATTTGCACATCATGAGACCAAGACGAC
This sequence comes from Phyllobates terribilis, assembly GCF_046119375.1. Taxonomy (NCBI): domain Eukaryota; kingdom Metazoa; phylum Chordata; class Amphibia; order Anura; family Dendrobatidae; genus Phyllobates; species Phyllobates terribilis. The sequence goes on along the minus strand of NW_027362767.1, from coordinate 10,444,414 downwards.
ACCTAACAATTGATGAACGGTATCTCGCCATTAAGAGGCTTTAAGCAGGATGTTCTCAGACAGAAGGGACCACTGAGCTTAGAGAGTCACAGAGTCATCAGCAAGGGGCAACAGAGATACAGAGAGACTGGAAGAGTCACAGACAGGCAGAAAAGTGAACGTCCTCTGCCACATCCCACACTGATGACCGCTTCATTGTGAGCAATGGCCTTCAGCACCAGATGATAAATACAACACAACTCCAGGCACCTTTATCCCCCTAGTGACCAGGCCAAATTTTACAATTCTGACCACTGTCACTTTATGAGTTAATAACTCTGGAACATTTCAACAGATCCCCCTGATTCTGAGACATATTGTACTTCATGATAGTGGTAAAATTTCTTCGATATCACTTGCTATTTTCAAACTTTTAATTTTTATGCCCTTACACCAGAGAGTTATATCACACAAAATAGTAAAAAAAAAAGAACATTTCCCGCATGTCTGCTTTACATCAACACAATTTTTGAAACATCATTTTTTTTGTTAGGAAGATATAAAGGGTTAAAAGTTGATCAGCGATTTCTAATTTTTCAAACAAAATTTACAAAATCATTTTTTTTTTTTTTTTAGGGACCGCATCACATTTGAAGTGACTTTGAGGGGCCTATATGTCAGAAAATACCCAAAAGTTATACCAGTTTAAAAACTGCACCCCTCAAGGTGCTCAAAACCACATTCAAGAAATGTATTAACCCTTCAGGTGCTTCACAGGAACTGAAGCAATGTGAAAGGAAAAAAATGAACATTTAACTTTTTTTCACAAAAATTTTACTTTAGACCCAATTTTTTTTATTTTTACGAGGGTAACAGGAGAAAATGGACCCCAAAATGTGTTGTGCAATCTCTCCTGAGCATGTCGATACCCCATATGTGGGGGGAAAACCACTGTTTGGACGCACAGCAGGGCTCAGAAGGAAAGGAGCACCATTAGGCGATTTTCACGGTTCTCAAAACGCGACATAGCCCCTGCTAATTATTCCAGCAAATTTTACATTCAGAAAGTCAAATGGTGCTCCTTTCCTTCTGAGCACTATACATGACACCATTTTGGAAACTAGACTCCCCAGGTAACTTATCTAGATGTGTGGCGAGCATCTTAAACCCCCATGTGCTTCACAGAAGTTTATAACGTTGAGCCGTGGAAATAAAAAAATTACATTTTTCCCACAAAAATGTTTTTTAAACCCAAATTTTGCATGTTTATAAGAGTAACAGGAAAAATTGCACCATACAATTTGTTGTGCAATTTGTCCTGATTACGCCGATACCCAATATGTGGAGGAAAACTACTGTTTGGGCGAACAGCAGGGCTTGGAAGGGAAGGAGTGCCATTTGACTTTTTGAATGCAAAATTTGCTGGAATAATTAGCGGACTTCATGTTGCGTTTGCAGAGCCCCTGATGTGCCTAAAAAGTGGAAACCCTCAACAAGTGACACCATTTTGGAAACTAGACCCCTCAGAGAACTTATCTACATGTGTTGCGAGCACCTGGAACCCCCAGGTGCTCCACAGAAGTTTATAACGTAGAGATGTGAAAACTAAAAAAAAAAACACTTTTTTCCCACAAAAATGTTTTTTTAAGCCCTTATTTTCAAAAGGATAACAGGAGAAAATAGACCCCAAACTTTGTTGTGCAATTTCTCCTGAGTACGCAGATACCCCATATGTGGGGGAAAACTACTGTTTTGGCGCACGGCAGGGCTCAGAAAGGAAGGAGTGACGTTTTGCAAAGCAAACTTTGATGGAATGGTCTGCGGGTGTCATGTCTCATTTAGAGAGCCCCTGATGTGCCTAAACAGTGGAAATCCCACACAAGTGACACCATTTTGTAAACTATGCCCCTCAAGGATTTTATCCAGGAGTATAAAGAGCATTTTTAACCTACAGGTACAGCACAGAATTTAATAACATTAGGTCATCACATTAAAAAAGTAAATTTTTTTCACAAATATGTTGCTTTAGCCTCAAATTTCTCACTTTTGCAAGAGGTAACAGTGAAAACTGGCCCTCACAGTTTGATACCCACTTTCTTACGAGTGCTGCGATACCCCACATGTAGTCAAAAAGTTCTGTTTGGACAAACGGCAGGGGTTGGAGCGGAAGGAGCAATATTTGAATTTTGGAACACAAATTTAGCTGAAAGAGACGGCGGTCACCATGTCATTTTTGCAGGGCCCTTAAGGTGCCTAAACAGCAGAAACCTCAAACAACTGACCCCATTTTGGAAACTACACCCATCAAGGATTTTATCCAGGGGTATAATGAGGTTTTTGAACCTAAAAGGTACTACACCTTTGATACCATTAGGCCGTTATATTGAATACGTCGTCATTAGTGTTGAGCGCAAGTGTTTGCTTCTCGAGTTTATATCGGGTGCTCGGGTATGCACAGAGTATCGAGGGTGTTCGAGTGAGATGCTCGTGGCCCCGCATGTTTTGCGGCTGTTAGACACCCCAAAAAAAACATGTGGGGATTGCCTGTATATGGCAGGAAATTCCCGAATGGTTTTTTTTGGGTGTCTAACAGCCACAAAACATGCGGGGCCTCGAGCATCTCACTCGGGCACCAGTGATGCTCGGTGCATACCCGAGCACCCAATGCAAACTTGAGTAGCGAGCACTTGCGCTCAACACTAGTCGCCATATCGTCATCATCTTTGTTTTACTTTTGAAAAAAAAACCAATCCTAACCCCAACTTTAAGCCCAACCCTAACATTAACTCCAACCCAAACCCTACCCCTAACACAACCCTAACCCCAACTTTAACCCTGACCCCAATCCTAACCCTAACACAACGCTCACCCTAACCTAACCCTAACATAACCCTAATTCCAACCGTAACCCTGGATCCAACCCTATCACAACCTTAACCCTACCCTAGCATAACCCTAACCCCAACCCTAACTGCAAAAAATGCAAAAAAAATATTTTTTTTATTTTATAATTTTTATATGACTAAGGAGGTGACTAAGGTGTTTTTTATTAATTAATTATTGGATTTTGATCACTGTCATATCACAGTGGTCAAAAAGAACCAATAGAAAAAATGATCTGCTGTTGCCGGCAAATCTCGGCGGGCGCACTGCTCATGCACTCGCCATTTTTTTCAGGAAGATGACGCGGAGGGCCTGGGGACTGAGGAGGAGGGACCGGGGGATGGCGGAGGTACCGGGATGGGCTTGGGGGACATGTACAGTACAGACCAAAAGTTTGGACACACCTTCTCATTTAAAGATTTTTCTGTATTTTCATGACTTTGAAAATTGTACATTCACACTGAAGGCATCAAAACTATGAATTACCACATGTGGAATTATATACTTAACAAAAAGTGTGAAACAACTGAAAATATGTCTTATATTCTAGGTTCTTCAAAGTAGCCACCTTTTGCTTTGATGACTGCTTTGCACACTCTTGGCATTCTCTTGATGAGCTTCAAGATGTAGTCACCGGAAATGGTCTTCACTTCACAGGTGTGCCCTGTCAGGTTTAATAAGTGGGATTTCTTGCCTTATAAATGGGGTTGGGACCATCAGTTGTGTTGTGCAGAAGTCTGGTGGATACACAGCTGATAGTCCTACTGAATAGACTGTTAGAATTTGTATTATGGCAAGAAAAAAACAGCTAAGTAAAGAAAAACGAGTGGCCATCTGTTATGCACACGCCCGGGCTAAGCGGCGTGTGCGTGGGATTGGTAGTGATTCCACTGGACCGTGCCGGAGAGTGAATGCCTGGAGGGGCGTGACTAAGTATTCACCCGATCCGACCAGGGTCGCACGACGGCATACGACGCCAGTGCACCAAGGAGGAACCGAGCAGAGGGACCAGGTGCTACTCCAGGACAGACCCCGGACACGGCTGTTGACCCACACAGGGGAATACAGGAACAGGCTGGTAGGCTGGCACACAGACTGGTGGGTATAGGCAGGCACGACTGGTATGCAGGCAGGCGGGTATGCAGGCAGGGGGGTAAAGGCAAGCACAGCTAGAGTGCAGACAGGGAGGCACTAGCAGGTAGGAACACAGGCGGGATAGGACCCAGTACACACCGGGACTCAGGAACAATACAGGCAGAGGGTTACAGGCAAGCACTGCTAGAGTGCAGACAAGGCTGAGCAGGGAGGACAGGGCTCTGTTCACACGGAACAGACAGGAAGGGAAAGACAGAGCCAGATACTCACACAGTACTTGCAGAGAAAACAAGCAGGAGTTAGGTACGAGTTCAGACTCTGCAGAAAAAGGAAGGGAACAGACATAGAGGCAAAACAGGTAAAGGACAGGAGAGTGTTCAGACTGGAACTGAGTGTACGGAGGAGACCGACACAGCAGCGGGATACAGGAGCGGGTCTGGGAATACGGCCCCCAGAGAGGCGGAACGAACAGGCAAGGAGCGTGTTCAGACAGGACAGACCAGAAACAGGAGCGGGTCTAGGAAATCGGCCACTAGAAGGCGGAACGAACAGGCAAGGAGCGTGTTCAGACAGGACAGACAAGAGAACACAGAAAGGACTCAGTTCAGACACGGGAACTAATACCGCAAAGCAGGAGACATACAGGACTTAGTTCAGACACGGGAACTAATACCGCAAAGCAGGAGACATACAGGACACAGTTCAGACACGGGAGCTGATACCGCAAAGCAGGAGACATACAGGACTCAGTTCAGACACGGGAACTGATACAAAAAGCAGGAGACATACAGGACTCAGTTCAGACACGGGAACTGATACAAAAAGCAGGAGACATACAGGACTTAGTTCAGACACGGGAACTAATACCGCAAAGCAGGAGAAATACAGGACTCAGTTCAGACACGGAAACTGATACAAAAAGCAGGAGACATACAGGACTCAGTTCAGACACGGGAACTGATACAAAAAGCAGGAGACATACAGGACTCAGTTCAGACACGGGAACTAATACCGAAAAGCAGGAGACATACAGGACTAAGTACAGACAGGCCTGGAAATACAGCCTCCAGGAAAGGCAGACAAGGAAACAAAGACGGGACCTGGCACCTTCAGAGTGCAAGCACACACTGAAGGAAAACACTATGCTCAGGCAGGGATAGAAGGGAGCTGCTGAGCTATATACCAAGTGTCAGACAGCAATAGGCTGAGGACGCACAAGGGGTGTGACCCACAGCAGGTACAAAAAGCAGGAAGTGATCGGGCGCCGCCCTTAAGCAGCAGAGACAGACACAAACAGACAGCATGGAGGGAAGCCAGAGAGACATTCCGGACAGGAGATCAAGTGCGCGCTCCTGCACAGTGGGAAATGGACCACTATGCAAGGACGCCGCCAGGTATGTTACACCATCATTACTTTAAGAAATGAAGGTCAGTCAGACCGAAAAACTGGGCAAACTTTGAATGCGTCCCCAAGTGCAGTTGTAAAAACCATCGAGCGCTACAAAGAAACTGGCTCACATGAGGACCGCCCCAGGAAAGGAAGACCAAGAGTCACCTCTGCTTCTGAGGATAAGTTTATCCGAGTCACCAGCCTCAGAAATCGCAGGTTAACAGCAGCTCAGATTAGAGACCAGGTCAATGCCACACAGAGTTCTAGCAGCAGACACATCACTTCAACAACTGTTAAGAGGAGATTTTGTGCAGCAGGCCTTCATGGTAAAATAGCTGCTAGGAAACCACTGCTAAGGACAGGCAACAAGCAGAAGAGACTTGTTTGGGCTAAAGAACACAAGGAATGGACATTAGACCAGTGGAAATCTGTGCTTTGGTCTGATGAGTCCAAATTTGAGATCTTTGGTTCCAACCACCGTGTCTTTGTGCGACGCAGAAGAGGTGAACGGATGGACTCTACATGCCTGGTTCCCACCGTGAAGCATGGAGGAGGAGGTGTGATGGTGTGGGGGTGCTTTGCTGGTGACACTGTTGGGGATTTATTCAAAATTGAAGGCATACTGAACCAGCATGGCTACAACAGCATCTTGCAGCGGCATGCTATTCCATCCGGTTTGCGTTTAGTTGGACCATCATTTATTTTTCTACAGGACAATGACCCCAAACACACCTCCAGGCTGTGTAAGGGCTATTTGACCAAGCAGGAGAGTGATGGGGTGCTACGCCAGATGACCTGGCCTCCACAGTCACCAGACCTGAACCCAATCGAGATGGTTTGGGGTGAGCTGGACCGCAGAGTGAAGGCAAAAGGGCCAACAAGTGCTAAGCATCTCTGGGAACTCCTTCAAGATTGTTGGAAGACCATTTCCGGTGACTACCTCTTGAAGCTCATCAAGAGAATGGCAAGAGTGTGCAAAGCAGTCATCAAAGCAAAAGGTGGCTACTGTGAAGACCCTAGAATATAAGACATATTTTCAGTTGTTTCACACTTTTTTCTTAAGTATATAATTCCACATGTGTTAATTCATAGTTTTGATGCCTTCAGTGTGAATGTACAATTTTCATAGTCATGAAAATACAGAAAAATCTTTAAATGAGAAGGTGTGTCCAAACTTTTGGTCTGTACTGTATATCATGTCAGAAGAGAGAGAAATTATTGTAACAGAGGTTTTTTTTTTTTTTTACATGATTGCAGTTATTCATTGAATTACGGCAATCACATGATCGGGGAAAGGAAAAACCGGCCCTGATCACGTTCTCCAGGGTCTCAGCTGCCCCCGGTAGCTGAAACCACAGAGATTTTTCGATGCTGGAGAGCGCTATACCCTTATTTCTCAGCGTCGTTAAAATGCGGAGCAGAGGAATAAGTACCCTTAACTGTTGCCATTAAAAGGCATATCGGCGGTCGTTACAGGGTTAATGGAGGTGAGAGGCACCAATTGTCATGTCAGACCATTCAAAACCGTTTACATCAGCGTGGTCTGCGTTCTAGGCGGCATGCAGGGTACCTGACCACACCACCAAGCACAGGTGTCATCGTCTTGCATGGGCCAGGGAACATCTACACTGGACGAGGGACAAGTGGACCTCTGTGCTGTTCACTGATGAAAGTCGATTCATGCTGAGCAGAAATGATGGCCACCAACAATGCGGGGGCCGTGAAGGAGAGCGCTATGCATCAGCCACTGTTGTCCCAGACGAGCCTTTGGTGGTGGTGTTACAGTGTGGGCAGGTGTGTCAGGTCAGTACAGAACCGCCCTACGCTTTGTGAATGGTACAGTGACAAGACCCCACTACTAGATTAACATCATTAATCCAGTTATTGTGCAACACAGACCTAATCTCATCTTCATGGATGACAATACTCCAGCTCATCGAGGTCCCATCATTCGGGAACGGCGGCTGAAGACAGAGGAACCTCCGATGACGCGGCCTGCACTTTCTCCAGACCTGAATCCCATAGAAAATCTATGGGGTCAGCTCTTCAAGAAGAGTTGGATGCCATGCTTCAGCACAAGAAGAGTGGGATGCCGCGCTTCAGCACAAGAAGAGTTGGATGCCGTGCTTCAGCACAAGAAGAGTGGGATGCCGTGCCTCAGCACAAGAAGAGTGGGATGCCGTGCCTCAGCACAAGAAGAGTGGGATGCCGTGCTTCAGCACAAGAAGAGTGGGATGCCGTGCCTCAGCACAAGAAGAGTGGGATGCCGTGCCTCAGCACAAGAAGAGTGGGATGCCGTGCTTCAGCACAAGAAGAGTGGGATGCCGTGCTTCAGCACAAGAAGAGTGGGATGCCGTGCTTCAGCACAAGAAGAGTTGGATGCCGTGCTTCAGCACAAGAAGAGTGGGATGCCGTGCCTCAGCACAAGAAGAGTGGGATGCCGTGCCTCAGCACAAGAAGAGTGGGATGCCGTGCTTCAGCACAAGAAGAGTGGGATGCCGTGCCTCAGCACAAGAAGAGTGGGATGCCGTGCCTCAGCACAAGAAGAGTGGGATGCCGTGCTTCAGCACAAGAAGAGTGGGATGCCGTGCTTCAGCACAAGAAGAGTGGGATGCCGTGCTTCAGCACAAGAAGAGTGGGATGCCGTGCTTCAGCACAAGAAGAGTGGGATGCCGTGCTTCAGCACAAGAAGAGTGGGATGCCGTGCTTCAGCACAAGAAGAGTGGGATGCCGTGCTTCAGCACAAGAAGAGTGGGATGCCGTGCTTCAGCACAAGAAGAGTGGGATGCCGTGCCTCAGCACAAGAAGAGTGGGATGCCGTGCTTCAGCACAAGAAGAGTGGGATGCCGTGCCTCAGCACAAGAAGAGTGGGATGCCGTGCCTCAGCACAAGAAGAGTGGGATGCCGTGCCTCAGCACAAGAAGAGTGGGATGTTGTGCCTCAGCACAAGAAGAGTGGGATGCCGTGCCTCAGCACAAGAAGAGTGGGATGTCGTGCCTCAGCACAAGAAGAGTGGGATGCCGTGCCTCAGCACAAGAAGTGGGATGCCGTGCTTCAGCACAAGAAGAGTGGGATGCCGTGCCTCAGCACAAGAAGAGTGGGATGCCGTGCCTCAGCACAAGAAGAGTGGGATGCCGCGCCTCAGCACAAGAAGAGTGGGATGCCGCGCCTCAGCACAAGAAGAGTGGGATGCCGCGCCTCAGCACAAGAAGAGTGGGATGCCGCGCCTCAGCACAAGAAGAGTGGGATGCCGCGCCTCAGCACAAGAAGAGTGGGATGCCGCGCCTCAGCACAAGAAGAGTGGGATGCCGCGCCTCAGCACAAGAAGAGTGGGATGCCGCGCCTCAGCACAAGAAGAGTGGGATGCCGCGCCTCAGCACAAGAAGAGTGGGATGCCGCGCCTCAGCACAAGAAGAGTGGGATGCCGCGCCTCAGCACAAGAAGAGTGGGATGCCGCGCCTCAGCACAAGAAGAGTGGGATGCCGCGCCTCAGCACAAGAAGAGTGGGATGCCGCGCCTCAGCACAAGAAGAGTGGGATGCCGCGCCTCAGCACAAGAAGAGTGGGATGCCGCGCCTCAGGACAAGAAGAGTGGGATGCCGCGCCTCAGCACAAGAAGAGTGGGATGCCGCGCCTCAGCACAAGAAGAGTGGGATGCCGCGCCTCAGCACAAGAAGAGTGGGATGCCGCGCCTCAGCACAAGAAGAGTGGGATGCCGCGCCTCAGCACAAGAAGAGTGGGATGCCGCGCCTCAGCACAAGAAGAGTGGGATGCCGCGCCTCAGCACAAGAAGAGTGGGATGCCGCGCTTCAGCACAAGAAGAGTGGGATGCCGCGCCTCAGCACAAGAAGAGTGGGATGCCGTGCTTCAGCACAAGAAGAGTGGGATGCCGCGCCTCAGCACAAGAAGAGTGGGATGCCGTGCCTCAGCAGCCAATACTCCACTTGTGAACAGCAGGAGACGTCGTTATCATCTGTAATTGATGCTCAAAGCCACAGGACAAGTTATTGAGACATTTATTGGGGGGGGGGGTATACATATACCCAACAGTGTTGTGGACTTTTGTTTCAATAAATGGTTTGAGATGAGGAAATTACCATCGCTTCTTCTGCTTAATGCCGACTGTCATGAGAAAATATCACTGGAGCGGGAACTGTTAACGGTTTCCATAAATTTAATCCGAAAGCCAAATATCCCTAACTTTTTGTGAGTAGTGTTTAATGTACAGAGATCTAGGGCAGGATGCCATTTCCAGTCCTATTAATCCACCAGCACAGGACTTGTTGCAGACAGCAGCCTCTTTACTGTGAAGCTCGTCATTAGATGAATGTTGGCTGGACAACACAATGTTGGTGAGAGACCTAAACGTTCATCTTTATGGAGCCGCTTTCTCTTAAACTGAGAGCAGTTTTCTCACCTCTCTACTGGAGCCCACCACCCCCTACTCAACAGTTTAGACTGGTGGCATCCTCACACCGATAGCATGAACCGTGCACTTTCCGAAGCTGTAAGCCACACATGTCAAACTCCAGCCCGTGGGCCAAGTCTGGCCTGCAGGGTGGACTTATATGGCCCTCGACACCAGAACCACCACCCCTATGTGGGGTCATTATTTTATATGGAGGACTATGTGGGGCCATTATTTTATATGGAGGACTATGTGGGGCCATTATTTTATATGGAGGACGATGTGGGGCCCATTATCTGTATGGAAGAATATGTGGGGCCATTATCTGTATAGAGGACTATGTGGGGCCATTATACTGTATGGAGGACTATGTGGGGGCCATTATACTGTATGGAGGACTATGTGGGGCCATTATACTGTATGGAGGACTGTGTGGGGCCCATTATACCGTATGGAGGACTATGTGGGGCCATTATACCGTATGGAGGACGATGTGGGGCCATTATACCGTATGGAGGACTGTGTGGGGCCCATTATACTGTATGGAGGACTATGTGGGGCCATTATACTGTATGGAGGACTATGTGGGGCCATTATACTGTATGGAGGACTATGTGGGGCCATTATACTGTATGGAGGACGATGTGGGGCCATTATACTGTATGGAGGACTATGTGGGACCCATTATACTATATGGAGAACTATGTGGGGCCCATTATACTGTATGGAGAACTATGTGGGGCCCATTATACTGTTGGAGGACTATGTGGGGCCATTATACTGTATGGAGGACTATGTGGGGCCATTATACTGTATGGAGGACTGTGTGGGGCCATTATACTGTATGGAGGACTGTGTGGGGCCCATTATACTGTATGGAGGACTATGTGGGGCCCATTATACTGTATGGAGGACTATGTGGGGCCATTATACTGTATGGAGGACTATGTGGGGTCATTATACTGTATGGAAGACTATGTGGGGCCCATTATTCTGTATGGAGGACTATGTGTGGCTCATTATTCTGAACAGAGGACTATATGGTGCCCATTATTCTGTATGGAGGACTATGTGGGGCCATTATTCTGTATGGAGGACTATGTGGGGCCATTATTCTGTATGGAGGACTATGTGGGGCCATTATTCTGTATGGAGGACAATGTGGGGCCATTATACCATATGGAGGACTGTGTAGGGCCATTATTCTGTATGGAGGACTATGTGTGGCCCATTATACTGTATGGAGGACTATGTGGGGCCCATTATTGTTAGAACCCTCCTGTTTGTTTTTTATATCTTGTTTTGCGGTCACGTGACCATCTGCCTTTATATTCCAGCTCCGCCCTTCTGGCTGTGCTGTACTTCAGTGTTTGACTGTTTCTCTAGCCTGGTGCTTCTGTGCCTTTCTCTGTCAAGTTCGCTTGGTCCTCTGGGACCTTTAGTACATTTTTGTCAGTTTGTCTTTTCGTGTTCCGCAACAACTTCTGTTTAGGAGGTGTCCCATTTTTGTCCCAGTCCTTAGTTCTTTTAGGGACCCCTCAATTAATTCTATAGGTCTTCGTTCAGACTAGCCGAGGACTAAGGCGGGTCTGTTCACAAGGAACAGGCAGCCCGCTTCATCGTAGGGATTCAGCTTAGTCTTACTGTAGGGACAGCTTTCCCCTATCTTTCCTTAGTACTTGTTGCAGATCATAACAATTATACTGTATGGAGGAATATGAGGGGCCATTATTCTGTATGGAGGACTATGTTCGACCCATTATTCTGTATGGAGGACTATGTGGGCTCATTATACTGTGTGGAGGACTATGTGGGGCCCATTATTCTGTACGGATGACTATGTGGGGCCCATTATTCTGTATGGAGGACTATGTGGGGCCATTATTCTGTATGGAGGACTATGTGGGCTCATTATACTGTGTGGAGGACTATGTGGGGCCCATTATTCTGTATGGAGGACTATGCGGGGCCCATTATTCTGTATGGAGGACTATGTGGGGCCATTATTCTGTATGGAGGACTATGTGTGGCTCATTATTCTGAACAGAGGACTATGTGGTGCCCATTATTCTGTATGGAGGACTATGTGGGGCCATTGTTCTGTATGGAGGACTATGTGGGGCCATTATTCTGTATGGAGGACTATGCGGGGCCATTATTCTGTATGGAGGACTATGCGGGGCCATTATTCTGTATGGAGGACTATGTGGGGCCATTATTCTGTATGGAGGACTATGTGTGGCTCATTATTCTGAACAGAGGACTATGTGGTGCCCATTATTCTGTATGGAGGACTATGTGGTGCCCATTATTCTGTATGGAGGACTATGCGGGGCCATTATTCTGTATGGAGGACTATGTGGGGCCATTATTCTGTATGGAGGACTATGTGTGGCTCATTATTCTGAACAGAGGACTATGTGGTGCCCATTATTCTGTATGGAGGACTATGTGGGGCCATTATTCTGTATGGAGGACTATGCGGGGCCATTATTCTGTATGGAGGACTATGTGGGGCCATTATTCTGTATGGAGGACTATGTGTGGCTCATTATTCTGAACAGAGGACTATGTGGTGCCCATTATTCTGTATGGAGGACTATGTGGGGCCATTATACTGTATGGAGGACTATGTGGGGCCATTATTTTGTATGGAGGACAATGTGGGGCCATTATACTGTATGGAGAATTTCGTGGGGCCCATTATACTGTATGGAGGACTATGCGGGGCCCATTATACTGTATGGAGAATTTCGTGGGGCCCATTATACTGTATGGAGGACTATGCGGGGCCCATTATTGTTAGAACCCTCCTGTTTGTTTTTTATATCTTGTGTTTTGCGGTCACATGACAATCTGCCTTTATATTCCAGCTCCGCCCTTCTGGCTGTGCTGGACTTCAGTGTTTGACTGTTTCTCTAGCCTGGTGCTTCTGTGCCTTTCTCTGTCAAGTTCGCTTGGTCCTCTGGGACCTTTAGTACATTTTTGTCAGTTTGTCTTTTTGTGTTCCGCAACAACTTCTGTTTAGGAGGTGTCCCATTTTTGTCCCAGTCCTTAGTTCTTTTAGGGACCCCTCCCTTAATTCTATAGGTTTTCGTTCAGACTAGCAGAGGACTAAGGCGGGTCTGTTCACAAGGAACAGGCAGGCCGCTACATCTTGGGATTCAGCTTAGTCTTACTGTAGGGACAGCTTTCCCCTATCTTTCCTTAGTACTTGTTGCAGATCATAACAATTATACTGTATGGAGGAATATGAGGGGCCATTATTCTGTATGGAGGACTATGTGGACCCATTATTCTGTATGGAGGACTATGTGGGCTCATTATACTGTACGGAGGACTATGTGGGGCCCATTATTCTGTACGGATGACTATGTGGGGCCCATTATTCTGTACGGATGACTATGTGGGGCCCATTATTCTGTACGGAGCACTATGTGGGGCCATTATTCTGTACGGAGCACTATGTGGGGCCCATTATTCTGTACGGAGCGCTATGTGGGACCCATTATTCCGTACGGAGGACTATGTGGGGCCATTATACTGTATGGAGGACTATATGGGACCCATTATTCTGTATGGAGGACTATGTGGGACCCATTATTCTGTATGGAGGGCTATGTGTGGCTCATTATTCTTAATGGAGGACTATGTGGTGCCCATTATTCTGTATGGGGGACTATGTGGTGCCCATTATTCTGTATGGAGGACTATGTGGGACCCATTATATTGTATGGAGAACTATGTGGGACCTATTATACTGTATGGAGGAATATGAGGGGCCATTATTCTGTATGGAGGACTTTGTGGGGCTCATTATATTGTATGGAGAACTATGTGGGGCCCATTATATTGTATGGAAAACTATGTGGGACCCATTATACTGTATGGAGGAATATGAGGGGCCATTATTCTGTATGGAGGACTTTGTGGGGCCCATTATACTATTTACTGGTTGGCCCGTGACTTTGTCCAAGTTTTTCACTGCAGCATTGGAGGGGAGCAGTTGTTCTGCAGCTCAGGAACTAACAGAGCAACGCTTACAAACTCCATGTTCAGCCACCACTAGACTGCAGCAGTAGCCGGTAATGTAGAGTAAAAATCCCTCCATTCTTGAGAAAAGAGGATGCTTAATAATATAATAATAATATTATTATACGTAAATTCCAGACTTGCTTTGTTTTACAAGCAGTTTGCAATTTTAACAATTATAGAATGAGACTATCCCTTTAACAGGTTATTGTCATCTGTGAAGCTGGGGTACACCGCTCTCCAGTCTTCCGACTTCCTGGTGGCAGGTGCCAAGTCAGCAGCTCTGACGCACCGCTGGCCAGAAATGTGTTGCTCCTGTTGCCGCTAATGAGGGAGTATCAGAAGAGGAATGGGGCTAAAGCTGTCCAGGAGTAGGAACTAAGCATGTCTTATCCATACCAAGTCTCATCCGTACCCCGTCCCATCCGTACCCCGTCCCATCCGTACCCCGTCCCATCCGTACCCCTGTCCCATCCGTACCCCGTCTCATCCGTACCCCGTCTCATCCGTACCCCGTCTCATCCGTACCCCGTCTCATCCAGTCTCATCCGTACCCAGTCTCATCCGTACCCCGTCTCATCCGTACCCAGGCTCATCCGTACCCCTGTCCCATCCCTACGTCTCATCCGTACTCCGTCTCATCCGTACCACGTCTCATCCGTACCCCGTCTCATCCAGTCTCATCCGTACCCCTGTCCCATCCCTACGTCTCATCCGTACTCCGTCTCATCCGTACCCCTGTCCCATCCGTACCCCTGTCCCATCCGTACCCCTGTCCCATCCGTACCCCGTCTCATCCGTACCCCTGTCCCATCCGTACCCCTGTCCCATCCGTACCCCTGTCCCATCCGTACCCCTGTCCCATCCGTACCCGTCCCATCCGTATCCCGTCTTATCAATACCACGCTAGCCGAAGTGCAACGGTGACGAGAGTAGTCAGGAAGCACTGCCCTGTGCATGTTCGACCACCACTCCTGAATAGCAGCAGTGGCCGGTCCCCTTGACAACGAGCTGTAAACAAGAGGAATGTAAGAAACGTTGTATTTTACCTTATCAGGAGGCTGTGTTCCTCAGATTTAGAGATGGTGGTTGTAGGCTGCTGCGGTACCTGCTTCATCCTTGTACGGTGAAAGAACAGACAAGGAACCTTTCCTTTTATTTTACTCTTTTGTTTTATTTTTCAGATAAGATTAAAAAAAAAAGTAAAAGAAATTTGATAAAGAAATTCTTTACACGTACACAGCAATGACATTACGATCCATTGAAAAAAGTAAAAGCGCACGCACACAAGTCCCTTTAGTGGTCTCTTCATTCTCTTTGTTAGAAGTGACATTAAAAAATAAAACAGACTTTTCTCTGATTGGAGTTTGGCAAATAAGTTTCTGAAATGCCACATAAATGAGACGCTGCTGATTACTCGGTGTAGATCTTAACTGTGGCAGAAAAAGAAGAAAGAAAACATCCCAAGATGTGCAGCAGCAGCAGCGCCGGCCGCTGGGGCTGTACACTGACACCATACACGGTGCTGGACAACCGTCCTACTAACATGCTGGATGAACGGCACGGTGCGCACACACAGGCATATCCGGGGACTCGACCACAGCCGTTCATAAAGCATATCAGTCTACACAATATAGGATACCAGTACATAACCAGCAGGGAACGTCTGTGCATCATAAGGAAGGAGCGAATGAGCCGTTCTACATGTAGAGGATGAGCCAAGCGGAGGCATCGTCAAGGCTGGATGGATGGACAGAAATGGTTCTTCCGCTGTGTCATAGGACACCGAGATCCTTCTATAGATTTCCCATCTATGTGCATGTATTTTAGAATAAAAAATATACATTTTTGCAAGAAGGTTTAATTACTAATTTAGGACCGTTTTGCTTCTACAGCCTCATAAAGTCTCTGTGGGGTCTAGGGCGCATCCCCCCCACCCCTGTCACGCCATAAACTTCTAGATTATTTAGGAGAAGCGAGATGAGGGTTACACCCTGTGATCAGAGCGAGCTCACTGATGGATTCCCTGGTAACTCATTATGCAGGTGGTACTGCAGTACACAGAGACTGTAGAAACGAAATGATCCAACATTTTCTGAAAAACTCCATTCCAGAATCCGAGCCATGTTATAATTCTCTCCGATATCCCTCCGAGAAGTCATCAAGATTGAAAGAAGGGGAGATGCGACGGATCCGGGCTGCGAAAAACATTGTCGGGTTATGAAACCTGTGAAGTGTTTGGTCCCTGGCATCTTCTAGACGCCATTATCCAGTGCACATGAGACATCGGAGCTGATAAAAGCTGGGGTCACGTTCTCTTTGTGCCGTCACCGCTTAAAAATTATGAAAAAGTGCGACAGTCACAGAGATGGGAGATAAAAAAAGAGAGTTGGGATTGGGGCCGAGTGTAGAACAAGAACCCTCGTCCTGGTGTCTGGAGCCACGACTGCCAGCTGACCACCATCTCTCCTAGAAGGGGCAAAGGACTATTCCCAAGAAATCCAGTCATTCCTTATCCACGTGATAGGGGGCAATTAGCGGACTGCTGGGGGTCTGACCATTGGGACCTTCTGCAATCCCGAGACTTGTGCGGCCTCTGCTCCATTCATTGTCTATAGGACTGCCGAGCACAGCACAATGAATGGAGTGGGGATATTAAGATCACAGGGGGTCCCAGCACTCAGACCTCCACCTATCTGTCCTATGGATGGGAGATAACTTGATTTTTAAGTAGGTCATCTGGGATTTTTTTCCATCTCGGTAAGTCGTAGATAACTACCATGCCTTTTCTGTCGTGCGCCAATCTCTCCTGGCGGCAATTCTCCCACTTCCTGTGACGTCACATTGACGGAGCGGTTTCTTCTCTTCCGCTGTGCTGACGTCATGTTGATTGACAGCCAGATCCCTGTGCGGCGTTTGCCTGATTTACACGAGCTGTATAGTGAGATGAGGCTGCCAGTGACTGATGCCGGAGGCAGAGTCCCACGCGGAGGTCTCTGCGCTGCTCATGCTCCAGCTCATGTCAGCTGTCAATCAAAACGACCTCAAAAGATTTGAAGAGAAGGAACTCCTCTGTCCACAGGACGGAGCGTCGTCGCCAGCAGTGGTCACGACTGCGCTGAGCCGGGAGAGATCGGCACATGGCCGAACAAGCAGGCAGTTATCACCTACCTACCAATAAGAGATTAGCCCCATAAAAGAAAAAAAAGCCCCAACCAACCCCGTTAAGGCTACATGTTTATAATCAGGGAGACATTTGTGGCGCAGCTTATCTCTCGGGAGAACATGGTACAGTCCCTGCCATCATAGCAGGATAGGCCCCCATACACATTAGTTGTGAGCGTGGTGTGCGCACAAGGGCAATTTCACAGAGGGGACCAATTATGATGGCAAAAAATAAACTGCACGCACAAAAAATAGCCACTAATAAGAGGAAATGATGTGTCTCCATCAGTCTGCGCCGGTCATGTCCGGCCTCCTTCACTCTTAATGGACAGATTACTGTAGTTTGCAGAACTATGGCATACAGCAAAAAGAAAGAGACCCCAGAAATGTTGGTCGGATCCATATGGCTCCTAGTATGAGCAGAGACAAAACTTCACAGCTGGGAACTGGACACCAGAAGGACGTCCTCTGACAGCTGAGGATTGTACAAGGACCTGGCTATCCTGGACGGCAGAAGGACGCCCCCTGACCGCTGAGGATTGTACACAGATCTGGCTATCCTGGACGGCAGAAGGACGCCCCCTGACCGCTGAGGATTGTACACGGATCCGGCTATCCTGGACGGCAGCAGGACGTCCTCTGACAGCTGAGGATTGTACACGGATCTGGCTATCCTGGACGGCAGCAGGACGTCCCCTGACCGCTGAGGATTGTACACAGATCTGGCTATCCTGGACGGCAGCAGGACGTCCCCTGACCGCTGAGGATTGTACACGGATCTGGCTATCCTGGACGGCAGAAGGACGCCCCCTGACCGCTGAGGATTGTACACGGATCTGGCTATCCTGGCTGGCAGCAGGACGCCCCCTGACCGCTGAGGATTGTACACGGATCTGGCTATCCTGGCCGGCAGAAGGACGTCCCCTGACAGCTGAGGATTGTACACAGATCTGGTTATCCTGTAAGGCAGCAGGACGTCCCCTGACAGCTGAGGATTGTACACAGATCTGGCTATCCTGGACGGCAGAAGGACGTCCCCTGACAGCTGAGGATTGTACACAGATCTGGTTATCCTGGACGGCAGCAGGACGTCCCCTGACAGCTGAGGATTGTACACGGATCTGGTTATCCTGTAAGGCAGCAGGACGTCCCCTGAAAGCTGAGGATTGTACACGGATCTGGCTATCCTGGACGGCAGCAGGACGTCCCCTGACCGCTGAGGATTGTACACGGATCTGGCTATCCTGGACGGCAGCAGGACGCCCCCTGACCGCTGAGGATTGTACACGGATCTGGCTATCCTGGACGGCAGCAGGACGCCCCCTGACCGCTGAGGATTGTACACGGATCTGGCTATCCTGGATGGCAGCAGGACGTCCCCTGACAGCTGAGGATTGTACACGGATCTGGCTATCCTGGACGGCAGCAGGACGTCCCCTGACCGCTGAGGATTGTACACGGATCTGGCTATCCTGGACGGCAGCAGGACGTCCCCTGACAGCTGAGGATTGTACACGGATCTGGCTATCCTGGACGGCAGCAGGACGCCCCCTGACCGCTGAGGATTGTACACGGATCTGGCTATCCTGGCTGGCAGCAGGACGCCCCCTGACCGCTGAGGATTGTACACGGATCTGGCTATCCTGGACGGCAGAAGGACGCCCCCTGACCGCTGAGGATTGTACACGGATCTGGCTATCCTGGCTGGCAGCAGGACGCCCCCTGACCGCTGAGGATTGTACACAGATCTGGTTATCCTGGACTGCAGCAGGACGTCCCCTGACAGCTGAGGATTCTACACAGATCTGGTTATCCTGTAAGGCAGCAGGACGTCCCCTGACAGCTGAGGATTGTACACGGATCTGGCTATCCTGGAAGGCAGCAGGACGTCCCCTGACAGCTGAGGATTGTACACGGATCTGGCTATCCTGGCTGACAGCAGGACGCCCCCTGACCGCTGAGGATTGTACACAGATCTGGTTATCCTGGACGGCAGCAGGACGTCCCCTGACAGCTGAGGATTGTACACAGATCTGGTTATCCTGTAAGGCAGCAGGACGTCCCCTGACAGCTGAGGATTGTACACAGATCTGGCTATCCTGGCTGGCAGCAGGACGCCCCCTGACCGCTGAGGATTGTACACAGATCTGGTTATCCTGGACGGCAGCAGGACGTCCCCTGACAGCTGAGGATTGTACACAGATCTGGTTATCCTGTAAGGCAGCAGGACGTCCCCTGACAGCTGAGGATTGTACACAGATCTGGTTATCCTGTAAGGCAGCAGGACGTCCCCTGACCGCTGAGGATTGTACACGGATCTGGCTATCCTGGACGGCAGCAGGACGCCCCCTGACCGCTGAGGATTGTACACGGATCTGGCTATCCAGGACGGCAGCAGGACGTCCCCTGAAAGCTGAGGATTGTACACAGATCTGGCTATCCTGGACGGCAGCAGGACGTCCCCTGACCGCTGAGGATTGTACACGGATCTGGCTATCCTGGACGGCAGCAGGACGCCCCCTGACCGCTGAGGATTGTACACGGATCTGGCTATCCTGGATGGCAGCAGGACGTCCCCTGACAGCTGAGGATTGTACACGGATCTGGCTATCCTGGACGGCAGCAGGACGTCCCATGACAGCTGAGGATTGTACACGGATCTGGCTATCCTGGACGGCAGCAGGACGTCCCCTGACCGCTGAGGATTGTACACGGATCTGGCTATCCTGGACGGCAGCAGGACGTCCCCTGACAGCTGAGGATTGTACACGGATCTGGCTATCCTGGACGGCAGCAGGACGTCCCCTGACAGCTGAGGATTGTACACGGATCTGGCTATCCTGGACGGCAGCAGGATGTCCCCTGACCGCTGAGGATTGTACACGGATCTGGCTATCCTGGACGGCAGCAGGACGTCCCCTGACAGCTGAGGATTGTACACGGATCTGGCTATCCTGGATGGCAGCAGGACGCCCCCTGACCGCTGAGGATTGTACACGGATCTGGCTATCCTGGACGGCAGCAGGACGTCCCCTGACAGCTGAGGATTGTACACGGATCTGGTTATCCTGGCCGGCAGCAGGACGTCCCCTGACAGCTGAGGATTGTACACGGATCTGGCTATCCTGGACGGCAGCAGGACGTCCCCTGACCGCTGAGGATTGTACACGGATCTGGCTATCCTGGACGGCAGCAGGACGTCCCCTGACAGCTGAGGATTGTACACGGATCTGGCTATCCTGGACGGCAGCAGGACGTCCCCTGACAGCTGAGGATTGTACACGGATCTGGCTATCCTGGACGGCAGCAGGACGTCCCATGACAGCTGAGGATTGTACACGGATCTGGCTATCCTGGACGGCAGCAGGACGTCCCCTGACCGCTGAGGATTGTACACGGATCTGGCTATCCTGGACGGCAGCAGGACGCCCCCTGACAGCTGAGGATTGTACACGGATCTGGCTATCCTGGACGGCAGCAGGACGTCCCCTGACCGCTGAGGATTGTACACGGATCTGGCTATCCTGGACGGCAGCAGGACGTCCCCTGACAGCTGAGGATTGTACACGGATCTGGCTATCCTGGACGGCAGCAGGACGCCCCCTGACCGCTGAGGATTGTACACGGATCTGGCTATCCTTGGTGGCTCGGGTGATCATTATGACTGATTGGGATGCTCATCGGCCTTCATTACAGCAGCGGCTGCAGCTGCACCGATTTCTTCGGATGTTTTCGTGCAGCTGCATTGTTACCAGTGCTGAGCTGAAAGCTGCGGATTTTGGGGTGCCGTCAGCTCGCTCCGTGTTCGGTAAGACACGAGGCGCCCTCCATTACTCGTCTCATCGCTCAGTACACAGGCCCATCCACTCCTCCTTATACACGCACAGATTACAGGAATATCATCAAAGCAGAAAAGCAAAAATACACATTACAAAATAGAGATTATCTGAAGTGTTTTACACCATGTGCCATTAACCCCTTCACCTCCACTACAAGCTGTAGATACGAGTATGTGGCGAGCCATGACAAGGCCCAAAATAATGGTTTGTGCTTACAAAGAGGAGATCAGACACAATAACCAAATGCCCCATCAGGTGTCGGGGTCATTGTGGTTTCGGGGGTTGTACAGATACGACCAGTGTGAATTACAACATGGCTGGCTTGTAGGAACAGTCTGCTTAGGACACAGTCGTGGTCAAACTTCTGGAACTTTACGCTAACTTTTTTATTCACAGAGAATCCTTCCAGTGCTAAACCGTTCCCGGGGTGAAAGGGTTAATAGACCATTTTGTCATTAACCCCCCCGACAGAACGAGCCGGGTTATCATCATTGTGTGAGGGATTCAGGTTTTGTAACTCTTAATAGAAAAGGCACAAATTCTCCAGGGAAACATTTAGCAGCAGCAGCAGCAGCAGCGTCCGGGGTCTATGGCGACATCGAGGGACACAAACACGGGAGCCGCATGAAACGCGTCAGCAGCGGTGGGGTTAAATCTGCAGTTTTGTCTTAGTTACGCTAATTGCTCCTGCTGTGGATAAAGTGCATTCGGGGTAAAGATGAAGCGTTTCTTCCGCTGGGCGTCATTTATGGGGCGAGTGCCGGACGCCTGCCCCGACCTGGACCCCCGGGTCAGTAACTCAGAGGACGACTATGGCGCCCGGCCAGCAATCACACGGCTCCTTCACTGTCAGTCTAGCTGTTTGGAAAATATATCTCATTATTTGGGGGTCATTATTATTATTTTAACACACCTTCACCTTCACAGCCGCCGGCACTGAGGGGGTTAATGACAAAATACTCCCATTAAAACACAATAAACAAATGTCAGTCATCTCAATAAATATCTCTGCATATTTATATATGTATATATAGATTCTACTCGTAATAAAGCATTTTATTCTCCATTAGATTCGCTGACGCTTTTTTTGAAGTGTTGTCGGTTGTCAGGTCCTTGAGTGAAGGCGGACTGGGCCGCTGCCGACCCCTCCACACCCCTCCACACTCGGCCTCTCATCGGGCCACACAGTGTGGCTGACAACCTCTCGCTTTCTCACATCTACAATCTGACAAATTCTCTTCAGCTCGGGGAACCAGTTCCGTTTTTTATGTTTTTTCTTTTTACTTTTTTTTTTACAATTTCATTTTTTTTTGCATGCATCTCAGGAAGTCACAAAACCAGAACTCAAAAGAAAAAGTCTTTGTTGCTTCCTTGGTGGAAGTGTTTTGTTTCTCGTCTTATAAAGAATTTTCTCCGGTTTCCGGCTGACGTTTTAATTGATGTTTGGCTGCGAGGACAGAAGGACAAGAGGCTTCCTCAGCCTCCTCTCACAGGCAGGTTTGGCCTGGTGACGACGGTACTCTGCACGTCTACCAGTGCTGGGCCGATCTCACAACAGACCCGAGCACAGACGGCAAACATGTTCTATGGACACCACAACCGGACATGAAGAGAGAACACACCGTGACTGGTGATATGGCGGCAGTCTTCAGCCAGACACTCGGCACAGGCACTCGGCGCACACATCACCTACACATGAAGTCTACAGTTCCTTGGCTGAACATGGCCACATTGGCCATGTGTTGTGTATCATTAAGATGGGAGAGCACTGAGCAAAAAAAAAAAAAAAGGAATCAAGGAAAAGAAAGAAACCTCCCATATTACAAAACGAACAAAGAAATGAAAGATTCGCTTCAGAGTCTTTGACTTTTTTTTTAATCTTTCTTGAGTATTTTAAGGCTCTCTCAGAGGAGACGTGATGGATCCCAGGGGGCTCCTCTGACCTGGATCCACACGAAAGGAGAAGAGAGCCCTAGAACTGGTCAGCTGGAGTTCACATAGCTTTCATGTTAGTGTGTATATATATATATATATATTTAGATATTTCTGTCGGATTTGCCGCTCTTGGCAGACAGAATAGTAAGTGTGCTTTATACAGTTGAGCAGACAGTCAGCTGTGTCCATCATGGAGGAACAGTAACAGCTCCGCAGTCTCGGGCCTCAGGCAGCCGACCGGCCAGGACGCACGGTCAGGACTTTGCTGCTACTGTCCTTGGTGTTAATGCTACTACACATCAATAGCAATGTATGTTTTGCCTTTGCTGATTTAGTTTTTTTTGGATAGTTCACATCTGTATTTGCTTTGATTACATATATGAATATTGACTCTTTATTTTACACATAATACTCCTTGTCCTTATTTTTCTGCTTCTTGTGGCCTCCCTTAGAGCTGTGCTGCTTCTCCTTCACCAGGGCCCCATTGCTCTGAGCAGAGTTGCTGATGTAATTCCTTGTCTCATCCACCTGGTAGGACCCCTCGTCCCTGTTTCTGTACTTGTACATGGCATACAGGAGGATCAGGATGCAGAGAGCAGCGGCTGCCACAATACCGACGACCATCCCCGTGGTGCTGCTGGACTCCCGGACCACCTCGGAAGGTCCCGGGACCCGTCTGCTTCCCGGCATCGTGGGGTTTGCTGTGGGCACATTACGGAACATGGGGGATGTTATTAGTGGACTCCTGAGCTTTGTGCTGTCTAGCTCGTAGGCAGTGGGAAACGGTAGCAACACTATATCGGGCTGGGGTTTGAGCTCATGGTGATTCATTTTGCCAGCTAGAACCATGGGCACCATCCCAGATGCAGACGTGGAAAGTATCAGCTCAGGGGGCAAACTTGTGGTAGAAGTCCTACTAGGTTCGAAGGCTTTGTTAGGTTTAAAGTCCTTTGATCCCCATTTGGGCGCCTGTGATTTGAAGCCACCATCGAAGAATGATGTGGAAAAGCTCTTATCTGTTACCAAGGAGAGGGTGGTGTAAAAATCTTCATCATCGGTAGGGGGCAGGTTAGAGTCAAAGGTTTCCCCTGAGCCATACCCCGATATCACCAAGCCATCATCATCACAACCATCGCTGCCTTGGTCCGACAAGCAAGGTAACCCCGCCTCAGGGGTCACAGACAGGGAATCTTTGGTGGTCTCAATTATGGTGAGAAGTGGTCGGAAGGTAGGGGAGAGAGTGATGGAGGGTGTAAGTGTAGCTATTGATGGGGTATCTAAGGGATCCTCTACTAGGACGGGTATAACTAATTCACCTCCTGTAGAGAGAAAATAGAGAAGAAAAGAGAGGAACAGAATTAATAACTGATCGTACATACAAGCACATGTAGGAGGACTGGGCAGAACTTATCCTCCCTCGCCTACCTCGCTGGGTGATGGTACATGTGGTAACATGTTATGTGGTGACACCGCGAAGGCCTAAGAGAGGAGCGAATCATTCTAAGAAAGGGAAGGGTTTCCTGTCTCCTGACCTCATAACACTGCATGGTCAATCCATGAACACAGGTTATTGCATGTAGATAGATATATATGTAAAGGGCCAACATCAGGGCCGTGGTTTCTGGCACTAAAAGACAACATCAGTGCGGTGGCACTGACACTAAAGGCTGAGATCAGGGTCGTGGTACTGACACTAAAGGCCGACATCAGGGCCGGAGTACTGGCACTAAAGGCTGAGATCAGGGCCGTGGTACTGGCACTAAAAGACAACATCAGTGCGGTGGCACTGACACTAAAGGCCGAGATCAGGGCCGTGGTACTGACACTAAAAGACAACATCAGTGCGGTGGCACTGACACTGAAGGCCGAGATCAGGGCCGTGGTACTGACACTAAAAGACAACATCAGTGCGGTGGCACTGACACTAAAGGCCGAGATCAGGGCCGTAGTACTGATACTAAAGGCCGAGATCAGGGCCGTGGTACTGACACTAAAGGCCGAGATCAGGGCCGGGGTACTGGCACTAAAGGCTGAGATCAGGGCCGGGGTACTGACACTAAAGGCCGAGATCAGGGCCGTGGTACTGGCACTAAAGGCCAAGATCAGGGCAGTGTTACTGGCACTAAAGGCCGACATCCGGGCCGTGGCACTGACACTAAAGGCCGAGATCAGGGCCGTGGTACTGGCTTTAAAGGCCAAGATCAGGGCCGTGTTACTGGCACTAAAGGCCGACATCCGAGCTGTGGCACTGACACTAAAGGCCGAGATCAGGGCCGTGGCACTGACACTAAAGTCCGACATCAGGGCCATGGTACTGACACTAAAGGCCGAGATCAGGGCCATGGTACTGACACTAAAGGCCAACATCAGGGTCGTGGCACTGACACTAAAGGCCGACATCAGGGCCGTGGGTACTGACACTAAAGGCCGACATCAGGGCCATGGTACTGATACTAAAGGCCGATATCAGGGCCATGGTATGGACACTAAAGGCCAATATCAGGGCCGTTGTACCGACACTAAAGGCCGACATCAGGGCCGTGGTACCGACACTAAAGGCCGACATCAGGGCCGTGGTACCGACACTAAAGGCCGACATCAGGGCCGTGGTACCGACACTAAAGGCCGACATCAGGGCCGTGGTACCGACACTAAAGGCCGACATCAGGGCCGTGGTACCGACACTAAAGGCCGACATCAGGGCCGTGGTACCGACACTAAAGGCCGACATCAGGGCCGTGGTACCGACACTAAAGGCCGACATCAGGGCCGTGGTACCGACACTAAAGGCCGACATCAGGGCCGTGGTACTGACACTAAAGGCCGACATCAGGGCTGTGGTACGGACACTAAAGGCTGACATCAGGGTTGTGGTACGGACACTAAAGGCTGACATCAGGGTTGTGGTACGGACACTAAGGGCCGACATCAGGGCTGGGGTACTGACACTAAGGGTTTGCTGGGGGTGAGGGAGTCCTTGACTATTGCTATATTATGTTTACTGTGCGTTTCTTCCACGTTGTGGTTAATGTCGACATCTCCTTCACAACATAAAGCAATAATCACTTTGTGTAGCGTTCCAATGGGTTATGGGAAATGGAAACAGAATCCTTTAAATTTATACCATGTAATAAAAATTAAATTGTGAAACACTCCCACCCCCCCGGGCAAAACCCCCAAAATAATAATTCAAACAAAGAAATAAATCACTGCAAATGCAAATAAATAAAATGTCTGAACCACAGAAAGCAGAAAAGGAAACAAAAAGGTTGGAGAAACAGATGTAACGTAAGAAACTGAAAAAAAAGGCAAAATAAAGAGCCCCAACCAAAGAATAAAAATGAGAACCAAAAATACCACGGACAAAAAAAATGGAAGAATTAGAAGTTAAAAAATACTTTACTGTGCAGTCGACTTACATCCACAAATTGCCCGCGTGTTTTTTGGCATGTAAAAAAAATTTACAGAACAGAGTTGTATAAGAAAGTCAGAGAGATTCATTCTCGGCACTAGGTTTGTTTTCTTTCCATTTAAACCAAAAAATCAATGCAGTTTTAGCAGACGATTGATAATCTGAGCTGTCACTTTAGTTCTAATCAATGACACAGGTAAAAGGTGACGAACACAGGTAGCACAGCACAAAACACGGGAAAGGGTCACACACCACTCCGGGCGTCTGTGGCTGGTCTCAGCGCCACTCGCATTACACAGAAAGAAATGGAGAGGAAATCAAACCGGCTCAAGTTTTTAGAATTTTGCTTTTTTTTTAAGTCATAAATTAAATAGTGGGGAACGGCCGCTGACGTGGATCTGGCTGATGCTATTCAATTCATAGCTGGTCTAAAGCTTGGAGGAAAATCGGATTCTCTGATTAGTCACTTATTTATTTTGGAAAAAAAAAATAAAACACCTAAAGAATGGGGCAAAGAGGGGTTAGGGGGGACGGGGCGTCTGTAAAGAAGGGAGGTCAGATCTATGAGGAGACTAGACATTTGATGAAAATGAGGAGGCCGAAGGTGTGAGTCAGTTGCCATGTCCATGATAAGGCGTTACGTAGTGATCTAGCAGCTTTTGAACTTCTGGCTGTAAGGAAGGGACAGGCAATATACAGAACAAAAAAAAAAAAACAAAATGAACATTGGCATGCCCATCTAGGAAAAGAAAAAGCAAAACTCTAAACACTGACAGATATTACAAACCCTAAACTGCAACTTGTCCGACATGCAAAATCTCCTTCACCTCCATCACCCACCCAGAACGAATCAAATCCACATCAAACAGTAGCAAGAAAAAGATTAAGACAGCATTATCCTAATAAAAAAAAAACACAAAAAAACAACCCTCAAAAAGATTTTTTTTTTCTTCTACTAAAAAAAAAAAAATAATAAAAATTTAGAAGTGGAAAAAAAAAAAAAAATATGATAGTGAGATTACAACATAAATAGCAGAGCAAAATTAAGTCACAACAGACGGGGCCGAGTCCGAGATGTCTGTCTGCACGGAACAATTTTAGCTGCAGGCAGGGGGGGATCTCCGGGTCTGAGGGGGTCAGCAATTGGCAGGGAGCTATGTTCACACAGCGACATGTTCATCACAGTCGCTGTTATCGTCCAAAGCCGGACACGGGTCTCAATGTAGCAGAGGAAGCAGCTAAAGTTGTTCCTTTGGTAGAAAAAAATGGCAGCGTGGTTGGCGGCTCGTTGTAATGCAGGGAAGGGAGAATTTTGGAAACAAACCAAGCATCAAATATAGGACAGAATATTGGAAAATTACACTGACAAAACCACACAAAAGGGCCAAAAACATTCTTATCCCACAGGGAGAGGAGGCGCCGGCCCCGATGTCAGAACATGAGGAATGTTTGACACCATTTTCCAGTTGATGCACACACAGACGGCACGGGTGCGCGGCCGCCGCTCTCAGATCACCAGTGGGCAGCAGACGGCCTCCGTACTCAGGACACTGGCACAATGTAGCACCGCGGACACATCTTGCACTTTGGACAGGCAGGTCCACATGTCGGGGAATGTGTTTTTTGGTTGCACCTGACACAGCCGTCTATTTGTGCATGGTAAATAAACAGGAAAAAATAAAGAAAGTTGCTATCAATTGACAGTGGGTCAGTTCTTGGCTGCAGGATGTCGATGCATGCTTAAAGTTGCATTTAGGGAAAGTATACAAGAAAGAACAACTAAAAATCCCAGCAAGCTTTAGGGAGGGTTGGGGTAAAGGGAGCATCAGAGTACGACAAGGTAAGGATGAGTGAAGGCAGCACTGAGCAGACGATTGCTAGATGTTTCCATGTAACACTTGTTATCAGAATCGCCCTGGAGCTTGGATGTGACTGGCACGTCGACCGTCCGTACAATGCCTGCCTCCAGGTGGGCCGCACGTCATAGCGGCCATGAAGGAGCATGCATCTGCCGGCTCAACTAATGCGGTGATGGCCTGGAACAGGCGGGACTGGTGGTCTCCAACTCATTCCACTGCCTGATCTATATCAGCGGCCCTGACCCGGACCCTCACCTGACAGACTCGAGTGTTCTACAAGTGAGACGATGACAACTATAGAGTTTACAGCCCACAGGCAGCTCACCCCCAACATCCTGTCTACAACCCCATCGGATCCATCCTCCTTCCATCTGCTATTCAGAGACTGCCACCTAAAAAGGCTCCTGCAACACGTAATCATCATGTATCACGGCACAGTCGGGGTGAAGGCTGTGCGAACACTGGCCAAGTTACATCACAAGAAGTCTCCGCAGTCAATTCTACCTGAACTGCGTAAGAGCAAAACTCCCAGATCACCTGAACTACGGCCCCTGTGGTGACCGCGCGTGTGGCCCCGTATCAACCGCTCGTTAGGCCCCTGTGGTGACCGCGCGTGTGGCCCCGTATCAACCGCTCGTTAGGCCCCTGTGGTGACCGCGCGTGTGGCCCCGTATCAACCGCTCGTTAGGCCCCTGTGGTGACCGCGCGTGTGGCCCCGTATCAACCGCTCGTTAGGCCCCTGTGGTGACCGCGCGTGTGGCCCCGTATCAACCGCTCGTGTGGCCCCTGTGGAGACCGTGCGTGTGGCCCCCGTATCGACCGCGTGCGTGGCCCCCGTAGTGATCGCACTTAATCTGGGCTCTTTCCTGTCCCGATCACAACACAAAACTGTCTGAGATTCACCGTCTATAAACACAGAGGCAAGAAGTCTCGTCAGCAGGACACGGGCCGCACCGACATTGGCCACCGCAGCAGAATAAATGGCAGCTCTTACCACAACCAGAACGATGGAAGCATCATTGTTCTCAGCAGGACCCTGTATAGTAGACCTGTGCCATACTGCCTGCACCTCATACACAGGGCGCAGACCTCTCCTCACACCTCATACACAGGGCGCAGACCTCTCCTCACACCTCATACACAGGGCGCAGACCTCTCCTCACACCTCATACACCGCGAGCAGACCTCTCCTCACACCTCATACACAGGGCGCAGACCTCTCCTCACACCTCATACACAGGGCGCAGACCTCTCCTCACACCTCATACACCGCGAGCAGACCTCTCCTCACACCTCATACACCGCGAGCAGACCTCTCCTCACACCTCATACACCGCGAGCAGACCTCTCCTCACACCTCATACACAGGGCGCAGACCTCTCCTCACACCTCATACACAGGGCGCAGACCTCTCCTCACACCTCATACACAGGGCGTAGACCTCTCCTCACACCTCATACACCGCGAGCAGACCTCTCCTCACACCTCATACACAGGGCGCAGACCTCTCCTCACACCTCATACACAGGGCGCAGACCTCTCCTCACACCTCATACACAGGGCGCAGACCTCTCCTCACACCTCATACACCGCGAGCAGACCTCTCCTCACACCTCATACACAGGGCGCAGACCTCTCCTCACACCTCATACACAGGGCGCAGACCTCTCCTCACACCTCATACACCGCGAGCAGACCTCTCCTCACACCTCATACACAGGGCGCAGACCTCTCCTCACACCTCATACACCGCGAGCAGACCTCTCCTCACACCTCATACACAGGGCGCAGACCTCTCCTCACACCTCATACACAGGGCGCAGACCTCTCCTCACACCTCATACACCGCGAGCAGACCTCTCCTCACACCTCATACACAGGGCGCAGACCTCTCCTCACACCTCATACACAGGGCGCAGACCTCTCCTCACACCTCATACACCGCGAGCAGACCTCTCCTCACACCTCATACACCGCGAGCAGACCTCTCCTCACACCTCATACACCGCGAGCAGACCTCTCCTCACACCTCATACACAGGGCGCAGACCTCTCCTCACACCTCATACACAGGGCGCAGACCTCTCCTCACACCTCATACACAGGGCGTAGACCTCTCCTCACACCTCATACACCGCGAGCAGACCTCTCCTCACACCTCATACACAGGGCGCAGACCTCTCCTCACACCTCATACACAGGGCGCAGACCTCTCCTCACACCTCATACACAGGGCGCAGACCTCTCCTCACACCTCATACACCGCGAGCAGACCTCTCCTCACACCTCATACACAGGGCGCAGACCTCTCCTCACACCTCATACACAGGGCGCAGACCTCTCCTCACACCTCATACACCGCGAGCAGACCTCTCCTCACACCTCATACACCGCGAGCAGACCTCTCCTCACACCTCATACACCGCGAGCAGACCTCTCCTCACACCTCATACACAGGGCGCAGACCTCTCCTCACACCTCATACACAGGGCGCAGACCTCTCCTCACACCTCATACACAGGGCGTAGACCTCTCCTCACACCTCATACACCGCGAGCAGACCTCTCCTCACACCTCATACACAGGGCGCAGACCTCTCCTCACACCTCATACACAGGGCGCAGACCTCTCCTCACACCTCATACACCGCGAGCAGACCTCTCCTCACACCTCATACACAGGGCGCAGACCTCTCCTCACACCTCATACACCGCGAGCAGACCTCTCCTCACACCTCATACACAGGGCGCAGACCTCTCCTCACACCTCATACACAGGGCGCAGACCTCTCCTCACACCTCATACACCGCGAGCAGACCTCTCCTCACACCTCAGGCGCAGACCTCTCCTCACACCTCATACACAGGGCGCAGACCTCTCCTCACACCTCATACACCGCGAGCAGACCTCTCCTCACACCTCATACACCGCGAGCAGACCTCTCCTCACACCTCATACACAGGGCGCAGACCTCTCCTCACACCTCATACACAGGGCGCAGACCTCTCCTCACACCTCATACACAGGGCGCAGACCTCTCCTCACACCTCATACACAGGGCGCAGACCTCTCCTCACACCTCATACACCGCGAGCAGACCTCTCCTCACACCTCATACACCGGGCGCAGACCTATTCTCACACCTCATACACAGGGCGCAGACCTCTCCTCACACCTCATACACCGCGAGCAGACCTCTCCTCACACCTCATACACCGCGAGCAGACCTCTCCTCACACCTCATACACAGGGCGCAGACCTCTCCTCACACCTCATACACAGGGCGCAGACCTCTCCTCACACCTCATACACAGGGCGCAGACCTCTCCTCACACCTCATACACCGCGAGCAGACCTCTCCTCACACCTCAGGCGCAGACCTCTGCTCACACCTCATACACAGGGTGCAGACCTCTCCTCACACCTCATACACAGGGCGCAGACCTCTCCTCACACCTCATACACAGGGCGCAGACCTCTCCTCACACCTCATACACCATGAGCAGACCTCTCCTCACACCTCATACACCGGGCGCAGACCTCTCCTCACACCTCATACACAGGGCGCAGACCTCTCCTCACACCTCATACACCGCGAGCAGACCTCTCCTCACACCTCATACACAGGGCGCAAACCTCTCCTCACACCTCATACACAGGGCGCAGACCTCTCCTCACACCTCATACACAGGGCGCAGACCTCTCCTCACACCTCATACACAGGGCGCAGACCTCTCCTCACACCTCATACACAGGGCGCAGACCTCTCCTCACACCTCATACACAGGGCGCAGACCTCTCCTCACACCTCATACACAGGGCGCAGACCTCTCCTCACACCTCATACACAGGGCGCAGACCTCTCCTCACACCTCATACACAGGGCGCAGACCTCTCCTCACACCTCATACACAGGGAGCAGACCTCTCCTCACACCTCATACACAGGGCGCAGACCTCTCCTCACACCTCATACACCGCGAGCAGACCTCTCCTCACACCTCATACACAGGGCGCAGACCTCTCCTCACACCTCATACACAGGGCGCAGACCTCTCCTCACACCTCATACACAGGGCGCAGACCTCTCCTCACACCTCATACACAGGGCGCAGACCTCTCCTCACACCTCATACACAGGGCGCAGACCTCTCCTCACACCTCATACACAGGGCGCAGACCTCTCCTCACACCTCATACACAGGGCGCAGACCTCTCCTCACACCTCATACACAGGGCGCAGACCTCTCCTCACACCTCATACACAGGGCGCAGACCTCTCCTCACACCTCATACACAGGGCGCAGACCTCTCCTCACACCTCATACACAGGGCGCAGACCTCTCCTCACACCTCATACACCACGAGCAGACCTCTCCTCACACCTCATACACAGGGCGCAGACCTCTCCTCACACCTCATACACCGCGAGCAGACCTCTCCTCACACCTCATACACAGGGCGCAGACCTCTCCTCACACCTCATACACAGGGCGCAGACCTCTCCTCACACCTCATACACAGGGCGCAGACCTCTCCTCACACCTCATACACAGGGCGCAGACCTCTCCTCACACCTCATACACAGGGCGCAGATCTCTCCTCACACCTCATACACAGGGCGCAGACCTCTCCTCACACCTCATACACAGGGCGTAGACCTCTCCTCACACCTCATACACCGCGAGCAGACCTCTCCTCACACCTCATACACAGGGCGCAGACCTCTCCTCACACCTCATACACAGGGCGCAGACCTCTCCTCACACCTCATACACCGCGAGCAGACCTCTCCTCACACCTCATACACAGGGCGCAGACCTCTCCTCACACCTCATACACCGCGAGCAGACCTCTCCTCACACCTCATACACAGGGCGCAGACCTCTCCTCACACCTCATACACAGGGCGCAGACCTCTCCTCACACCTCATACACAGGGTGCAGACCTCTCCTCACACCTCAGGCGCAGACCTCTCCTCACACCTCATACACAGGGCGCAGACCTCTCCTCACACCTCATACACCGCGAGCAGACCTCTCCTCAAACCTCAGGCGCAGACCTCTCCTCACACCTCATACACAGGGCGCAGACCTCTCCTCACACCTCATACACCGCGAGCAGACCTCTCCTCACACCTCATACACCGCGAGCAGACCTCTCCTCACACCTCATACACAGGGCGCAGACCTCTCCTCACACCTCATACACCGCGAGCAGACCTCTCCTCACACCTCAGGCGCAGACCTCTGCTCACACCTCATACACAGGGTGCAGACCTCTGCTCACACCTCATACACAGGGCGCAGACCTCTCCTCACACCTCATACACAGGGTGCAGACCTCTCCTCACACCTCATACACAGGGCGCAGACCTCTCCTCACACCTCATACACCGCGAGCAGACCTCTCCTCACACCTCATACACAGGGCGCAGACCTCTCCTCACACCTCATACACCGCGAGCAGACCTCTCCTCACACCTCATACACAGGGCGCAGACCTCTCCTCACACCTCATACACAGGGCACAGACCTCTCCTCACACCTCATACACCGGGCGCAGACCTCTCCTCACACCTCATACACAGGGCGCAGACCTCTCCTCACACCTCATACACAGGGCGCAGACCTCTCCTCACACCTCATACACCGGGCGCAGACCTCTCCTCACACCTCATACACAGGGCGCAGACCTCTCCTCACACCTCATACACAGGGCGCAGACCTCTCCTCACACCTCATACACAGGGCGCAGACCTCTCCTCACACCTCATACACCGTGAGCAGACCTCTCCTCACACCTCATACACAGGACGCAGACCTCTCCTCACACCTCAGGAGCAGACCTCTGCTCACACCTCATACACAGGGTGCAGACCTCTCCTCACACCTCATACACCGTGAGCAGACCTCTCCTCACACCTCATACACAGGACACAGACCTCTCCTCACACCTCAGGAGCAGACCTCTGCTCACACCTCATACACAGGGCGCAGACCTCTCCTCACACCTCATACACAGGGTGCAGACCTCTCCTCACACCTCATACACAGAACGCAGACCTCTCCTCACACCTCATACACAGGGCGCAGACCTCTCCTCATAGACAGGGCGCAGACCTCTCCTCACACCTCATAGACAGGGCGCAGACCTCTCCTCACACCTCATAGACAGGGCGCAGACCTCTCCTCACACCTCATAGACAGGGCGCAGACCTCTCCTCACACCTCATACACAGGGCGCAGACCTCTCCTCACACCTCATACACCGGGCGCAGACCTCTGCTCACACCTCATACACAGGGTGCAGACCTCTCCTCACACCTCATACACAGGGCGCAGACCTCTCCTCACACCTCATACACAGGGTGCAGACCTCTCCTCACACCTCATACACAGGGTGCAGACCTCTCCTCACACCTCATACACAGGGTGCAGACCTCTCCTCACACCTCATACACAGGGCGCAGACCTCTCCTCACACCTCATACACAGGGCGCAGACCTCTCCTCACACCTCATACACCGGGCGCAGACCTCTGCTCACACCTCATACACAGGGTGCAGACCTCTCCTCACACCTCATACACAGGGCGCAGACCTCTGCTCACACCTCATACACAGGGTGCAGACCTCTCCTCACACCTCATACACAGGGCGCAGACCTCTCCTCACACCTCATACACCGCGAGCAGACCTCTCCTCACACCTCATACACAGGGCGCACACCTCTCCTCACACCTCATACACAGGGTGCAGACCTCTCCTCACACCTCATACACAGGGTGCAGACCTCTCCTCACACCTCATACACAGGGCGCAGACCTCTCCTCACACCTCAGGTGCAGACCTCTGCTCACACCTCATACACAGGGCGCAGACCTCTCCTCACACCTCATACACAGGGCGCAGACCTCTCCTCACACCTCATACACAGGGCGCAGACCTCTCCTCACACCTCATACACAGGGCGCAGACCTCTCCTCACACCTCATACACAGGGTGCAGACCTCTCCTCACACCTCATACACAGGGCGCAGACCTCTCCTCACACCTCATACACAGGGCGCAGACCTCTCCTCACACCTCAGGTGCAGACCTCTGCTCACACCTCATACACAGGGCGCAGACCTCTCCTCACACCTCATACACAGGGCGCAGACCTCTCCTCACACCTCATAGACAGGGCGCAGACCTCTCCTCACACCTCATACACAGGGTGCAGACCTCTCCTCACACCTCATACACCGCGAGCAGACCTCTCCTCACACCTCATACACAGGGCGCAGACCTCTCCTCACACCTCATACACAGGGTGCAGACCTCTCCTCACACCTCATAGACAGGGTGCAGACCTCTCCTCACACCTCATAGACAGGGCGCAGACCTCTCCTCACACCTCATACACAGGGCGCAGACCTCTCCTCACACCTCATAGACAGGGCGCAGACCTCTCCTCACACCTCATACACAGGGCGCAGACCTCTCCTCACACCTCATACACAGGGTGCAGACCTCTCCTCACACCTCATACACCGCGAGCAGACCTCTCCTCACACCTCATACACAGGGTGCAGACCTCTCCTCACACCTCATACACCGGGCGCAGACCTCTCCTCACACCTCATACACAGGGTGCAGACCTCTCCTCACACCTCATAGACAGGGTGCAGACCTCTCCTCACACCTCATACACCGCGAGCAGACCTCTCCTCACACCTCATACACAGGGCGCAGACCTCTCCTCACACCTCATACACAGGGCGCAGACCTCTCATCACACCTCATACACAGGGCGCAGACCTCTCCTCACACCTCATACACCGCGAGCAGACCTCTCCTCACACCTCATACACAGGGCGCAGACCTCTCCTCACACCTCATACACCGGGCGCAGACCTCTCCTCACACCTCATACACAGGGCGCAGACCTCTCCTCACACCTCATACACAGGGTGCAGACCTCTCCTCACACCTCATACACCGCGAGCAGACCTCTCCTCACACCTCATACACAGGGCGCAGACCTCTCCTCACACCTCATACACAGGGCGCAGACCTCTCCTCACACCTCATAGACAGGGCGCAGACCTCTCCTCACACCTCATACACAGGGCGCAGACCTCTCCTCACACCTCATACACCGCGAGCAGACCTCTCCTCACACCTCATACACAGGGTGCAGACCTCTCCTCACACCTCATACACAGGGTGCAGACCTCTCCTCACACCTCATACACAGGGCGCAGACCTCTCCTCACACCTCATACACAGGGCGCAGACCTCTCCTCACACCTCATACACAGGGCGCAGACCTCTCCTCACACCTCATAGACAGGGCGCAGACCTCTCCTCACACCTCATAGACAGGGCGCAGACCTCTCCTCACACCTCATACACAGGGCGCAGACCTCTCCTCACACCTCATACACAGGGTGCAGACCTCTCCTCACACCTCATACACCGCGAGCAGACCTCTCCTCACACCTCATACACCGCGAGCAGACCTCTCCTCACACCTCATACACAGGGTGCAGACCTCTCCTCACACCTCATACACAGGGTGCAGACCTCTCCTCACACCTCATAGACAGGGTGCAGACCTCTCCTCACACCTCATACACCGCGAGCAGACCTCTCCTCACACACAGGGCGCAGACCTCTCCTCACACCTCATACACAGGGCGCAGACCTCTCATCACACCTCATACACAGGGCGCAGACCTCTCCTCACACCTCATACACTGGGCGCAGACCTCTCCTCACACCTCATACACTGGGCGCAGACCTCTCCTCACACCTCATACACTGGGCGCAGACCTCTCCTCACACCTCATACACTGGGCGCAGACCTCTCCTCACACCTCATAGACAGGGTGCAGACCTCTCCTCACACCTCATACACCGCGAGCAGACCTCTCCTCACACACAGGGCGCAGACCTCTCCTCACACCTCATACACAGGGCGCAGACCTCTCCTCACACCTCATACACAGGGCGCAGACCTCTCCTCACACCTCATACACAGGGTGCAGACCTCTCCTCACACCTCAGGAGCAGACCTCTCCTCACACCTCATACACAGGGCGCAGACCTCTCCTCACACCTCATACACAGGGTGCAGACCTCTCCTCACACCTCATACACAGGGCGCAGACCTCTCCTCACACCTCATACACTGGGCGCAGACCTCTCCTCACACCTCATACACAGGGCGCAGACCTCTCCTCACACCTCATACACAGGGCGCAGACCTCTCCTCACACCTCATACACTGGGCGCAGACCTCTCCTCACACCTCATACACAGGGTGCAGACCTCTCTTCACACCTCATACACAGGGCGCAGACCTCTCCTCACACCTCATACACAGGGCGCAGACCTCTCCTCACACCTCATACACAGGGCGCAGACCTCTCCTCACACCTCATAGACAGGGCGCAGACCTCTCCTCACACCTCATACACAGGGCGCAGACCTCTCCTCACACCTCATACACAGGGCGCAGACCTCTCCTCACACCTCATACACCGCGAGCAGACCTCTCCTCACACCTCATACACAGGGCGCAGACCTCTCCTCACACCTCATACACTGCGAGCAGACCTCTCCTCACACCTCATACACAGGGCGCAGACCTCTCCTCACACCTCATACACAGGGCGCAGACCTCTCCTCACACCTCATACACAGGGCGCAGACCTCTCCTCACACCTCATACACCGCGAGCAGACCTCTCCTCACACCTCATACACCGCGAGCAGACCTCTCCTCACACCTCATACACAGGGCGCAGACCTCTCCTCACACCTCATACACAGGGCGCAGACCTCTCCTCACACCTCATACACAGGGTGCAGACCTCTCCTCACACCTCATACACAGGGCGCAGACCTCTCCTCACACCTCATACACAGGGCGCAGACCTCTCCTCACACCTCATACACAGGGCGCAGACCTCTCCTCACACCTCATACACCGCGAGCAGACCTCTCCTCACACCTCATACACCGCGAGCAGACCTCTCCTCACACCTCATACACCGCGAGCAGACCTCTCCTCACACCTCATACACAGGGCGTAGACCTCTCCTCACACCTCATACACAGGGCGCAGACCTCTCCTCACACCTCATACACAGGGCGCAGACCTCTCCTCACACCTCATACACAGGGTGCAGACCTCTCCTCACACCTCATACACAGGGTGCAGACCTCTCCTCACACCTCATACACAGGGCGCAGACCTCTCCTCACACCTCATACACAGGGCGCAGACCTCTCCTCACACCTCATACACAGGGCGCAGACCTCTCCTCACACCTCATACACAGGGCGCAGACCTCTCCTCACACACTGTATTATACACAGGATGATGTGCTGCCAAGAACGATGATTTTTCATCAGTCTGGTGATTTTTGGGCTTGGTCAGGCCACATATCATGAAACAAACGTTCCTAGAAACCGTTCCCGATTATTGCCCAGCGTAAATGCTCCCGTCAGTAGCTGACATCACACAAAGCTAAAACCAAAAATACTTTATTACAACACTATGAATTGTCCAGAAGTAGATTTTGTTCCCCAGAAAGCGTTTCACCCTCGCGTCCACGTTTCTGGTATCATTCCCATTCAAGTGAATCGTGGACAGAGCCGTGAAACACAGAGGTGCCGTTTTCTAGGGGAGGTGGTAGGAGCCTTTTCTAATCCTGGACAATCCTTTATGTGATCTGGGAGTTCTCCATTATTGTCCACTACCAAGAACAATCTTCGGAGGTTCCCAGTCCCGCCTGTGTGTAACTAATGAGGCGCACGGCCGATGCTCATCACCGCATACTATATTGCTCATAGATTCTATGTGGCATTCGGTGGCCTGAAGACGTGAACGCGTTGCGTGTTCCTACGGTTGTATTCCTAGCAATGCCTCAAATGCTGCTTTCATTCACTGGAGT
Source organism: Phyllobates terribilis (assembly GCF_046119375.1). Lineage (NCBI taxonomy): Eukaryota > Metazoa > Chordata > Amphibia > Anura > Dendrobatidae > Phyllobates > Phyllobates terribilis. The sequence continues at coordinate 10,405,470 of NW_027362767.1, read as the reverse complement.
CAGGAGATCAGCCACAGACAGATAAGGGCCTCATGGCCACAAGACAAGTGGATTAGGCTACAAGACGACCAAACACTCTGTTTTTTTTCTATGCACAGTTCCAATGAGAGAGAAATGTCTTAGTTTCCAGGTGCCCCCCATAGAAGATTCCACAATGTGGGGGCAGCACATGTCTCAGTCTTATTCCTGGCCTGGCTTTGAGGCTTTTCTAAAAATTAAACATTGCCGCTCCGAGATCACCCGAGGCGTCTTCATCCACAGATGTCGCCTCAGGATCCCCTGCTGCAATCTGGGTCACTGATTAATTGTAGGTAAGTAGATGGCGTGCACTCCGGATGTAAAGATATGGGGACACTGTGCCGTGTAAATGGTCAACTGTCCACAAAAAGGCAACGTCAAATTGGTCTTGACATGAAGGTGTTAAAGAAGACGGTACGGAGTATAGAAGTCCAGCTGCAGAACCAAGAACAGGCATTCATGAAGAAATGTCATCACCAGACGCTCCGCCCCGGCAGCTACGATGGCCCCCGGGACAGCCGCCCAGTGACCATTTAATGTGGAGATCTTTACACCCGAAACCTGGGGACCTACATCTGCAAAAGCTGACTGCACTTCATCTGTGCATAGAAAAAATGGGATTACACCCAAGAGGATGATTAAAGCATCTGTCAACATCGGTCTGTGTAAAAAAGTGTGTGTGTGTGTGTGTAAAACCCCATAAACTATTGTGGGTCCAATTATAATCAGACTTCAAGGACAACAAGGTAACCCCTCCCCGACATATGACGTACTGCTAAGTCATATGGACGGTCCCGGTGTTTCCCAGTAGACGAAGGCTCCATCACCTGCCTCTATTAACATCTGCAAAACTGAAGAATGGCCATGGCAGGGGCTAGGATGTGTGCGGCTATCTGTGCCCAACAACAGGGTTCCCTCACAAGCTGGATGGCTCCGAGTGCTGAAGGAAAGTATGTCTTCACCAGAGAGCACCGCGGATATTACAGGTGACCAGCAGGAATCTGGGGATAGCTTTTACAGGGGACTGCTCCTCTTATGGGGGACTGCTTTTAGGTCTTACGGGGGACTGCTCCTCTTACGGGGGACAGCTCTTAGGTCTTAGAGGGATAGCTCTTACGGGGGCCTGCACCTCTTACGGGGGACTGGTCTTAGGGGGATAGCTCTTACGGGTGACTGCTTTTAGGTCTTCAGGGATAGCTCTTACAGGGGACTGCTCTTAGGGGGATAGCTCTTACAGGGGACTGCTCTTAGGTCTTAGGGGGATAGCTCTTACAGGGGACTGCTCTAAGGGGGATAGCTCTTACAGGAGACTGCTCTTAGGTCTTGGGGGGATAACTCTTACAGGGGATTGCTCTTAGGGGGATAGCTCTTACAGGAGACTGCTCTTAGGTCTTAGGGGAATAGCTCTTACGGGGACTGCTCTTAGGTCTTAGGGGGATAGCTCTTACAGGGGACTGCTCTTAGGTCTTAGGGGGATAGCTCTTACAGGGGACTGCTCTTAGGGGGATAGCTCTTACAGGGGACTGCTCTAAGGGGGATAGCTCTTACAGGAGACTGCTCTTAGGGGGATAGCTCTTACAGGGACTGCTCTTAGGGGGATAGCTGTTACAGGGGCCTGCTCTTAGGGGGATAGCTCTTACGGGGACTGCTCTTAGGGGGATAGCTGTTACGGGGAACTGCTCTTAGGACTTAGGGGGATAGCTCTTACAGGGGACTGCTCTTAGCTATCCCCCTAAGACCTAAGAGTAGTCCCCTGTAAGAGCTATCCCCGCAAGACCTAAGAGCAGTTCCCTGTAAGATCTATTCCCTTAAGAGCAGTTCCCTGTAAAAGCTATCCCCCTAAGACCTTAGAGCAGTTCCTCGTAAGAGCTATCCCCCTAAGACCTAAGAGCAGGCCCCCGTAAGAGATATCCCCCTAAGACCTAAGAGCAGGCCCCCGTAAGAGGTTTTAGGGGGATAGCTCTTACGGGGGCCTGCTCTAAGGTCTTAGGGGGATAGCTCTTACAGGGAACTGCTCTTAAGGGGATAGCTCTTACAGGGGCCTGCTCTTAGGTCTTAGGGGAATAGCTCTTACGGGGGCCTGCTCTTAGGTCTTAGAGGGATAGCTCTTACGGGGGCCTGCTCTTAGGGGGATAGCTCTTACGGGGGCCTGCTCTTAGGGGGATAGCTCTTACGGGGGCCTGCTCATAGGTCTTAGGGGGATAGCTCTTACGGGGGCCTGCTCTTAGGTCTTAGGGGGATAGCTCTTATGGGGGCCTGCTCTTAGGTCTTAAGGGGATAGCTCTTACGGGGGCCTGCTCTTAGGTCTTAGGAGGATAGTTCTTACAGGGGACTGCTCTAAGGGGGATAGCTCTTATGGGGACTGCTCTTAGGTCTTAGGGGGGTAGCTCTTACGGGGACTGCTCCTAGGGGGATAGCTCTTACAGGGGCCTGCTCTTAGGTCTTGGGGAATAGCTCTTACGGGGGCCTGCTCTTAGGTCTTAGGAGGATAGCTCTTACAGGAGACTGCTCTAAGGGGGATAGCTCTTATGGGGACTGCTCTTAGGTCTTAGGGGGGTAGCTCTTACGGGGACTGCTCCTAGGGGGATAGCTCTTACGGGGGCCTGCTCTTAGATCTTGGGGAATAGCTCTTACGGGGGCCTGCTCTTAGGTCTTAGAGGGATAGCTCTTACGGGGGCCTGCTCTTAGGGGGATAGCTCTTACGGGGGCCTGCTCTTAGGGGGATAGCTCTTACGGGGGCCTGCTCATAGGTCTTAGGGGGATAGCTCTTACGGGGGCCTGCTCTTAGGTCTTAGGGGGATAGCTCTTATGGGGGCCTGCTCTTAGGTCTTAAGGGGATAGCTCTTACGGGGGCCTGCTCTTAGGTCTTAGGAGGATAGTTTTTACAGGGGACTGGTCTTAGGGGGATAGCTCTTACAGGGGACTGCTCTTAGGGGGGTAGCTCTTACAGGGGACTGCTCTAAGGGGGATAGCTCTTACAGGAGACTGCTCTAAGGGGGATAGCTCTTATGGGGACTGCTCTTAGGTCTTAGGGGGGTAGCTCTTACGGTTACTGCTCCTAGGGGGATAGCTCTTACGGGGGCCTGCTCTTAGGTCTTGGGGGATAGCTGTTACGGGGGCCTGCTCTTAGGTATTAGGGGGATAGCTCTTAAGGGGGAACTGCCCTTAGGTCTTAGGAGGATAGCTCTTACAGGGGACTGCGCTAAGGGGTTAGGGGGATAGCTCTTACGGGGGCCTGCTCTTAGGGGGATAGTTCTTAAGGAGGCCTGCTCTTAGGTCTTAGGGGGATAGCTCTTACGGGGGCCTGCTCTTAGGTCTTAGGGGGGATAGCTCTTACAGGGAACTGCTCTTAGGTCTTAGGGGGATAGCTCTAACAGGGGACTGCTCTAAGGGGGATAGCTCTTACAGGGGCCCGCTCTTAGGGGAATAGCTCTTACGGGGGCCTGCTCTTAGAGGGATAGCTCTTACGGGGAACTGCTGTTAGGTCTTAGGGGGATAGCTCTTACAGGGGACTGCTCTAAGGGGGATAGCTCTTACAGGGGCCCGCTCTTAGGGGAATAGCTCTTACAGGGACTGCTCTTAGGTCTTAGAGGGATAGCTCTTACGGGGAACTGCTCTTAGGTCTTAGGGGGATAGCTCTTACGGGGAACTGGTCTTAGGGGGATAGCTCTTACAGGGGACTGCCCCTAAGACCTAAGAGTAGTCCCCTGTAAGAGCTATCCCCCTAAGACCTTAGAGCAGTTCCCCGTAAGAGCTATCCCCCTAAGACCTAAGAGCAGGCCCCCGTAAGAGCTATCCCCCTAAGACCTAAGAGCAGGCCCCCGTAAGAGGTCTTAGGGGGATAGCTCTTACGTGGGCCTGCTCTTAGGGGGATAGCTCTTACGGGGAACTGCTCTAAGGTCTTAGGGGGATAGCTCTTACAGGGAACTGCTCTTAAGGGGATAGCTCTTACGGGGAACTGCTCTTAGGGGGATAGCTCTTACAGGGGACTGCTCTTAGGGGGAGAGCTCTTACAGGGGACTGCTCTTAGGGGGAGAGCTCTTACAGGGGACTGCTCTTACTCCACTTTCCTGACTTTTCTTAGTAAATCTAAGAGGAGCAATCAGCTTTGGTTCCAATAATTACAGACTGTTAATGAGAAGAATCCGGGTGCTTTGATTTCACTGTTGTGTGTGGAGAATGCAGATTTAATAGCTGTGCCGACCTACTTAGGACAGAGACTTCAGAAAGAAGAAAGGGCCGGTGACGGTGGCTTTAGTAGAAGGTTTGAAAAGCCTAATTAACTGGTGCGCAGCCCTGAAATCCGGACCACAACAAATGAAAGGATTTCAACAGTTTGAAGTCGACGTGAACTTTCTTCATGAGCGGCGTCTTCTCCCTCCCTTCTCTCCATTTCATTAAAAAAATAACATCTCAATTAGCAGAACAGACTTGAAGCCGCGGTGTGAATATCTCCTCTCCTTATTTTTAGCTCCGGCGCAGACTCGGGAATCACTCGCTTTCCCATTTAACACTCAGGGACCCTTTAATCTTCAAACAGCTGCTTGTTGGAGGCAGATGTGCTGCAGGCGGCAGATTCTTCACAGTAACTTTTACAAGCAGCCGGAGTAAAATTGAAGCGATTTCTGAATGTTCCTTTCCGCCTTCCTTTCTAAATGAACCTTCTGTAATGGGAGCGAATTTCTTGTCACGTAAAATCTGGACATGATGGTCTTGTTAGTGGAGCAGAGCTCGCTAATCATCACGTTCGCTCGTATTTACAGACTGTAATGGTGGCTGCACTATACACGTAGCGGGGGGGCAGTGGTGGGATCATGAGCTGATGTGGACGACCCATAAAAAGGATATTGCTCTATCCAGATCCACATGGACATCTAAGAACGACTGTCGTTTAGGTCGTTTGAGTCTATGCAAAATACACAAAAAAATTGGGGTTTTAAAGAAAATTAAGCAGAAAATGTGTCTGTAACTTAAAGTTTAATCATATGAAAAGTTTGGTAACTTTCTCAGTAAGCAGAGATCTCGGAAATGAACGATCAATGAATGGGAACATCCACAATTGTGTATTGAGCCTGGTGTCTCTGGCCTTATAAGTGGGTGCAAGACCCGACATCTCCGCATTTAGTGACTGGTGATGCCTTTATGTAGCCTCAGCTGTGCAAGCGGTGCAAAGCCACTATCTAAAGAGCGGCTACATGAAGATGGCGTCCGAGTTACAGGAGACGACGCTGCCAGTCACAGATCTCACTGCCCGGGGTCTCTGGTGGCACAGTTATAGTAATGTGGATGCTGCCGTCCTGTGGATGGAGACGTGACGCTGACTGCACTCGGCAAAGCTGCTTGTCAGAACGGCTCCTGAAGAGGCGACCGTCCTTGTGTCACCATCACCTGACCACCACCACTGAAGCCAAATGAGGACACCACACTCTTCAGATGATAAACAGCGAATTTGAGAAGGTTCAGTGACTCCCGAGCCCCATCCTCTCGCATTTAGGCAGTCGGTCTTGAAATCTATTTCCACTTGAGCATCTTAAGCCACATGCTCCCTCCGAATGTGGACGAGCAAAAAAAATCACAGCTCTTACCATGGCCATTAATAAAAGGGAAGAAAATGGCTTTTTAGTAAACCCTCAGGGTGCTCCTCACCGATGACACCACTGATACTAATTTACTGGTTGGTTCATTATCCTGCAGCTACCACCAATAATGGTCAGCCGGGGAGCAAAAAGAGTTTGGGGAGATTTACAACTTTTGCTCAATTTGTACCAAAAACAGGTAAAATTATGTATTTAAAAAAATGAATACTGAAGAGCAAAAAAGGTCTTGAAGTATTTTGGAAAAGGAGGCACAGCTAAGAGGGGTCCTAACATGATGCCCATTAATTAGCAGCATGTGCCACGATATATTAGTGTAAAGGAAGCGAAGTGTATAGTGTAAAGAGTGCACCGTGGTGGCACAATCCTCCGTCATCATCAGGTGCTGCGCAGAACAAGATTTATCTGTATCTTATAGACACAAATCATTCTGCAAAATATCCAAGAAGTCCACCCACCCCCACCTGAATGTGAGCGTCACCCCGCCTGCGTTCTGTGGTTCTGCAGCTGGAAATCCTCCGGATGAGAAGCCGTCATTGTCAGGAGGTCTCCCTGGTACAGCTCCTAGATGAGAGCTACAGGTGGCACGGCCATGCCCATCCCATCAGGGCTCTGTACTCTTATCACTAAACTTTAATTAGTGGGACACAAACAGCACCTGGCCCCATTGACTATAATTAGGTCTGTCAGCTTTCCATCTTGGTGTCCGTAGTGTTGCAACTTTCCTACATTAAAATTTATGGAATCTGAAGAATCCATGTGAACATAGACCAACAGCGGAAAAGCCTGATGACTAGTAAACGCTGCCCCTTGTCAGAGCTCCACATGGTGCCATAAGCCCTCCAAATCAGAGTTCCACATGGCGCGCATCAGACCTCCACATGGCACGCGTCCCCCACGTCAAAGCTCCACATGGCGCGTGTCCCCCACGTCAGAGCTCCACGTGGTGCGTGTCCCCCACATCAGAGCTCCACGTGGTGCGCGTCCCCCACGTCAAAGCTCCACATGGCGCGCGTCCCCCACGTCAAAGCTCCACGTGGCGCGCGTCCCCCACGTCAGAGCTCCACGTGGTGCGCGTCCCCCACATCAGAGCTCCACGTGGTGCGCGTCCCCCACATCAGAGCTCCACGTGGTGCGCGTCCCCCACATCAGAGCTCCACGTGGTGCGCGTCCCCCACATCAGAGCTCCACGTGGTGCGCGTCCCCCACATCAGAGCTCCACGTGGTGCGCGTCCCCCACATCAGAGCTCCACGTGGTGCGCGTCCCCCACATCAGAGCTCCACGTGGTGCGCGTCCCCCACATCAGAGCTCCACGTGGTGCGCGTCCCCCACATCAGAGCTCCACGTGGTGCGCGTCCCCCACATCAGAGCTCCACGTGGTGCGCGTCACCCACATCAGAGCTCCACGTGGTGCGCGTCCCCCACATCAGAGCTCCACGTGGAGCGCGTCCCCCACATCAGAGCTCCACGTGGTGCGCATCCCCCACATCAGAGCTCCACGTGGAGCGCGTCCCCCACATCAGAGCTCCACGTGGTGCGCGTCCCCCACATCAGAGCTCCAGGTGGTGGGCGTCACCCACATCAGAGCTCCACGTGGTGGGCATCCCCCACATCAGAGCTCCACGTGGAGCGCGTCCCCCACATCAGAGCTCCAGGTGGTGCGCATCCCCCACATCAGAGCTCCACGTGGTGCGCGTCCCCCACATCAGAGCTCCACGTGGTGCGCGTCCCCCACATCAGAGCTCCATGTGGAGCGCGTCCCCCACATCAGAGCTCCACGTGGTACGCATCCCACACATTAGAGCTCCACGTGGTGCGCATCCCCCACATCAGAGCTCCACGTGGTGCGCATCCCCCACATCAGAGCTCCAGGTGGTACGCATCCCCCACATCAGAGCTCCAGGTGGTGCGCATCCCCCACATCAGAGCTCCAGGTGGTGCGCATCCCCCACATCAGAGCTCCACGTGGTGCGCGTCCCCCACATCAGAGCTCCACGTGGAGCGCGTCCCCCACATCAGAGCTCCAGGTGGTGCGCATCCCCCACATCAGAGCTCCACGTGGTGCGCATCCCCCACATCAGAGCTCCAGGTGGTGCGCATCCCCCACATCAGAGCTCCACGTGGTGCGCATCCCCCACATCAGAGCTCCAGGTGGTGCGCATCCCCCACATCAGAGCTCCACGTGGTACGCATCCCCCACATCAGAGCTCCACGTGGTGCGCATCCCCCACATCAGAGCTCCCACTGTGGAATCTTCTACTATGGGGTTGAGGATGGGAGAAAACAACAGACCACTGGAGCAGGGAGGTACAGACAGCAGAGCATAAAGCAACTCATGCCAAAGAATAGGGCACCGGCACAACAAAGCGTCAGCAGGCACAGCCCCCGCGGCTTCAGCCAGGTAATGAATGGTATCCCCCCCATATACTTCATGGTCACAGACATGAAAATGAAGCACTAAACGTGCCAGTAAAATTCTCCTTGTGATTCCTCCACATACAAAGTACAGAAGATCATACTGTGCCTCCGTCTCCATTTCTCAGCCGTGTGGGGGAACACATTCTGCGCCCTATCAAATAGGAGGTGGGCAGACCCCCGCTTTGTGGCCCCCATCGGATGACGCATTACAGTTAATGTTAGAGACATCAACTCCCAAAATGGCACAAGGACAATTTTACTGACTTGGAAATCAGATACAGAGAAAATAGAGACTGAATGAAAAGGTAGAAACAAGCAGAGAAAGAGTGAACAGCGGGTGACGTCCACAGACGCAACGTATGGAAGGTCCCAAACACATAAAGTCATGCGGTCCAATATGAAGCGGAGGTCAGGAAATATATTCAGATGCTGCAAATATTTCATCCAACAGGGAAATCGTCACCTATATACAAGGACCAGAAACATTACAGCTTGTGGTGCAGACAGGAAGGATGACCCCGGCTGAGAGGACCCCGCTCGCTCCTGCTCGGCTGCCAGGACCCCCGATCACTCCTGCCCGGCTGCCAGGATCCCCGCTCGCTCCTGCCCGGCTGCCAGGATCCCCGCTCGCTCCTGCTCGGCTGCCAGGATCCCCGCTCGCTCCTGCTCAGCTGCCAGGACCCCCGATCGCTCCTGCTCGGCTGCCAGGACCCCCGATCGCTCCTGCTCGGCTGCCAGGACCCCCGATCGCTCCTGCTCAGCTGCCAGGATCCCCGCTCGCTCCTGCTCGGCTGCCAGGATCCCCGCTCGCTCCTGCTCGGCTGCCAGGACCCCGATCCCTCCTGCTCGGCTGCCAGGATCCCCGCTCGCTCCTGCCCGGCTGCCAGGATCCCCGCTCGCTCCTGCTCGGCTGCCAGGACCCCCGCTCGCTCTTGCTCGGCTGCCAGGACCCCCGCTCGCTCCTGCTCGGCTGCCAGGACCCCCGCTGGCTCCTGCTCGGCTGCCAGGACCCCCGCTGGCTCCTGCTCGGCTGCCAGGACCCCCGCTCGCTCCTGCTCGGCTGCCAGGACCCCCGCTGGCTCCTGCTCGGCTGCCAGGACCCCCGCTGGCTCCTGCTCGGCTGCCAGGACCCCCGCTCGCTCCTGCTCGGCTGCCAGGACCCCCGCTGGCTCCTGCTCGGCTGCCAGGACCCCCGCTCGCTCCTGCTTGGCTTCCAGGACCCTGCTCGCTCCTGCTCGGCTTCCAGGACCCTGCTCGCTCCTGCTCGGCTGCCAGGACCACCGCTCGCTCCTGCTCGGCTGCCAGGACCCCCGCTCGCTCCTGCTCGGCTGCCAGGACCCCCGCTCGCTCCTGCTCGGCTGCCAGGACCCCCGCTCGCTCCTGCTCGGCTGCCAGGACCCCCGCTCGCTCCTGCTCGGCTACCAGGACCCCCGCTCGCTCCTGCTCGGCTGCCAGGACCCTCGCTCGCTCCTGCTTGGCTTCCAGGACCCTGCTCGCTCCTGCTCGGCTTCCAGGACCCTGCTCGCTCCTGCTCGGCTGCCAGGACCCCGCTCGTTCCTGCTCGGCTTCCAGGACCCTGCTCGCTCCTGCTCCATCACCAGGTTGCAGCCATTCTGGGGTTTAAGGATTGAAACTCTCTACTTTCTAAGGAGTTTATTCGGCAACATATCAACTCTTGTATATTGAGCCTTGAGTTGTAGACACCCGACAGATGGTGGCCGTGGACCCGACGCCTGCAGGCTCCTCAGAGGAGGGACCGGGGTTCTCTACCTCATGGCCGATAGTGACGGATTCAGGGGCATTTTTAGCATATCTTTTACACTGATTTTAGATCCAAAACATGAAAGGACGGAGAATGAGGGAAGCGCTGCCTACATTTATCAGTCTGCAGAAATTGCTGAGAACACTGGCTCCATCTCCTCACAATCTGTCCATTGGGGGCGCTGCAGACAGATCAGTGCAGTGGGGGTCTTTCCTGTATGCGGTTTTCCATGCTCCAGGTTACACAGCTATCCTCCTCCTTGGGAGGGCATGCAGATTTGCCTTTAGTGTCCCATTAATGCCTGGTCTCTGTTTGGTATGTATGATGGAATAAATTGAGTGGTCAGGCCTCACCCTTGCACACGGCCCTCTGACAACCCTTCTGGGTATCACCCTGTTCTTCACTGGTCACACATGAAGGGTTCACTGCTGCGGTGACAGGAGCTCAGTGAGGGCTATGGGCAGATTTGGGGCATCGGAGGCAGAGAGGCTGGCAACGCGTAATGAGCAGCAAGGAAGGAGCAGGACAAAGCGTTCTACCAGCACTATCAGCACTAGCACCGGCTGTGTGCTAAAGAGACGCAATGTGGGCTTTGTGGTTTTTTTTTTTAGTAAGAAGAAAAAAAAGAAAAAAAAAAGATGAAATCTTTCCTAAACACAGGATCCAGCATTTTCGACTCTGGATTTCAGCTTGTAGAAGAGGGATGGTTTCCGCCGTGTCCATGAAGAGCGGCCCCCACAACATTCAGGCACAAATGGAGGAAGATTCAATCTGGCTGGATAATCCCCCATGTGAGCAGATAAACCAGGTCTACAGAGTAAGGCTCCGTCACCATCCCACAAGCAGGGTCTCCTCTTTATGGGATGGGAGTTTATAGAGATACTGATCTATATCATCGGCAGCTGCAGAATACCGCAGGCTGCTGTTCACATGTAAGTAGTAACTCAGACTTACGAGAATTAGCAAGCAGAAAGTACACTGACCTGACGTACCTGTGCCAGTTTCACATTCTGCCGCATCTTCATCATCGCTGCCGATAGAACATTCTGCTGACGACACAATGTCATCCGTTGGCTGTGAAGAAGAAAAGACCTGAAGTGTTAGATAACCTGGAGACCACCGTCCTCTGCAACCAAAGACGCCCCTGGAAAGATTAATGGTGGAGCGCAGGCGGGAGCAGTCACCAGGGATCCACACTCCTCTGACCGGCAGCGCAGAAGCCACAGGCCGACCCTCACCGCGGACTTTACTGGAAGATCAGACGGCCGACCCTCACCGCGGACTATACTGGAAGATCAGACGGCCGACCCTCACCGCGGACTTTACTGGAAGATCAGACGGCCGACCCTCACCGCGGACTATACTGGAAGATCAGACGGCCGACCCTCACCGCGGACTTTACTGGAAGATCAGACGGCCGACCCTCACCGCGGACTATACTGGAAGATCAGACGGCCGACCCTCACCGCGGACTTTACTGGAAGATCAGACGGCCGACCCTCACCGCGGACTTTACTGGAAGATCAAACGGCCAACCCTCACCGCGGAATTTACTGGAAGATCAAACGGCCGACCCTCACCGCGGACTATACTGGAAGATCAGACGGCCGACCCTCACCGCGGACTTTACTGGAAGATCAGACGGCCGACCCTCACCGCGGACTATACTGGAAGATCAGACGGCCGACCCTCACCGCGGACTTTACTGGAAGATCAGACGGCCGACCCTCACCGCGGACTATACTGGAAGATCAGACGGCCGACCCTCACCGCGGACTTTACTGGAAGATCAGACGGCCGACCCTCACCGCGGACTTTACTGGAAGATCAAACGGCCAACCCTCACCGCGGAATTTACTGGAAGATCAAACGGCCGACCCTCACCGCGGACTTTACTGGAAGATTAGACGGCCGACCCTCACCGCGGACTTTACTGGAAGATCAGACGGCCGATCCTCACCGCGGACTTTACTGGAAGATCAGACGGCCGACCCTCACCGCGGACTTTACTGGAAGATCAGACGGCCGACCCTCACCGCGGACTTTACTGGAAGATCAGACCAGTCATCGGGATGCACTAACATTCACCATGGTGCTGCTTCTCAGCCGCAGATCGCCTGCCCTGGTACCTGGCGACCATTTCTCACCAGATTTACCCTCCTAATTCTTTATTTCAGAATTATTAATCATTCCGACCATCAGAGCATTTACTGACGTTTTCTCACATGTATTTTTCTCGTTGATTACTGTCTCTGTTCCACCCCGATAAACCTCTTAGTCCACCAGGGGGTCTATCTGGTGCCTCGTGTAACACCTCGTGCAGGAGCTGCTGGGGGGACGGCCGCGGTTTACAGTCGGCACACGGCGCAGTAAAGCGCTGGATTCCCCCCTGCCCCCCGAGTCCTCCGTCTAAGCAGAGCTGAAGTGCGCGCTCTTGTAGGACAGTCACCCTGAAGGTAATCGCTTACACAAATGCTTTTACAAGAGCTGCTGCAATTACCACTCTAGTCATTCCTTGTAATAGGAAGAAAGCGCCTCTCAATATACACGGCCCGGCAGTACAGGGCCCGGCAGTACACGGCCCGGCAGTACACGGCAGTACACGGCCCGGCAGTACACGGCAGTACACGGCCCGGCAGTACACGGCCCAGCAGTACAGGGCCCAGCAGTACAGGGCCCGGCAGTACACGGCAGTACACGGCCCGGCAGTACACGGCAGTACACGGCCCGGCAGTACACGGCCCAGCAGTACAGGGCCCGGCAGTACAGGGCCCGGCAGTACACGGCCCGGCAGCACACGGCCCGGCAGCACACGGCCCGGCAGCACACGGCCCGGCATTACACGGCCCGGCATTACACGGCCCGGCTTTACACGGCCCGGCTTTACACGGCCCGGCTTTACACGGCCCGGCTTTACACGGCACGGCTTTACACGGCACGGCTTTACACGGCACGGCAGTACACGGCCCGGCAGTACACGGCCCGGCAGTACACGGCCCGGCAGTACACGGCCCGGCAGTACACGGCCCGGCAGTACACGGCCTGGCATTACACGGCCCGGCATTACATGGCAGTACACGGCCCGGCAGTACACGGCAGTACACGGCCCGGCAGTACACGGCCCGGCAGTACACGGCCCGGCAGTACACGGCCCGGCAGTACACGGCCCGGCAGTACACGGCACGGCAGTACACGGCCCGGCAGTACACGGCCCGGCAGTACACGGCCCGGCAGTACACGGCCCGGCATTACACGGCCCGGCATTACACGGCCCGGCATTACATGGCAGTACACGGCCCGGCAGTACACGGCAGTACACGGCCCGGCAGTACACGGCCCGGCATTACACGGCAGTACACGGCCCGGCAGTACACGGCCCGGCAGTACACGGCCCGGCAGTACACGGCCCGGCAGTACACGGCCCGACAGTACACGGCCCGGCAGTACACGGCAGTACACGGCCCGGCAGTATGGCAATACATGGCAGTACACGGCTTGGCGGTGATTAGTGCGCATTCCCCAGAAGAATATCTCAGCGAGGGGCCACATGAAGAGGGAGGGGGGGGGTCACATGGAGAGGGGGGGGCCACATGAAGGGAGGGGGGTCACATGGAGAGGGGGGGCCACGTGGAGAGGGGGGACACATGGAGGAGTGGGGAGGAGCACATGGAGGAGTGGAGGGGGGCACATGGAGAGGGGGCAACATGGAGATCAGAAAATCAGTTGTTTGCACCTCACCAGTCAGGACTTAGAAATTCAAGGCAGATTGGTGTTAAATAGAAATACATCATCTACGTTCTGAATTCATGCTGTATTGATAGATCCCATCGTCCGAGTATCTTCTGTAAGAAGGAACATTCTATAACACCACATCTGGCACAGAACGCCACGTCCACGGGTCGTCTCCACCACATCATAGTGAGCACCAAGGAGCAAAATGCCGAGACAAGGAGCAGGGCACAGGAGCGGGGAACGGGGCACAGGAACGCGGTACAAGGGCGGGGCACAGGAGCGAGGTACAAGGGCGGGGCACAGGAACGCGGTACAAGGGCGGGGCACAGGAGCGAGGTACAAAGGAGGGGAACGGGGCACAGGGACGGGGCACGGAAGCGAGGAACAGGAACGAGGTACAAGGGCGGGGCACAGGAGCGGGGAACGGGAACGATGTACAAGAGCGAGGCACAGGAGCGGGGAACGGGAACGAGGTACAAGAGCGAGGCACAGGAGCGGGGAACGGGGGCGAGATACAAGGCGAGGCACAGGAGTGGGGAACGGGAGCGAGATACAAGGGCGAGGCACAGGAGCGGGGAACGGGAACGAGGTACAAGAGCGAGGCACAGGAGCGGGGAACGGGGGCGAGATACAAGGCGAGGCACAGGAGTGGGGAACGGGAGCGAGATACAAGGGCGAGGCACAGGAGCGGGGAACGGGAACGAGGTACAAGGGCAGGGAACGGGAACGAGGTACAAGGGCGAGGCACAGGAGCAGGGAACGGGAGCAAGGTACAAGGGCAGGGAACGGGAACGAGGTACAAGGGCGAGGCACAGGAGCAGGGAACGGGAGCGAGGTACAAGGGCAGGGAACGGGATCGAGGTACAAGGGCGAGGCACAGGGGCAGGGAACGGGAGTGAGGTACAAGGGCAGGGAACAGGATCGAGGTACAAGGGCGAGGCACAGGAGCAGGGAACGGGAGCGAGGTACAAGGGCGAGGCACAGGAGCAGGGAACGGGAGCGAGGTACAAGGGCAGGGAACGGGATCGAGGTACAAGGGCGAGGCACAGGAGCAGGGAACGGCAGCGAGGTACAAGGGCAGGGAACGGGAACGAGGTACAAGGGCGAGGCACAGGAGCAGGGAACGGGAGCGAGGTACAAGGGCAGGGAACGGGAGCGAGATACAAGGGCGAGGCACAGGAGCGGGGAACGGGAACGAGGTACAAGGGCGAGGCACAGGAGTGGGGAACGGGAGCGAGGTACAAGGGCGAGGCACAGGAGCGGGGAACGGGAGCGAGATACAAGGGGGGCACAGGAGGGGAGAACAGGAACGAGGTACAAGGACGGGGCACAGGAGCGGGGAACGGGAACGAGGTACAAGGGCGGGGCACAGGAGCGGGGAACGGGGCACAGGAGCGGGGCACGGGAGCGAGGTACAAGGGCGGGGCACAGGAGCGGGGAACGGGGAATAGGGGCGAGGTACAAGGGCGGGGCACAGGAGAAAGGTACAAGGGTGGGGCACAGGAGCGGGGAACGGGAGCGAGATACAAGACGAGGCACAGGAGCGGGAAACGGGAGAGAGATACAAGGGCAGGGCACAGAAGCGGGGAACGGGAACGAGGTACAAGGGTAGGGAACGGGAACGAGGTACAAGGGCGAGGCACAGGAGCGGGGAACGGGAGTGAGGTACAAGGGCGAGGCACAGGAGCGGGGAACGGGAGCGAGGTACAAGGGCGAGGGTACAAGGGCGAGGCCCAGGAGCGGGGAACGGGAGCGAGGTACAAGGGCGAGGCACAGAAGCGGGGCACGGGAGCAAGGTACAAGGGCGAGGCACAGGAGCAGGGAAAGGGGCACAGGAGCGGGGTACAGGGGCGAGGTACAAGGGCGGGGCACAGGAGCAGGGAACGGGGCATAGGAGCAGGGCACGGGAGCAAGGTACAAGGGCGAGGCACAGGAGCGGGGAAAGAGGCACAGGAGCGGGGTACAGGGGCGAGGTACAAGGGCGGGGCACAGGAGCAGGGAACGGGGCATAGGAGCAGGGCACGGGAGCGAGGTACAAGGGCGGGGCACAGGAGCGGGGTACAGGGGCGAGGCAGAGGAGCGGGGAATGGGGCACAGGAGCAGGGTACAGGGGCGGAGCACAGGAGCAGGGAAAGGGAACGAGGTACAAGGGTGGGGCACGGGGTACAGGGGAGGGGCACGGGAGCGAAGTACAGGGGCGAGGCATGGGAGCACCACATGAGCAGAGTTACATGTGCTGCAGTGGGTAGAGCTACATAGCAGGGACAGCGAGGGAAGTGGCTGCTTTATTAGGGACTATGATGTGTCCGGGGTGCTGGCAGAAGGAGCCATCCCTCATTTTAATGCTCACTGCGAGCAGTCGCCCTCCTGAAAGTGCGAGATAAATCTGCAGCTCCCAGGTCTGGCAAAGTCCTTGTGTCACTCGCTGATTTGTGTTCTGCCAGCGCTGACTTACGTCTTCTTTAATGCGCTCTTTCACCATTCACTCCTTCATTAAGTTTTATCCTCTTCGTTTTTTTTTTTTTTAAATGGAGAATACACGAAGGAGGCTGATTAGCTATAACTCTCAGCGAGCACGGGCAGCACTCATTAAAGGCTGCATGAGAGCCAACACCGAGGGCAGTCACATGGGGATAAACAATCATCTGCAAGCCTCAATAGTGACCGATAAACCAGCCCCAATATCAGCAACCATCACACCAGGACCCGTGCACCGATACAGGGCTCGTGCTCCAGGGAAACGGAGACCGCGTGCAGGAGGTGTGACAGCAGATATGTCTCTTACCGTGGAGTGCAGTACGATGGATGTAACCCATTATGTACAGCACCGTGCAAAAGAGCGGCAAAAAGCACAAGCCTCAGACACACCAGATCTGGGGTCACGTCTCCAAGACGTCGGATACTACCCCCTGCTGAGATCCTCCATAACCGGTGCACAAGTGTCGTGAAGAAGTGATGGAGGTGACGGGCGGTCACCAGATACTGATGATGGAGGCGATGGGCGGTCACCAGATACTGATGATGGAGGCGACGGGCGGTCACCAGATACTGATGATGGAGGCGACGGGCGGTCACCCGATACTGATGATGGAGGTGACGGGCGGTCACCCGATACTGATGATGGAGGCGACGGGTGGTCACCAGATACTGATGATGGAGGTGACGGGTGGTCACCAGATACTGATGATGGAGGTGACGGGTGGTCACCAGATACTGATGATGGAGGCGACGGGCGGTCACCCGATACTAATGATGGAGGTGACGGGCGGTCACCAGATACTGATGATGGAGGCGACGGGCGGTCACCAGATACTGATGATGGAGGCGACGGGCGGTCACCAGATACTGATGATGGAGGGGACGGGTGGTCACCAGATACTGATGATGGAGGTGACGGGCGGTCACCAGATACTGATGATGGAGGCGACGGACGGTCACCAGATACTGATGATGGAGGCGACAGGCGGTCACCAGATACTGATGATGGAGGCGACGGGCGGTCACCAGATACGGATGATGGAGGTGACGGGCGGTCACCAGATACTGATGATGGAGGCGACGGGCGGTCACCCGATACTGATGATGGAGGTGACGGGCGGTCACCCGATACTGATGATGGAGGCGATGAGCGGTCACCAGATACTGATGATGGAGGCGACGGGCGGTCACCAGATACTGATGATGGAGGTGACGGGTGGTCACCAGATTCTGATGGGATTTACGTTTTGCTTTTCTTCAGTTACTTTGCATTTTGTTCATTGATAATAGACCATTAACCCTTCTGTGTATGAAGTTTTTGCAGTATGCAGCATTTCTTCCACTTCTGTATAAAACTTCTGTAGAGTACTCTAATAAAGTATATACAAACTATATCTAACTCCCATATACATACACCCCTGTTCATGCAATGATTTAATGTGCACATTGTAGATTCAGACTGAGGGCACCAAAACCACGAAAAACAAGGAGTAAAGAAAGATGTGAAGCAAACTAGAATGTGTTTTATACCTTGAAGTACCCCCAATTTACTAGAATAACAGCTTTACACCCCTCATGACAATCTCTCCAATTTCCCAGAGGCGCAGAGCACTTGGCTGGTTTCAGTTCAGTCACCGTCCATCTCATCTACAACCATGTCAGTTGGCTTGAGGTCAGCGATTGGGGGGCCATGTGGATGCAGCCCCCATTCATCTCCTTCTTGGTCTCATCACTCAGCAGTGCTTTGGCCACATCATCTGTGGCAGCCAAACTGGAGCCTAGCGGACCACGTCCTACTTGAGGGCATCCCCAGCGCCTCTTGATTAGCTGGCCCGGCGTTATCTACATGTGATTTCGCCTCAGGGGGGTTAAGCAAAAGAAGAGCAGAATATGTAGTCCGGTAGGAGGTTGACCACTGGGCCCCCGTCTGGCAGCCACATATCACAGACGTGGCCGCTGGACTGGGTGCTGCAAATTGATCTACACCATCAGTACCCGGCACCGCATGGAACCATCAATCCTGCCTCTGCAAATCACAAACCATCTCTTGACGAGGCGACCTGCTGATTGTACGCCATACTAGGCGGTGACCTGATGAAGCTGCGGAGGGGGGCAACGCCGTCATCAGAGTAACAGGGGGGACTCTGAGGAACGTAAGGTTTAACGAACGCATTCTGGCTTCTGTTTCTTTACTGCTTTTTCCATATGTGCACATTCGTGACTTTGCCGCCTTCAGTCTGAATCTACAATGTGCACATTCCATTAAGAACAAGGAAAACCACTGCACAAACAGGTGTATGCAAACGCTGACCGGTACATATCTTCTAGCCACTCTCGGTAGAATGCTCAGGATTATTTCCAAGGTGTCTCTTGTGCTGCAGCCAGTCATTACCATAGAAATCGCCAGCATCCTGCATGGTGCTCGGTGATCCCACAGCGCATTCGTTCTCGTCACACTTCCCTTCAGCTGTCCTCCAGGACCACAATGGGAGATCCTTCATATAATAACACTAATCCACAGCACCTCAACCTCCTCCCGCACCGCTCAGCGGCATCCATCACTGGTGAGCGGGCAGGAGACGAGAGCGGACACTGTGTCCTAAACACGGGCTAAGAACACACAACTGATAACGTGTCATCCCCAGTATTTATGCAGCGGTGATCTAGAAGAACCGAGGCTCTGCAGATTATCAGCTCTGCCGGAGCCATGAAAGTCACCTCTGCAGAAGACCCGATTCCTTCCAGCAGCCGGGACACGATGTGCAGCCACACGTCACAATGCACACCAGCAGTTTATAGTAGAGAAGGCTGGGTGGTTAATCTTCCCTCCGGAGTCGACCACTCCGGGGTCCCTGATGCGAGTGGAGCACAGCCGCTTCTGTGGATCGGAGGGCGGCAGAGGCGCAGCATCTAGCCATCCGGACAGCTCCAGCTACGTAATGGCGACCCCCAGGAGCGAACTCCAGCCTCTACTCAGGTAATCAGGGTCTGCCCGCAGACACCAGACTAAAGCAAATCTAGGCAGAAAATAGCCTGAACTTCTGGGCGAGAATATGCACTAAAACCTCACGGCTATGTGTGTGCGTCTTCTAGTCTGGAGGCAGCATCATACCATCAAGAAGAACGCCGACACCATGTCCTTCCTGATCACTGAACAGCGGCGGTCTCCTCCTGCCCGACACTGATCCATCGGATCTGTGCAGGGCAGGAGATGAAGCTGCAAGGACCTGCACGTCCAACGAACTGAAGGACCTTTCAGGTCATGTATGTATAGATGTGTAGCAGTGCCGAGCGTGCAGAAGAGCTGTGTACGTGTGTGCGTGGACTGAACGAGCGTGCGGTATAAGGAGCAGCCATTAGTGATCCTGACCTCCACGTCTTTCCACCAGTAAGACTCGGTTTTTCCCCTTCCTGAAGTCTATACCGGGGTTATGTCTCGTGGTCCGCGCTGTCTATCACTCATCACAATGGTGGGAGATAGAAATTGTAGGACGCCCCAATCATGAGCAGAGACAATGAACATGCGGCAGAAAAACCCGACAACCCGACCTGCGCTTCATCTAACAACATCTCCTCATCCTGGAGACAACAGGGGGGTGTCAGGAAGAATCAGTCAGCGACCCGCAAACCTGCTGAAAGTGTTCTTTATCTGCACAGAAATGTGTAACGTGCCAATAAAAAGCCAACGCTAAGAAGCAATTTAATCGCTCTTGACCTGTGTAGAGGGGCCACGGCGGGGCTGCTGATTATGCTGCTGTTTGTGGATCTTTCCGGAGACAAGCCTTGTAATTAAGATGTTATTTCTGAAGAGAGATTTTCATGCTCCGCTCCAGTCGCTGGTGCTTAGTGTCACCTTGTGAAGTCACATTGCGTTTATTGTGCACAATCTGAACAGACGGCTCCTAATGCTGCAACATGAAGGGGGGAACATGGGGTCGGGAGGAAATAATCAGGTAAAAGCATTGCAGATACAGACACCTGAACACCGCGCCATTACTGCCCACCGTGATAACACAGCCCCCGCAATGCTCCTAGTATAAAGCCCAGATGTCCAGCAGTGCAAACCCCAACATCTGGCCTAAAACTGCTCTTGTAAGAACCAATCTCGGTGCAGCATTAGTGTTTCTACAGCTGTTACAAAAATGGAAGCAGATGTAGAACTGGCTGCTGTAGACATCAAGGCAAGGTCTTCTCAGAACTATACCATCTGCATGGTGTACAGCAGGTCTGCGGGCACTGGAGGCCACATCCAGCCCCTGACTGCCCCTGTCCGCTCCAAGCCAAATAACGGGACGGAAACAGCAGCACCCCACACCATGCAGCCAGCCCCCTCCCCTGGTGTACGGACTTCTCCAGGAGGCATATATTGTGGAGTAACAGCAGGGTCTCAGCACAGAAAGCACAATGTCCTGAGATCGTGCCTACCGTAAGGGGCCTCAGTATACGCCACAGAGCAAAGCAGGGGAATGGGGCGAAGTAAGAATTTTTTATATTGTCAGTCAATACTTGTGGGGCATCATACTATGTGTGAGGGGAGCTGTGGGGGCCATCATACAATGTGTGAGGGGAGCTGTGGGGGCCATCATACTATCTGGAGGGAGCTGTGGGGGCCATCATATTATGTGTGGGAGAGCTGTGAGGGCCATCATACTATGTGTGGGAGAGCTGTCAGGGCCATCATACTATGTGTGGGGGAGCTGTGAGGGCCATCATACTATGTGTACGGGGAGCTGTGAGGGCCATCATACTATGAGTGGGAGAGCTGTGAGGGCCATCATACTATGAGTGGGGGAGCTGTGAGGGCCATCATACTATGAGTGGGGTAGCTGTGAGGGCCATCATACTATGCGTGGGGGAGCTGTGAGGGCCATCATACTATGCGTGGGGGAGCTGTGAGGGCCATCATACTATGTGTGGGGGAGCTGTGAGGGCCATCATACTATGTGTGGGGGAGCTGTGAGGGCCATCATACTATGAGTGGGGTAGCTGTGAGGGCCATCATACTATGTGTGGGGGAGCTGTGAGGGCCATCATACTATGTGTGGGGGAGCTGTGAGGGCTATCATACTATGAGTGGGGTAGCTGTGAGGGCCATCATACTATGTGTGGGGGAGCTGTGGGGGCCATCATACTATGTGTGGGGGAGCTGTGAGGGCCATCATACTATGAGTGGGGTAGCTGTGAGGGCCATCATACTATGTGTGGGGGAGCTGTGGGGGCCATCATACTATGTGTGTGAAGGAGCTGTGTAGATCATCATATTATGTGCGGGGGAGCTGTGAGGGCCATCATACTATGCGTGGGGGAGCTGTGAGGGCCATCATACTATGTGTGGGGGAGCTGTGAGGGCCATAATACTATGTGGAGGGAGCTGTGAGGGCCATCATACTATGCGTGGGGTAGCTGTGAGGGCCATCATACTATGAGTGGGGGAGCTGTGAGGGCCATCATACTATGAGTGGGGGAGCTGTGAGGGCCATCATACTATGTGTGGGGGAGCTGTGGGGGCCATCATACTATGTGTGGGGGAGCTGTGGGGGCCATCATACTATGTGTGTGAAGGAGCTGTGTAGATCATCATATTATGTGCGGGGGAGCTGTGAGGGCCATAATACTATGTGGAGGGAGATGTGAGAGGGCCATCATACTATGCGTGGGGTAGCTGTGAGGGCCATCATACTATGTGTGGGAGAGCTGTGAGGGCCATCATACTATGAGTGGGGGAGCTGTGAGGGCCATCATACTATGCGTGGGGGAGCTGTGAGGGCCATCATACTATGAGTGGGGTAGCTGTGAGGGCCATCATACTATGCGTGGGGTAGCTGTGAGGGCCATCATACTATGAGTGGGGGAGCTGTGAGGGCCATCATACTATGCGTGGGGGAGCTGTGAGGGCCATCATACTATGAGTGGGGGAGCTGTGAGGGCCATCATACTATGAGTGGGGGAGCTGTGAGGGCCATCATACTATGTGTGGGAGAGCTGTGAGGGCCATCATACTATGTGTGGGAGAGCTGTGAGGGCCATCATACTATGCGTGGGAGAGCTGTGAGGGCCATCATACTATGAGTGGGGGAGCTGTGAGGGCCATCATACTATGAGTGGGGCAGCTGTGAGGGCCATCATACTATGTGGACGGGGAGCTGTGAGGGCCATCATACTATGCGTGGGGGAGCTGTGAGGGCCATCATACTATGCGTGGGGGAGCTGTGAGGGCCATCATACTATGCGTGGGGGAGCTGTGAGGGCCATCATACTATGTGTGGGGGAGCTGTGAGGGCCATCATACTATGAGTGGGGTAGCTGTGAGGGCCATCATACTATGTGTGGGGGAGCTGTGAGGGCCATCATACTATGTGTGGGGGAGCTGTGAGGGCTATCATACTATGAGTGGGGTAGCTGTGAGGGCCATCATACTATGTGTGGGGGAGCTGTGGGGGCCATCATACTATGTGTGGGGGAGCTGTGAGGGCCATCATACTATGAGTGGGGTAGCTGTGAGGGCCATCATACTATGTGTGGGGGAGCTGTGGGGGCCATCATACTATGTGTGTGAAGGAGCTGTGTAGATCATCATATTATGTGCGGGGGAGCTGTGAGGGCCATAATACTATGTGGAGGGAGCTGTGAGGGCCATCATACTATGCGTGGGGTAGCTGTGAGGGCCATCATACTATGAGTGGGGGAGCTGTGAGGGCCATCATACTATGAGTGGGGTAGCTGTGAGGGCCATCATACTATGTGTGGGGGAGCTGTGGGGGCCATCATACTATGTGTGTGAAGGAGCTGTGTAGATCATCATATTATGTGCGGGGGAGCTGTGAGGGCCATAATACTATGTGGAGGGAGATGTGAGAGGGCCATCATACTATGCGTGGGGTAGCTGTGAGGGCCATCATACTATGTGTGGGAGAGCTGTGAGGGCCATCATACTATGAGTGGGGGAGCTGTGAGGGCCATCATACTATGCGTGGGGGAGCTGTGAGGGCCATCATACTATGAGTGGGGTAGCTGTGAGGGCCATCATACTATGCGTGGGGTAGCTGTGAGGGCCATCATACTATGAGTGGGGGAGCTGTGAGGGCCATCATACTATGCGTGGGGGAGCTGTGAGGGCCATCATACTATGAGTGGGGGAGCTGTGAGGGCCATCATACTATGAGTGGGGTAGCTGTGAGGGCCATCATACTATGTGTGGGGGAGCTGTGGGGGCCATCATACTATGTGTGTGGGGGAGCTGTGTAGATCATCATATTATGCGCAGGGGAGCTGTGAGGGCCATAATACTATGTGGAGGGAGCTGTGAGGGCCATCATACTATGCGTGGGATAGCTGTGAGGGCCATCATACTATGTGTGGGGGAGCTGTGAGGGCCATCATACTATGAGTGGGGGAGCTGTGAGGGCCATCATACTATGCGTGGGGGAGCTGTGAGGGCCATCATACTATGAGTGGGGGAGCTGTGAGGGCCATCATACTATGTGTGAGGGGAGCTGTGGGGGCCATCATACTATGTGTGAGGGGAGCTGTGGGGGCCATCATACTATGTGTGAGGGGAGCTGTGGGGGTCATCATACTATGTGTGAGGGGAGCTGTGGGGGCCATCATACTATGTGTGGGGGAGCTGTGAGGGCCATCATACAATGTGTGGGGGTGCTGTGAGGGCCATCATACTATGTGTGGGGGCCATCATACTATGTGTGAGGGGAGCTGTGGGGGCCATCATACTATGTGTGGGGGAGCTGTGAGGGCCATCATACAATGTGTGGGGGAGCTGTGAGGGCCATCATACAATGTGTGGGGGAGCTGTGGGGGCCATCATACTATGTGTGAGGGGAGCTGTGAGGGCCATCATACAATGTGTGAGGGGAGCTGTGGGGGCCATCATACTATGTGTGAGGGGAGCTGTGAGGGCCATCATACTATGTGTGAGGGGAGCTGTGGGGGCCATCATACAATGTGTGGGGGAGCTGTGAGGGCCATCATA
Source organism: Phyllobates terribilis (assembly GCF_046119375.1). Lineage (NCBI taxonomy): Eukaryota > Metazoa > Chordata > Amphibia > Anura > Dendrobatidae > Phyllobates > Phyllobates terribilis. Next base: position 10,381,480 of record NW_027362767.1, on the reverse strand, counting down.
CAATGTGTGAGGGGAGCTGTGGGGGCCATCATACAATGTGTGAGGGGAGCTGTGGGGGCCATCATACTATGTGTGAGGGGAGCTGTGAGGGCCATCATACTATGTGTGAGGGGAGCTGTGGGGGCCATCATACTATGTGTGAGGGGAGCTGTGAGGGCCATCATACAATGTGTGGGGGAGCTGTGAGGGCCATCATACAATGTGTGGGGGAGCTGTGAGGGCCATCATACAATGTGTGGGGGAGCTGTGAGGGCCATCATACAATGTGTGAGGGGAGCTGTGGGGGCCATCATACTATGTGTGAGGGGAGCTGTGGGGGCCATCATACTATGTGTGAGAGGAGCTGTGGGGGCCATCATACTATGGGTGAGGGGAGCTGTGGGGGCCATCATACTATGTGTGAGGGGAGCTGTGGGGGCCATCATACTATGTGTGAGGGGAGCTGTGAGGGCCATCATACTATGTGTGAGGGGAGCTGTGGGGGCCACCATAATATGTGTGAGGGGAGCTGTGGGGGCCATCATACTATGTGTGAGGGGAGCTGTGAGGGCCATCATACTATGCGTGGGGGAACTGTGGGGGCCATCATACTATGTGTGAGGGGAGCTGTGGGGGGCCATCATACTACGTGTGAGGGGAGCTGTGGGGGCCATCATACTATGTGTGAGGGGAGCTGTGGGGGTCATCATACTATGTGTGAGGGGAGCTGTGGGGGCCACCATACTATGTGTGAGGGGAGCTGTGGGGGCCATCATACTATGTGTGAGGGGAGCTGTGGGGGCCATCATACTATGTGTGAGGGGAGTTGTGGGGGTCATCATACTATGTGTGAGGGGAGCTGAGGGGGCCATCATACTATGTGCGAGGGGAGCTGTGGGGGCCATCATACTATGTGCGAGGGGAGCTGTGGGGGCCATCATACTATGTGTGAGGGGAGCTGTGGGGGCCATCATACTATGTGTGGGGAAGCTGTGAGGGCCATCATACTATGTGTGAGGGGAGCTGTGGGGGCCATCATACTATGTGTGTGGAGGAGCTGTGTAGATCATCATATTATGTGCGGGGGCCATCATACTATGCGTGGGGGAGCTGTGAGGGCCATAATACTATGCGGAGGGAGCTGTGAGGGCCATCATACTATGCGTAGGGTAGCTGTGAGGGCCATCATACTATGCGTGGGGTAGTTGTGGGCCATCATACTATGCGTGGGGGAGCTGTGAGGGCCATCATACTATGCGTGGGGGAGCTGTGAGGGCCATCATACTATGCATGAGGGAGCTGTGAGGGCCATCATACTATGCGTGGGGGAGCTGTGAGGGCCATCATACTATGCGTGGGGGAGCTGTGAGGGCCATCATACTATGCGTACGGGAGCTGTGAGGGCCATCATACTATGCATACGGGAGCTGTGAGGGCCATCATACTATGCGTGGGGGAGCTGTGAGGGCCATCATACTATGCGTGGGGGAGCTGTGAGGGCTATGATACTATGTGTGTGGAGGAGCTGTGTAGATCATCATACTATGTGCGGGGGTCATCATACTATGCGTGGGGTAGATGTGAGGGCCATCATACTATGTGGAGGGAGCTGTGAGGGCCAACATACTATGCGTGGGGTAGCTGTGAGGGCCATTGTACTATGCCTGGGGGAGCTGTGAGGGCCATCATACTATGAGTGGGGGAGCTGTGAGGGCCATCATACTACGCGTGGGGGAGCTGTGAGAGCCATCATACTATGCGTGGGGGAGCTGTGAGGGCCATCATACTATGCGTGGGGGAGCTGTGAGGGCCATCATACTACGCGTGGGGGAGCTGTGAGGGCCATCATACTATGCGTGGGGGAGCTGTGAGGGCCATCATACTATGCGTGGGGGAGCTGTGAGGGCCATCATACTATGCGTGGGGGAGCTGTGGTGAGGGCCATCATACTATGTGTGGGGGAGCACCATACTATGTGTGGGGGAGCACCATACTATGTGTGGGGGAGCTGTGGTGAGGGCCATCATACTATGTGTGGGGGAGCACCATACTATGTGTGGGGGAGATGTGGTGAGGGAATCATGGGGCTCTTAATGAAGATAGATCTATACTAATTATATATTCTTAAGGCTGAGTCATAAACGTTATAAAAGGCAGTTAAAGGGGCTCAGTGTCCAGGTTTTTTCTCCCCCATCCGAGCAGCATGATGTCGAAGCAGAGCCCCTGATTCCAGTGAGGTTTCACTTACTGGGCTGCTTCCTGCAGATTTACCAGTTCTCTGATTGCTGCGCTCTGTATAACCCCACCCACACCTCTGATTGGCAGCTGTGTACACTGTGCATAGGCAGAAAGCTGCCAATCAGTGCTGGGGGCGGGGTTACACAGACCTCATTGTGCTCAATACTAAGAGAGAAAAATTAATATAAAATAATCATAATATTGAGTAAAATAAAGTTCCACATGTTGGTTTAGCTGAAACCAGAATCTCAGCCCCCGGTGGGGCGCCATGTCCTCCCCACTACCTAGAAGCCTTCACCATCTGAGCAGAGGCAGCGGTGGACAATTTTGTGGAAATAGACTCCAGTTCAAAACCCTAACCATGGCATACAAAGCCATCCACAACCTGTCTCCCCCATATATCTGTGACCTAGTCTCCCGGTACATACCCGCACGCAGCCTCCGATCCTCACAAGATCTCCTGCTCTACTCCCCTCTTCCCACAATCGCATACAAGATTTCTCCCGGCACCCCCTTAGGCCACAGCCCCAGTATTTGGTCAGTATTCGCTCAGTATTTTTTCATCAGGAGTGGGAGCCAAAACCAGGTGAGGAACAATCAGAGAAAAGGTAGAATAGAAACAAGTCACCAATTCTGCATTTATGCACAGCAGGAAAATAAGATTTATCCAGTGATGATATTGTTAATAAAAATTCATTTCTCTTTAATGAGTAAAATTTAAAAGATAATCCAGTGGATACAGTCAAAAGCAAGTACCATGCACCCTCCATGGCACTCCAGATCGACGCGTTTCGACTCGTTAGGTCTTAGTCATGATCTCATGACTAATACCTAACCGAATACTGACCAAACACTGATAATGGGGCTGTGGCCTTACTCTTACTCTACCCCAACATATCAGACTCTCGCCTACTGTGAAAACCTTCAAAAGGAACCTGAAGACCCACCTCTTCCGACAAGCCTACAACCTGCAGTAACCACCGCTCCACCACATTGCTGCATGACCTCCTCTACCCTCACCTACTGTATCCTCACCCATCCCCTGTAGACTGTGAGCCCTCGCGAGCAGGGTCCTCTCTCCACCATACTGCTGCACGACCTGCTCTACCCCACCTACTGTATCCTCACCCATCCCTTGTAGACTGTGAGCCCTCGCGGGCAGGGTCCTCTCTCCACCATACCGCTGCATGACCAGCTCTACCCCACCTACTGTATCCTCACCCATCCCTTGTAGACTGTGAGCCCTCGCGGGCAGGGTCCTCTCTCCACCATACCGCTGCATGACCAGCTCTACCCTCACCTACTGTATCCTCACCCATCCCCTGTAGACTGTGAGCCCTCGCGGGCGGGGTCCTCTCTCCACCATACCGCTGCACGACCAGCTCTACCCTCACCTACTGTATCCTCACCCATCCCCTGTAGATTGTGAGCCCTCGTGGGCAGGGTCCTCTCTCCACCATACCGCTGCATGACCAGCTGTACCCTCACCTACTGTATCCTCACGAATCCCTTGTAGACTGTGAGCCCTCGCGGGCAGGGTCCTCGCTCCACCATACCGCTGCACGACCAGCTGTACCCTCACCTACTGTATCCTCACCCATCCCTTGTAGACTGTGAGCCCTCGCGGGCAGGGTCCTCTCTCCACCATGCCGCTGCACGACCAGCTGTACCCTCACCTACTGTATCCTCACCCATCCCTTGTAGACTGTGAGCCCTCGCGGGCAGGGTCCTCGCTCCACCATACCGCTGCATGACCAGCTGTACCCTCACCTACTGTATCCTCACGAATCTCTTGTAGACTGTGAGCCCTCGCGGGCAGGGTCCTCGCTCCACCATACCGCTGCACGACCAGCTGTACCCTCACCTACTGTATCCTCACCCATCCCCTGTAGACTGTGAGCCCTCGCGGGCAAGATCCTCGCTCCACCATACCGCTGCACGACCAGCTGTACCCTCACCTACTGTATCCTCACCCATCCCTTGTAGACTGTGAGCCCTCGCGGGCAAGGTCCTCGCTCCACCATACTGCTGCACGACCAGCTCTACCCTCACCTACTGTATCCTCACCCATCCCTTGTAGACTGTGAGCCCTCGCGGGCAGGGTCCTCTCTCCACCATACCGCTGCATGACCAGCTCTACCCTCACCTACTGTATCCTCACCCATCCCCTGTAGACTGTGAGCCCTCGCGGGCGGGGTCCTCTCTCCACCATACCGCTGCACGACCAGCTCTACCCTCACCTACTGTATCCTCACCCATCCCCTGTAGATTGTGAGCCCTCGTGGGCAGGGTCCTCTCTCCACCATACCGCTGCATGACCAGCTGTACCCTCACCTACTGTATCCTCACGAATCCCTTGTAGACTGTGAGCCCTCGCGGGCAGGGTCCTCGCTCCACCATACCGCTGCACGACCAGCTGTACCCTCACCTACTGTATCCTCACCCATCCCTTGTAGACTGTGAGCCCTCGCGGGCAGGGTCCTCTCTCCACCATGCCGCTGCACGACCAGCTGTACCCTCACCTACTGTATCCTCACCCATCCCTTGTAGACTGTGAGCCCTCGCGGGCAGGGTCCTCGCTCCACCATACCGCTGCATGACCAGCTGTACCCTCACCTACTGTATCCTCACGAATCTCTTGTAGACTGTGAGCCCTCGCGGGCAGGGTCCTCGCTCCACCATACCGCTGCACGACCAGCTGTACCCTCACCTACTGTATCCTCACCCATCCCCTGTAGACTGTGAGCCCTCGCGGGCAAGATCCTCGCTCCACCATACCGCTGCACGACCAGCTGTACCCTCACCTACTGTATCCTCACCCATCCCTTGTAGACTGTGAGCCCTCGCGGGCAAGGTCCTCGCTCCACCATACTGCTGCACGACCAGCTCTACCCTCACCTACTGTATCCTCACCCATCCCTTGTAGACTGTGAGCCCTCGCGGGCAGGGTCCTCGCTCCACCATACCGCTGCATGACCAGCTCTACCCTCACCTACTGTATCCTCACCCATCCCTTGTAGACTGTGAGCCCTCGCGGGCAGGGTCCTCTCTCCACCATACCGCTGCACGACAAGCTCTACCCTCACCTACTGTATCCTCACCCATCCCTTGTAGACTGTGAGCCCTCGCGGGCAGGGTCCTCTCTCCACCATACTGCTCCACGACCAGCTGTACCCTCACCTACTGTATCCTCACCCATCCCTTGTAGACTGTGAGCCCTCGCGGGCAGGGTCCTCGCTCCACCATACCGCTGCACGACCAGCTCTACCCTCACCTACTGTATCCTCACCCATCCCTTGTAGACTGTGAGCCCTCGCGGGCAAGATCCTCGCTCCACCATACAGCTGCACGACCAGCTCTACCCTCACCTACTGTATCCTCACCCATCCCTTGTAGACTGTGAGCCCTCGCGGGCAGGGTCTTCTCTCCTACTGTACCCGTCGGTCACTTCTATTGAAATAGTTTTTATTATGTACACCCCTACCCTATCACATGTAAAGCGGCATGGAATAAATGGCGCTAATAATAAATAATAAAATTGATTCAGTGAACGTTGCATCTTATTCTTGACATCCCAGATGTTCAGATGTATATGGTCCAGTGAACGGTCCCTGTATGACTGCGAATGCAGAGAATCGCCAAAGGACCGCCCACTGGACTCACACAAACGCCAGGGATCTCAAGGAACGCAACAGGTTATACTGAATCCTCCACCACAAACCTGGACATCTTCTGCCGGGCATCTCCTTCACCACCGATAGGCAGCATGTACAGATCATGGAAGACGACGACTCCAAGAGCCTCTGAAGCCAGAGACAACAACCATCACTGGCATCTATTCTATCATGTGCAGCTCCATGAACCCAAGAAGACATCACCACTGGGCCCCAGAATTGTGTGAATGCATCACTGCTCATGGGCACCCGACCCTGGGGCAACGCCTGCAAGCACTTTATAGTCTGTGCAACTATAGCGCTCTGCCCTGTAGTGTACAGACAAATATCCCTCCACAGCATAGAGCTCCACCACGACCTAATATCCCTCCACAGCACAGCACTCCACCACGACCTAATATCCCTCCACAGCACAGCGCTCCACCACGACCTAATATCCCTCCACAGCACAGCACTCCACCACGACCTAATATCCCTCCACAGCACAGCGCTCTACCACGACCTAATATCCCTCCACAGCACAGCACTCCACCACGACCTAATATCCCTCCACAGCACAGCGCTCCACCACGACCTAATATCCCTCCACAGCACAGCGCTCTACCACGACCTAATATCCCTCCACAGCACAGCGCTCTACCACGACCTAATATCCCTCCACAGCACAGAGCTCTACCACGACCTAATATCCCTCCACAGCACAACACTCTACCACGACCTGATATCCCTCCACAGCACAGCGCTCTACCACGACCTAATATCCCTCCACAGCACAACACTCTACCACGACCTAATATCCCTCCACAGCACAGCGCTCTACCACGACCTAATATCCCTCCACAGCACAACACTCTACCACGACCTAATATCCCTCCACAGCACAGCGCTCTACCACGACCTAATATCCCTCCACAGCACAACACTCTACCACGACCTAATATCCCTCCACAGCACAACACTCTACCACGACCTAATATCCCTCCAGAGCACAACACTCCACCACGACCTAATATCCCTCCACAGCACAGCACTCTACCACGACCTAATATCCCTCCACAGCACAGCGCTCTACCACGACCTAATATCCCTCCACAGCACAACACTCTACCACGACCTAATATCCCTCCACAGCACAACACTCCACCACGACCTAATATCCCTCCACAGCACAGCGCTCTACCACGACCTAATATCCCTCCACAGCACAACACTCTACCACGACCTAATATCCCTCCACAGCAAAACACTCCACCACGACCTAATATCCCTCCACAGCATAGAATTCAACCACGACCTAATATCCCTCCACTGCACAACACTCTACCACGACCTAATATCCCTCCACAGCACAACACTCTACCACGACCTAATATCCCTCCACAGCACAGCGCTCTACCACAACCTAATATCCCTCACAGCACAGCGCTCTACCACGACCTAATATCCCTCCACAGCACAACACTCTACCACGACCTAATATCCCTCCACAGCACAACACTCTACCACGACCTAATATCCCTCCACAGCACAGCGCTCTACCGCGACCTAATATCCCTCCACAGCACAGCGCTCTACCGCGACCTAATATCCCTCCACAGCACAGCGCTCTACCGCGACCTAATATCCCTCCACAGCACAGCGCTCTACCACGACCTAATATCCCTCCACAGCAAAACACTCCACCACGACCTAATATCCCTCCACAGCATAGAATTCAACCACGACCTAATATCCCTCCACAGCACAACACTCTACCACGACCTAATATCCCTCCACAGCACAACACTCTACCACGACCTAATATCCCTCCACAGCACAGCGCTCTACCACGACCTAATATCCCTCCACAGCACAGCGCTCTACCACGACCTAATATCCCTCCACAGCACAACACTCTACCACGACCTAATATCCCTCCACAGCACAACACTCTACCACGACCTAATATCCCTCCACAGCACAGCGCTCTACCGCGACCTAATATCCCTCCACAGCACAGCACTCTACCACGACCTAATATCCCTCCACAGCACAGCGCTCTACCACGACCTAATATCCCTCCACAGCACAACACTCTACCACGACCTAATATCCCTCCACAGCACAACACTCTACCACGACCTAATATCCCTCCACAGCACAGCGCTCTACCGCGACCTAATATCCCTCCACAGCACAGCGCTCTACCACGACCTAATATCCCTCCACAGCACAGCACTCAAGCACGACCTAATATCCCTCCACAGCACAACACTCTACCACGACCTAATATCCCTCCACAGCACAACACTCTACCACGACCTAATATCCCTCCACAGCACAACACTCTACCACGACCTAATATCACTCCACAGCACAGCGCTCTACCACAACCTAATATCCCTCACAGCACAGCGCTCTACCGCGACCTAATATCCCTCCACAGCACAACACTCTACCACGACCTAATATCCCTCCACAGCACAACACTCTACCACGACCTAATATCCCTCCACAGCATAGCGCTCTACCGCGACCCAATATCCCTCCACAGCACAACACTCTACCACGACCTAATATCCCTCCACAGCACAGCGCTCTACCACGACCTAATATCCCTCCACAGCACAGCGCTCTACCACGACCTAATATCCCTCCACAGCACAACACTCTACCACGACCTAATATCCCTCCACAGCACAGCGCTCTACCACGACCTAATATCCCTCCACAGCACAACACTCTACCACGACCTAATATCCCTCCACAGCATAGCGCTCTACCACGACCCAATATCCCTCCACAGCAGAGCAATCCACCATGACCTAATATCCCTCCACAGCACAACACTACCACGACCTAATATCCCTTCACAGCACAACACTCTACCACAACCTAATATCCCTCCACAGCACAACACTCTACCACGATCCAATATCCCTCCACAGCACAACACTCTACCACGACCTAATATCCTTCCACAGCACAAGACCCTACCACGACCTAATATCCCTCCACAGCATAGCGCTCTACCGCGACCCAATATCCCTCCACAGCACAGCACTCTACCACGACCTAATATCCCTCCACAGCACAGCGCTCTACCACGACCTAATATCCCTCCACAGCACAGCGCTCTACCACGACCTAATATCCCTCCACAGCACAACACTCTACAACGACCTAATATCCCTCCACAGCACAGCACTAAGCACGACCTAATATCCCTCCACAGCACAACACTCTACCACGACCTAATATCCCTCCACAGCATAGCGCTCTACCGCGACCCAATATCCCTCCACAGCAGAGCACTCCACCATGACCTAATATCCTTCCACAGCACAGCGCTCTACCACGACCTAATATCCCTTTGCAGCACAGCGGTCTATCACAACCTAATATCCCTCCACAGCACAGCACTCAAGCACGACCTAATATCCCTCCACAGCACAACACTCTACCACGACCTAATATCCCTCCACAGCATAGCGCTCTACCACGACCTAATATCCGTCCACAGCACAACACTCTACCACGACCTAATATCCCTCCACAGCACAGCGCTCTATCATGACCTAATATCGCTCCACAGCACAGCGCTCTACCACGACCTAATATCCGTCCACAGCACAACACTCTACCACGACCTAATATCCCTCCACAGCACAGCGCTCTACCACGACCTAATATCCCTCCACAGCACAACACTCTACCACGACCTAATATCCCTCCACAGCACAGCGCTCTACCACGACCTAATATCCCTCCACAGCACAGTGCTCTACCACGACCTAATATCCCTCCACAGCACAACACTCTACCACGACCTAATATCCCTCCACAGCACAGCACTCAAGCACAACCTAATATCCCTCCACAGCATAGAATTCAACCACGACCTAATATCCCTCCACTGCACAGCGCTCTACCACAACCTAATATCCCTCACAGCACAGCGCTCTACCGCGACCTAATATCCGTCCACAGCACAGCGCTCTACCACAACCTAATATCCCCCATAGCACAGCGCTCTACCGCGACCTAATATCCCTCCACAGCACAACACTCTACCACGACCTAATATCCCTCCACAGCACAGCGCTCTATCACGACCTAATATCCCTCCACAGCACAACACTCTACAACGACCTAATATCCCTCCACAGCACAGCACTAAGCACGACCTAATATCCCTCCACAGCACAACACTCTACCACGACCTAATATCCCTCCACAGCATAGCGCTCTACCGCGACCCAATATCCCTCCACAGCAGAGCACTCCACCATGACCTAATATCCTTCCACAGCACAGCGCTCTACCACGACCTAATATCCCTTTGCAGCACAGCGGTCTATCACAACCTAATATCCCTCCACAGCACAGCACTCAAGCACGACCTAATATCCCTCCACAGCACAACACTCTACCACGACCTAATATCCCTCCACAGCATAGCGCTCTACCACGACCTAATATCCGTCCACAGCACAACACTCTACCACGACCTAATATCCCTCCACAGCACAGCGCTCTATCATGACCTAATATCCCTCCACAGCACAGCGCTCTACCACGACCTAATATCCGTCCACAGCACAACACTCTACCACGACCTAATATCCCTCCACAGCACAGCGCTCTACCACGACCTAATATCCCTCCACAGCACAACACTCTACCACGACCTAATATCCCTCCACAGCACAGCGCTCTACCACGACCTAATATCCCTCCACAGCACAGTGCTCTACCACGACCTAATATCCCTCCACAGCACAACACTCTACCACGACCTAATATCCCTCCACAGCACAGCACTCAAGCACAACCTAATATCCCTCCACAGCATAGAATTCAACCACGACCTAATATCCCTCCACTGCACAGCGCTCTACCACAACCTAATATCCCTCACAGCACAGCGCTCTACCGCGACCTAATATCCATCCACAGCACAGCGCTCTACCACAACCTAATATCCCCCATAGCACAGCGCTCTACCGCGACCTAATATCCCTCCACAGCACAGTGCTCTATCACAACCTAATATACCTCCAAAGCACAGCGCTCTATCACGACCTAATATCCCTCCGCAGCACAGCGCTCTACCATGACCTAATATCCCTCCGCAGCACAGCGCTCTACCACGACCTAATATCCCTCCACAGCACAGCGGTCTATCACGACCTAATATCCCTCCACTGCACAGCACTCCACCACGACCTAATATCCCTCCACAGCACAGCACTCCACCACGACCTAATATCCCTCCACAGCACAGCGCTCTACCAAGACCTAATATCCCTCCGCAGCACAGCGCTCTGCAACGACCTAATATTCCTCCGCAGCACAGCGCTCTGCAACAACCTAATATTCCCCCACAGCACAGATCTCTGCAACGACCTAATATCCCTCCACAGCACAGCGCTCTGCAACGACCTAATATCCCTCCACAGCACAGCGCTCTGCAACGACCTAATATCCCTCCACAGCACAGTGCTCTGCAACGACCTAATATCCCTCCACAGCACAGCGCTCTGCAACGACCTAATATCCCTCCACAGCACAGCGCTCTGCAACGACCTAATATCCCTCCATGGCAAAACACGTAGATCCCAGGATTAATTCACATGATTGACCGATCACACAATCCCTAGATACTTGTAGTCTGAGAGGAAATGTGCTGCCGAGCAGAATCCATTTGCATTGGGCTGCAGATACAACAAGGCTCCCTTCCCTCAGCAGCGGCACATGGACAATCTCTCGCGTTTCTATCGGAAAATCTGAGTGTTTTCGAGCAAAGTGTCATCAGGATTAGTGCAGACGAGAGTCTCGTGCAGGAGCCGCAGGGCCCGGACTGACTATGAGGCAGTAAGCTCAGGCCGCTGACCCGCAATCAGACCAGGCATTGTGGCCAGTATACAGACGGATATATACGCCCATCTGAGCTGACTAATCACACACCCCCGTACACCATCATAATAGAGGGGGGATATCCCGACATTTTGTTACAAGACCAGATTGGTCCTAATGGACGGAGTGACATCTGATTCCGCGGGAGAGAAAATCGACATCATCCACATGTACTGGGCTGTACGACAAGTGTAACGTACCAGAGATCCTGGAGAGGAGCGGTTCTTTCTCGTTGTCGTGGTGGCCAAGGTTGTGGTGGTCTCCATGATGGTTGTGGATAATTCAGGAGGCATAGAAGTGGTAGGCGTCGTGCCGAGGATGGATGGCATCTCCCCCACCAGCCTCACACTTCCACTGATGTTGATATGGGGGTTGTGTTCGGCCGCCATATTGAGAACTTTCAGGCCGTTATAGTAGATACCCGATAGCTGCCCCTGGAATGGCCGCCCCCTGTCCTTTCCACCGACGGCTATATGTGCTTGGGTATTGAAGATAGTCAGGGGTCGTCCTATAGAGACACAGAAATACATGTCACAATCTCAAAGCCACAGTAACACCAAAGAGATAGAACCTTCTCCATGATAACAGACAATGGACAATGATGGTGGAGCGTGGAGATCGGCCTCTGGTCACATCCATGACGAGCTGTTACCTGGAGTAGATAAAGGCACAGAGCCGCCCCTGGGCCCGACAGACGCCGGCGTCCTACACCGCGACGCAGGGGTCCTACCCGTCCCCCGACTGAGGCAGGTGTCCTACCCGTCCCGCGACTGACGCAGGGGTCCTACATGTTCCCCAACTGACGCAGTGGTCCTATACCGCGACGCAGGGGTCCTACACATCCCCCGACTGATGCAGGGGTCCTACACTTCCCCCGACTGAAGCAGGGGTCCTACACGTCCCCCGGATGACCCAGGGGTCCTACACCGCGACGCAGCGATCCTGCACGTCCCCGACTGGGGAAGGGGTCCTACACGTCCCCTCCACTTCTCTGGCAGTTTCTGCTCTGGTGTGGGACAAATAAAGCACATCACTCACAGAAGTATCTGGATACCTCACTGTCAGGACAGACATGGCTGCAGTCAGCTGAATTATCGAGCCAGTTAATCAAGCAATTGGCCTTAGTGCCCCGATTGTGTGCAGAGTCTGCAGCCACGTCCTCTGTCCCAGGGTCTATAGCGCTGATAAGAGGCGGGCAGGATTCATTAACAGATCTTACATCACACAGACACCAATCAATAGCTTCCATTGACCTCGTGTCCCGGCTCCTCCACACACCGACGCTTGCTTCTCGGCTTCCCCTTCCTGCCTACTGTTAATATTAAGTAATTTGACTGTTTGGAAAGAAATAGAAAAGAAAGGAAGCGGCAAAGTACAAGGCGATGAAATGACAGCAGGAAACGCCAGTGGCGCAGGCGGATCGTTCACACTGAGGCCGTACTGTGCACTCCCTGCTGGACGCACGGAAACCTACACTGCAGAAAACCAATCCTCAGAGGCGCATTCACACTGAGCACAACATGCTGCTTTCTAAGCGCATTGATCATCCATTGGTGGGACATCCCACAGATCTGCGTCTGCCGTGGTGCAGAGATCATAGCAGATACGTGGCCCCCTGGGGATTTCCAGGCGCTTTTCCCCCTAAGGACAGAGAATGTTATTGGTACCTTTTGCAACGCCAGTTCCCACTCTCTTGAACTCAGGATTCAGAAGTCTTGTGCCATCTTCCATTCCTGAGATACTGAGCCCTGAAAAACAGGGACCCCGGTGTGGATAATAAAAAAAAAAAAAAAAAAAGTCTGCTGGCAGTTTCCAGCGAAAACCTCAGCAGAATATGAAAAAATATCAGCCGTCCTCAGACCACGAGCAACGTCAGGAGCAACGCAGAGGATCGGTCAGCAAACGCTGCTGGAGATGCGATGGAGGTACGGCCGTCCTGTACACCAGACGTGGAGTGCTAGATCGTGATCTCCAGATACGGGAGTCGCCATGGCTGAGGGCAGTGGTGACGCCACGCACGGTGAGCCACGGACCGTCACACCATTAATCACAGTGTCACAGCTGGATTTTCAGACAGTCATGTCTTTTCTACAGATCAGGGTCAATTACAGACCAGGCGTGGAGATAATGGAGAAAATAGCGGCTTCAGACTAGAAAATAGAAAGGCCCCAGATACGGCCTTGCTGGAAGGGTGGCAGGGTCTGAGCCTCCACACGCCACATCCAATGCCAGCCATTAATACCCGTAAGTGGGAGGAGAACCACGACTCTTACACGTGGGATAGTGGGTGACATCAGGCAATGAGCTCCTCGGGGTGGAGAGCGGGTGGTGTGATGGAGACTGGGTAAGAACCGGCTTTAACGTCACGCGCTCAGGGTCACAATTCCCACTATCTTCCTATTATGGAATATTTTTCCAACATTTTATGACCTGGATTAAAGAATTAGCAGCAAACTGTGACTCTGAGGAAAAAGTAAAGTCAGAGCCAGGTCTCTCCTCTGCAAGCTCATGCAAACTGGGTTGGAAAGACAGGAAAAGAAGGCGTCAGACATCCCGGGTTACAGGTCACTGCCCCGATCGGACAAGTATAGGGACAGCTTTATGTCGAGTCCACCCTATAAATGGCTGCTCAGCTGACCCTGGTCCTGACCCTCACTGACATCTGGCTGCCCTGTCATTCAGCATTGTGGACCAACCCAGAGACAAAGGACAATGTGGGGCAAGATCACACAACGCCTCTTGCTACTGTCTTTTCAGAAACTGTTCCCTTACATTATTAGGAAGGAGCAGGTGAATGAATGATCCAGAGCTTGGAGATCGCATGCATCAACCACCCGAAAACAGCAGCAGATCAATGGAAATGGATGGCAGCAGAGACATGCAGGTGTCCAGGAGTCGATCCATCGCCATCAGCAAGGATCAGCTCTAACGGGAGATTCCGGCTGATCGGGTCTCCTCGAGATCTTCTCTTCTTCATTGCACCATACATGAGCGGCTCTCTACATTATACCCCATAGGCTGAGGATCATACCGCACAGCACCCCATGTATGAACACGGCCCCAGTAATGTATCCGAGCTGCGGAGCAGAGCGTGCCCGCCATTGCACATGGTCATGCAGCGCGGGGTCGTGCAGCGCGGGGTCGCAGGGTCACACCCATGGAGTTACCTTTGTCTTGCTGGCCGTCGTCTGGGTTCCGAGGCAATTTATAGGACAGCTTCGGCTTTTGGTGCAGCTCGGTATTGCCTTAAGGTTTAAAAGACAGTGTTAATAGGGGGGAGCATCGGCGACAAGTGGGTGTACAATGCGTGAAGAGCTTTGGCCTCAGACGTCACGCTCTTCACATCACAACTACACAGCGTTATCTCGACACCAGTCCATTCAGCGCCAGTTCTACCACGTGTGAACGGCCGCCGCCCCGGCACTGACATGTCCGCCCACACATTACAACTCTCATCTTACAATTAGGTTTCATCTGCTCCAGATGGAAATCCACAAAAGAAGCTAAAATCAAACAGCAAGATTATTCCCACCACAAATCAGTGACAGAAAGGAAGCGAAACCCTAAATCCCCAGATAAACTATACTCCACAAGCTGCCGAGTTCCCTGGCGGAGCCGATGTCCCTGCAGTCGCCTTCTCCAGACTAGAAGACGAGGACGATTTCTGTGCGCGGCGGAGGAGCTGGACCGCTGCGTCACTCCCACAGGACTCTACACGCTGATGCTGTGACGGATGGACGCAGCTCACTTACAAGACAAGCAGCTAAGAGCCCCGGGCGATTACAGCAGACGGCGCGCATCCCTGTAAAGTGTCTGCACGCTCATCTAATCGTCTGCGGCTCAAGAGAGTGCAGGCTGCGGCCTTATAGTGATAGTGGGGCTGCGGCCTTATAGTGATAGTGGGGCCGTGGCCTTATAGTGATAGTGGGGCCGTGGCCTTATAGTGATAGTGGGGCTGCGGCCTTATAGTGATAGTGGGGCCGTGGCCTTACAGTGATAGTGGGGCCGTGGCCTTATAGTGATAGTGGGGCCGTGGCCTTATAGTGATAGTGGGGCCGTGGCCTTATAGTGATAGTGGGGCCGTGGCCTTATAGTGATAGTGGGGCCGTGGCCTTATAGTGATAGTGGGGCCGTGGCCTTATAGTGATAGTGGGGCCGTGGCCTTATAGTGATAGTGGGGCCGTGGCCTTATAGTGATAGTGGGGCCGTGGCCTTATAGTGATAGTGGGGCTGCGGCCTTATAGTGATAGTGGGGCCGTGGCCTTATAGTGATAGTGGGGCCGTGGCCTTATAGTGATAGTGGGGCCGCGGCCTTATAGTGATAGTGGGGCCGTGGCCTTATACTGATAGTGGGGCCGTGGCCTTATACTGATAGTGGGGCCGTGGCCTTATACTGATAGTGGGGCCGTGGCCTTATACTGATAGTGGGGCTGTGGCCTTATAGTGATAGTGGGGCCGTGGCCTTATAGTGATAGTGGGGCCGTGGCCTTATAGTGATAGTGGGGCCGTGGCCTTATACTGATAGTGGGGCTGTGGCCTAATAGTGATAGTGGGGCCGTGGCCTTATACTGATAGTGGGGCCGTGGCCTTATAGTGATAATGGGGCTGTGGCCTTATAGTGATAATGGGGCTGTGGCCTTATAGTGATAGTGGGGCCGTGGCCTTATAGTGATAGTGGGGCCGTGGCCTTATAGTGATAGTGGGGCCGTGGCCTTATACTGATAGTGGGGCCGTGGCCTTATACTGATAGTGGGGCCGTGGCCTTATACTGATAGTGGGGCCGTGGCCTTATACTGATAGTGGGGCCGTGGCCTTATAGTGATAGTGGGGCCGTGGCCTTAGTCATCAGACTGTCACTCCCTGCAGCACAGTCTCGTGGAATCTTTGTAGTGTCCTCTGCATAGATAAATTGGTGTTACATAAGTTGATAAAAGCCCCCGGTATAAAGCTGTTATAGTGTCGGCCCCTGTATAAAGCTGTTATAGTGTCAGCTCCTGTATAAAGCTGTTATAGTGTCGGCCCCTGTATAAAGCTGTTATAGTGTCAGCTCCTGTATAAAGCTGTTATAGTGTCGGCCCCTTGTATAAAGCTGTTATAGTGTCGGCCCCTGTATAAAGCTGTTATAGTGTCGGCTCCTGTATAAAGCTGCTAAAGTGTCGGCCCCTGTATAAAGCTGTTATAGTGTCGGCCCCTGTATAAAGCTGCTAAAGTGTCGGCCCCTGTATAAAGCTGTTATAGTGTCGGCCCCTGTATAAAGCTGTTATAGTGTCGGCCCCTTGTATAAAGCTGTTATAGTGTCGGCCCCTGTATAAAGCTGTTATAGTGTCGGCTCCTGTATAAAGCTGTTATAGTGTCGGCCCTTGTATAAAGCTGTTATAGTGTCGGCTCCTGTATAAAGCTGTTATAGTGTCGGCCCTTGTATAAAGCTGTTATAGTGTCGGCCCCTGTATAAAGCTGTTATAGTGTCGGCCCCTGTATAAAGCTGCTAAAGTGTCGGCCCCTGTATAAAGCTGTTATAGTGTCGGCCCCTGTATAAAGCTGCTAAAGTGTCGGCCCCTGTATAAAGCTGTTATAGTGTCGGCCCCTGTATAAAGCTGTTATAGTGTCGGCCCCTTGTATAAAGCTGTTATAGTGTCGGCCCCTGTATAAAGCTGTTATAGTGTCGGCTCCTGTATAAAGCTGTTATAGTGTCGGCCCTTGTATAAAGCTGTTATAGTGTCGGCTCCTGTATAAAGCTGTTATAGTGTCGGCCCTTGTATAAAGCTGTTATAGTGTCGGCCCCTGTATAAAGCTGTTATAGTGTCGGCCCCTGTATAAAGCTGTTATAGTGTCGGCCCCTGTATAAAGCTGTTATAGTGTCGGCTCCTGTATAAAGCTGTTATAGTGTCGGCCCCTGTATAAAGCTGTTATAGTGTCGGCTCCTGTATAAAGCCGTTATAGTGTCGGCCCCTGTATAAAGCTGTTATAGTGTCGGCCCCTGTATAAAGCTATTATAGTGTCGGCTCCTGTATAAAGCTGTTATAGTGTCGGCCCCTGTATAAAGCTATTATAGTGTCGGCTCCTGTATAAAGCTGTTATAGTGTCGGCCCCTGTATAAAGCTGTTATAGTGTCGGCCCCTGTATAAAGCTGTTATAGTGTCGGCCCCTGTATAAAGCTGTTATAGTGTCGGCCCCTGTATAAAGCTGTTATAGTGTCGGCTCCTGTATAAAGCCGTTATAGTGTCGGCCCCTGTATAAAGCCGTTATAGTGTCGGCCCCTGTATAAAGCTGTTATAGTGTCGGCCCCTGTATAAAGCTGTTATAGTGTCGGCCCCTGTATAAAGCCGTTATAGTGTCGGCCCCTGTATAAAGCCGTTATAGTGTCGGCCCCTGTATAAAGCTGTTATAGTGTCGGCCCCTGTATAAAGCTGTTATAGCGTCGGCTCCTGTATAAAGCTGTTATAGTGTCAGCTCCTGTATAAAGCTGTTATAGTGTCGGCCCCTGTATAAAGCTGTTATAGTGTCAGCTCCTGTATAAAGCTGTTATAGTGTCGGCCCCTGTATAAAGCTGTTATAGTGTCAGCCCCTGTATAAAGCTGCTAAAGTGTCGGCCCCTGTATAAAGCTGTTATAGTGTCGGCCCCTGTATAAAGCTGTTATAGTGTCGGCTCCTGTATAAAGCTGTTATAGTGTCGGCCCCTGTATAAAGCTGTTATAGTGTCGGCCCATGTATAAAGCTGTTATAGTGTCGGCCCCTGTATAAAGCTGTTATAGTGTCGGCCCCTGTATAAAGCCGTTATAGTGTCGGCCCCTGTATAAAGCTGTTATAGTGTCGGCCCTTGTATAAAGCTGTTATAGTGTCGGCCCCTGTATAAAGCTGTTATAGTGTCGGCCCCTGTATAAAGCTGTTATAGTGTCGGCCCCTGTATAAAGCTGTTATAGTGTCGGCCCCTGTATAAAGGTGTTATAGTGTCGGCCCCTGTATAAAGCTGTTATAGTGTCAGCCCCTGTATAAAGCTGCTAAAGTGTCGGCCCCTGTATAAAGCTGTTATAGTGTCGGCCCCTGTATAAAGCTGTTATAGTGTCGGCCCCTGTATAAAGCTGTTATAGTGTCGGCCCCTGTATAAAGCTGTTATAGTGTCGGCCCTTGTATAAAGCTGTTATAGTGTCGGCCCCTGTATAAAGCTGTTATAGTGTCGGATCCTGTATAAAGCTGTTATAGTGTCGCTCCTGTATAAAGCTGTTATAGTGTCAGCCCCTGTATAAAGCTGCTAAAGTGTCGGCCCCTGTATAAAGCTGTTATAGTGTCGGCCCCTGTATAAAGCTGCTAAAGTGTCGGCCCCTGTATAAAGCTGTTATAGTGTCGGCCCCTGTATAAAGCTGTTATAGTGTCGGCTCCTGTATAAAGCTGTTATAGTGTCGGCCCCTGTATAAAGCTGTTATAGTGTCGGCCCATGTATAAAGCTGTTATAGTGTCGGCCCCTGTATAAAGCTGTTATAGTGTCGGCCCCTGTATAAAGCCGTTATAGTGTCGGCCCCTGTATAAAGCTGTTATAGTGTCGGCCCTTGTATAAAGCTGTTATAGTGTCGGCCCCTGTATAAAGCTGTTATAGTGTCGGCCCCTGTATAAAGCTGTTATAGTGTCGGCCCCTGTATAAAGCTGTTATAGTGTCGGCCCCTGTATAAAGGTGTTATAGTGTCGGCCCCTGTATAAAGCTGTTATAGTGTCAGCCCCTGTATAAAGCTGCTAAAGTGTCGGCCCCTGTATAAAGCTGTTATAGTGTCGGCCCCTGTATAAAGCTGTTATAGTGTCGGCCCCTGTATAAAGCTGTTATAGTGTCGGCCCCTGTATAAAGCTGTTATAGTGTCGGCCCTTGTATAAAGCTGTTATAGTGTCGGCCCCTGTATAAAGCTGTTATAGTGTCGGCCCCTGTATAAAGCTGTTATAGTGTCGGCCCCTGTATAAAGCTGTTATAGTGTCGGCCCCTGTATAAAGCTGTTATAGTGTCGGCCCCTGTATAAAGCTGTTATAGTGTCGGCCCCTGTATAAAGCTGTTATAGTGTCGGCTCCTGTATAAAGCTGTTATAGTGTCGGCCCTGTATAAAGCTGTTATAGTGTCGGCTCCTGTATAAAGCCGTTATAGTGTCGGCCCCTGTATAAAGCTGTTATAGTGTCGGCCCCTGTATAAAGCTGTTATAGTGTCGGCCCCTGTATAAAGCCGTTATAGTGTCAGCTCCTGTATAAAGCTGTTATAGTGTCGGCCCCTGTATAAAGCCGTTATAGTGTCGGCCCCTGTATAAAGCCGTTATAGTGTCGGCCCCTGTATAAAGCTGTTATAGTGTCAGCTCCTGTATAAAGCTGTTATAGTGTCGGCCCCTGTATAAAGCTGTTATAGTGTCAGCTCCTGTATAAAGATGTTATAGTGTCGGCCCCTTGTATAAAGCTGTTATAGTGTCGGCCCCTGTATAAAGCTGTAATAGTGTCAGCCCCTGTATAAAGCTGCTAAAGTGTCGGCCCCTGTATAAAGCTGTTATAGTGTCGGCCCCTGTATAAAGCTGTTATAGTGTCGGCCCCTGTATAAAGCTGTTATAGTGTCGGCTCCTGTATAAAGCTGTTATAGTGTCGGCCCCTGTATAAAGCTGTTATAGTGTCGGCCCCTGTATAAAGCTGTTATAGTGTCGGCCCTTGTATAAAGCTGTTATAGTGTCGGCCCCTGTATAAAGCTGTTATAGTGTCGGCCCCTGTATAAAGCTGTTATAGTGTCGGCCCCTGTATAAAGCTGCTAAAGTGTCGGCCCCTGTATAAAGCTGTTATAGTGTCGGCCCCTGTATAAAGCTGTTATAGTGTCGGCTCCTGTATAAAGCTGTTATAGTGTCGGCCCCTGTATAAAGCTGTTATAGTGTCGGCCCTTGTATAAAGCTGTTATAGTGTCGGCCCCTGTATAAAGCTGTTATAGTGTCGGCCCCTGTATAAAGCTGTTATAGTGTCGGCCCCTGTATAAAGCTGTTATAGTGTCGGCCCCTGTATAAAGCCGTTATAGTGTCGGCCCCTGTATAAAGCCGTTATAGTGTCGGCCCCTGTATAAAGCTGTTATAGTGTCGGCTCCTGTATAAAGCTGTTATAGTGTCGGCCCCTGTATAAAGCTGTTATAGTGTCGGCCCCTGTATAAAGCTGTTATAGTGTCGGCCCCTGTATAAAGCTGTTATAGTGTCGGCCCCTGTATAAAGCTGTTATAGTGTCGGCCCCTGTATAAAGCTGTTATAGTGTCGGCCCCTGTATAAAGCTGTTATAGTGTCGGCCCCTGTATAAAGCTGTTATAGTGTCGGCCCCTGTATAAAGCTGTTATAGTGTCGGCCCCTGTATAAAGCCGTTATAGTGTCGGCCCCTGTATAAAGCTGTTATAGTGTCGGCCCCTGTATAAAGCCGTTATAGTGTCGGCTCCTGTATAAAGCCGTTATAGTGTCGGCCCCCGTATAAAGCCGTTATAGTGTCGGCCCCTGTATAAAGCTGTTATAGTGTCGGCCCCTGTATAAAGCTGTTATAGTGTCGGCCCCTGTATAAAGCTGTTATAGTGTCGGCCCCTGTATAAAGCCGTTATAGTGTCGGCCCCTGTATAAAGCCGTTATAGTGTCGGCCCCTGTATAAAGCTGTTATAGTGTCGGCCCTTGTATAAAGCTGTTATAGTGTCGGCCCCTGTATAAAGCTGTTATAGTGTCGGCCCCTGTATAAAGCTGTTATAGTGTCGGCCCCTGTATAAAGCTGTTATAGTGTCGGCCCCTGTATAAAGCTGTTATAGTGTCGGCCCCGGTATAAAGCTGTTATAGTGTCGGCCCCGGTATAAAGCTGTTATAGTGTCGGCCCCGGTATAAAGCTGTTAGTGTCGGCCCCGGTATAAAGCTGTTATAGTGTCGGCTCCTGTATAAAGCTGTTATAGTGTCGGCCCCTGTATAAAGCTGTTATAGTGTCGGCCCTTGTATAAAGCTGTTATAGTGTCGGCTCCTGTATAAAGCTGTTATAGTGTCGGCCCTTGTATAAAGCTGTTATAGTGTCGGCCCCTGTGTAAAGCTGTTATAGTGTCGGACCCTGTATAAAGCTGTTATAGTGTCGGCCTCTGTATAAAGCTGTTATAGTGTCGGCCCCTGTATAAAGCTGTTATAGTGTCGGCCCCTGTATAAAGCTGTTATAGTGTCGGCCCCTGTATAAAGCTGTTATAGTGTCGGCCCCTGTATAAAGCTGTTATAGTGTCGGCCCCTGTATAAAGCTGTTAAAGTGTCGGCCCTTGTATAAAGCTGTTATAGTGTCGGCCCCTGTATAAAGCTGTTATAGTGTCGGCCCCTGTATAAAGCTGTTAAAGTGTCGGCCCCTGTATAAAGCTGTTATACTGTCGGCCTCTGTATAAAGCTGTTATAGTGTCGGCCCCTGTATAAAGCTGTTATAGTGTCTGCCCCTGTATAAAGCTGTTATAGTGTCTGCCCCTGTATAAAGCTGTTATAGTGTCGGCCCCTGTATAAAGCTGTTATAGTGTCTGCCCCTGTATAAAGCTGTTATAGTGTCGGCCATTACTACCTCTTGTGGTCGGCATTCCTCAGTCTCTGCTCTGACTGTAAAGAACCCTTTCCCCCTTTCCTGTTTAGGTGCCAGAATCTCCTTTCTTCCCCCTGTAATGAACCCCTGGTCCTTACTATGATCTATAGAAGGAATAAGTCCTGTGCCGTCCTCTGTACTGACCCCACATATATTATACATGTAATGAGATCCTCTGAGGCCTCCATCCCGTGTAATATAGGAGAGGCCTCCATCCCGTGTAATATAGGGGAGGCCTCCATCCCGTGTAATATAGGGGAGGCCTCCATCCCGTGTAATATAGGGGAGGCCTCCATCCCGTGTAATATAGGAGAGGCCTCCATCCCGTGTAATATAGGAGAGGCCTCCATCCCGTGTAATATAGGAGAGGCCTCCATCCCGTGTAATATAGGAGAGGCCTCCATCCCGTGTAATATAGGAGAGGCCTCCATCCCGTGTAATATAGGAGAGGCCTCCGTCCCGTGTAATATAGGAGAGGTCTCCATCCTGTGTAATATAGGAGAGGCCTCCATCCCGTGTAATAGAGGAGAGGCCTCCATCCTGTGTAATAGAGGAGAGGCCTCCATCCCGTGTAATATAGGAGAGGCCTTCATCCCGTGTAATATAGGAGAGGCCTCCATCCTGTGTAATATAGGAGAGGCCTCCATCCTGTGTAATATAGGAGAGGCCTCCATCCTGTGTAATATAGGAGAGGCCTCCATCCTGTGTAATATAGGAGAGACCTCCGTCCTGTGTAATATAGGAGAGGCCTCCGTCCTGTGTAATATAGGAGAGGCCTCCGTCCTGTGTAATATAGGAGAGGCCTCCATCCTGTGTAATATAGGAGAGGCCTCCATCCCGTGTAATATAGGAGAGGCCTCCGTCCTGTGTAATATAGGAGAGGCCTCCATCCCGTGTAATATAGGAGAAGTCTCCATCCCGTGTAATATAGGAGAGGCCTCCGTCCTGTGTAATGTAGAAGAGGCCTCCATCCCGTGTAATGTAGGAGAGGCCTCCATCCTGTGTAATATAGGAGAGGCCTCCATCCCGTGTAATAGAGGAGAGGCCTCCATCCCGTGTAATAGAGGAGAGGCCTCCATCCCGTGTAATATAGGAGAGGCCTCCGTCCTGTGTAATATAGGAGAGGCCTCCATCCCGTGTAATATAGGACAGGCCTCCATCCTGTGTAATATAGGAGAGGCCTCCATCCCGTGTAATATAGGAGAGGCCTCCATCCCGTGTAATAGAGGAGAGGCCTCCATCCCGTGTAATAGAGGAGAGGCCTCCATCCCGTGTAATAGAGGAGAGGCCTCCATCCCGTGTAATATAGGAGAGGCCTCCATCCCGTGTAATATAGGAGAGGCCTCCATCCCGTGTAATATAGGAGAGGCCTCCATCCCGTGTAATAGAGGAGAGGCCTCCATCCCGTGTAATATAGGAGAGGTCTCCATCCTGTGTAATATAGGAGAGGCCTCCATCCCGTGTAATAGAGGAGAGGCCTCCATCCCGTGTAATATAGGAGAAGTCTCCATCCCGTGTAATATAGGAGAGGCCTCCATCCTGTGTAATATAGGAGAGGCCTCCATCCTGTGTAATATAGGAGAGGCCTCCATCCTGTGTAATATAGGAGAGGCCTCCATCCTGTGTAATATAGGAGAGGCCTCCATCCTGTGTAATATAGGAGAGGCCTTTACAGCTCTCTGTGCAACAACAGCAGCAGGTCAGCGCGGGTGTACAAACGGGTATAAGCCAGCAACATCGGGGTTTGTCCACCCTATAGAACAGTCGCAACCTTGGACGCCGGGGTCCACCTTGTGCAGGCTACATTCCCAGCACGCCGGGGGAGGCCTCACACTTTCTGATGTCCGGCTGCAGCACGGGCCCAGGTGACTGATCGAGAAGGAGGGAGAACTGGGCCACCAAGGGGCTACTTACAAGTCACACTTGGCTATAGGACTTGCTATGTGAATCATCACCCACAGTAGACATGCATGTGGTTTTCCTTCTAATTGCATTTTTTTTTCCAGTTTAAAAAAAATGTATTTCCTGTATTTGTCATGTTAACCCGTGTGCGTCTTCTGCCTGTGCTGCTCCTAGGACACAACCTGGAGGTGTGAACATACCCTAAATCCAGGTAGAACGTTTATGGCCCCCACCGACTGCCCCAGGACAACGCACAACTGCCAAATGCAACAAGTTCTTAGACATCACATCAAGGAAGGAAAAAGAAAGAAACTAGTCTGACAATAAGGATGGGGGGAGGGGGGTACAAAAACTGCAGGAGCAGGTCCTGCGCCACAGACCCTGCATATAGTCCACACATCCTCTTCACATGCACCGTCCTCCTAGATACGGTTTCTCTACAAGACAGAAGTGCACTCTTCCCGCTCTCACACTGGCAGCGTTTAATCTCAGGATTATTGCCAAGTTTACAGTCCACCGTATAAAGCTCCCTGGATTCTGTGTATGATCCGAGGCAACGGAGCAGCGATCTGCGAGATCAGGAGACAGCAGCACTGACACCACTGGAGACCTGGGACACGGCCCGACGCCACCGACCGGAGTCACCACCACCGCCCGAAGTCATCACCATCACCGCCTGATGCCACAGCCCAAAGTCATCACCACCACCGCCCGAAGTCATCACCATCACCGCCTGATGCCACAGCCCAAAGTCATCACCACCGCCCAAAGTCACCACCACCACCCAACGCCACCGTCCAAAGTCACCACCACCACCTGACGCCACCACCCGAAGTCACCACCACCACCTGACGCCACAGCCCAAAGTCACCACCACCGCCCGACGCCACAGCCCAAAGTCACCACCACCACCCGACGCCACTGCCCAAAGTCACCACCACCTGACGCCACTGCCCAAAGTCACCACCACCTGACGCCACCGCCCGAAGTCTCTAGCACCGCCCGACGCCACAGCCCAAAGTCACCACCACCGCCCAAAGTCACCACCACCCGAAGTCACCACCACCACCCAACGCCACCATCTGAAGTCACCACCACCACCTGACGCCACCATCTGAAGTCACCACCACCACCTGACGCCACCACCCGAAATCACCACCACCACCTGACGCCACAGCCCAAAGTCACCACCACCGCCCGACGCCACAGCCCAAAGTCACCACCACCGCCCAAAGTCACCACCACCACACGCCACAGCCCAAAGTCACCACCACCGCCCGACGCCACAGCCCAAAGTCACCACCACCACCCGACGCCACTGCCCAAAGTCACCACCACCTGACGCCACCGCCCGAAGTCTCTAGCACCGCCCGACGCCACAGCCCAAAGTCACCACCACCGCCCAAAGTCACCACCACCCGAAGTCACCACCACCCAAAGTCACCACCACCCAAAGTCACCACCACCCAAAGTCACCACCACCCAAAGTCACCACCACCACCCAACGCCACCATCTGAAGTCACCACCACCACCTGACGCCACCACCCGAAGTCACCACCACCACCTGACGCCACAGCCCAAAGTCACCACCACCGCCCGACGCCACAGCCCAAAGTCACCACCACCGCCCAAAGTCACCACCACCACCCGACGCCACCACCACCACAGCCCAAAGTCACCACCACCGCCCAAAATCACCACCACCACCCAACGCCACCGCTCGAAGTCACCACCACCACACGCCACCGCCCAAAGTCACCACCACCGCCTGACGCCACAGCCCAAAGTCACCACCACCACCCGAAGTCACCACCTCCGCCCAATGCCACAGCCCTAAGTCACCACTACCACGCGACACCACCGCTCAAATTCACCGCCCAATGCCACAGCCCGAAGTCACCACCACCACACGCCACCGCCCGAAGTCACCACCACCGCCCGACGCCACAGCCCAAAGTCACCACCACCACCCGAAGTCACCACCTCCGCCCAATGCCACAGCCCTAAGTCACCACTACCACGCGACGCCACCGCCCAAATTCACCGCCAAATGCCACAGCCCGAAGTCACCACCACCACCCGATGCCACCGTCCAAATTCACTAGTACCGCCCGACGCCACAGCCCAAAGTCCCCACCACCGCCCGACGCCACTGCCTAAAGTCACCTCCCGACGCCACAGCCCAACTCCATCGCTTGACGCCCCAACAAACATGCAAAATGTTCAGCAGTTAGACTGCAAGCTTATCGTGCAAGGAGTGGTCCCAGGGACACTCGCTCCCGATATCTGTGCCGTGGAAATGTTGATAAAGTACGAGACAGATGTGATCTGACAATGTTCGAAAAAGTAGACCTGATCTATCAGCTGCCGTCTACGAGGCTGGAAAGCTACCAGACAGGCCACAACCTCTCCATGGAGGTCACCGGCCAGTTCTGCACAGTCTCTGGATTCATCGTGTCCCAGCACTAGGATACGGCCCTAACGTCACAGGCAGGCATCACTGAACGGGTGAAGCCCCTGCTGCTCTGGCGCTGTCACCCCGGCCCCCCGCCAGTCCTTGCTGATGACGTCCTGCCTACAACATTCCACCACTGCAGCCAGTCAGCGGGTCTTGATTGGCTGCAGCGCACACTTGTTGTAGACGGGCTGTCACCACTGCAGTCCTGTGAACAAGGCAGGGAGCGGTGGAGATTCAGACTATTCTTACTCATCAGTCTTGTGGGCCGATTTGGCCTGGAGTCCGACAACCCCTTAAAGGAGATCACGAGTCCATTAAATATAAATAAAGCGGATGAGTCCCTGTAAGTCGTCTCTGTCTTTACTGCCATTTTTTATCCAGTTACTTACAATTCCAGGTCCTCACCCCGACACTGCTCCTCCATGAAGACCCCTAATAATTCTCCAGCCACATTGTAGAGAGATGAAACCTTTTATAAAGCCGAGAATCCTTCCATTATATAGCGTCAGATCTCCGGCTGCCCTCCCTGGAGATCACAGCGCCCCCACTAGACACGTATATGTAGTGTGTGCGATGCAGATACCTCCGGGATAGTATTCGTTCATAGGCCAGTTATCCACTTGTAGAGTTGCGTTCCCTCCGTTCCGCGTGTATTTCACCACATGGTATGCGCCATCATTCACCGGGGTACTGTCTTCACGTATGGAGATATCCATTAAGCCAATGTTAAAGGTGACCCCAACCTTCCCCTGCTCCTGTAGGGAAAGAGAAAGGAAGGATCAGAGACAAATGCACACGACAGAGACATGTCCTCCCCAGCCGTCCGAGCGTCTGGCCAACCATCCGTCCGCAGTCAGGGAATGTCCCGTATGCAGCGACTTCAGGTCACCCGTTCAATAATCACTGTGGTTACAGGAAGAACGACTGGTCAAACCAAGCACCTGCGCTGACAGACCCCATTAAGTATTAAGTGCCCCTCAGACGAAGCCCGGTCTCACACAGTAAAGACCTGAACACATTCATGACAACTGAGAAGAAAAGCTGCTCTTTCATCCTCGGCTGCAGCGCTCGTTACTGCAGCTCCGGGACCAATCCGGAAACATTTGCAGATCATATTTGAACATTATGAGAACATTATGGATCACACAGATGTGAAAAGGAACATCTCCTGAACAAAAGGAAAGCAAGACCAAAAAGATAATGAAGCCAAGAAATGCCGCGCTCTGCCGATCAGTGGAGATGGCGCAGCTGCACGCCCTCATACTGGATGTCACTCCTGTAATGTGCCGCCACAGTAAGACCACCTATATTCCCCTAATAATTCCCTAAGAGACGCCCAGGCTTCAGGAGATGGCTACTGAGGGGTCTTCACCAGCTGCCATAGAGCGCAGTTCATACAGAGGAGACCTGGCAGAGAAACAGCCATCGCAGCAAATGATTAGGCTATGTTCACACATGTGTGAAATAAACTGCAGCTAAATCAGATGCAAATCTGCTAACAACTTTTTCTCCGGCAGGAAATCAGCTGCGTCAAAAATGCAGGTTTTCCAGCATTTATGCGTTTTTGCAGCATTTTTTCTCACTGTCCTTCTGTCTCTATTTAGGCATGCACATAAAGTTATGTGAAAAAAAAAAGAACCCCATTCTGTTTCGCCATCAAAAAAGCTGAAAGAAGTGACACGCTCTATTTTCCAAAAAAACGCAATCAAGACAGAAAATACGCAGCAAACTAAAAGCAACATGTGTGAACGGAGAATTCTGGTTTCTCATACTTTGCTGGTCCTGCTAGATGCAGCTGAAAAATTTGTATAAAAATCTGCTGAAAAACACAACGTGTGTGAACATAGCCTAAGATGGCGGCAGACCGTTCCTCTGTGATGTGGGGATGCAGGATGGTGACAGCGCTGATCACTGCCCGCCGGCCCGCATTCTGTGCAGGTCTGTGCCGGGTACGAGGCATCTGCACGTCTGGGGCTCAGTCCTGGTAGCACGTCGGCAGCGGCGGCACCGCAGTCTCTTTGCAGCTAGCTTATATTGGAAGGTAAAATTCGAGGCCGTAGGAGAGAAAGCACAGATGTGGGAACGTCACATCTCAGGAGAAGACCTAGACCTGTAACCTCTAGCATGATGCATGAAAGAGCAGGGAGACTTCCTCCGGCTAGAAGTGGATTACGTGCGATTATGTGAAATTTGTCGGCCTTGTGATCAGCGCCCATCAAGCCACCCACACTCTGAACTTCAGGAGGATGCATCTTGCACGAAGCTTTTAATGCTTTCTCCCATCCATCTGCTCTCCAGAGCTGGAAGAGAGAAACCAGAGAGGCCGAGGACACGAGTCACTGTGGTCATAACCCGAGAGGTAGCAAGGCCACGTGGTGGAAGGGATGGAGCCGATGACATCCGGATCACATGCTGTGGCTGCCTGAATACCGGGGGGGCTACGCAGCGCCGTCATATAATCACCCCCAGCCCTGCGCTTATGGACCCAGCTCGTAGTAAGACAAAAAGCAAAAGGGCACCAGACAGACCAGTCGCTAGGTATAAAGATCATCCATAACCAAACAGCCACACGTCAGTCAGGAGGCCGAAGCTGAGATCAGAGCTTTACCGAAACCCACAAACCATTTTCCAAAAATTGACAAACAAGATCAGCCAAAATATTGGCTGAAATGGAGATGGGTCCGACCATCACGTTTGCATAATCTTCTCTAACAATTAAGTATAAAGGTAAACAAGTCATTAAACCGTCTTGGCCATATGGTGACTGATCTGCGGCCAGTCCCAGGTTTGGCTGCACGCTCTTGTAGATGGTCTCCTGAGGTTCCGCGGATGATGGAGGCCACCGAGCTCTTCCTCGGCTTGTAAACAGCATTGAAGGGGAGCGCCGCAGCGCCTGATCCTCAACACCGGCCTTCTGCAGCGCCTCCATCAATCCTGGCAGTGTCTGGCACTAATCCATTTCTCATTAAACACATGAGCACTGGCAGGACCACAGTGCCGCTCAACACCGACAGCTCCGTCATTAACGAGAGCTCGTCACAAGATCATGATGAATCTGCCTGTAATTAGGCACTTTTGGATTAATCAATTTCAATTTCTACCTTGACTGCAGCACGAGAAATCTATGCGCCCGATTAGAGACCCCCGGATCCGCTGTCACAGGGGCATCTCAGTAGAGGGACATGGACAGATTATATGAGGACTGAACAGGTCACTGCTCGTCCCCATGCGCCAACATCGGGGCAGCCACAGTCTCAGAGATGGACCCACAAATCAATATTTGCACCGGGGTGATAAATTCTCTCCGGTCTCGGCAGCAGCTTGATGAATGGCCCCATGTAGTATTGACAGGGGATGAGTGGATGAGTCCGGGACGCTGGAGGCTTCTACACAACTATTCTCATTCCTTGGTTTTATCGTCAATAGTGGCAGAAATATTAGCAAGGATTGTCTCCAGGAGCTGCGGCTGCCTCACTCCGGTGCCCTCCGCACAGTCCTCCACCCTTACAGTACAGGCGAGTCTGCAGATATTCCCTGTAGAAATCTGCACTAGAGTAACAAAGGATCTCACCCTGGAACAGAGACCCCAGGATTCAGCCCCCCCGCACACATTTGGTGAGCCCCCTGTGCCGACTGCTCCATACACAGGGACCCTCAGCTCGGCTGCTGGATCAGAGGCTTTTCTCCAGTGAGAACATCAACAGGTCGAACCCTTCACTCCCCCACATCATCTGTGGGGGAGAGTCAGGAGATGATGTGTATGGGGGTCTCCACTATTGTGAAGGTTGGACATTCAGCAAGAAACCCTCTCTTCTGCTGCTCTCGGAAGGACCACCTGCCGGACCCCGAGGCTTCACAGTGCAGCATCAATGGCGGTTCAGGTTGTGAACAGCAGTTGCTTCAAAAGACGAGATTCCGGATGGAAATGAATACAAATATCAGTCATGAGTCTTGGAAAAGGGGTTGTCCACCTTTGAGTCCTTTTTTCGTTTTCTTACTTA
This sequence comes from Phyllobates terribilis, assembly GCF_046119375.1. Lineage (NCBI taxonomy): Eukaryota > Metazoa > Chordata > Amphibia > Anura > Dendrobatidae > Phyllobates > Phyllobates terribilis. Next base: position 10,350,766 of record NW_027362767.1, on the reverse strand, counting down.
AATGCATATAATTGGAGCCAACATCTTTTTTTACAATTGGTTTACATGAAAAATTTTGCACAGTTTGCTTTGAACAAATGCCAAGTTGCAGCGTCTGTTGTCTGATCTGACCGTCTGACGGGGAGTTTGCAAGTCTCATCTGTCTATTTCTGGGCTCCTCACCACTGATTTATGACCACAGACCACGTCAGAGCCGAACATGGAGGGAAAGAAAGACCCTGGAAAAAGTCAAACGGTGCAAAATGTCAGACTCAAGGATTCTCCTCCAAAGAATGTTTTGTGCTCACAAGATCGATTCATCATTTGTGAGATTTTTAAGTCACATTTTTTTTTGCAGTGTAACATTCACTGACGTTTCCGGTGCCAAATTCATTAAAATGGCGCACGCTGTTCATGAATGTTGTGAAAAATCAAAAATAAAAAATGTTCTTTTTTTCCTTTTAATCAGTTTTGCGACTTTTTAGCGCATTATTTCTTATGTTCAGCTGAAATGTAGCAAAAGTTGCATCAACATGTCAGGTGTGCACAAAATCACTCCAGGACATTTGCGACAAATTTTGCAACTTTTCAAATTGCCTCAAAGATGAATCAGACGACAACATCTGGAGACAAAGAAGGATAAATATGAAGAAAAAAAAAAAAAAGAACAAAAAAAACCCCAAACAAACAGGCAAAACTGTAATAAATATCGGGCCCAAAGTATTGAGCAGCTAATATATAATCAAAGCAAGAACCTGGAGCGGACCACCACCTCAGCGGCTGCCAGGCTTTTCCTATAAACAGCGGGTAAAGGATGCAGTCCCGGTTTCTGGTGTGTACAGGGACATCAGTCATTACAGACTCTCAGCTCTTAATCATGGTAATGGAGCAGAACCAGTGCCGGTGTCTCCCCCATCAGCCCCCTCTTGCCAGCATTAATTATTCACTAGGTTTCCAGGTCTCCCCATGGTGGAGCCGACGGCAGCCTCACGTCCTCCACAAGGCTCACGTCTATTTTAGGCTCGTCTGTCAGCCGACCTTGTGCGGTATCATCATTGCCGGCGTCCGCAGCTTCCAATCAGATGAGCATTCATTGCAGAGTCCTACCACAGAGTATATACTGAATGGACGAGAGCGAGAGATGGTGGAAGAACTTATGGACTCTCGTGAGTGGATTCCTATCGCACTCTATTGAAGTGTCAGCCGCAAGCATTGCTCAGTGTTGGACTGCAGACTCGCCAAGGACCGGCAAACCTGCGAGGAAGGCTGACCTGCGAGGAAGGCTGACCTGCGAGGAAGGCTAACCTGCGAGGGAGGCTAACCTGCGAGGGAGGCTAACCTGCGAGGGAGGCTAACCTGCGAGGGAGGCTAACCTGCGAGGGAGGCTAACCTGCGAAGGAAGCTAACCTGCGAGGGAGGCTAACCTGCGAGGGAGGCTAACCTGCGAGGGAGGCTAACCTGCGAGGGAGGCTAACCTGCGAGGGAGGCTAACCTGCGAGGGAGGCAAACCTGCGAGGGAGGCAAACCTGCGAGGGAGGCAAACCTGCGAGGGAGGCAAACCTCCGAGGCCGACAAACCTCCGAGGCCAGCAAACCTCTGAGGGCCGGCAAACCTCCGAGGGCAAGCAAACCTCGGTGCCAGGGTTTCTGTGGCTCATGTCAGTGTGAAGCTCGGGCCTCTGATGTAAGGGATCACATTATATATGGTGTAAAGTCTGAGCACAGAACAATTCTAGTTCTTTTCTGGATCATAACCAGAATGTACCTAAACCTACGTGGCAATGAAAGGACGCAGATAGCAGATCTCCGTGGTGCCATACATCACATGCTGCCATATTACTGCCCACACTGCAGAGTTTGCCGGGATCTCTGGATCGTAATGAAACAAATACCTTACACATCTCTCAGCAAAGTATCCCACTAGTACACAGAAATGCCCCCAGACGAGCCTTCTTTTCTCCGGCTCCTGTGAAAATCAATTTTAGTCTGTTCCACAGTATGTGAGTCTTTGAAGTGGAGCGGGGGCATGCGAGCCACGTCTGAGCCGGGATGGAGCTGCTGTCTAGATGCCAATTATCCTAGAGGGCTGAGGAGTCAGGGTGGCACAGGGGGTCATCCAGGCACACACCAATTCAAAGAGCTCTATGTTTAATGGAAATACCCTTCAGAAGGGAATCAGGAGCAGAACGGCTTCAATTCAATTATCAGCTCAGGGCAGAGTGAGGCAGAAAACACAGACGGCAAGAGAGACACCGAATGTGGGAAGACGCAGGAGCAGAATAAGCAAAGATGAATGTAAGGACAAATGATGGTAACTGAAGGCCAACAGAAGGAACCTCGTAAAACAGTAACATAAAGGTTGTATCACACCATGGAGGACAGGACGCCTGCAGAGAGGAAAACCACGAGGAACAGCAATACTAACAGACCAGGACACAACTCTGCTTTACCGCCATTGCCAGTCTTATTGCCAGGCCACTAAGAATCACCAATTTCTACAATTCTAACCACATAGGTTACCTCATCCAGGGCTCTCCCAAGCATTGTGAAATGACTATTAGGGAGAGGTGGCTATGGGATGACACAGATGAGAAGGAAAGGTTGTCTACAGTAAGGAAACCGTGGACAAGAGGAGAGGCTGTCTACAGGAAGTCGTGGACAAGAGGAGAGGCTGTCTACAGGAAGTCGTGGACAAGAGGAGAGGTTGTCTACAGGAAGTCGTGGACAAGAGAAGAGGCTGTCTACAGTAAGGAAGTCGTGGACAAGAGGAGAGGCTGTCTACAGGAAGTCGTGGACAAGAGGAGAGGTTGTCTACAGGAAGTCGTGGACAAGAGGAGAGGTTGTCTACAGGAAGTCGTGGACAAGTGGAGAGGTTGTCTACAGGAAGTCGTGGACAAGAGGAGAGGTTGTCTACAGTAAGGAAGTCGTGGACAAGAGGAGAGGTTGTCTACAGTAAGGAAGTCGTGGACAAGAGGAGAGGCTGTCTACAGGAAGTCGTGGACAAGAGGAGAGGCTGTCTACAGGAAGTCGTGGACAAGTGGAGAGGTTGTCTACAGGAAGTCGTGGACAAGAGGAGAGGTTGTCTACAGGAAGTCGTGGACAAGAGGAGAGGTTGTCTACAGGAAGTCGTGGACAAGTGGAGAGGTTGTCTACAGGAAGTCGTGGACAAGAGGAGAGGTTGTCTACAGGAAGTCGTGGACAAGAGGAGAGGCTGTCTACAGGAAGTCGTGGACAAGTGGAGAGGTTGTCTACAGGAAGTCGTGGACAAGAGGAGAGGTTGTCTACAGGAAGTCGTGGACAAGTGGAGAGGTTGTCTACAGTAAGGAAGTCGTGGACAAGAGGAGAGGTTGTCTACAGTAAGGAAGTCGTGGACAAGAGGAGAGGCTGTCTACAGGAAGTCGTGGACAAGAGGAGAGGCTGTCTACAGGAAGTCGTGGACAAGTGGAGAGGTTGTCTACAGGAAGTCGTGGACAAGAGGAGAGGTTGTCTACAGGAAGTCGTGGACAAGAGGAGAGGTTGTCTACAGGAAGTCGTGGACAAGTGGAGAGGTTGTCTACAGGAAGTCGTGGACAAGAGGAGAGGTTGTCTACAGGAAGTCGTGGACAAGAGGAGAGGCTGTCTACAGGAAGTCGTGGACAAGTGGAGAGGTTGTCTACAGGAAGTCGTGGACAAGAGGAGAGGTTGTCTACAGGAAGTCGTGGACAAGTGGAGAGGATGTCTACAGGAAGTCGTGGACAAGAGGAGAGGTTGTCTACAGGAAGTCGTGGACAAGAGGAGAGGTTGTCTACAGGAAGTCGTGGACAAGTGGAGAGGATGTCTACAGGAAGTCGTGGACAAGAGGAGAGGTTGTCTACAGGAAGTCGTGGACAAGAGGAGAGGCTGTCTACAGGAAGTCGTGGACAAGAGGAGAGGCTGTCTACAGGAAGTCGTGGACAAGTGGAGAGGTTGTCTACAGGAAGTCGTGGACAAGAGGAGAGGTTGTCTACAGGAAGTCGTGGACAAGAGGAGAGGTTGTCTACAGGAAGTCGTGGACAAGAGGAGAGGTTGTCTACAGGAAGTCGTGAACAAGTGGAGAGGTTGTCTACAGGAAGTCGTGGAGAGGATGTCTTCAGGAAGTCGTGGATAAGTGGAGAGGTTGTCTACAGGAAGTCGTGGACAAGAGGAGAGGTTGTCTACAGGAAGTCGTGGACAAGAGGAGAGGTTGTCTACAGGAAGTCGTGGACAAGAGGAGAGGTTGTCTACAGGAAGTCGTGGACAAGTGGAGAGGTTGTCTACAGGAAGTCGTGGACAAGAGGAGAGGCTGTCTACAGGAAGTCGTGGACAATTGGACAGGTTGTCTACAGGAAGTCGTCGACAAGAGGAGAGGTTGTCTACAGGAAGTCGTGGACAAGAGGAGAGGTTGTCTACAGGAAGTCGTGGACAAGAGGAGAGGTTGTCTACAGGAAGTCGTGGACAAGTGGAGAGGTTGTCTACAGGAAGTTGTGGACAAGTGGAGAGGTTGTCTATCTTCAGCAAGTCCTGGAGAAAAGAGGGGTTGTGTATGGAAGGTCCTAGAGCAGGGCAGTGGTGTACAAGATGTCTTGAAGAAGAGGCGAGGTTGTCTATAGTAAGTTCTAGAGAATAGGAGGGGTTGTCTACGGGAAGTCCTGGAAAAGATGAGGGGTTGTCTATGGAAAGTCCTGGAGAAGAGGAGAGGTTGTGTACGGGTCCTAGAGGGGGGGAGGAGTTGTCTATAGGAAGTCCTGGAGAAGAGGTGGGGTTGTCTATGGAAAGTCCTAGAGAAGGAGACCGTTTCTCTACAGGAAGTCCTGTAGAAGAGGTGTTGTCGTCAGGAAGTCCTAGGGAAGAAAAGGGGTTCTCTACAAAAAGTCCTGGAGAAAAGGTGGGGTTCTCTACAGGAGGTCCTGGAGAAGAGGAGGAGTTATTTATAGGAGGTCCTGGAGAAGAGGAGGAGTTATTTATAGGAGGTCCTGGAGAAGAGGAGGAGTTATTTATAGGAGGTCCTGGAGAAGAGGAGGAGTTATTTATAGGAGGTCCTGGAGAAGAGGCGAAGTTGTCTACAGGAGGTCCTGGAGAGGAGGGTTTGTCTACATGAGATCTTGGAGATCTTGCGTAAGAACATATTCCATGATATTTTAATACTAATGTAAAATCTGTTGTTATGCTCTAGAATGTTCTAAAAGTAGGTCCATACAAGGGGAAAGTGACCCCTGTTTGCAGTCATGACTGCACCCATTCTTGTATGAAGACCCTATACTTGCTGACAGACGGACCCACACATTGTAGGACTCCTCTGCTTCCAGTTAAACAATCTGTTGCTGATTGCTTAGCACAAGCACTCCAGATCATGGCTGGTCTGTGTCTCGCTGCTTAAGGACTGGTATGTTCTTCTCAAGCAAATTACACTCTTTCAGGCCCTCGGCAGGGAGAGCGGGGGTGTGATTGGAGATTACAAATTGTACCAAATCCTGGACTACACAAAATGGGTTTAACCATATCACCGCCAGTAGACTAAACAGAGGATCGTTTAATAGCAGACACCTACTGACCTGGCGCTCTTCTTCTTTTCTTTTTGAAGGGTACAGGACCCAAGTGAATAGTGATAATGTTGTGGTCTTTACATTACAGATTAGACCGTGCAGAAAGGTCTTCAAAATATAAAGCACCCCCCGGAATGGGCATCATGAGATACAAGTGTATAGCTCCATTCACTGCCTGCACAATGTCCTCCTAGCACCATCAGGTACAAGGAAGCAGACAACACCGGACCAGAACACCAAAGTCTTTCCATTCCAAGTCTAGAACGTTTCCGTAGTGGATGTACAATCTGCTGCCCAGACTCCTCTCCTGGCATATTCCTCCTTAGACTCAGCCCAAACCAACAAACTACCTCAATTACATGGTCAAAGGACAAAAGACCTGGACAAAAATACTGACACCTACAGTTAAACCCAACTGTATAGTGAGTCCACACCGCCAGCAGATCACCCAGATTAGCATCAGTCAGACACATACAGCAACCAGCGGCCGTCCCCACGGGCAATGCATCATCCACATTGCCTGTGCGCATATTCTTGGGGGATTGGACCTGGAGCAATGCTGTGCCAATTCTTTGCAAATATTTGGTCAATGGGTCTTTCTTGAATGTCAAAAATTAATCAAGCCAGGAGCTGCTGGAAGGCAAGTCTAGTGAAAACTCATTACAAGTCAGAAAAACACATTCATTCCTTCAGCTCGCAGCAATGCAAAGTGCCAGGCAAAATCTACAAGGCAGAGAAAAGAAAGGACGGAAGCGTCGGTGGAGGACGAGTGGCTGGACATCTCACGTAGACAAGTCTACAGTGCCAAGCCATCTCAACTCACCCAAAGGGTTAATGAGCCGTGATCGGCCGTCTGTAAGGGCCATGACATGGCACATGACACAAATACACCACTGATCAATTTTAGTCTGTTCCACAGTATGTGAGTCTTTGAAGTGGAGCGGGGGCATGCGAGCCACGTCTGAGCCGGGATGGAGCTGCTGTCTAGATGCCAATTATCCTAGAGGGCTGAGGAGTCAGGGTGGCACAGGGGGTCATCCAGGCACACACCAATTCAAAGAGCTCTATGTTTAATGGAAATACCCTTCAGAAGGGAATCAGGAGCAGAACGGCTTCAATTCAATTATCAGCTCAGGGCAGAGTGAGGCAGAAAACACAGACGGCAAGAGAGACACCGAATGTGGGAAGACGCAGGAGCAGAATAAGCAAAGATGAATGTAAGGACAAATGATGGTAACTGAAGGCCAACAGAAGGAACCTCGTAAAACAGTAACATAAAGGTTGTATCACACCATGGAGGACAGGACGCCTGCAGAGAGGAAAACCACGAGGAACAGCAATACTAACAGACCAGGACACAACTCTGCTTTACCGCCATTGCCAGTCTTATTGCCAGGCCACTAAGAATCACCAATTTCTACAATTCTAACCACATAGGTTACCTCATCCAGGGCTCTCCCAAGCATTGTGAAATGACTATTAGGGAGAGGTGGCTATGGGATGACACAGATGAGAAGGAAAGGTTGTCTACAGTAAGGAAACCGTGGACAAGAGGAGAGGCTGTCTACAGGAAGTCGTGGACAAGAGGAGAGGCTGTCTACAGGAAGTCGTGGACAAGAGGAGAGGTTGTCTACAGGAAGTCGTGGACAAGAGAAGAGGCTGTCTACAGTAAGGAAGTCGTGGACAAGAGGAGAGGCTGTCTACAGGAAGTCGTGGACAAGAGGAGAGGTTGTCTACAGGAAGTCGTGGACAAGAGGAGAGGTTGTCTACAGGAAGTCGTGGACAAGTGGAGAGGTTGTCTACAGGAAGTCGTGGACAAGAGGAGAGGTTGTCTACAGTAAGGAAGTCGTGGACAAGAGGAGAGGTTGTCTACAGTAAGGAAGTCGTGGACAAGAGGAGAGGCTGTCTACAGGAAGTCGTGGACAAGAGGAGAGGCTGTCTACAGGAAGTCGTGGACAAGTGGAGAGGTTGTCTACAGGAAGTCGTGGACAAGAGGAGAGGTTGTCTACAGGAAGTCGTGGACAAGAGGAGAGGTTGTCTACAGGAAGTCGTGGACAAGTGGAGAGGTTGTCTACAGGAAGTCGTGGACAAGTGGAGAGGTTGTCTACAGGAAGTCGTGGACAAGAGGAGAGGTTGTCTACAGGAAGTCGTGGACAAGAGGAGAGGCTGTCTACAGGAAGTCGTGGACAAGTGGAGAGGTTGTCTACAGGAAGTCGTGGACAAGAGGAGAGGTTGTCTACAGGAAGTCGTGGACAAGTGGAGAGGTTGTCTACAGGAAGTCGTGGACAAGAGGAGAGGTTGTCTACAGTAAGGAAGTCGTGGACAAGAGGAGAGGTTGTCTACAGTAAGGAAGTCGTGGACAAGAGGAGAGGCTGTCTACAGGAAGTCGTGGACAAGAGGAGAGGCTGTCTACAGGAAGTCGTGGACAAGTGGAGAGGTTGTCTACAGGAAGTCGTGGACAAGAGGAGAGGTTGTCTACAGGAAGTCGTGGACAAGAGGAGAGGTTGTCTACAGGAAGTCGTGGACAAGTGGAGAGGTTGTCTACAGGAAGTCGTGGACAAGAGGAGAGGTTGTCTACAGGAAGTCGTGGACAAGAGGAGAGGCTGTCTACAGGAAGTCGTGGACAAGTGGAGAGGTTGTCTACAGGAAGTCGTGGACAAGAGGAGAGGTTGTCTACAGGAAGTCGTGGACAAGTGGAGAGGATGTCTACAGGAAGTCGTGGACAAGAGGAGAGGTTGTCTACAGGAAGTCGTGGACAAGAGGAGAGGTTGTCTACAGGAAGTCGTGGACAAGTGGAGAGGATGTCTACAGGAAGTCGTGGACAAGAGGAGAGGTTGTCTACAGGAAGTCGTGGACAAGAGGAGAGGCTGTCTACAGGAAGTCGTGGACAAGAGGAGAGGCTGTCTACAGGAAGTCGTGGACAAGTGGAGAGGTTGTCTACAGGAAGTCGTGGACAAGTGGAGAGGTTGTCTACAGGAAGTCGTGGACAAGAGGAGAGGTTGTCTACAGGAAGTCGTGGACAAGAGGAGAGGTTGTCTACAGGAAGTCGTGGACAAGAGGAGAGGTTGTCTACAGGAAGTCGTGAACAAGTGGAGAGGTTGTCTACAGGAAGTCGTGGAGAGGATGTCTTCAGGAAGTCGTGGATAAGTGGAGAGGTTGTCTACAGGAAGTCGTGGACAAGAGGAGAGGTTGTCTACAGGAAGTCGTGGACAAGAGGAGAGGTTGTCTACAGGAAGTCGTGGACAAGAGGAGAGGTTGTCTACAGGAAGTCGTGGACAAGTGGAGAGGTTGTCTACAGGAAGTCGTGGACAAGAGGAGAGGCTGTCTACAGGAAGTCGTGGACAATTGGACAGGTTGTCTACAGGAAGTCGTCGACAAGAGGAGAGGTTGTCTACAGGAAGTCGTGGACAAGAGGAGAGGTTGTCTACAGGAAGTCGTGGACAAGAGGAGAGGTTGTCTACAGGAAGTCGTGGACAAGTGGAGAGGTTGTCTACAGGAAGTTGTGGACAAGTGGAGAGGTTGTCTATCTTCAGCAAGTCCTGGAGAAAAGAGGGGTTGTGTATGGAAGGTCCTAGAGCAGGGCAGTGGTGTACAAGATGTCTTGAAGAAGAGGCGAGGTTGTCTATAGTAAGTTCTAGAGAATAGGAGGGGTTGTCTACGGGAAGTCCTGGAAAAGATGAGGGGTTGTCTATGGAAAGTCCTGGAGAAGAGGAGAGGTTGTGTACGGGTCCTAGAGGGGGGGAGGAGTTGTCTATAGGAAGTCCTGGAGAAGAGGTGGGGTTGTCTATGGAAAGTCCTAGAGAAGGAGACCGTTTCTCTACAGGAAGTCCTGTAGAAGAGGTGTTGTCGTCAGGAAGTCCTAGGGAAGAAAAGGGGTTCTCTACAAAAAGTCCTGGAGAAAAGGTGGGGTTCTCTACAGGAGGTCCTGGAGAAGAGGAGGAGTTATTTATAGGAGGTCCTGGAGAAGAGGAGGAGTTATTTATAGGAGGTCCTGGAGAAGAGGAGGAGTTATTTATAGGAGGTCCTGGAGAAGAGGAGGAGTTATTTATAGGAGGTCCTGGAGAAGAGGCGAAGTTGTCTACAGGAGGTCCTGGAGAGGAGGGTTTGTCTACATGAGATCTTGGAGATCTTGCGTAAGAACATATTCCATGATATTTTAATACTAATGTAAAATCTGTTGTTATGCTCTAGAATGTTCTAAAAGTAGGTCCATACAAGGGGAAAGTGACCCCTGTTTGCAGTCATGACTGCACCCATTCTTGTATGAAGACCCTATACTTGCTGACAGACGGACCCACACATTGTAGGACTCCTCTGCTTCCAGTTAAACAATCTGTTGCTGATTGCTTAGCACAAGCACTCCAGATCATGGCTGGTCTGTGTCTCGCTGCTTAAGGACTGGTATGTTCTTCTCAAGCAAATTACACTCTTTCAGGCCCTCGGCAGGGAGAGCGGGGGTGTGATTGGAGATTACAAATTGTACCAAATCCTGGACTACACAAAATGGGTTTAACCATATCACCGCCAGTAGACTAAACAGAGGATCGTTTAATAGCAGACACCTACTGACCTGGCGCTCTTCTTCTTTTCTTTTTGAAGGGTACAGGACCCAAGTGAATAGTGATAACGTTGTGGTCTTTACATTACAGATTAGACCGTGCAGAAAGGTCTTCAAAATATAAAGCACCCCCCGGAATGGGCATCATGAGATACAAGTGTATAGCTCCATTCACTGCCTGCACAATGTCCTCCTAGCACCATCAGGTACAAGGAAGCAGACAACACCGGACCAGAACACCAAAGTCTTTCCATTCCAAGTCTAGAACGTTTCCGTAGTGGATGTACAATCTGCTGCCCAGACTCCTCTCCTGGCATATTCCTCCTTAGACTCAGCCCAAACCAACAAACTACCTCAATTACATGGTCAAAGGACAAAAGACCTGGACAAAAATACTGACACCTACAGTTAAACCCAACTGTATAGTGAGTCCACACCGCCAGCAGATCACCCAGATTAGCATCAGTCAGACACATACAGCAACCAGCGGCCGTCCCCACGGGCAATGCATCATCCACATTGCCTGTGCGCATATTCTTGGGGGATTGGACCTGGAGCAATGCTGTGCCAATTCTTTGCAAATATTTGGTCAATGGGTCTTTCTTGAATGTCAAAAATTAATCAAGCCAGGAGCTGCTGGAAGGCAAGTCTAGTGAAAACTCATTACAAGTCAGAAAAACACATTCATTCCTTCAGCTCGCAGCAATGCAAAGTGCCAGGCAAAATCTACAAGGCAGAGAAAAGAAAGGACGGAAGCGTCGGTGGAGGACGAGTGGCTGGACATCTCACGTAGACAAGTCTACAGTGCCAAGCCATCTCAACTCACCCAAAGGGTTAATGAGCCGTGATCGGCCGTCTGTAAGGGCCATGACATGGCACATGACACAAATACACCACTGAAATCTATAATTACTGAAAACTATCAATTATTAATCAACCAACTGCTGAATCCCTCAAATAGCAAACAAAAAGGAAAAAGCCAGAAGCAGAGGAGCGGTGATTACCCCCCAGGGGCGAGCGGGAGCAGCCATGGTAAGAGCGGCGGGACGCCTGACTGATACCAGACACGTACAATACTGGTCCAGATTCAAGGGATGGATGCTGGACACCCGAACATTAACAACCCCAACCATCATCTTAGCCAGACTATCGCTCCGAGCGACAGCTGCAGCAACCCTGGGGGCTCGACAACACATCCCCCCCCATCTCAAAGATGTCTGAAGGGATAGCAGGACTGTCCCCCGGAGCTGAGCGATGCAGGCGGGGAAAGGTTGCTGTGTCCCGCAGGCTTGAAACAGATGCTATTCTGTGTAAAAATCATACAGAGCGCAGAAGGCTCATAATTAGAGAATGCATAATGATCCATAAATTACCGCAGCAGCGTGCGCCGCACAACTCCGGCTGCAGCTCGTACAGTGAGTGCCACGGTCAACGGTAGCACCTACACATGAACATCATCGGGGCTGAACATCCAGAACACTACAAGGTAGACCACTAAGACCAACATAACCCACCCACCTGGCGGCCTGGCCGAACACCAGCGTGGAGCAGCACAATCCCATCTCAGAAAGGACGCTCCAGCTGGAGGCTGCGTCCATGGAGTCCAGAAAAAGATGTCCAGCAACTCTCATATCAACTCACCAGACAAAAATTGGAAGCAATCAGCAGGGGTGCGCCTCTATCCACAGCCAGCCCCCAATCAGCCAGAGCCATCCATTACACTCCTCCAGAGCCGCCTTCCATTACACTCCTCCAGAGCCGCCTTCCATTACACTCCTCCAGAGCCGCCTTCCATTACACTCCTCCAGAGCCGCCTTCCATTACACTCCTCCAGAGCCGCCTTCCATTACACTCCTCCAGAGCCGCCTTCCATTACACTCCTCCAGAGCCGCCTTCCATTACACTCCTCCAGAGCCGCCTTCCATTACACTCCTCCAGAGCCGCCTTCCATTACACTCCTCCAGAGCCGCCTTCCATTACACTCCTCCAGAGCCGCCTTCCATTACACTCCTCCAGAGCCACAACACCTACGTCTATTAGACTTTTCTACAACTCCATCTCCGGTGATTCCCGTAGCGGTACGATTTGAGATCTCACTTTCCCGCTTTCAGAAACCTTTACAACCTTGTTTTCTGGACATGGTGGAGCCTCGGCGCAGGAGCGTGGAGGTGTTGGGCAGTGTGTGGTGTGAGAGGTATACACGAGCAGCCGGTGGTCACACAGCGCCGGTGCGTTTCTCTGCTGCGCTGTCAGCGGAGCGTTCTTCATCCTGGCAGTAACATGCACGGTAGAGAAGGTTTGTTATTCCACACAGACAGGCGGAGTGGGCACCGGGGTCTCCGCAGCACTCGGAGGCTGGCAGATGTCACCGGGGACGGTGCGTAGTGAAGGAGCTTTCCTGGAGTGTGACTGGAGTCGGGCTGTCAGCAGCCTCATCTCACGCATGAACCACCAATGTCATGGATGAGACAAGCAGAGATGCAGCCATTAATCTTCCTCTGAGGGAGCGAGCTGCCGAGTGTCAGGTATGAATGTAACATCTGTTCCACTCTCACGTCTGCTGCCATACATGCCCTGAAAATCTGCCCATCGGGTGACAGCCCCCCGAGACTGATGCCTCACAACACTCCAGTGTGAACGAGAGCATGGAGGAGAGAGGACAGTGACACCAGGGAGCAGCACGGATAGAGGAGGCAGGGGGTCCGGATCACTGAGGACCATGCACCGACACGGCTACAACAAAGGCACTGACAACCAAATAACTACAAGCTTTATTCTTGTTAAAGGGGCTGTCGGCACAGGATGACTGTTCACACCAAGCACAGGCGCTCGGGGCATCATGGCGGCCAATCATTTACACCTCCCACCTGCTTGGTTTCCATCAGTCTCCGCCCCCCCTGTTCTGATTGACAGCTCCGACTTCTCAGCGCCAGAGAAGGGAGGAGATGGAGGGAAACCAGCAGGTGGGAAGGTGCAGATAAGTGTCTGGCCGCCATGATGCCCCGCGCGCCTGTGCTTGGTGTGAGCAGTCGTTCACTGCTGACAGAGCCTCTTTAATTACACCTGGACACTGATATTGTTTTTCCTAAAGGTGCATTTCACTTTATTTTCTGCATTGCATTACGGGGGCGGCCATCGCGCTTCAGCTTCTGTTTCCAGGATTTACTACAGCCACAGGGACCAGAGACAACGGCAGACAGGATGGGACTATGGCATCGAATCCTAGCCATGCTGGGATCTGAGAACGGTGATTGGGAGGGTAGGGTGAGCTGTGACATCACTAGGAGAGTGTTGTGGGCATGCTCTGTGATCTGTGCGGGGGAGGTGAGCTGTGCCATTATAGATTTATACTGGAGTGTTGTGGGCATGCTCTGTGATCTGTGCGGGGGTGGGGAGCTGTGCCATTATAGATTTATACCGGAGTGTTGTGGGCATGCTCTGTGCGGGGAAGGTGAGCTGTGCCATTATAGATTTATACTGGAATGTTATGGGCATGCTCTGTGATCTGTGCCATTATAGATTTATACTGGAGTGTTGTGGGCATGCTCTGTGATCTGTGCGGGGGAGGTGAGCTGTGCCATTATAGATTTATACTGGAGTATTGTGGGCATGCTCTGTGATCTGTGCGGGGGCGGGGAGCTGTGCCATTATAGATTTATACTGGAGTGTTGTGGGCATGCTCTGTGATCTGTGCAGGGGGGGGTGAGCTGTGCCATTATAGACTTATACTGGAGTGTTGTGGGCATGCTCTGTGATCTGTGCCGGGGAGGTGAGCTGTGCCATTATAGATTTATACTGGGGTATTGTGGGCATGCTCTGTGATCTGTGTCGGGGAGGTGAGGTGAGCTGTGCCATTATAGATTTATACTGGAGTGTCGTGGGCATGCTCTGTGATCTGTGCAGGGGAGGTGAGCTGTGTCATTATAGATTTATACTGGACTGTTGTGGGCATGCTCTGTGATCTGTGCAGGGGGAGGTGAGCTGTGCCATTATAGATTTATACTAGATTGTTGTGGGCATGCTCTGTGATCTGTGCGGGGGAGGTGAGCTGTGACATTATAGATTTATACTGGAGTGTTGTGGGCATGCTCTGTGATCTGTGCAGGGGTGGGGAGCTGTGCCATTATAGATTTATACTGGGGTGTTGTGGGCATGCTCTGTGACCTGTGCGGGGGAGGTGAGCTGTGCCATTATAGATTTATACTGGAGTGTTGTGGGCATGCTCTGTGACCTGTGCGGGGGAGGTGAGCTGTGCCATTATAGATTTATACTGGAGTGTTGTGGGCATGCTCTGTGATCTGTGCGGGGGAGGTGAGCTGTGCCATTATAGATTTATACTGGAGTGTTGTGGGCATGCTCTGTGATCTGTGCGGGGGAGGTGAGCTGTGCCATTATAGATTTATACTGGAGTGTTGTGGGCATGCTCTGTGATCTGTGCGGGGGAGGTGAGCTGTGCTATTATAGATTTATACTGGGGTGTTGTGGGCATGCTCTGTGATCTGTGCGGGGGAGGTGAGCTGTGCCATTATAGATTTATACTGGAGTGTTGTGGGCATGCTCTGTGATCTGTGCGGGGGTGGGGAGCTGTGCCATTATAGATTTATACTGGGGTGTTGAGGGCATGCTCTGTGATGTGCGGGGGAGGTGAGTTGTGCCATTATAGATTTATACTGGAGTGTTGTGGGCATGCTCTGTGATCTGTGCGGGGGAGGTGAGCTGTGCCATTATAGATTTATACTGGAGTGTTGTGGGCATGCTCTGTGATCTGTGCGGGGGAGGTGAGCTGTGCCATTATAGATTTATACTGGAGTGTTGTGGGCATGCTCTGTGATCTGTGCGGGGGTGGGGAGTTGTGCCATTATAGATTTATACTGGAGTGTTGTGGGCATGCTCTGTGATCTGTGCGGGGGTGGGGAGCTGTGCCATTATAGATTTATACCGGAGTGTTGTGGGCATGCTCTGTGATCTGTGCGGAGGAAGTGAGCTGTGCCATTATAGATTTATACTGGAGTGTTGTGGGCATGCTCTGTGATCTGTGCGGGGGTGGTGAGCTGTGCCATTATAGATTTATACCGGAGTTTTGTGGGCATGCTGTGTGATCTGTGCAGGGGGAGGTGAGCTGTGCTATTATAGATTTATACTGGAGTGTTGTGGGCATGCTCTGTGATCTGTGCGGGTGTGGGGAGCTGAGCCATTATAGATTTATACTGGAGTGTTGTGGGCATGCTCTGTGATCTGTGCGGGGAGGTGAGCTGTGCCATTATAGATTTATACCGGAGTGTTGTGGGCATGCTCTGTGATCTGTGCGGAGGAGGTGAGCTGTGCTATTATAGATTTATACTGGAGTGTTGTGGGCATGCTCTGTGATCTGTGCGGGGGAGGTGAGCTGTGCCATTATAGATTTATACTGGAGTGTTGTGGGCATGCTCTGTGATCTGTGCGGAGGAGGTGAGCTGTGCCATTATAGATTTATACTGGAGTGTTGTGGGCATGCTCTGTGATCTGTGCGGGGGAGGTGAGCTGTGCCATTATAGATTTATACTGGAGTGTTGTGGGCATGCTCTGTGATCTGTGCGGGGGAGGTGAGCTGTGCCATTATAGATTTATACCGGAGTGTTGTGGGCATGCTCTGTGATCTGTGCGGGGGAGGTGAGCTGTGCCATTATAGATTTATACCGGAGTGTTGTGGGCATGCTCTGTGATCTGTGCGGAGGAGGTCAGCTGTGCCATTATAGATTTATACTGGAGTGTTGTGGGCATGCTCTGTGTGGGGGTGGTGAGCTGTGCCATTATAGATTTATACTGGAGTGTTGTGGGCATGCTCGGTGATCTGTGCGGGGGTGGTGAGCTGTGCCATTATAGATTTATACTGGAGTGTTGTGGGCATGCTCTGTGATCTGTGCGAGGGAGGTGAGCTGTGCTATTATAGATTTATACTGGAGTGTTGTGGGCATGCTCTGTGATCTGTGCGGGGGTGGGGAGCTGTGCCATTATAGATTTATACTGGAGTGTTGTGCGCATGCTCTGTGATCTGTGCGGGGGTGGTGAGCTGTGCCATTATAGATTTATACCGGAGTGTTGTGGGCATGCTCTGTGATGGGCAGGTGAGCTGTGCCATTAGAGATTTATACTTGAGTGTTGTGGGCATGTTCTGTGATCTGTGCGGGGGTGGGGAGCTGTGCCATTATAGATTTATACTGGGGTGTTGTGGGCATGCTCTGATCTGTGCGGGGGAGGTGAGCTGTGCCATTATAGATTTATACTGGAGTGTTGTGGGCATGCTCTGTGATCTGTGCGGGGGTGGTGAGCTGTGCTATTATAGATTTATACTGGGGTGTTGTGGGCATGCTCTGATCTGTGTGGGGGTGGTGAGCTGTGCCATTATAGATTTATACTGGAGTGTTGTGGGCATGCTCTGTGATCTGTGCGGGGGTGGTGAGCTGTGCTATTATAGATTTATACTGGGGTGTTGTGGGCATGCTCTGATCTGTGCGGGGGAGGTGAGCTGTGCCATTATAGATTTATACTGGGGTGCTGTGGGCATGCTCTGTGATCTGTGCGGGGGTGGTGAGCTGTGCTATTATAGATTTATACCGGAGTGTTGTGGGCATGCTCTGTGATCTGTGTCGGGGAGGTGAGCTGTGCCATTATAGATTTATACCGGAGTGTTGTGGGCATGCTCTGATCTGTGCGGGGGAGGTGAGCTGTGCCATTATAGATTTATACTGGGGTGTTGTGGGCATGCTCTGTGATCTGTGCGGGGGAGGTGAGCTGTGCCATTATAGATTTATACTGGGGTGTTGTGGGTATGCTCTGTGATCTGTGCGGGGGAGGTGAGCTGTGCCATTATAGATTTATACTGGGGTGCTGTGGGCATGCTCTGTGATCTGTGCTGGGGAGGTGAGCTGTGCCATTATAGATTTATACTGGGGTGTTGTGGGCATGCTCTGTGATCTGTGCTGGGGAGGTGAGCTGTGCCATTATAGATTTATACCGGAGTTTTGTGGGCATGCTGTGTGATCTGTGCAGGGGGAGGTGAGCTGTGCTATTATAGATTTATACTGGAGTGTTGTGGGCATGCTCTGTGATCTGTGCGGGGGAGGTGAGCTGTGCCATTATAGATTTATACTGGGGTGTTGTGGGCATGCTCTGTGATCTGTGCGGGGGTGGGGAGCAGTAGAGCTCCTGTCTTCTCTGGACACCGGTCATTGTGATTCTGCCGGTGATGGTGACAGAAGTTGAACCACAGACCATTTTCTTCTAGGACTTGTCCTGTCCCCAGGTCACAGTCCACACAACGTACTGATGTATTGTCCATGTAGGAAACACAAAATTAGGAGATGTTTTGTCCTGTGGATGGTGGGGGGATGTATGAAGCCCCCCAGGCGGCACCGGTAGGTCTCGTGTTCATTTCTGTCCACCACAAGTACATGTGTCACAGTTCACGTCTTCTCGACTCTGGGGTTTTTGGACTCCCCTCAGAACGCTCCGGCTGATCCTGTGCCCCCCACATGGGCACAACATCCCCCCTGAGTTTATCCAGAATTTACTTACTATGTGCATCTGCAGAAAGTCCATCAGGCCGGCAGCGCTGTCAATCCGCACCAGGATCCCGTCCTTGACGGTCGTACTGAAGCCCACGGCCAGGCGGTCAGTGCGGGTGCTCGGCCGGTCGTTATGAGGCCACGTGTATAGGATCAGTCCTCCGATCTTCCCAAATATATACGTGGCACCAGCTGGAAAACAAAACAACCCGGTGTCAGAAACCCGCACAAGTCTGCGCCGTCCTCGTCATGTCATTGAGGCTCCTCCTGCGGACGGTGGCGGCAGCCGCAGCTCAGCGTGCCGACGGTACCGCCATCTCCACTGTATCCAACATAACGTCACAACGGAAACCCCTCTGCTGTGTACACAGCTCCTGCGCTGGCCTATGTGTCTCCATGGTTACAGACCGTGCCCTATGCAACCTGAAAGAGGCAGCGGATGGTAGAGCGTGAGGCATCACTCCAGGGTCAGACAAAGCAATGTACATATGGGTCTGCATAGGAGCTGTGTACACAAAGAGCAATTAATGCTGCACATGGTGAGAGGAGCGGCAAGAAAATAACTTGGAATAGACTTTCCCTGAGATTTGCCGAGAGCTCACAGACGACACGGTACAGCTGCTCCACCGGTGACCCCACCAATCACCTCCGAGGGCAGAGAGGGCGAGGGAGGACATGTCCTAAAATCCTAACATTATCCCTCCCGCACCCCAAAACTATCCACTATTCTGCTGTTATATCGTGTCTCATCCTCCAGAGCTGCAGTCACTATTCTGCTGTTATATCGTGTCTCATCCTCCAGAGCTGCAGTCACTATTCTGCTGTTACAGGCTGAGTGCCCACGTTGCGTATTACAAGCGTATATGCTGCAGAATTTCCGCAGCGTAAACGCTTGTAAAATGCATGTATATCCGCACCCCATGGTCCCCAATGGCATTCCGCAATGTCAATGCCCATGCTGTGGATTTTTCCGCAGCGTATATGCTGCGGTCAAAAATCCGCAGCATGTTCATTAATTTTGCGGAAGCGCAGCGGAATCAATGTGCAGATGGTACCCGGGTGTGGAGGACAGGAGACTCTCATCCAGACCTGGGTACCAAAGAACCTGTAAAAAAAAGAAAAAATAAAGTTTATACTTATCTTCTGATGTTTTCCCGCCGTTGCGCTGTTGTGTGAAGGACCTGCCACGTCATTGAGTCATGTGACCCATCACATGACTCAATGACGTCACCGCAGGTCCTGCACACAACAGCGTGAGCCGCTCAAGACTCCGGACGGGGCAGAGAATGCATCAGAAGGTGAGTATAAACTTTATTTTTTTATTTTTTACCATTCTTATCCTTTTTTTTAACTATTACTTGGTCACACTATATATGCCGGTTGCTGGTTGCATGGATTTATATAGTGTGAACAAGTTGTCAAGCACTTTCCAGGTGATGCTTAAATCACTTGGAGAAGTGCTTGATAACCCGCATGCGGAAATGCATGCAAAGACGCTGCAAAGACGCCTCACAAACGCTTCTACCTGGCGGGAAAACTGCATGTAAAATCCACATGCGATTTTCCCGCCAGGGAGAAGCGTAAAAAATATGCTTCAGGTCCGCAACGTGGGCACATAGCCACATAGTGTCTTATCCTCCAGTCACCTCCAGAGCTGCAGTCACTATTCTGCTGTTACATCAGGTCTCTTCCTGCAGAGCTGCAGTCACTATTCTGCTGTTACATAGTGTCTTATCCTCCAATCACCTCCAGAGCAGCAGTCACTATTCTACTGTTATATTGTGTCTTATCCTCCAGTCACCTCCAGAGCTGCAGTCACTATTCTGCTGTTACATCAGGTCTCTTCCTGCAGAGCTGCAGTCACTATTCTGCTGTTACATCAGGTCTCTTCCTCCAGAGCTGCAGTCACTATTCTGCTGTTACATCAGGTCTCTTCCTGCAGAGCTGCAGTCACTATTCTACTGTTATATTGTGTCTTATCCTCCAGTCACCTCCAGAGCTGCACTCAATATTCTGCTGTTACATTGTGTCTTATCCTCCAGTCACCTCCAGAGCTGCACTCACTATTCTGCTGTTACATAGTGTCTTATCCTCCAGAGCTGCAGTCACTATTCTACTGTTAAATCAAGTCTTATCCTCCAGTCACCTCCAGAGTTGCAGTCACTATTCGGCTGTTACATCGGGTCTTATCCTCCAGTCACCTCCAGAGCTGCAGTCTCTATTCTGCTGTTACATCGGCTCTTATCCTCCAGAGCTGCAGTCACTATTCTGCTGTTACATCGGGTCTTATCCTCCAGTCACCGCCCGAGCTGCAGTCTCTATTCTGCTGTTAGATCAGGTCTTATCCTCAAGTCACCTCCAGAGCTGCAGTCGCTATTCTACTGTTACATCAGGTCTCTTCCTCCAGAGCTACAGTCACTATTCTGCAGTTACATAGTGTCTTATCCTCCAGTCACCTCCAGAGCTGCACTCAATATTCTGCTGTTACATTGTGTCTTATCCTCCAGTCACTTCCAGAGCTGCACTCACTATTCTGCTGTTACATAGTGTCTTATCCTCCAGAGCTGCAGTCACTATTCTGCTGTTAGATCGGGTCTTATCCTCCAGTCACCTCCAGAGCTGCAGTCGCTATTCTGCTGATACATCAGGTCTTATCCTCCAGTCACCTCCAGAGCTGCGGTCACTATTCTGCTGATACATCAGGTCTTATCCTCCAGAGCTGCAGTCTCTATTCTGCTGTTACATCATGTCTTATCCTCCTGTCACCTTCAGAGCTGCAGTCTCTATTCTGCTGTTACATCAGGTCTTATCCTCCAGAGCTGCGGTCACTATTCTGCTGTTACATCATGTCTTATCCTCCTGTCACCTTCAGAGCTGCAGTCTCTATTCTGCTGTTACATCAGGTCTTATCCTCCTGTCACCTTCAGAGCTGCAGTCACTAT
This sequence comes from Phyllobates terribilis, assembly GCF_046119375.1. Lineage (NCBI taxonomy): Eukaryota > Metazoa > Chordata > Amphibia > Anura > Dendrobatidae > Phyllobates > Phyllobates terribilis. Next base: position 10,330,204 of record NW_027362767.1, on the reverse strand, counting down.
TCTGCTGTTACATCAGGTCTTATCCTCCAGTCACCTCCAGAGCTGCAGTCTCTATTCTGCTATTACATCAGGTCTTATCCTCCTGTCACCTCCAGAGTTGCAGTCACTATTCTGCTGTTACATCAGGTCTTATCCTCCAGTCACCTCCAGAGCTGCGGTCACTATTCTGCTGTTACATCGTGTCTTATCCTCCAGTCACTTCCAGAGCTACAGTCTCTATTCTGCTGTTACATCGGCTCTTATCCTCCAGTCACTTCCAGAGCTGCAGTCTCTATTCTGCTGATACATCACGTCTTATCCTCCAGAGCTGCAGTCTCTATTCTGCTGATACATCACGTCTTATCCTCCAGAGCTGCAGTCTCTATTCTGCTGTTACATTGGCTCTTATCCTCCAGCACTACACCAGGCAGTGATCAGAGGGCATGTGTATTGGTATGGGCAGCATTACGCCTGGGCAGCGGCATTGCTGCTTCTCATTACAATGACGGCAGGGTCCTGTACTGCGTGGTTATATTCAGAGTGTGAACACCACTCAGCCATCACAGTCAGTGATCCTCATTACTATGGCAGCTGTCTAGCGCTGCGGTATACAAAGCCTGTCTTACACGATATGGCCTGCGAGTACATGGCCGATCAACCTGATCACAGCTCTGCAGGACGAGTGAAGAAAAGGCCGATCCAGGGGGATAACGCCTTCATAGCCGAAGTCACAGGACACCTTTAAAGGGGTTTTCACACGAACAAAAGTTGATTTTAATCAATAGATCTTGGAATAATAATAATTTCCACGATTAGATGTGTTAAATAAAATGCTCCTGTGCTGAGATAATCTTATACATGTCCCCTGCTGTGTACTGTGTAATGGCCGTGTCTGACTGTGCAGGGACATGGTCTGATCATACCACATCTCCTGGGCAGAGGGGAGGAAGAGAGTATACAGACAGGATGGCCGCGTCTGACACATGCTTGAATGACAGACCGATCATCCAATCAGTAGCAGCCAGTGGCGGGTCTCCTAGCCCATAATCTATAGACTGCCGGACAGTGTGTAGGTGCGGAGCAGAGGTCCTGATGGAAGGGAGTGAGCAGAGGGCAGAGCGGGGGCGCCCCCGGAGTGGGTAAGAGTGGCGCTGCTGCGGCTCCGGGTACTGATATGTCGCACTGGTACAATCGGTGGAGAGTCACAGACCGTGGCGCTGCAGGACTCCTGCACTCATAGGAATGTGTGGAGTTACAGTGTTGCAGCTGGTAGAGTTCACTGTGTCCTGTGCACATCGCTGACAGCTCCACAGTCTGCCGCACGTAGCGCTACACGTCTGTGGTGATGATGTGTCGTATGGACATGTGACCAGTGCAGCCAATCACTGCCTGCAGCCGCGATCATGTGACCACTAGACGTCGCTGTCTAGAAGACCAAAACAATTTGTGCCAATGTCCTTGACCGTCCCTGATCTCACAATACGCCATCCTGCTCTCTGCGCACCCCTTAGCAGGCTTCTGAGGGGGTCTCCGGAGCAGCACCCACACTGTGCTACAGGCAATCATTAGTGCTAACAGAATATCTGCTGCTGGAGGCATCGACTGATCTGGAAGAATCATTTCAGAACTTTTTCCTTTTTTTAATGTCACCCAAAATCTGTACAGATCCATCAAGATACAAACTGAAATTATTGTGAGGGGGATAAGTAAAAATAATAAAAAAAATAAACTAATGTGGTTGCATAAGTGTGAGCACCCTGTTACCGTTGGCGATCAGAAGTAGGCGATCACATTTACACTCATGTTACATAGTACTAGTGAAGTAACTGGAATCCAAAGGGCCCCGCTGCAAGTCTTGGACCTGCCCCCCTCCCCGGCTGTTCATTTGATGTGTAGGCCCTTGTAGCATTTTAAATCCTATAAGGACACACCAGATGCACTTCCTCCCCCATTATGTACAACCCCTGGCAAAAATTATGGAATCACCGGGCTCGGAGGATGTTCATTCAGTTGTTTAATGTTGTTGAAAAAAAGCAGATCACAGACATGGCACAAAACTAAAGTCATTTCAAATGGCAACTTTAGGGCTTTAAGAAACACTAAAAGAAATCAAGATTAAAAATGTGGTACTCAGTAAGGGTAATTTTTTTCAGACCAAGCAGAGGGAAAAAATTATGGAATCACTCAATTCTGAGGAAAAAAATATGGAATCATGAAAAACAAACACACAAAAGAACACTCCAATACATCACTAGCATTTTGTTGCACCACCTCTGGCTTTAGTAACAGCTTGCAGTCTCTGAGGCATGGACTTAATGAGTGACAAACAGTACTCTTCATCAATCTGGCTCCAACTTTCTCTGATTGCTGTTGCCAGATCAGCTTTGCAGGTTAAAGATTAAAAATGTGGTACTCCATAAGGGTAATTTTTTTCAGACCAACCAGAGGGAAAAAATTATGGAATCACCCTGTAAATTTTCATTTCCAAAACTAACACCTGCATCAAATTAGATCTGCTCGTTAGTCTGCATCTAAAAAGGAGTGATCACACCTTGGAGAGCTGTTGCACCAAGTGGACTGACATGAATCATGGCTCCAACACGAGAGATGTCAATTGAAACAAAGGAGAGGATTATCAAACTCTTAAAAGAAGGTAAATCATTACGCAATGTTGCAAAAGATGTTGGTTGTTCACAGTCAGCTGTGTCTAAAATCTGGACCAAATACAAACAACATGGGAAGGTTGTTAAAGGCAAACATACTGGTAGACCAAGGAAGACATCAAAGCCTCAAGACCGGAAACTTAAAGCAATAGGTCTCCAAAACAGGAAATGCACAACAAAACAAATTAGGAATGAATGGGAGGAAACTGGAGTGAATGTCTGTGACCGAACTGTAAGAAACCGCCTAAAGGAAATGTGATTTACATACAGAAAAGCTAAACATAAGCCATCATTAACACCTAAACAGAAAAAACAAGGCTACAATGGGCTAAGGAAAAGCAATCGTGGACTGTGGATGACTGGATGAAAGTCATATTCAGTGATGAATCGCGAAAATGCATTGGGCAAGGTGATGATGCTGGGACTTTTGTTTGGTGCCGTTCCAATGAGATTTATAAAGATGACGGCATGAAGAGAACATGCAAATTTCCACAGTCATTGATGATATGGGGCTGCAGGTCAGGTAAAGGCACTGGGGAGATGGCTGTCATTACATCTTCAATAAATGCCCAAGTTTACATTGATATTTTGGACAGTTTTCTTATCCCATCAATTGAAAGGATGTTTGGGGATGATGACATCATTTCTCAAGATGATAATGCATCCTGCCATAGAGCAAAAACTGTGAAAACATTCCTTGAAAGAAGACACATAAGGTCAATGTCATGGCCTGCAAATAGTCCGGATCTCAATCCAATTGAAAATCTTTGGTGGAAGTTGAAGAAAATGGTCCCTGACAAGGCTCCAACCTGCAAAGCTGATCTGGCAACAGCAATCAGAGAAAGTTGGAGCCAGATTGATGAAGAGTACTGTTTGTCACTCATTAAGTCCATGCCTCAGAGACTGCAAGCTGTTATTAAAGCCAGAGGTGGTGCAACAAAATACTAGTGATGTATTGGAGTGTTCTTTTGTGTGTTTGTTTTTCATGATTCCATATTTTTTTCCTCAGAATTGAGTGATTCCATAATTTTTTCCCTCTGCTTGGTATGAAAAAAATTACCCTTACTGAGTACCACATTTTTAATCTTGATTTCTTTTAGTGTTTCTTAAAGCCCTAAAGTTGCCATTTGAAATGACTTTAGTTTTGTGCCATGTCTGTGATCTGCTTTTTTTCAACAACATTAAACAACTGAGCCCGGTGATTCCATAATTTTTGCCAGGGGTTGTAGTCATTTCCCCCATCTTGGGCTCCTTCGTGGTATATATGTCCCCCATTCTAGTGTATATATTGTCCTACATCCTAATTACACAGCTCACAACTGTCCCGTATTCGGCGGGACTGTCCCGATTTGAGGGCTCAGTCCTACATCCCGTCATGGCACAGCTGTCCTTCCGGATTCCAGGGCTGTATTTTCCACTAGGCACCGGTGTCGTATGTTCCCAGAATTCACTTGTTTTCGCGTCCACAAAGATGTGAATATAAATGAATATGCGAGCGCCGGCACTTCTGGGATGAGCTCCCTGCCCGACGTGCAGAGCGCTGATGTCATCTCATCACACTACGGACGTCGTCAGACGGCTGGAGGACACGGGAGCGGCAGCTTAGCTAGGGTTTGGAGGAAACAATGTGCAGGGCATTGTTCATTAAGGATGAAGATGTGGTGGGTATAACTCATAAGAAAGGACAGTGGTGGTTGTAGTTTACCAAGGCGTACAGTATGGAGGTGGTCATAATATAAAAGGGGGGACGGTATGGGGGGAATCTTTCATAGGAGAGGACAGTGTGGACACTATGTAACATAAGAGGGACAATGTGGGGATCATTATTTGTGCAGGGAGGACAGTGCGGTGCAATTATTTATTCAGGGGCACAGCATAGAGCATATATAGGGGCAAAGCATAGGGCTTATTTAGGGCACAGCATGGGTGGTTATATGTATTCAGGAGAATTATAATGATACTGTTATTTTTAAAGGCACCATGTGGGGATGTGCTGCAGAAGAGCGGAGAAGATGGAAGTCTGCAGAGACGAGCTGTGGATGGGAAAAGTCACCCTGGCATCAGGACCAGATGAAGAGTAAAGCATGAGAAGAAATCCAATCAGAGAAGATGTCACCTATAAGGTACCTAGATATAAGGCTGCATTTTCACTGGCTAATTGAATTTCCATCTTTAAACCCCCGATCTGCTATATATACCCCCGATCGGTCACTGACCGGCCTCCTATTTTACATAATACATCTAGTAATGCGGGGCGAGGTAATAGGAGGCAGGTCAGTGACCGATCAGTGAGCTGTCATAAGAGTATGCAGATGAATATGTAAGCAGAGCACCAAATAGAGCGCCCCCCACAGGCCACCCCGGAGCACCAGATAGAGCGCCCCCCACAGGCCGCCCCGGAGCACGAGCATATCATTATCTCCAAACTGAAACTAAAGATTACACAAAAACCACAGGATGGATTTCATCAACCAAGGTATCATATTAATCAGTGTAATGTCACCCACCTGACAGTGTATGTGGTCACTGAGCACAATCCTGCTGACAGCTGCGCTTTAAGCAAGCATAAAAATCATTTCACCCCACAGACAGACATTTTGCTCATGCATCGAGCGTTTGACATCCTCTGTACAAAGGCCGATCTTCCATTTCCGATTATCAGACGCAGTGTAGCTGCATTATAAAGAGTATTGATTGGGATGTGGCCAAAACTTGCCGCGACCCGCATGATCTGTCCCTCTTCCTCTTCTTCAAAAGTTGGGAGGTATGATGTTTTATCTCACAAAAAAAAAAACAGCTACGATCCAGTGCGGCAATGCAATGCTCTCTCTGCCCCCCGCTCCTGTCCCCCCCTCCGTCCGCTCCTGCTCTCTCTGCCCCCCGCTCCTGTCTCCCCCCCCTCCTGTTCTCTCTGCCCCCCGCTCCTGATCCCCCCCCTCCGTCCGCTCCTGTCCCCCCTTCCGTCCACTCCTGCTCTCAGCCCCCCGCTCCTGATCCCCCCCTCCGTCCGCTCCTGCTCTGCCCCCCGCTCCTGTCCCCCCCCTCCGTCCGCTCCTGCTCTGCCCCCCGCTCCTGTTCCCCCCCTTCCCCTTCCGTCCGCTCCTGCTCTGCCCCCCGCTCCTGTCCCCCCCCTCCGTCCGCTCCTGCTCTGTCCCCCGCTCCTGTCCCCCCCCTCCGTCCGCTCCTGCTCTGCCCCCCGCTCCTGGCTCCTGTCCCCCCCTCCGTCCGCTCCTGCTCTGCCCCCCGCTCCTGTCCCCCCCCTCCGTCCGCTCCTGCTCTGCCCCCCGCTCCTGTCCCCCCCCTCCGTCCGCTCCTGCTCTGCCCCCCGTTCCTGCTCTGCCCCCCGCTCCTGTCCCCCCCCCGTCCGCTCCTGCTCTGCCCCCCGCTCCTGCTCCCCCCCCTCCGTCCGCTCCTGCTCTGCCCCCCGCTCCTGTCCCCCCCCTCCGTCCGCTCCTGCTCTGCCCCTGCTCCTGTCCCCCCCCTCCGTCCGCTCCTGCTTTGCCCCCCAGCTCCTGTCCCATCCTCCATCCACTTCTGTCCCCCCCCCCCACCTCTGTCCTGTTCATCCCCCATCTAACACTCGGATTCTCGGAGAGCTGCTGTCAGTCATACAGCAGCTTCTACTATCGGATGAAGGCCTTTCCCAGCAGACAAAGATGGAGCCACCGAACCGAGGCCTTTCTGCCAACACAGCCTGGATTAGGACACGCGCTTTCCGTATATTTGTCACCACCTTTGTTTCATTTTCCTTTTTAACATTTTTTTTCCAGAAATAAAAGCAAACAAACTGAAAATTTGAGCCGTTGTCCTTTCAATAAAGAGGACGGCACATTTACAGCACCAGGTCCACAAACTAAATGAGATGAGGGGGAAACATTCAGCGAGTCTCAGGGATAAATGTAGTGGTCAAGGACGCCAACAGGAGCACCGCAATGACATGGTCAAGGACGCCAACAGGAGCGCCACGATGACGTGGTCAAAGACGCCAACAGGAGCGCCACGATGACGTGGTCAAAGACGCCAACAGGAGCGCCACGATGACGTGGTCAAAGACGCCAACAGGAGCGCCGCGATGATGTGGTCAAAGACGCCAACAGGAGCGCAGCGATGACGTGGTCAAAGACGCCAACAGGAGCGCCGCGATGACGTGGTCAAGGACGCCAACAGGAGCGCCGCGATGACGTGGTCAAGGACGCCAACAGGAGCGCCGCGATGACGTGGTCAAGGACGCCAACAGGAGCGCCGCGATGACGTGGTCAAGGACGCCAACAGGAGCGCCGCGATGACGTGGTCAAGGACGCCAACAGGAGCGCCGCGATGACGTGGTCAAAGACGCCAACAGGAGCGCCGCGATGACGTGGTCAAAGACGCCAACAGGAGCGCCGCGATGACGTGGTCAAAGACGCCAACAGGAGCGCCGCGATGACGTGGTCAAGGACGCCAACAGGAGCGCCGCGATGACGTGGTCAAAGACGCCAACAGGAGCGCCGCGATGACGTGGTCGAGGACGCCAACAGGAGCGCCGCGATGACGTGGTCAAAGACGCCAACAGGAGCGCCGCGATGACGTGGTCGAGGACGCCAACAGGAGCGCCGCGATGACGTGGTCGAGGACGCCAACAGGAGCGCCGCGATGACGTGGTCAAAGACGCCAACAGGAGCGCCGCGATGACGTGGTCAAGGACGCCAACAGGAGCGCCGCGATGACGTGGTCAAGGACGCCAACAGGAGCGCCGCGATGACGTGGTCAAGGACGCCAACAGGAGCGCCGCGATGACGTGGTCAAAGACGCCAACAGGAGCGCCGCGATGACGTGGTCGAGGACGCCAACAGGAGCGCCGCGATGACGTGGTCGAGGACGCCAACAGGAGCGCCGCGATGACGTGGTCGAGGACGCCAACAGGAGCGCCGCGATGACGTGGTCAAGGACGCCAACAGGAGCGCCGCGATGACGTGGTCAAGGACGCCAACAGGAGCGCCGCGATGACGTGGTCGAGGACGCCAACAGGAGCGCCGCGATGACGTGGTCAAGGACGCCAACAGGAGCGCCGCGATGACGTGGTCAAGGACGCCAACAGGAGCGCCACGATGACGTGGTCAAAGACGCCAACAGGAGCGCCACGATGACGTGGTCAAAGACGCCAACAGGAGCGCCGCGATGACGTAGTCAAGGACGCCAACAGGAGCGCCGCGATGACGTGGTCAAAGACGCCAACAGGAGCGCCGCGATGACGTGGTCAAAGACGCCAACAGGAGCGCCGCGATGACGTGGTCAAAGACGCCAACAGGAGCGCCGCGATGACGTGGTCAAAGACGCCAACAGGAGCGCCGCGATGACGTGGTCGAGGAGCGCCGCGATGACGTGGTCGAGGACGCCAACAGGAGCGCCGCGATGACGTGGTCAAGGACGCCAACAGGAGCGCCGCGATGACGTGGTCAAGGACGCCAACAGGAGCGCCGCGATGACGTGGTCAAGGAGGCCAACAGGAGCGCCGAAATGACGTGGTCAAAGACGCCAACAGGAGCGCCGCGATGACGTGGTCAAAGACGCCAACAGGAGCGCCGCGATGACGTGGTCGAGGACGCCAACAGGAGCGCCGCGATGACGTGGTCAAAGACGCCAACAGGAGCGCCGCGATGACGTGGTCAAAGACGCCAACAGGAGCGCCGCGATGACGTGGTCAAGGACGCCAACAGGAGTGCCGCGATGACGTGGTCAAGGACGCCAACAGGAGCGCCGCGATGACGTGGTCAAGGACGCCAACAGGAGCGCCGCGATGACGTGGTCGAGGACGCCAACAGGAGCGCCGCGATGACGTGGTCAAGGACGCCAACAGGAGCGCCGCGATGACGTGGTCAAGGACGCCAACAGGAGCGCCGCGATGACGTGGTCAAAGACGCCAACAGGAGCGCCGCGATGACGTGGTCAAGGACGCCAACAGGAGCGCCGCGATGACGTGGTCAAAGACGCCAACAGGAGCGCCGCGATGACGTGGTCGAGGACGCCAACAGGGGCACCGCGATGACGTGGTCGAGGACGCCAACAGGAGCGCCGCGATGACGTGGTCGAGGACGCCAACAGGAGCGCCGCGATGACGTGGTCGAGGACGCCAACAGGAGCGCCGCGATGACGTGGTCGAGGACGCCAACAGGAGCGCCGCGATGACGTGGTCAAGGACGCCAACAGGAGCGCCGCGATGACATGGTCAAGGACGCCAACAGGAGCGCCGCGATGACGTGGTCGAGGACGCCAACAGGAGCGCCGCGATGACGTGGTCAAGGACGCCAACAGGAGCGCCGCGATGACGTGGTCAAGGACGCCAACAGGAGCGCCGCGATGACGTGGTCAAGGACGCCAACAGGAGCGCCGCGATGACGTGGTCAAGGACGCCAACAGGAGCGCCGCGATGACGTGGTCAAGGAGGCCAACAGGAGCGCCGAAATGACGTGGTCAAGGAGGCCAACAGGAGCGCCGCGATGACGTGGTCAAGGAGGCCAACAGGAGCGCCGCGATGACGTGGTCAAGGACGCCAAAAGGAGCGCCGCGATGAAGTGGTCAAGGATGCCAACAGGAGCGCCGCGATGACGTGGTCAAGGATGCCAACAGGAGCGCCGCGATGACGTGGTCAAGGACGCCAAAAGGAGCACCGCGATGACGTGGTCAAGGACGCCAAGAGGAGCGCCGCGATGACGTGGTCAAGGACGCCAGCTCTGTACTAGGGCTGTAGATTATTGCACATCGGAGCTGGGGTCCTGGGCTCAAGTCCCACCAAGGACGACATCTGCCAGGAGTTTGCATGTTCTCCCCGTGTTTCCTCCGAGTTCTCGAGATCCTCCCACACTCCACAGACTGACAGGGAATGGAGATTGTCCTCTGGGAATCCGTCTCCTCCCATCAAATTATGAGCATAGTCCCCCTCCCCCGCTCATGTCCATAAGAAAACCTTGACTCTTTACCCTGGTATCTTCTTGCAGCGTTTCCATGGTGACAAGAGACCACCTGAGAGGATAAATAATCCTTAAACTTTCCTGTCAAAGCAGTTTCCAGCTGTTCCAAACTTTCCCATTTATCTCTTCAGAGCCTCAATTAGAGTCATTTCTTTTTTTGGCCGATTTCCTTCTCCTCCCACCGCAGACTCGAGGTCCACCTGAGGAAAGGCGTTCTTGCTTCATTAGATGCTGACAGATCCACCGCACGGAAAATTACCTCTAATCATCACCTTCCTCCCGCAGCAGAGTCATCAGCTGCTGCTCTGGCCGAGTGTTCAGGAGCCACTGCTGAGCCTTGTAGTGTCTGCGGTCACAGAATAGAGGAGCATGGCATCCGGCCCGGGCGAGTGTCAGATCAGGAGCCTCTGCTGAGCCTTGTAGTGTCTGCGGTCACAGAATAGAGGAGCATGGCGTCCGGCCCGGGCGAGTGTCAGAGATCAGGAGCCTCTGCTGAGCCTTGTAGTGTCTGCGGTCACAGAATAGAGGAGCATGGCGTCCGGCCCGGCCCAGTGTCAGATCAGGAGCCTCTGCTGAGCCTTGTAGTGTCTGCGGTCACAGAATAGAGGAGCATGGCGTCCGGCCCGGCCCAGTGTCAGATCAGGAGTCTCTGCTGAGCCTTGTAGTGTCTGCGGTCACAGAATAGAGGAGCATGGCGTCCGGCCCGGCCCAGTGTCAGATCAGGAGCCTCTGCTGAGCCTTGTAGTGTCTGCGGTCACAGAATAGAGGAGCATGGCGTCCGGCCCGGCCCAGTGTCAGATCAGGAGTCTCTGCTGAGCCTTGTAGTGTCTGCGGTCACAGAATAGAGGAGCATGGCGTCCGGCCCGGCCGAGTGTCAGATCAGGAGTCTCTGCTGAGCCTTGTAGTGTCTGCGGTCACAGAATAGAGGAGCATGGCGTCCGGCCCCGACCAAGTGTCAGATCAGGAGCCTCTGCTGAGCCTTGTAGTGTCTACGGTCACAGAATAGAGGAGCATGGCGTCCGGCCCGGCCGAGTGTCAGAGATCAGGAGTCTCTGCTGAGCCTTGTAGTGTCTGCGGTCACAGAATAGAGGAGCATGGCGTCCGGCCCGGCCGAGTGTCAGAGATCAGGAGCCACTGCTGAGCCTTGTAGTGTCTGCGGTCACAGAATAGAGGAGCATGGCGTCCGGCCCGGCCCAGTGTCAGATCAGGAGCCTCTGCTGAGCCTTGTAGTGTCTGCGGTCACAGAATAGAGGAGCATGGCGTCCGGCCCCGACCGAGTGTCAGAGATCAGGAGCCTCTGCTAAGCCTTGTAGTGTCTGCGGTCACAGAATAGAGGAGCATGGCGTCCGGCCCCGACCGAGTGTCAGAGATCAGGAGCCTCTGCTGAGCCTTGTAGTGTCTGCGGTCACAGAATAGAGGAGCATGGTGTCCAGCCCAGTAGTGTCAGCACTTCTATCTGAAGCTGCGGTGCACCTGGCCGCGGCAGCAGAGTGCAGAGTGCAGTCCAGGACATGGAGGTAACGGGAAATCTGATATCAGAGGCATTGTGGATCACCTGCCATAGAGAGAGAGCCCTGGCACCGGCCCCTGCAGGCAGCAGCCACCACCCGGGAAACCCATCTGCTTCAGCAGCTGCACAAAAAAACAATTGTTCTGCTCATTGCCAAATATTGACAGCTGAAGTGGATTTACTGCTCACTGGTCTCACGGCCCCGGTGAGCCGGCCCCTCACGGGTAACGGCCACGGTGAGCCGGCCCCTCACGGGTAACGGCCCCGGTGAGCCGGCCCCTCACGGGTAACGGCCACGGTGAGCCGGCCCCTCACGGGTAACGGCCACGGTGAGCCGGCCCCTCACGGGTAACGGCCACGGTGAGCCGGCCCCTCACGGGTAACGGCCACGGTGAGCCGGCCCCTCACGGGTAACGGCCACGGTGAGCCGGCCCCTCACGGGTAACGGCCACGGTGAGCCGGCCCCTCACGGGTAACGGCCACGGTGAGCCGGCCCCTCACGGGTAACGGCCACGGTGAGCCGGCCCCTCACGGGTAACGGCCACGGTGAGCCGGCCCCTCACGGGTAACGGCCACGGTGAGCCGGCCCCTCACGGGTAACGGCCACGGTGAGCCGGCCCCTCACGGGTAACGGCCACGGTGAGCCGGCCCCTCACGGGTAACGGCCACGGTGAGCCGGCCCCTCACGGGTAACGGCCACGGTGAGCCGGCCCCTCACAGGTAACGGCCACGGTGAGCCGGCCCCTCACGAGTAACGGCCACGGTGAGCCGGCCCCTCACGAGTAATGGCCACGGTGAGCTGGCCCCTCACGGGTAACGGCCCCGGTGAGCTGGCCCCTCACGGGTAACGACCACGGTGAGCCGGCCCCTCACGGGTAATAGCTGTAGGGGCAGCTTTGGTTAGATATCGATGAAAAGCCCAAAGACTGATGTTGCCTCGAACTATTTATTTTTGGGGATCTCTATGAAGTTTAATTCTCACCAGAGGCAAAAATTGGGCTTAAAAGGGACGTACAAGCCCCGTACTGACATTGTGCATGGAGAAAGACGCAGCTGCAGTGAGCGGCTCAGCAATGCAGCTCCTGTCGAGTGTTGCGCCCGGGTCCGATTCTAATGAACGGGTCATGTGCATCTCCATGTGTGCCATGCCCAATGTGAGAGCAGACGACGTGTGCCTGGACAACCCCCTCCAAGGACGCCCACCATCAGGGAGAACGTGTGCAGATTAATCCATACTGACTTGTTAGGGGCAGGCTCATCTTGGAGGTCAGAGATGATAAATGGAAAGTTCTGGAAAAAGACGTACAAAGCCGAGCGGAGATTTCACATGGCTTGTTTTGTGGAAAGCTGGAGCCAGAAACAAAATGAATTAGAAAGCCCAAGGAATGAGAAGCAATGGATTGTAACAGGCCCGCGGCTCGCAGAGCTTAATGCATTGTAACTGCTGCCGTTACAGGATGTTACAAAGCCGCGGAGCCGCAGGACGGAGCGCAGGCTGGAGCAAGATGAGAGGAGAAAGCTGCCCACAGCCCCATACGCTGGTATTTGGAGATGCCAGCTCAGCTTAAGAAGATAGTCAGAGATGAGGTCACCTGCCGCCGTGGAAAGATGGCGGGACACTGAATCTAATGCAACCTGTGCACAGCTGCTGGCAAGTCAGCCCAGCCCCCCGGCCCCCCTGCAGGGGCTCATTTGTAATACAGTATTAGCTAAATCCAGCATAAAAACAAATAAGCCCCTGACTAATCCCCTTATCTGCGGCTCGACAATGAGCTGCGGCACAAGCAGCCGTCACTCAGAGGGACATTCATTCCCATACACGTGGCCCCCAATCTCCCCCTCGCAGAGCTTTGTCCAACGACTAATTACCTTATTGTAGAGTATGTTCAATTAATTGTTAGTTTTGTATAATCGCACTCTATTATTGATGGATCTATGTAAATAGGATAAAGAGACAAAGCGAGCTCCGAGCGACATGGAGCCGCACATCCGTGCCGGCTACACGGATAAGTCACAACGACAGCGCACAGGATTATATCCTACGATTCCTGGTCACGTGCTGCACCCGTAACCTGCAGAACAAGGCACCAACAACGACTACTGCCGCCGGCAGGGTCATAAGCCCCAACAATGATTAGTCACTGGTATGCAAAATATGGGTTTATGAAAGGATCTTTAAATCCAATGACGGCTCGTTATGTTTTCTTACGCCCGGATTTAAAAAACATTTCTATTGTTAACCATCACGGATGGATTTTGCACAAAACGTTCGTGAAATTATGTACAAGCAAGAAGAACAAGAAAAATCTTTATTGTAGCCAAAAGTGTGCACAATATTATATATATAAAAAAAATGTATTAAACATTCATTCTGCAACTTTACTGGAACTTCTTGCGCTTTTTCCTTTTCTCTTCAAAGCTTCTCTTGATCCCTTTCCACTTATAGAAGGCACGCAGATCTCCTCTCGATCCCTTTCCTCTTATAGAAGGCGTGCGGATCTCCTCTTGATCCCTTTCCACTTATAGAAGGCACGCGGATCTTCTCTTGATCCATTTCCTCTTATGGAAGGTGTGCGGATCTCCTCTTGATCCCTTTCCACTTATAGAAGGCGTGCGGATCTTCTCTTGATCCATTTCCTCTTATGGAAGGTGTGCGGATCTCCTCTCGATCCCTTTCCACTTATAGAAGGCGTGCGGATCTCCTCTTGATCTCTTTCCTCTTATAGAAGGCGTGCGGATCTCCTCTTGATCCCTTTCCTCTTATAGAAGGCGTGCGGATCTCCTCTTGATCCCTTTCCACTTATAGAAGGCCTGTGGATCTTTGTCTTGATCCCTTTCCACTTATAGAAGGCGTGCGGATCTGCTCTTGATCCCTTTCCACTTATAGAAGGCATGCGGATCTCCTCTTGATCCCTTTCCACTTATAGAAGGCGTGCGGATCTCCTCTTGATCCCTTTCCTCTTATAGAAGGCGTGCGGATCTCCTCTTGATCCCTTTCCACTTATAGAAGGCCTGTGGATCTTTGTCTTGATCCCTTTCCACTTATAGAAGGCGTGCGGATCTCCTCTTGAGCCCTTTCCACTTATAGAAGGCGTGCGGATCTCCTCTTGATCCCTTTCCTCTTATAGAAGGCGTGCGGATCTCCTCTTGATCCCTTTCCTCTTATAGAAGGTGTGCGGATCTCCTCTTGATCCCTTTCCACTTATAGAAGGCCTGTGGATCTTTGTCTTGATCCCTTTCCACTTATAGAAGGCGTGCGGATCTCCTCTTGAGCCCTTTCCACTTATAGAAGGCGTGCGGATCTCCTCTTGATCCCTTTCCTCTTATAGAAGGTGTGCGGATCTCCTCTTGATCCCTTTCCTCTTATAGAAGGTGTGCGGATCTCCTCTTGATCCCTTTCCTCTTATAGAAGGTGTGCGGATCTCCTCTTGATCCATTTCCTCTTATAGAAGGCGTGCGGATCTCCTCTTGATCCCTTTCCACTTATAGAAGGCGTGCGGATCTCCTCTTGATCCCTTTCCACTTATAGAAGGCGTGCGGATCTCCTCTTGATCCCTTTCCTCTTATAGAAGGTGTGCGGATCTCCTCTTGATCCCTTTCCTCTTATGGAAGGTGTGCGGATCTCCTCTTGATCCCTTTCCACTTATAGAAGGCGTGCGGATCTCCTCTTGATCCATTTCCACTTATAGAAGGCGTGCGGATCTCCTCTTGATCCATTTCCTCTTATAGAAGGCGTGCGGATCTCCTCTTGATCCCTTTCCACTTATAGAAGGCGCGCGGATCTTCTCTTGATCCATTTCCTCTTATGGAAGGTGTGTGGCTCTTCTCTTGATCCCTTTCCTTTTATAGACATCCTGCAGATCTTCTCTGTGAAACATCCAGTAGTAGTCCCCCATCATGTTCACGTTCCATCTACCTTGGTATCGTCGTTCCATCTCCCTGATATCCTGATGAAATCTCCTTGCTCTTCATTAACAGCACCAAGATTTTCAGGAAAGTCCAAATGGGAATGTAAAAAATGTAACTTCAAATTCATCAGACAACCCACGGCTTTGAAACGTTTCAGCATGTTGTCCACGATGGACTTACATTTTGGATCTTTGTTGTTACCTAGAAATTTCTTCACAACTTATTTAAAAGAAACCTAGTCCCTTTTCTCAACAGCTTTCATTTTTGTTTTGAATACATCGTCCTTCATGGAGTTTCCGAATATCCGGACCCACAAAAATGCCTTCCTTCAGTTTTGCTTCGAACAGTCCCTGAAAGTCTTTTCTTCTTTGGGTTGAGCCTTCAAACTGCTTAATCAGTCCAAGCTTAATGTGGAGTGGTGGCAGGAGAACTTTAGTGTGATCAACTAAACTTTCCGCAACTATGTTCTTGAGTACAGGTTACAAAGATGTTCTCGTTGGCCAACTAGTTGGAAGGATGTCTCAAGTGGAGACACCACAAGGCTCTGTCCTGGGCCCTGTGCTGTTCAACATCTTTATCAATGATTTAGATGAAGGAATTGAGGGTAAACTGATTAAATTTGCTGATGACACAAAGCTAGGAGGGATCACTTATACTAGAGAAGAGAGAGAGGATTCAAAAAGATCGAAACAAACTGGAACTGTGGGCAGAAACTAACAGAATGGTTTATAACAGGGAGAAATACAAAGTTCAACATCTGAATGAAAAAAAGCATATACAGAATGGGAGGAATAGGGCTAAGCAACAGCACGTGTGAAAGAGACTTGGGTATACTAATAGATCGCAGACTACACATGAGTCAACAGTGTGATGCAGCAGCAAAAAAGGCAAATACAATTCTGGGATGTATTAACAGAAGCACCCGGCCTAGATCACATGAAGTAGTTATACCCCTCTACTCCTCCTTGGTCAGACCTCATCTGGAATACAATGTCCAGTTCTAGGAGCCACATCTTAAAAAAAAAAGACATGAAGAAACTGGAGCAAGTTCAGAGAAGAGCGACCAGAATGGTGACCGGTCTCCAAATAATGTCCTATGGGGAATGGTTACAGGATTTGGGAATGTTTAGCTTGCAAAAGAGAAGACTGAGAGGAGACTTAATAGCTGACTAGAAATATCTCAAGGGCTGTCACACTGTAGAAGGATCAGCTTTATTCTCATTAGCACAAAGACAGACTAGAAGCAAAGGGATGAAACTGAAAGGGAGAAGATACAGATTAGATATTAGAAGACACTTTTTGACATTGAGGGTGAGCAATAAGTGGAACAGGCGGCCTCAAGAGGTGGTGAGTTCTCCTTCAAAGGAAGTCTTCACACAGAGGCTGAACAGACATCTGTCTGAGATGATTTAGTGAATCCTGCATTGAGCAGGGGGGTTGGACCAGATGACCCAGAGGTCCCTTCCAACTCTACCGTTATATGATTTTTTGGCTCCAGTGATGAGTCCCATCCTGGCTGTCCCATTCACACAAAAAGCATGGGTACTTCAGGTATCCCCCTTGTTGCCAAAGGAGCAAAGAGAGAACTTTCAGATCACCACATATTGACCATCCTTGATCCTCGTAGTTTCTTGAGAATAAAGTCTAAATTCTCATAGCTTTCCTCTAGTGCACAGAATGCATACAGGCACTGAAGCATACGTGCTGCCATTGTGCAGCAGCACAGCTTTTAGACTTTTTTTTTTGGATGAATCATTAAAAAGAGTCTCCACTGGCTCACAATTTACCCAATGTTAAATTTTTTCATCAGCCCAAGAACATCACTGCAATACAGTAGAGCACCGTCTTGAGAAGAATTTCCTTTTCTCTGCTTCTGTACCATGAAGTACAGGTACCAGGAGCGAGCAGGTTCTTTTCCTTTAGCCTACAGCCTCAAAGTTCTGCAGAATGTTTAAGAAGGTCCAAGTCCCTGACTAAATCATTTCATTTGAGCTGTGAAAAAAAGCCGTGGCTCACTGGGACCAGAGTGAAAGTCTTCGTCAGCATTCTGCTCTTCATGGTCTGAATCTTCTGGATGGTAAAGGGATAAGGTATTACTGGACCGTGAGGCAGAGGGCCAATGGCTGACGGGAGGTCCGGGTATATCATTACCTTCTCATTTTTAAGGTTGAATCCCTCCACGCTGCACGTACAACAGTAGCAGTCATCACTATGATTTCCCAGTTCCTCCAGATCGGCGGCCAAAACGAAAGCTCTTCCTTTCCTTTACACCACTGTCTCAGTTCTTCGGCACAAACAAAAGACACAACATGTGGGGCCCACAACTTGTCCTGATCACCTGGTTTTACACCACATTACGCAGAATACACATTGTCTAACAAAGTCTGTAATGTTCTTTTGTTGTTTCTTAACTACAAAACCAAAAATTTAGCAAAAGTTGTTGGGTGAATTACGACACCCATTTGTAGCCATTCTGATCACGTTGTTAGAAGAAGAAGCTTAGTCCACCACAACCACTAAATACTGAAAGGAATCGTGGTGAGCGGCGCTGCCACCCTCTTATAAACTGTCTACCGTGGTGAGCGGCGCTGCCACCCTCTTATAAACTGTCTACCGTGGTGAGCGGCGCTGCCACCCTCTTATAAACTGTCTACCATGGTGAGCAGCGCTGCCACCCTCTTATAAACTGTCTACCGTGGTGAGCGGCGCTGCCACCCTCTTATAAACTGTCTACCATGGTGAGCGGCGCTGCCACCCTCTTATAAACTGTCTACCGTGGTGAGCGGCGCTGCCACCCTCTTATAAACTGTCTACCATGGTGAGCAGCGCTGCCACCCTCTTATAAACTGTCTACCGTGGTGAGCGGCGCTGCCACCCTCTTATAAACTGTCTACCGTGGTGAGCGGCGCTGCCACCCTCTTATAAACTGTCTACCGTGGTGAGCGGCGCTGCCACCCTCTTATAAACTGTCTACCATGGTGAGCAGCGCTGCCACCCTCTTATAAACTGTCTACCGTGGTGAGCGGCGCTGCCACCCTCTTATAAACTGTCTACCATGGTGAGCGGCGCTGCCACCCTCTTATAAACTGTCTACCGTGGTGAGCGGCGCTGCCACCCTCTTATAAACTGTCTACCGTGGTGAGCGGCGCTGCCACCCTCTTATAAACTGTCTACCGTGGTGAGCGGCGCTGCCACCCTCTTATAAACTGTCTACCGTGGTGAGCGGCGCTGCCACCCTCTTATAAACTGTCTACCATGGTGAGCAGCGCTGCCACCCTCTTATAAACTGTCTACCGTGGTGAGCGGCGCTGCCACCCTCTTATAAACTGTCTACCATGGTGAGCGGCGCTGCCACCCTCTTATAAACTGTCTACCGTGGTGAGCGGCGCTGCCACCCTCTTATAAACTGTCTACCATGGTGAGCAGCGCTGCCACCCTCTTATAAACTGTCTACCGTGGTGAGCGGCGCTGCCACCCTCTTATAAACTGTCTACCGTGGTGAGCGGCGCTGCCACCCTCTTATAAACTGTCTACCGTGGTGAGCGGCGCTGCCATCCTCTTATAAACGGTCTACCGTGGTGAGCAGCGCTGCCACCCTCTTATAAACTGTCTACCGTGGTGAGCGGCGCTGCCACCCTCTTATAAACTGTCTACCGTGGTGAGCGGCGCTGCCACCCTCTTATAAACTGTCTACCGTGGTAAGCAGCGCTGCCATCCTCTTATAAACTGTCTACCATGGTGAGCAGCGCTGCCACCCTCTTATAAACTGTCTACCGTGGTGAGCGGCGCTGCCACCCTCTTATAAACTGTCTACCATGGTGAGCGGCGCTGCCACCCTCTTATAAACTGTCTACCGTGGTGAGCGGCGCTGCCACCCTCTTATAAACTGTCTACCATGGTGAGCAGCGCTGCCACCCTCTTATAAACTGTCTACCGTGGTGAGCGGCGCTGCCACCCTCTTATAAACTGTCTACCGTGGTGAGCGGCGCTGCCACCCTCTTATAAACTGTCTACCGTGGTGAGCGGCGCTGCCATCCTCTTATAAACGGTCTACCGTGGTGAGCGGCGCTGCCATCCTCTTATAAACGGTCTACCGTGGTGAGCAGCGCTGCCACGCTCTTATAAACTGTCTACCGTGGTGAGCAGCGCTGCCATCCTCTTATAAACTGTCTACCGTGGTGAGCAGCGCTGCCATCCTCTTATAAACTGTATACCGTGGTGCACGCTCTTATAAACGGTCTACCGTGGTGAGCGGCGCTGCCACCCTCTTATAAACTGTCTACCGTGGTGAGCAGCACTGCCACCCTCTTATAAACGGTCTACCGTGGTGAGCAGCGCTGCCACCCTCTTATAAACGGTCTACCGTGGTGAGCAGCGCTGCCACCCTCTTATAAACGGTCTACCGTGGTGAGCAGCGCTGCCACCCTCTTATAAACTGTCTACCGTGGTGAGCGGCGCTGCCACCCTCTTATAAACTGTCTACCGTGGTGAGCGGCGCTGCCACCCTCTTATAAACGGTCTACCGTGGTAAGCAGCGCTGCCATCCTCTTATAAACTGTCTACCGTGGTGCACGCTCTTATAAACGGTCTACCGTGGTGAGCAGCGCTGCCACGCTCTTATAAACTGTCTACCGTGGTGAGCAGCGCTGCCACGCTCTTATAAACTGTCTACCGTGGTGAGCAGCGCTGCCATCCTCTTATAAACTGTCTACCGTGGTGAGCAGCGCTGCCATCCTCTTATAAACTGTCTACCGTGGTGCACGCTCTTATAAACGGTCTACCGTGGTGAGCAGCGCTGCCATCCTCTTAAAAACGGTCTACCGTGGTGAGCAGCGCTGCCACCCTCTTATAAACTGTCTACCGTGGTGAGCGGCCCTGCCACCCTCTTATAAACTGTCTACCGTGGTGAGCGGCGCTGCCACCCTCTTATAAACTGTCTACCGTGGTGAGCGGCGCTGCCACCCTCTTATAAACTGTCTACCGTGGTGAGCGGCGCTGCCACCCTCTTATAAACTGTCTACCGTGGTGAGCAGCGCTGCCATCCTCTTATAAACGGTCTACCGTGGTGAGCAGCGCTGCCACCCTCTTATAAACTGTCTACCGTGGTGAGCGGCACTGCCACCCTCTTATAAACTGTCTACCGTGGTGAGCAGCACTGCCACCCTCTTATAAACGGTCTACCGTGGTGAGGAGCGCTGCCACCCTCTTATAAACGGTCTACCGTGGTGAGCAGCGCTGCCATCCTCTTATAAACGGTCTACCGTGGTGAGCGGCGCTGCCACCCTCTTATAAACGGTCTACCGTGGTGAGCAGCGCTGCCACCCTCTTATAAACTGTCTACCGTGGTGAGCAGCGCTGCCACCCTCTTATAAACTGTCTACCGTGGTGAGCAGCGCTGCCACCCTCTTATAAACTGTCTACCGTGGTGAGCGGCGCTGCCACCCTCTTATAAACGGTCTACCGTGGTGAGCAGCGCTGCCACCCTCTTATAAACTGTCTACCGTGGTGAGCGGCGCTGCCACCCTCTTATAAACTGTCTACCGTGGTGAGCAGCACTGCCACCCTCTTATAAACGGTCTACCGTGGTGAGCAGCGCTGCCATCCTCTTATAAACTGTCTACCGTGGTGCACGCTCTTATAAACGGTCTACCGTGGTGAGCAGCGCTGCCACGCTCTTATAAACTGTCTACCGTGGTGAGCAGCGCTGCCATCATCTTATAAACTGTATACCGTGGTGCACGCTCTTATAAACGGTCTACCGTGGTGAGCAGCGCTGCCACGCTCTTATAAACTGTCTACCGTGGTGAGCAGCGCTGCCATCCTCTTATAAACTGTCTACCGTGGTGAGCAGCGCTGCCATCCTCTTATAAACTGTATACCGTGGTGCACGCTCTTATAAACGGTCTACCGTGGTGAGCAGCGCTGCCACGCTCTTATAAACTGTCTACCGTGGTGAGCAGCGCTGCCATCCTCTTATAAACTGTCTACCGTGGTGAGCAGCGCTGCCATCCTCTTATAAACTGTCTACCGTGGTGCACGCTCTTATAAACGGTCTACCGTGGTGAGCAGCGCTGCCACGCTCTTATAAACTGTCTACCGTGGTGAGCGGCGCTGCCACCCTCTTATAAACTGTCTACCGTGGTGAGCAGCACTGCCACCCTCTTATAAACGGTCTACCGTGGTGAGCAGCGCTGCCATCCTCTTATAAACTGTCTACCGTGGTGCACGCTCTTATAAACGGTCTACCGTGGTGAGCAGCGCTGCCACCCTCTTATAAACTGTCTACCGTGGTGAGCGGCGCTGCCACCCTCTTATAAACTGTCTACCGTGGTGAGCAGCACTGCCACCCTCTTATAAACGGTCTACCGTGGTGAGCAGCGCTGCCATCCTCTTATAAACTGTCTACCGTGGTGCACGCTCTTATAAACGGTCTACCGTGGTGAGCAGCGCTGCCACCCTCTTATAAACTGTCTACCGTGGTGAGCGGCGCTGCCACCCTCTTATAAACTGTCTACCGTGGTGAGCAGCACTGCCACCCTCTTATAAACGGTCTACCGTGGTGAGCAGCGCTGCCATCCTCTTATAAACTGTCTACCGTGGTGCACGCTCTTATAAACGGTCTACCGTGGTGAGCAGCGCTGCCACGCTCTTATAAACTGTCTACCGTGGTGAGCAGCGCTGCCATCCTCTTATAAACTGTCTACCGTGGTGAGCAGCGCTGCCATCCTCTTATAAACTGTCTACCGTGGTGCACGCTCTTATAAACGGTCTACCGTGGTGAGCAGCGCTGCCACGCTCTTATAAACTGTCTACCGTGGTGAGCAGCGCTGCCATCCTCTTATAAACTGTCTACCGTGGTGAGCAGCGCTGCCATCCTCTTATAAACTGTCTACCGTGGTGCACGCTCTTATAAACGGTCTACCGTGGTGAGCAGCGCTGCCACGCTCTTATAAACTGTCTACCGTGGTGAGCAGCGCTGCCATCCTCTTATAAACTGTATACCGTGGTGCACGCTCTTATAAACGGTCTACCGTGGTGAGCAGCGCTGCCACCCTCTTATAAACTGTCTACCGTGGTGAGCGGCGCTGCCATCCTCTTATAAACGGTCTACCGTGGTGAGCAGCGCTGCCACCCTCTTATAAACGGTCTACCGTGGTGAGCGGCGCTGCCACCCTCTTATAAACTGTCTACCGTGGTGAGCGGCGCTGCCACCCTCTTATAAACTGTCTACCGTGGTGAGCAGCGCTGCCACGCTCTTATAAACTGTCTACCGTGGTGAGCAGCGCTGCCATCCTCTTATAAACTGTCTACCGTGGTGCACGCTCTTATAAACGGTCTACCGTGGTGAGCAGCGCTGCCATCCTCTTATAAACTGTCTACCGTGGTGAGCAGCGCTGCCATCCTCTTATAAACTGTATACCGTGGTGCACGCTCTTATAAACGGTCTACCGTGGTGAGCAGCGCTGCCACCCTCTTATAAACTGTCTACCGTGGTGAGCGGCGCTGCCATCCTCTTATAAACGGTCTACCGTGGTGAGCAGTGCTGCCACCCTCTTATAAACTGTCTACCGTGGTGAGCGGCGCTGCCATCCTCTTATAAACGGTCTACCGTGGTGAGCAGTGCTGCCACCCTCTTATAAACTGTCTACCGTGGTGAGCGGCGCTGCCACCCTCTTATAAACTGTCTACCGTGGTGAGCGGCGCTGCCACCCTCTTATAAACTGTCTACCGTGGTGAGCGGCGCTGCCACCCTCTTATAAACTGTCTACCGTGGTGAGCGGCGCTGCCACCCTCTTATAAACTGTCTACCGTGGTGAGCGGCGCTGCCACCCTCTTATAAACTGTCTACCGTGGTGAGCGGCGCTGCCACCCTCTTATAAACTGTCTACCGTGGTGAGCAGCACTGCCACCCTCTTATAAACTGTCTACCGTGGTGAGCGGCGCTGCCACCCTCTTATAAACTGTCTACCGTGGTGAGCGGCGCTGCCACCCTCTTATAAACTGTCTACCGTGGTGAGCAGCGCTGCCATCCTCTTATAAACTGTCTACCGTGGTGCACGCTCTTATAAACGGTCTACCGTGGTGAGCAGCGCTGCCATCCTCTTATAAACTGTCTACCGTGGTGAGCAGCGCTGCCACCCTCTTATAAACTGTCTACCGTGGTGAGCGGCGCTGCCACCCTCTTATAAACTGTCTACCGTGGTGAGCAGCGCTGCCATCCTCTTATAAACTGTATACCGTGGTGCACGCTCTTATAAACGGTCTACCGTGGTGAGCAGCGCTGCCACCCTCTTATAAACTGTCTACCGTGGTGAGCGGCGCTGCCATCCTCTTATAAACTGTCTACCGTGGTGAGCGGCGCTGCCACCCTCTTATAAACTGTCTACCGTGGTGAGCAGCGCTGCCACCCTCTTATAAACTGTCTACCGTGGTGAGCGGCGCTGCCACCCTCTTATAAACTGTCTACCGTGGTGAGCGGCGCTGCCACCCTCTTATAAACTGTCTACCGTGGTGAGCGGCGCTGCCACCCTCTTATAAACTGTCTACCGTGGTGAGCAGCGCTGCCACCCTCTTATAAACTGTCTACCGTGGTGAGCGGCGCTGCCACCCTCTTATAAACTGTCTACCGTGGTGAGCGGCGCTGCCACCCTCTTATAAACTGTCAACAAGGAAATCTGCCTTTACTGCCCACAGCAACCAATCACAGCGCAGCTTTCAGTTCTTATACCGCTGAGGTAAAATGAAAGCTGTGCTCTGATTGGATACTATTGATATACTCTTTGGAAGCTGAGATAAGAAAATCATCTCTGCCCACAGCAGCCAATCGCAGCACAGCGTCCATTTATTTCTAACCAATCTAATGACACCAAAATTATCTCCCAGTCACGCAAAGGGGTCAAAGTATGGTGTAGGAAAAATCCTATTGAGTCAGTTCTTGTGAAAAAACTGCACGATGGAATTTTTTCGATATTTTTTACTGAGTTCAGAGATCGAAAGTTTAAAAAAAAAAAAATCACCTTTTACTTTTCAAACAATTTTAGCCTTGCAGACCTGTGTAATTACTGACCAGCACATCTGCTGCAGAGCAGCGGCCGATGACCCGGGCCGGTCCGTACACGGGGACACCAGAACGTGCCGGCCACGTGAGTCCATGTGATGTGCCGAGGCCCCCTGACCGCAGACAACAAGAAAGCCTCTGATTCAGACGGAAAGAAAGATGTCACAAGAGTAAATTCACATGATGCAGATCTCATCTCTGTTTATCTGATCAGCGTAGTCTAAACGGCAATCACACGGATAACCGCAGGCCCAGAAATCACAGAAACGTCTGCAGCAAACCTGTCGTGTGTGAAGAGGCCCTGACAAGAGAGGAGATCATCAGACACATGAAGCTGATCAAGAGAATGGCAAGAGTGTGCAAAGCAGTCATCAAAGCAAAAGGCGGCTACTGTGAAGACCCTAGAATATAAGACATATTTTCACTTGTTTCACACTTTTTTGTTAAGTATATAATTCCACATGTGGTAATTCATAGTTTTGATGCCTTCAGTGTGAATGTACAATTTTCATAGTCATGAAAATACAGAAAAATCTTTAAATGAGAAGGTGTGTCCAAACTTTTGGTCTGTACTGTAATATATATATATATACACACAGACACACACAAATACCTCGCAATGTTCGGATTAATATTTTTATAATAATTAGTACACCTGGTATCGTTTCCTTTACACGTCACAAATATGCATTGCTTTGTGTTGTGTCACAGAAAATCCCAATAACATACATTTACATTTGTGGTGTAACGTGAAGAATGAGGAAAAGTTCACAGGGTATGAAAACTTTTTCAAGGCGCTGTGTGTATATTATATATAGCCTTCTAAATTGTTTCCAGGGGGCAGTTTGGCTTCTCCTTACTTCTATCCAGACTCCCTCGATACTGAAGCAGCGCCCCCCTCTGGCGGACATACTGCAGGCAGGTTAGGTTGTTGCACCTGCCGAGTCGGCAATCGAATAATCAGCATTATTGTCAGGTAACGGACTGGAGCCCCTGGGAACAGCGGGACGCCAGGTCTATGAGGCAGCGCAGCCGCGCCGGACTGGGGAGGAATCAGTCACAGCGTCCCTGGAGGAGGCGAGGATGAGCAGAGTCGTCCACGATGGATTTACAGCTTCAATATTGTATAACCCAACACCACGAATCCTCTGGTGGGAGAAGATGAAGTCGTCTGAAACGGCCTCTAAACCATCTCCATAAAGCTGGAATGCCTGGCAGGGAGCTGCCAGTGACAGCCACGTCCCTGTGACAGCAGTAACCCTACGCCCTACAGCGTTTCTGCCTCCGACCCGGCAGCCTCCGTTGTCTGCTGGGCCACCCAGAAGTCCAGGCGTTAGCCACACAGCTCACCTGTACGGCCAGGCATGGCATGAGCCCCAGCGGGAGCACACGGGGGAGAGGCTGTCCACACATGTGAGCCCCGATAACGGGGGCTAGCGGTCCACAGAAAACAAACGATGTGAAGACTCCTGGCAGAACGGCATCGACATTAATGAGACATTGCTAGAAGGCGTTACATGCTATAATGGAGACCCCCTCTATTACTACATGGCTACCCCCCCAGTACACACACCACTGCCCCTCCCTGTTATACACCCCTCACTCCATCACTATACCCCCGATATACACCCATCACTATACCCCCGATATACACCCATCACTATACCCCCCGTTATACACCCCTCACCCCATCAGTATACTCCCGTTATACACCCCTCACCCCATCAGTATACACCCCTCACTCCATCACTATACCCCCGATATACACCCATCACTATACCCCCGATATACACCCATCACTATACCCCCCGTTATACACCCCTCACCCCATCACTATACCCCCGTTATACACCCCTCACCCCATCAGTATACACCCCTCACTCCATCACTATACCCCCGATATACACCCATCACTATACCCCCGATATACACCCATCACCCCATCACTATATCCCCCGTTATACACCCCTCACCCCATCACTATACTCCCGTTATACACCCCTCACCACATCACTATACCCCCCGTTATACACCCCTCACCCCATCAGTATACCCCCGTTATACACCCCTCACCCCATCACTATACCCCCCGTTATACACCCCTCACCCCATCAGTATACACCCTTCACCATACCCCCCTATTATACACCCCTCACCATACCCCCCATTATACACCCCTCACCCCATCACTATACACCCCTCACCCCATCACTATACCCCCCAATATACACCCATCATTATACCCCCCCGTTATACACCCCTTACCCCATCAGTATACCCCCCGTTATACACCCCTCACCCCATCAGTATACACCTCTCACCCCATCAGTATACCCCCATTATACACCCCTCACCCCATCACTATACCCCCGTTATACAGCCCTCACTCCATCACTATACCCCCAGTTATACACCCCTCATCCCATCAGTATACCCCCGTTATACACCCCTCACCCCATCAGTATACACCCCTCAGCCCATCACTATACCCCCATTATACACCCCTCACCCCATCACTATACATCCCTCACTCCATCACTATACCCCCGATATACACCCATCACCCCATCACTATACCCCCCGTTATACACCCCTCACCCCATCAGTATACACCCCTCACCCCATCACTATACCCCCATTATACACCCCTCACCCCATCACTATACCCCCTATACACTCCTCACCCCATCACTATACCCCCCGTTATACACCCCATCACTATACCCCGTTATACACCCCTCACCCCATCACTATACCCCCGATATACACCCCTCACCCCATCACTATACCCCCCGATATACACCCCTCACCCCATCACTATACCCCCCGATATACACCCCTCACCCCATCACTATACCCCCCGTTATACACCCTCACCCCATCACTATACCCCCGTTATACACCCCTCACCCCATCACTATACCCCCGTTATACACCCCTCACCCCATCAGTATACATCCCTCACCCCATCACTATACCCCCGTTATACACCCCTCACTCCATCACTATACCCCCCATTATAACACCCCTCACCCTATCGATATACACCCCTTACCCTATGACTATACCCCCCGATATACACCCCTCACCCTATCACTATACCCCCTGATATAAACCCCTCACCCCATCACTATACCCCCCGATATACATCCCTCACCCCATCACTATATACCCCACCACCCGTTATACACCCCTCACCCTATCACTATACACCCCCCCACTCCCCTCATTATACACCCCCTCACCCTATCACTATACACAATACTGCCCCTCCCCCGTTATACACCCCGCCACCCCCAATATACACCCCGCCAGCCCAGTTATACACCCTTCACCCCATCACTATACACCCCTTCACTCCCCGTTGTACACCCCAATATTCACCCCTCACCCCATCACTATGCACCCCGCCACCCCTTGTTATACACTTTACAACAATGACCCTAATAATAAATGCCAGAGGCAATTAACCGCGCACTCCGCCCGTCACACGAGGATTTTCTGCTGCCTCCAGATGGGGTCACGGTTCGCAGCCAGACCCCGATGTTTGCTCTGGGTCAAATGTGCCGGTCACTCCTGTCCATTTCCTGTGACATCCATTAACCCTTTGTGCAGATACAAATCCATCCTGACAACACAGAGCCATTAAAGAGCAGGGAACACGGTCAATTATGCAGAACGTCTCACCGCTCCGATACTGAACACGTGGCAATGATCTTGTCACTTTATCAAAGGGGATAAATAACAGTCTGATGAAAAGGAGGCAGCTGACAGTGGGGGGCGCCACTGTCCACAGCACCTTAACCCTTCACATACTGCACTGGGAGCAATCTACACATAGCGAGTAGACTAATGACCAGCCATCAACAGGGGCTTCAGATTATACAAGGAGAGCGCCCACAAAAGGGCAGAGGGTGTGCTGCGCAGACGGGAGAGTGTGGGGAAAAGAGCTGCCAGAAAGCGAAGTGGCGGGATGCAGATCAGACATATTGGGGAGGTAATGGGGGCACAGAGGTGCAGCATCGTACGTCTGGTGCCTGCTGGATGTCTATTACGGACCACCCAGGGGGGACCACTTCTCGCCTCCTGTCCTGGGCTCAGTGTCATTAGCTGCGGCTCCGCTCATTTATATTCATAGAGTTAGGAGATGAGGAGAATTACATGGAGGCTGATGCTCCCCAGGATCCAGAGCGGAGGATCAGGAACAGTGTCAGGACTTCAGGAGCAGAGCCGCCTCACCGAGCCAACCCGCTACTCCTGTTACTGGAGGCTGAGCTCCTGGGCACAAGGATGATGGGAGTGATACTTTCTGCCATACGGAGGTTGGGATAGTAGGAGTGATACTCAGGCTGCGAGCTCCTGGGGCCACCGCTGGCCACACACAGTCACACGAATGGAAGCTGATGTGAGGGCCGTTCTGTCATCACCAGCCATCAATGTCCGAGAGAAGCGGAGAAGAGACAAAGCTGCAAAAGGGAAGGGGGCAAGAAGAACAGACGTGGAGGGAGAGCGCAGGAGGCGTCTTCTGGTCTCACGGGACGTCCTCAGACCTCCACACGGGGGTCTCTGGGGCATAACGGCAAGAAGCAGCAATAAGCAGACACAATGCCCCGCAAAGATGATGAGGCAGCCATGTGTGAGGGAGATTAGTGCCGGCGCAGAGAACAGAAGTTTCATGAGCCCACGGGCAACCCCAGTCCACACAGCAGGGCTGGCAAAGCAGGGGCAACAACAGCTGGCCAACTTACTGTACGTCCATCAGCCTCAACCGGACCCCAAAATAATAGCTGTAACGTTTGCTGCCCCAAAGTACAGTGTGTGCAGCAACCACAAGGCACCGTCCCACCTGCATGTCTGTGTACCCCACCACCCACCGCAGCCGCTGTGTACCCCAACCATCATCTGCTATACACCAGGATCTCCATGCAATCAGCTCTTCCCCTGGATCCACTACAGTCAGTGTCTATCACCTCCCAAGTCACCTGTCCATTCCCAGGGTCCCCCTCCGCAGTCACCGGCCCATCCCCAGGGTCCCCCTCCGCAGTCACCTGTCCATCCCCAGGGTCCCGCTCGGCAGTCACCTGTCCATCCCCAGGGTCCCGCTCGGCAGTCACCTGTCCATCCCCAGGGTCCCGCTCCGCTGTCACCTGTCCATCCCCAGGGTCCCCCTCCGCAGTCACCGGCCCATCCGCAGGGTCCCCCTCCGCAGTCACCTATCCATCCCCAGGGTCCCGCTCGGCAGTCACCTGTCCATCCCCAGGGTCCCGCTCCGCTGTCACCTGTCCATCCCCAGGGTCCCGCTCCGCTGTCACCTGTCCATCCCCAGGGTCCCCCTCCGCAGTCACCGGCCCATCCGCAGGGTCCCGCTCCGCTGTCACCTGTCCATCCCCAGGGTCCCCCTCCGCAGTCACCGGCCCATCCGCAGGGTCCCGCTCCGCTGTCACCTGTCCATCCCCAGGGTCCCCCTCCGCAGTCACCTATCCATCCCCAGGGTCCCCCTCCGCAGTCACCTGTCCATCCCCAGGGTCCAGCTCCGCAGTCACCTATCCATCCCCAGGGTCCCCCTCCGCAGTCACCTGTCCATCCCCAGCGTCCCCCTCCGCAGTCACCTGTCCATCCCCAGGCTACCCCTCCGCTGTCACCTGTCCATCCCCAGAGCCCCCCTCCGCAGTCACCTGTCCATCATCAGGGTCCCCCTCCGCTGTCACCTGTCCATCCCCAGAGCCCCCCTCCGCAGTCACCTGTCCATCCCCAGGGTCCCCCTCCGCAGTCACCTGTCCATCCCCAGGGTCCAGCTCCGCAGTCACCTATCCATCCCCAGGGTCCCCCTCCGCAGTCACCTATCCATCCCCAGCGTCCCCCTCCGCAGTCACCTGTCCATCCCCAGGCTACCCCTCCGCTGTCACCTGTCCATCCCCAGAGCCCCCCTCCGCAGTCACCTGTCCATCATCAGGGTTCCCCTCCGCTGTCACCTGTCCATCCCCAGAGCCCCCCTCCGCAGTCACCTGTCCATCATCAGGGTCCCCCTCCGCAGTCACCTGTCCATCATCAGGGTCCCCCTCCGCTGTCACCTGTCCATCCCCAGCGCCCCCCTCCGCAGTCACCTGTCCAGCTTCCCCTCCTGCCATGCTGCACGCACCGTGTCCTCCGCGCAGGGCGCTGGGCGTCCGGTATATGGAGACGGGCTCCGGGTGATGGTGCGCTCTCCCTCCGTGGTAGGTCCGGGCAGAGGTGCTCAGAACACAAATCCACAGTAGCGACCAGAGCGGAAGCGCAGCCGGCGCGCAGCCAGGGCGCATCGTCTCAGCGCAGCGCCAGGCGCTCGGGGCTCATGGTCCCAGCTCCCGGCAGCCGCTCCTCGTCCAGTCCGCACTTGGCTCCATGTCGCCCGGTGACTCCCGCACCCGCCAGGTGCCCGCACGGACTGCGCCGCTCAGGTGCGCTCAGGAGCTCTGACTGCCCGCTGGGCGTGGTATGCAAATAGCAGCGCGCCTCCTGACCAATCACCGGCGAGACTACGGCTCGTAATTAACCCGCTCTTGTCCGCTAAACTAAGCGCCCGCAGTGAACCGCGCTGGGGGAAGGGGGAAACAGAGACCCCGGGAAAAGAGAAGGCTGAGAAAGGGGGAGCAGAGATAAAGAGGGGGGAAACAGAGATAAAGAGGGGGGAAACAGAGATAAAGAGGGGGGAAACAGATAAAGAGGGGGGAGCAGAGATAAAGAGGGGGGGAGCAGAGATAAAGAGGGGGGAGCAGAGATAAAGAGGGGGGAAACAGAGATAAAGAGGGGGGGGCAGAGATAAAGAGGGGGGAAACAGAGATAAAGAGGGGGGGAACAGAGATAAAGAGGGGGGGAGCAGAGATAAAGAGGGGGGGAGCAGAGATAAAGAGGGGGGAGCAGAGATAAAGAGGGGGGAAACAGAGATAAAGAGGGGGGGGCAGAGATAAAGAGGGGGGAAACAGAGATAAAGAGGGGGGAGCAGAGATAAAGAGGGGGGAAACAGAGATAAAGAGGGGGGAGCAGAGATAAAGAGGGGGGAACAGAGATAAAGAGGGGGGAGCAGAGATAAAGAGGGGGGAGCAGAGATAAAGAGGGGGGGAACAGAGATAAAGAGGGGGGGAGCAGAGATAAAGAGGGGGGAACAGAGATAAAGAGGGGGGGAGCAGAGATAAAGAGGGGGGAAACAGAGATAAAGAGGGGGGAACAGAGATAAAGAGGGGGGAAACAGAGATAAAGAGGGGGGGAGCAGAGATAAAGAGGGGGGAGCAGAGATAAAGAGGGGGGAAACAGAGATAAAGAGGGGGGGAAACAGAGATAAAGAGGGGGGAGCAGAGATAAAGAGGGGGGAAACAGAGATAAAGAGGGGGGAGCAGAGATAAAGAGGGGAACAGAGATAAAGAGGGGGGAGCAGAGATAAAGAGGGGGGAGCAGAGATAAAGAGGGGGGAAACAGAGATAAAGAGGGGGGAAACAGAGATAAAGAGGGGGGAGCAGAGATAAAGAGGGGGGAAACAGAGATAAAGAGGGGGGAGCAGAGATAAAGAGGGGGGAAACAGAGATAAAGAGGGGGGAGCAGAGATAAAGAGGGGGAACAGAGATAAAGAGGGGGGAGCAGAGATAAAGAGGGGGGAGCAGAGATAAAGAGGGGGGGAAACAGAGATAAAGAGGGGGAGCAGAGATAAAGAGGGGGGAGCAGAGATAAAGAGGGGGGAACAGAGATAAAGAGGGGGGAAACAGAGATAAAGAGGGGGGGAGCAGAGATAAAGAGGGGGGAAACAGAGATAAAGAGGGGGGAGCAGAGATAAAGAGGGGGGAAACAGAGATAAGAGGGGGGAGCAGAGATAAAGAGGGGGGAACAGAGATAAAGAGGGGGGAAACAGAGATAAAGAGGGGGGGAGCAGAGATAAAGAGGGGGGAGCAGAGATAAAGAGGGGGGAGCAGAGATAAAGAGGGGGGGACAGAGATAAAGAGGGAGCAGAGATAAAGAGGGGGAGCAGACATAAAGAGGGGGGAAACAGAGATAAAGAGGGGGGAAACAGATAAAGAGGGGGAGCAGAGATAAAGAGGGGGGAGCAGAGATAAAGAGGGGGGAAACAGAGATAAAGATGGGGGGAGCAGAGATAAAGAGGGGGGAAACAGAGATAAAGAGGGGGGGAGCAGACATAAAGAGGGGAACAGAGATAAAGAGGGGGGAAACAGAGATAAAGAGGGGGAGCAGAGATAAAGAGGGGGAAACAGAGATAAAGAGGGGGGAAACAGAGATAAAGAGGGGGGAGCAGAGATAAAGAGGGGGGAAACAGAGATAAAGAGGGGGAGCAGAGATAAAGAGGGGGAGCAGAGATAAAGAGGGGGGAAACAGAGATAAAGAGGGGGGGAGCAGAGATAAAGAGGGGGGAGCAGAGATAAAGAGGGGGGGAACAGAGATAAAGAGGGGGGAGCAGAGATAAAGAGGGGGGAGCAGAGATAAAGAGGGGGGAGCAGAGATAAAGAGGGGGGAGCAGAGATAAAGAGGGGGGGAACAGAGATAAAGAGGGGGGAGCAGAGATAAAGAGGGGGGAACAGAGATAAAGAGGGGGGAAACAGAGATAAAGAGGGGGGGAGCAGAGATAAAGAGGGGGGGAGCAGAGATAAAGAGGGGGGGAGCAGAGATAAAGAGGGGGGGAGACAGAGATAAAGAGGGGGGGAGCAGAGATAAAGAGGGGGGAACAGAGATAAAGAGGGGGGAAACAGAGATAAAGAGGGGGGAGCAGAGATAAAGAGGGGGAAACAGAGATAAAGAGGGGGGAACAGAGATAAAGAGGGGGGAGCAGAGATAAAGAGGGGGGAACAGAGATAAAGAGGGGGGGAGCAGAGATAAAGAGGGGGGAAACAGAGATAAAGAGGGGGAGCAGAGATAAAGAGGGGGAACAGAGATAAAGAGGGGGGAAACAGAGATAAAGAGGGGGGAGCAGAGATAAAGAGGGGGAAACAGAGATAAAGAGGGGGGGAGCAGAGATAAAGAGGGGGGAGCAGAGATAAAGAGGGGGAACCAGAGATAAAGAGGGGGGGAGCAGAGATAAAGAGGGGGGAACAGAGATAAAGAGGGGGAAACAGAGATAAAGAGGGGGGAGCAGAGATAAAGAGGGGGAAAACAGAGATAAAGAGGTGGGAACAGAGATAAAGAGGGGGGACAGAGATAAAGGGGGGGGAGCAGAGATAAGAGAGGGGGAACAGAGATAAAGAGGGGGGAGCAGAGATAAAGAGGGGGGAACAGAGATAAAGAGGGGGGAAACAGATAAAGAGGGGGGAGCAGAGATAAAGAGGGGGAACAGAGATAAAGAGGGGGGAAACAGAGATAAAGAGGGGGGAGCAGAGATAAAGAGGGAGGGAAACAGAGATAAAAGGGGGAAACAGAGATAAGAAGGGGAAACAGAGATAAAGAGGGGGGGAGCAGAGATAAAGAGGGGGGAGCAGAGATAAAGAGGGGGGAAACAGAGATAAAGAGGGGGGAACAGAGATAAAGAGGGGGGAGCAGAGATAAAGAGGGGGGAGCAGAGATAAAGAGGGGGGGGGCAGAGATAAAGAGGGGGGGGGAGCAGAGATAAAGAGGGGGAGCAGAGATAAAGAGGGGGGGAACAGAGATAAAGAGGGGGGAAACAGAGATAAAGAGGGGGAGCAGAGATAAAGAGGGGGAAACAGAGATAAAGAGGGGGTAAACAGAGATAAAGAGGGGGGAGCAGAGATAAAAAGGGGGGACAGAGATAAAGAGGGGGGAAACAGAGATAAAGAGGGGGAACAGAGATAAAGAGGGGGGGAGCAGAGATAAAGAGGGGGGAACAGAGATAAAGAGGGGGGGAAGGCAGAGAAAAGAGGGGGAAGGATAAAGAGGGGGGAGCAGAGATAAAGAGGGGGGAGCAGAGATAAAGAGGGGGGAAACAGAGATAAAGAGGGGGGGAACAGAGATAAAGAGGGGGGAGCAGAGATAAAGAGGGGGAAACAGAGATAAAGAGGGGGGAAACAGAGATAAAGAGGGGGGGAACAGAGATAAAGAGGGGGGGAACAGAGATAAAGAGGGGGAGCAGAGATAAAGAGGGGGAGCAGAGATAAAGAGGGGGGAGCAGAGATAAAGAGGGGGGAGCAGAGATAAAGAGGGGGGAAACAGACATAAAGAGGGGGGAAACAGAGATAAAGAGGGGGAAACAGAGATAAAGAGGGGGGAGCAGAGATAAAGAGGGGGAAACAGAGATAAAAGAGGGGGGAGCAGAGATAAAGAGGGGGGGAGCAGAGATAAAGAGGGGGGACACAGAGATAAAGAGGGGGGAGCAGAGATAAAGACAGGAGCAGCAGAGATAAAGAGGGGGAGCAGAGATAAAGAGGGGGGGAGCAGAGATAAAGAGGGGGGAAACAGAGATAAAGAGGGGGGGACAGAGATAAAGAGGGGGGGAGCAGAGATAAAGAGGGGGGGAGCAGAGATAAAGAGGGGGAGCAGAGATAAAGAGGGGGGAGCAGAGATAAAGAGGGGGGGAGCAGAGATAAAGAGGGGGGAGCAGAGATAAAGAGGGGGGAAACAGAGATAAAGAGGGGACAGATATAAAGAGGGGGGGAAACAGAGATAAAGAGGGGGGAGCAGAGATAAAGAGGGGGGAGCAGAGATAAAGAGGGGGGAAACAGAGATAAAGAGGGGGGAGCAGAGATAAAGAGGGGGGGAGCAGAGATAAAGAGGGGGGAGAGCAGAGATAAAGAGGGGGGAGCAGAGATAAAGAGGGGGGAGCAGAGATAAAGAGGGGGGAGCAGAGATAAAGAGGGGGGAGCAGAGATAAAGAGGGGGGAGCAGAGATAAAGAGGGGGGAAACAGAGATAAAGAGGGGGAGCAGAGATAAAGACAGGGAGGCAGCAGAGATAAAGAGGGGGGGGCAGAGATAAAGAGGGGGGAGCAGAGATAAAGAGGGGGGAACAGAGATAAATAGGGGGGGAGCAGAGATAAAGAGGGGGGAGCAGAGATAAAGAGAGGGGAGCAGAGATAAAGGGGGGGGCAGAGATAAAGAGGGGGGGAAACAGAGATAAAGAGGGGGGAAACAGAGATAAAGAGGGGGAAACAGAGATAAAGAGGGGGGGAAGCAGAGATAAAGAGGGGGGAGCAGAGATAAAGAGGGGGGAGCAGAGATAAAGAGGGGGAAACAGAGATAAGAGGGGGGGAGCAGAGATAAAGAGGGGGGAGCAGAGATAAAGAGGGGGGAAACAGAGATAAAGAGGGGAAACAGAGATAAAGAGGTGGGAAACAGAGATAAAGAGGGGGGGGCAGAGATAAAGAGGGGGGAAACAGAGATAAAGAGGGGGGAGCAGAGATAAAGAGGGGGGAGCAGAGATAAAGAGGGGGGAGCAGAGATAAAGAGGGGGGGCAGAGATAAAGAGGGGGGGGGCAGAGATAAAGAGGGGGGAGCAGAGATAAAGAGGGGGGGAGCAGAGATAAAGAGGGGGGAGCAGAGATAAAGAGGGGGGAGCAGAGATAAAGAGGGGGGGGGCAGAGATAAAGAGGGGGGGGAGCAGAGATAAAGAGGGGGGGGAGCAGAGATAAAGCAGGGGAGCAGAGATAAAGAGGGGGAGCAGAGATAAAGAGGGGGAGCAGAGATAAAGAGGGGGGGGAGGCAGAGAAAGGGGGGGGAGCAGAGATAAAGGGGGGAAACAGAGATAAAGAGGGGGGAGCAGAGATAAAGAGGGGGGAGCAGAGATAAAGAGGGGGGGAGCAGAGATAAGAGGGGGGGAGCAGAGATAAAGAGGGGGGAGCAGAGATAAAGAGGGGGGAAGCAGAGATAAAGAGGGGGAAGCAGAGATAAAGAGGGGGGGAGCAGAGATAAAGAGGGGGGAGAGCAGAGATAAAGAGGGGGGGAGCAGAGATAAAGAGGGGGGAGCAGAGATAAAGAGGGGGGAGCAGAGATAAAGAGGGGGGAGCAGAGATAAAGAGGGGGGGAGCAGAGATAAAGAGGGGGGAGCAGAGATAAAGGAGGGGGGAACAGAGATAAAGAGGGGGGAGCAGAGATTAAAGACAGGAGCAGCAGAGATAAAGAGGGGGGAGCAGAGATAAAGAGGGGGGAGCAGAGATAAAGAGGGGGGAAACAGAGATAAAGAGGGGGGGAGCAGAGATAAAGAGGGGGGAGCAAAGATAAAGAGGGGGGGAGCAGAGATAAAGAGGGGGGAGCAGAGATAAAGAGGGGGGGAGCAGAGATAAAGAGGGGGGCAGAGATAAAGAGGGGGGGAGCAGAGATAAAGAGGGGGGAAACAGGATAAAGAGGGGACAGATATAAAGAGGGGGGAAACAGAGATAAAGAGGGGGGAGCAGAGATAAAGAGGGGGGAGCAGAGATAAAGAGGGGGGAAACAGAGATAAAGAGGGGGGAGCAGAGATAAAGAGGGGGGGCAGAGATAAAGAGGGGGGAGAGCAGAGATAAAGAGGGGGGGAGCAGAGATAAAGAGGGGGGGAGCAGAGATAAAGAGGGGACAGATATAAAGAGGGGGGAAACAGAGATAAAGAGGGGGGAGCAGAGATAAAGAGGGGGGAGCAGAGATAAAGAGGGGGGAAACAGAGATAAAGAGGGGGAGCAGAGATAAAGAGGGGGGGAGCAGAGATAAAGAGGGGGGAGAGCAGAGATAAAGAGGGGGGGAGCAGAGATAAAGAGGGGGAGAGCAGAGATAAGAGGGGGGGAGCAGAGATAAAGAGGGGGGGGCAGAGATAAAGAGGGGGGAAACAGAGATAAAGAGGGGGGAGCAGAGATAAAGACAGGAGCAGCAGAGATAAAGAGGGGGGAGCAGAGATAAAGAGGGGGGAGCATAGATAAAGAGGGGGGAACAGAGATAAAGAGGGGGGAGCAGACAAAGCAGAGATAAGAGGGGGAGCAGAGATAAAGAGGGGGGAGCAGAGATAAAGAGGGGGGAGAGCAGAGATAAAGAGGGGAGGAGCAGAGATAAAGAGGGGGGGAGCAGAGATAAAGAGGGGGGGAAACAGAGATAAAGAGGGGGGAGCAGAGATAAAGACAGGAGCAGCAGAGATAAAGAGGGGGGAGCAGAGATAAAGAGGGGGGAGCAGAGATAAAGAGGGGGGAAACAGAGATAAAGAGGGGGGAGCAGAGATAAAGAGGGGGGGAGCAGAGATAAAGAGGGGGGAGCAGAGATAAAGAGGGGGGAGCAGAGATAAAGAGGGGGGAGCAGAGATAAGAAGGGGGAACAGAGATAAAGAGGGGGGAAACAGAGATAAAGAGGGGGACAGAGATAAAGAGGGGGAGCAGAGATAAAGAGGGGGGAAACAGAGATAAAGAGGGGGGAGCAGAGATAAAGAGGGGGGGAGCAGAGATAAAGAGGGGGGAGCAGAGATAAAGAGGGGGGGGAGCAGAGATAAAGAGGGGGGAGGCAGAGATAAAGAGGGGGGGAGCAGAGATAAAGAGGGGGGAGCAGAGATAAAGAGGGGGGGAGCAGAGATAAAGAGGGGGGAGCAGAGATAAAGAGGGGGGAGCAGAGATAAAGAGGGGGGGAGCAGAGATAAAGAGGGGGGGAAGCAGAGATAAAGAGGGGGGAGCAGAGATAAAGAGGGGGAGCAGAGATAAAGAGGGGGGAGCAGAGATAAAGCAGGGGGGAGCAGAGATAAAGAGGGGGGAGCAGAGATAAAGAGGGGGAGCAAGATAAAGAGGGGGGAAGCAGAGATAAAGAGGGGGGAGCAGAGATAAAGAGGGGGGAGCAGAGATAAAGAGGGGGGAGCAGAGATAAAGAGGGGGGAGCAGAGATAAAGAGGGGGGAGCAGAGATAAAGAGGGGGGAGCAGAGATAAAGAGGGGGGAGCAGAGATAAAGAGGGGGGAAACAGAGATAAAGAGGGGGGAGCAGAGTAAAGAGGGGGGAGCAGAGATAAAGAGGGGGAGAGCAGAGATAAAGAGGGGGGGAGCAGAGATAAAGAGGGGGGAGCAGAGATAAAGAGGGGGGAGCAGAGATAAAGAGGGGGGAGCAGAGATAAAGAGGGGGGAGCAGAGATAAAGAGGGGGGAGCAGAGATAAAGAGGGGGGAGCAGAGATAAAGAGGGGGGGAGCAGAGATAAAGAGGGGGGAAACAGAGATAAAGAGGGGGGAGCAGAGATAAAGACAGGAGCAGCAGAGATAAAGAGGGGGGGAGCAGAGATAAAGAGGGGGTAGCAGAGAAAAGAGGGGGGAAACAGAGATAAATAGGGGGGGAGCAGAGATAAAGAGGGGGGGAGCAGAGATAAAGAGGGGGGAGCAGAGATAAAGAGGGGGGAGCAGAGATAAAGAGGGGGGGGAGCAGAGATAAAGAGGGGGGGAGCAGAGATAAAGAGGGGGGAAACAGAGATAAAGAGGGGACAGATATTAAAGAGGGGGGAAACAGAGATAAAGAGGGGGGAGCAGAGATAAAGAGGGGGGAGCAGAGATAAAGAGGTGGGAGCAGAGATAAAGAGGGGACAGATATAAAGAGGGGGGGGCAGAGATAAAGAGGGGGGAGCAGAGATAAGAAGGGGGGAGCAGAGATAAAGAGGGGGGAGCAGAGATAAAGAGGGGGGGAGCAGAGATAAAGAGGGGGGAGCAGAGATAAAAGAGGGGGGAGCAGAGATAAAGAGGGGGGAAACAGAGATAAAGAGGGGGGAGCAGAGATAAAGAGGGGGGGAGCAGAGATAAAGGGGGGAGCAGAGATAAAGAGGGGGGGAACAGAGATAAAGAGGGGGGGAAACAGAGATAAAGAGGGGGAAACAGAGATAAAGAGGGGGAGCAGAGATAAAGAGGGGGAAGCAGAGATAAAGAGGGGGGGAGCAGAGATAAAGAGGGGGGAGCAGAGATAAAGAGGGGGGAGCAGAGATAAAGAGGGGGAAACAGAGATAAAGAGGGGGGAGCAGAGATAAAGAGGGGGGGCAGAGATAAAGAGGGGGGAGCAGAGATAAAGAGGGTGGAAACAGAGATAAAGAGGGGGGGGAGCAGAGATAAAGAGGGGGAAGCAGAGATAAAGAGGGGGGAGCAGAGATAAAGAGGGGGGGAGCAGAGATAAAGAGGGGGGAGCAGAGATAAAGAGGGGGGAGCAGAGATAAAGAGGGGGAAACAGAGATAAAGAGGGGGGGAGCAGAGATAAAGAGGGGGGGAGCAGAGATAAAGAGGGGGGAAACAGAGATAAAGAGGGGGGGAGCAGAGATAAAGAGGGGGAAGCAGAGATAAAGAGGGGGAGCAGAGATAAAGAGGGGGGAGCAGAGATAAAGAGGGGGGGAGCAGGAGATAAAGAGGGGGGAGCAGAGATAAAGAGGGGGGAAACAGAGATAAAGAGGGGGGGAGCAGAGATAAAGGGAAACAGAGAGGGGGGAAACAGAGATAAAGAGGGGGGAGCAGAGATAAAGAGGGGGGAGCAGAGATAAAGAGGGGGGAGCAGAGATAAAGAGGGGGGGAGCAGAGATAAAGGGGGGAGCAGAGATAAAGAGGGGGAGCAGAGATAAAGAGGGGGGAGCAGAGATAAAGAGGGGGGAAACAGAGATAAAGAGGGGGGAGCAGAGATAAAGAGGGGGGAGCAGAGATAAAGAGGGGAGGAGCAGAGATAAAGAGGGGGGAGCAGAGATAAAGAGGGGGGGAGCAGAGATAAAGAGGGGGGAGCAGAGATAAAGAGGGGGGGAGCAGAGATAAAGAGGGGGGAGCAGAGATAAAGAAGGGGGAGCAGAGATAAAGGGGGGGAGAGCAGAGATAAAGAGGGGGAGCAGAGATAAAGAGGGAAGGAGCAAGATATAAGAGGGGGGAGCAGAGATAAGAGGGGAGCAGAGATAAAGAGGGGGAGCAGAGATAAAGAGGGGGGAGCAGAGATAAAGAGGGGGGGAGCAGAGATAAAGAGGGGGAAACAGAGATAAAGAGGGGGCAGAGATAAAGAGGGAGGAGCAGAGATAAAGAGGGGGGAGCAGAGATAAAGAGGGGGGGGGGCAGAGATAAAGAGGGGGGGGAGCAGTGATAAAGAGGGGGGGAGCAGAGATAAAGAGGGGGGAGC
Source organism: Phyllobates terribilis (assembly GCF_046119375.1). Lineage (NCBI taxonomy): Eukaryota > Metazoa > Chordata > Amphibia > Anura > Dendrobatidae > Phyllobates > Phyllobates terribilis. The sequence continues at coordinate 10,290,158 of NW_027362767.1, read as the reverse complement.
AGAGATAAAGAGGGGGGAAACAGAGATAAAGAGGGGGGAGCAGAGATAAAGAGGGGGGAGCCAGAAATAAAGGGAGGGGGCAGAGATAAAGAGGGGGGCAGAGATAAAGAGGGGGGGAAGCAGAGATAAAGAGGGGGGCAGAGATAAAGAGGGAGGAGC